>NW_024543070.1:5482500-7882500 GCF_018167655.1 Microtus oregoni
TTAGAGGTTAGATGTCTAAGGAAATAGTATTTTACTAGTTCAATAAAAATAGGGAGAAAACAGCATGATGAGCTGTTTTGGTGAGGGAGGCTAAGGATAATTTTGGTTTGTGAATTTGAAGTAATTATAGATGTTGTTTGAAAGGATGGGACTGAAGCTCAGGAATAATATCAGTACTACCAACACAAGCCTTGCAGATGGCCATGATGTCAAGAGTTCAGCCACAGGAAGGGAAGTAGGTTTCAGAGGGGCGGGAGTAAAGAAAGCAAGCCATGGAGAACCAAGAACTACATCTAGTCATGCCCCTGGAGTGTTAAATGTGAGGAGATACCATTGAGTGAAATATTTTGGTTGTACATTGATTTAAACAACAACAATAATAAAAGATGATACTCCAGGGGGTAAAATGAATTAAAATTTAAGAAGAGAGCATTGGATTTAGGACTTTAGTAATTTCTGGGAATGAACTTTTAAAAAACTATTTAAATTACATTTAATGGTTTATTATACAAGATATAACACAGGAACAGTATACTGCAAAGAATAAATAAGTGATGTTTAAAAATCAGGCGTGGCTGGCAAGCTGATGACCTGAGTTTAATCCCTGGCATTCACATGCTGGACAAAGAACTGATTCTTTCAAGATGTCCTCCACTCTCCCTATGTGGGAATGCACTGTTTTTTTTTTTTTTTTTTGAGAGCATGGATGCTATTTAGATTAGGACATCGTGTTTGTTACTCTCCTCATTCTCATGACCAAATGCCCGACAGAAGAGGACTAAAGGAGGAAAGGTTTATTTGGGCTCAAGATTCAGAGGGTTGAGAGTTGGAAGCTGACAGCTGGACTAGCTTCCTCCTTAGCAACAGGAGCAGGAGGTAGCATTCGTAATACCTCGATGGACAAGGGTGAGGGGAGTGGGAACAGAAGTGTGGCCTGGCTATAATAATCAGGTCCTGGCAGTCTCTGCCCATCCCAAAGATTCTAGTCACCAGCTAGGGACCAAGTATTCAAATACGTGTGCCTGTGGGAAAATTTCACATTCAACAGACATGAAGAGACAGTGTTGTTTGGCAGAAATAGCTACAGGTTGCCTTTGCCCTTAAGTTTACTAATTGTCCTTTCTCAAATTTTTTATTTTTAATTTAGAGAGATGAAGCCTTGGTCCCAAGAGATCTTCCTGCCTCTGCCACCCAAGTGCCTGGAACTATGGGCATATATCACCACATCTGGCTGCAAGTGGAGTTCTGAAAAAGAGAAACCCTATGGAAAAATTCCAAGACACATGCGCTGGTTTTGTTTTGTTTGTCAACTGGTCACAAACCTAGAGTTCTCTGGGAAGAGGAACCCCAACTGAGGAAATGCCTCCATCAGACTGCTTCTAGGCAAGTTGAGTGTTTCTAAATTAATGATTGTTGGGGAGAGGGCCTAGCTCACTGTGGGAAGTGTCGCCCTGGGTTCTCTAAGACTGAGCAAACCACGGTGAGCAAGCCGGTAAGCAGCATTCTTCCATTACCTCTACTTCAGTTCCTGCCTCCAGGTTGATGCCCTGCTTGAGTTCTTGCCTTGACCTCTCTCAATGATGGACGATGATAGGGATGTATAAGCCAAATAAGCCATTTTCTCCCCAGAATGCTGTTGGTCATGGTGTTACCACAGCAGTAGAAAGCAAACTAGGGCAGCTCTGAAGAATTCGCCTTCAATTCAGTCTTCAGCTAAGCTTATGCTATCACCTGCACACCCAAACCACAAGACTATGTGGAGACAGGGTGTCCTTTTGTTTACTTCTATCTTTCTTTAAACAACCGTAACAATGAAAACATTCTTGTTTGAGCCTAGAGTAGTGGCACGGCCTATTTCTCTGCATGTTTAAGGCTGAGGCAGAAGTTTGACTGTGAGTTTGAACCTAGCTACAAAGTGAATTCCAGGCCAGCCTGGGCAATAGTGTGAGAGAGCTTTTTTCAAAAAAAAAAACTAGAAAATCCCGTTTTGTTTATTAGTGTCTTAGTTAGGGTTTCTATTAATGGAATGAGACACCATGACCAAAAAACAATCTGGAGAGGAAAGGGTTTGTTTAGCTTATATTTCTGTATTGCTGTTCATCAACAAAGGAAGTCTGGATGGCAACTCAAACAGGCCAGGAAGCTGGAAGCAGAAGCTGTTGAACCTGGAAGCACAAGCTGATGCAGAGACCATGGAGAGGTGCTGCACACTCGGCTAGCTTCCCCTGGCTTGCTCTGCCTGCTTTCTTCCAGAGCCTACCATCAAGGGATGGAAACACTTACCTTGGGCTGGACCCTTCCCTATTGATCACTAAATATGAAAATATCTTATAGCCGGATCTCATCAAGACATTTCCTCAACCGAGGCTCCTTCCTCTCTGATGACTCTAGCTTATGTCAAATTGACACACAAAACCAGTCAGTGCAGTTAGCTTTTTGGAATTAGGGAGTCTTAAAAATTGTCTTGTTCTCTTTAGATAGGGTATATAGACTGCAGAGTTTCTAAATTGCACTAGATGAAAAAAGTTCTTGGGTGTCAGTCAGAGAACAAGTTCTTTCTAGCAGTGGCTCTGGACCACTGTCCTGCAGGGTCTAATTACTTTGCCTCATTGACCTTGATTGCTACCTTTAAAGGAGGCTTTAAAGCCGGCCAGCTTCCTGGACCTGCCAAGTCGGCTGCCTGTCTGGCCAATGGTCTTGACTTGCCCAGACCTCCAACTGTCTGACCACATGCTTAGCTAAGTCCATTTCTGTCATACTTGTTGTCTATGCCCCTTTCAGAAAGGCTCGTTTAAGTACTAGCTCCTCTGTAGCTTAGTAGTAGAGTGCTTGCCCAGAATGCATGAATCCCTGGGTTCTATCCTAAGGACCAAACAAAACAACCAAAGGTACTTGGTGTAATAAATACCAAGAAGAAAATAAATTAAAGCTGGAAACTGGGCATGGTCTTGCAGACTGTAATCATAGCACTGAGGAGGTAGAGTCAGGAGGAATAAGAGTTCAAGGCCAGCATTGACTACCTAGCAAGCTTGAGATCAACCTGGTATACATAAGGCTGTATGTTATACATGCATATGCACGCATACATGTAACTAAAATAAAAGAATAAAAGATAATATGGCTGGAGGGATTGGACTCCGAGAGAATAAATACAAAAATGATAGTTTATCAGTGGTTCTCAACCTTCCTAGTGCTGCGACCCTTTAATACGGTTCCTCATGTTGTGGTGATCCTTAATGACAAAATTATTTTTGTTGCTACTTCATAACTGTAATTTTAATATTGTTATGAATCATAATTTAATTTAAATATTTTCAGAGATGGAGATTTGCCAAAGGGGTTGCAACCCACAGATTGAGAGCCACTGGTTTAGTTAAAAGATACAGATGTGTTTGAACAGGTTAAATTTGGTGGAAAAAAATGTAATTTTTACAATGTAAAGTATTGAGTTTAAAATGCAAATCCACAGTGGGTTGCAAATGTCTGCTTATGGATGCTTTAACATTCCTATGTAGGTTGGTTGTACCAGTTTCTACACACTCCTCCCTTCCTTATCCATTAAAATATTAGGTTATTCTAAAGGTTCTCCTTCCCTCAATAAATTGAGGACCATGTTACCAAATAGCGATTATAATTAAGGATATTAGGAATAGCTTTGTTTTTGGCTTTCAGCTCATAGAAAGCAAAGGTATGGGTTTCTTCAATCATCTCAAAATTTAGGTTTTCTGACAGCAACTGCCTTCCCCATTCTATATAATTTTAATTGTGTCAAAATCGTATATGTAAGTATACCAGTTGTAATGTTCACATCAAGCTTACTCCAAAGAGTATTTGCCCCATATCAGTCTCTTTCCAAAAGGTTGGTTATGACATTGCCAAAGCAACCAGTGACAAAAAGGTCCCGAGGATTACAGTGCAGCACCATTTAAATCACACAGCGTCAGGCTGAGGTGGAATCTCCTGCCTTTGTCCCTGGTCAGCAAAACTTTCAAGAAGCCACCCAAAGTGAAAGGAACACAAAATGGCGACACAGTGGAGATTCCACTTTGGGTGAGGCTGTCACCTTTGCCTGACGGTTCCGAGACTGATGTGGAGTCGCAAAACTTTCAGAGACCATGAAAGAAATCTTGGGCTTTGTCCCATCTGTGTGGGCTGTAGTGTCAGTGACATCACCCTCATGACGTCATATATAATATCAAGTGGAGCTGGGCGTAGTGGTGCACACCGGCAAGTGCACATTCAGAGGCCAAGACAGGATGACTGAGAGTTCAAAGCCAGTCTAAGTTACAGAGAAACATCGTATCACAAAACAAACAAATAAGCAACAATAAAACCCTACCAATTTTGGAAAGACATCATGACAAAATGTTTTACGTTCATTTCCTTTCCCCAAAGATCTGCTCTGTCTCAATCTCTCTCTCTCTTGGATTTTCAAGACAGAGTTTCTTTGTATAGACTTGGCTGTTCTGGAACGCACTTTGTAAACCAGGCTGACTTTGGACTCAAGAGATCTGTCTACTTCTGCTTACCAAGTGCCAGGATTAACGATGTGTCCAAACAACTTCTGCTCCGTGCCTTAAGGAAATCTCTTTGTTCTCCTATAAAAGTTTTCTCCCTAACATTACTAAATTGCCTATATGCATAGCTAATCACTTTAATGAGCTAGTTGCTTCTTTTCTTAGCCTCCTTATGCACATGGATTACTGTTTTTCTTCTTAATCTGTTTTTGTTGTTGACATCAGTTTAAAGGACCCATCGCTGTACCTAAAGACAGAGGAAACATGTGTTTTCCTCCCTAGAAAGTCTGCTAGTTTTCAGAACTGGTGCTATTTGTATTTACGGCAGAGTTCATCATTGCATGGTACTATGCCATATATTAGGACATTAAATGACCTATCTCTTGTCAAAAGCACTCTTCACCCTACATCCCCACTCACTTCCATTTCACTCTGTGTCAACCAAAAATGCTCATATGTATCCTATTAATAAGCAGGATTATCCTGTCAAAGAGAGAAAGAAAAGTTTATATAGTCAGGGGTCAACGTCCTCGCAAGAGAACCCAGAGAAATTCCTAACCAGGGCTCATAGGAGCTCACAGACTTTGTCCTGACAGCTAGGGAGCCTGTGTGGGACTGACCTAGGCCCTATAACATGTGTGACAGTTGTGTAGCTTGGTCTATCTGTGGACTTCTAGCAGTGGGATCAGGGCCTGTCCCTAACGCTTGAGCTGGCTGGCTATTGGGAATCTAGTCCTCATACTGGGTTGTCTTGCTTTCTTGGTGTATGTGTGTGCTGTTGGCTTTGCTTAGAAAGCTCTTCCCTTTCCCCTCTCGCCCTCATCTTCTGAAGCTTTGTTTCAAGGGCACCCTTACCTTAGAAATGATTCCAGATCTGTTAATAGTCCAGTTCCCCAACAGCACAAGCAACGACAGTCCAAGAAAAGTTTATTAAACAACCACCAGTCCAGAAAACTGCAAACATTACCCATGGCTGGAGCCGTCAGGAACAGTAAGAAACGAAGTGTTTGTTGTGGAATGTGTATGTCCCTTATTCTTGCCTCATGAAGGAATTTAGTAAAAGCATTTCTCTTTCTTCTCCTCCTCCTCTCTCTCTGTCTTTCTCTGTCTGTCTCTTGGGTTATCTGTCTCTCTCTGTCTCTCTCTCTCTCTCCTTCTTTTACTTTTTCTTTTGAGACAGAGTCTGTCTATGTGGGCCTGGGTATCCTGGAACTAGCCTGGCTTCAAACTCACCTGCCTCTGCTAAAAGCATAATTCTTGATGACTAAATAGAATGCTTTATCTGATTGATTTTGTACTATTATCTGGATCCTGATAACCTTTTAATTAATGATCCTAATACTCTAAGAATGGAATTATGCATATCTTCAACTACATTGAAATGCTTTCTCCTACTATAATATGGTTCCTGAAAATTTTAAAAACTTGTTGAATAAACATGAATTCACACATCTAAGTCTCTTAGCAAACAGATGTTATTGAAGTAAAAGTAGTTATGCTCTGATATTTAGAATATTTGCAGAAATTGCCTAAAATTTTATGCTTGAATACTAGCATAATATTTCTGCATATGTTTGTATGCACACAATTTGCACCATTTTTTTCAGTGCAGGTGATCCAACCTGGAGCCTTGACATACTGGGCATCCAGTCTACTACTGGGCTATACCCCAGTCCCTCTTTTCTAATTTTTTAATATCTAACCAATATTATATGCTGCCATCTCATGGTTTTGGAATTATTGTATAACATTAATGTTAGTAAATATTTTATATGAAGGGAAATATTTCAATAAATAGCTAGATCACATTTTAATGTCTGGACACAGCATATAATTATGTAGATAATAATATAACAATGTAGATAATAATATCACATTAGTGTAAATATACATTTTTAGAATATAAGCAATAAAGAGTCTATTGACAGAAGTAAAAATACTTTCTATGCTTGTTTTCTTTTTTCTGGACTTCAGGTTATGTGGGATAAGTGAAACCATGTCTGATTGTTATCATTTTTGTTATGGTTTAGAGAAGGAAATCATTTTATAAGTTTGATCCCATTCCCTAGAGTTTAGAGGGAACTGAAATCTTAGAAGTGTTTTTGAGTGAGAAAAGGCAGGGCTTGAATCCTAGTCCTGGATCACTTAATAAATATATAGTAAAAGACAATAATCATGCAATGTTGGCCAAATGAGTTCACCTCTATGAGTATCTGTTTCTGCATCTGTTAAGTGGGAATAATAACAAACACTTCAGAGGTTGTTGTGATGATCAGAGACCACTGCTTAGTGATGAGCACAGTCTAGGGCATGGTTAGTTCTCAGCACACTTTTATCTAATCAATGGCACAGTAGCTCTGAACTTGAACCAAAAGGAATCCAGCATAGGCATCTCTACTCCTAATATGATATGCAACTTGAAATAATTTTTTGTGACACTGCAATTCTGTTTCTGCATCCAGAAAATGAAAATAATGTTGCAACTATTTGTAAATATGAGCACAAACCTTGAAAGTTACGTAAATGCTAATTTATGTATCATATTGAAACCTCTAGCTATGTTTATGGTCCTGAAGATAAGAATAGTTAATGTTTTGTATTTACAGTGTTCCTTCCACTCAGGCATTAAGAAGACATTTCCAAGGTGAGCAAGCATACTGTCTTGAATGTCGCCAGGGTTATGAACATGGAAGCAGTGACAGGAGGGACTGGTATCCTAAGATCCACAGACAACCCCTGTCTCTAAGAAGTAAATAGCAAGTCTTTAATGAGCCTTACCAGCTGCTGCAGTAAGAAGTGGGTAGGCCAGACCTCCAGGGTGGGCTGATAACGCAGGTCTCTAGGCTACTTGAAAACCTTCAGCCTCTCCTTTCCTTTTCAATGCCCGACTACACTATGATTCAGTTCTCTGTAGACTTAGCAACCAAACAAGAAAGTGCAGGAGTGTGGATGTGGTAAGAACCTTTTTTTGACTCACGTCTCAAGAAAGGAGATTAATCATTGTAACTAGTTTAATTAACATTATCATTCAAATATTAATTTAAGAGTTGTATAAAGAAGTAATCATACTCCTAGATATGAATTCTGATTTTGGAGTTTCCTAGCAATGTAAATGTAATACTCCAGGGTCTTAAAAAAGATGACAAAATAGTATCTACCTCATTAACTAAACCAATACCTTAACCATTATTAAAGGCTCCATGAATGCCTCACTAGCTGTGTGGTTCAGCTGGGTATGTAAATGAAGCTAGCTGGGACTGAAAAAGCATAATGGTGACTCTTATGATGGTAGGACATATTATTTCATAAACAACAACTGTTCTTTCTTTCTCATCATTACAATTCTAAAACACTGCAGCACACAGGTAGTAAGGTAGCCTTTGCACAACTAACTACCCTTATCTTGGTTTCCCTGTTCGTGAAATGGTTAAAAGAGTACCCTCTCTGTGAAGTTGTTTAAGCAGAGCTGTTTAAATAATACAAATAAAATATCAGCCCATTTTCTGAAAGAGAGTAAATGTTTAGTGTTATTTAGTGAAAGACACGTAAATCTCTTAAGATACTCCTGAGTGTAACTATCATCATCTCAAACCTATCGTGGTCAGAGTCAGAACTTTTTACTCTAGACTTCGACACAGTAAACAAACCTAAAACGAAGCTGTGTTTGGTGTAGACTCAGCTCATGTAAGTGCTGCCTAAGGCATGCTGCTGTAGGAACACCGAATGTTGTTTCCTTTCCTTGGCAACCCTCGCAACTCTTGTCTCCGAGACATCCTGAATTGTTTAAGTTTCAAGTCCACTAGGCTAAGAGAGATTGTTTATGGCATCACAAGGTAAGCAGGGTCTGAGTGTTGATTTGAATCTTCTAGAAGGAGCAGGAAGGAACCATAACCAGTTGGCATTAGAGCTGGTCTTTGAGACAGTATGGAGGTTTGAGGGAAGATGTTTTTAAGTTACAGGAAAAAAAATAAAAATAGTGTCTTGAATTTCAGGGCTTGCATCTATGTTAGAATTTGATTTACCTTCTCTAAGGGTTAACTCTGGAAAAATGTTTGTAGCATTTTTTTTATCCAATTTATTCTGCTCTAAAGCTCATTATTGTCTTAATAGATTAAAATTAATTATGGTATTAGTTCAAGCAAAATTTAATATGGAAGTCAAATGCTTTGCTTCCGTCTTCCTCAAAGGCACTCTAAAGTAAAAAAGTTTTACATTATAACTTGCTCTCAAGTATTCCAACCATTTCCAGTCATCATTTAAAGAAATAAATGCTTGTAAAATTGTATTCATAAAATAACAAAATGTTTAACAGAAAAATTTGTTAGTAATTCACAAGAGGAATTAGAGCTAGTTGTGTTTATCCATTAATATACTTACAATAGACTGTTCACTGAATTTCCTTTTGCCTTGTTCTAAATCCAAACTTTATCTTCATTTGCAATGTCTGGGAATATTGCTATGGCAACATTAGGACTCAGGGTTTTAGAATGTGGCCAGATCAGAATGTAACATTCACACTTCTGTGTGTGTCTCTAAAGTCTGGTCTATGGTATTTACTGTGAGAGGCTGTGTGCTGAGTGTTGTCGTTATTGTATATGCGTTCCAGAAAATAATTTCCTTAATTTCCACTATCTAAATATCTTGGAGAAAAAAAAGGGAGGGAGGGAGGGAGGGAGGGAGGGAGAGAGGGAGGGAGGGAGGGAGAGAGGGAGGGAGGGAGGGAGGAAGCAGAAGCGCTACAGTTTCAGGAAAGCCAGCCTACAAAACTACTCCTGACATTATGCTTTCAATCTTTGTCTTGTTAGGTTTACACTGCTGTGATAAAACATGGCCAAACAACATGAGTAGGAAAGGGTTTATTTCGATTTACCAGTTTCAGGTTCCATGCATCACTAAGAAGCAGCAGGGCAGGGACTCAAGGCAGGAATTGAAGCAGAGGTCAGGATGGAAGGATGTAGCTTGTTTGTCAGGCTTTTGCTTAACCCCCCTTTTCAGAGTTTGATTTTTGTGTCTGCTATCACTGAGATTAGAATAGCTTCTGAGACGAGAGAAAGAAAGAAAGAAAGAAAGAAAGAAAGAAAGAAGACAGCATGACTTTCCTGCTGTGCTCTGACTTACCTTTTTATCCACAGCAGTTGAAAGATTGAATTTGGGAGCCAATGTTATTCTCTCCCCTAAAGGAGTGTGTTAAATGAAGTATGATGACATACAATGAGGTGTGATTGTTTCTGTGCCTTTTTTGAAGCACATTGCTTTGTCTCCAAAATTGAGTATATTCTCTTTGTAGAACAGCACAGCCCATTAACCCTAGGCAAAGAGTGACATTTGCCACCTAAAAACTTTGCAGTTTTTTGAACTTTTCTCAACTCCAGCGTATAAACATAGGTAACGGCTTTCTGAATAGGACCCTGTCACTGAAGCAATAAAACCAACAATCAACAAACGTGATCTCACAAAATTAAAAAGCTCTGGTGTAACAAGAATAGCTAGTCAAGCAAAGAGACAACCTACAGAATGAGACAAAACCTTCACCAACTATAAGTATCTAATATCTAAACAAGGAAACAAGCAAGCCAGTTTTAAAATAGCCTTAAAAATATAATAATCATTCTTAAAAGAAGAAATGCAAATGGCCAAAAAATTAGTGTTAAACATTCTTAGTCATCAGGAAAATTCAATTTTAAACTGTTAAGAGATAACTCAACCATAATAGGATGGCTATCATCAATAAAACAAATGACAGACAATGCTGGCCAAAATGTGAGGAAAGAGCAATCCTTATCTACTATTGATGGGAGTGTAAACTGGCAGCCACTGTAGAACTCAGTATGGAGGTTTCTCAGAAAGATAAAAATGGAGCTACCACATGACCCACCAACTATATCTCTCTTGGGCATATATACCCAGGACTCTATATTCTACCAAAGAGAAACTTACATATCCATGTTTATTGCTGGTCTATTCACAATAGCATGAAAATGGACTCAGCCTAAATGTTTATCAACTGATAAATGAACAATGCAAAGGTGGTGTGTGTGTGTGTGTGTGTGTGTGTGTGTGTGTGTGTGTAATATATACTTACTGTGTGTGTGGATGTATGATGGAATTTTATCAATCACAAAGAAAAATGAAATCATCCAATTTTCAGGAACATAAGTGGAACTGGGAATATATTAAATAAGCTTATGATGCCAGGACAGAGGAGAGGATCCCTGGGGTTTACTGGTCAGTCAGCCTAGTCTACTTGGTGAGCCCAGGTCAGTGAAGGATCCTATATCAAAATAAGGTAGATGGTTCCTGAGAAATGACACTCCAATGTGACCTCTGTCATCTGTGTACATGTTCATACAGTCATACAAATGTACCTGTATGCACACATATGCATACACACAAAGAAGAAATAAATGAATAAAATATAAGAGATAAAAAACAATATAGCATGAAAGTTACCTGGCCACTCTTGTTCATAAAGAAATCACAATGTTTATGTTCTCATTTTCTTCTCTCTCTCTCCCCCTCTTCCCCTGTGTGTGTGTAAGTATGTATGTGTGTGTGGTATATGCTAGTGTGCTAAGTATGCAATATACATGGATGCACATGGATGCACACAGGTGGCAGGCAGGGCAGGGCAGGACATTGTGTTTTTGCTACTACTCTCTACACTCTACCTATTGCCTGGAGACAGGATCTCTCACTGAACTGAAAGCTTGTCACTTTGTCTAGGCTAGCTGGCTAGTGAGCTTGAGATCTGCCTGTCTCTGCTCTCCAGTGCTAGCTAGGGCTACAGGTACTTGAAACTGTGCCTTGCTTTATACATGGGTGTTGAGGAGGTCCTCATGTTTATCTAGCAGGTCCCCTTACCACCAAGCCATCTTCCTAGACTCTTGAATTATATTTGTTTTATTTATTTATTTTGGGGGGATGAACTGAAGGTTTTGGTTCTGTAGTTCATGCTGGCTTAGACCTCGAGATCCTCCTGACTTTGCTTCCCAAGTGATAGCAGTCCCTTCCATTTCGGACATATCTTATTTAGTAAGTCAGACCTTTGGCTTATTTCCTGCATGCCAGATCCAGTTATTCCATAGAAGAGTTATTTTTTTTCCACTGGACTCTTTCAATAAACTGAGTCCAAAAGGGGAAACTTCAGCATAATGAAATTCATTTGAATAAATTTGATAGGCTTTGGTTTGGCTATCATGCTTAAATGGATTTAAACAGATGAAAAAAATATCTTCTTGGGTTTGCCAGTGAAGAGGATGATTTATGTATGAAAGGCTTTTGTTGTTTTAATCTTGTCATGTGGGTGAATGTCAAACTGCTTCAAATTGCTTCTGATTCAAGCTCAGTGGAGCCTTTTCCTTATCTCTCTGAATCTTCCTGCAGCTGCTGCTTCTTCTTCTTCTTCTTCTTCTTCTTCTTCTTCTTCTTCTTCTTCTTCTTCTCCTCCTCCTCCTCCTCCTCCTCCTCCTCCTCCTCCTCCTTCTCCTCTTCCTCCTCCTTCTGTCACAGGCAGGGTTTCACTATGTAACACTGACTGTCCTTAAATGTGTAGACCTCCTGCCTCAGATAACTGAGCGCTATGACTATGGGTATGCAGGATGTCCAGTTTTCTTGCCTTCCTTCTCTAGCCCGAAAATCAATTACTTTTTCTAAGTTTTAAATTTACACCTTTGGTTTGTTTGTTTGTTTTTCTTTTTTCTTTTGTTTTGGTTTGGTTTTTGGAGACAGGGTTTCTCTGCAGCTTTGGAGCCTGTCCTGCAACTTGCTCTGTAGGCCAGACTGACCTCGAACTCACAGAGATCCACCTGCCTCTGCCTGTCTAGTACTGGGATTAAAGGTATGTGTGACCACCAGGCGAATTTACACTTTTGACAGTGCGTAGGGTTATTCAGTAAAACAGGGATATCCTTAATTGTACAAGCCATTTTTGTAGAATCCTAGAGGAAAATATTTTTGACGTAATCATGAAGGAATGCTATCCTCCCTGCAATGAGTCCCTTATTGAGACTCTATGAATAATGTGATGATGAAAATATGAGGTTAAGGCATTCTCCGTGCATGGTATGGGCTCACAATAAGATCCCTTTCTAAGGAGGGCCTTCAGTATTTCTTTGAGTTGATCCTACTTGTTAGATTCACTGAAGTTCTAATGTAAACTAAACCATAGACCATCTTATAGCAAGGTCTCAGGGTTTTACCAGCTGTGTCACTATCGAGTTTTAACAGAACATGTGCTAACTATATAGGGATAGTGTTTTCAGTTTTAGATACTGAGACGAGGCAACCAGAAGTCTTGTAGGATCTGTGGTTTGCTTGACACTCAATTCTCACTGTTCTCAGGGGCTCCATAAGCAAGGACAGATATCACACATTCCCAGAATTGGAAATTCCATATCTCCTGTGTTTAACCAATGCCACCTCCAGCTTCAGATCAAGAATTTCCCTACTTATTACAGAAAAACAGGACTGGGTGTGGTGATGCACACCTTTAATCCCAATACTAGAGAGACAGAGGCAGGTGGATCTCTGTGAGTTCGAGCCTGTCTTACAGAGTGAGTTCTGGGACAGCCAGGGCTACACAGAGAAACTTTGTCTTGAAAAACCAGAAACCAAAAAAACCAACACAAACAACAACAACAATAACAACAAAAACCAAAATCAAAACCAGCAACAAAGAACAAAAAGCCCCAGACACTTCAAATGGCTACAGATGTAGTCTTTTACCAGCACAGTCTTGTACTTCATATACACAGGATTATCTAGTACCAAGAGATTTTTCAGATATACATGAGAATTAGTTTTTCTTAAAATTAGATTTGTATATAAAACATTGAAGTTTTTCTGGTATGTGTTCTTATAATAAACTTTATCACAGCAGGAAGCAATGAAAACTCTGTGGTCAGACATTCTTGTTTCAGGGCAGACATTATTCTGCCCTCTGCCATGATGTCATGTGTTAGGTTAGTTATAAAGTGGTTATGTCAGAAACAAGGGACCTGAGATAGTAATGATGGCTGATAGAAAGCCATGTGTTTATTTAATATACTTCCTATGTAGAAACAAAAACAGGAAGAAGGGCCAAGGGAGAGTTCCTTACCAGCAAAGTGCTTGCCACTCAAGCACGAGGACCTGCATTTGAGCCCCAGCCTCCACATAAAATTTCAGCATGATAGTGGATTTATTATTTTCTTATTTTTATTTTTACTTATTTATTTATTTTAGAGACAGGGTTTCTCTGTGTAATAGTTCTGGTTGTCCTGGCACCTGATCTGTAGACCAGACTAGCCTTGAACTCATAGAGATCTGCCTGCCTCTGCCTCCTGAGTGAATGCTGGGATTAAAGATGTCTTCCAGTGTCTCCAGTGATAGTAGATTTATAATCCCAAGTCTTTGGCTAGAAAGAAGTAGATCAAAGGGCTCACTGGCCAAACAACATAGTCTAATTAGTGAGTTTCACATCCCAGTGAAAAGTTCTATCACTGAAAACAAGGTGGATGGCTGCTGGGTAAAATACTCAAGGTTGGCCTCTGGTCTCCACATGCACAGACAAATGTGCACACATATGCAAATATGGACCTACTCATAACCACACATACACACACACACACACACACACACACACACACACACACCACGAAAGATAAGAATGTGGTACAGCATTTGTACTCTATCTCTAAGATGATCAGTGTCTTAGAGCTTTTATTGCTGTGAGAAGACACCATGACCACGGCAACTCTTATAAAGGAAAACATTTAATTGTGTTTCTTACAGTTTCAGAGGTTCAGGCCATCATCATCATTGTGGGACATGGCAGTGTGCAGGCAAACATGGTGATAGAGCAGTAGCCAAGAGTTCCACATCGTGCAGGCAACAGGAAGTAGTCTGAGTGTCACAATGAGGGAAGCTTGAGCAAAAGAGACCTGAAAGCTTGCCCCAGCAGTGACACACTTCCTCCAACAAGGCTATACCTACTTCAACAAGACCACACCTCCTAATCATGTCACTCCCTTTAGGGGTCATTTTCTTTCAAATCACCACAATCATTTAGGCAGCAAAGGTAGTATTTCTTAAAGATAACAACTGTATTTTGGAATATTAGGTATTTGGAATCCTCACAAATTTGGTTTTAAACAACTTACTAGGTTGAAAACTAGCATTAATATGGCCCATTTTATTTCCTTATCATGGCTTTGGAAACTTATGCTTAAATAATTCTGAAAGTCATTTTCAGATTGACAGGTAATGAGTCATGAGAACAGTTCCACCTCTGACTCATTGAGTATCTGGTACAAGTCATTTGACTCATCAGTTTCTCTCATTTAGGAAATGTCACCATACATGTACCATAAAGTCCTTTTGAAATGCTGGCATCCACAGAGAAAAGGTGACAGCTACAAGGATAAAATTCCATTTCACATGTAGTTATATGAAACTTTCAGCATTTTAATTCCCTTCCAGACCACAGAAACTCCCTTCCTTTACAAATCACACATCTTTCAGAGGTCTCTTTATCCCCTTTTCTCTGGTGCTGGTGGGGATTGTATCCAGCCCAGCACTTCTGCAGGCAAGGCATGTGCCTCACCGCTAAGAATACCACCAGCTGCTACTTTTTCTTTAAATGGAATAACTTACTAGAAAGTTTTGTAGTTGCCGTATGTTTCTGGCCACAAAGTAAAAAATCATAAGAAATATTCACAGTTTTTCCCCAGTTAAATTAAAAATTCACACAATACCCAGAGACAATGACTAATTAAATTAAGTAAATAAACCGATAATTCTACTTTGGTGAAATGGAATGAAACCTGTCTGCACCATGGCTGTTCTAGGATTGGTTAATATGAGTGCCCTAGGAACGATTTTGAGTAAGTGGAAAGTCTGACACAATGTGTGAATGGCAGGCTTTTGTCTGAATAACTAAAAAGACATACAGAAAGCTTTCTTAAAGAACAGTTTTAGATTTAAAGAAAATTGTGCCGACTGTATAAAGTTTCCATATATTTCGTGTTCCATTTCTTCCATCATGTTATGATGATCTCCTTGTTAAAGTTATTGAACCACATTGATACACTGTTAAATAAGTCTACAGCTTACTGAGAGATATCTTGTTTCACCCAATGTCCTGCTTTTTGTCCCAAGATTCTTTTAAACATAACTTAATACATTTAGTTATTGTGATGTGTTGGGGTTCTGATTGACAATGATATTTTTTTTTTTTAGGTATTTCTGTGGTTTTGAGGAATACTGGTCAAATAGTTTATATCATGCCCTGTACTGAGATTTGTTTGAGTTCTAATCCCATACCACATAGTTAAAATGAAACACAGATGTGGGATTTTGGAAAAGGAATGCAGAAGTAGAATGTCATTTCCTCAACTCATCACCAGGCTTCACCTGTCCATGGATTTTTTTTTTTTTTGGGTTTTTCGAGACAGGGTTTCTCTGTGGCTTTGGAACCTGTCCTGGAACTAGCTCTGTAGACCAGGCTGGTCTCGAACTCACAGAGATCCGCCTACCTCTGCCTCCCGAGTGCTGGGATTAAAGGCGTGCGCCACCACCGCCCGGCTCACCTGTCCATGGATTTATCTCAACTCTTATTGACCTCAGTTACTCCTCTGACACAGTGCCTGTTAGTTTCTCCACCGAAAAGGTATCATTTTCTTTCCCTTTGTATTCTTTACTCTTTAGAAAGAAGCCATTATGTATGGCCAAATCGGGTACAAAGGTAAATACCCTTCTTGGGGATAGAATTTTTACATAGTTATTTGGGAGATTTTTCTTTATGCCCTCATTTATTTATTGAATAACTTGCTTCTGTCAGTACTAATTTTTATTTTATTTTTAAGATTCATTTATGCTGGGTGTTGGTGGCACATGCCTTTAATGCCAGCACTCAGGAGGCAGAGGCAGGCAGATCTCTGTGAGTTCGAGGCCAGCCTGGTCTACAGAGAAAGTTCCACAACTGCTCCATATCTACTAGAAAGCACTGCCTTGATAAACCAAAAATACAAAAGAGAAATTTATTTATGTATATGAGTGTTTTGTCTGCATACATGTATGTGTACCATGTGTGTGCCTGTTGTCAGCATAGGTTGGAAGGGGGCATAGGATCTGCACTCAGAGATTGTTGTGAGCTGCCATGTGGATGCTGGAAACTCAACATGGTTCCTATGAAAGAGTATAAGTGCTTTTAATTATTGAGATATCTCTCCAACCTGATTTTCATTTTATATATTTATTTAAACCTTTTATTGCTTCATTTTACGGTCTAAAATAGACCCTGCTTTGGCCATTGGCATTTTTACCACTTGGTCCCGATGTTTCCTTGAAACACCTTAATTACTGCCTCTTGTGTATTCATTTGTTTGCTTTTGCAGTTCCTTTCTTTATAATACTATACAGTTCTTTAGGTTCATTTGAGCATGGCTGACAACTTTTAGAAATGTATTTAGATTTGTTACATTAGAGGAATATTTATAAGCTTATATTCCTCTCAAAACTAGTGTGTAGTTCACAGAACTATTTTTCTGTATCAGATGTTATGAGAGATAGCTGTGAGTTAAGTAGGAGTTCAACGCCGTTTTCTATCATTTCTACAGAGGTAGTGCACTATAATTCTAATGTCACTTCAATAATGATGAGAACAGGAAAAGAACCCCGAAAATTTCTAAATCAAATGAAGGCATAAACACAATAAACACAATTTTAATATCAGATACTGTATACGACTTAAAAAATTGCAACTCAAATGTCACATATAAAATACTCAGACGCCTAAGCAGCATAGATATATGGGATAAACAGATACTTTATTTATGGGAATATGTGTAAATGTGAACTGTGGACTCAGTGTTGCTATTGTGGTGGTGGTGCTGATGATGAAACTCCAGGAAGAGCAGACTCTGTGCAAGCACTCTACCCCTAGCCAAAGTCTGAATGCTTCTTATGACATGAGGCATGCCATGACTTAGAATCAGGTAACAATGGGGTTCTTATACATAGTAAAAATGACACTATGTATGCCAATACCAGCAAAAGTATGCAGCACAGGGTCTGACACGTTTATTTCAACCTTAATGCTCAGCGTGAAGATGGTCATAGATAAATACCAAGCGGCACACGTGGCCTGGCTGTGCTCCCCAGTGTACAATAATAATCAGAAATCTCAGTGAGCACCGGAAAGGTGCCCTTGATGTTGTGTGTGGATGATCCCAAGAGGTGGCTGAGTCCCTGTGTAGCTCTAGATCAACCTTAGAGCAGTCCTGCTGCTCTGTCCTGAAAGACCACATTGGAACTCATGGTTTAAACTTTACTGATTGGGGGGTGGGGGGCAGAATCCAAGCTCAGAATGCCTTTGCCTTTACCCTGCAGTCATTTTGCATGAGTCTTTGGCTCCGCTTTCCACTGGGCTCCTCCCACATAAGTCCAAAGCCTTTAAGGTTGCAGTGTTTCGAAGAAAAGTAATAATAGAATTTTTCTAGTCCTAAGAAAGGCAAGCACTGTTCCTCACACTTTATTAGCAATGGGATAAAGTGCATCACCATACCAGAGTTTTGCTTACATAGAGATAGAATCTTATAGGTTAAATGACAGTTAAATAAGGTAAAAATAAAATGAGTTAGTTTCTCTACACTTTTTTATATTTTAATATAAAATCTTGTATTGTCCTTTGTAATATACTGTTTTTCTCTTGCATGGATCATGGATAATAGTATTAAGACTGTTATGCAATTTTGGTTTCATAATAACTCAAGAGAAGGTCAAGAGACTGGTTCAGATAGTAAAAACTCGTTCCCAGAGGAAGACAGGAAGACTACATTGTGAAGCCCTGTCCAAACGCAGTGCTCTCGCTGTAATACTTGTTTCCCAAAGTAAACTTGTGGTAAGGATGTTTCGTAGTTGACAGGATAGTAAGCATAGACATAATTAGCACATCAAATCTATTATGTCATGGCTGTCAGCTGAGGATTAGAGTAAGACAGATAGGGATTCTGTATGAAAATGAGGCAGTCTATAAAAATACAAATGTTGATCAAATATTGAAATTGATGGTGTGGAAGAAATCATAAGTGTTCAGGATATCTTGAAACAAAGATCATGCCTTTGATCTTCAAAGAAGTGGGGTCATTTCTAAAGGGAATTAAGCA
Source organism: Microtus oregoni (assembly GCF_018167655.1). NCBI lineage: Eukaryota > Metazoa > Chordata > Mammalia > Rodentia > Cricetidae > Microtus > Microtus oregoni. Next base: position 5,501,162 of record NW_024543070.1, read on the forward strand.
GGAAGGCAAAATAAAATCAAAACAGCAGCAATCATATCAAAAATAAAAAAGTAAAAAAAATGGAATAAATGAAACATTGGTTGACATCTTAGAGAGATTCAAAAGACTCTTCATCTAGCTAGTCAAGTTTGATACATTACGTAATTGTAGACATGTTAATGGCTAATATGTTAGATGTTGAAGATATAAAAATATAAGGTCTAAGCTGGAGAGGTGACTCAGGAGGTTAAAGGGCTTATTGCCTCAACCCTAAAGATTTGAGTTCCATCCCTGGAGACTCCTCTGGTAGAAGAAGAGAACTGAGGCTCACAGATTTGTCCTCCAAACTCCCCAAGTGCTTTCTCATGACTGGGGCTGTTAAAGAACTGTGGTGGGCACTGGAAAGAGCAATGAGTAAGATAGCCCTAACTCTTCAGCCCCTATGGGAGTCAGTGCACGGCAGGGAACACACACACACACACACACACACACACACACACACACACACACCCTTCAACTGATTTGTCATGAAAAAAAATACATAAGATTCAATAAAAGCGCCCATTAAGGCAATGTATCTTAAGAAGAATCTGTGAGTGCTTCATGAAGTCAGTTTAGTGGCTTAAGGCTAGATTTTCTTTAAACAAAAGAAACAACAGAAAATAGAGTCCATCACAGACAGTAAGACTTGCCATTCTTTAGTGAACCTCTATATTAGTTTGTGGTTTTAGTAAATAAAGAGATACACATCTAAATCCTTATAAAATATGTTTCCCACAACGCTAGATAATTTGTGTAACAAAAAGAAGTGAGAAATGCATAAAAAAATGAAGAATGTTAAATTTTAACTAAGGAAGACTTCAATGCCCACAAGCCTTTTGATTAAAGACCTCCGAGAATTCAGGGAGTGAGTAATATGGATATTTGGTGGATAAACGTTCTAGGCAGAAGTAGTACTCAGTTCGAAAGCCCCAGTATAGCCTGCGTGTTTGAATGGAAGCAAGATGAGGATGATTGAAAGAAGAGACAGCGAAGACTGGCAGGTGATTAGGAAAGAGAACCAGCTGTGGAGACCAACTTATGTAAATACTTATGTAGTAAGTACTTATATAGTAAGTTCTTATGTAGTAAGTACTTATGTAAACTAACCTATGTAGTACTTTTTGACTGAACAAACCAGACTGCACTGTTTTTATAGGGACCATATGGTTTTTGTATGTAAGTGTTAATGTGAGTGACATCATCTGCCCAAGGGACTGGTAATGTGTTGTGGAATACTAATTTAAGATGTGTTACATTCATTTATGCAGTGGAATATTTGTTTAATGATGCAAAGACATGTTACATTTGTTTATTTAAATAAAATTAACCTGGGGTCAGGAGGCTGAGTCAGCAACTAGCTGACAGGAAGTGGTAGGGAGGAACCACACATAGCTAGGGTTCTTAAGTAGGGGCTGAGGAGAAGGAGGTCCCGTTTTGGAGGGGAGGATACGAGCCCGGAGGAGGTTAGCTACTTGCTATTCAGCCTCTCTGAGAGAGCGGAATTTCATCTCAACTTTTGAATTCTGAGTTCTCCAGAGGGACAGAGATCTAGATAAAGTTCCTGTTAGCAGCTCACCTTGACCTGGTGCCTGGAGGAACAGAATGCCTGCCTGACTTTGGTTAGTGTGGCTGGTCCACTACCGTTAGCTGTGGAGTTGCAATTGCTGATTAGGACAGCAGTTGCTGAAGGGGCAATTACTGAACTTAATGAAAAACGGCAGTAATGCTGCTTTCCCAAGTCTCTGTCCAGTGTTTACGACACTGTTTCTGTATATTAAGTCAAGGTCTGCTACCACACTAGTCATTTCACACGGTACACATACACAAGTACACATCTTAGAGTCTCAGTAAAAGATTTAAAGGATTTTGCACTTAAGCAAAATTGGTATTTATATATTTTTTGGGTTTTTTTTTGGCTTTTTGAGACAGGGTTTCTCTGTAGCTTTGGAGCCTATCCTGGAACTAACTCTTGTAGACCAGGCTGACCTCAAACTCGCAGAGATCTGCCTGCCTCTGCCTTCCAAGTGTTGGGATTAAAGGCATGTGTCACCACCGCCTGGCCTAAAATTGGCATATTTTTATTTGCTAATGCTAGTTCAGTATCAATAATGTTTTTACTAGTTGTTGATTTGTGAAATAAAATAAAGCATATTCTTAAAAATACAATTTATGTTATTAAAATACAATCAAATGCTAAGTTTATTGGTTAAGATATACAATTTACTTTCAAAACAAAATGAACTGATAATGATTTAAGTTGTTTTAGAGAACATTCACAATTGTTTAAGCAAATATTTTAAAAGTTAGGCTCTCAATGAGAGCCCAGACTAGCCTGTGTATTCCACTGTGGAATACATAATAGCTCACTGTGTATTCCAGGCTGGCCTTGAATTTGTGGCAATCCTCCTTCCTCAACTTCTTAAATTCTGGGATTACGGGCATGTAATCCCACCACCACACCAGACTCGTGTCCTTATTATAGAGATAAAAGGTTATAGATAATGCACAAAATATAAGGACAATAATAAAAACTTCCGTTAGTCATATTTCTTAGAAATAGTGATGTAAAGTTTTTTCATCCTGATAAAATCTATCAGTCGACACAATAATCCAAATCAGACCAAATCAAATCTAATTAGGAAAAGCCCAGGTTTAATGGATGCCTCAGCGCCCCCATCTCTCTGCCCAAGGAAGACAGGGAAACCACTGAGAGGGGAAAGGAGAACTGGAAAGACCACAGAGAGGGAAAAGGAAGACCAGAAGACTATGTGTTCATTCTCTGGGGGACAGTTTAAATATAAATAGCCTGTGGGAGTGGGTCACCATTTGGCGGGCTTTTTTTGGAGGTGGAGTCTAGACTGTGGCAACTCCCAGGGGAGAGGGCCTGGAATGGAAAGTTCCACTCAAACATTTAGAATGGATGCCAGGGGCTGGGATGAAACCTCCAACCAAACATCCCAGACTCCTTGGATATAGAGGTGCCAGGGGACTGGGGTGATGCCTGGACCCAAACATTCCAGACTTTGAATATAGGGGTGCCAGGAGCCTGGGGTAAAGCCTCCAAATAAGTATCAGTGTTTATCTTCAAAATAGCTCCACCCTTTGCCCCTGCCCATACTTAATGCACATTTAATTGTTAGAATCTTTATGACATTAACAATGAGGAACAATTATTGACCCTTTACTATGAGTCAAGTCCTTTGAATATGTCCTCTCCATTACCACCTGGATCCTATGAGTTACTCTTAATGCACCCATTTTATAAATAGGAAAACTGAAGCTCAGAAAGACGTAACAGCTTGCTCAAGCTCACACATTTAGAACTAGCGTGAGGCAATTTGGGAACTTTATCTGTTCACTGCAAAGGTAAAGCCTGTGTCTTTTATTTTTATCCCCATCTGAGCTTTTCATCTTCCTGGAGATTGTGTGATTTTCCCCATGCTCTTCTAGGCTTTTATAAATAAGTCCCAATTCTCTAACGGGTCTGTTTTTTTTTTTATCCTTATCACAGCTAATTTAACCACGTCTCCATTGTCAGACAGTAGGTCATTTCCAGCTTTGAGTCAAAAGCAGAGCGTGAGTCATCTTTGTATCCCCAGCATCTAGCAAAATACCTGGCACTTTAATTCAGGCTCAAAATGTGAACCTAATGATGGGATCAAGAAAAGGAGCTTCACCTGGAGGAAATAACAAAGAAAACAGGAAGAAATGAACACAGCATGACCGAGGGAAAATGAAGAGACAGGGATAGAGAGGATACATGTTGGGATTCATGTCACTAGGCCCTTTGAGTTCTGAAAAGCAGAAATGCATGGATGTCAATGCTGTTAAGAAGATAGTCCCTAGGAAAACCAGTGATTCTAGATGAAATCAGGAGCCCAGAGCTGTTGCAGGCACCCTCTTGAGCATTTGTTCCTTCCTGGCTTCCTTCCTTCCTTCCTTCCTTCCTTCCTTCTTCCTTCCTTCCTTCCTTCCTTCCTTTATCATTCTCTTTTTTCTTTCTTTCTTTTTTGTTTTGTTTTGAGACAGGGTTTCTCTGTGCAGCAGCTCTGGCAGACCTGGAACTCACTTTGTAGACCAGGCTAGCTTCAAACTCACAGAGATCCACCTGCCTCTGCCTCCTGAGTGCTTGGATTAAAGGGGTGGGTCACCATGCCTAACTTCTGCAACTGTCTTTACATTAAGAATTGTCTACTCTTTTTTTTCTAATTTCCACTCAATGGAACCCTCTATTCTTTTCTCTGGTTCTATATTTTCTTTGTCCCCTCGGTTCTCTACCCTAGCTTTGGCTCAGTGTTGCCCCTCTGCCATCCTTCGATCCATTCTAACTCTGCCTCTAAAGCTAAACTGTCTCATGCAGACGTGAAAAGTATAAGATTAACATAACCAGGATAACAGACCCTGGAAAAAGTCGGAAGGAAAGAGAGGCTGAGAATAAGCCAACCTTAGCTCTTCACTGCAGAGGAGGCATTACACAACTTCCTGTCTCCTTGAAAATACAGTTTTTAGAGGTCAGCTGTAAGGAGTCTCTTTCTCTCCCAACAGCCAGTTCCCAAATAACGACACCAAGATTTCTTATTAATAAGAAAGTTTGGTCTTAGCTTAGCCTCATCCCAGCTAGCTCTTATAACTGAGATTAACATGCTTTTATTAATCATCTATGTTCTGCCATGTGTCATTACCTCACTTCTAACTTGCACCCCTGTTTCCTCTCTGTCTGTCTGGAAACTCCTTTTTTTTTAATTCCCTGAGTCCTCTCTATCTCCAGAAGTCCCCCCCCCCACACACACACACAACCTCTTCCTGTCTAGCTATTGACTGTTCAGCTTTTTATTAAACCAATTAGAAGGTGCCTTGGCAAAGACATATCTTCACAGTGTAAACAAATAAAACAGTCAGCCTTCTGTTCTTCCATAGTATCTGGGATACACTTCTATAGCAACACCTGTAATGTCTTTTGTAATTGTGTGTTTACCTTTTCATGACTATATAATTAGTTTTTCAATAGCAGGAATGAATGACTGAATATGTTAATATTTATTTATACAGCACCAAAATATTCGCTGATACATAACACTCTGACTATACTCTAATTTATTGAGGAGACATGGCTAAGAAGATGGCAAGAATGTATAGATCCTTCTGCTTCATCTGAGAGTAGATCCTGAAGAATAGCTGCAAAAACAATCTCTTACAATGTTCCAAATTAATATACTTCAAGAAAAATAATCTTTTATGTCTTCAAGGAAAGGAGGAAAAAAAAGATAAAAGCAAAAGTAGCAGTCCCAGTAGTACTGAAGAGCCAGTTCTGTCCAAATTACCTCAGTGTCTGACTACCAGGCTTGAGTATAGTCTTATCTCTCAAGTAGTGGTGTATTGGCAGAATAGGGGAAGTTCAGGAGAACAGTGAACATTTAAGTCACTTGCCTCTGTGGAAAATACATTTAGAGGACAAAGAATTTTGACCCACTAACAAACCTCTGATCCATTATTTCATTCATAGCTGTTTTCCTCCCCCTCTCTCCTTCTCTCCCCCCCTCCCCACTCCCTCCTTCCTGTCTTTTTTTTCTTTCTTTTTGTACATTTGACTTCTGGATTTTTATCTGTTTTTTTGATTCATAAAGCAGAATCTTTTCTCCTAGTTTTTAAATATTAAAAAATCCCATTTTTATACTTTTTAAAATATAAAGACCCTATATGCAAAGTCCTGAGAGTTTAGGATCTTGATCATTGCCATGTGGCCACTCATTCCCAGCTCACCACTCTTTCCAGTTGCCACCAAACATGGACCACAATGGTGCCACCCCAGTATAAACTTGAAATCCTAGTTGCTGTTTTCCTATCGCTATAAATGTATTAAATGTATTTTTAAAGATCTGAGTAGTCTAGAGATAGGATTCTTCCCCAAATAAACTTCAGAGGGTATAAACAAAGAAAAAGTATAACTCATTTAGCAATGATTTTGTTTTTCAAGTATTTTTCACCTGCTAGATGGCATGTAAAACATTACATGATATTTAGTGCATTATATAAAATATATAAGAGCAAAGCAAGACAAAAACACCACCTGCATGATTTAGGCTGTGCCTTTTAGGGAAGGTGTAATGAATCCATCAGTTTCACCAATGCCTCAAGATTTTATTTTTCTTCTTTCTGTAGTGAAAAACATCAAACCCAGGGTCTTCAATTGCAATACTGGTTACTTCTCCTGGCTCTTCTCTAGTTTTTTCTCCCTGTCATCTTTTGTCATCTTGGCCTGAAGTTTATTTCCCTCTGATTATAGGATGATTGTCATTGGGTAAGAGAAGCCTGTCCAGGTTCCTGGCACATTTCATTGACTACACGCAATTTATATACTTTTAACTCAACCAATTCACCATTATTGGAAAGGTGAATGAAGTGATTCTAAGGAAAGCTAAATAAGATTCCCTTCTGCCTCTTTTAAAGCACAAAGCTAACCAGGACCCGAGCAACAGGTTCTATTGGCAAGGAACAAAGCTGGGATGTAGAAAAGAGTCCTATTGTCTAGGAAGGGAAATGGTTCTGATACATAAGTCTTTAGCAGAGAAAAATCAGATACCCAAACACAAAAGCATACTGTTCTGGGCCATTTAACTTGGAGGCAAACAGAGCCACATATATTATTTATTCTTACAGATTAATTTTGTAGCTGTGTAGGGTGGCAAGTAGGACATAGGAATGAGATAGACCTGGTTTTAGGAGTGACTTTAGCTTACAGAGGTTAAATTCTCTTTAATTCTTTTTGCCCCCTTATTAGATGGGGAACAACATATGTATCTGTGATAGAGTCTAAATTGGAAGCAAGCTGATAAACACCTTTAGTTATGTGACAGGATACAAGATTAACTAAAAAAAATTAGTAGCCCTCCTATACGCAGATGATAAAAGGGCTGGCGAAGAAACCAGAGAATCAACACCCTTCACAATAGCCACAAATAGCATAAAATATCTTGTGGGTAAATCTAGCCAAACAAGTGAAAGACCTGTATGACAAGACCTTTAAATCTTTGGAGAAAAAAATTGAAGAGGATATCAGAAAATGCAAAGATTTTCCATGCTCTTGGGTGGGTAGAATTAACATAGTAAAAAGGGTAATCTTGCGAAAAGCAATCTACAGATTCAATATACTACCCATCAACATCCAGCACGATTCTTTACAGACCTTGAAAGAACAATACTAAATTTCATATGGAAAAACAAAAATCTCAGAATATCCAAAGCAACCCTGTACAATAAAAGAACATCTCGAGGCATCACCATGTATGACTTCAAACACTATCGTAGAGCTACAGTAATAAAAAAAGCTTGATATTAGCATAAAAATATACAGGTGAACCAATGCACGCCTTTAATCCTACTGATATTGCTTGGTAAATTAAAGACTCATGTGGTCAGAAAAAGAGAGATATACAGTAAAGAGAGATTCAAAGACAGAGAAAATTTCTGAATGGTTTAAAGTGTGTTAAAAATATATGCAGACTAAAAGTTGATGTTCTTAAATTAAAAAACAAAAAAAGGAAGAGAGTTGTGTGTGGTAGTACACACCTTTAATCCCAACACTTGGAAGGCAGAGGGAGATTGACCTCTGTGACTTCAAGGTGTGGTAGCACACGCCTTTAATCCCAGTGCCTAGAAGGCAGAGACAAACAGATCTCTGTGAGTTCAAGGTGTAGTAGTGTACTCCTTTAATCCCGAATGCCTGGGAGGCAGAGACAGGCGGATCTCTGAGAGTTCAAAGACAGCCTGGTCTACAGAGTTACTTCAGGTCAAAGATACAGAGAACCTGTCTCAAAAAGCAAAGAGTTAAAAGTAAAAATAAACAAAATAGAGGTTAAAACAAAGCTGCACAAAGATGGAAAATACACAGAGAATTTTGATACTGTATGCTATTATGCTCTCTTTAAATTATTTAAATGCTGAGGAAGGAGCAACAGATGCTAAAAGATATTTATTTATAAATGCTGCTGAACTAATCCAACATAGATATTTTGAATTTGGATCTAAGGATATGATACTTTGGAAAGGAGTTTCTTATTTTGTTTTCACAGAGGATGAGACGCTGTTCATTTCTTCTATTCCGATTTGGTATAATGGACCACGCCCTCCTGAAGGGTTGCAGTGAACATCTTCAGAAAATTGCTTCGCTCAACTGCCAACTGAGATGAAACTAGCACACAGGTTATACCGTGAAAGACCTAATTAACGACACCCCCCATTCAGCAGGAAGCAGTTTGGAGAGAAAAAACTGCGCCCATGTTCCCAAATATGGTTTATAAACGTTCTTTTACATTTAAGGGGAATATGATATAGATATGAATAATTTACATTAGTATAGATTTTGCTTTATTGATAGAGATTTAAGGTCAATTTTGTTATATATATATAAGTGTTTCTGATTTTGATTAAGGTATTGTGATTGTGTAGTTCATTTAAATATGTACTGTATAATTAAGAAATATAGGTTGTTAATGGATAATCATCGATAATAGTAAAGCTTGTAGTCATGTTAGATTTTCTAGATATATAGAGATTTATTTTAGATAGACATTCTTCATGTCTTTCAAAGATTACAGAATAGGACATTTAATGTTTTAATAACTGAGGACTTTTCATGACAATGAGACACTCTGCTCCTGGCAGCACCAATCTACTTCAAGAGGAAGATGGGCATCAAAGAGGCACCTTATGGAGTGTGATAGCCATTTGGGCAAGAAACTGCTCTTGCCTGGACTATTGCATAAACTGGAAACAGAGAACCCACAGAGAGAGGACTACTAAACTTGTCTAAAGGTGAGATGATCTTTCGGGGTTCCTGATTCATGAATGAGTCTGCGAGACATTCTTCAGGACAAGCAGGTAGTGTCTGCCTTTGAATTTTCCTGCTTTATGGAAATGTCTGCTGGATACCATGGACCTGAAGGCTGAAGATGGATGCCCCAATGGTACAGAGGAACTTTGGGTGACTGTCCAGGTAGCGAGATGTCTCTGTCATTTCTAGAGTTTTAAAAGTTGCTTTTTTCTTGTTTGCTTAGGTAGTATTGTATCTTTCTGGAGTCTTTGATGGAGTTAAGAATAGTTAGTTATAGTTATAGTTTTCCTTAGTTATGATAAAGATTATTGTAACTTTTACTTGATAACTGTTTTGTTATATGTAATTTTGCTATGTTAAAGTTAAAGCCTTTTTTTTTTTGTTTAAACCGAAAAAGGGGAAATGATGGAGGAAGGTCATTGGCTAATAAAGGAACTGCCTTGGCCCATTTTATTGGTTGAAAGATAGGTGGGAGGAGTAGGCAGAACAGGACGCTGGGAGGAAGAGGAAGTGAGCTCAGTCTCGACCACTCTGCTCTCGGGAGCAGACGCCTGAGAGAGACGCCATGTCCCGCTCCCGGGATGAAGCTCCTACCCAGGATGGACTAGGCTAGAATCTCCCCGGTAAGCGCACCTTGGGGTGCTACACACAGATGATTAGAAATGGGCTAAATTAATATCTGAGAATTAGCCTAGAAGAGAATGGGCCAAGCAGTGTTTAAAAGAATACAATGTCTGTGTGATTATTTTGGGTAAAGCTAGCCGTGGGGGCGGCCAGGTGCCGGGGACGCAGCCCCGCTGCCCCTAATACTACAGAAATCAGTATGACAATTTCTCAGAAAATTAGGAATCAGTCTACCTCAAGACCCAGCAATACCACTTTTGGGCATATACCCAAAGGAGGTACACTCACACCACAAGGACATTTGCTGAACTATGCTCATAGCAGCATTATTTGTAATAGCCAGACCTGGAAACAACCTAGATGCCCCTCAACTGAAAAAATGGATAAAGAAAATTTACACAGTGGAGTACTACTCAGTGGTAAAAAAAGTAATGACAGTTTGAAATTTGCAGGCAAATGAATGGAACTAGAAAAAAACATTCTGAGTGAGGTAACCCAGACCCAGAAAGACAAATATAATATGTATTCACTCATAAATGAATATCAATCATAAAGCAAAGGATAACCAGAGTACAGTCCACAACCCCAGTGAAGCTAGAACCCTCATCAGAAACAAATGGAAGCAGATGCAGAGATTCACAACTAACTACTGGGTCAGGCTCCTGGAGTGCAACTGAAGAGAGGGAGGAGCAATAATACGAACAAAGGGGTAAATTCCATGATGGGGAAATCCACAAAAACAGCCGACCCGAGCTAGTGGCCCCAGACTGACAACTGGGGAACCTGCATAGGACCGAACTAGGCCCCATGAATTCAGGTGACACTGGTATGACTTGGGCAGTATGTAGAGTCACTCACTGGTAGGACCAAGATCTAACCCTAATGCATGAACTGACTTCATGGAGCCCATTCTCTATGGAAAGATATCTTGCTCAACCTAGGCATGGGGTGGGAGTGGGCGGCGAGGTGGGGGACTTGGTCCTGCCTCAACAAGATTTAGTTGACTTCCCAGGGGAAGCCTTACCCTCTCTGAGGAGTGGATGAGGGGGTGAGGTGGGAGAGCTGGAGGAGAGGAGGAAGGGGGAACTAGGACTGGTACATAAAAATAATTAATTAATAAGAAAATATCAATTACACAGAACAAGGATTATAATAATTCATAATGATAATTCTAAGACATTGATAAAATGCCAATTAAAACAATTTTGTTTGGAAGCCGATGCTTACAATACTTGGATTTTTTTGTTACTTCTGATTGAGATAATAAAATAGAAAAAAACTCAGTAATAAAGATGTCTAGGATGATTTGTCAATAGTAATGTCATTAATTCACTTTCCGTCTTATACTGTATGTAGATTTGCCTTTCCTGATATTTCATGTAAATAGGATCAAACAATATGTGAATTTTTTTTTACTGGCTTCTTTTATTTAGCACAGTGTTTTCAAGGTTCATTCATGTTGGAACTTGTGTCAGTACTTTTTCTTTGTAGTGATGAATAATAAATACCCTATTGTATGACTATATACCTTGGCTTGCTTGTCTGTTTATCGGCTGAACAATGTTTTTTTTTCCAATGTTCTATGTGTTAAATAAACCTTCTTTGAACATTGGTGAGCACGTTTTTGTGTGGGTGGGTGTTTTCATATCTCTTGGGAAATCTCTTGGGTAAATATGAATGGATTTGTTGGGTCATATGTCAATTCCGTGTTTAACATTTTAAGAAACTGCCAAAGTTTTCCAAAGGCATTCAACACTACTTCCTCAACAGTAATGAATGAGGATCGTGATTTTTGCACACACCTCTTGGCCAATACTTGTTATTTTGCCTTTTAAAAAATTATAGTCATTGTTATGAGTATAAACTGAAATTTCACTGTGATTCAAATTAGCATTTCCCTGGTGACTAGTGACATTAAGAATGTTTTCATATGCTTGTCGCTTGTATATTTTATTCAGTGGCATATCTATTCATACACTATGCATATTTGGAAATTTCACTATTTATTTTACAAAAATTCAACAATTCTTTATATGGTCTAGATTCAAGTCAGTTTTTGGGTATGCTATTTACAAGTATTTTTCTCCCATTCTTTTATTAAATTTTACTGGAAAGTGTTACTTCTTTTAGTTTTAGAATGAGAATAGAGCTGGGAGTTGTGGGACATTTCTTTATCTCAGCCCTCGTAATGAAGAGACAGGCAGATCTCTGTGAGTTTGAGGCCAGCCTGATATATGTACAGTGAATTCAGGATAGCCAGAGCTATATAGTGAGACCCTGTCTCAAAGAAACCAAACCAAACCAACCAACCAAACAAACAAACAAACAAACAACCAACCAAACAAACAAACAAACAATAACAAAAAGATACTATCAACTTTAGAGGTTGGAAAGCTCAAGATTAAATCTGACTCTGCAAATCATATATATTCATTTATAATACATGGTCTGAATAGGGTGAAAGGATGTTAGTAAAACTACTATGAAAAATCATTCACTCTGTTTACAATAACGACAAATGTAGAAGGTAATTAGGGACAAACTGTTCAGAAACGGGGAAAAATTCTTGAAGAATTGTACCATGTTCTTGGATAACGGAATGTACCCTTGTAGTACTGCTTGAGAATATTCAACTCTCCTGTAATAGAAATAAAATAAATGAGACTGATGAAATGTTAGAGACATTAAGTATGGAGAGGTGCTAATAGGTAGCACAAGAATGCGTTAAAGAGAACAAATTGGGATGACCAAGAGGTCACTATGATTCCTGAGGCCTCTACATAGATATAAAATTCATTACATTAAAAATACAGATGTAACTAATATTCTGATGTCCTAAGTCCGTATATATGTATTTATAGGATCTTGATTCAACCATTTCCATCTCCTGCTGACCCCTACTCTTCTTTATGAGGTTAAGATTACAGTGGACTGTACATTTTCTTTTCAATTAATATACAAAATAATGGGTTATTATATTTTTGTACATGTATATCACTTCACTTAGCTCATATGCACTCCTATGAGGATTCCCATTCTGATATTATGTGTCCTCTACACAGTGAACACAAATTAAATCTTCATGTTCTGATTGGATAGTTATCACTTTGACCAGGTGTTCCTGTCCCTGAATCTCTCCACTAAAAAAGGTATGCATTATTGACACTGGGAACCTTATGGATTGAGTCTCCTTGCTTAGACTCCAACTTTATTTAGCCTTTGTCACTATGTTGTCTGGGGAAGGCTTATATGCTCTATAAAGAATGGGAGACAGTTCAGACTTAGCCCTAAGAGCCGGAAGTCACCCCTCTCTCCACACTTCTCATTGGATGCTTTAGAAGGATTTATTACCCATGTTATTTAAGCATTTTAAATTTATTATGAGCTTTGTTTTCTTATTATCTCTAAGTTAGTGGCAATGCAATTGTGGAAAAAGAAAATACATCGAGTGGTGTGTTTTGTTGTCTTTTGTGGTGCTGATATTAAGCATGCTATGTAAGTATTTCTACCACTAAGTTTGTACCCCTTACCTAAATTCACTTTTATTATTATTGCAGCACTGGGGAAAAATTCAGGGCTTTCCACATATTAGGTAAGTTCTCTACCACTGAGCTACATCCCCAAGTCTAATCCAATGTCATTTTCATCAGACCCTCAGTGTAGTATTTTCTATAATTGATAAGTTAACTCGTATGTGTGTGTATAATCCCCTCTTCATGTTAGGCATTGAACCCTGGCCTTGTGCATGTCAGGCAAGTGCTTTTTTCCTTTGAGCAATATTCTTGAGCTTGTAAATTAATTCTTCTAATGTGCTATTATGGATTGCATTGTATCAACCTAATTAATACCTACTACCAGGTATTAATTCAGGTTGAATACGATTTTATGTGGAAATAAGGCGTTTTCAGATATTCAAGTTTGATGAAGCATTTTGGATTGAACTGGTGCTTACTCAGTGTGACTATCTATTTATTTTAGGTGCACGAAATACATTCTGAATAGTGATTTCAGCAAACTCTAGGAGTATGTGAACTACTGTTTCATCTTTCCCAGTCTAGATGTTTACAGTGATCATAACTTAAGATGTTCGCAATAGTCATGTAGACTGGGTTTCTCTGTGAAACAGTCCTGCCTATCTTGGAACTCACTCTGTAGACCAGGCTGGCCTCAAACTCACAGAAATCTGCCTGCCTCTGCCTCCCAGCTGCAGGGATTAAAGGCACATAACACCACTGCTCAGCCTGTGAGGGGAATTTTTGATTATTAAAAACAATTTTGAAATTAAAATATAAATTATGATTTCCCCTTTCCATTTCTTCCCTTCAACCCTTCCCATGTACTTCTTTGCCTCTCAACTCATAGCCTCTTTTTCTTTATTATTATTGTCATACCCCCCCCCATACACAACTTATTCAGGTCATTTAGCATTATTTGTATGTATATGATTTCAGGGATGACCAATTGGTATTGGATAACCAGTTTGAGGTTATCCATCTCTAGGATAGATGTCATCTCTGTATGTCATATCAATATCATCTCTAGGATGGATATCATTTCTGTATGTCCTATCAATATCATTTCTAGGATGGATGTCATCTCTGTATATCATATCAATATCATCTTTAGGATGGATATCATCTCTGTATGTCCTATCAATATCATCTCTAGGATGAAGATCATCTCTTTATGTCATATCAGTATCATCTCTAGGCTGACACCCCATTCTCAGCCTTTCATAGTTGCCTATAGTTCTCTGTCTAGGGGCCCAATGAGATTCTGAGGAGGAATATTTTGAAAACCCACCAATGAACAGAAAGTAAAGTTCACTCCTACTGTTGCTTCAAAATTTGAACACTAGATTTTCCATGCACTATTCCACCCTAACCCTGCTGGTAAAGAACTACAAGTGTCTCATCTTATGATCAGGAAGGATCTCACTATATCTCACAAGCCAGCAGCTATGAAGCAGAGGCATCATAAATTTTATTTTTTTAAGATTATGATAGGGGAGAGGGATGAGAGTGAGGAAGAGAGAAGAGGAGAGAGAGAGAGAGAGAGAGAGAGAGAGAGTCACAAATATATACACAGTATGCATATGGAGGTCAGAGAACAACTTGTGGAAGTTGGTTCTCTCTACAGAGTGAGCCCTGGGATCGTGTTTAGGGCACCGGACTCAGCAGCAGGCAACTTAACCTGCAGAGTCATCTTGTTCTCCCAAATGATGGCTTTTTAAACAGTACATAGGATTGGGAAGGCTGGACTCCTTCAGAGTTCTCTTAGCCTTAGAGAAACAGTTCAGAATACAGATTCACTACTGACACATAGCAACAATGTTCTGTGTTCTGTACCTGACCCTAGTCCTATGTTCCTTTATTGGTAATGATCCCACCTTTGGCTCTCTGTACATAATCATTGATTTTGGTGGAATCTCCCAACTCATGATGAATTCGTTAAACTTGATAACCAGTACTCTTGCCAAATCTTTAAGAATAATTATGAGTAATTAATCACATATCTATCAAAGTCATCATGCAAACCACTCTTTTCTACATAGGAATAATCACTACTGAAACCATGTGTGGCTCATAAGCCACTTTTGAAGTAATAAGGGCGGCAGGGCTGCGTTCTCAGCACCCCCGGCCGCCTGCCCGGCTAGCTTATGCCCAAAATAATTACACAGACACTGTACTCTTTTAATCACTGCTTGGCCCTTTAGCCCTAGCCCTTACTGGCTAATTCTCACATCCCGATCAACCCATCTCTAATAATCTGTGAGAACCGAACCGGTCTTACCGGGAAGATTCTAGCCTAGTCCATCCTGGGTCGGAGCTTCATGCCGGGAGTGGGGCATGACGTCTCTCTCAGGCGTCTGCTCCCGAGAGAGCTGTGGAGTCTCTGATCTCACTTCCTCTTCCTCCCAGCATTTTGATCTGTTTACTCCACCTACCTATGTCCTAACCAATAAAATGGGCCAGGGCAGTGCCTTTATTAGCCAATGACCTTCCTCCATCACACTTTTATGCTCATGATGGCCTCCACGTGACCGTTGCAGTTTCAGGATGAACACTGTAGACAGCAGTCATGCCATCGTGGTGACCTCCATGTCTCCCTCTTCAGCTGTCATATGATCTCCTCACAGTAGTGGTTATGGGGAAAGAGTGTGAGCTCTGCCCCCATCCTGACCACCTTGACCAGGAGGAGGTGGTGGTCTTTGGTATGGGCTTAGACTCTGCTAGAAGGAAGCATGGGAGAATGGCTTCAACTAGAAGGCCTCCTGTCAAAGACACCTCCACATGGGAAACTCCATGTAGACACCACGGCAGTCATGGAGTATCATTGCAAAAAGTCTGCCATAATAGCTTTATCCTGGGTTTACAAGGCTCTGGTTGCCCTCTGAAGTGGCTCAGGTAGGAGAAAAGGATGACTGTTACACATTCTCCATCCCTATCAGATGTCCCACTAATCAAACAACTCTGTCGGTGGAATGTGGACCACATTCCTAGAAAAGCTTGACCGTTGTTTGAGTCTCCTCTTGAAGTTCTTTGGTTGTTAGCTGCTTTGACCCCAACAATTTTTCCTCCCAGTATGATCACGCCCCAGCTCCCAATCAGAGTCACTTTGTGTGTTGGTGTAGGAGGTCCTTCTGTATTTGTATTGCTTTTATTGGTTGAATAAAGAAACTGCCTTGGCTTTTTGATAGGGCAGAAACTTAGGTAGGCAGGAAAGACAGAACTGGATACTGGGAAGAAGAGCAGAATCAGGCAGTCGCCATGAAGCTTCTGTCTGAGACGGATGCTGATTAGGATCTTTCCCAGTAAGCTATGACCTCGTGGTGAACACAGATTGGTGGAAATGGGTTAGATCAGGATGTGAGAGTTGGCCAATAGAAATAATGGACCAGACAGTAATTTAATTAGCACAATTTCTGTGTGATTATTTTGGGGGTTAAGCTATTCGGGTGGCTGGGAGCCGGGTGGCTGGGATGACAAGCAGCCTGCTCCTCCTACAACAGTGTGTAGTGTTGTTAATCTAGGCATTCCACAGCCTCAGGGGAGAGCTTGCTGTGGCCATTCGGTGATGGTGACTCAGTCCCTGCTCTAATCAGGATTTTCCTCAGTATCAACAGTATGATCCTTGAAAAGTGCTGGAGGCCACTGCTGTCTGAAATAAATGCTGACATCCATAGTCTGCATGGGTAGCCTCCATGTTTGTGACTCATTTCAGTCACTGCCCAGCACTGTTTTTCTAAGCTAGAATGTGTAGCACAACCATTTCACTGGTCTTCTGAGATTATTTAAATGCATGGTCCTCTTCTAAACCTTCGGTGATGCTTCACCACGACCACACTTGGTTTCGCTCTTGGGGGAAGGTTTCCTGCACCTGTTCAGCTTCCACTTTTTCGTGTTAAATGGACTCATTAGTTAATTTTTATGTATTATTGCAGAAATATAGAACTCTCAGCAGACTGAACAATTGACACACATTTTGGTGGCCATACAAGTAGCCACATATTTTTTCATTGCCTGCTGCAATAGATTCTTTGCTTCCCCTTACAAGTGATTTGTTAAGATATATTATATTTATATATTGGGGTTCATGATGGCATTTTGACACAAGCATACAATATATTCTCATTTAACATCAGATTCATTCCTCATTGCTGTCTTGTCCTACTCACTCCCCACTTCCCAGAAAGTCCTCCTCCTACTTTGTATCTTTGTATATGTGTATGTCTGTGATTGTATGTGTGTGTATGGGCATGTGTGCATGTGTGTGCGAGTGTGTGTGTGAACCAATGAGTTTAATTAAGACTACTTTAAGGGGTACAAATGGTCATCGGTAACTATAGCACTGAAGAAAATGTCTGTCTCTCCTACAGCAACTGTTAACTACCTATAAATCAATTCACTTTGTTTCTAGCAATGTCCTGCTGCTGCTTGTGGAGGGCACACTATTGTCACATGACAGAAGGCAGATAGGCAAAAGGCTTATGCTAGTTTCTTCTAGCATTATAGTAAGACAATACTTTATTTTAAAAAATGCACCCCACCTCTTAAGACCAACACAGTAGGATTTAAATGCCAACATCAACTTTGAAAGTGTTCTAGTTTGCTTTTATGTTGCTGTGATATAAACCCTCTACCCAGGAAAGGAAAGGGTCTACTTCATTTTGCACTTCCAAGTGACAGTCTCATCACTGAGCAAAGCCAGAGCAGGAACCTCAAGGCAGGAACTGAAAGAGAGACCGTGGGAGAGCTCTGTTTACTGGCTTGCCCCGTGCTTCTCATCCAGCTCTCTTCTCTTTCCTGTCCTCCTGCCTAGGGATAGTACTTTCCACTGGGCTCTTCTACATCAATTAGAAGTTAAGAAAATGCCTCTCACACATGACCACAGGCTAGTCTGATCCAGGCAGTTCTTCAGCTGAGATTTCTTCTTCCTAGGTGACTCGGTGAGTCATGGTTGAAGCTAGCTATGACAAAGAGAATACACTGAACCAGCAACATTTTATAGAGTTTTATTTTGGTAACCTTCTTTTTCTTCTTTTCATTTCCTGTTATTTTCTTCCTGATTACCCTACACATCTTAGTTGGTCGGCATTAGTTTCAGATTTACACTAAATTTCAGTAAGAGAGCTGATAGAAATGTTGCTCTTAATGTAGACCGAGTTCCTCTTCCTCTTCCTTTTGGGGCCATATTATGAAGCATATTGTATCTATAACAGATACAAATGTTATGGTCCAGCATTGCATTATTTTAGTTACTTGTAGATAGTGTTATGGGTTTGTTTGTGTGTGATCCTGTGTAAGGGAGCACATGTGTGGGCATTTGCCTGCAAGGGCCAGAGGACAATCTCAGGGGTCATCCTTCAGATGACATCCACTTTTTTTTTTGCCATCTCAACTTCATTATTATTCATGGGTCAGTGTTTTATTAATTGTGCATTATTTAAATCATGCTACAGAAACATGTTGTTGAAAAGGAGTCAGCTTATCCACCGTCTTATTAATATTTATCGTCATATTGCTACCATTCCTTTTTTCTCATGTAAAAACTGAGTTGTAAAAAGGTTACATATTTGAAGCCATATAATTAGCATTAATATGCTTATTCCAATAGGATGGCTGTCGTGTGTGGAGAGTTAACACTGAAATTTAAGAGGTCTAATAATAAAGGCTTGCTGTGCTTATATTCATTCTCGTTCTTGTTATATACCCCTAGAGAGTCGCTAGGAGGTTGTATGCTATATGCACCCTGCAAGATCCAAGGTGGTGCAGATCAGCCACCTTTTATCTGCGTTATCTAGAAGAGGCTTCCACGAACACAAAGGTGGAGGTGATGAGTGAGGCACTGTATTCTTTAAATTAAAAATATTACTGCCTTACTCTCGGCCTCTAAATAAGAAAACAGAATAACTTTTACTTTTATAGACCCGAGAGGAAAGTGGAGAGGTCATTATCAAACTTACACGTCAAAATTGAGCAAAGGTTGCACATCACCGGTGCCGTTTTAAAAATTAGTGCACAGAGTAGTAGACTCCCTTATGAAATTATAGTACCTGCTGCCAGGAGTTGGCTGACCCACCTGCGCCTCACCTCCATCATCTTCCTGGCCCTATCCCCTCTAAGCCCTCGATAATCTCCCTTTCATTTTCACGGCACATGTTCTATTCCTCTCTCTGCCTCTCTGTCTTAAAATTGCTCCCTCGTCCATGTGGCGCCCTTCCTAGTTTCCTGGGCTCTACACAGACTCACTTCGACTAGATATAAACACACACAAAAATAAATGCAAAGATCCTCAAGGGAGAGGACATGTCTTTTTCTGAGCCTGGTTTACTTCACTTAATATAGTATATTCCAGTTCCATCATTTTCTTTGCTGAAAATTGCCTAATTTAATTCTCTCTGCTAAATGTAATTTCATTGTGGACTAGTATATTTTCATTATCCATTCATCTGCTGATGAGCATCTAGGCTGATTCCATTTCCTTTCTATTGTGGATAGAGCCACAGTGAATATAGATGTGCAGGGATTTCTATAGTACAGTATAGAGTCCTTTGGGTATTTACCCGGGAACAGCATCACTGAATCATATGGTACTTCTATTTCTAGATTTCTGAGGAATCTCCACACTGATTTCCATAGAGGCTGCACTAACTTAGACTCTCAGCGACAGTGGGTAAGTGTTTCTCTTTGCCCATACTTTCTCTAGTGTTGTTGTTTGTTTTCTTGATGACAGATAGCTACTTTGGCAGGAGTTAAAAGGGATATCATAGTTTGAATTGTATTTCCCTGATGGCTAAGGATGTTAAACACTTAAAAACATATATATTGTTCAGTTATATTTCTTCATTTGGAAATTCTGCACACCTTCTTATTCCATTTTTGAGAGATTGATTTCTTGCCTGATCTTTTGAGTTCCTTGAATAGTCTAGATATTAATCCTTTCAGATGTGTAACTGGAAATATTTTCTCTCATTTAGCAGGCTGCCTTTTCACTTGGTTAATTTTTTTTCATAAGAAGCCTTTAATTTCACAAAGTACCATTTTTCGAGTAATTATCGTATTTCCTGAGTCACTGGAGTCTTACTTAGAAAACCTTTTCCTCTGTCTTGAGAGGTTTCTCTTACTTTTTCTTTAGCAGTTTTACAGCTTCCATTCCTGGATTATGATTTTTTGATCCACTTGGAGCTGACTTTCATGCAAGATGAGAGCTATGGCTTTAATTTCACTCTTTTCCATGTAGACATTGGATTTCCACAGCATCATTTGTTAAAGAAGCTCTTTTCTAAAGTGAATTCATTTGGAATCTTAGTCAAAAATCTCATGGTTGTAGCTGCATGGATTTATGACTAAGTTCCCATTTTATTCCATTGTCTTACATGTCTATTTTTGGGCCAGTGCTGTGTTGTTTTATTTCTGTGGCTCTATATTGAAGAAATACGAAACCAGGTGCATCCTTTATGTTATATATTGTACAATGATGTTACACATTAGCTCTTTACACTTATCCTATATAACTGTAACTTCATGCTCTTTGACCCATTCATGGTAGCTTGAATGAAAATTACTTCCATAGGCTCATAAGAGTGGCACTTTTTGAAAGAACTAGAACATGTAGTCTTGTTGGAGTAGGTGTGGACTTGTTTGAAGAAGGATGCTACTCAAGTATGGATTTTGAGGTTTCAAATGCTCAAGCCAGGCCCAGTGTCTTTCTCTCTTCTTGCTGCCTGAAGATCCAGATGCAGAACTCTCTCCTCCTTCTCTAGGAGAAGGAGGATGTCTGCCTGGATGCTTCCTACCATGTCGATAATGGACTACACCTCTGCGCCTGTAAGACAGCCACAAGTAAATGTTCTCTTTTACAAGATTTGCCATCATGGTGTCTCTTCACAGCAATGGAAACTCTTAACAAAGGCACCATCTCTTCCCTTTCTTCTGCACTATGTCCTTGGTAAACAACATTCATCTGTTGCTATGTATTTTAATTTTTTTAGAGCCTATATATAGGTGAGATTTTGTGCTGTTTTTCTTTTTCTACTTGGTTTATTTCACTTGGCATCCTTGTGTTTACAAACATAGAACTTCCTCTTATTTTCAGGAGAACTATTATTTTTTATTATTATTATAAATTATATATTTTAACTTTTATACAGTTTATATCACCCTTTATATTAATAAAAGAATACTGCAATACATTATACTGTCCTTTAGAATTGTACTCCACAAAGAAAACCCTCAGTCTCCCACTACATATACTTCCAATATCCAACCATTTCTGTGAATACTTCAGTATATATAAACACTTAAAACTATGAGTTCATGTGAATACTAATAATTTCAACCAGTTCAAGCAGTGGTGGTGCACGCCTTTAATCCCAGCACTCAGAAGGAGGATTTCTGTGAGTTGGAGGTCAGCCTGGTCTACAAAGTGAGTTCCAGGACAGCCAGAGCTACACATAGAAACCCTATTTGAAAAAGAAAAACAAAACAAAAGTAAGAATAATTTCAATAAAAAGCAAAGGGCTTTGTCTTACCCTCCTCCATGACATATTTCCCTCTTATCCCTCAAGGAGAGCTCTGATTCCAAGGAGAATTTACTCAGTTACACATTCCATGCCACCTTCCAGAGTTATGTGACGGGATGGAGTCTCAACCCCACACAACTTAATCTTCTGTGCCTTTACTTTAGATGCTCATCTCATGATATATTTTTGGGGGAAATTCAGAGTAAGTCACACTGCTACTCACCTCCCTACATGTCCCAATTAGTATAAATGCTCTTGTAACAGCCACTAACATGCAAATGTCTGAGTTAGGGTTTCTATTGCTGCAACCAAACACCATGATCAAAAAGCAAGTGAGGGAGGAGAGTGTTTATTTGGTTTATACTTCCATATTGCTGTCCATTTTGAAGGAAGTCAGGACAGGGAAGGATCCTGGAGGTGGGAGCTGATGCAGAAGCCATAGAGGGGTGCTGCTTACTGGCTGGCTTCTCATGGATTGCTCAGCCTGCTTTGTTATAGAACCCAGGGATGGCATCACCTGTCACAGGCTGGGTCTTCTTCCATTGATCACTAATTGAGAAAATGCCTTACAATTGTATCTCATCGAGGTATTTCCTCTACTGAGGCTCCTTCCTCTCCAATGACTTTAGTTTGTGTCAAGTTGACACAAAATCATCCAGTACAGCAAGCTAAAATCATAATATTACAATAACAGAATCATAAACTACATATGGAAAATGAAACCCAGTACATAGTCAGTAAGAAAAATTTACTTCCTCACACTTCTATTTTAATAGTCCATGTTTCTGTTCTTTTATGAAAATAGAACCATGTTATTGACAGTAGTTTCATTGGTGAATTAAATTGTAGGTATACAGTTAAATAAAGAAAGAAAAAAGGAAGCAGGCTAGAAGGAATGGAGTGAGGGAACGACAAGCGTATTTTTCAGGGCTAATGCTTTGTCATTAAGTGGCTTTTATGAATCACACACTTTAGCAATGTGTCACTTGACCCACACGCTCACCACAGGAGCAAATGTGGGAAGAAATGAACATGAAACCTTGATTTTGATCTTAGGCAAAAAGGAGGAATGTCTCTTTTAATTTAGTACTTAGGTAAAAAAATAAAAATAGTAGGATTCTCAGATCAAAGAATTTAATATGAGCTTAGAATACAACAAAACATTTCTTAGCCATTTTAAAGACTGAGGAAAATGTACGTCTTTGTCCTAAACCTCATTTAGAGATGAAAGACAAATACAGCAGTGAAAAAGACTCTATGTTGGACACAAGGAAGTTCTTTAGAAACATGAACTACACTCAAGAGGCAGAGACAGTGGCATCACTTGAGCCCATGAGTATAACACAAGCTTGGACAACCTAATGAGATCATCATTTCAACAAGACAAAAAAAATGAATATTTTAAAAGTTAATTGAAAAGTTTAAAATATACAGGGCAGTTATTTCCAAAGCATTAACAGTGTGCTTCCTACATACAACTTTGTTTTATGAGCAAAATCATCATAAATTGTTAACAGATGTAACTCTTGGCATGGAAATGTTCTTTGATCTCTCATGTTTGTCTATATAGAAATCTTCATAAAGTGCCCTTTTGGGTGAGGAATAGCAAGTACTGTTATGTGCAGTCTTGCTTATGGAGTTGTTCTTTAATTCACACGATGACTTTACTCAAATAGATTGGGGATGGTTCCTTTGCTGATCTTCCGGGGCACTCTTCCCTACCAGCTGGAGACATCTTCAAGCCCCGAACTATGTCTACAGTGTTGTGTAAAGCTCCTTCACTTGGAAGAATTTACCCGTTTGACTCCAGCACTTGAACAACTGAATTTCCAGATAACTCACAGGAAACAACCCTGCATTTCTGCTTGCATGGGCTATTTCACTCACCAAGGGCTAGCTCTCTAATTGCTACCTGGATTGTACGATTTAAAAAGAGGTGGAATAAAGTTCAGGCTTTGCCACTTGTTTTGGTGAATATTTAAAGACAAGATGTTATTGGTAGTGGATAATTGGTGGGGAGGGATAATCATTCTCTATTGGTGATATGGCAACCATGAGGATTCTCATGCTCTGGTGGATGGCCACACACCCACGCACATAAGTGCAGCATTAACTGAACTTTGTGGGTTTTATTTAAAAAATACATGACATTGGAAGGGACACATGATGGCGGTCTGTGGGAGGATTTGGATGGGGAAAGAGGGTGCATATGATCATATTTTGTTATGTACATGTATGAAATTCTCAAAATGAAGAAAACTAAAAAAGGAACAGTGAGTTAAAAATTAAAAAACAAACAAGCTACATTGTCCAATAAATGGCTTTAGTCCTCTCTGGGTTCTGTGAATGAGCTAAATGGGGCTGGGAACTCTGTTTTCTCACCAGTGGAGGCCAGTCTCTGGAACAACCATACCCCTAACACACCTCTGGTGCATTTTCTCCAGTGGGTAGAACTAAGCCATAGACTAACTTCACACAAGCACAAACAAATATGTTGCTGTGTGACAGTCATTAAAACCCAACCATTTATCCTTCCGTTCCAGATCCTGCCTTTGGCTTCTGGAGTCCTTCCTCACTTTGTCACAGAGAGGAATGAAGATCAGGGAAGGCAATCCTCACCTAAAGCGTAGCTCTGTGTGATCTGGCTGCACCCTCAGAGGACGTGAGCAGGATGGGGACTGCACATAGCCAGAGCTCACCAGTTATTCACAGTAGGACCTTAGACTACTGATATCTTAATTTCTAGTTGGGAATGTCGTTGGGAATACAGATCTCACCTAGTTAGATTCTAGTGTTCACAATATGCCTTACTCTTATTTTTTTGATTTTATGGACTTTAACAAGTCAAATAATACAGCTCAGTAAAATTGATTTTCTAATTTGGGAAGAGAACTATGGATTAGTTTTGATTCTATATACTAACAATCTTTTCTTCTTTGTACTATATTTTTCTTGGGATATTTTTTTTTTTTGTTTTGAGACAAGGTTTCGTTGTGTAACTTTGATGCCTGTCCTGGAACCCAGCTCTTGTAGACCAGACTGACCTTGAACTCACAGAGATCTGCCTTCTTCTGCCTCCTGAGTGCTGGGATTAAAGTTGTATACCACCACTGCCTTGCCATCTGGGAATATTTTTACTTTGGCTAAATACATGTGTAGAAGTGTATGGATCTTTTTAGTCTTTAACTATTTAATTTTGTGTATTAGCTATTGGCCACTGTGTGTGTTTTAAAAATAGAAATAATTTTTCAAAAGCTAGGGATGCACTTCAGTGTATGGATCTCTAGTATGTAAAGAACCTAGTTTGATTCTTAGAGCCACATCACACATGTGCACATACAGACACACACACACACACACACACACACCCCTACAACACATATCAAGCAAGAAATAATAATCTTGCAATCTTGGTAGACATGATAGCTTATATCTGTTATTACATGGCTTAAAGGGTAAGAGAAGGATTGTTGCTTCAAGGCCAGTCTGAACTACTTAGTGTGTTTGAGGCTACACTGGTCTAAATAGAGCAATTGCATATTAAAGCATCAAGAAAATATGTAAAAAGAAAAGTATCGGGTTGGTTTCAAAGGGTAAATAACCTCTTGATTGAGACCACACTTACATACTTAAGGCACAATTAATTCTGTCTGTTGATCTATTGCTATATTTAAATCCAATTCTGGTTTACTCAAAAGTTACTCAAGAACAAATAGTTTTTAAGCTAAGGGACTTTAGAAAAGTGGAGAGACGTTTCAGTTTCCCATTTGCTGGCCTTTCCTTAAGTGGCACTCACACGACTTCTAAAATAAATAAAATAAATCATCTAACATATGCTCAAGTGATGACATTTTCAATGAATGGGGGCTTTGTGCCTAGTGAAAAATCTAAAACTCTCCCTTGTGTGAATGTTACAATGAATGCACTCACGGTCTCGACACCTGGCATTCTAATGTGATTTGAATACTTAGTTTTCTTTTAAGCTTCCTCTTTCTTTGTCATAGCCACATCTGCTTTCGCAACTTTGTGATTTTTGAACTTCCTCTGCAGAAGAGTTTTGAAAGCATTTTTGTTGTTCGTTCGGTATAATCATTATCCTTTTGGAAGCTTGAAGCTATAGTAAAAGTGATGATAAATTGAATCATAAACTGTTGTAAGAGAATATTTCCCTTGTCACATTTTGGAGACAGGGTTTCAAGTATTCCAGTCTGGCATTAAACTTACTGTGTTGCAGAGGATAACTTTGAACTTTTGACCCTACTGTATTCATGTCCCAAGTGTTAGAATGTAGATGTGGACCCCCAAATCCAGTTTATGTGGTATTGGTGTGTCATGGTTGTTGTTGTTGTTATTATTATTATTAGTCAAGCTGTTTGGAAAGAGAAAACCTCAATTTAGAAAATGCCTCCATCAGATTGCCGATAGGTCATTTTCTTAACTAATGGGTGATACAGGAGAGATCAGCTCCCAGTAAGCAGTACTATTCCTGTGCAAGTGGTTCTGGGTTGTATTCAAAATCAGGCTGAGCAAGCCAAGGGTATCAAGCCAGTAAGCAGCACTCCTCCATGGTTCTGCTTCAGTTCTTGCCTTCAGCATTGTGCTCCTGCCTCGACTTTCCTAAATGATGGACTTGAATGGAGATCTGGAAGCTGAATTAACCCTTTCCACTCCACATTGCTTTTGGTCATGGTGTTTTTTTTTTATTATAGCAATAGAAATCTAACTAGGACATGGACTTTGTGCATGCTTGGCAAGCATTTCACCAACGTAGCCACTTCCCAGCCACTCTGTAAGAGATTTTATACCAAGCATATTTTCCTTATGGATTTTGGTTCAAAGTATTTATGTAGTTACTACTAGAAGAACGAATGCCCAAACCATCTCTCGCTGAATCATCAGTGGATGTTTAATGGATTCGTGAAGAAATAGCAACTCAGGAAATAGTAATTCTAATCTTGGCTGCTTCTGACATAACTTGATGATGTCAAACCTTTCATTTTACTCTAAGGTATTTTTATCTTAGACCTTACAAATATGGGAAAACTATTAATAAGTACCCCCTCCCCAGAGGAGGGAAGAGTGAAAGAGGCTTCACAGCAGAGGAAAAAAAAAACAGGCCAGGAGATAGGCTTTCTGAGGACAGCCTTGTCAGGAAGAAGCCATGTTAATTTAAACAAGCGACTTTGTTTTGCAGAGGCTGTCATCCTGCCTCATCTGTCATCAGCAGGTGAGGACATCTTTCTTCTTTAGCTTGTACGCTGCAGGAAAGCACACAGTACTGAGATGCTGGGGACGGACTTTATAAATCACAACGTGCCCTCTACATGTGCTATAATTCCATCAGGAGCAGCAGGGCTCCGATGCAGCACCATCTGCTGCAGCAAAAAACGCGCTGTGGCACTGCCCCGTGTCAGACTGCTCAAAAGCTGTGTGAGTCGCAAGGCGACATCGTGTTCAGCTTTGTGGGAATTTCTAGGCTAGCATTGTCATGAAATTCAAAGCGTGTTTATTTGTGAAGTTGGATTCTATTTCTGTCAAACCACATGCACACGGCTTCACTGGTGTGCATTTGTCATGAGATGTGTCAGACCTTCCCGTGACTCACCTGCCCCTTTTTCCATTAACTGTGGAAGCCCCTCCTCTGGAAAAGGATGCTTATAGAGGAACCAGGGGCCATGTCTGTGTTCCAGATTCCTTAGACCTCTTCAGTACAGCAAAGGGATCTGAGATCTGCTGTCTGGAGCAGCTTCTCTCTGCTCTGCACCCTTTACTGATCCACAGGAATTGGGATCTTGCAGGGACACACAGGCACACAGACTCTGTGCAGGCACACACACACACAACATGCCCAGGTAATGATAGTCCACACCTCTGACACCTCCCCCCAAGTATCACCGATTGGAGGGCATTTTCATTCAAACCACACTGATTTCATGGCGTGGTGGTGGTGATAAAAAAATCCTATTTGGGAGAACTTGTATTTTATTTTTAGATTTTGTTTCATTTTATGTATATGAGTTTTTTTTTCTTGCATGTATGTATGTGCGCCACAGAGGTTTGTGTCAGATTCCTGGTAACCAGATACTTGGTGGTTAGGTACCATTATACGGTGCCAGGAATTGAACCAGTCATCTGCAAGGACAAATACTCTTAGCCTTTGAGCTATACAGCTCTGAACTCACATTTTCAAAAGTCAAAAGTGTATTTAGTAACATAAGCATCAAATTCAAACGTGGCCTTCCCCTAATATTCTATGCTTTTATATCAATGGGATATTTAATATGTTCCACTATTTCAGGTTTTCCTTTCCTTCCATATTCCTTTCCTCCCTCCATTTCTATGAGGTGATTTTGACCTTGTCCTTCGTTTCCTTGTCTCTGCTTGCTATGTGCTGGGATTGCCAGTGTGTGCCACCATGCCTGATTCAACCATGGTGCTCTAAGAGTAGGGACAAAAAGATTTTTTGGTTGATTACTAGATCTTTTCTTCCTCAACTAATTATCAGGTCTTTATATCACTCAGTTATTCCAAGAACAACAACAACAAAAGATCCTTTTTCTTCTTTAGTCTACACACATAACCATAAGTCAGTCTTTTGAGTTCACTTGTAAAGCTCATCTTGAGTCTGTGAACTTTTTTAAATGTCTGATTATCACTTTATTATGTCACATCTAATTGCCATTTTCTTTTTTCCTTCCTTCCTTCCTTCCTTCCTTCCTTCCTTCCTTCCTTCCTTCCGTGCATGCATAGATATATAATCCCACCCGGCACCACATGTTTAAAAAGTTTAACAGTAGGTTGCTGATAAAATGTTTCATTACTTCAGTGTTCAAGCCTCAAATTCTCTAACGATTTTCACAATTCTAAGAATAAGAACATTAATACTGACATAATAATATTACCTAATCTATAGACTTTACTCAGGTCTCAGTTTTCTAAATAAAGGATGGTCACTTTTAATGTCTCTGAACGTTAGGTCCAACTATACCTCAGAGAACACCACCACAGACACACATTTATCTTTTATTTATTTTTTAATTTAGTTTTTTTTTTGTGGTAGCCCTGTTTGGCTTTGAACTTGTGGCACTTTCTGCCTCAGCGAGTGTAGGAGCCATCTCTGTATTATTTTTATGGTGCTATTCTGTAGATACAGGAAAGGAAGAGGGGACTTGGCTCCATCTGCCTGCTGTCAGACACTTCTTTGGTAACCTCAAGTGTCTGGACCTCGGTTTCCTTAGCTATTTGGCAGTAGATGGTTATCTCGGAGAAGCCCCTAGGTTTTAGAATTCCCAGATGATCGCTTACACTCTTATATTTAAGTCTCAGGCAGAATTACAGCACTGTTCTGTGGCTCCTTGCTAACAGTCGGGCTAACTATAGGAAGCATAGGATGATCACAGTTCTTGAGCTAACAAGGCTTCTTGCTTTGGAGGAAGCAGATGAGAAGAGTTGGGCTTCTATCTACTCTAGAGTGCAGCTCCCAACCTTTTGGCTCCTCTCAGCCATGTTCCAAACTCTCTGCCAGCCAGACACTGCAAATCTTTACCATGGTTGGGCCTTGTAAATCTACCTGACCCTTCCTGCCATATGCCTTCCTCAACTCTGCAGGTCTAGCCTAAGTCCCACATCTAGCACCCCAGCCTAGCTTGGTCACCCCTATTTTTGAAGGCTCAACCTTCAGACTCTAGCCAGGACATACCTTGTCTGTCTTTTGTCAAGGCCCCTCTTACACTATACTCAACTTCTCTGCCCAGCCAGGTCCTGCACAACTTGAGCCAGGGTCTAACCAGGTGAGCCTGATTGATCACCTCCTCCATTAACCCTTCCCAACCCCCTGCCCAGCCTTAGAGTGACAAAACGAACGAAAGTACTCCAATCAAACAGGATCAAGGAAGCAAGCAACTGTCTTCATCCTAATATCTGTCAAAATTAAATTTCATTTATTGAAAGAGATAAAGATACTTTATTCTAATAAAGGAAATAATTAGCCAAGAACACATTCCTACCCTTCATACATATGCAACAAACTCTAATGCACCCAATTTCATAAAAAGTTTACAAGTGCTGGAATTGAAGGCACAGATTAATAACCAGTAATACTATCTTCAATCCTCTCCAATAGACAGGTCATCTGGACAAATAATAAACAGAGAAGCATCAGAATGGAATGACATCATACACCAAAAATCAGATGGCCGTAGGATGGTGGGCTTTTATCTAGACCTTTAATTTATGCCATTATCTACTTTGTCTATTTTTATGACAGTACCATGCTATTTTCATTAGCTCTGTACTATTACTTGAAATCTGGGGTGGTGATACCTCCAGCAGTGTTTAGTTTTCAGGATTTCATTGCCTTTCTTGGGTCTTTTGTGTCTCCATATGTGTTTTAAGATTTGTTTTTCGATTTCCTTGAAGAAGTGCACTGGAGTCTTAATGAGGATTGCACTGAATTTGTAGAATATTTTTGGTAATATGGCCAGTTTCACCTTAGTTTTCTGAACCTATCAGCTTGGGATTTTTTTGTATCCTCTGGTATTTTCTCAGTGTCTTCTGTGTCCAGAAGTTTGCACCATATACATTTTCCCTTCCTTGGTAGACTCAGTATGATTTTTGAGGCTCTTGAGAATGGAATTGTTTCTGTTTTTCCCTCCCTTCAGTGTGTTTACCATTGGTATACAGGAAGGTTGTTGGCTTTTATGGATTAACTTTTTATCCCGTTACTTTGCTGAACGAGTTCATCAAATGTAGGAGTTTTCTGGTGGACTATTCTATGTAGAGAATCACATCATCTGAAAATCAAACAGGGATATTCCCCCCATTTTTTTCTTCAGACAGCATCTCACTATGGAACCCTGGATGATCTGGAACTCACTATGGAGTTGAGGATGGCACTGTGGATCTCTCTTTTCCAGAGATCCACAGAGACTGCCCAAATGCTCTGTTTGATGATTTCAGCCACTTTGTCCAGGTCCTTTCTTTTTGCATCCTCTCTATCTCTTTCTCTTGTCTTGTTGTTTAAGGTGAGACTTCAAAGACTGTACTGAATGGGAGTGGAAAGAATGGGCATCTTTTTCTCAACTCGAAGTTTAATGTAAATGCTTTGTGCTTTTCTCTATTTAGCAAGATACTGGCTGTGGGCTTGTTGTATATTGTCTTTATTATGTTGAGATAACTCCCACATATCCCTTGATTCTTTGGGGCTTTTAACGTGAAAGGACAATGGACTTTGTCAAGAAACCTTTTCTGCATCTAATGAAATATTCATGCAGTTTCTATTTTAAAATAGCTGTAAGATTCTAAAGTTCTCCTGTGCTCAGGGGCCTAAACCAGCGCCAAATCTGGCCCTACCTGGAGTCTGCTGGTTGTTCTGAAGCTGCTGGAGGGTGGAGAACTTTCCAAGCACCAGTAATTCTTACCCTGCTTCAGGACTGCCCGTGTCTTCAGTTTCAGCCCAAACTACTGGGCTGAGAATAGGTACTCCCACGAGTTAGAGAAACTAACCTGGAGAAAATCTTGTCTCCATGCTGGGTCTGCAGCTTTTCTGAAGTTGCTGCCAGATTCACTTATGGGTTTTACATTCTTTATCATTTATTTGTTTTGTGTGCTGCAAAGAGTCATCTATTTTGTTTCATTGATTGATTTTAATTATAATAGCACCATATGCACCCTTATCTGGGAAGAGAATAAAATGTTCCCTGGAATTGTTCAACAGGCAGTGTTATCTAGAAGGGATCCATGGTATTAAAACTTACCCAAGCCCTGAATTTCTGGAAAAGAGACAAAATTAAATCCTACAAGATTTTATGTTTAACAAAAGAAGCCTTTTTTCCCACATAATGTAGATAAGCTAATACTTCTCTTGTTTCCTTAAAAGGCTAGACACCACACCCCCAACCAGAGACTCTCTGATCTTCTTTTTCCCTTCACTTGATCAACACTATTGGTAAGGCTCTTGACTAAATTTTAAAAAGATTTATGTGTTTTATCTTTTATGTTTGTGTGTGTGCACTGAGTCTAAGCCTGTGCGTCACGGTATACAGGTTCTCATAGAAGCCTGAAGAGAGCATTAGATCTCCTGGACCTGGAGTCAGGGCAGAATCTGGCTCCTCAGCAGGAGGAGCAGGTGTGCCACCAATGCCCAGCTTTTATTGTTTTTCCTTTTAATTGAAAATTCATATAGCATATTTTGGTCATGGTTTTGCTTCCTCTGTTTCCTCCCAGGTCTACCACACCTCCTCATTCAACTCCACATCTTCTTTCTCTCTCTTTTAGAAAACAAAGGCAAATAAAAAAATGAACCCAAATAAAGCAGAATAATAAATAAAACAGCAGAAAAAGCACAAGAAAGGGCATGCACAAACACCTAAAAACACAAAATCAGGAACCATAGCACACAAGCGAAAGGCCAATGAGATAGAAAAAAAAAACAAACAAAGCAATGCGAGACAAACAAAACAACAAACAAACAAAAACATTAGTGAGTTTGCTTTGTTGGCCATCCACTGCCGGGCGTGAGACCTGCTCTT
The DNA here is from genome assembly GCF_018167655.1 of Microtus oregoni. Classification (NCBI taxonomy): domain Eukaryota; kingdom Metazoa; phylum Chordata; class Mammalia; order Rodentia; family Cricetidae; genus Microtus; species Microtus oregoni. The sequence goes on from NW_024543070.1 coordinate 5,533,191, forward strand.
AAGCGTGGTTATATACCCAAAGAGAATTTCAGTGAGTTTATTTCAGAGAAATAAGGCTGTCTATTGGGAAAGAACTTATTTTTCCTTTGCAATTCATTGCCAGTGGAAGAAAGCTTCTTAGATGGATCATACCCACTTCCCCCTTGGCACTAGGACCCAACCTGGCTTGAACTTGTGCGGGTCTTACGCATGCTGCCATGGTCTCTGTGGGTTCAGATGTGCATTTGTCCTGCTGTGCCCGGAGAAACTGTTTCCTTGGAGTCATCCATCCTCTCTGGCTCGTAACATCTTTCCGCTTTCTTCTTTGCAAAGCTCCCTGAGCCCGGAGGGGTGGGGTTTGATGAAGACATCCAATTTAGGACTGCATGTTCCACAGTCTCCCACTCTCTGCACAGTGTCCTGGTGTGGGCTTCTGTTTTAGTGCCCATGGACCGCAGGAGGAAGCTTCTTTGATGGCTGAGACCCACCTGGGTCCAGGTTCAGTGTGGCCCATGTTCTTTGCTACCAAGCCACTCTCTAATCCCTCAACTAAGGTTTTCTCTTTTCATATTGAAATTTCATTTCCAGCATTTGTTTGTTCCTTTGCACAGATCTCTGTCTTGCTTGAATTAGTGTTTCATAGTAATTCACCTAGCTATTTGTATTCCCTTTGAAGTTGCTGACCATGAAAATAATTAATTCCTCAATTCTTGATCTGGCTTTTCATCTACTTTGATAGCTTTTGATCAGTTACAGGAAAGTTAAGAGCTTTTGGAGGGGTCATGTTACTTTTTTTTTCATATTTCTTGTGTTTCTATCGTGATATTTAAGGATTTATTGTATTTGATGAATCTCTTCCACTTGCAGGTTTATATAATGTTTTGAAGTTTAGGAAATGTCTTACTTAGGGCTCTATTACTGTGATAAAACATGCTGACCAAAAGCAGCTTGGGGAGGAGAGGGTTTATTTCATCGTACACTTCATTGAAAGAAATCAGGGCAGGAACTAATTTCGAGATCATGGGCTAACTGCTTACCTGGTTCTTACCGCTGGCTTGCTCAGCTTGATTTCTGATATATCCAAGGCCCAACTCCCCAGGGATGGCACCACGCACAATGGGCCGGGTAGGTCCTCCCACATCACTCAACAATCAAGAAAATGCTCTACAGACTTGCCTATAGGCCCATATGATGGAGGCATTTTCTCAATTGAGGTTCCCTTTCCTCAAATGACTCTAGATTGTGTCAGGTTATCATAAAAGTAGCCGTCACAGTAGAGATAGACTCTAAGTGTGAAGTCTCACAGGAACTGTTGAGAAGAGCTGACCTGCTTTCTTTCTAGAGTCAAGAAGTGATAAACTACTCGGTTTGAGGAGAAGGATCTGGTTGTGGAAACTAGTGCTTTAGAAAAGAGAACCATTTTATCAGCTAGCTCCACTGAACTTGGTTACATACAGGGCTGCAGTTTTTCTTATGCTCACTCAATGTTGGCTGTTTGTCCTCCTTTTACAGTATTGGACTCTCCGAGAATGCTTCTATACCAGGAATTTCCCATGTTTTTGCTTTCAGAACTTCATAACAAAAGGAATCTTTGTGTGGGTTGTTAACTACTGACATTAACAGTATCAGAAATTGAAGTGGAAATTTCTATACTCGTTAATTTTAAGATAGCAGTATGATATCCATTATATGATAACAAAATATATTTTCAATGAGCAGTCTGCGAGAAGAGTGGTATTGATTTGTTTTACAGATCTCTGGAATGTCTTTTTGCATTCTGCTATCTATTTCTACATCCAATCTTATGTGCTTTATTATTTCCACTCACGCATACATAACAATTTGGCATGAAACAGATATACTATAGAAAAAGCACGTCTTTTTTTATAGTCTTTTCAGATAATTATATTATAAACCTTGTACCAAAATTTTAGCATATCGGTGAACTTGTCCTGTTCAGTTAATTCAAATGCATCGACACTTTCTGTGCTCTGAAGATGAGAGAAAGAAGAGATTCTGGTAAGTGATTTCTACTCTGGTAAAATTCCCCACGGTGGTGTTTTCAAACACAAGCAAAAACAAAACACAACATATAAGGCAGGAGTGGAGGCTAAAACTAGGATCTCAGCTCCTGGGTAGCCTCGACTACATAGGACAATTAGGTCTAAGAAAATAAGCAAGCAAGCAAGCCAACAAGGCAACTGACATTCATTTACTATCCCTGAAGCAATAACTATTGCCTTCATAAGCTAGAAACCCAAGACCAGTAACCTTTTTTTCCCCTTTGGAATGAAACCTCAGTTCTTCTTTTCTGGCAGAAAAGCCTGGTTACGGTAAGTAAATTCCAATAGTTCACAGCCTTCGTGCTCACCTGGGTCACATAAGGAGTGGCAGATTCTGTTTAATCAGGTTAAGACTTAAGATGTACTGAATAATCGTGAGTGCCTCGCAGAGGATTAGAATCACCCCCAGACAGGCTGGTATGGTGAAAACCTTGCAGGTTTGAAGCTGGGCAGTGCAAACTTCCTGCGTGGTGTCGAACTTTCTGCAAAGGCAGGGTCAGCTCAGAACAGTGGTTCTCACTTCGAACTGGAGGCAGAATTCTTGGGAGTGTTGATGTCTACAGGCTCTGGGGCTCTCAAGGGACCCCAAAGGAAACTAGACTGGAAACATCCTGTGTTAAACTGCCTTTCATTTCCCACCGTGGTCTAAGAGAAGCTGTTTGTAATGACACAACTGACTTTTATTTCACATAATAGTTTCTTATTTAACTATTAAGTTATTCACTCAAAGATAGTTACTTCAAGATAGAAAAACATGCTTCTATTGTTATAAGACTAATTGATTAAGCAATCAAACAAACAAAACAAGAACTCTCCCCCATAAATCCAAGCATATAGGATACACGAAATCCTGTAGGCAAATGTTGAAAATTACATCTGTGAGCAAAAGGCGTTAAGTTTCCAAGTGACTGTAGCATAGAATTTCAAACAAACTTTAAAGCAAAATCACACAGGCAGGAAATTGGAGCAGACCTACAAGGAAAATCAAGCAGAGAAATGGGGCTGCTCTGTGTAGAGCTTGTTTTTCTGACCTTTCTCATCGCTGTGACAAAATATCAACAAGAGCAACTTCAGGACGAGTTTACTGTGGCTCACAGCGTGAAGGTCCAGCTCATCATGGGGAAGACAGGGTGACAACTGAACACATTTCAGACACAGGACATAGAGAGATGAATGGTTGTGCTCAGCTCCCTTTCTCCTTTTCATTCAGTTCAGCATCTCAGCCCAAGATGTGGCACCATCGTGTTTCATGCAGGTCTTTCCACCTCATGTAAGCTGGTTGATAATACCAGACCCAAGTGTCCACACATTTGTCTCCTAGGTGATTGTGGATCTGTTGACAATGTCTCCTGCCACAGAGGGAGTGTCAGAAACTTAGGGGAAAAGAGAATCTGATAGCAGTGCTGTAACTCAGGAGGAAACAGACTATTAGATCTTGGTGACACATTGGGTAAAACGCATGAAGCTGTGCAGGAAGGCCTTACTCTGAGAAGACAAGAGCAACTGTAGACTACAGGAAACAAAGTGTCGAGGAACTCGGGGGAACTCGGGGTTTAAGAAAAAGAGGAGCATCTCTCTATCATTGCCTAGGTTACTTAGCACTAATTCGTTAACACAGTCATGTCAGATGGACTTAGGGAAGCTGCAGAAAAGTAAGCATCACTGAACTCATTGCTAATTCACATAGAAAAAGATCAGAAATATTTCTTACGGAAAGGGCATCAGGGACCCAAGGAAAGTACAGCTAGCAGGAAAGGGCGGAATTGACAGTAACCGTCTTCCACATATGATGGAAAGGGCATCAGGGCATCAGGACGGAATCAACCGGACTTGTCCTCCTGGTATAATACTGGTACTGCTTTGAGGATTATTAGGTCTGGTGTCTTTATGCATGTTCCATGTTCTTCTCAGAATACTGTTTGCATAGTTCTTGGGTACAGTGCTTGTAAGCCATGTGAAAAGCATAGTATCTTGACATTCAGTGACTGTCATCTAATTTCTTAAAATAATGATTTATTTATTTATATTTTATGTGCATTGGCATTTTGCCTGCATGTATGTCCATGTGAGGGTGCTGGATTCCCTGGAACTGGAGTTACAGACATTTGTGAGCTATTGTGTGGGTGCTGCGAATTGAACCTAGGGCTTCTAGAAGAGCAGCCAGTGCTCTTAACTACTGAGCCATCTGCCCAGCCCCTATATTTCATTTTTCACATGCAGTTTGTATGAATATGAAACTACTAAATTTGGTGAGCATATACAAGGTGAAAAGAATTTTGGCTCCCATGACATTTTCCCTCTGCCATGTTTATGCATGTAACACTACATGAATGGAATCAAAGTTGCCAATTGAACTCAATACAGCAAAATTGCCTTGGGTGATTGGAGTTGAAGAAGTGGTGAAGAAAGGCAGAGGTTTTTTCAGAGAAGGAAGTTCCAGAAGAGGCATGGAAAGTTAGAGCGATGAAAAATAATCAGCCTGGTTACTGGCTTTTAAGATGGAGGAAGGGGGGCTCTGAGCCAATCATGCGAGTAACTTCTAGAAGCTGGGCCCAGCTGATAACACTGCAAGGAAATAACCACAAGGAACTGAATCCTGCCAGTGACCCATAGGAAAAAACACACCCCATCTTAGAGCCTCCACATTTGTGGCCATTTGTTGCAGTAGAAAACAAAATGCCCTGCCTTTATTTTTATTTGAATCAAAGCTCATCATTTGTTGGCCCTACTTCTGCTGGATCGGCAGGGTATGTAATATTTGGCATTACTGAGGTCCTTGCTTGACATGGTCCCCTCTTCCTCTCACTTAAACGAGCCCTATTATAGAAACTCTTGAAGGGAAGAAATATAAAACCCTGGTTATCTGCATAATGAACAGCTAACTGCATTATCCTGCCCCATAGTAAATTGTATCTCTTTAAAAGACATTTTATTTCCTGCCTTAGTTACTGCTCTATTGCTGTGAAGAGACATTATGACTCTTACAAAGGAAGGGAAGCTGGCTTACAGTTTCAAAGGTTTGGTCCATTACCAGCATGGCAGGAAGCATGGCTGCTGCATCCATGGCACTGAACAGTAGCTGAGCATGCTAATCCTGACCCTGGCCTCAGGAAGAGAGAGGATGGAGCCTGGTGTGGACTTTTGAAACCTTAAAGCCCACCCTAGTGGGTTTTCTCCAGCAAGACCACACCTCCTCCAAGATCATACTTGCCAATCCTTCTCAAGTAGTGCCGCTCCCTGAGGCCTAAGCATTTAAATATATGAGCCTCTGGGGCCATTCGCATTCAAACAACCACTTCGTTCCTTAGGTCCTAGCCTTTTCCAAGCAGGTTACTGCTAGACTTGTGTTTCTTTTGTATGCTCCATGGTGGTCACTACACACATGGGTTTCCTCGAGGTGCTCCAGGTCAGGGTTTGAAAAGATAGGCATAAGGGTGTATATTCCACTTCCCTGAGGGCATCAGATACCTGTTTTTGATCGCATCCCTTCTCATGGAAAAGATTTAATAATTAGCTTGTTTTGTTTCAAGGTGTTGCTGAGGAATCCCAGGTCTAGCCCATGCAAAGGACACGTGTCTGCTAACCCTATATCAGCCCCTGAGAAGCTTATGTGCTTGTTTATTAACTATTTAATTTTTTATTCTAGTTAACTACTGGGAAATTGGACTTATAGAGAGATTTTTCTTTCAGATATAGAGATGAAGCAGGACTCGCCCGTGGCAATGGTATAAACTGAGCAAGAAACACGGAGAACTGACTGGGGCAGAGCTGGTGACACAGATGAGTGGCTGGATTCTGCATCCTTGGACGGTCAGAGCCAGGGACCAGGTGAGGGCTTCTTGAGCAAACCGCCGGCTGTTAGCACTCATCTGCTGAGACATCAGCAAAAATCCCTTGCTTTCCCTGCCCTGAAATGAGAGAGCCGGAACATCCCTTGGTTTAAACCTAATCAGTAGAGAATTTAATTCGTTAGTTAGAAATAGCTGGTCCTTCGATCTATACCTGTAGCCAGGAATCTTTATTTTCTGATTTATCCTCCTTCCTACAGTTGCTGAGTTTCATTGATATCATAATTTTAACACAAAAGTGCCAGTTTTTTTTTTTCTACTACATCCATTCACCAGGTAGACTGTCCCCTTCTTTTCAGGTTATCCCCAAATAAAAGAGAGATACTGTTTTTAGGGTGAGAACTTCGTTATAGGTAGTGCTTGTGTAGTGTTTTCTCAACCACACAATGTGTATCGTAACCACTGTTCGATTCCAGGCGGTTTGGGTAAACACAGCACTGGGATCAAACAGTGTCAAATGTGAACAAGGCATGGGACACAAGAGATCCGAATTTATACTGGAGCAGTTCCTCGACCAGTTTTCAGCGATTCCGACAGCTCCTTTGCAGCTTTTGGCCATTAAGGGCGCGAGTGGCCGCAGGGTTGAGCGCGCACACGTCCTAGAATCCGTCACTGCTGCCTAGAATTTCACGTTATCCTTTAAATACAGAGAATGGCGCTGAGGTTCGGGGTCTGGGTAGCTTCTGGAGATGACTCCTTTACTTGTCCCAGGAAAACTATACTTACTAGCATGCCACATTGCCACGCCTTCCCTCCTACCTATGGACTGACCTACCCCCGCACTGACCAATGGGCTCCTTAATTTCTGCAACGGGGCGGGGCCTCACGGCACTTCTGAGGCCCGCCCCTTACGTGACGTGCGTGCGTGGCGCAGATCGCTTTCTTCAGCGCGTGGCGCCCCCCGGCGGAGGCGCCCCCTCAATGCGACGGCTTGACTGCAACACCAGCCATGGAACCGCAGGAAGAGGCGCACACGCTCGGGGCGTCCGTGCCTCGGCCTCCTGGGGCCTCGGGGTCGCCGACGCGGGACGAAGAGGAGCGGCCGGAGGGCAGCGCAGCGCCGGTGGCGGCTCCCGCGGGCGAAGAGGGCGACGGCGCGGGCGCCGACGGGCTGTGGGGACTGCCGGTGGAGCGCACCGAGCGCAGGCCCGAGTGCAGCCGCTGCAGGTGAGCGCGGGCTCGGGAGCTGCGGCGCCCTCTGCCGGCCAGGCGGACTCCGCGCGCCGGTCGCTGCAAGAAGTCTTTCACCCAGGGCCATGATGATTATTTAACCTTTCTGCAAGACTTAGTTCTTTGTGTGTTTGTGTTTTCATGGCAGGGTTTCTCTTTGTAACAGAGCCCTGGCCGTCCCGGAATTCGCTTTGTAGACCAGGCTGGTCTCGAACTTACTTTAGATCTGCCTGCCTCTGCCTCCCGAGTGTATGGTTTAAAGCGTGCACCACTAAGCCCTGCAAGAGTTAGTTTTTTTTTTTCCCCAAGAAATTTAAGAGTCTTTGATACATGGAACTCTCGAGGCCTAATGACATTAATACTTAACGACGCTTAAGTGGGCTGGCCATCATGAAATGAATCGGAGGAGAATAATAAAGGGACTGCTTGGATTGAGAATTTTTAATTTATTTATCAGTGTTTACTGAAAACCAGGTTTGTTAGCTGAGTACTTGGGAAGTAGAGGCAGAAAGGTCAGAAATTCAAGGTCATTCTCAGCTACCTGTCAAGTTGTAGGGTAGCTTAAACTATATGAGACACCTTCTGATTTTTTTTTTTTAAACGGAATTTCTGTGTGTCTGCTGCATGCTGGCTGTTCTGGGTACTAGAAATGCATTGAGGAAAAAAATAAATCATGGTCTGGCCCTAGCTGGGTACTTAGAGGCTCATGCAGAGCGTTTCTTGGGTGGATGATGACAACCCGGGCCGACTGTTCACAATATAGCTGATTATTCTTCGGGGGCCACCTCAGGTGTGTTTCAGCTGTGTGATTTGTTCCTCCTGCTTATTTAATTGCAGAATTTAAGAAACAGCACTCCTTGCCATTTGGACTGATGTCCCTGGTTCCTGAAAGGTCTTCAGCTGTCACCCATCCCTGGTGTCCTTTTTAATCATTACATACTGGTCAGCCTTGTCTTATTTTAGTACCTGAGGTCTTCAGCTTAGAAGGAGAAACTTTATGTAGGTTTAGGGTCTCAGAGTTTGCAGCCCATAGCTTGGTGGGTTGTGTTGGGCCTGCGGTTCTGCATAGGTCATTGTGCACAGAATAGAGGCCTATAGAAAGGGACCAGATGCCCAGCTTATAACCACTCTGCAGTTCGCCATCAGATCATATAGTTGCCCTGAAATGGCTTTGAGTATAACACCCGTAACCTTCATGAGCTAAAACCCAGTGGATCGTTGCTGTATTACACAGTAGATGAGCTGGCAGCTTTCTGTATACACTCTTTCACACACTCTTTCTTTAGTTCCCCTTGCATTTAGATGACTTCTTTGGCCCAGTCTCCTTGGCCTATCCTTCTCAAAGTCTAAATGTTGGGCCTCTCTGCTGGAAGCATGGAGGTCCTTCAGCCCACAACCAGGAGTGTTAAGCATGCAGGATTGTCTTCTCAATGAAAAAAAAAATGTAAAAACTATTCTTCCATCCAGAAGGCTGGGAATTGGAGGTGATTAATAGCCTGGTGATTTGTGTTATCTGTTGAGTCAGGCCAGATCAAACTCCTACAACCAGGGCCAGAGGTGGCTAGCAATCTAAATGACCCTTACAGCCAGGGGCTCTCCAAGGTCCCACAACCAGGACCGGAGATATCTAATAGTTTAAGAAACTCTTATTAGTATCTGTATAGCCAGAGGCTCCACCAAGAGTCCACAGTCAGGAACAGATGTGGTTAATATCCCAAGTGACCTCTGTGCTCTTTGAATAACTAAGACCCGGCCAGCTGCTTCCTTAGGCCCTTAAGCTAGTCTAGGTAACCTATCTCTAGAACCCATCTTCTTGGAAGAAATGACGCGGATCCTGAATCAAGTTTCGATATAATAACACTTCTTCGTACACCAGGGACTGTATTGCACTAGGAAACCTTTCCGCAAATTATACTGTGTTTAAACTTGGCACTAAACCACCTGGCATTAGACTCCCCAAAGTCTTGATCCAGGTTGCTGAAGTTGATCTACACCAAGTTTTCATCCTCGCCTCCTTGCAGTTTGCTTTCCTGCCTGCCTGATACCTGCAGAGACCCTCATTTCTCCAGACTACTGATTCTAAGTCCTCTTCTCCTTCCAGCTCTTCCCGCTTCCCACTGGTGATTTACCCAATTTCTTGGGAGATTACCATGTTTTCTCCACCCTGGGCCTTTCTCCTGAGCTCTAGACCTACACATTTGCTTATTCCTTTCTGAGTGCTCTGCTAATCACTAACAATACAATGACCCAGGTTCATTTTCTTACTGGATACAGATAATAAACCAGCAAGCAAGTGAGCTGCAGACTAGGGGGCAGGCAATGTTGGAAAGGAATCAAGATGATGGGAAATAGTTGAAATGGCGTTAGGAAAGCTCTGGTGGGTGAGGTGACAAAGTAGGATGCCTTTACTACTTGAGCACTTGGGATATTTTATCTTACATGTTTTGACTTTTTGCCAGAGGTTGGCTAGTACAAACTCAGAGAATGGATCTTGATTGTAGGGTACCTTTTTACCATTATGTGGCCTGCAGTTTTCCAGCTTTACAGTAATAGAAAAGCAATATGCATTCAGTAGGAACTGGATTTCAGACTTCGTATTTTATCTTTTCTTGGATTAGCAGTATGGCTCAGCACGCTCTCCAGAAGCTGGTCAGCAGCTGTGAGCCGCAGTTCTGTTAATCCCACTGTCCTCACTGGCATTCTCACTGTACTGTATTGCTAAATTATTTCACCTAAGTTACGTGTATCAGATACATTTTAACTTAATAATCTTTTCACTTCTCTCCCATCCCCTCCTTTTCAGCATGGTATTATGTAGCCCAGCTCGTTTCCAACATTCTGTAGCCTAGAGTGCCCTTCCATTGATCCTTCTGTCTCCCACTCCACTTGTGGGTTGCTGGGGATTTTACCAAGGGCTTTAGGAATGCACCATCTGAGATACATCAAATGGATTCATGACAACAATGTTTAGGGTAAAAATTTAGGTATTCCAAAAATTTAAATTTTTGTACATATAAAAATCATATTTCTGCCGGGCGGTGGTGGTGCACGCCTTTAATCCCAGCACTCGGGAGGCAGAGACAGGCGGATCTCTGTGAGTTCCAGGCCAGCCTGGTCTAGAAGAGCTAGTTCCAGGACAGGAACCAAAAAGCTACGGAGAAACCCTGTCTCGAAAATTAAAAAAAAAAAATCATATTTCCAAGGAAATTCATTAATTTGCTTTTTCCTGTTTGCATAGAAAATATGTTTACTCTAGAAAGTGGTTTGTTCATAATACATGAGCAAAGCTGATTTGTAAATTGTCATGTAAGCTAATCATATGTTCAAAGTTGAGCAAAGATCATACATGCCAAGAGACATTTTCCCTCTTAATCTTAATTAAATCTTTAGAGAGTGACCAGTTAAAAATGAAGCACATTAGCGCTTACTAAATATTTGATTTACTTTCCCTTAGAAAAATAAGAATTACAGTATTATACTCAGACATTTTCTTCAAAGAACATTGAACCACATTAATCCCTATGTTAATTTGTCCCAAATTAATAATTTATAGTATTAGTAGTGCTTATGGAGTTAAGGACTATGTAATCAAGTGATATTCTAGTTTAAAATCTGGTATTATTTAAAGGAGCTCTTAAGTTATGAAGTAATTGAGAAGAAAGTGTGTATGTGTGTGTACATATGCTCACCTGTCAGGCACGAGTATGGAGGAGCGAGGACAACTTTGTTCTCCGTTGTTTCTCTCTTCCCATCTTTAAGTGCGTTCCTGGAATCAAACTCGGGTCTGTAGGCTTTTGCAGAAAGAGGGCTACTGAGCCCTCAATGACTCCAAAGTTCTTTTTGTACATTTTTATCTAGTAAGATAGCTTTGTGATTTGAATAGTGTTTTCCCTCTCTTGGTTTTAAGCTTCTCCCCCCAACCTCTCTGTGTGTGTACGTGCACATCTGTGGAGAATAGTTGGTCCTCCCTGTGGTCCTATGCCAGGCTAGAGGCCCCTGGGCTGACAATATAGACTCAGCTACAGTGCTGACTTTATGTAGGCTCAGAGGATTTGAACTCAGGTCTTCCTTCTGTGTGGCAAGTGCTTTACCCATTGACCTGTGTCTCCCACCTCTGTGTTTTTGTCTTTAGACGCTGTTAGTGTTAGATGCTTAGTTCTGGCTTTCCTGGTTCTGTTGCTGCTGCACTGGTCATAGAAACAAGGTGTTTCTTTGCCTTTTCTAATACATTGATTGTTTTCCATGCCTTTGGTTATGGCCATTTTTAATTATTTGAGATTTTTATTTATTTATTTTTTCCAGTTCTCTTGCCAGGTGTTGGGATGACAGTTGTGTCCCACCATGCCCAGCTCATTATTGCCCATTTTAAGGGCAAGCTTATATCTTCTGAGCCTTCTTCCTGCCCATGGCCAGATTCTTATTTCTCCTGATGGCTTGTCCTTTTTATTTTAGGAATGCAGATTTAAAGGTAGTACTGGTAGGTATTTACTTTTTTCCTCTGCTAAGGTTTTTTTACTTTTTTTTTAAATTTTTTTTTATTTCTGTTGGAAGCCTAATGAAAAGATGGGGAAAGAGCATTGGAATAGAGTGAGGAGAAGATTCAGGACCATTCAAGGAAAGAAATCCAGAAAAAAGTCCATCAGTACAGCACTGGAGGGTGAAAAAAGATTCTTGCTCTTGGAGTACACAAGAGTGAGTCCAAATGTGAAATCTCCACTCTCTCCTTGTGTCTTCCCTCTGCCCTGTTTCTGAGCTCTTTGCCCATCTGACTTCTGTCTGTTGTCTGTGGTTGAGTTTGGCCCTAAGAAAGGACTTCGCTCAATATTTATTGCATAGCATGGAAAACATGGAATGGGAAGGAAATGAGGAATGGTGTTTTACAGAAGATTTTAGCAGAATCTTACAAGGAGAGAAATTATTTTGCTGACCCCCAAGTGACCCAGAGTAGTACTTAAAACCACAGGAGTTGTTATTAAACTATATCCACATGTTGCTTCCATATGGTAGATATTTGTTTTCTTTAAAATTACATTCGACCTGTTGGCTGCTTTCAGCAAATGATTGCTACCTCCTCCCCCATCTCTGTTCCTGTCTCTCTCTCTGTATCTCTCTCTCACACACACACTAACAGCTATTCTGAGTCTGAGGCATGGAAGAATGCATAGTTTACGATTAAATATTAGAATTTAGCTTATGTCGTAGAAGCTGATTTCATGTGAAGTTCAAGGGAGGATTAGGTTGGACTATACTGTTTTCTGAAAGGCAAGTTAAACAGAGTGAGTATATAATAGTGAAATGGATTAAGTGTGTAATTTTGAATGGTCTCAGGGCGTATTATTAATTTGGTTGCAAGATCTTGTTGAGTTAGTTCTGAACGCAAGAGATATTTTCGGAAAAAGTTATTCCCACAAACAAAATAAAAAGAATAGGTATGCAATAAGCCCGCTGGCCTTGCAAAAAGGATTAGAAAAATCAGCTCAGTAGAAACAGATCTGGTTTGTTTATATGGATAAGTTTCTTGCCAGACTTATCTTTGTTTTTGAGTTGGGATAGCATGCTTAAGAATATATTCATTATTTCAACTGTGTTATAAGTTTACATTCTGTGGTGGTTTGAATGAGAATGGTCCCCATAGTCTCCTGTATATTATTGTGTGGTTCCCAGTTGGTGGACTGTTTAGGACTAGGAGGTGTGGCCTTGTTAGAGGAGGAGGTGTCACTGGGCATGGGCTTTAGGGTTTCAAAAATTCACTCCAGGCCCAGTCTTTTTTCTCTCTGCCTGCTACTTGTGGCCCTCAGCTACTGCTCTGGTGCCATGCCTGCCTGCCTACTGCCTTGCTCCATACTGTGATGATCTAACCCTCAGAACAATAAGCAAGCCCCCAGTTAATTTTTTTTTATACGCTGCCTTGGTCATGGTGTCTCTTCACAGCAACAGAATAGTAACTAAGACGCATTCTATTGCATTATATTTGTAGTGTTACATAGTCATCAGCACTATGTGGGCCCAAAGCCTTTCATCATCCTAATATAAATTCTGTGTCTTAGGTTTCTATTGCCGTGATAAAACACCATGACTAAAGCAGCTTTAGTAGGGTGGGGTGGGTCTCATTTCAGCTTATACTTCCTGGTAATGTCCATCACTGGTAAGTCAGGGCAGGACCCTAGCTAGAGGCAGGAGCTGATGGAGAGTCCGTCGAGGAGTGCTGCTTACTGGCTTGTTCCTCACAGCTTACTCAGCTTCTGCTCTCTTAAACATCTCAGGGTCCTCTCCCCAGCTGTAGCACCGCCTGTAGTAGGTTGGCTCCTTCCACATTAACCTTCAATCAAGAAAACGCTACAGACTTGCCTACAGGCCAGTCTAATGGAGGCTTTGTTTGGTGTTTTTCTTTGGGGGGGGGTTCAAAATGGGGTTTCTCTGTGTAGCCCTGACTGTCCTGAAACTCACTCTGTATACAGGACTGACCTCACACTCGCAGAGCTCCACCTGCCTTGCCTCCTGAGTGCTGTAGGCCAACATCGCTGGCTTAAGAGGTATTTTTCTAATTGAAATTATTTTTCTCAAATGATCTTGGATGGTGTCTTTAGTTAACAAAACACTAACCACCATATTGTCTCTAGTTTTCCTTGTATCCCTTTTCAGGACTCTAGTAATTTTCCTTTTTTCTTGACTCTGACAAGAAAACAAATTCAACATATATATGGGATCTTATGTTATGCTCTAATGTATGTAAGCATTCTATAATGTTTTCATCAGCATACCATATTTCCCCAATGACTGAAACCTTTAAAATCCTTTCTTCTGCACCATACGTTATCATTATCGGTCTCTCTAAGCTGTGAGGTTCTTCAGGCTTTTCTTGTTTTTCATGATTTTGGTGTTTTTGAAGGGCACCTACTGATCAGTTACTCTGTGAAATGTTGTTTAATTTGGGCTTGATTTGTGATTTTTCATGGTTAGTGTAAGGTTATACATTTTTTGAAAGGATAACAACTGCAGAGCAGTGTGTCCCTAGCATATCACATTTGAGTTTCATAATAGGATGGATGCCTATATCAAAAGAACTGTGTGTGCAGGTGCATGTCCATGCTGAATACTGGTGGGGGGCAGAGGACAAGGAGTCAGCTGTCTCCTTCTACCCAGCAGGTTCTGGGGATCAAACTCAAATGATCAGACTTGGAGGCAAGCATCTTTACCTGCTGAACCATCTCACTGGCCTAAGGGCTGCTTGAAAATTAATTAAATGCGTGTGGATGTTCTGCTTGACTGCAGTCCTGTGCCCCACATGACTGTGCCTGCCGCCTGGTGCCGAGGAGGCCAGAAGAGGGCAGCAGTTACAGCTGTGAGCTGCCATGTGAGTGCTGGGAATTGAACCCAGGTTCTCTGGAAGAGTCACAGGTTTCGTTACCTGATGAGCCATCTTTCCAGCCCCATTGTTACCTTTATTTATAAATTTTAGTTTATATTATTCATATTTAGTTTATATGTATTTGTTTTGCAATTTTTTTTCTCTTGGCTTTTTGGAGTACCCACCACCCAGCTCCCAAATAAATCACACATGGAGTCCTAATTCTTTCTTACAATTGGCCGTCCTTAGCTTGGTTTGTTTCTTGCTAGCTTTCCTTAAATTATCCCAACTACCTTTTGCCTCTGGGCTTTTTCCTTTTCTTTCCTCTGTATATCTTACTTTCACTCTGACTCCATGGCTGGGTGGGTGCCCCTGGCATTCTTCTCCCCTTGTTCTATCTTGCTCTGTCCTGGTCCTTGGTTCTCCTTCTATTTATACTCTCTTGTCTGCCAGCCCCACCTAACCTTGCTCCTCCCTCGCTATTGGCCATTCAGCTCTTTATTAGAACCACGAGTTGTTTTAGACAGGCAAAGAATTAAAGCTTCACAGAGTTAAACAAATGCAACATAAACAAAAGTCACACACCTTAAAATAATATTCCCCAACACGTATTTATTAAAACACTATAAAGATTATTAGAATTGATAGTTTCAGATACAAACTTGGAAATTAAACTTACTCATAAAAACTTTTACTCTTTTGAAGCAGCAGCTTAAAATAATACTGTACAGTTAAAAACACTTGCTTTCTTCCTATTCCTCTTTTAGCTATTTCTTTTCTATTTTAGTTACTCTATAAAGAAAGTCATTTAGGCCTACCCAGGGTCAGGGTCATCACCATCCCTGCTCACCAGTCTCTGGTCTGTCCTGCTGGAAGTCTTCTGGACGGCAACACCTCAGGATTCATCTGCTGTGTGGACAGAGCCTCTGGAATCCTTCCCCAGATCAGCTGGCAACTAAACCTTTACACATTCACCCTCAACTGTAACAGCATTCTCCCCAGTGACCAGTGTGTGGAATATATGTGACCTAGTTGAACATGATCATAACTGGGCCCTCTTCTTTTTCTTCTTACTTTTTTTAGTTATTATCGATCAGGCTGGCTGTGAACTCACACAGATCTGCCTGCTTCTGCCTTCCAAGTGCTGGAATTAAAGGCATGCATCACCACTGCCCCTCTGTGGGCACTTCTGTGAGATTCTCTTGGTTTCCATATTTAGTGTTTCTTAATTATGTCTCTCCCTCAATACAAAGGAGGTATATACTTAATGGAAAAGGCTCCACATTGCTGGATCTTACAATGGAACATATGGAAATACCTCGTAATGTTCCATGGCAACCATTACTTATTCATACCTGCTGAATGACTGTCCACTGACTTAAAAAGGACTTCACTATTTTATATGTATGTCTCTTTTGCCTGCATGTATGTATGTATGTACAGCATCTGTGCCTGGTGCCTGTGGAGGCCAGAAGAGTGTATCAGGTCCCTGGAACTGGAGTGACACACACTGAGCTTACTAGGTAAAATCTGGACATGGAATCTAGTCCTCTGGAAGAGCAGCCGGTGCTCTTCAGTACTGAGCCATCTGTCCAGCCCATCTTCTTGGCTTCCCTGCCAAGTAGACTTCAATTCTAAAGATTAAACTCAGGGCCTCATGCATGCTAGGCAAGTGCCCTCCACTTCCCACACCTACGTTTCCCCCCCCTTAAGCTTGTAATTGCTCTTGTGAGTTTGCCAGATCCTGCTGTATGTCTGGGAATTTAGGTGGCATCATGGAATTTTGATACAGTTAAGGTAGTTTTCTTGGCAGGAATCCTAGTGACTTCTTCAGTCTGCGGTTGACGTCATTGTGAGTTTGGGCAGAGGAAATGCCGGTGTGTGTGTAAAGCTCAATACAAGTGAAGAATGAAGTCTTAGGACACACCTGTCCCAGGAATCACGGTTCCCAGGGCTACCATTGCAAACCACAACAACTTGGAAACTGTAAACAACAGAGATTTGTTTTCATACTTTGGGGATCGAGAGTTGGAGCTTCAGTTGTCACTGGTGCTGGGTCTGTCTGGGATCTTGGGGAGACCTGTTCCTTGTTTCTGTCTTCTGGATGTTAGTGGTTCTTGTATAGTGGCCTCTCTTCTTTCACCAGTTCGGCCTTTCCTTATAGCAGCTGTTCTAGGCCATCCTAAACTGATCTCATTTTAAGATTCTTAATTAGATTTGCAAAGTTCTGATATTCAAATGCAGTCACATTCACAGGTATTAGGGGGTTAGGACTTTTCCATGTCCTTTAAAGGGACACTGTTCAACCCAGTAGTCTACTGTTTGTATCTCCCTGGGTACTCTGTTAAGATTTTAAGAACACCAACATTTTTACCTTTTTTAAGGAGTGATACTTTGTCTTAGTTTGGTTTCCTACTGCTGTGAAGAGACACCATGACTGTGACAACTCATAAAGAAAACGTTTAATTGGGATGGCTTGCTTATAGTTTTAGAGGTTCAGTCCAGTGTGGTCATGATGGGGAGCATGGTGGAATTCAGGCAGATGTGCTCGAGCTGTGTGTGCTACATCCTGGAGACAGCAGGAAGTCAGCTGACAGTCAACACTGAGGGAAGCTTGAGCAAAAGAGATCTCAAAATCTCTAAGCCTACCCCCAGTGATGCACTTCCTCTAACAAGGCCACACCTCCTATTAGTGCCACTTTCTTTGGGGGCTATTTTCCTTCAAACCACCAAATATTATAGTAAGCAACCATGAGAGATGAGATCTTTGTTTCAACATTCTGTATACCACTTAAAACCATTGATTCCCCAAGCTCTATGTTCCTCCTCTGTAATATACCCACTGATCACCCACTTTGTTCTTGTGAGTCTAGGGGAAGAGAGAGACTGCTGTGAACATTTGGGATGCTCACAGCACCACAAATAATACAGTAAGATACTTTGCCTTTAACTTAGAACCCCCACCTCTTCTGTTAGACTTACTGGCCACCAAGGGGGTAGAATACTATCAAAGGTGGCCAGGAAGCTCCTGTGTTGTCATATTCTTTGGTGAATTCCTTGGGCAGAACATTCTTGGAATTTGGTCCAGAGCATGTGACTTAGACTAAGAAAGAACTTTACCCCGTGTCTAACTCAATTGTTACCATCGGAGGATCAAAAGGATAGCACCAAGCTCGTCTCCAGGGATAGCTAACCAGCTGGAGAATAAACAGAAGGCAGAGAAGTCCTCTCTGAGTATTGGACCCAGTGCCACTTAGTGACTCAGTTTCTAAGAAATTAGTTTAGTGCACGTCTTAGAATCTAGGTAGATGTGAATCAGTGGTTTTTCTTAAGGAAGAGCATGACTGAGTTCAGTAGTACAGTTCTAAGCCCTAGCCTCCTGTGAAGTAGGGATTAGACCTCAGCTCATTCTTCCATCAAATCGCTAAGTAAACACACTCAGATGTTGTGATCTGCACGAGTGTGTGTTTGGCACCTTTCACCAAGCTGGACGCTGGCAGTGTGAAGATGAATGGAACGTGGCTGTTGTCATCAGGCGCTCTAGAGGAGAAACACGTGAGGCGGATTGTACTGTAGCATGGATGATGAGCTTGAGGAGCACAGAGCAGTGGAGGGACTCACTACTTCAAGCTCCACAAGAAACGAGCGGCTTACGCTACTCTGTTACCTGTTTTTTCTCACTGATGTACTGTCATGAATTTTTACAGTTCTGTACTCATGGTTCCCAGCTTGCATTTCATCATCAGATCAACTCAATATCCGGGCCTGCTCATTTTATTCTTTTCCTGGAGATCTGTGCTTGTATTTTAGGTAAAGGCAAAGGGTTCAAACTCCTGAATTTACTGCCCAAAGGCCTGCAGCTTAATCCCCAGTCTGTTGATTTGCGTCTTTCTCTGCCACTTCGTATGTATCCATCCCCACCTTGTTATCTGGAACTGCTCCTCCTAAACAGTTATCTTTATGTTTGACTCTTTACCTTTGTTCTGCTAATTTTTTTTCCCCTTTGAGAATCTCTTGCCTTCTCCCTGCTGTATGAAATCCTCTATCTCAGGGTTGTACTTAATTGTCATGTAGGCAGTTTCTATCCTTTTTGTTTTTTCCAAATTTGAACTAACTCCCCCTTTCCTTCTCTATTCATTCTTTATTTGCATCTATGCAAATAAATGTGTGTGTGTGTGTGTGTGTGTGTGCGCATGTGCATGTTTGAGTGTGGGTATGCATGTGCCATGGTGCATGTGTCAGAGATCAGAGGACAGCCTTGGGTGCAGGTCCTCACCTGCTGTTTTGAGACAGGCTCTCATTGTTTGCTGCTGTGTAGTCAAGGCTACCTGACCTCCCCTGTCCTCCTCCCCTCTCCCCTTAGGAGCACTGGGATTTTATAGATGTGTGGCACTGTGCCTGGCTTTATGTGGGCTCTGAGATTCTAAACTCAAGTCTTGGTTTTTGCACAGCAAGTGCTTTTATACACTGAGCTTTCTCCTCAGCTCTTGAACTATTTCCTTTCCTCCTGTTTGCTGTACTGTACTGTTTACTTCCTCGTACCTATTCTGATAGTCAACCTCATATCCTCTGTTACTTTTAGCCATTTTATTTATGGATACTTGGGCATTGACCTTTTTCTTCTAGCTCTCTTGCAATGTCTAAGGTTTTTTTTCCAGCTGTTTTAGTGGTATCCATGTAGAGCCTAAAACAGCTTACATAAAGCTGCACGTAAAACTTCATGAGCGTCAGGCATATGGACTCAGTGCGGTGCCCTAACTAAAGGCATCTGTTTTGAAGTGAGAGCTGTTGCGGCTCCTGCAGTGTGTTCTTGAGGACACTATTAACTCATGTGAGCCTGCAGTTTCTCCCTGTGCACTAGTGGCGCTACTGCCTTGCACAGGAGGAATGTTCGCATAGCTCCTGTAATGTCACAAGTGTGTGGCAGATGTTACCTTCTCCCTCTGCCCCCCCTTCCCCCGCTCTTCTTTTACTTCCTACCCTTCCTTTTTCTTTAGGAAATCTCACTCTTATTATCATCTATGAATTAGTGCTTTGCTTGTTATCCAGCCTCTTTATTGTTAGGATATCCCTCCCTCCCCAAATCCAGAGGCCTTATGAATTTGTGTTACTCTGCAGATCACTGTAACTAAATTACCCCTTCTGGAGGTGTCACCCTGGAGCTCTCAGTGGGTCTTTGCTTAATATGAATGTTAAGTTGGTCAAAACTACTTAAACAAAAACACTTTTGGGTAAGATAACATCAAATCCATAGGTTATTTATAATGTTGGGTTCTCATGCAATAAATTAACAGTATACTTTTTTTTTACTTCCAAAAAAGTTCTCAATTCCATTTATATTTTTTGAGGAAATAGGCATATAAATAAAATTAGGAAAATAAAAACTCACTTTAAAATATAGAGTTTTTGAAAAGAAAAGATGAAAGAATCAGCAAATGAAAGTGTTTTCTAGTAACATGATTCTCTCACTCTATATAGGTCTTGTGAAAATAGCTTTTTACTTTTAACCTTTGACTACTTGTTGGTGGGGATGGGTGTTTCTCCCTTTAATTGGCCTGAAGGAGAGAACATGGGCTTCTGCTGTATGGTCACACAGAAGCTTGCATCCTCTCATATATGGGCTGGGGGTGGACCTAGGGGCACCACTTTTAGCATGCACAGGGCCTGGGTTTGATTCTCAACACTAGAAGAAAATAAAGAACAGTCTTTTTTGGGAATGGGATGGGGAGGTGGAGGGAGCATGTAGTTTTAAATTTTTTTTTCAGTCATTAGTTATTCAGTGTCCAGTATCTGATTAATAATGAACACTTGGTGGCATATAAAGTGATTAAAATTGTTTTCTTTAGAAAATTAATATGGAGGAAAACATGTATAAGTAATTAAAAAAATATGGAAGTATAGAAGAAGCGTTTTCAGAGGAAACACTGATTAATTTACTACTAAGACAACTACTTGCCATCTTTTTTGTTTCTCCTGTCTTAGGCATCAAAACCGGGGTATTATAGATGCTTACTAGGTGAGAGCTCTCTTTTACTCACATACATCCCTCAGACTGTTTCTTCCTTTCATCCATCCATCCATCCCCCCATCAACTGTCTGTCTATCATCCATCTATCTGTTTTTCTTAAAAGAACAGAAAGTAAATCATAGTTAGCTGGATATGGATGATAAGGTTCTCAGTCCTTTTTAGTTTCTCTTTTTGTTATTTCAGTGTGGTAGGGCCTTTGTATAGTTGCTATGGTAGTTTCAATGAAAATGGCTCCCATAGGTTCATGTGTTTAAATAACTGGTCCCCAGTTGGTAGAACAGTTTGGAAGGATTGGGACGTGTGGCCTTGTTAGAGGAGGTCATCACTGGGGGTGGACTCTACTATTCCCAATGTCTCTTTGTCTCCCTGCTTTGTTTCCACGTGTGAGCTGATATTGCAAGTATGTACACACACATGAATAAAAGTGAATACATCTTTAAAAAAAGACAGCAGAGGGCACTGTGGGATTTAGTCTTCTAAAGCCTGCTTTAAAATGAGAAAGTTGTTGCCATTTTTGTGTGTGCTGTGTTGTAGACAATTAATATGGTAAAGAGCTGTGGAGTTCATAATTTTCTTCCACTTTTGAGAATATTAAAAAAATTGTGTTTTGGAAAATTTGATTTAAACTATTTTGGGGGGCAGGTTTACATGTGTATTTCTTTAGTTAGTGAGTAAAAATCCTTTAAAACAGTTGGTGTGGGAGGTCCTTCTGTCTGTTGCTTTTATTGGTTAATGAATAAAGAACTGCTTTGAGCCTATGACAGGGAAGAACAGAACTAGGCAGGGAAAGCTAGGCTGTATGCTAAGAGAAAGAAGGGCGGAGTCAGAGAGAAGCCATTAGCCCTGCCAGAGCTGGATGGAACTTTACCCAGTAAGTGACTGCCACGTGGTGATACACAGATTAATAGAAATGGGTTAAATTAATATATAAGAGTGAGCCAATAAGAAGCTAGAGCTAATGGGCCAAGCAGTGATTTAATTAATACAGTTTCTGTGTGATTATTTTGGGGTTAAGCAGCCAGGAACAAACAGGCGACTTCCTTGCTACAAACAGTAATTATTCTAAATCTATTCATACATTTTTAAAGTTTACTTTTTCTCATGTGAGATTATCTTAATTAAAATCATTACTGTAATAGGAAAAAGCTTTCAGTGACTATTCTGTAAGGGACTTAATTAGGCTTTGAAAGATGTTTTTGTAGGCTCTAGCATCTCAGATCCATGCCACACGTAACTGCATTAGCCCACATGCTGTCAGAGGGCGTGTGCTCAGAGTGACAGGTTACCCTGGGCCTCACTTGCCAAGGAAGTCTGTCAGTTTGTGTCTGATAGGTGGACCACATATTTGTTCCTACATCTCTAGAGAGAAACAAAGGAAAAGCTTCTTGTACTCAGTTCCCTTAGGAAAATTCCTTGTTTCCATTCATGTTTTAAGAATATAATTAAAACTTATTGGGTTATGTAGATTTTTAAAGAAGATAAACCCCATTGAGTGGAAAAACAATAATGTATTTACAATGCATTATAAAGGTAGTGAATGGAAAAATCCAGTTCTTTGCTCATTATATTATAGTTAGATACACATCTAACATTTAATATATACGTGTAATGTATATTAAAATAGGAATTGATCGAATTACTTAATATATGCAGCTTTGAGGTTTTGTTTAATGTATTATCTATCCAAAATATAAAATAACCTTCAGGTTTAAGTTTATATATATAGCTTTTTATTCTTTCTTTTTCAAAGAGTTAAGAGTACAGACAATTACTCTGCATTTACTATTTTATTAAGAGATAGTTTAATGGCTGAACAGTTAGTCATCATTACTGCATTGCTGCAGAGAGAAAGTATTTAAGGTAACAGACTCAAATTCTCGTTGTAAAGTAACTCACTAAATATAGAGTTGGTCAATTGAAATGATAAGATGTTTTAAAGAACTGTGGTTTGGGACTGGAGAGATGACTCAGTTGTTAAAGTACTTATTATACATGCATGAGAACTTGAGTTTGATTCCTAGAGCCCCTAGTTTTCTAGGCAATATACATTGTATTAGTTGTGGGATGTTTTAATCATATGCGGGTTGCCTAGTGATAGAGTTGTCAGGGCAACTGAACTGGTTGGCTAGGAAAGGTCATATTTTCATGAAGAGAAAATGGTTTAACTGACTTGTTCCTTCACTGTTTTGTTGTTCTTTGGTAACTGTTCCTTTAAAAATTCAAAAGGCTTTGACAGTCTTCAGATGCAGGAATGAATAAGTAGGCAGCATTTAGATAGGAGTGAATTCAAGTCATTCAGTGGGAAAGAAAATTCTACAGGGTGGATGCTTATAGGGAAGTGCATCTGAGACCACCCTCTGTTCTCCATGCCCACCTGCAGCACCAGTGTCCCCCACAAACTTGTCAGAAGTACAGATTCCCAGCGTTTTCCTGTCAGAAACTCAGTGAGGTGATGGGCAGGCTCAGCCATCTAGTTTAATGTGCCTCCTAGGTGATGATGATGCAAACACCTAACAGGAAGTAGAAAGCATACTCAAACTCTGTCCCCAATGACATACTTCCTCCAGCAAGACCATACCTCCTAATCCTCTGAAAAGCTATAAACTGGGGGCCAGGTACTCAAATGTCCAGGGCTTACTCAGAGTATCTCATTCAAACCCCACATTCCTGGCCCCCAGGTCTTGTAGCCGGATCACAGTCTCAATTATCTAAAAGCTCAGAAATGCAAGTAAGACTTTAAAGAAATGTAAAAGACTATAATTAATGCATGAGTTCAGCCCTGTGAGGAAGAAATAGTTGCAAATAGGGAGCGTTTTAGAGCATAAACATTTCTCTGGTTAGACCCACCCTTAAAACAACATACTGAGTGGTATGCAGATTGATGACTTAAAGTGACCAGGAACCTAACCAGTTCCTGAGAACCAATTTTATTAATAGACTTTTAGAGTGTACTTGGTAAATGTTCTTAATGGTTCCTCCATAGGAAGGAAACTTAATTTTTTGTACGTAGCTGTATTTAATATTCAAATTTTCAAAGATAAAATTTAAAAAAGCTACAATATTTTGCTTCGGTTTATTTTTTTATAAAATTAATCTCATGTAACATTTTCACTGAGTTCTTTGAGGGAGTGTTTATAAAAGGTAGCTTGAGTAAGTTGATCTCATAATGCCAGTAAGGAATTTTAGTGATGCCAAGGTTTGTAAAAATGCCCATAAGAATTGAAATCAAACCTAATAATAAATGCTGCACAACACAGCTGATGAATAATAATTATAAAAATGTAGTGTAATTGGTGATTTATCTACTAAAGGTTTGAAATGAATGTTCACTCTGTGATAGCACAGGGTGCTATAATATCAGGACTTTTATCTACAAAATATTAAAGCTAATGTTTGTAGAACCATAGCTGTTCTTTGGCTAAAATTTGTCTATGTTTATTAAAGATTTCCAAAATGAATTCTGCCTTACTTATTAGAATATGATTAAATTGTCTGATGTTATGCTAGAGAAACAAATTTTTATTTGATTTTTTTCTTTGATCATCTTAGTTTATATTTTTGATAAATTTCATGTGAAAAATTATAATCTTCTTTAGAATTTGAATGTTGCCCTAGTTCTTCTTTTACAAAAAGTTCTTTATTATAGCAGTCCTTGACCTATATTTGCTGGTGTACTCAGGTTCATTGATGTCTCTGCTTTTTTCTGTGCTTTATACTAGTGAGCATGAAAGTACTTGTCACCCTGTAAATCTGTTTCTGTCCATGACAGGACTTTCCTCCTTGGACAAGACAGTCATATCAGATCATCTCAAAGGAAAATGGGTGCATTGGTTTTTCTTGGATTGTTAATCTATTTAAGATTCATTGAAGGAAAGAGACTGGGATCGTGTATGTGTATGTTCTAAGATTTATGCATTTTGGGCTCAGCAATTAAGAACTGCTCTTCCAGAAAACCCGGGTTCAATTCCCAATACCCACATGACAGATAATTCCAAGATCTGATACCCTCACATAGACATATTATATACAGGCAAAACACCAAATAAGATAAACATAAATAATTAAAAAAAGATTTATGTATTTTGCTGGGCAGTGGTGGTGTATACCTTTAATCCCAGCAGTTGGAAGACAGAGAGGGCAGATGGATCTCTGTGAGTTCTAGTTCAGCCTGGTGTACAAAGTGAGTTCCAGGACAGCCAAAACCATTACAGAGAAACCCTGTCTAAAAAAACCAAAAAATCCAAAATATCAACAACGAAAACCAAAACCAAAACAAAAAGTTTTATGTATTTTATTATTTTATATATTTGACTGTTTAACCTCCATGTATATCTGTGTACCACTTGCATGCCTGGAAGAGGGCATCAGATCCCCTAGTACTGTAGTTATGGATGGTTGTGAGTTACCATGTGGGTACTAGGAATTGAACTTGGGTCCTCTGCAAGAGTAAAAAGTGCTCTTAACCACTGAGTCCATTCTCCAGTCCAGGATCATGTGTTTTAATCCATGAGCAAGGTACCATCTAGACCAGAGCTCGCTCGCTCGCTCGCTCTCCCTTCTTCCTTTCTTCCCTCCTTCCTTGTCTTGATTTCTCCCTCCTTCCTTCCCTCTCTCTCTCCCTCCCTTCTCTCTTTCTCTCTTTCTCCCTCTCCTTTCCCTTCCCTTCCCTCCCTTTCTTTCATTTTATTTTAATTAAATAACATTTTTCATTTATTGTACATACCAACCACAATTTCCCCTCCATCCTCTTCTCCTAACACCCCTACCCACTTTCCATCTACTCCCCCTCCTCTTCCACCCTCACTCCTCACTCCTCACTCCTCACTCCTCACTCCTCCATCTCCATTCAGAAAGGGGCAGGCCTCCCATGGGCCTGAACAAAGAATAGCACATGAAGTTGAGGCAGGACCAAGTTCTTCCCCTTGCATCAAGGCTGGGCAAGGTAATCCAGCATGGGGAGCAGGTTCCCAAAAGCCAGCTAAGCGCCAGGGTCAGGTCTTGACCTCACTGCAAGGAGTCTTACAAAGAGTCCAAGCTACACTGCTGTCAAACACATGCAGAGGGCCTAGTAGACCAAAGCTTCTTAAGCCCTTTCCCATTGTTGGGGTTGAGGAGATAGCTTGGGTGGTTAAGAATACCTGCTACTCTTGCTAGGGACCCAAGAACCCACATGATAGATAGTAACCTTTGTAATTCAAGCTCCAGGGAATCCAATGGCCTCTTCTGGTTTCTTACACACATGATATATATACATACATATAGTCAAAAGCACATAAAATAAAAATAAATTTTTAAAAACCCTCCTGTTACTTATCTTTTTTACTTAATAAAATTTTATGTACTTTGTGCATATAACTATACAAATCAAATATTTACTGATAGCAAATCATCAAGAACTTTATTTTAAAACAATTCTTTGGAATAAATACAAATTTATCATTTCTTAAAATTGAAAGAAAATTTATATACTAATGAGATATAAATGTTTGTTTTTGCATACAGAATTAATCTTAGCAGAATATTTGATCCTGAAGAATATGCAACATCTTGAGCAATTTTCAGAGTGGATAGATACTTTTAATTTTTGTAAATATCAGTGTGAAATATGCATGACTATATAGTACAAAACAGCAAAAGTATGTTTGGGGCTATTTCAGAAATAGTTGGAAATTCTGTCCTAATCTCCAGAAAAGAATTTTTTTTTTTTTAAAAAAAAAAAATTGAGACATGGTCTCTTGTGCCCCAGGCTAGTCTCAGACTTTAACTTTCTATATAGCTGAGGTTGACCTTGAACTCCTGATTTTCCTGCTTTCATTTCCCAGTGTTAGAATTAAAGGCATGTGACACCATATTGTATGCTGAAATTTATTTAGTTATCTTATATGAGACAAACAGCAATTCGGACACCACTTTTTACAAAAATCAAACCTTATAATACAGTATTAATTTAGTACTCTCAGTGCTGAGGATGATGATAAAGTATTTTTGTTTTCAGTAATTAAATCATTAAGTTTCTATAAGAACAAGAAACATCACATGTGCAGTAAAAGCACTGCATTTCCTAACATAGTAGTCTGAGATTGAGCTAGTGTGTATTAAGAAGCAAAGGTTTGATGGTGCTGCATGGTGTAATAGCGTGTGCATGCAAAGTATGCATATTATGTGTTAGAATCAAGGCTGCAGGGGAAACATGTACAATGCTATATGGTAGGTGCTACCAGACACACCTCAGACCTGTTACATGTTTGATTTTGTTGCTTTTTGGTCATTGTACCATCAGGAACCCTTGCCGCTGTCAGATCTTTTGTGACTCACTTGTTGAGATATTTGACCTCATATTGGTTTGTGAACTGTAGTTTGAGAAGCTGGGATTTAGATATGTCTTTAGTATTTGTAGAAAGAGTTTGTTTCTGTAATAACTATTTCAGCCAATTTACCCACACTCTGTAGTTTAGCATACGTGTTTCTTACCCTGTGCTCCATCACACTTAAATAGAGGAAGGATCGCCAGTGATCAGTCCTGTAAGTATACTGATGGGTT
The DNA here is from genome assembly GCF_018167655.1 of Microtus oregoni. NCBI lineage: Eukaryota > Metazoa > Chordata > Mammalia > Rodentia > Cricetidae > Microtus > Microtus oregoni. The sequence goes on from NW_024543070.1 coordinate 5,560,168, forward strand.
TTCACTTGTTACTGCTGGAACATGGCAGGTGTCACATGTCAGTATAGCCATAAACACACTTCAAGTGTTTATTGATCTTTTGTATTTCTTCTTTGAAAATTATTTATTCACCTCATTTTGATCTTTTGCTTATTGGATGATTTGGTTTTTTATTTTTTATGGATTGTAAATAATAATTCCCAGAGACATATTTAGTTCTCAAAAATTCATTCTGTAGTCTCAATCTTCACTCTGCTCATCATTTCCTTTGCTGTTGAGAAGCTTTTTAATTTCGTGCAATCCCAGTAGTCACCTGTCAGTTCTTGGGTCATTTCCTGTTCTATTTGAGTCCTTTACAGAGGGCCCTTCTTCTGCTTATATTTTGACCTAGTACTTTCATTCTCAGATTTAGTGAGGGTCTTTGATGTATTCTGAATTGTTTTGTATGGGGACAGAGAAACAAATTTGCTTCCATTCTTTAAAATGTCAGTGTTCTGCTTTAATAGCACAAGTGCTGCCTTTTTCCCCGGTGTATATTTCTGACTCCTTTGTCAAAGACTGGGTATCTAGTGACATGTGGATTTATTTATGGGTTCTATATTCTGTTCTTTTGGTCAGTGTGTTTTTTTTTTCTGCCACTACAGTGTTGATCATGTTACTGTGGCTTTGTAATATAGTTTGAGGTCTGGAATTGAGATACCTTTGATAGTGCCTTTTCTGTTTTGGTTGCTGTGGTTGGGACTGGAGAGATAGTTCAGCAGTTAATAGCACTTGTTCTTTTTTGTTTTTTGTTTTTTTCCCTTCCTTCTCTTTTTAGGTGGTTTCTAGATAGGGTTTTTCTGTAACAGCCCTAGCTGTCCTGGAACTAGCTCTTGTAGACCAGGCTGGCCTCGAACTCACAGAGATCCTCTTGCCTCTGACTCCCAAGTGCTGGGATTAAAGGCGTGTGCCATCACTGCCTTGCTAGACTTCTGGTTTTTATGGTAAATGAAAGTATTGCTCCATGAATGAAAATGTCCTGGTGACCTAGAGACTATTTTTCCACTAGAGACAACTAATATTTATTAAAGTTCTTTAATATTTACCTATTTGTCTTGAGGTGAACCAAACTCATGCCTTGTAAGCACTAAACAGGTGCTACAACACTGAACTTTAGTGCACTGCAAAGTCCAGAGTTTCTATGGCTGGGGAAAATTTACTTAAATCTCGTTCATAGTTTTCATGTCTAAAACGTCTCATTAAATGAATTAATAGTGTTTCATTTTGAAAGTACGTAGCTTAGCTTCCAGACCTCTTTAGATATAAACATGGTATGATGTTGGTGTATTTGGATGATGTTATATCACATTTTAAAGCTTCTCTTTGCTTTTTTTGCTCTTTAGCCGGCCCCAGAAAGTATGCTTGTGTCCATATCTACCAGTGTACCCACTCCAGATCTCCACCCATCTGTACATAATTCAGCATCCAGCAGAGGTGAGTTAAAGTTCGTAAGTGGTTTGTCTTCAGGTGGAGTCTGAGTGCAGCAGAGAGCACACGCATGTAAACATGCTCATTCCTCATGGTTGTGAGTGTCTCAGAAGCACCACTATTGCTGATAAGTATTTGCTTTACCTATTAGATGATAGTAGAGAGTCAATGCTTGAGACAGTGTTTCACAATCCTGCTGCTGTGAGGTAGAGATTTAGAACTCTAGCAGATTTGTAAGATGAAAAGATGCAATTTTGTGAATAAAGAGCTGAGAAAAATGACTGCTTTTGAAACTCTCGTCAGCATCTTGGCTCCCTGATGGCTTTTCTTGCTAGAGTAAATACTTATTTTGGCATTTTACTCTTAGAAGATGGATATGCAAGTAAAATTTTCTTTCTTTTAGGTGGCTAGCACAAACGCTTTTAGTTTGTACTGTGCCATCTGTAAGGCTTTTTAGCTAACATTGTTCTACTCTGTTTAGGATTAGATATGTGCCAGTGTGTATGTATGTTTGTTAGTTTTGATTTGTGACGAGGAGATGTAAGGAAACTACAGGCAATTATAAATTAGTTAATACAAAACTACTCAGTGCATGATGTAAACAGATTTAGTGGTAACCCAAGTGAGAACTCTTTTACCTCTTTAAAAGAAAATCTTGTATAGCTTATGCAAAGACACAAGGGAGATGTAAAATAAATTAGCCTTTTCTGTTTTGTGAATGATGAATACTGTTTCTTTGTTGCAAATTATTTGTTGACAGCTCCTCTCCCAGACTTGACAGCAGGCTCTTAGGATTCTGGCAACTGTGTCACTGAATTACTACAGCAGTTAAAATTATAAGACTGTACAACTTACATTTACAGAAAACAAATTGTTATGGTCATACAGGATTAAAACCTGAATTTTGGTTATTATTGTTTCCACATTATGATGCAGATATGGTACTTTTCCACTATTATGTTGTCCGATGGTATGAGATGTCCTTCAAAATACAGCTTTAAAAAATTGATTCGTGCTAATTTTTGTATTTTGAAATCTCTTGCAGTTTTTTCAAAACGACAGTCCCCACTTTAAATGACCAGTTTAAGACTGTGCCCACTATGGATGTGTTTTATGACTAGACAGGTACATCCAGATTGATCTTCCCTATCAGCAAAGGGACTTTCTGGCCTTTCTCTTGTTCACCAGGCTGCTTGTGTGTAACTTTAGCACACTACTTTGTATAAACAGATTTGACAGTTTCATGGTTCTCCCATAAAAATGAGACTGAAAAGCATTTGGATGGGTTCCAGGAGAGAGATGTGGTGGAGAGGATTATGTGACCTAAGGCACAGTGGCTCTCTGGTTGCCTCCACAGGACTAGCAATAGAGTTGTGGTAACAAGAAAGCTTGTTCTTAGCAGTGGAAGCTAGGATACTGAAGACAACCACTGATTGTTGTAGTGCGATTTCTAATTGGTCTTAATAATAACAACCTGGAGTCAGTATGGGGTGGAAAGCTGAAAGATCAGAGAAGCAGAGCAGCCAGCCACTAGTTCTTACCTCTACGAAATCCTCAGACCGAACGGGGTATCCTGTCTCTACAAGTCCTCCTGTCCCTTCCTGACTTATATTCCTCTCTCCACCCAGCCATATCACTCCTGTCTCCACCTCCCAAGTGCTGGGATCAAAGGTGTGAGCTCTATTTCTCTTTTAGACGGATTCAGTCTTGAGTAGTCCAGGGTGGCCTTGAACTCATAGAGATTCACCTGCCTAGTCTCCCAAGTGCTAGGATTAAAGGTGTATGCCACCACTGCCTGGCCTCTGACTTCCCACTGTCATCTTCAGGCAAGCTTTATTTGTTATAGCACAAACAAACTATCAACTACAGAAGGTGGTCAGCTTTGTGCTTGGGTCTGAATCCTGAAAGTGCAGCTCACTTCCATCGGAGGAGGAAGGAAGCTTTCTGGAGTGGGCAGCGTTTTCCCTGGGGACTTAGAGTTGTGTAAGAAAGCTACTTCCCTTTCTCTCATTAGTTAGTTATTAATTTTCAGGTAACAGTGTGGAGACTTTTGTATTTTGTATTAGAGTCTAATATTTGTTGCTTAAACTGTCCCATTTGGCCATTAGTAAGTCTCTAAATTTGACATGTCCTTTGTTTTATATTTTGCATATGTTGCTACTTTTTTGGTATAGAGATACAGGCTATCATCTGCAAGCTGATATGTTCAAAATGTAATTACTGTTGAAATAAAAAGCTTATCAGAATAAATTATTCAGTTTAACACAAATTTATGTGCATTTATAATTTATTTAGTTTATTGCTAATATGTATTAATTATACATAACAGTGGATTTTATTATGGCATTTGCATACATATCTATAAAGTATTTTCCCCCTATAATTTGAAATTCTAACCATTAGCCTATAAATATATCTAAGTAAGTTTTAAAAGTGTGCTTATGTTATGCCTAATACTGGTAAATTAGAGAAATGTTATTGCTTCTTAAAGTCTGGTCTTAGGTAAAAGATTTGTAAAAATGTATAAAGTTAGAAATCAAATGTTTCTCAGAAAAGTTTTTTTTTTTTTTTTCTGCAACACTGCTGCTGTCACTGAGTTCCCTGTACCTGTGCGCAAGCACTTGATCATTCAGTTCCAGGAAAGTTTTAAAAGTGTTTACCTGGGTAATGACTCCATCTTTTAATTTTTCTTTAAAGGAAAGCAAAGTGTTGCGCACGGTCCCTCTGCTAGCAGCATGCCTGCCCCCTGACAAGTGCACAGTAAAGATTGGCCGCCGCTTCAGTGAAGAGCGGTAAGTGAGCAGACTGGCGGGCAGTTGGAAGCGGGTCTTTCCCACATAGACGTTTCTTTGGGAGGGTTAAAAACGATGTCACTGGTCATTGGCTAGGAAAGACTTGGCAGGAAGAACTGTGGCTGAGGAGACAGCATGCCAGGCACCAGATTCAGAGGCTTTTGGGTAACCTTTGAACTGGCACTCCTGTTTGACTGGACAGATTCCTTGAGAGGGCAGCTTTGCTTAGGCAATCACTAAGTGTATTAAATTTTTGTTTTCCCTGTACCTAATAAAGATATCTTAAAAATTATTGTTTTAGAGATATTGAACTTTCAACTGTTTGCCGGGACTCTGGTACATTAATATTATATCCAGGGGCTGAAGCTACTAATTTGGAAGAATTTATATTAGATTCTCCTGTTTATCCTTCCACAATCATCATCATTGATGGTACATGGAGCCAGGCTAAAGACATTTTCTATAAGAATTCCTTGTTCCGACTTCCCAAACAGGTAAACTAATACTTTAACAAAGAATAAGTACAATTGTACAATTACATGCTCTTTAGGCTTTTGGTAAATATATACATATATTTACATATACAAACTTATATATGTATTTATATTTGCCATATTCTCTAATAATATACTTTAAGTTGATTTATGTTTATGAATGTATGCACATATAAATCTCTGTTGTAAGTAAGTATGTATACTTACATAAGTGAGTACATATATTGTATATAGAGAAAATTTCAAATGTGTCATCTCTATATGTGTATAAATGATTTTGTTAGGAAATGTTATTTAAATACATAGTTACTTATAAGTAATGATTAAACTTTTGCAAGGTACTTTTGGGGTAGATATTATTATCATCATATGGTTCGTCCTTCATTTTTCATGTTAAAAGCTTTTTTTTAACATTGTGTGTGTGTGTGTGTGTGTGTGTGTGTATACACAGAAGTTTGTGGGTCCTGGGAATCTAACTCAGGTTGTCAGGCTTGGTGGGAAGTGCCCTTTCCTTCTGAGCCATCTCTCCAGTCCTGTTTGATATAATTTGTTGTAATCATAGGGTTTGAAATATTCAACTGTGTTTGTGTTTTGGGAGTGAACTTTCCTGACTGTTAACATTTTGTATTCAGCTGTAGCTTGGATTTTGTGTAATGTATTAAACTGTCATGCACATGGTTTTCATATTTTTCCCTGGCAAGTTTGAGTTTTAAGGTTTTCCAGCTTCACAGGATAAAATGAATAAATATTTCTCTGTAGCCTAGACTAGTTACGTATAGAATTAGATCCTCCATAGAAATAAGATAGAATGCTTTGGTAAAGCTGTCTGCTCTGGGTACTTTTAAATCCCTTCAGATTCTCCTGCGGAGACTTCAAGCTTTCTATTTACATTTGCCTTTTTTACTTCAGTAATTTTTTCTTGATCAATTTTTCAGTTGTATTTTAATTGACATAATACTTGCACATGGAATACCTATGGTTCTCTGGGGTGTTATACATTGCTTAATGATCAAATTAGTGTGTTGGGTCCCATTACTTAAGTATTATTTCTCTGTATTAAGAACCTTTCCTTAAGCAGCAGCTGTTTCTTTGTGGTGAGAACATTCAGATTTGTTTTCCAGCTATTTTGAAGATTGGCTGTTGTTGACTGGAGCACTGTGCTGTGTGACATACCATGAGAACTTACTCCTTCCTTCTCTCTCTAACTTTGTTTGCTGGCCTCTCTCCCTTCCTCTCTTTGCCAATTATTATTTGACCTCGAATTCTGTAATAAACTTTTTTAGGTTTCACAGGAGTGTGAAGAGATGGTATGATGGTGTCTGTCTGTTTTACCCAGGATGGTGTTGTCAGTGTTCATCATGTTCCTGCAGTTGACCGGGCCTCATTCTCCTTTGCAGCTGACTCATGTTTCACCATTCACATGTGGAGGACACTGTCCTTCTTCTTCCCTGTATAGTAGTCTTTGGAAAGTTTTTTCTGTTCTCACTTGGTTACCACAGAGTGCTTTAATTTGTGTGTATCTTGCTCAGTTTTTAAACATAACATCACTGGGTATAGCAGTTCATAGTTATTTGCTTTCTGAGGTTGAAATATTTCACTTCATGTTTTTTGAAGTTTTAGAATTACTGATGGAAGGTCTGGTTATTGTGGTGTTCCTGCCTTTGTAAGTGCCTTCACAATTTTCTCATACTACTTTTAGCATTGTTTCTTTGTATTTTTGACATTTTGACTATGATGTATCATGGAAAGTTCTTCTCTGGTCGTGTCTATTTGTGGTATATATGAAGAAAAACATCCATTTCTTTTCAATTTTTCAATTTGGTGGAGTATAGGTTATTTAAGTATGTCCTTGTTATTCTCTGGATTTTCTTGGTGTCTGTTGTTATAACTTCCTTTCCATCTCTAATTTTGTTAATTTGGATATTCTTCCTTTACCTCTTAGTTAATTTGAATAAGGGTTTGTCAATCTTACTGATTTTTTTTTTAAAGAACCAACTCTATTTTATTGATTCATTCGTTGTATTGTTAGTTCGTTTCTATTTTACTGATTTTAGCTCTGAGTTTGAATATTTCTTGCCATCTACTTGTTTTGGGTATGATTTTTTTCTTTTGTTCTAGAGCTTTCAAGTATGCTGTAAAGTTACTAGTATGAGATTTCCCCACTTATTTAAATGTAGACACTTAGTGCTATAAACTTACCTCTTCCAACTGCTTTCAATATGTCCCATAAGTTTGGGTATGTTGTGTATTCATTTGCATGCAATTCTAGAAAGTCTTTAATTCCTTTCTTAATTCATGTCTTGACCCATTTTTTTCATTCAGTAGTAAGTTGTTCAGTTTCCATGAGTTTGTAAGCTTTCTGATGTTTCTGTTGTTGATATCCAGCTGGAATATACAATCTGGTAGGACAGTTATCCTGGGACACCTTTTTATCACTTTTCTGATTTTTTTTTCGAGGCAGTGTTTCTTTGTGTACCCTTGGCTGTCCTAGAACAAGCTCTGTAGATCAAGCTGGCCTCAAACTCACAGTGTTTGGCCTGTCTCTGCCTCCTAAAATGCTGGATTAAAGGTGTGTGCTACCACTGCCCAGCTTGGATTCTTTTTTTTTTTTTGTATTTATGTATTTACTTTTTTTTTGTTTTTATATCCTGACTACAGTTTACCCTCCCTCTTCTTCTCCCATTCCCCTCACACTCCTATCCACTCTTCCTCTGTTTCTCTTCAGAAAAGGGCAGTCCTTCCATGAATATCAACCAGCCATGGCGTATCAGATTGTAGTGAGACTAGGCACCTCCTCTCCTATTAGTGCTGGCCGAGAGAACTGGGTAGGAGGAAAGGTCCTAGAAGCAGGTAACAGAGTCAGATATACCAGCTTGTATTTTTTTTTTTTACTTTTTTTGATTCATTGTGGAATTTACATCAAGCATTCTGTTCCCGCTTTTCTCCATTCCTTTATCCTCCTTGTCCTCTCTCTGCCCTTGCAACCTCTCCCACCAAACAAAACCAAATTTGAAAGAAAAATCAAAAAGCAAACCAAGCAAAGAAACAAAACAAAAACAAAAAAGAAGAATCCTACCGTGAAAGCTGGAGGTGGGCTTTGAGGTCTCATATATGCTCAAGCTATGCCCAGTATTGTAGACCACTTCTTGTTGCCTGCAGGATCAAGATGTAGCTCCTCTAGCATCATGTCTGCCTGCATGCCATCATGTCCCACCATGATGATAATGGACTAAACCTCTGAAAAATGTAAGCCACCCATTTAGATGCTTTCCTTTGTAAGAATTGCTGTGGTCATGGTGTCTCTTCACAGCAATTGAAACTTTAAGACACCGGCATTCAGGCAAACACCTAGCCAGCACAGGGGCCCTGTGACCATATATTGCTATGTCATGCGTTGTGTGGCTTCTTAGGGCTCTGTATACATGAGCAGGCTTTCCCTTCCCACCTGTTCACCCCCTTTCCACGCCCCCTTCTCCATCAATCGACACTTCCTCTTACCCCTACCTTTTCCTAATAAACTTCATGTGGGTTTGTTGAGCTCTGAGACTCATTCTTCACTGCAGCAGCTGCAGCCTAACAACAGTTGGTACCAAGAATTGGGGTATTGTTGTGATAGACCTGAGCTTTTGTTTGGAGGAATTTGGGTTTTGATACTTTAGGTTAGGAAAGCAGTGGAATGCTTTAAGTACTGCTTAATGGGCCTTACCAGTAGGAACATGGAAGACAGTGGTACCGAGAATGATTTGAACTGTAGGGGCCTGGTTCAAGAGGTTTCAGAGAAGAAGAATTTTAGTATGTTGCATAGAAATTATTCTAGTGATAGTTGGGTGAAGAAAGTGGCTATCTTTTGCCCTTGTTTGAAGAATCTGCCTGAGGCTAAAGTGAAGAATTTCGGATTAATTCTATTCTATTAATTGGATGGAGGCCACTTGTTGGTTCCTGGCCTCTTAGCCATGAAATAATTGCACAGAAACTGTATCAGTTAAATCACTGCTTGGCCCATTAGCTCTAGCTTCTTATTGGCTAACTTGTACATATTAATTTAACCCATTTCTATTAATCTGTGTATTGCCATGTGGCTGTGGCTTACCGGCTGAAGTTTAGTGTCTATCTCCTCTCTGGAGGGTGACCTGGCTTTGCCTGACTCCACCCCTTCTCCCCACATTCAGTTTAGTCCTGTGTCCATCCTACTGTCTCCAGCCCCCACCCCACCTACCTCTACTCTATTAGACCAAGCCAGTTTCTTTATTTATCAATGGTATTCATAGCATACAGAGGGGAATCCCACATCAATAGTTTGGTGAAGGAAATGACTATCTTTTGCCCTTTTGCGAAGAGTGTGCCTGAGGCTAAAGTGAAGAATTTTGGATTAATTCTATTGGTAGAGAAAAATCTCAAAACAGCCTAGTATAGACTCTGTTGTGTGGTTATTAGTGGTAGCTCTAATGAAGATTTATAATGAAGAGGAGCAAGCTGAGTACCAGGAAGTGGATGGAATTAAGACTCGTGTTCAAGGAGATAAACAGATTAAGAAATGGAATAAAGAACATGGTGACCTCAGAGCAAGATCCCACCCAGCTAAGTTTTTAATTTGTGAAAAAGAATTAAAGAAAAGCCAGGTGCTGGTGGTGTGCCTTTTATTCTAGCACTTGGGTGGCAGAGGTAGGCAGATCTCTGTCAGTTTAAGGCCAGCTTGGTCTATGAGCTAGTTCTAGTACATGCTCCAAAGCTACAGAGAAACCCTGTCTTGAAAAACCAAAAAAGAAAGAAAAGCTTAGAGCCAGGTGTGATGGTGCATGCCTTTAGTACCAGCGCTTAGAAAGCGAAAGCTGACAGATTTCTTGAGTTTGAGGCCAGCCTGGTCTACAGAGCAAATGCATGGAAAGCCAGTCTTAGGCAGTGAAGGAAACCATTGAAGACAGAAAACTGGCAAATATGTAACTGAACAAAAGAGCTGTGTTCCAGCCCCTGCAAGCAGAAAAAACTGGCAGCTTTGGCCATGTGGTTTTGGCTTTAGAGTTAAGGATAGAAGAAAGAGAATTTGCCTCCATGCTAAGGAAAGCTGTTAAGTTCCGGCATGTGTCAGGGGTGTCTGTGAACAGAGGCCTAGAGAGGCCATTATGTGAAGTTGAAATCTGGATTGTCTTGGAGGCCCCAAGATGTTGGAGATGCCAGAGACATTGCTGAGGAATGCTGCTAACAGGGACTAGACACAGCCCAATAGAAAGAAGTATGTTGCAGTCAACAAAGCTAAAAGGAATTGGAGATCTAGAGAACGTTTTGACATCAGACATGAAGATGCAGAGTTTGCATCTCCTGCTTTTCAGTCTTGTTTTGGTCCAGTATTTCCTCACTATATTCCCCTACCCATGTTTTGGAAAGGTACGTGTTGGATGTTTGTGATCTGCTTTTTGACTTTGGTTTTACAGGGGATTATAGTTAAGAGGTTTCATGAATCTCAGAAGAGACTTTGAATTTGGACTGTAAAACATTGTAGAGACTGTGTGATAGACTATGGGTACTTTTGAGGTTAGACTAAATGCATTTTGCATTATGCTACTGTTATAAGCTCAGAACATGCATTAATGGATGATTCCCTTAAGAGATGAGTGACACACTGTGTTGATGTCTAGTGCACACAGTGTGCTAACAGACGAGCACCAGTTTTCCTCTGGGAGTCTGAAATTCTGGTATGTGTGAGGAAGCAGAAGACCTGACTGGCCTCCAGTAAGAACTGTGGACACTGCAGCCAGTACTGCATGCAGTGTTACAGTTCACTGCTGGAGGATTCTAGTTTGACTTGAGCTATTATTACTGGAGAGATCTCTAGGAGCTTCATGTATGCTTTCACTGGGACCAGGCCTCAAGGGTCTTTTTGTTGCTTTTGCTTTAATAATTCTTAGTCATAGTTTTGACTGTGTTTTTTTTTAATTTTTTTTAATTACTCCATTGATAGTGAACGATAGCTTGGCTGGGTATAGACTGTGTTTTATTTTTGTTTATTCCTATCAAGTCACTGAATCTTTGAGTGATTGTGGGGACCCTTAGAACACTGCACAGTATTCCTCATTGTCCGCTATGTTCAGCTAGTCCGGATTTATCCCATGCTCTTTTGTGGGCAGTCCTTGGGCTTCCCACAGGTCAGGGAACCCTGATTGCTCTTCGAGCAGATGAGGGGGGGGGGGACTTGATCGGGGGAGGGGGAGGGAAATGGGAAGCGGTTGTGGGGACGAGGCAGAAATCCTTAATAAATAAATAAATTTAAAAAATAAAAAAAAAGAACACTGCACAGTAGATAGACTTCACTGAAGCTTCTTATCTCAGAGCACCTGCTGTTTTACAGTGTGTCTCGATCCAGTCACAGTTCAGTATGCTGTTGACAGAACTCACATCAAGATTTTCACCACATGGTTGGTCTGAACTAGAGGTCAGCCTAGCTTCTGCAAATATGTGTGGCACACTAGCAGGAGTAGCTGCAAGGTGGACTCAGACTGTTGGGTGGAATGCATGTATGTAGATTTTACGATATTAGCACCCAAGGTGCTGATTAAGGAATCAGATTATTTTATATTCTGGATTACCTTGTATTTTTGTTTAGTAAGGACAATTGTAGTACTCAATTCCATATATTCACACACACACACACACACACACACACACACACACACGTTATATGTAAGCTGGTTATTGTGAGAACACAGTGAAATCAGAACTGGACCACCCTGTGGGTAGGTTACTGGTGGATCAAACTGCCAAGCTGTCTCTCAGGTGAGGTGGGGGTCAGAGAGAACAGCAAAATGCCAAAAAACCAAAAAAGCAGGTTTTATATGACAATCGGCAGGGTTGTGGTCTTTGAGCTAACACAGGGTGTTCAGATTAACTGGGAACTCCATGCCCTTGCCTCAGACAATTGGAGGTGGTGGTTTGCCTGGTAAATAGAAAACTACCTTTAGGCTTCTGTTTTCTCAATAACAATCCTGTTTACCCAGTCAGAGACTTTCTGTTTAGGATGCTGTCTTTTTGGGGCCCTGTTTGGACCTAACAGTAATTCTTTTCATTTCTTCCCCAGCTATCCTTTTCAAGTCTTTTTTTTTTTTTTTTTTTTTAAATTTTCTTTTTTAGATTTATTTATTTATTATGTATACAACATTCTGCCCGCACGCCAGAGGAGGGTGCCAGATCTCAGTACAGATGGTTGTGAGCCACCATGTGGTTGCTGGGAATTGAACTCAGGACCTCTGGAAGAGCAGCCAGTGCTCTTATCCTCTGAGCCATCTCTCCAGCCCTCCTTTTCAAGTCTTAAGGAATATCTTTTCATTCTTTGAATGATTTTGTGTCCATGTTATTCATGTTTTTGGTTATCTTATTAATATATAACATTCTTTCCTGGCTTTGGTGTTTGTAAGATAAACAATGTTCTGATTATATACTCATTATAGAGTGTCTATTTTATTTTATTTTTTTAAAATCTCAACCTTTTCAGGTTAATTTTTATTTGGAAATAAAAATCTGGTCAGAATGTAGAATGAAGAGCTAACATGCACCATAACTTTTGTTTTCAAGAATAACTATGAAAGAAAGAATTCTTTTTCTAGAAAATATTGCATGTTTTTATGACGAAAAGTTAGCTTTGCTTAATATAGAAACATTTCCAACATGTGATGAGAAATAGTTCTTGTTTGCTCACTCATTTGTAGCTCTGGAGAGTCCTTCCCTCTGAACAGCATGGGGAATCTGCAAGCCTTATACACATTTTATGTATAATTTCATCTTTTCATGTATAAATTCATTTATTGCTCCTATGTGAGTGTGGCTTTGTTTATACTTAATACTTGTATCTGTATTTTAGTATTTATAATGAAATGACAACTTTATGGAGGTATTATTACATCTTAGAAAATAATTTTGCATACATTTTTATTTCATTTAAATAAATTTTGAGGAGGTGTCAATAAATATTACTAATGGTTTTGTGTCATTTTAAATTGAAATTCTGGATATTTAAGCTTGAGAAAGGAAGAAGCTAGTATGAGAAGAAGTGATTTCTGGCTTCAAATTTGTTGGTTCTAATCTTTCCTAAGTGCCTTTTTGTTTTTCAGGGACATCTGTCTGTTCATCTCTGTCCTGATGTTAGGTTTGTTTTGTTTGTTTGTTGCTTTCCCTCCTTCTTTTACTTTGTCTTAGTGGAGGCAACAGGATATGTACACTTCCACTAGAGTTTGGAGACCTGAGGTGATCCAGAACACTCATGGTTGAATCTGTGTTCCTTCATTTGTAATACTCTCTCTAGATGAATTAATTTTAGCCATGAATTCTAAGTACACAGTCTGCTTATGTCACTGAGACCTTAAGTCACTAGTGTTTTAGGTCACGATACTCCAACCACTTGTTCCAGAAGTAGTATAGTGGACCAGCTCCCTCTAATCTTCTTACCTGTTCTCGTCACTAGCTACAGTGATTTTTGGCTGACCACTCTTTGGATGCCACTGAAGACCTTGGAATAAGAAGTTTTGGTCACCTGCTTTGGGTGCAACCTTAAATAAAATCACACCCATTCATCCTCCCCTTTCATTTTCTGCATTGACGTATATTTACATTGAGATTCTTAACGTTCTTTTCATTTGTATGTGCCACTTCATTATGATAATCCTAAGCTATTAATTAGATATAGAATTGTTTACACAGTGTTTTCATTCATGTTTTTTTTGCGCTACTCTTGTTTAATCACAGTGATAATTCACAATCTCTTTAAAGCAATAAATTCTCAATCTTGAGTTTGTAGGGGTGGCTAAGATCTGCCAGTCATTTCCAGATAGAAGGCAAGTTAAGTGAGCGTATGCATATTATTATCCGGAATTAGAACATGGATTGAAATAAAGAAAGGTGGTTGGAGATTTAGTGCAATGGTAAGTGCTTGCCTAACAAGCACAAGGCTCTGGGTTTGGTCACTAGTTTTTTTTTGTTGTTGTTGTTGTTGTTTGTTTGTTTTTTTTGTTTTTTAAAGATTGGAGTTTGAGAAATTGAAGTGCTTTATGCAGGGGAGAGCATACACTGTAAAGGACACCGAATGTGTAGCCCAGTGGATAGAAGGAAAACCAGGGGAGTCTGGTGTCTCGACAGCAGAGCAATAGAGTTTCATTACTGTTGACCACTGCTTTTAGGTGAGTTAAAATGAGGACAGAAGTGTCATCAGTTTTAATGACATGATAGTTGCTGCAGTGTTGCTTTTAGTAAGCAGTTTTCATGGAGTACAGAGACCTGGCTTAAGGGGCCATTAGTCTCAAGCTGAACAGTTTGCAGAGAAAAGGGAGGACGGAGAAGCTGGCAGAATTCTGAGACTACTGTATGTGTGTGTGTGTGTGTGGGGGGTTACTTATATTTTCTTCAAATAGGAGAGGCTTAAACTTGTTTTAAGTAAGCATGAAGGTTTAGCTAAAAGAGATCAAAGTAAGAAAAAGAATGTTTGATAGCATGAGAGTCTTTCTCAGACAGTAGGAAGGATGAATAAGGGTGTTTTGAACATTTTTTACAAGTCTTTTGGGTCTTGGATAAATAAATACCTAAAACTGGACCTTGTTTCTTATTTAACTTCTCCCTTGATTTTAGTCATTCTAACTGCAGTAGCTTGTACCTCATTGTGCTTTAATTTGCATTTGTGCCCCCCTTATGATCATTACTTGAGGGAGAATTTTTATTATTGAGATGCAAGACTTTTAAATATATCTACAAAGTCTTTGTTAGATTTATATAGCACAAATATTTATTTCATTCTCAGTTTTGCTTTGCATTTATTAATATTGATGTTTGAAGAACAAGTTTTTAATTTTAATGAAGGCCAGTTTATCCATTGTTAAGGTTTATATTATGACAATTTTTTTATTAGCAGTGAGATAGAGTGTTCTTGTTTATATAAAATTGGTGCATAATTTATATGTGTGTATGTATATGTACATGGTGTGTACATATATGTAAGAGGACAATTTGTGGGAGTTGTTTTTTTTCTCTCTACCATGTCCTGGGGTCCTGTGGATTGAATTCAGGTTATTAGGCTTGGCAGCAAGTGCCATTCATTACTTAGTAAGGCATTTTGTCAGTCTCAATTTTTATTAAATATTTATTTATTTATTAAATATTAGTTCCTTGATTCCATGTATTTTGTGAATTGCAGTCATACCTGAAAGGGTCTAGTAATGTGAGATGACTTGTGTTTGTTTTTAATTAACTATAACTTTTAGAGAGCCATATTATTTTCTGATGATGCATAAGCCTCTAATTGTGTACATTTTTGGAGGAGTACATTATTCAGAAAAGTCCTGCATAACCACAATGAAAATCAGCTGTGCGCAGCAGCGTATGCACTATAGACTTCCATGCAGCAGCTGTCACAGTTGGCAGAGTCATCCTAGAGAAGCACTGTATTAAATTGGTCCAGTGGACACAATTAATTCAGAAAAAGGAGCTGTTTGCATGACAGGCATGGTTGGCATAGTTAGGCAGCTGGTATGATTATGTATCTCAATTATAGGGCATGGTGGATAAAAGTGTTTATGAAAAGATGAGAAGTGCAGAGTGTGAACAGATGGCTAAGAATACTTGACTTTCGAAGAATACCTTGCCATATTACTAGTAATTTTTAAAAGAACTGGGGATTTTGTATAATTTGAGAAATACACTGAATACAAATGGAAAATATGTAGATAATCTGATTTAGAAGAAAGATAACATTAAAATGTATTTCATTGCTTTTAGAAATTACTAATGAATTTTATTATAAACGTTATATAAGCATGCAAGCAGCCTTTGTATCTCATAACTTTCATACTGTGTACTATAAAATACAACACATTAAAGCATTTCTCTCTCTCTCAGAACACACACACATGCACAGATTCATATATGCACACGTACAAATACAGCCTGTATAAGCCATGACATTTCATTTACTTTTTACTGATTCTTCTTCTTATGCTCTGAGGCTACTAAAGGTTCTTGCTAAGTATGTATGTCCTAAACCAACTTAAAAGTAGCTCTTGCTTTTCAGACTTATTGAACCAAAAGCAGATAGGATATACATTCTAAATATTGTCCTTAAACTTACAGATGAGTGTAGTTTTTACCCCTCATTAAGGAAACTTCTCTTTACAACAGATAGAAACCATTATAAGAAATCACAATCCATCAAAATGCAGAGTTATGGAGCCCAGTCTCAACTGATCTGCCTGTAATATAACTCCTACACCTCAGATTCACATTGCAGAAATGGGAATGGAAAGATAGTAGGAGCCAGAGAAACAGGTGAAGGACAGCATCAATGGACACCCCCAAGTAAACTCGGCATGTGTTGCATGTGTGTTGGGGAGGTAGTATCACAAGTCCTCAAACCTACACAAAAGAACTGTAGGCAACTAAGGGATGCTGAGAGTGGGATACCGGGAGAGAGTCCCCAGGGAAGAGCTCACCAATTGGTTATCCAGTGCCAAATGTTCGGCCCTGAGAACACACACACACACACACACACACACACGAGTAACTTTATATAAGTAAGTTGTATTTATAGATTTAAGAATACACACAAGGAAGGTACAATACACATGGGAGGGTTTAGAGGAAGGAAAGCGAAGGGGAAAGTGATAGAATTATATTATTATTTCAAGGAAGAAAAGAAAATTATTAAATTTTCATTAGGTATGTAGTAGTCAGTTGCCACTGAATGACTTTTTCAAACACCATGTGTGTATATGTAAATTTACAAAAGTAAAAAGGGACCTACTTGATACCCAAGAAGAGGGCTACTCTGAGGTTATGAGATTAGCAAAGGACACAACACATTTTTGGAACCCAGTAATTAATATAGGGGCATTTTAATTTTTTGTTTTATTTCATTTTTGAAGGGTTTAATTATGTGCCCTTGGCTGTCCTCGAACTCATTCTGTAGACCAGGCTGGCCTCAAACTCAGAGATCTGTGTGCCTGCCTCTGCCTCCTTAAGTGCTGGGATTAAAGGTGTGCACCAGCACCTCTGAGCAGTGGGAACATTTTTATAAGCAAGCCTTGGATATAACAACTGGGGCCACAAAACTGTCCAGTTTTTCTATAATGCCTGTGCTAGAAACTGAGAATTAGGAATGAAAACATCTTTGTCTTTGTTTTTTAGAGGAGTATATGCTTCTGCTTTGCCATCAGTATTTTCTATGGTCTTTTTTTTCCCCGTTTATTTATTTATTAAAGATTTCTGTCTCTTCCCCGCCACCTCCTCCCATTAAATTTTAGTTTGTTATACCATTTCTGTTTTTAAAATCTTACTCACTTTGGGTATAAGGGCTAGATTAAAAACAAATTTTCTAGTAAAATTTGAATGCTACTTTTGGATTTTGGATTTGAGGTGTGTTAAGACTTGCAGATACTAGTTTAAGCTGTTTTTCTGTCTAAAGAGCAGAAAATAAAATCAAGTAAATAATGAACCCTAATAGCTGCTGTTGCTATGTCCTTGTGTCATCTTATCTTTCTAGACTTCTAGTTCCTCTGTAATATATATATGTGTGTGTGTGTGTGTGTGTGTGTGTGTGTACACTAGTGGGTACTTGGTCATTTTCTATTTTACTTACATGTTCAACAGAAATTTAAGTTCATTATAGTATAACTTTTTTCCTTTGCTTTATGGTATTATATAATCAGTTGATCTGGACTTTTAGAAGGATTGTCCAGAAAGGACAGAATTTTTCTCTGTTTAAGTGCCTGAATAGATTCCTATTTAACATATTTTTTCTTACACTGAGTTTTGTTAGTATGAGATTTTAATTTAGTCAAAAAAGTAACATGTTTATTTTTTTACTGTTTTTCCAGTACCTCTCATCTCTCTCTCTCCGTCTCTCTGTCTCCCCAACCCCCCTCTCTCTCTTACATACACACACACACACACACACACACACACACACACGCACGTTTAAACCTTTGTTCTGCATGTGGGAGAAAACATGATGTATTTGTCTTTCTAAGTCTTTTTTTCCCTTGACATATGATTTTCATTTGTATGTTTTCCTACAAATATCATGATTCTATTTTTTAGAGCTGCATAAAATTTTATTTTATATATATATATATATATATATACACATACACACACTACATTTTAAGTGCACAGCAAGTACTTTATTTACATTGAAGCACATTATTTTTTTCCTTTTCTTGCAGAGTTTGAACTTACATAATATGGACTGACTACAGTTTCCCCTCCCTCTACTCCTCCCATTCTCTCTCCCGTTCAGGTCTATCCCCTTTCAGTCTCATTAGAAAACAAACAAGCTTCTGGGGGATAATACAATATAATAACATAAAGTAAAAACAAACACATTGGAATAGGGCAAAAAACAGAAGCAAAGGAACCCAAGAAAAGGCATAGACAAACATATAGGCACAGAATCCAGTCATTCACACACTCAAGAATAAAAACACCTGAATGAAAATATATACAAAAAGAACCTCTGGGGTAAAAAGAGGAGAATATATAAATTAAAAATAAAAAATAATATTTAAAAAACCCAAACAAAACAAAAACCCTGACACTGTATTATGAGACAAGGAGCCTCCAAAGGTGCCATGGAGTTCATTTTCTGTTGGCCATCTACTGCTGGGCAAGCAGCCTGCTGTTAAGAGTAGTTTGTTCCCCAGTGAGGTTCCCTTGGAGAAAATTAAATTTTCATTTGCAAATAGTTATCAGTTGGAGATAGCCTCTGGGTTAGCATTGTCGGGGGGTGGGGGGGCATATGTCCACCTTTTTCAGCCTAGCACCCTGACTGGTGCAGACTCATGCAGGCTTGTGCATGCTGCCTCAGTCTGTGAGTTCATAGGTGTGTAGATCCTGTTTTAGAAGGCTTTGTTTCCTTGGTGTCTTCCATCCCATCTGGCTCTTCTACTCTTTCTGTTTCCACTTTCACAGGGTTTCCTGAGCTCTTAGGGGAGGGATCAATGGATCTCACACTCATTGTTGGGCTGTGGGCCTCTATATTTGGGTATAATGGTGTTAATTTGGGGTGGGGGAAATAAAGGGAAGGCAGTATTCAGGATTGTTGGGTGCTTCCTGTATGCCCAGTAAGGGCCCTACCACTGAGCTGTATCCTCAACCTTAGGTTAATTTTTTTTTTTTTAATTTAAGCTACTCATTGGATCATTTGAGCACTTTGCCAATTTCCTATTTGCTGTTCTTATGTCTTCTTTTGTGGTGTGTATTCACTCTTGTCCTCACTGGAGGGTGTTACTGGTGTCATTTGTTATATAGAATATAAATGTATTCTGGGTATCTTTTGTCAGATATCTTTTGTAGCTAGACTCTTGCTTCTGCTACCCGATAGTAACAACTAAAGGATGTGCATAAAGATAATGATATATGTTAATATTTCTAAACTCGAAATTTTTGAAGGAAGGTGAGTAGTATTTAAAATGTATGTTTCATAATTTTAAATTTAAAATGAAAATTACATTTCATTACTTTGCATTTGGTTTCAGGTGCAGTTAAAAACTAGCATTTGTAGTCAGTATGTAATTCGGATGCAACCAACTAGCAGGTGCCTTTCTACCTTAGAATGTGCTGCTGCTGCTCTTTCCATCTTAGAGAAAAATAAGTACATACAAGAGGTATGTGGAAGTCATAGTTTTTTTTTTTAAGTCGGGTTGGATTTTATTGAGAAAATGTAGACATGCATAACTTGTTAATTATGTAAGAGAAGTGACAAGTGGAGTATATCTGCAGTAGGTATTTATGGAGTTTCATAATCTTCCTCCTCTCTGGTATTTTACTGTGTTGGTTTAGCATTCCATTTTGCATTATTTAAATATTCCCACTAAGCTGTGCAAACAGCATTTTTAATATGCTAAATTGCATGTAAGTAGCACAGCACTCAATAGAGTTTTTTGGCTAGATTTTTCCTTTAGTGTTCTCTACTTCTTTTTTAAGTAGTTGTATTCTCTGGTGATCCAATTTTTTTTTTAATTAAAAGAACATTCTTCACCAACATTACTTGTTTGAATTGGTGCCTTTATTTGAGGAGATATGCTAACATTATGTTTACTTTATTAAACTTGCTTAGAGTGCAAAATAGGTACTTATGGATAGAAATGTCTATAGAATATGAAAAAGATTTAACCCACAATTATTATTTTATTTAACTCCCATAAAATTCTAATGATTACATATATAACTAATAATTATTAGCAGAGAAAGCATTTCAATGAGCTTAGTAATATCTCAACTTTTTGGGACAGTTTAGAAACTTTATAGCAAAAGAAAAGTATCATAAATAAATAACTTAAGATGGGTTATGAAAAGTAAGGGAACTATTATTTCTTATTCAGAAAAAAATGCCATAGGATGACAGTTAAATAATAGAGTTGTTAGCTCCTCTATCATACAAGCCACCATGCAGGCACATGCCTGCATGCACAGACAGAGCCCTCTCTTCAGCAGTGACTAAAACCTAGCAGAGTAACTGGAAGTTATAGAGACGTTAGTCCTGAAGAGAACAAAAATGACCTCCAGAGTTTGCAGAAGAGTTAAAGAGTGCTGGGAGCTAGGGTTGAGTTCTTTGTTCCTCTCTGGGCCCTGAGCCATGGACAGAGAGAGTTAGGGGCCTTCTTCTTTTGAGAGGCATCGTGTTTCATGGCGATACACAGATTAATAGAAATGGGTAAAATTAATATGTAAGAGTTAGCCAATAAGACGCTAGAGCTAATGGGCCAAGCAGTGATTTAATTAATACAGTTTCTGTGTGGTTATTTCTGGGCTGAGCAGCGGGAACCAAATAAGTGGCCTTCATATAACAGAGGCTTCCTTTGTATGTGTGTGTAGACTGTTCCAACCAAACAGTTTCACTCCCACATGCTGTCCTTGAGAAGAACACTTCCCAGCAATCCTAGATCTGTTCTTTGAATGACTGGGGTGTCCCAGACACTCTCTTCTTCCTTTGCCAGTCACCTTCCCTCTCTGTGTGACTTTATGTCTATATGTTTGCCACTTTCTTTCTTGATGAAACCAGAAACATTCATGGATGACAAAAAGCTAATAGCTGACGTTGATTCCTGCTAGATTATATGTGATGGTTTGTGGTATGTTAACTTAAAAATAAGAGGTCTACCATGACCACACAAAACTTGGGTAACTTATGCTCTAAGTGTAGTATCTGAGAATAAATAATGGCTAAAATATGGAGTTATGATGGGAACCCACATGTCCTGAGCTTTTGATATTCCTTATGGATGGGTTGAAAATAAACTTTCGTAGTAACACTGAGGGTCTGGAATCCTTTTTCTGCTTACTTCAACCTTCAGGAATAATCAAATCACAGTGGCCATGAGTAGAGAAACAATGTCTATCCATGATTTGGGTGATTCTAATATGCACGATGGGAACATGAATGGGAGACATGTGTGATGAAACATCTTAAAATGCTTATTATAGAAAACAGATTTGCTTCCAGTTCATAGTATATGTTGTTTTTATTGGAAGTGAACCCTAAAGCCAATCTATTAAAATTAGTTACAAAAAATAAATAGCACACTTCTTTGTGGAATACAGACAGTTACTGTCTTCTGTGGCAATGGGTGTATTATTTCTTCACTGGAAGGAAAGCTATAGAGTCTTTCTTCTAGAAAACCTTTTAAAACCTTAAGATCTTGGAAAACAGGAAATATTGTGGCTTCCTTCTATAGACATCAAGTGCCTACAAATGCACAAATTTAATGTGATATTGATTTCCAGTCTTCTGGTTCAGCCCCATGCTAGGTACTGGAGCAGCTTCCAAGCACAGGAAGTAGTGGATGTGAGGCTCTGAGAGTGTGGCCCCTGGAAGGAGCACGGTGCAGGCCTGAAGTCAGCTTGGGTTGCAGCTTTACCACCTGCTGTCAGTATGATTTGCCAGGGGCAGTTGCATAATCTCTCCTTGTACTTATTTTTCCTTTTAAACTTGTATAAATTGGGGATGTAGCTCAGTGAGAGAGTAGAGGTTTCCAAAATACTTGTCCTTTTTTTTTTTCTTACTGGTCTGTATCAACAGGGATTCTGTGTGACAGCCTTTAAAAATAAAGGCAGTGGTTAAATCAACTTTTTTTTAAAAAAAGCAAAACCTCTTCTCTAAGTACAGCATGCTAAAGTGGACGGTCCTGAGTTATAAACGCAGCTCGGAAAGGACTTTAGGAGCCCAGATCTGGGGCTGGAGAGATGCCTTCGCAGTTAAGAGTACTGGATGCTCTCCAGAGGACCCAGCATTATCTCAGCACTCACAAGACAGCTCATAACTGTCTGGACCTTCAAGCCCAGGGGATCTAATGACATCTTTTTGCCCTTTGGGCACTGCATACTTGTTTTGCACAGACATACATGTAAGCAAAACACCCATACACATAAATAAACACAAAAAGCCCACATTTTTTTTCCCTGTCTGTCCATTAACCTCTGTGTTTGGCTTTAATTGTCACATTTATTGCCAACTGATCATGATGGTTTGTCCTACCTCTAATAACCATATTCTTGACAGGAAAAGAGCAAAAAAAAAAAAAAACCTATGCTACCTAAATCTGTTGGCTTTGAGTGCCTCTAAAAGCCCATCCCAAGTGATTTTCATTTACCTGCCATTACTCAGTGCTTTATTAGTAGAAGGGCATAATACCTTCATGAATAAAATTGGGTTCTATTAATAAGATAAAATTATTGGGTAGGGAGAGGCAATTATCAGAGACTGCCAAAGTATTTAATACTTCATTGTAAAGTAAAGCCCCTTTATATGTTTTTATATGTAAAAATATACCATGTATTTTGTATATGTGGGAGAACAAATTTTCACACAGACAGTTTGAAAATTTTCGATCAATCTCCCCCCCCCCCCCCCCGCCCAAGACAGGGTTTCTCTGTGTAGTGCTGGCTGTAAGCATGACTGGCCTTGAACTCAGAGGTCCTCCTGTTTCTGCTTCCCAAGTGCTTGGGCCAATTTTTTCCTTTTAAAAAATGAATCTTTAATGGCCTTTTCAACCAAAACCATTGCTATTGTTATTTATATTATTTTTTTCTTTTTTTATTATTCTTATTATTACAAATTTCCCCCTCCTCCCCTCCTCCTATTTTCCCTCCCCCTCCTCCCGTTTTTCCTCCCCCTCCCTCTCCAGTTCAAAGAGCAGTCAGGGTCTTACATACAAAGAATCTGATCCAAAAGTGTCTTCAAAATGCTATTTAATTTTGTTTTAGTTTTTCATCTTGAATAACTTTATATAGCGCGTATGTTCCAGCTTTGTATCAGCCTTCACCATCTCTGTTAACTTATGTGTAAATTCAGTTAACACATGAGTGTTTTATGCTTGGCCCTGCAAAAATTTTCATTAGACAAGGTTTAAATTACAGTATTTCAAATGTACCACATGTGACTTTGTGGCATCTGTGTTTTCCATGTACTACTGTGAGGAAGACTTCGCTATCATCATAGAATTGTTTGTGTCAGTGAGGTACACTAATTGTGATTGGAATTCAACTAATGTGATGTACCTATTTATCTGTTTTCTTTAATCATCTTGTTAACTGATTAAATGATTGTAATGAGAAATTTTCATGTTACCTAAATAAATTACTGTATAAAACACAACTCAGCTTCCATTTCCTATATGGAAAATCATTATGAATCCTTTTATTAGAATCTGAATTAGAAATAATTACGAAGGTTAGAATAGTCATTACTCTTCACAGTTAAAAGCAATAATAAAAAGGACATCTAAATGTCTGCATTGGAAAGAAAAGTATAGATAGAATACATGTTGCCACAAATATGTTTTTAGTATCTTTTTTTTCTTAACAGACTTTGCTTCGCCCTCTTCAAGCGCTATGTTCTTTCCAGCTTCAGCATGGTGCTCAGATTCGCCTCAGCAAGGAATACCTTCTGAAAAACGGATTATACCCCAAGCCAATGCCAAAGAACAAACGCAAGCTCAGGAAGATGGAGCTGTTAATGAACAGTGTTAAAATTTAGCACCACTGGCTCCATGGTGCTCATTCACCTGTCTTTAGCTGACAAGACTATGTAAACTTTCCCCTGGTTTGGGCTTGAAGGCTTTGACTCCGAAGACGCAGTGCTGGCAGGCACTTGTGCAGAAAGAGATGGGCTGCTCAACAGCATCCTACAGCACACTTCCACCCACTCTGGGAAAAGCAGACTTTCACAGTGTATTTGTCATTTGTTTCATTTTGGTTTTTGTTTTCTTTTGAGACAGGTTTCTCTGTATAGCCTGTAGACCAGGCTAGGCTCGAACTCAGAGATCCACCTTCCTCTGCCTCCTGAGTTCTGGGCTTAAAGGTGTGAGCTACCATTGTTCAGATACTATATTTGTTTTGAAATATGTGTTTCTGCTACATTTTTTTCTTAGATCTATTCAACATACAGTTAGTTGTTGGTCTAGAGTAAAGAGTTGTCTATATAATGAAAACTGTGCCTGGGAACAGTGTTGTTTCCATCGGTGTTGCCGATACCTAGGTATATATAGATCAATGATGGATATACCCTACATTGGTTTCAGCCTTACTGTGAAATAAATGGCAAAAAGGGTTACTTGTTTTATTAAATAGTATAAAGGAACAGGGAAACTTTCCTGTTTAGGTTTGAACTTGGACTCAGTGAATGTAATTTACACCTTCTGTAATTATCTGGATTCCTGTGGAGTGCATTTAATTTTGAAATAGCTTGCATTCTCATTGGAGTTGCATTGCCTAAGTTTTAGTTTTTCAGTGTTCATTTAACAAGTTTACTGGTTGTAGTAAGAGTTTTTTTTGATGAAGTGTCTGTATAGAAATGAGTGAAGTAGAGTATAATACAGTTATCATTTTGAGAACATACTTCTGTAGTAACTCTACGTAAATTTTTTTAAGAGCAAAAACTTTCAATATGAAAGATCAAATTTCCTCACCCTATTAAGAGAATATTTGTTGAGATTTTGTATAGAATAAGAGAAATTTATACACTATATATCCAATTTACAGTTAAGTCGACACTTCGGCAATATCAGGGTGTTTCCATTTTGACCTATGTTCACGATTACTACAATTCCCTGAATCCAGGGTTGTATGGGAGGAAAAATCAAGCATGCAGTTAAGTGATGATTTTGATAAATACATGTGTGTGACACACACTGGTTTCTGATGTTTTTCATGCTCTTTTGTTTATTATTGGTCCAGATGACATTCATTAATAGCTTGGCTGGTCCCAATTAGAATGCTAACAAATATGTGTCAAATTATGTAAAAATATTTAAAATATTAAAATTTAGATTTGTGACGTCAATTGCTGACTTATATTTGCATTTAAAAATAAATTGGCCTTTTATAACCTGTATCAATTGACTATTTGTGTAATAATGGAAAAATAGTATAATGCATAATAGTTTCTTAATGAATAAGTTAAAATCATCTTTCAGTAATTTTTTATGTTGGAATTAAATTTCACAAAGTTCTTTGAGTGTTGTGATTGCTCTTTAAGAAAAATCAAGCAAATGATACCATTTATATTTCCAGACTTCAGTTTGTGTTTACCATTTAGAATAACATTTTAAATATATTGACTACTTAAATCCTTAAATGTATTAATTTGGCTGTGTGTGTGTATTAAAGAAGATGTATCTAGATAGAAGGAAGATGGCATATTTGAGACATTTGGCACTTTGCTACATCTGTGAATCTACACCAGCATCAGGTGCATGGCTACATGGAGCGGTGAGCAGCATGGAAAGTTAGGATGCTACAGTAGACAGAGATGAGGCAAATGCAGAAATACAGAAGTTTAGATTTGTAGAAGAAACTGGATCCTAAGGTAGTATGCCAGTGGAGCTTTAAATCAAAAACAAAGGAGTGCGTTACTGAGCTCTACAGACTGAAGTGGCATTTTTCAAAACTGTAGTGTAACATGGATCTCTGCCATTTGAAGTCACCATCTGCACAGGAGCAGACAGGGGAGAAGATCCCTACCTCCTTCTTGGTTTGTACTCTGGTGCTGTGGGGTCATCTTAGAATTATATGGTAAAATCTTTTGACCAAGAAGAGAAGAAAACTCTGTATTTGTTTATCTTCAAGTATCAAAGGCCTCCTGGTTGAGTGACTGACCATTCTGAGAGTTACTTAACCCCAGGAAGCTGGCTGTAACTTGGACATTGGTTCATGAACCATTAGTACAGTACCATTTGCTGCATGCTTTGAGGAAAGTAGAAGGTGGTGATATTAGGAGAGGCAGCATGACTTTGAGAAGAGAGAGGTTCCCCACGCTTGTATATGAGCTGGGAATGAGGGAAACTGGTGTGTCTAGGGTAGCTGTTTTCAACCTGTGGATCATGACCTCTTTGGAGGGGGCGGTCAAATTACCCTCACAGATGTCACCTAAGACCAAAGGAAAATACAGATACTTAACATTATGATTCATAACCATAGCAAAATTACAGTTATGAAGTAGTAATGAAAATAACTGTATGGTTGGGGGAACACTGCAACACAAGGAATTATATTAAAGGGTCACAACATTAGGAAAGTTGAGGACCACTGTTCTAGGGTATAGAGGATCTCTGGTTTCCTGTTGTCACTGCAGTCTTTCTTAATTCTTGAAATTTATTTTTTTGATAAAATAATTTAAACCCAGTGGGAACCCAGAGACAATTCATTAGGGTTAGAGGGAGAAAACAGTGGAGCAGATAAGCTGGAGATCTTGACAGCTGATAGAGGAGGGAAATGGGAAGGGGAGAAAGATAGAAAGTTATATTTATTCATTCACAAGGTAAAGTCAGCTTTATCCCAGAAATGTGGATAACTCAACATATGTAAATCAGTAAGTATGGTTCATTACATAAGTAGACTCAATGATAGGAATCACATGGTCATGTCATTACATGAAGAGAAGCCTTTGACAAAATCCAAAAATCCTTAATAGACCTGGATGGAGGTGGGTGGTCCTTGGACTTCCCACAGGGCAGGGAACCCTGATTGCTCTTCGAGCTGATGAGGGAGGGGAACTTGATCAGGGGAGGGGGAGGGAAATGGGAGGTGGTGGCGGGGAGGAGGCAGAAATCTTTAATAAATAAATAAAAAATCCCTTTATGATTCATGTCTTGAAGAATCTAGGATACAGGAGACAACTCAAAATAAAAACTACCTACTAGACAACAGAGAAAAACAAACCCAGTGTAAGGAATGGGTTTTGAAGTTGTTGGTCAGAGAGATTTCAGAGATCTCTAAACATTACATGCTCTTGGTTGCCAGAATTTGATGATGAGACCCTATTGCTGAAGATACTACACATCTGAATCATAGAAGATGGAGAAATCAAACTGGTACTGACCTGGAAGCTCTATCCCTACTGGCCAGCTTTCATAGTGCCGGGAGATGTGTGCATACTACCGGAGAAGAAAAGTAACCATAGTTTCATCTGGCTGTGAACTGTGTGAGCTACAGTAATACTAGATTGGTGGAGTTGTGATTCGAACATCAATGGAATAACTAAACACTTTCTAATTGATTTAAACTCCATCGCACATGAGGAAACTCATACCTAGCAACATTATCGAGGCCAAGAATCTTAGCCAGAAAAGCCTGGGGAGAACCTACTCCTATTACCATTTTAATGTGCATAGCATTAAACTTAGTCCTAAAGACTTGCCATTATACCCACAGGTTAGTGTAGCTCTTAAATGTTATCAGGAAAACTGCTTTTTCCAGTAGACCATGATTAACACAGAGAACCACAACTGGTCAAGGTGCAGAAAATACGGGGTTGCAGAATGCTCACCCCTAAATAACATATTGGTATCACATACCCTCCTCCCAAGGCTCGGGGTTCATTGCAGAAGAGGGGACAGAAAGATTCTAAGAGCCAGAGATGGTGGATGACAGTGTTTTCTAGATTTAACACAAACTTGCAGTGCTTGTGACAGAAGCTGAAGCCAAAGCATAGACAGGGAAGATGGGGATGAACTGGAACCCCTAACTGAAGAGCTCTTAGAAAACTGGGAGCTTCTAGGAGATGGAAATTCAATTTTCTTTGTGTGGCCCTTTTTGCAGGTCAACCACACTCCAGTGCATTCAAGAATGTATGGGCAGCATAAATTAGACTCAGTGCATTTTTTTTTAAATGACAGAGTATTAAGTGAGTAATGAAGAGGGGTGGATCTTGGAGGAGTTGAGAGGAAGGTTAATATGAAAATACATTGTATAAAATTATTAAAGAGCTGATAAAACATGAGGAAGAGACTAGGTAAGCAGCACCGGTGAGGAGAAGTGGAAATAGGATGACCCTCTGGCTTGCTGGCTAGCAGAGTTGGTATGCTTTGGGTCCTGTGAGACTCCCCTCTAAAAATTTTAGATAAAACATGGAACATGATTGAAAAAAACACCCAACATTAATTTCTGACCTTAACACATGAATTTGCACATTACCTCCTTCCCCCCAGTTTACTCTTCTTTTGGGGTGATATGCGCTTTGGGCATTAAAAAAGCATTCTACCTTTTTAGGCCAATCAAGGAGAATACATTTAGCTTTAATATTTGGGTTAGCGCTGTAGTTGGATGAGGATTCCTGTGTACGACCTAGAATTCAGTATTCCACACTCTGCCCCTTCTTCTCTGTTCACACATTCTTTTAATCTCTTATTTTGCAGTGTTCTCTGAGCCTTGGAGTGACTGTTAAGATGTCCCATTTGTGGTTGAGCATTAAACCGTCACTTACCATCGGCACTTTGATCAGTTAAGAGTCTCTGCACTTACTGTCACCTACTTGAAAAGGGCAATCCTCTGACCAAGGTGACATCACACTAATCTGTGGGCATAAGGAAGGTCACATGATGGTTATAGCTTGTCCACTTAGGAAAACAGCAGCTATACTTTTCCACTAAGGGCCTATGAATGTTGTAAAATGGGAACATGCTGCTTTTTGTCCCACCCAGCCACCCAGCTAGTTTTACCTGGAATAATTACACAGAAACTGTGTTCATTTAAACACTGCTTGGCCCATTAGCTCTAGCCTCTTACTGGCTAACTCTCACATCTTGATTAACCCATTTCTATTAATGTGTATCGCCACTTGACTGTGGCTTACTGGCATGAGTCTAACCACTGTCTGTGTTGGGTAGGAGAAGCATGACATCTGCCTGACTCTGCTTTCTTTCTCCCAGCATTCTGTTTGGTCTATTCTGCCTATCTATGTTCTGACTTATCAGGCCAAGCAGTTTCTTTATTTGACCAATGAAAGTAACACATAGAAGATCCACCTACATCATATGAACTCTCCAGCCATAGACTTTTGAGCAGTACCAGACATGAATTCCCTTCTGTGGAGTAGACCTCAATTACAGTTAGAAGATGGTTGGTTCCTCCCATGATAAATTTGTCACAGATTTGCGTTTATGGGCTCATTTTGTCTGGCTGGTCAGTATCATAGCATGCAACACCTAAGACAGTCTGCCAAATACTTTCTGGCACCATGAGGGTTGGCTATCAGGAGGAAGCTTCCAACCTAGTTTCAACTTGATTTCTCTATGTTCTGCAGCCAGAACATCTGGTAACTTTGGTAACTGGTCCTTACCATCCAGTTCTGCTGGGCAACCAACAACAGTAGCAATCATTGTCTGTATTGTTTGGAGAATCTTAGAGGCCTTGCTGACCAATAACTCATCGGAAGGTAGCAGCTCATCCTGGCACTGGAATTTTCATTAATAACCTGTGGCAGCTTTATACTCACACACAAGGCACCTCTTTTTTTGTTTGTTTGTTTTGTTTTTATTTTGGTTTGGTTTAGTTTTTAAATTAGTTTTCCTATAATATGGTTTCCTTACCATTTTAAATATATCATTAGTTTTGGTTGATCTTATCCCATCCCTTTCTCTCCCCTCATCCTTCTGTCCCAATTTCCCTACTCTGATTTTTTATTCTGCATTTGAATATCTAGTTAGTTTTTAAACTGTTGCTGTTTGTGCTGTCTGCTGCATTTCCCCCCTCTAGTCTGTGGTGGGGGTTGAAATCCCAAGAGAAGGCTACCCACTAAGAAAACACAAAAGTATATATGTTTATAAGGTAGAAGCACAAGGAATACACAGCTTCTCCTAAAGTCTGTAACTTTTAAATAATCAGTCAAAAGGTAATGAAATTATTCAAATGTCAGTCAAAGAATTAAACATTTTAAAAAATGAGTGGTATCTAAAGGGGGGTTCTAATGAAGAAAGGAATTTAGTGCAAGGCATGAATGAGAAATCCAGCAGACGCAGACATTGTCAAAAATATATAAGTTAATAAAAAGAGCAATAACAATAATAACAAAACATGATTCTTAAAAGTGAATTTCTCTACAAATCAACTAAAACTTCCAACAGAGGGCTGGTGAGGTGGCTCAGCAGATAAAGGTACTGAGTTCTATTGCTAGAACCCACATGTGGAGGGGAGAACTGACTTCTATAAATTTTCCTCTGAACTCTATACCCAAGCTCTGGCATGTATGTGTGTGCAAACCCCCTGCCAATCCCAAAATAGATGTTAAAAAAACGTAAATGTTTCAGTGAAAAATATTACCAATTAATTAGACCAAATAAAGAATATTAAACACATTCTTTTAGCAATAAAGAAGAAGAAGAACAACAACAAAAAACCCAACAACCATGAATACAACTCACGAATTTTGGGACATGACTAAAGACATTAAACCTAAGAATCAATGGGTAAAATGGGGAGTTAAAACATAAACTGAAAGCATGGAAGATCTATTTTATGAAATTGTAGAAGAAAATTCCTTATATCTGGGAAGAAGATGTGGACATTTAAATATAGAAGGCATTTAGAACTGAAATAGAAATGACAAGACAGGGACTCCAGGTCACAGAGTTAAAATCCTCAGGTAGAAAGAGCCCCGCAAACTGGACATGTTTCATCCATTCCACAGCCACATATGGCCACTGGCCACTATTCTGAGTAACACACACACACACACACACACACGAAATATTTCTGCAGCCTAAGGAACTTCCCTGGCCACTAAAAGTCAATAATAATTCAAGGAATTATAAAGTAAAAATTAACAGAGGAAATAAAGCACTAAGACATTTATACCTGGGGATTCAAGGAAAGGACAAGGATTAAAAATAGATAATAAAAAAGCAAACAAATAGATTAAAACAAAGTGCATATTATTTTCATTTTTTTTTCCAGACAGGGTTTCGCTGTAGCTTTGGAGCCTGTCCTGGAAGCTCTTTTAGACCAGGCTGGCCTTGAACTCACAGAGATCCGCCTGTCTCTGCCCCCCGAGTGCTGGGATTAAAGGCGTGCGCCTACACTGCCTGGCTTGAAGTACATTTTCTTGTCACCACCATCAAGTACCAGAGGGAGCAACTTTAAGGAGGCAAAATCTGATTTATTTTGGCTCATGGTTTCAGAAGGTTGAGTCTGTGGTTGTGTGGTTTTATGAAATGATGCAGAGTATCATGGTACTACAGAATCATGTATTGGAGGTTGTAAATTCACTTTTTGCCGGACAGAAGAACCACAGAGGAGGCAAAGGCAAGATACAGCTCCCAGGAACATGCTCTGAGTGACATTCCCTCCAACTGGGCTCCACCTTGACTTTTACCACTTTCCAATAAAGCCATAGTATTATCAACCTATTAAATGTTGTGTGACACACTATTCCTGAGGAAATGGAAATAAACATCTACTCACCGCAATTCCAGCTTGGTGAGCCAATGAGTTTTGTTGGGGTTACTTACAGGTATATGGGAGGAAGGGACTACTTATAGGAATAATGATGAGGGGTTACTTATGGGAGCAGAAATGACTAAAGACAGTTACATCACAGAGTCCACCCAGTATTGATGACAGCTCAGGAAAGCTGAAAACCTGTAGCACTGCACAGCCTGCAGGTAGTTCAACAGGTTCAAGACTGTCTTTTGCAGGTGGTCAGAGCCTCTTCTAGGCAGCTCAGCTTGTCTGAGAGAGTCCCTGCTGCTTATTTATTCTTGGATGTGGAGATATGGGTGGGATTAGTGAATCGTATCAGTTTCAGGGCCTTTCTAAAACCTTTGAGCTGTCTTCTTCTTGAGCACCCCTGGAGGATGGAATGTTTTACCACCCAGCTGAGATATCTGGGTTTTCCCCTCTCTATAAACATCCTGTGTCTTCCCAAGATTCCCTCCACGATGGAAGGTATTAACCTTAGAGGAAACTGTGGAACCTGAGAGAGAGTACAGTGGTTAAGAGCACTGTCTGCTCTTGCAGCAGACCCAGGTTCTGTTCCCATGGTCTCTATGGTGACCCATAACTATTTTTAAAACCAGTCCCAGAGGATCTGGTGCCCTCTCTGGCCCCTGTGGGCATTGTACATTACCTGCATATGACACACAAACATATGAGCAAGCAAAACACCCAAACCCATAAAACAAAAAATAAATTAATTAATAAAGGCCAGTCTTGGAGAAAATCACTATACAGCTTCAAGGAATAAACATCAGTGCTCATGGTGTAAACCTGTCTGAAGATGCCCTCTTAATAACCCAATTTGTACTTCACTGAGCTACTAAGTCAGTGTTTCTCAACTTGTAGGTCATAACCCATTTGGGGATGAACAACCCTTTCACAAGTACATTAATATAACAGTAGTAAAATTACAGTTATGCAGTAGCAATCAAAATAGTTTCATGATTGGGGGCTCATCACAGCTAGAGGAACTGTACTAAAGAGTCACAACATTAGGAAGATTGAGAACCATGTCCTTGGTGTTTGTTAATCCAATCAATTTGATAATTGAGATTAGCCATTACACACAGCTACTTTGTGAAATAATATAAGTGATCTAATCCATAAACAGAATTTGTCAGATGGGGTTAAAAAGTGAATTCTCACTGTATAGTTTAGAGCAGGCACCAGACATTTATGCAGAAAAAGAACTTGAAAGTAAAAGAATTGGAAAAGATATTGTATAAACATGGTGTATCTGTACTAATCTCACATAAAATAGACTGTCAAAGATTGTCAGGCCTAAAGAAGATCATTTCATTAAGATTTGTTTCTAAACAAGTTAAACAAAATTTGCTAGAACCAAGGGGAAAAATACAAAAATTTAGCTTTTTGGTGGAGTTTGTTTCTACATTCCCCCATTAGTATTTGGTAAAGCTGCCATTGTTTTGAATACTATGGTCTATCACTTTGGCATAATTAACTGTGGTGTATTATCCTGCATATCATAGTATGCAGGCCTTTAATCAGGAAGGTAGAACCTCTCTGAGTCTTAGAAGAATTCCCAATAGACAGTAAAGAATTGAAAGCCTATAAACAGGAAGGTAGAACCTCTCTGAGTCTTAGAAGAATTCCTCCTGATAGACAATAAAGAATTGAAAGCCTATGGACTATGTTCCTGTATATATTAGAATTTAATTAGAAATCATTATTTACAAGCCAAATAATTATTTACTCCAAATAATTTCAGGGTCAATAAAATCACAAGGGAAATTAGTAAATATTTTTGAATACGCTGTAATATAAATTTATGAGCTTTGGTTAAGCAGGCCTTAAAGAAAGTTTGTGATTTTAAATTTTCATCTTAGGAAATTGTAGAAGAAATTATGTGATTTGGTGTGGATGAGCACTCCAACACTTGTTAAAACTGAATGGTGATTGTGGTAATAGTGGGGTAAAATCCTTCAATACTTACCTAGGCATTGTGCTCCATCCTTGTGGGTGGGATGGGTATCAGTATAGAAAGGCCAGTTCACCTCCCTAGGGCCTTACTCCATCTCCCACTACAGGGTGATGGACAAAGAAGGCTCTTGCTAGATGCCACCCCACTGTTGTGAGTTTTCTAGTTTGTATATATGTGGAGGAAGATGTATGTACCCCCCTCATACTAGACATTTTGCACAAGTGTCTCTGAATCAAATGTAACTTTCTATTAAGGGTGAAAATCATGCTTCTACTCACTGTAGCTTAGTTTTCTGTAAAACAACAGAAAATATGCTAATTCCTCCTGGCAATAGTATATACAATGTATCATGTCAGTTTATCCATCTTTGCATGATGCTTATTTCTCTCTCAGCCAGGTCTCTTGGTTAACTTTAATCTTCTGTAACTTAAACACTGAAGTATAAGAGTACATAATAAATCACTGTGAGGATAGCTTCCATTTGGCAAACAGGGAATGGTAGAAAAAATGTATACTTATATCAAACTAACATAATTATTATAGCTCTTTCTGTAACTTTTATAGTACTCTTGTGTAACTGAACATGCATCTTTATTTATATTCTCTTCTAAACATTCAACACTTTCGTGCCTTCAGCAGACACTCAGCTATTCATATTTTTTCCCAGGGTGAGATGACCTTAACTTTAATTCTTGAATTGGTTTACAGCTTGGGGCAATGATATCAGAAAGAGACTAATATCCATAAATTGTGTCATCTCGTCTACTCAGTTACTGAGATCTCTCTGTACTCAAGTTGCTTTTGGTGATAATTCATAAACAACTCCACATTTAGCGATGAACTACTTCATAACAGAATACCTCAAACTTGATGCCCTAAAGTAACCACCATTTACTTGCTCACTATTTTAACCTATGACCCCAGGAGACAGACTTCTGTTGGATTCTTGGAGTCTTTCATCATCTTTTCTCACAGGACCCATGAGAATTAAGAGAAGCACCAAAGAAGTCCTTCATGTTAGTCAGTCCTCGCAGCCTCATTTTGGGCTTGGCAGCCCACTTTCCCTTGATAGTCAGGATTAGTCAGTCAGTACTATAGACCTCCTTGCAGCCCGTTGTTTTCCTGGCACGAGGAGCCAGTAGAGCTGGGTGGAAGTCTCAGCGTCCAGTTTAACGAATCACCTGTGTTCCTTGTTGGATGCTTTCCTGGTTTAGAAACAAACAAATGAATCTCTGTACCTGCTCTTTCTAGAACCTCTGAGAGAGGAAACAAAAATGTTGCTTGTTGATAAGACTTAAAGGAGGAGCGAGTCCTATTTCTACTTTCTGATCCCTGGAGCTCTGATGACATAGGACGTGTGTCATCACACAGTAACTGCTCGTTCCGAATGTGCACCACAGCCTGCAGGGTATTATCTCAGCCCTCTGGTGCCTCGCAGTATGCCAGAACGAGTTTTCAAATGGTCCACATTTCATCAGACCAGCTGCTTCAGAGTGATGAGAAATGGAGCATTAGTGCATTGATTCTGTGTGTATGAGAACCCGCTTCCAGGCTTCATTTGCTTCAGATGAGTTATCTGGTCCTCAACAGTGATGATGTATGGGATATCATGATGATGAATTGGGATTTCTCTAAGTCCTTCAGTTTTGCTGTTGACAGAAGCACTGTGGGCAGGGCAGACAAGTCCATATCTGTAGTAAATGCTTATACTATTGCATTTTCTAGGCTAGAAATGGTTCATTATAATCAATCTGGCACTACATATATGTCTGATTCAGCCAAGAAATGGTGCTGGGCTTCCTTAGTTTCTATAGTTGGCTTTTAGGAAAATTAGCAGTGACTGTGGTCAGCAAATGGAAATTCATGTTAATGAGCCCATAAATAACCTCATCCTGGTGTCTGTTGTCAAATTTTGTTTGAGCCAGTTGGTCAAGCGTTAGCATAGTGATATGGGAAGAAGGATACTATCCATGCATTGTGTCATCCTGTCTACCCATTTGTTAAGATCCTTCTTTGATGAACTTGCCCTTGAAGTTCGCATTTAGTTATGAAGTAATTCCTAATAAATCCTTTTGAACCTGAAGCCTATTAATTCTGTTCTAGGCTCAACTAGAATTGTTTCAAGTAGACACTTTCTGTTAGTGTCCTGATATTGTTCATGTAACTATAGTAATCTAGAGGCATAGCTATTTCTAGATGATCCAAGATGGTTTTATTTGCGTGTCTTTCACCTTAGCATGACTGGATAAAACATTCTGGTCCTCTTCTAATAAAAGCTGGACAATTATTTGACGTGATGCTTTAGGTTCCCCAAAGAGTGAAGGCAGAAGCTTATATGCCTCTTGTAGGCTCCGTCCTAGAATCCACAAATATAATTCCTACTATGTAATATTCACGCAGTTATGAGGTCAGCTAAGTGTTAAAGTACAGAGATGATAAATTCTGTCTTCATAAACTGATTGACATTGTGAACAAAAGCTCCTGAAGCTGTGTATCAAGAGATGGGTTGACTAATTAGAATTTGAGTACTATGGAGAGATCGGAATGTTACAGGTTCAGAGGCTAACTAACTTATCTGGGGCCAACTTTAGTCCCTTGAAGCAATTCCTCATGCAAGTCTGTAGTGGAACTAACATCCTGTGACTACTAGAGAAAAACCTTGCAAATCTATTGACTCAGCAGACCAATGGTTTACACCAACCCAAAAGCTAAGAATGGCACCAGGTAGCATTTTAGGCCTATAGAAAACCTTCTGCCATCTATCTGTAGCTGCCTCTCTGATGTACCCACCAATGTATTTTAAACTTGCCTTGATTTATGATGTTTCCTGTTCTGTATAATTTTAAAAACTTCATGAAACTGTTTTCATGTTGGAACCTGGAATTTGGGGTAATCTAAATCTGTGTTCCTGGGCCATGATCACTCAAAATGGCTTGAGAATAAACAATATCTTATTGTCTTTAAAATCAGAGCTGTGGTTTTTTTGTGTATTGAGAGCATACACATACATTCTATTTGATCTTTTACCCTATGATTTTATATTCTAACATATAATTTTTAAATGCAATGGTGTGAAAATCACATTTTATTATTTTGCTGCTTCCCCTGCATCTTGTTCAAGAAGTTTAACTGCAATCATTCTTTGACCTCATAGGGCTTTGATTGATCCCTGTGTATTTTCATTTTCATTTGTTTCTCTCTCTCTCTCTCTCTCTCTCTCTCTCTCTCTCTCACACACACACACACACACACAGAGAGAGAGAGAGAGAGAGAGAGAGAGAGAGAGAGAGAGAGGTGGTGTATGGAGGTTGGAGGACAGTTTTGTGGAGCTGGCTCTCTATTTCCACTTTTTACATGTATTCTAGGGCATGAACATCAGGCTTATGCAGCAAGCACCATCCCTCATGCACCATCTTGCCAGGCCAATCTCTGTAATTTCTTTTATTCCATCAGATCGTGGTTTTCTTAATTTTATGATTCATCCCATTAGTCATTCAACAAATATATGCTTAGCAAGCCCTGTGAATACAGTGGCAGGCATGCAGAAAACTCACCATTATTCCAAAGTTGTTTGCTCCTTTGAGCCATACCATCAAGCAAAACTGCAACCATGAATGAGACTCATGATCAACTTTCTTTATACTTGTTCCAAAGACCCAAGTGTTGATGGAGGAAGGTCATTGGCTAATAAATGAACTGCCCTGGCCCATTTTATTGGTTAGAGGATAGGTGGGAGGAGTAAACAGAACAGAACGCTGGGAGGAAGAGGAAGTGAGCTCAGAGACTCGAAAGCTCTCCTCTCGGGAGCAGACGCCTGAGAGAGACGCCATGCCCCGCTCCCAGCATGAAGCTCCGACCCAGGATGGACATAGGCTAGAATCTCCCCGGTAAGCGCACCTTGGGGTGCTACACACAGATGATTAGAAATGGGCTAAATTAATATGTGAGAATTAGCCTAGAAGAGAATGGGCCAAGCAGTGATTAAATGAATACAGTTTCTGTGTAATTATTTCAGGCATAAGCTAGCCGAGCAGGCGGCTGGGGTGTTGGGGACGCAGCCCCGCCGCCCCTATTACTACAAAGTGTTATAAAAAAGTTTTTAAAAGATGACACTGAAAAGTTGAATCCATGATAATCATTAAAAAAAAATCACCAATCACACTTCTCTGATCAGTTCTCACCGTTTTTATTCTCTGTTGCTTTTCTCAATGATCCTTTCTTCTTCTACTATGAAACTCCTGTTTTAAAGGGTTTCTGTGTGTGTGTGTGTGTGTGTGTGTGTAAGTGTGTGGGTGTGGGTGAACTTCCTACTCTTCTTGACTGAATTAGAAGCAGCACTGTGAAAAAAAGGGACGAGAACCAAAGTATCCCGACTACTGAGACATAGAGTGTATTTTGCTTGAGAACTACACAGCACTTATGAAAAGGCAGACTTGCCTTCCCATGGCTGGGCAGTTCTGGACAAGACAGTCTTCCTACATAAAAGATTTATACCCAAAGTAAGTTATAGCTGTCAAAGTCAGGCAGCCAAAGTAAGGTTAAATCATAACTTTTGAGGCAAGCTCACTCCCAAAAGGAAGAGTTCAGACCTGAATTATATATCATAGATATTGTCACCAAATTTAATGTTAAAAAATTCCATTTTTCAAGAAATGTCATGAGAAAAAAAAGTCATAGAGAAGCTACAGGAGTCATACGGGAGAGGAAGAGAAGGTGGGATTATGTATAACATCTGAGATGGTTCTCAATAGTAGAATGATAAAAATCACATAGTTCCTTGTTCTGAAAACCACAAGTTTCTTTTCCTAAAAGAAGGAAAAATTCCTCCATGCTTGTTCAATCGGAGCATCAGGTCAGTACTTTTTTTTATGTCTAAATACCTAAGAAGGTAAACAGTATTGCTCCTTTGCCAGTGGCCTGTTCCTCTCTTTCACTTAAAGAGCACAGCTGTTGCGCCACTGCTCCTCAGAAAACCCTATAATGCTGTCTGGATATTCACAGGGAAGGCGTCAACAACAGCAGTATTGTTAGGGTGAGACGCTCAGCTCCACTCTTGTGATCTAGTGTTTGATTCCTTAACTTAGCACTTTAGAAACCACGTCACATCTTCACCCTCTCTGCATGGGGAATAGAAAGGGATTTCTCTTTCTGAGCACAGGATACTATTCTCTACACATGGGAACTCTCTGTCAGATGTGAAGCAAAGCTTCATTAGATGTTCCTTGTAAAGGAAATTAATTCTGTGTTCTTAGCCTGCTTCCCCAAATGGCAACAGAATATAGTTTAGAAAGTGCTTTTATGTTGACAAGGTCTTACTGAAGAGAGGTTGTTCCTGTTTGCTTGCTGACTTGTACAGGAATATCTCTTGCTTGGTGCATAATTCAGGTAAGATAGCAGTAAGGGATCAGACTGACCAATGATTCCAGTGAGGAAATCATTTAGGAACTAAAATATTCTATGTAAAATGTATGGTATTCTTAATGTTCCGATTCAATATTTTATAAGCCCAGTCCCAAGGGTTGGTCTTTGAAACACAAGTTCTGCTACCTGACTGGCATTTCTCTAAGCCATAATTAGAGCTGTCAAAAAGAGGTCTTCTAAAGCAGAAGGGGAAAGAGCTCATGGGCTCGTTGTCTGTAGTTGTGCCAGCATCATTCAATGTGGACACAGAGTTCCTCCAAAAGTTAGAGCCAAACATATGCTTTCTGGAAACAAGCACACACACTTACAGCCACACATACAAACCAAAGGAAGTGGAGTATTTTTCAAGGCTAATATCAAGATCTTTGCTCTTAATCACTTAGATATTTATGAATTAGCATACTTAGCTACAAATATATAGAGATTAATATAGAGAAAGCTTTCAAAATTATGTCAGAGGCTTCAAACTGTTATAATATGGAAAAGAAAATTGTCTTATATATAGAAGGAATTATTACTAAGTTTTGATCATTGCATATCTAGCAGAACTGATTTTATTTTCTTTTAGATCTCAGAGCTACACGAACTGTGAAAGTGGAGTAAGGTACACAATGGCTCATAGATAGTAGGGACATGAAGGAGCTGCAGACAGGGAAGACAGCTAATGCTCTCTGCAGCCGGGCTACAGAATAGCTCGCCTCTTCTCGAGTCAGAGTCCTCCAGGAAATACTCGTAGCAGAGAATTTTAGTGAAGTTATTAAAATGTTTTGAGAAAGCACGTTTGCCTCTACTCCCAGGCAGCTAGGTCTCCAGGAGAACAAGAAGACTGAGAGGCTGTGGCACACCCTGCAGTGCTTTGAGAATCTTTTTGGATTGTCACCCAGAATCAGGACTACAATTTCCCCAAAATAAAGGCAAAAAAGTGATTTCTTGATTGTTCATTTAGATTTATTCAAAATCATAAGAAAAGAAGATCAATATTAAATTGTACTGGTAAAATGCAGTGAAGGAACTATAGCTTATTTCTTTTGAGTTAAAAAGAAAACCCAGGTGCAGTGCACATGATACATTCCTTACTGTCCAACCTCCCCTCCTCTTCCTGTGCTTTCATTCAACAGTTGTCTCCCCAAATCTAAACACTTTGCAATTTTTGTGTGCCAGACCTCATCCATAGAACATGAATTCTTCAAGAAGGATTCTACTTATTTAAAAGAAAAATAAGCTGTTTATATTATTTACAAGTCTAGTGTTTGAACATTTTAATAACTCAGAGTTTTAGAGATTTCTGTCCAATGGCTTTCTTTCTTATTTAATGTTTTCTGAACCAAAAAATTTCTTTGCCCCCAATCAGTTTTTCTTTTATCCTAAAAGTCTATTGATAAACCTTTTCCATGGTACTTTAAAATTTTTGTCTTGTGTGTGTGTGTTGGGGAAGAATCCAGATAGAATTGGTACCTAAGAGATTTGAGTAAAATACCAAAGGTGCCTCCTGCCAACATTTAGACAAAGGTACCACCTTGACTGACATTTGTAATTTTGAATGTCATTAAAGAAATTTTAATATTAGGTAATTCATCTAATCATAAGGATCATCCAAACAATCGGACACATCATTTTTATTGACCTTTTAAAGACTCTCTGAATGTGAAGTGCCCAAGAGACAGATGAGGTTGAGCTCCTAATAGATTGTAGGGAAGTGTCTTTTAGGCTGTGTGGTTATTACAGCATCTGTTGAAGTGTCCAAACAGGCAAAGAAGTACTGTTTGCTTCTAATTTCTAATTCTGAACAGACCATTAAATTGTATTTCATTTGGAATAACTGGTGGCCTATTATGATGAAATTATTCTACTTTGAACTCATACAAGTTTTCCTTCTGAAATAGTCTAAAATGATTAGTCTTTATAAAAGTACCCTCATGTATAACTTGATAATATGAAAATATTCTTGTTAGCTATTTTAGGGTTTATACTGCTGAGATGAAACACATGACCATGCCAATTCTTATAAAAGGAAATATTTAATTGGGTCTGGCTTACAATTCAGAGCTTTAGTCCATTATCTTGTGGCAGGAAGCATAGCGGCATGCAGGCAGACATGGTGGTAGAGAGGAATTTGAGAGTTCTACATCTGGATCAGTAGGTAGCAGGAAGAGAGAGCCAATGGGCCTGGCTTGGGCTCTTAAAATCTCAAAGACCACCCTCAGTGACATGCTTCCTCCAGCAAGGCCAAACCTACTCCAAGAAAGGCCACATGTTCTAATCCTTTCAAGTAGTGGCACTTCCTATGAGCTTATGGGGGCCAATTTCATTCAAACCACAACATTAACTTATTTGGTTAATCACAAAACAAATTAAAACACCAACAAGACATTGGTGGAAAAGTGAAATAATATGTATAAAAGTGAGTATTTTGAGAACAAAAAAGATAAAACATGTTGTTAGGAATGCTAGATGCCAACTTTAAAATTTTAAGTCAAAATGTGGGTTCTCGAAAAGAAGGTATGTTCGCAACATAAACCTCACAAAATGTGGGCTCTCGAAAAGAAGTTATGTTCTTCACATAACCCTCACAAAATGTGGGTTCTCGGAAAGAAGGTATGTTTGCCACATAACCCTCACAAAATGTGGGTTCTCGAAAAGAAGGTATGTTCGCCACATAAACCTCAAAAATGTGGATTCTCGAAAAGAAGGTATGTTCGACACATAAACCTCACAAAATGTGGGTTCTTGAAAAGAAGGTATGTTTGCCACATAAACCTCACAGGTGTGAGGAGACTTCAAACCTAATATTTCTGACAATTTTGAATGCAGTAGCAATGAGCATAGTTGATCAAGAGTCTCTGTAGTAGGATAAAGCATCTTTTTGGTATATGCCCAAGAGTGGTATAACTGGAT
Source organism: Microtus oregoni (assembly GCF_018167655.1). Lineage (NCBI taxonomy): Eukaryota > Metazoa > Chordata > Mammalia > Rodentia > Cricetidae > Microtus > Microtus oregoni. The sequence goes on from NW_024543070.1 coordinate 5,601,891, forward strand.
CTTCAGGTCAATAGATTTGATTTCATTTCCTGAGGAACTGCCACACTAATTTCCATGGTGGTTGTACAAGTTCGCACCCCCGCTAACAATGAATAAATGTTCCCTTTCCCCACATCCTAGCCGGCATGGACTGTCACTTGGCTTATTGCTCTTGGCCATTCTTTGATGAAATCTCAAAATAGTTTTAATTTGTATTTTCCTGATGGCTAAAAATGTTGAACATGTCTTTAAAGTTTTTTTGCAGTCACCTGTGCTTCATCTTTTGAGAACTCTCTGCTTAGTTTTATACCCCATTTAAAAATTGAGTTGTTTTCTTGATGTTCATTTTTAGTTTTTTTGTATATTTTTATATAAAAACACATTTGTGTGATTTTTTTTGTAGTCATTAACTATATAGCAGGTATTTAGTTGGTAAAGATTTTTTCCCATTCTATAAGCTACCTCTTTTCTCAAATGATGGTATGCTTTGCTGTAGAGAATCTCTTCATTTTCATGAAGTCCTGTTTATTAATTGTTGGTTTTAGTGCCTGTGCTACCAGTGTCCTGTTCAGAAAGTACTTTTCTGTGCCAATGAGTTCAAGCCCTTTCCCCATTTTATCTTCTGTCAGGTTTAGTTTATATGGTCTTTATCTTGAGGTCCTTGATTCATTTGAACTTGAGTTTTGTAGCAGGTGATAGGTGTGGATCTATTTTCATTCTTGTACACCCAGCTATCCAGTTTGAACAGCACCGTTTGTTGAAAATGCTGTGTTTTCTCCAGTGTGTACTTTTGACTTCTAGTCAAAAATCGGGTGTCTATAGTATGTGGACTTAAGTTTTTGTCTTCAATTCTGTTCCACTGATAAACGTGTGTGTTTATGTCAATATGTTTATCACTATTACTCTATGGTACAAACTTGAAACTATACTTTGACTTTTTTTCTTTCCATGTACATTTGAAATTATACCATACCTTTCTTTATATGTCTGACTTATTTCAAAGTTAAAGTCTTCTCCAATCAATCAATCTCCCCTAATATTGTAGCAAACAACAGATATCACTTTTAAAATCCAAATAATATTGCATTATATATTTATATAGTTTATTTGTTGACAGAGACATTAAAGTTATTTCAGTATCTTGGTTGTTGAGATAATGATGCTAAGAAACCATGTAGAAGTGTAGATACCTTTAATATGGTGATTTTTATTTCTTTTAGTGTATTCCCTTAAGAGGTATTTCTGGTTATAAGGAAATTCTCTTTAAAAAAATTCTTTAGAAATGTCCATATTATTTTCCACAGTGGCTATACTGATCTAAGTCCTGTTGCCTGTAAGTCAAGATGTAAGGACTCTCTACTACTTCTCCAACATCATGTTGCCTCACACCACATGTTGCACTATGATGATAATGAACTAAACCTCTGAAAATACAAGTCATCCCAATTACATGTTTTTCCTTTGTAGGAGTTGCTATGGTCATGGTTTCTCTTCACAGCAGTAGAAACCCTAACTATGACACCTTCCCTCCCCATCAGGCTTATATTCCAAAGTCTTGTTCACCAGCTATGCTGGTTCATTTTTGTCAATTTAATACACACTAGAGTCATTCTGGAAAGAGGGAACCTCAGCTGAGGGATTGTCTCTATCAGATTTTCTTGTGAGCATATCTGTGGTGGCATTTTCTTGATTGATGATTGATGTGGGACAGCCCACACCAGTGTAGAGGGGTGCCACCATGGGGTAGGTAGTACTGTATTGTATGAAAAAACAAACTGTGTAAACCATGACAAGCAAGTGAGTAAGCGGCATTCTTCCAAAAAGCTTAATGAAATTTCTATGCATGTTCAGCCTTTCTGCTGGAGTACTTTATTTTAAATTCATGTGCAGTTTAAGTGAGCAGTTTCTTTTCCCACCCGAGAATATCAAAACCATGTTACTTCTTATGAGCAGCTCCATGTCCCCAGAGAGGATTTTCACCTCTCTTGTGAAAATTTGGACAGAATGGAGTAAACTTGATAGATGTTATTGTATTGGCTGACTTGAGAATAGGGACTAATGTGTTCACCATTCAGGTTGTGGAATTCTACTTACTCTCTTACTATCCCCTCGACTTACTCAACCATGTGAGATGTCCTAGAAAGTAAACTCTTGGTCTTCTTCCAGGGTTGTCATTAGGTTGTGGTGTAAGGGACATCTTTTAGCAACATGCAATGAAGATGAAATCCCTCAACGAATCTGTGTATTTCCAGCTCTCAAACTTATAAACAGTGCCTTCCATTCCTCACTGTTTTTACAAATCTCATTTGTAAATTGACATGCTCCTTCTCTGACTGTTTCATTTCACAATTATCACCTCACCACAGCAGGCAAGATTTCTTGCTCTTGTCTGTAACTTGCCGTATGAAATATTTGTAAAAATTTTTACATTTCATAAATATACAAATGTATTTGTATTTGAAGGAATTCTTAAAATATTTACTGACTGAGACGCTGGATCATGAGCAGATAGGAAATACTCATTTTGGAGACATATTTATTAAACTTTAAAAAAATCTTTGCATATGAAGACAGGAATTGGCATAAGTCTTCATTAAACAAGCAATATCAAAATTTTGCAGAACAAAACACAATAAAACAAAACACTAGACTAATTACATGAATGTCTGTAAATATGACCCTGAATGTATAGTTTATGAATCATAGTTAGGTCCATTTTGAGAATTTCCTTCTTTTTTTTTTGGAAGCTTCCTCTTTGGAGGATAGTTTTTATTATTATTATAATTGAAATATGTATTTTTCTATACTCCCCTTGCTTCCTCTCTGCTCCCCTTTTACCTTCTCCCATGATCCCCATGCTCCCAATTTACTCAGGAGATCTTCTTGTCTCTTTCTAGTTCCCATGTAGATTAGATTCATGTATATATATATATCTCTTAGGGTCATTTCTGTTGTCTAGGTTCTCTGGGATTGTGAATTGTAGGCTGGTTTTTCTTTGCTTTATGTATAAAAACCAATTATGAGTGATTCCATATTATATTTGTCTTTCTGGGTCTAGGTTACCTCACTCAATATGATGTTTTTTAGATCCATTTGACTGCAAGTTTCAAGATGTCATTTTTCCCCTATGTAGTACTCCATTATGAGCCAAAACTTCTTTATTCATTCTTTGGTCGAGGGGCATTTAGGTTGTTTCCAGGTTCTGGCTATGACAAATAATAATGCTATGAACATAGTTGAACACATGTCCTTGTGGTATGATTGAGCATTCTTTGGATATATACCCAAAAGTGGTATTACTGGCTCTTGAGAAAGGTTGTTTCCTGTTTTTCTGAGAAATCACTATGCTGATATCCAAATGGGCTGTACCAGTTTACACTGCCACTAGCAATGCAGGAGTGTTCCCTTTACCCCACAACCTCCCCAGCATAAGTTGTTATCAGTGATTTTGGTCTTGGCCCTTCTGACAGGTGTAAGATGGAATCTCAGAGTTGTTTTGATTTGCCTTTCTCTGATGACTAAGGATATTGAACATTTTCTTAAGTGTCTTTCAGCAATTTTAGATTCATCTGTTGAGAGTTCTCTGTTTAAGTCTGTACCTATAATTTTTATTGGATTATTTGTTCTTTTGATGACTCATTTCTTGAGTTCTTTGTATATTTTGGAGGTCAGACCTCTGTCTGATGTACGGTTGGCGAAGGAATTTCTTTATGATCTATCATCATTAAGCATTTTATTTGTATGTCTACTTTATATACCTATATACCTAGGATTGCATAAAAATTTCCTGGACCAAAGGGATCATTAGTGGTAGAACAAGATAAACCTGTTTCACTGGCTGTCTTTCAAGTGGAATGAAATAACTTAAACATCTGGCTTTGGTAATATAATTGGTATTAATTTGGGGACAGTTTAGGCTTATGGCCACACACGCATTAGTCAGGTGCAGGTGGAAAGCCAGCTTATTGAGTTTACCTAAAACAGGCATTTGGTTGTCTTGAAAAAAAGAACTGGATCTGTCCCCTCTTACTGATGCTTTCCTTTTGTAATTGATTAGGTGCTGAGTCTTATTCTGTTGACTCCCTAATGTTTTGGATTGGTTTCTCATTCTTTATCTGAAAAAAGAGGGAGAAAACTATAAATATAAATACCTGGTGATCCTGAAGGGGTCTCAGTATTTTCTAGGGTCAGTTCTTAATATGTCTCTGTATGCAGGACCAGGTCTGTGGTTTGGTAGCTTGTATGTTTTCCAAGCCCAAACTGCACATTATGCTTTTCCTTTTTATACACAGTATAGATAGTTTCACAATCTCTTCCAGCTAGATATCTACAAATTAAAATTTGACTTTGATCTCCCCATGATTCTTTTACTTTTCTCATTATGTCCTTGCTGATGCAGAATCTTGCCACTCTATGGAAATGGAGGTTGATTGGGTAATTGGTCTTGCAAGGTAAGGATCCCATGATATTGCCTTGGCTTACTCTTAGTATTTGAATATCTTGTGCTGTGGTGGTTTGAATGAAAATGGCACTAATGGGAAGGGCATTATTAGGAAGTAGGTGTGGCTTTGTTGGAGGAAGTGTTGTCACTAGGGGTGGGCTTTGAGGTCTCAGATGCTCAAGCCACACCAAGTGTTTCACTTTCTTCTTGCTGCCTGCTGATCCAGATGTAAAACTTTCAGTTACTCTCCAGCACCATGTCTGCCTGTGGGCCACCGTGTTTCTTTCCATGATGACACTGAACTAAACCCCTGAACCTGTAAGCCCAATTAAATGCTTACCTTTGCAAGAGCTCTTGTGGTCATGGTGTCACGTCACAGCAATAGAAAACCTAAAACAGAAGTTGGTACCTGGAGTGGGCTATTTCTATGATTTGCCAGACCATGCTTTTGTTTAGAGGAATGTAGAACACTTTGGGACTTTGGACGAGGAAACCAACTGGACACTTTAAGTGGGGCTTAATGGGTCACATTAGTAGGAGCATGACCCTACTAGTAGTGCTGAGGGGGTCTCAATATCTTCTTGGGTCAGTTCTTTATATGTCTCGGTATGCAGAGTAAGGTCTGCAGCTTGCTAGCCTGTATGTTTTCCAAGTCCAGACTCCAAATTGTGCCTGTGGGAGTATGGTTCAAAAGATTTCAGAGGAGAATAATATTAGTATGTGTCTCAGAAAATGTTATTGTGAAATTTTGATGAAGAATTTGACTGTCTTCTGACCTTGTCCAAAATAAATCTGCTTGACACTAAATTGAAGAGTAATAGATTAGCAGCTTTGACAGAGGACATTTCAGAACAGCCTAGCATTGACTGTGTCATGTGGTTCATAGTGGCTAGTCTCATGCAGATGTATAATGAAAAGGAGCAAGCTGAGCAAGGACAAATATAAAATGTACAGTTTGAGGAGAAAGGGGCACCAGGGAAGTTTAGTGGAACTACACAAATGTATTAGACATTCTAAGGAGACAGAGTAGTTAGTGTGTGTGACAGCATAGCAGGCTTCTTGACTCTCCCATAAATCATCTCTAAAATGGTAAACTAAGGACTTATTTTATCTTATCCAAGCCTAAGCATCTTGACTCTTTTGTTTATCCTCAGTATCTACCTTCTGTTACTGAGTAAATCCTGCTCAGGCTCCTAACCCGTCTGTTTGATGCCCCAACCTTTATACTTTTATTGTTTCCTCTACTTCTTAGACTCTTTCTTCTTGTCTGTCAGATTATCTTCCAAGACAGAGCTCATGTATTTCCTTTCCTGTGTATCCTCTGAATAACTGAAGGAGAAAAGTCCTAGCTGTGGCTCACTATCAGATATTATGTCATATCAGCATCTTATCATACTATGCAGTTACTTTCACTAACATGCAAGGCTTTTGCTCAGGATTTTAGACACTAAGCACCTAATAAATGTTCAGTGAAAGCCTAAAATATGTTTGTCTCAGTCTGTAGCTGTGAAGAGGCACAATGACCATGGCAACTCTTATAAAAGAAAGTATTTAACTGGGGTTTGCTTACAATTTCAGAGCTTTAGTCTATTATCTTCACAACAGGGAGCATGGTATTGTAGCCACACATTGGGGCAACATCCGTCGGAGTCTGGTCTCGCTGGGGTTTGCACGTTCTAGGGTAGACCATGTGGATTAGAAATAGTAGATAGGAGGAGCAGAGATAAGAAAGAAATACAGAGACATAGGATCAAACTGGGAGGGCAATCCAGTGAATATTGAAAGCACCTACATTTATTTCCCATATCCTTAAATACCCCAATCCCTAAACGGGGGAAGAAGGCAAAAGATTGCTTTAACATGACACAAAGAACAAACAGAGCAATTACTTGCTTCAATACTTGAAATATCAAGCCACTATATCCTGAGGTAAGCTCCAGGATATGCAACGACTACATCTTAGGCCAAGTATCCTGTAGGCAGCCAATCCCTGGGCCAAACCTCCTGTCTTAGCCTTGAAGAAGCAGAAATAGACTTGAATTCTCTGGCTCTTGGTCAAGGTGGAGCAGATCCACCTCTATGGACCTTCTTAATATCCAAAATACAAACTAACCACACCATAAGTCAGGATATCCTGTTTGTAGCTACTCCTTAACTCAGACCCCTTGTAATAACTTTGAAAGAATAAGAGTGGGCTTAAACTCTCTGACCTATCGTCAAGGTGGAGTAAACCCACTTCTGTGGGCCCCCACAGCATGGAAGCATGCAGGCAGACATGGTCCTGGAGAAGTAGCTGAGTCTCTATCTGGATCTGCAGGCTACAGGAAGAGAGAGAGACTGGGATTGGCTTGGGCTTTTGAAATCCCAAAGCCCACCCACCCAGTGGCACATTTTCTTCAACAAGTCCATACCTACTGCAACAAGGCCACACCTCCTAATCCCTCTCAAGTAGTGCCACTCCCTGATAACCAAGTGTTCAAATGTTTGAGGCTATGGGGCCATTACTATTTGAACCACCACACTGTTAGACAACTTACCAATTTCTACATAACAAACCACCCACATGCATGTGTGAAACAATTCTATTTCTGCCAGTCATATTTGATCTTAGAGGATCCCTTGGGGCAGAATGGTCTGATGGGGCCTTACTCATGTGTCTAATGTCTTGGTCCCATTAGAAGAGGTGGGATGGCCACCCTTTTGTCTCCTTGTGCTCTTTCACCCAGACTTTACACAGTGATGAATACATCTCTGTGGGAAGCTGTTCAGAAAGTTTCTATTATGTTAAGCTTGTTGATGTTTCCTTGGCCAAAGCAGGTCATATTGGTCAGATTCAGATTCAGTGTGGGCGGGGACTTTGTGGGGGTTTAAATGACAGCATTCACTCCAGGGCCACCAGTGAACTAGCTCTTTCAGCTATTATAGACCGTTTGTTTAAAACATTTTGGTTATTTTTTTCCCCTCCGGAAAGTTTTACGTTTCTCTCTATAGTTTTTACTGCATACGGAAAAATCTATTGCCTCTGCTGTAGTCATCAAGAACTTGGACTATATATTCATTTATACTCTATCTTGTTCCAAGACATTTCAAGGCACAACTTGGAAATAGAGAGCAAAGGGTCACCTTGGAATCTTCAACCGAACAACATGCAGGATTTAATACAGGTTGCTTCCTGCCTCAGGTCTGAGCTCATTCATGGCACTAATATATCAAAAATAAATATATTGCATTGCAAATTCCAATTCTGAAAAGATAGAAACAAAAACCCCAGTGTCGTGTGCTGGATGGGTTCAGGGAGGACGTTCTTACAGGCAGGAGAAATGAGATGGTTGCAACTGCTCTGTAAAATAATTTGGCAGTGTGTATTGAAATCTCAGAAAGTTCACGTGGAGTCAAATCCAACAATTCCAGTTCTAGAAAATCATCTGAAAGGAATAATAAGAGGGCATCATGTGCAATGATGTTTACTGTGACAGGGTTTACACAGACAAAAGTGAAAAAGTACACAGGTATGGGTATGGAACAGTTCTGTAATGGAACATTATGCAATCAATAAGTACTCTATGGCTGAAAGTAAAATGTCTTGAAAATTGCTCGTAGTGTGAAATGTAAATGACTCAAAGGCATAAAGAAGATTAATTCAATTCTATAAAACTTTTGGTATGGGTGTGTGTGTGTGTGTTTAGTGTTCAGCAATTCTGAAAGGCAATTCTGTTTCATACCCAGACTTAGTAGAAGGGAACAAAGACTCAGTTGTTTTTCTCACTCTGCTGACAGATTAGTGAGAAAGAAGAGCCACACTGATCAGTGTTGACTCAACCTGGGATGATGGGTAGATTGATCACTCCACCTGGGATGATGGGTAGATTGACCCCTCCACTTGGGACGATGGGTAGATTGACCTTGGAACAAGATATAAGATTGTTACTTTGAGTGGTCTGAGTAGTAGGAGGAGTATTTTTACTGGAAGATAATTATAGGTCTGAGAGTAGAGGGAATGAGTCAAATAAGTTAAAGGGCTTTAAAAATTTCTGCTAAATACATTTTCACATTATCTTTTTCTTCTTGACAAAAGACTGCTAGAAACATGTAAGTTGCTTGCAACTATTTTAAGTATTGATCTGAAATATCTTTCAATTTGACATGGTGTTGACACAAAATATGGTCATCAGAGTCTTAAATATACTTTTATGTGATTTTAGAGAAATTAAATTTAGCTGGACCGTGGTAGTACACGCCTCTAATCCCAGCACTTGGGGATGCAGAGGCAGGCGAATCTCTGTGAGTTCAAGGTCAGCCTGGTCTACAGAGTGAGTTCCAGGACTGGCTCTGTAGCTTCTGAGAAACCTGTCTTGAAAAACGCACGCGCATGAGAGAGAGATATTAAATTTAGCATAATGTATTTGAGACAAGAAATACTTGTAAATCAGGCAGAACTCAAGCCTGGAAGTTTCAGAGAGGTCGGTTCAGCAGCGTGAGCCTGAGTTCAGGGGACCAGACAGCTAAGTGTTTGGTTTTGTAAGATTGATGAGCAGATTGCCTGAAAATGACCTATTTCTTACAAGACTATTCTCTTAAGCAAGGTTGTGACTTATTTTGTAGAAACTCAAAGTACTCAGATGATGTGGGAGTGTCATATATTAATCTGTTGATTTCATTGGTTAAGTAATAAACAAACTGCTTGGGCTCATAGCTTAGAACATAGGTGGGTGGAGTAAACAGAACAGAATGCTGGGAGGAAGAGGAAGTGAGCTCAGATGGACAGCCCTGCTCTCTGGAGCAGAGACGCCATGCTCCCCTCGCCAGGCCAGACACACGCGATGAAGCTCCGACCCAAGATGGACGTAGGCTAGAATCTTCCCGGTAAGCACACCTAGCTGTGCTACATAGAATATTAGAAATGGGCTAGTCCAGATGTGAGAGTTAGCCTAGAAGAGGCTAGATAGAAATGGGCCAAGCAGTGTTTAAATGAATACAGTTTGTGTGTTGTTATTTCGGGCATAAGCTAGCAGGCAACCGGAGTGCTGGGGACGCAGCCCTGCCGCTCTTATTACAACACTCAGACAGCCTTCTCCTTATTTATTTTAAACACACACACACACACACACACACACACACACACACACACACACACCGTTAGTTTTTACAATTGTATGACAGATTGGGGAAAATAAAATTAAAATATGAGATAGTTATATGAATTTTTATTTTGTTGTTAATTTGCCTGCAGTTAGAAAATACTTGCACATACAAAATAGAGACACCTTAAAAACTTAGTACATTAATGGTAAAGTAGTTTTGTCACAGAGAAAGTGTTCTGCTGTCTTGCCTAGGGTCAAGGTAACTATAGTGTTAATTACTCAAGTGTCTTCCCTGTGTGGAGATTAATGCCCTAGGCCACCATAGCTTGAAATTGCCAGACACATGTTGCATTCAAATGATTCTTCTAGTTTTTATCCTATATAAATGCATATCCTGAGAACATATGGGATTGAGAGCATAGATTTCTAGATCTGCAGAATGACTTGTCTGTGTCTTTGTAATCCTCTGTCCATGATCTATAAGGCAAGAACTAGTTCGTTAGAATTCTTTGTCATGCATTAGTGTTGGTAAGCTAACCTAAGCAATGCTTTGGACATAGATGCATGCAGTGTGCTGGCAAAAATCCTATTGCTGTTTTCCAAGGAACATAGACCACATATCTGGTTCATGAAGGCTTGCCTGAGAAGCTTCCTGGAAGTCGATTGCATCACCCATTTTGGTAGCATGTACACCTGAATGTAGGGGCATGTTACATTTTCCTAAGAAATCTAAAATATTGACTTTTTAGAATATTTTCCACTTTTGTATTTTTCTCAATAAAATGGAAATCTTTGAAGGCAGTTATCCTTTTTTCCATTATTTCCCCATAGTTAGTACCTAGCTCAGTGCTAGCATAGAGTATGCACTTGATATTTATTACAAACATATACCTTAATATGACTACATTCAAACATGTAAGTGAAAGACCCTCAGAGTGGTCCTTCCCTCAGGAGGAGACCCCTAACCCAAGGAACAGTCGACACCACTGGCTGCAATTAGCAAGAGGTTTATTGGGTGGGCACAGGTACCTGTGGGTGGCAAAGTCCTTTCGGAGGACTTGCCCGCCTGCAGGCTGGGAGAAGGTCTTTTTATAGGAAAAGGGTAGCAAAAAGCAGGCGTACAGAAGCAATGCATGGTTACAGGGATCTCATTGGTCAGTTCAAATGAGGCAATGGGTTCATTTAGGGGACAAGTTCCCCGGAGACATGAAGGTCTGATAATAATAATAGACTTGGCCCTATCTAGGGTACATGTAGTTTTTCCCAGAACTGTTCGTTCCCCTCCTAGGCCTGGTGTCTGACCATAGATATCCTGTTTGACCGCCTAGGAGTACTGACTTTACCTTGAACTTACATTTGTTTGTGTGAAGGCTTTGCAAAATGGCATTACAGTAGCTAAGCTGGGGTCTTTCATTCCCCCATTTTCTTTTAGCATTGAGTTAAATCTTTTACTCAAGATAATTATGAAATCTCAGTTTCCTGTTGTCTTAGCCTTTGGTATTCATGGGTTAAGACTAGGGCCTGGATGACGGATAGCCTGTCTTTTATAAATTGGACCAAGCGGTTTAAGATGCAAGGCCCAAACAGGAGTATCAAGAGGAGGATGATTAAAGGACCCATCAAGGAAGACAACAGGGTAATAAACCATGGAGACTTATTAAACCATCCTTCGAACCATTCCTGTTGTGACTCAAACATCTTTTGTCTCTGTGCCAACCTGTCCCTGAGTTTCCCAAACAATCTCCCCACTCTGGGACTGGATTTGCCGGGTTAAGGAATACACCTGGTGTGGGCTTTTCCCTTGGGTTGTCATTCCCAGCCTCAGCAGGGCTCATATAATGGTCAAGGGGCCCCATGCATGAGTCTTATCTTTAAAAGATTTTGGGTGCGCTGGATTTTCCATGTTGGGGCTGCAATTGGCTTTGCCTCCCCCGGGGTGTGGGCAGCCTTGACGTAGGAGGTGTGGATCCAGGCTGCGATGCCGTTGACTTTTAGTGCCGTTGGGGTAGTCAGGAGGACAGTGTAAGGACCTTTCCATCGGGGTTTCAAGTTCTTGGTCTGGTGTCTGCGGACCCAAACAGTGTCTCCTATTTGGAAAGGATGTGGTACCACAGGCTGGTTCAGTTGGTCTCGGTAGGCTGCAGCAAGTGGTTTCCAGACCTCTCTTTGCACAATCTGCAATGCCTGCAAATGAGCTTCCAGAGAAGGGCTGTTAGCAAAATCAGCAATATTTGAGTCAAAGAAGTTTATGAATGGGGGTGGGGCCCCATACAGTATTTCAAAAGGAGTCAGTCCATGGGGGCCCTATATAAGGCTAGGGGCAAGAGGAGCACCCAGTCTCTAGAGCCAGTTGCAAGCGTTAATTTAGAGAAAGTCTCCTTAATTGTCCTATTCATGCGTTCTACCTGTCCTGAACTTTGGGGTCTGTATGTACAATGTAATTTTCATTCAATCCCCAAAAGCTTGGCCACCAACTGACTTACCTGGGAGACGAAGGCGGGCCCGTTATCAGTACCCAGGACCTGGGGCATCCCATACCTGGGAAAGATTTCTTCCAGGAGTTTCTTGGTCACCATTTTTGCAGTTTCATATTTGGTAGGGAAGGCTTCTGTCCATCCTGAAAATGTGTCTACGAACATCAAGAGGTACTTATATCCATAGAGACCAGGCTTAATTTCTATAAAATCAATCTCCCAGTGTAAACCAGGACGAAGTCCCCGTATCCGGACCTCTGGCCCAAGCTTAGTTTTGCCTGCATTTACTTGAGCACAGGCTTTACATTTATCAGTTACCTTTTGTAGGGCCCCATCTTTGTTTAGAAGGTAGGGGCCAGTTTCCTGTCATTTCAGTAAGGTTTTCATCTTCTTTGGTCCTAAATGGGTCAACTTATTCAGGTATTTTATCAGCTCATAGGTATGTCTCATTGGCATAACAGTCTTTTCCTTGAAGACCCAATGTTGCTCTTTGGGGTCATAGGTGGCCCCCATTTTCTTTAGGAGGTCGGTGTCCTCTTGACTATAGGGCAGTGGACATCAGAACAGTCTTGTATTTTCTGAATCGGTCAGAGGGAAGGCTCAGGAGGTGCTGATTGTTTTTAGGGCAGCCTCTTTGGCGGCAGCATCCGCCAATCGATTTTCTTTTGCCTCTGGGCTGTAGCCCTTTTGGTGGCCAGGACAGTCCATAATACTCAGTTTTTGGGGCAGAAATAGGGCTTTGAGTAGTGCCAAGATTTTAGTCTTATTTTTAATTTTCTTTTTCTTTGAGGTCAGGAGCCCTCGCCTTCAGTAAATTTCCCCATGTATATGGGCAGTGGCAAAGGCGTATCGACTGTCAGTATAGACATTAAGTTTCTTACCTTCTGCCATCTGGAGCATCTGGAGTGTCTGGGTCAATGCGATGAGTTCTGCTCTTTGGGGTGAGGCACTTGCTGGTAGGGCCTCAGCCCAAATTACCTCAGTTTCCGTGGTTACTGTTGCCCCTGCTCTCTGTTTCCCGTTTTCCAGGAAGCTGCTACCATCGGTGTGCCAGGTGTAGTCAGCGTCCTGAAGAGGGTGATCCGTCAGGTCCGGTCTGGTCCCATGCATTTCCGCAAGGATCTGGAGGCAATCTTGCTGCTCTGCTTCCTCCAGCAAGGGGAGCAAGGTTGCGGGGTTGAGAGTGACCACAGGTCCAAATTGCACCCAGTCCACATCCAGGAGCATGGCTTGGTAATGAGTCATGCGGGCATTGGAAAGCCAGCGGTCTGCAGGCTGTTTGACCAAGGCCTCCATTGCATGGGGTGCCAGGATGGTCAATGGCTGGCCTAGAGTCAATTTACCTGCGTCTTTGGTAAGGACTGCAATAGCTGCTACCATCCGTAGACAGGGCGGCCATCCGGATGCAACCGGGTCGAGTTTCTTGGACAGATAGGCCACAGGACGCCTCCAGGGGCCCAGTCTCTGGGTCAGGAACCCCTTGGCATATCCCTGCTTTTCATCTATAAACAGTTCAAAGGACTTGGTAACGTCTAGAAGGCCCAATGCGGGTGAGGTTAGTAAAGCCTTTTTGATATTGTCCTCAAAAGCCTTTTGCTATTTCTTTTCCCATCTGAACATTGCCCCCTGCTTGGTTAGGGGGTACAGGGGTACAGCTATCTCTGCAAACCCTGGGATCCAGAGGCAGCAGAATCCTGCTGTCCCCAGAAACTCCCGCAGCTGGCGGGGGTTCTGGGGGGGCAGGGATGTTAGTGATAGCCTGTTTGCGCACCTTGATCAGCCATCTCTGTCCATCTCTCAATTGATAACTAGGCAAATGACTCGTTTCTGGCATATCTGAGCCTTTTTGGATGATGCCTGATATTCTAATTGTCCCAATGTCTGTAGGAGGGCTTTTGTGCCCTCCTGACATTCTTTTTCCGAGGCGGCCACCAGAAGGAGGTCATCAATATATTGGAGCAATATCAGGGCGGGGTACTGAACCCGAAAGTCTGCCAAGTCCCAGTGTAAGGCCTCATCAAAAAGGGTCAGGCTATTCTTAAATCTCTGGGGGAGCCTGGTCCAGGTCAATTGACCCGAAAGTCCAAGATCTGGGTCCTTCCATTCAAAGGCAAAAGGGACTGGCTCTCAGGATGGCAGGAGGGGGGTGTTTCATGGCAAACGGCAGGGAGTGAGAATGCCCTGATCCAGCAGCCTTTTTATGTGGGGTTTTATACTCTGATATGCCTCATGAGACATGGGGTGCTGCTTAATTGAGATGGGGGTAGCTGTGGCCTTTAGTTGGATGACGAGTGGGGGCTGTTGCAGGGATAACCCCATTTTCCCAGTTTCTGCCCATGCCAATGGAAAGTCATTAAGCCAGGAGGCCAAGTCAGGTATTTGTGGCTCCTGAGGCTCATAAAGTCTATATTCATCTTCCAGATGGAGTGTTAAAATTTGGACCCTTAGGGCCCGTTATCCGAGCCCCCTTGTCCTCAAAGTGGATTTGGGCCTTTAATTTAGTGAGAAGGTCCCTACCCAATAAAGGATAGGGACAATCTGGAACACACAAGAAGGAATGTGTCACCTTACCAGTTGCCAATTGAACCTTCCGATCCATTGTCCATCGGTATCTCTTGCCTCGGGTTGCCCCTTGAACCCAGGCTGATAGGTCACTGAGAGGTCCAGGTTCCTGGGTTAAGACTGAGTGCTGGGCTCTGGTGTCCATTAGGAAGGTAACTGGTTGCCCCCCAACTTTAAGAGTTATCCTGGGCTCGGGGGGGGGGCGGGCTCTTGGCCCTGACTCTCCTAGTCCTCATCCAGAGCTAATAGGGAAGCCTGGTGTTTAGGCTTCCGGGGTCCTTTGGGCTTCTTGGGGCAGTCCCTGATCCAGTGTCCTCGTTCCTTGCAGTAGGCACATTGGTCAATATCCATTTTGGCTCCCTTCAGTTTTCCCAGCCTACCTCCCTTTTTATCTTGTCCTTGAACTACAGTGGCCAGCAGCCTGCTTAATTCTTTATTCTTTTCATGTCTCTTTCCTCCTGATTCTTTTTCATTCTCTGCCATAATCTCTCTTCCTTCTCCTCCGGAGTTTCCCTTTTGTTAAAAATTCTTTCTGCTTCCTTCAGTAAATCCTGTAAGGTATATCCCTGCAGACCCCCCAATCTCTGCAACTTGCTTCGGATATCCGGGCTGGACTGCCAAATGAAAGACATCGAAATGCTAGTGGCCTGTCCAGGCTCCTCAGGGTCATAAGGGGTATACATTCTATATGCTTCCTTAAGCCTTCTAAAAATGCTGAGGGTGTCTCCTCCTTCCCTTGTATCACTTGCTTTACCTGAGCCAAATTAGTGGGGTGGTGTGCTGCCCCTTGGAGACCCGCTATGAGCAATTGGTGGTAAAGACACAGGTGTCCCCTACCTGCGTCCATGGGAAAGTCCCAGTTAGGGCGGGTCAAGGGAAAAGCCGCATCAATCTCGTTCGGCAGCTGGGTCGGGCGTCCATTGTGGCCCGGGAGTCCATTGTGGCCCGGGACATTCTTCCGCTCCTCCAAAAAGACTCTTTGTTTTTCCTCCAAGGTCAACAGAGCCTGCAAGAGCTGCTGGCAGTCATCCCAGGTGTGCTGGTGTGTAACTAGGATAGAATCTATCAAGTTAGTATCACCGGGTTCTTGGAGAAGGGGGTTTTTGTGTTGCTTCCAGTTGTATAGATCAGAAGCTGAGAATGGCCCGTACTGTTGCTGGCCATTCGGACCCTATGGAGGGGAAGGGCGTGGGAGGTGGAATCAGGCTGTGGCTCGCATTTGCCCCTCAGTCGGCCAGCCATAGGTGAGGGGGTTGGGGATTCTTGTGGGGGTGCCTTGGGACCACTTCAGGTCCCTCCGGGCTTGCTGGTCCTGCATATGGAGGAGGCTCCTCCGATAGGAGGTCTACTAGGGGAGATTCAGGGTCCGGGGGAAGAACAGGCGGGGGTAAAGTGGATTTTTTTCTTGAGGATAGTAGGATATAAGGAAGAGGAGGGGAGGAGTAGGGGTTGGAGCAGAGGGAAGGGGGGTAAGCGGCTCCACTCCCGAGGGAGGGGATGCCTTAGGAGCCATGGGAGTAAGAGGGGGTTGAGGTCCTATGTCGAACATCCGCTCCTTCACCTAGGAAATGATATCAAGGTTAAAAGTGCCGTCCGGCGGCTATGAATGTGGGCCATTCAGACGAACAGACAGTCACCCATTTCTTCCTTCGCACTTCGACCAATTGATTGTTTGCTCGGTCCCCAACATCAGGCCAGTGATCTAAAGTGAGACTCAAAGGGGTTGTTAACGATTGTCTCATGGTACCAGATTTAGACTCGAGTACAAACAGATATACCAAAAACAAAGGACATAAAAACAAAGACATAAAAAGCCAAAACCAAACTCAAAATCAGAAGCTGCGCAGCATTACAGATTCAGATGGAGGCCTCCTGGGAACTAGAGGAGTGACCTGGTCACTCTTAGCCCCTACGGATACTGGAGTGTCCTCCAGTTACGGATTGAGCCCCAAAGGCTCCAGACACCCTTAGAACGTCTTCCAGGGCTGCGGGGGGGGGGGGGGGGGGGGGAGTCCGAGCTCGTCAGCTCCTTCCCTGGCCCGCCAGATACTGATAGACCCGATCAAATCTTACTGAATGACAGAACAATAAAAGACTCAAACAGACACAGACACAGACACAGACAGGGCGCTGGCCAGCTTACCTCCCGGTGGTGGGTCGGTGATCCCTGGGTGGGGGTCTCAGCTTCCCGGCCAACGCACCAAATGAAAGACCCTCAGAGTGGTCCTTCCCTCAGGAGGAGACCCCTAATCCAAGGAACAGTCGACACCACTGGCTGCAATTAGCAAGAGGTTTATTGGGTGGGCACAGGTACCTGTGGGTGGCAAAGTCCTTTCGGAGGACTTGCCCGCCTGCAGGCTGGGAGAAGGTCTTTTTATAGGAAAAGGGTAGCAAAAAGCAGGCATACAGAAGCAATGCATGGTTACAGGGATCTCATTGGTCAGTTCGAATGAGGCGATGGGTTCATTTAGGGGACAAGTTCCCCGGAGACATGAAGGTCTGATAATAATAATAGACTTGGCCCTATCTAGGGTACATGTAGTTTTTCCCAGAACTGTTCGTTCCCCTCCTAGGCCTGGTGTCTGACCATAGATATCCTGTTTGACCGCCTAGGAGTACTGACTTTACCTTGAACTTACATTTGTTTGTGTGAAGGCTTTGCAAAATGGCATTACAGTAGCTAAGCTGGGGTCTTTCATAAGCAAGGGAAAGAATAGACAGGTTTTGGAACGTCCACTCTTTTATTTATAGCCTGTCCATGTTTCTCAAATAGTCAACTAACTATAGCCCAGTCCAGTCTTTTCATCCCTGGGAAGTTGTTTGTTGAGTAGTGTTATGACATGACGTGGAGGCCTCTTGTTTAACAATGTATCAGTCTGGGGCTGACGCTCAGTTTATAAGAGTACTTGCTTGCCTAACATGCCTGAAGCTCTGGGTTCCATCACAGAGCCACATAAACTGGGCATAGTAGTGCACATTTGTAATCCTAGCACTTGGGAGGTAAAGGCAGGAGAATTGAAGTTCAAGGTCATCCTCGACTAAATATGGACTTCAAGGCCCGGCTAGGTCTCTCTCTCTCTCTCTCTCTCTCTCTCTCTCTCTCTCACACACACACACACACACACACACACACACACACACGGGGGGGGGGCATTTGTTCTGTCAAAGCATCACACATGAGACATGGCAGGATCGAGTGGGTACACCCCAGTGTTGCTTAGGGAAGGAATTGGTTTATCTATATAAATCTTATATCTATTCCAGTGACATTTCCTACTGGGATAACGTTTACCCTACCATAAAAAAAAGTCTGCGGAATGAGTGTGTTGTGGGCTGAAAGAAGCACAGGCGTTGGCATTTTCTCTCCTCCATAAACCAGACTGAAACAGATGGGAAGAAAGGTAAATACCTGTGACCTCCTTTAGACTGGCATCCGTGAAGACATTGGGATGAAATGAGGCTTACACAGAGTCCTCCGGGAGCCCCTCAGGTTTTCCCTTCCCCGGATGGGCTAGAACTTGGTTTCCTTCTCAGCAGCTCTTCTGTTCCCTCAAGGGGAAGACAGCTAATCAGCTTAGATAGGAACGATGGTCTCTGTGTGAATTGTGCACAGCTCTCAAATTTCATTTTCTTCCACTGCTGAGTGATACTTCCTCAGCTTCAGCTGCTGTCCCCACCTCTGGGGAACGGGGTGACTGGCGAGGTCAGCACAATGAGGAGACATTCTTGGCTGTGGTAAGTACTCGATGCTCATTCAAAAGGAAACACTGTGAAAGTTTTGTCCTTTCTCAGCATGTGTGAGGAAGGCTGTGGAGAGAGACGAATCTGCCCTGGTGGGTCCTGGGGAAATGAGGCTGGCTTGTAGATAACCTCAACTACTTGTGTTAGTGGATGGCAACCTGAAATGTGGCCACGTCACAGTGACCATTTGTACCACACTCACATTGGCAGAGGTATTGTATTGTTTAATCATGGCTAGTTATCTTTCTTTTGTTTGAGTCCATCATCATTCTAAAATTACACCTATATATTTAACACAATTTACTCAGTGTAATTTACATTGAATGTAATGTTAGTAGTCACATAGATTTATCCCTAAAACCTCCTAAAGTAATTTGTTAATTATCTGCTATTTTCAATCTGCCATTTTTAATTCTCTGCAAGTTTTAGGAATTTTAAAAAAGATGTAGTTTTATTTCGACTTATGTGTATTTCTATGTGAGTGTTTGTCACGTGTGTGAAAATGCCCAAAGAGATCACAGGGGATATCAGATCTCCTAGAGACAGAGTTATTGGTGGCTGTGAGCTGATCAATGTGGTTGTTAATTCTCTTTACCACTGAGCCATTGATCACTCTCTGCCCCCTCCTGCCATGGAAAGGTTTTATTTTAGTAGAAACATTACAAATGTAGTGGGTTTCAGTAAAAACACATTAAGAAACTTTTAAGAAAAAAATTGAGGAGAACATAAGTGGAAAAAAATTAAGGCAAATTCAGTGAGGAAAAAAAAAATCCCATGTTGGGGTCAAGAATGGACTTACAAAAACCATCCACTGTGCCTCAGGTTATAGCTATGGAAGTCCTACCTGGAGGAAGAATCTGTAACTCCTGAGGCTTAGCACTGAGGGATGGTGGATCTTGAGAGAAAAGTAAAAGGTATTCCCAGTGAATAATTACATTCAGTGCTTATCCGCAGGTCACATCTCAGCGAAAAATTACAAATTGAGATTTTAGTGGTTATTAACAGAAAATGCACCGAGCTAGCTGAGCAGGAGG
Source organism: Microtus oregoni (assembly GCF_018167655.1). NCBI lineage: Eukaryota > Metazoa > Chordata > Mammalia > Rodentia > Cricetidae > Microtus > Microtus oregoni. Next base: position 5,621,203 of record NW_024543070.1, read on the forward strand.
ACGATGTAATGACAGTTGAAAGGAAAGGTACACGTAGCGCTGTTTGTCTAAGGGTCCAGGTGGAATCACCAGGCTCCTGGGTCTCCTCATCTCTTTCTCCCATGACCTCTGCATTGACTTCCCTGCCATCAGTAGTACTGTTCCTGTCATGCAGCCACACTATTCTCTATCTCCTTTTCGGGTATCCATAACATTGTGGGATTCCTCTTGAACTTATTTTTAGGGATATATTCACCTAGAACATTCATTGTGATGTAGGGAAACCCTAGGCATTGACTGAATTAAGCCGAGGCTATTGACTGTTCTAAGGGGTACGGTAGGGATCATCGAAACCACCCACTGAGTTGGAAGGAAGGGAAACATATCAAATGGAAATCAAAAGAATAAGAAATAATAAAGGCGTTGGGCTTGATGATGTATGCAATTTCAAGGCTAGCCTGAGTAAATTTGTGAGACTCTGCCTCAAAATAAAAACAGTAATAAAAGAAGTTTAGGCATCTCAATGGTACAACACTTGCTAAGCACATGTAAAGTTCTGGGCTCAATTTCTAGCCCTGAAATCAAGAAGTCATAAGGGTTACCAATGTCTATCTCAGTCTACTACATATAATAAATGTTAGTTTACTTTAAAACTTAACTTTTTTGTGATGGGTTTTGCTATGTAGCCCAGGGTATATCAAACTCAAGACCTTCCTTTCTGAAGCTGAGTGCTGAGAATAGAGGCATACTTACATCCCCTTGGTCTTGCTAACTGCCCTGTCTTTTAAAACACATTATTAAAAAGGAATCAGTATTTTATTATTGACTCAGTATAGAAGGGTCAGTAAAAGTTAATATTCTTAATACTTACAGATATTCAAGTTTCTAGGCTGACCTCTGTGATGGTACTTATATTTAATCTCCTCTGCATCCAGTGTTTTCTAATAATGTATGTTAAGATGGAGAATATTAATTAGGAAGTTCACTTTTCATCCCATCTCTTGCCTGTCTCAGTCCTAGGCACTACAGTAGACACCTACAGACAGTGCTCACTTTGGTGTGCCTTTGATGTGAGTGCACTGGGTGCCGTGTAAGGACCTTTTATATCTGTGGCAGATTATACTCACTGAATCCATCAAGGATGCTATAAAATACAACACTCCACAGACTGATGTGGTTACAGGCATCAGATCTCTTTTATAGTTCTGGAAGCTGGGAAGCTCAAGATCAAGGCAAGGGTAACTGTGCTGTGTGGTGAGGGCACAATTGCTTGCTCATATGGACATCTGGACGTGTCCTCACTGGTGGGAGAGATGAAGGAACCTACTGGGGCATATTTTGCAACACTAGTCCCTTGTATGAAGGCCCAGCTCCATGATCTAATCGTCTTTGAGTAGAGCTATCGCCTTATGCCACTGCCTTGGATGTTAACGCTCACCGTACAGATTTGGGGAATTAACAAGTGTTCAGGCAATGATTTCTTTAGGAATAACTAAGTCAGGGTCAGGTCCTGGGAGCTGGCATGAGAAGACCTTGCCCAGTAATTGGTATCACCTCATTTTTTGTGGAGGGTACCCTTGCTCTCACACCCTACCTCTTGGCTTTATCTCTGAGGGGGACTGTGATAGACATTTGTCAGGTGAGTGATTTTCTAATCCTTTGTCACTGTTTTTGAACCACAATTGCTATTATTTCATTTATTTTCTCTCTGACTCTCTGTTTCTGTCTCTCTCTGTGTATGTGCCTGCCCTCAGACCATGGTGACCATTGTGTAGGACTCAGAGGTCAGCTTGTGGGTCCTAATTGAACTCAGGTTGCCAATGACGAAATATGCTTAAATAATCCACTATATTAGTTTTCCCCAAGGATGAAAGCAGTTTGGAAAAAAAAATAACACTTAAGGATCACTTATATTTAAGGCAAAGAAGTGGCGATGCTAAGGTGAAGTTTTAGGCAAGTCTGTTGTGTAGTTGGTAGTTGTGGGTTGGTAGTGAGGTAGCATGCTTCTCCAGGAAGACCTAATTTTTTCCTTTTTATCTTTACACTTTTTCTTACTCTTTTAATAGTGTGTGGGAAACCCTCCTTATAGCCAGGACAGCTGGATGTCTCTTTTGAGCTCTGTTCCTGCTGGGTCTGTATTTAGGGCTTGGCTGAATTAACAGCTGCCAACAGTTCCTGGAATGAATTCTTTGGAACACCGACCTGCTTCGGATTTGGTTCTCTTATTGTCCCTGTCTTTTTGACTATCCTAGAGCCACATTTTCTCTGCTTGTTTGGGACAAAACCTTTTGTATTCTGTTTGGACTTGCAGCAGAGATGCCCGTGTGTGGACTATGGGCTAATGTGTGTATTAACTCCTCCTAGGGCCACTGGTTCTTCTTGCAGGATTCCTAGTTTTGATGTTCCCTTTACTTTCTACCTCCCAGTGGAAATCCAGCAGAGATGCCGTGTGTGGACTATGGGCTAATGTGTGTATTAACTCCTCCTAGGGTCACTGGTTCTTCTTGCAGGATTCCTAGTTTTGATGTTCCCTTTACTTTCTACCTCCCAGTGGAAATCCTTTAGTGCCTGCACTGGTCCATAGATGCTGCAGGATATAGAGCAGAGGAAATGAAGAGACTACAAAAAGCATGGTTTTCAGGAAAGGAAGCTGGTGTGACCATGGTTACCTCGAGACATGCTCTGTTAGAGATGTCCACCTTCTGCCCCTCACTCACAGGCCTCATTTTATAGATGAAAAGCCATCCATCCCTTCTAGGATAGAATTTCAGGTTCTTTATCATCCCAAGTAGTGCTCTTACAATGAAATCCATTTTGATTAATGTCTCCCTTAAAATCTGGTGTCCAAAGAAACAAAACAAAAGCAACCCAAGAGTTCACATGAGCGTCCCAACATCTGTCCTGCTTTCCTTCCTCTCGTCAACCACTCTAAAACTGCTGTACTGAAGTCTGAAGGAAAGGAGGCTGCTTGACATAAAACAAGCAACAAGTACTATCTTAGTTAGGGTTTCCATTGCTGTGATGAAACACCATGACCAAAGCAACTTGGGGAGGAAAGGGCTGATTTGGCTTACTTTACCACAGCACTGTTCATCATCAAAGGAAGTCAGGACAGGAACTCAAATACGGAAGGAACCTGGAGGCAGGAACAGCTTTCCCAGTCCCCAGCCCATTGCAGCCAGGAGTTCAGAGGTAGGAGTGTTTTGCCCTTGGAAGCACAAACTACGTTGTAGTTATCATACTGTAACCACCACCCACAAGTTGTGTTTTAGCATCTTGACTTTAAAATGCAGATGTCTCCATACAAGCGTTCATTTTGCAGTCTGCTTTGTCTGAGAAAATCAGCTGCTGTAAGGAGAAACAGAAGCGTGGGACAGGGTAGACAGCACCCGCTCTGGAGACAGAACTGAGTTCATTTCTGCTTATGTCCATTTCATCTTGCAAAAGTCACCAGACTTCTTCAAACTTTGATTTCATCGTCAAGAAAACAGGGGTAAAAATGTCTATTTGACTAAGAAAACAGTGTTCATTAATCCCTGTTATAATAATAAATAATAGCATCTTCTAAGCAAAATTATTTGCTCTAATAGTCCAAACACAAGGCAATTGCTCATTGCACCATTGAATGTCTTCATAAAATATGCATTTCCTACAATATGGCCATTTTTCTTTGAGACACATCTCTTTTGTCCTCAGAGGGATAAATTACTTACTCATCTGAAAGATCCCAGAGGTTCTCCTGAAGATACCTCTGCTCTTTCCTTCAGGGATCCCTCCTGTTGCATTGCCACCATGACCAGGTCCAGGGAGGACCAGCCGACTCCGTTCGTGCCTTGTTGACGTCAACTCTGAGGCTGTACTTTCCAAGAAGCCAAACGCTTTTCAAATCAGAAGCAAGAGGATTTAGTATGGAGAGTTGGGACCTACATTTCTGTCAAGGGAGAGACAGCTAACTAGTCGCTTTCTCCCCGGGCCTTCATGTGTGTCCTGAAGGACTTTGCCTCCGCCTCAGGCTTGAAGCTTTCCTTCCCTGGCCCTCCTCAAATCCTCTCAGACATGCGCTAGGTGGCTGTCTATCCTGTGTGTGACTGGGCCACAGGCAGGGAAGGCAGCATGCTTTCTGCGTTTTTTCCTGGAAAGTTTTCTATTCTGTGTGAGAGGTTTTTTGTTAGTAGGTTACAAGTGTTCTTGCTGCATTAACTTACATTGTGATTTCTACAGCGAACGCGATAAAACAAAACAGCAACTTGCTTTGCTACCAGGTTTTGACTCCCCAGAGTATCCCCGGAGGAATACAGCAGACTCGCTAAGGAAACCTGGGCCCAAAACCAGGCGGAGTGGACATGCTTTTCTTGGGACAAAGCAGCTCCAAATTGTGACTTAATCCTGGTTTTACGTATGAACTGCCCTCTCTGCCTGACGTCTCTGGAGCTCGCATGGTTTGAAACGGAAGGACGTAAAGGTTAGCTGCCTGGTGTTTCTCCCTGTCTCCAGTAGAATTTAGGATCCTGTGCACAGGTAAGTACTCCACCGCTGAGTCAGGTCCCTAGTCCCAGAGTCTTTCATTCTCATAGAATTCTCAAACTTTTGGTACCAAGATGTATTTTTTGGTTTTTCTGTTATGGAGAAACAGTTATTTTAAGGAATTATGGGTGTTTTAAAAGTGAGTTCAAAGGCCACGTCATCTGGATTCTCTATAATGTGTAGCCATCTCTAGCTAACCCACCCCTTGTCTTTCTCTAAGGGTTCATGATACTCTTCTCTGAGAAAAATAAGGTCTGTGGCAAGGGGCATGCAATACATTCAGTGACCAGAAGGTGGCACTAGTAGTATTTCCAAGGTGCTGCAGAAGTTAGGTACGTGATGCTGCGCTTGCTCTCTTCCAACTGTCTCAGAGTGAAAAACTGTTCTGTTAACACCATGGTACAAAGAAGTGTGTATGAGTGTGCATGTGTGTGTGTGTGTGTGTGTGTGTGTGTGTGTGTGTGTGTGCTTTTACCCTAACCACTGGAGAGATTTTCCTTCTGTTACAGCGAAGTCAAAGGCAGGAAGGTTTTGTTTGTTGAGGCTTTGTGCACTGATGACGCTTGCTATTCTTGAAGCGTCAATGCAAACAGCCCCAGATTCTCTGGGAAATGATCTCTTGTTTCTTTAGGAGATCTTGTCCCCACTTCCTTCACCAGCTTGGGACTGTTCCAAAGGTGTGGAGCCTGGGTGGTACCTTCCTCCTAGCCAAAGCCTTTGCTTCTTCAGGCTTTTAATAGTCTCCATATAGATTTAATATAGAAAATAGAGAAGGCACCAAGTCCCTGCTGCTTTTGCACAGCAAATGGACTTCTTCGTGAATAAGTAGCCCTGTCTATAGTTTTAATAGGAACAGAGATTACTTAAAAAGATTTTGAAAGCTACAAGAAACTCCGGAGGAATTAAGCAAGTCCGTCAGTGCCATTTTATTTAGCAGAAGGCAGTTCTTCCAGAGGAAGCAGTTGAAAGAAATATTACTAAGGGTAAGAGAAACCCACCATTGTAGCCCCTTCTGAGACAATTTACCCATAATGACCTAAATAGCAAGTACTGTAGGCTCCCTGGGGCAGAGGGCCCCAGTTGTTACTACTGAACTCTGTTATTCAAACTTGAAGTAACACATACATGAATGGACATTGTTTGCTCTAACAATACTCTCTTTACAGACATAAACCATAGGCTGGATCGAGACTGGGCCTATAGTTCACAGGTCCCAGAAATAGGGGAAGTGAAACTTTCCTTTTCCCACTCTGAACCATCAAGTTTTGGTCCTCTTGTTTTTAGGCTGTGACTGAGGGTTGTCCAGATAGTCCCCCCAACCCCCGGACCGGATTCCCCACTCTGCTAGGAGCAGGGCTAGTCATACTAGCTGCTGTGTGACCCACACTATTCTCTGGTTCTTCCCAGGAAAGGTGTGCTGAACCCCGACTTAAAACCATACTTTCTGGACACTGTGATGAAATCACCCCTTCTCCTCCTTTTCTTTAAAATCTATCACAGTGATGTTTGTTAGGTTCTGCTGTCCACATCTGGCAGCAGCTTCTACTGTGTCCACCTGACCACAGAAGGCCTGAAATCCGCACTAGTCCATTCCTATTGGATGTGACTCTTATGCTCAGAGGTGCCCACGGGTCAAATGAGTGAACATTTTAAATGCCTATACCCAAATTCTGTGTCTACTAACGGCTATACATAGGCAGGTGCGGATGGGCAGCGAGGTTCTGGGTGTTGCTCTTGGACTTTAGTCCTTCGACCACTCCTGTCACTTATGGGTGTTCCTAAAAAGCAAACAGCGATTCATTCAGTGAACCTAAAGTGTAACTCATCATTGAGAATTCTCAATACGTTTGTAGATAGTGTTGACGCTGCATGCCTCCGGACTGTGCTTTCAAAGGACTTCTTAGGAGGTGTTTCTAAAGGGCTCATATTAGACACCAAATCTTTCTTCACAGAGTGGTGTTGGATGCATTATTCCTATTTTATGGAAGAGAACTATGCATAGGGAAATAAAGCAATATGCAATGGACTATAGGAATGAAACGTGTACCATTAACCAAAGGTCTACGTAAGAACTGTAGACCACTTTGCTTCCTTCACAGATAGTATTTTAACCTCAAAGTCAGCTTTCCAATGATGTCACCAGCCTAGCTCTCAACTTAGCTACAGCCAATGAGTAGTGTTTTTTATAACAGCCTATTAAAAAAGTGGGGGGACATAAAGAAACACACGAATTGCTAAAGCCCCTTCCTCTTCCCCTCACCTCTACTTTCTTCATTTCCTTCCTTCTCTTGTTATTATGTGCTGCTTGGAGAGTCTCCAAATCATCATTGGTGTGTGCAAACCGTTGAGAATGAATATGTCCGGCAGGAAATGGAATTTCTAATGTTCTTGCGCACTAACTTACGAAAAATGTACTTAGAGAAACCAACCAAATGCCTTTCTGCGTCATTTTTGGAGCCCCATTGTAGTCAGATGCCAGGCTTCATGTGTGCATGGAGAGATTTCTGTCACTGGGTCTGAACTGTGAATTCTGCACAGACCGCCCTCTGCCCAGTTGCTGTTTATCAGGAGTCTTTGTGCTGTTCAGCTCTGCTTATCAGTTTTAATGATCAGGACCACAGCGAAGAACAGAAAAAGAGACGCGCTAATCACAGGAGCTTAGCTTCCTGGGTTGCTTACCGTGAAAAGTTTTAGAAGACAAATCTGTTAAAAGCTTTACCCCACAGAGTATGTTAAACACGCTGATGCGACTCGCTCAGCGGTTCTCCAGCAACTTGCCTTGCTTTGGTGTCTATTCTGTGGCTCCATAGTCTTCCTGCTGACAAGTCAGTTTCCATTGGAATTCATTTGTAATGTATGAGAGCAGGTTTGCAGCCATGCTCCCTTCATACTTCAAATAATATTTTTATTTATCTCTTGAAAATGTCATATATGTATATAGCAAGTTTTGGTGTTACCCCAGTACCTTCCTCCAGCTTTTCCTAGACATACCATTGTCTCCTTCTTGACTTCATGCTCTCTCTCTCTCTCTCTCTCTCTCTCTCTCTCTCTCTTTCTCTCTTTCTCTCTGTGTCTCTGTCTTTCTCTCTTTCTCTTTTAAGTTATAGTTAATAGCCGGGTGGTGGTGGCGCACGCCTTTAATCCCAGCACTCGGGAGGCAGAGGCAGGCGGATCTCTGTGAGTTCGAGACCAGCCTGGTCTACAAGAGCTAGTTCCAGGACAGGCTCCAAAACCACAGAGAAACCCTGTCTCGAAAAACCAAAAAAAAAAAAAAAAAGTTATAGTTAATAGTCCCTGAGTCCAGTTAGTTTTTTTTTTTTTTTTTTTTAAATTTCAGGTTGTGTTGTAAAGGAGAGGGTCACAAGGTTGAGATGAGGTCTTCCTGTGTAGTTCAGGCTGTCTCTGTGCTCAGTCTTTCTGCTTCTGCCTTCCATGTACTAGGACTATGGGCTGACCCTGCCGCAATGGGCATTACCATTTTTATATTATTTCTAGAAAGAAATATAAGAAGAAAAGGAATATTTTAGGAGAAAAGGAAAAAGATGTGGGATCTCCTTACAAAGATTTTTGATGGAAATGATTTTATCTTAGGTTGGTCCTTCTTTAGATGAGAGCATGACTGATCTGAGTATTGTGTTGAATGAGATCACCTGGGATCAGACCAACCAACACCAACTGTTCTTTCTCATATGGAGATCCTAGTTTCCAGTCATTTTTTTTTTAAAAATTTAACTTGAAGTACATTTAGAAGTCAGGTAATTAGAAATGGGTCTTTGTGATACATCCATTAAGGGAGGGGAGATAGATAGAAAAATGTAGATAAAAGGAAAGTAGAGAGGGGGCAAATGGCATAGGAAGGCTCAAGCATGGAGTGGGTAGGGGATGGGGAAATGGCTATGCAAGGCAAGGCTAACCGAAGTGAAGACGTATCAAAAAGTTATGTGGGAACCTAAGATCTTGCAACCCAATGCCAAAGATATGATTAGAGGGGGCAGTAGAACACAGATGAGATGAAGGAATAGGTAGGAGTACTTCAAGTTAAAGGTTTAGGTAGGGATGGAGGAAGGGGATACAGCATACCAGGGTTAGGAAGTATGCTAATTTTTAAAAAAGGATGCATGAATAAGCTGTGTGGAAATCTACTCCTTTTAAAACTAATTTAAAAAGAGTTTTAAGGTAAAAGGGGATTCTGCTGTTTGATCAGACTGCATGAACAGACAGTGGCGGTCTAGAAGATATGTGTGTATCTAACAACTAAAGCTTTCCTGAAGATCAGAGGGCAGAGCTAGCCACTAGTTAACCATTGAGGACTGGAGGTCTTTACAGACAGACAGGGCAGAGAGAGGAATATAAGGTGGGAATAGAAAGGAACTTGGCCTCTTTTCCGTCTGAGGATTTTGTCAAGGTAAGAGCTCTAGTGGCTGGCTGCTCTGCTTCTCTGACCTTTCAGCTTCCATCCCCTACTATCTGACTTGGGGTTTTTATTATTAAGACCAATTAGAATTCGTGCTATAGACATGGTCCATAATAATAGCTAATTTCTGCCTTCTAGGTTCCAAGTAAAACCAACAGGAGGTTCAGATATGTCCCCTTGGGCTTAAACTGAAAATACAAGCTTCTCTACTAACCACATAGTCAATGCAAGAGGGAGGGTGGTGACATTCTTAAAGACTTTTCTGTGGAGATTTTCTTCTCCTAAGACCAAGTATAGGTCCCTCAAAAAAACTCCTGTGGGAAAAAGAAAAGCTCTCCCTTCAATAAACACACGGTCATTTCTCTTTCTTTGGGAACGGGCTGCCAGGTTTTCCAAGGAGTTGAGCTTCTTACTAGTGTATAATGTTGGAGCAACCATTCATTCTTGCCAGCCACCCTGAGGGCACACACTGTGAGTGAAATAACAGTTAATGCCAGACTCAGACTACAGTCTGGCCCAGTCAGAAGGGTGGATTTGTTCTTTCTCTGCTCACCCAATTTCCCATGCTGCTCCTTGTCCCCTTAGCCTCCAGATGGCACCCATGGCTCACTTTAATGTCAATCTGTAATCACATAAAACTCCAAAAGAGGCTTGAGTGTTTCAGGAGAACTCTGATAAAAGTCACAGTTCTAGTGGATGCAGGTTGCCTTGTACCCCAAGGAAAGCTATTTCAAGCTTATGGGCTCTGTATGCAGTGTGAACTCCCAACAAACCTCATGCAACCCCAATTCGGGATCTCTTGTCCTGGTAAAACAACCCTCCTCCTTCTCATGAAGAGTTTTTGCCCTCATTTTATTCTGTCTCCTTTTACTGGGGTTCAGGAGGGAGAAGTCACTGTGTAGGTTGGCCTTGAAGTCAATGAGATCTGCCTCCATCTGCCTCCTTGGTGCTGGAACTCAAGGTGTGTGTCATTGTTCCCATGAGCAATGCTTCTTGTCTCCTCAACATTACCATTCTTTGCCTTCCACAAAGGCCCTGGACCTAAACTGTCTGCCTCCTCTTACCTCTGCAGGATTGACTGGCTGCCTTCCAGGTTTCTGGGCCTGGTGTAAAATATAATGTGGGCTTCCCTATTAAAAATGTATTTATAAGAGTGACTGGAGAGATTGCTCAGTGGTTAAGAGTGCTTATTGCTTTTGCAGAGGAATGGCTTAAGTTCCTAGCTGCCATGTGGTGGTTCAGAACCACCAGTAACACCGGTTTCAGGGGATCTGATACCATCTTCTGAACTGGGTGGACTCCTGCATATATGTGATGTGCGTGCACACACACATACACACACACTTTGATGAGAACATCAGAGCTCTAGACTAAACACAGGAGGCTGTTCTGGGTGTGGAGACCTCTGCGTATGCTGTGTGTGTGCCTGTGCAGCCAGCCTTGTTCTTTTGGGAGAATAGCCCTCCGCTACCCTCCATGTGTCACCTGCTTTAGTAGACTGCTTTTCAGCACTGCAATGAAGCGCTCGAGGAAAGACAGCTTTATAAAGAAAGTATGTTTGTTTGCACTCACTCTTCGTGACAGGACGGTACAGGCTCTGGTGAGGGCTTACTCAGGGCCACATCACTTAATGGCAGATGGCAAAGGTAGGTTCACACATGGGAGGAAGAAATCACATGACTAGACAAGAAGCCAGAGAGATCTTGTGTGGGAAGATGGCAGGAGGAACCACTTTGTTTTGTAACTATCTTCTCACAAGTATTAACCAGGATCCCATGAGACTGATCTTAATCCCCTTTGAGAGCACACCCTCCAGGGACCCAAGGACCCTCCTTTCTGTAGGCCTCACCCCTTACAGATCTTTCACTTTCCACACACCCGTGGTATGTATCTTTGTGGGTGACAGTTATCCCCTACCTGAAGCTGGAACTAAAGGTGTGTGTCACTGCACCTGGGTGGAGAGAGGGCTCTGAAAATCATCATTTCCCCTAGAGACACTGCACTCATGCGCATCTCCGAGGAAAAATACTTACCTACTGGTGTGATTTTGATTCTGTCCCACAGGAGCATACACAGCTCAGACGGGGCAAGAATGGATTCATTGGTGCTTTTGCCCTCTCTGTGGATCTGACAACATCTTGATTATGGAATAGTATTGGTGCCAATTGATTTTTTTTTAAGGGAGAGTGTTACTATGGAGCCTTGGCTTGTCTGGAATTCTCTATTTAAATCAGGATGACCTTAAACTTACAGAGATCTATGTACTTTTGGCTTCCAAGTTCTGGGACTAAAGGCATGGACCACCATGCCTGGCTTTGACTGATTTATTTGTATTTATTCTTCCTCTGATAGAAGAAAAGAATGTTCCCAGTTCTCTCTCTCTCTCTCTCTCTCTCTCTCTCTCTCTCTCTCTCCCTCTCTCTCTCTTTCTCTCTCCCTCTCTCCCTCTTTCCCTTTCTCTCTCTCTCTTTGTGTATGTGTGTGTGTGTGTGTGCGTGTGTGCATGTTAAAATCTACTCTTTCAGCCTTTTAAGTACATAGTTCAGTGTCATTATCTGTATCTGTATAGGCAGGCTTCTCCACTATTCATCTCTAGAACTTTACCATCGTCTAAATCTAATTACTTTCATTGCATCTATTCCCTTGAACCAGAAGCCCCCGGAAGGCTGAAAACATGATTTACTCATTTTTCAATTTTCTTTCAGCCTTTCTATAGTAGACACTCAAAATGCATATAGAATTGCATTTACACCCAGTAGATGAGAACAGAGGAGAAAGCTATTTTAGCATGACCTGTGGAAATGACTGGATGCGTATGCTGCAATTAGTACTGCCTGCTTCTGTTATCAACGTTGACCTTTTATTCCCATGCGCTCTCTTGTATCCTTCAAGATGTCCTGCTGTCGTCTAATCTAAATGTTAGCTTTTCTTAGGGTAAAAGCTGGTACAATGAACTAGCCACGAAGTTTTAGCTATATAAACACTGCATTTTTTTTTGTGCTTATTATAGGGACATAAGGTCCTGCCATGGTGTGTTTGTACCACATACCGCAGTGCAGAATGTCAAAATCAACTCAATGGAAGACAGAGGAGTAGAGAAGGCACACCAGGAAGTGAGGCACATGGCCTTTCATTCACTTCCTGTCCTCAAAACCAAACCTAGAATTGATGACATCACTGTTATTGACAATTCTTAGAGAAATTGAATCAAATCTTTGAGTGTAATGAAGGATGGTAAGTGTGGTTTTATTTTTATCCAGAACCATCTTCAGTGACAACTGGGTCATACAGAAGAATTTCAGGTGCTCGTTCTTCCCTGTCATATTATGATAGAAAGGTGACCTGGTTAACCTCCTTCTATCAGTTAGTTGCCTGGCCAGCCCATACTTAGGTCAGCCATATGCTTAATATCTCTCACCCAAGTTCCGATAATGATTCTTGGGAAATAAGTCCATTTAAAGACACATGGATGGGATCCCCACTCTTTATAAGTGGAGCCTTCCAGCAAAGAAACAATCCTCATATCAACGTTACTTATGCTTCACCCATGGTGAGCACCCTGAGTAGGCAAGCAAGCGTATTTGACGTCATAAACAAAAATCTACTCTTTCATAGTGGGCATGTTAACGAAGTCTTATCCCGGGCAAATCCAGTTGTTATTATGACTATTACTATGACTATACTGGAGTAGCCAGTAGCAAGTATTTTTTTGTATTTACTGTTTAGGAAGCATTGAACTAACTGCTGTGTAAACAAAATTTGAGTTAGTATTTCTGATGATTCCATGGGTATGGCCTATCACAGTTTGGAAATTTATGAGTAAAAAATATTTTTCAGATGACATAAGTAAAAGTTGGCTTTACTAGAGAAACATGACAAGGTCCATATCAAAAAGGGAAAACAAATTTTTTTTGAGGCAGGATTTCACTGGAGAGCTCTGGTTAGCTTGGAAGTCGCAAGTGCCACTATGCCATCTTAACCTTCCTTCCTTCCTTCCTTCCTTCCTTCCTTCCTTCCTTCCTTCCTTCTTTCCTGTCTCTCTCTTTCTTTCTATTAAAATAATCTTTTTTAAAATTTTATACCAATCCTAGTTCCCCCTCCCTCCCCTCCTCGTGCTCCCCCCACCTTCTCCCTACCCCACCCCCATCCATTCCTCAGAGAGGGTAGGGCCTCCCATGGGTAGTCAATGAAGTCTGTCACATCACTTGAGGCAGGACCAAGGCCCTCCCCATTGTATCTAGGCTGAGTAAAATATCCCTCCATATGGAATGGGCTCCAAAAAGCCAGTTCATGCACTAGGGATAAATCCTGATCCCACTGCCAGTGGCTCCACAAACTACCCAAGCCACCCAAGTGTCACCCACCAGGTTTGCATAAAAATGGAATGGGCTTTATGGCTATTCTGGGAGCAGTTGGTTACTCCCATGACAGTCATGTCATTTGTTATTTAAAACAATATAAGAAGGAATTGTAAATGTATAATTATGACATTTATTAATTGACATGTATCTTACAGAATCAGAATTGTATAATCATGATAACTTTTCTTGATTTTTCTTCCCTAATTTCAGAATATTAAGACTGTAAAGATATCTCTACATTTTCTAAGCTGTAAATGCTTTCTGTCAGAGTCCCGGATATACTACCCTCAAAATACTGCACACTGACAATGGAGAAAACCTTAGAAGCAGAGATTTCCTAGTACTCTTCTGCTTTGAATCAGGTCATGAAAATTATTGGCCTATACACTGTATTCATGGATAAGATTTCCTCTAGTTTATTGACATTATATCAGACATACCTTTTAACATCCATCACTTTCTCCAGCCCTCTGTATTTTTTTTTTTTTTTTTGGTTTTTCAAGACCGGGTTTCTCTGTAGCTTTGGTGCCTGTCCCAGAATTAGCTCTTGTAGACCAGACTGGCCTTGAACTCCCAGAGATCCTCCTGCCTCTGCCTCCTGAGTGCTGGGATTAAAGGCGTGCGCCACCACTGCCCGGCAGCCCTCTGTATTTAAAATATATAGTATTCTCTGTTTCCTTTAATCTTCATTTCTAAAACCTCTCATGTCATATAAAATACATTAAATGAATTTATCATGCTTTTCTTGTTAATTGTTTTTTTTTCCTTTAAGTATATAGGTCCCTTTATGAGTTCTGTGATGGGTATATAAGAAAGCTTTCTTCTACAGCAAGAACACAAAGATTATATCTTGCAGTTTATAAAATGAAGCCTAACAGAAATAATTGTTTGTGGCATTCCCCACAATTTAATTAACTCCAACCTATTATCATTTTCAGTTTTATCAAATTTGAAACCAAAATTTCTGACAAGTTTAAAAGAAACTTAGCCTTCCAAGGTTAACTAAATGTTAGTAAAATGTATTAACATGTGTTTCAGGGTTGATATGTCATTCAAATTAAAAAGTACACATACTAAAAACAAACACAAGAAAATTAACTGTGTAGAAATTATTTTTGCAGCTTTTAAGAACTTGGTCAACAAGAAACAACAGTATTTGACTTTCTCAAATAAATTAAAAAATCCCAGGTCTTGTTGCTAGGGATGATAGAATCTCCTTTCCTGGGTCATTACCAGTCACATCCTAAAAAGCTGATCTTGTACTTTAATAAAGAATTCAATTCTTTTAATCATTTCACTGTTATTTAATTTAATAATTGATCAGAGTCTTAGAACATACAAGGTGTTTCTGTTTATTAATTATATTTCTCTAACATCTGTTACAAGTCAAAAATTGAAATTCATAGTCTTGGACTAGCACAAAGAGAATTGCTATCAGAAACCAAACTATTAACAATACAGGGATTTATCAATGAATACTACTGTGATATTTATATTCCAAGCAATGTAAAGGAGAACAGTGTGGTATTTGGGCCTGGGTTTCCAGAATAATTTGAGTACTGAGCAGAGGATAATATGCCTAAAGTCATCAGAATGAGGTCAGTCAGATGCTGTATCCTTGGACAAATATAGACAAGATTTCTCTGATGCCTCCATTTTTACAGCTATGAAATCTAGGCTTGAGAAAGTCTAAAAACTTGTAAAATGCCTTGTTTGGTTGGCAGGCTTGAGAGCAGAGAACTATGGGTTGTATGATGCCATTTTTGCTGCCATTCTTTATTTTAAAATTGTATGCATTTCTAAGATGCCCAGAATAAATGAAGACATATCTGTCACTCCCAATAGACTGGGAAGGGCATGGCTGGGGAACAATGTGGCATCTTAAAGCTGTTCTCAATGCTCTTGAGAACTTGATTATGACTTAGAGAAGAGACTTGCGCTGTAAGACAGAGAAGCCTTAGTTGAGATTTGTCCCTTTCTGTGAGTGGTAGTGAGACTATGAAACAATCAGGGTATGGAATGGGGGTTCCCTCATATTTTCTTGGTGAGAATCGTTAATCTCACTCATTATCACTAGAATTATGGTGCTTCTAGGAGCATTGAGAGAAGTCTCATCAGATAGTGTTGACATCTTTTATACTGTAAGGATGACAATGAACAGTATCATCATCACCAATGAACTCTTGCCTTGCACTAGCCACAATCCATTTCTAGTCTAAGCACATTCTCCATATCAGTTCCCTGAGTTCTTTTGATAATCTAAATATATCCTATGATAAGGGCCTTACTGAGGTCAAGAAGGCAGAGAAAGGTAGAACTGAAACCTAAATGCATAGTCTTAGCCATTATGCCCCTTGATTCCCACGTAGAATTCACTTCTTGAACTTGGTGGTCATGACCACATATGGTATTATATAACTGAATGTGGGGCTGGGGGAGGTCCTGAAAAAACTGATAACAGTAAAACGTTTCTGAATGCACAACAACCAAAAGCTGATTCAAAATCAAATGTGACAGGCATGAGTTTTTTCCGGCAGTGGTTGCCCACAGTGTGTTACTTGCCTTCACTGCAGCCTTGGTTCTAAACACTGCTGTGGAATAATCCTCTTGTACACTGTAAAATTTTTCACTTGAATTGGTTGAATAAAACACTGATTTGACAGTAGCCAGGCAGTAAGTATAGATGGGGCAACCAAACTAAGGGTTCTGGGAAGAGGAAGGGCAGAAGCAGAGAGTTGCCAGCATATGCAAAGAAGCAAGATGAGAACGGCATACTGAGAAAAGATACCAAGCTTATACTAAGCATAAATAAGAATTGTGGGTTAATTTAAGTGTAAGAGTTAGCTAGTAACAAGCCTGAGTTATCGGCTGAGCATTTATAATTCACCTTTCCAAGAGATGGGGTGGGCAGTTTTTGGTTATTCAGTGGGTTATGGATATTTGTCATCATTTAGAGGGATTGGGTCCAAGTTTTTATTGGTAATGGTCAGAAAAAAAAAACTGAACAAAGGAGATTATATTCAGGGATCTTGTTCTGAAAAGAAAAAAAGTAGAGATATAGAAATGAGTATAAAAGGGTAGATTATTGAATCTACTTTTAAGTCAAAAAGCAACTACTAATCTTAAATATTTTATGTGGTATGAATTTTTGTATATTGATACATATTTGAGGTTATTTTTGTTTTACTGCGTGTTTCTACTCTTAAGATATTTTTGTATAATGATATAAATTTAAGGCTACCTTTGTTAGAACATCCTATGTATGCCTTTCTATTCTTCTTCAAGTTATTGTACCTATACAGATAATTTAACAATGTAAATTTCTAGTCCTTGAAAGTTATTATTACAAACTATTTAGGATTTTTTTCAAGGTCATACACAAATATATTTAGATAGATGATCTTCAAACACTTTAAAGACCTACAGAATATAGCTTTTTTTTTGAGACATGGTTTCTCTGGGTATCGGTCCTGTCTGTTCTAGAACTTTCTTTGTAGACCAAGGTGGCCTTGAACTCACTGAGATCTGCCTGTCTCTGCCTCCCAAGTACTGGAATTAAAGTTGTATACCACCACAACCTAAGCAGAATATGGCATTTACTATGCTTAATAACCTAAGTTTTTTTTTTTTATGACAGTGAGACAGGTCTGCTCCTGGAAGCACTAATCCACTTCAAAAAAGAATGATGGGTGTCAAAGAATCTCCATGTGGAGTTTTCTTTCTTTATGGCAAAAGCTAGCCATGTGGGTAAAGAAACTTTCCTTCTCTCAATTTCTGATAGTTATTGTCCAAATTGTACCAGCAGGACACAAAATAAAGTGACTATGAAACTTTGCTAAGACAAGATAGGAAAATCCTTAAAAATTTCCTGCTTCACGGAAAGGTCTTTGAGATATGCTAGGTCTGTAGGCCATAGATAGATGACCCAATGTTACAGAAGGACTTTGGGTGACTGTCGAGGCAGTGAGATGCCCCTGTTGTTAGGTAACATTTTACCCTTCTGGGGTCTTTGATGATGTTGAAAACTAGATAGTTATAGTTTTCTTTAGTTTTGATAAAAGATAAATTAGGTACAAACCTTCAGACTCATCAAGATGAATAGATAATAGAGTATTTTCTCTAATTTTGTCAAATACAAATAGAGTGGATATTGTAATTATTACTTGATAACTCTTTTTGTTGTATATAATCCTTTTTTAAAAATATTTTTTATTTATTATGTATACAGTATTCTGTCTGCTTGTATGCCTGCAGGCCAGAAGAGGGCACCAGACCTCACCACAGATGGCTGTGAGCCACCATGTGGTTGCTGGGAATTGAACTCAGGCCCTTTGGAAGAGCAGGCAATGCTCTTAACCACTGAGCCATCTCTCCAGCCCTGTTGTATATAATCTTAATATGTTAAAGTTAAAATCTTCCTATTTTTAATTAGACAAATAAAGAGAAATGGTTTGGAATAATCCTCTTATATACTTTAAAGATTTGACACTTGAATTGGTTTAATAAAATGCCAATTGGCCAGTACTAGGCAGGAAGTATAGGCGGAATAACCAAACTAAGGATTCTGGGCAGAGGAAGGGGAGAATCAAAGAGTTGTGGGCAAATACAAAGAAGCAAGGGGAGAATGGCATACTGAGAAAAGGTACCAAGCCACGTGGCTAAACATAAATAAGAATTATAGGTTAATTTAAGTGTAAGTGTTAACTAGTAACAAGTTTGAGCTATTGGCCAAGCATTTATAATTCATATTTGGCCTGAGTCAGTTATTTGGGACTGAGTGGTCAGGAGAGAAATGTCCGTTTACAGTGCATTGTGTAAATACTTGCCCATGTTATACTGGGCAAGCCATTGTTCTGTGCAACTTCAATGAACAATGCCTAAGACACTTTGGCCCCAATTCAAGGTTATTCTATGTCATGAATGGTAGTGTTTTTTTATTGTGCAGTGTTTTCTGCTTTTCTAATGGTTTAATTATAGAAAGAACTCAATATTTTTCTACTGTCATTTCTCAGTGTCTAAGAATCCAAATGTATTTTTGGATTGCATTGAGCTGGGATGTTTGGCTTTAAAATTTGATTTTTGTGTTATTGGTTTGAGTTTCTTAAGATTGTTAAATGGATTTTATTTTAGGATCAGGACAGAATTTTTAAATATTCCTGAAATGTCTCTAAACATAGTTCTTTCATTCTGTGTTATGTATTTATGCAAATCATTGATAATTACAAAATCAAAATATCAGTCAACTCTGAAAGACACTGAGGTTGCTGTATGTTTGGCAATATCAATATTCAGCCAAGTTTAAATCTTTATGCAAAAATAGGCATGCCTATCTTATTAGCTTGCAACTTGTTTTCATTTTTAATAAATGGCAAAATTATATATAGAAAATAATTATTTGAAAACTAAAATTCCTTCTGATTTAGTATCAGCAAATGTTTGATGGAGAAAAGAGCAACTATACATAAATAGAGATGGCAAGTTCAGGGTAATGCTTCTAGTCAAACGTGTGCCATGATAACATGTAATAACATGTTTGCTGTGTATTTCAAAACATGAATTTAGACAATACAAACTTTGTATAGTTCTTAACAAACTATGTAATAAGTTAAGAGTGGCACAACTCTCCTTGGGCCTGAGAATACACAAGCTGTGGCATCATGTCAAGCATCTACTTTGTGTTTATGGTGAAAATATAGGTAGTTATGGGCCAAAGGAACCTTCTTGGGTCATGACATCAGAATTATACCTAATACTTTAGGATACAAAACATGTTGAGAGTTGCTGCTTCTTTGTCCTTATTCTCCACTAACTTAAAGTTTTCTCTGCTTTCTCTGCACTTTTCTAGCTCTTTTACTCTTTTTTACTCACTCTTCCTGCATCTCAGAAAATAAGATTTTTTTTGGAAGACAAATTGAAATCCATCAATTGAGAACCTAGATCATTTATTGCCGTCACAAATGAACCCCTCCACATGGTGCCTCCATCCTCTTATGCCTTGGGAGCATAAGCATGTTTTTTCTTGCTAAATGCAGTTCTCTGCAGTGGGCTTAACTCACTTCCTGTCATAGGAAAGCTTGGAAACAGTGTCCCTTTTCTCTTGCTTATTCAACCTCTCTTTTATTTGTACTTCTTAATTGCTGAAAAAGCTCTCTTTAACAGGGTTCATGAAGAAGGGGACAAGAGAGGATAAAGGGTATGAGAATATAATAAAAATACATTATGTCCATTCATGAATATGTCACAATAAACTCATTATGTATAATTAATATATGCTGATAAAATATTAAAAGAGAAATCAGGAAGGAACCCTTGTTGACCTTGAAGCCATGCATTTTTGAATTTTATGGTTAGACTTCTTGAAGTCTGTGTCTGCTGCCTCCTTCATTGTTCTAAGAATCCCCTCAAATCATGTTACTCTGGCTCTGTCTTGGTGAGGTGGTGGCTTTAGATCCTATGTAAAACATACATAGATACATATCATTCTTCTTAAGTCAACGCACCAGGCAGAGTCTGTCTCTGTGCTCAGGATGGATGAACCCCCAACACCATCTTCTGCTGCTCTCCTCTGTCCTTCATTCCCTTCTGCTGCTCCATGGGTCACCTCTGCACTTGTCTACCACAGGGTCTTGACATGCACTATTTCCCTGATTTAAAAAGCTCTTCCTCCCCCTATTTATTTGATAAGTTCAGTTATTCAAATGCAGACCAAACGTTTTCTTGAGGAATCTTTCCTGAGCTTGATCAGTTTCCTTGGAAGGTCAAGAGATACAGTTTAATATCTCCATAATTTACTGCCCTGAAGTGACAGTGGCCCTCCTCCTGGTTTGGTGAATTTCGATTCTGACTATGTAATGGTTTTTTTACAAAAGACATTTAGTGAGCTCCTGACAGGGTATGTGTGCCTGGTATGTTTAAATGTGTTTGGAAGGTGCTTTCCATCAGAGTGCTTATTTTGTAGGACTCGTGGTCTTTCAGGCTGGCTAAGCACAGCTCTGCTCCTCATTAAGATTGTGACAGATGCAGGAAGCAGATGTGAGCTGGGTGAGAGGTCCTGATCCAAGCTGGAGCATCTCGCAGTTGCCACAGAATGTCCTTTCCTGAGTGGTGTGGTGATTTTTGATGGTCACTGTCTTTGTTGCTGCAGGCATCCCTATGTTGGGTTATCCAGTGATGAGACTCTTCATGTCAGCTCACTGTCCCCTGTCCTTTTGACAGTCTTTCAAGTCTCAAAGACTCCTTAATCTGGTGTACTTCCTGGGTAATTTTTAGAGGAATACAAACAGAATATTGTGTATAGTACCTCTTAATGAATGCTAAAACTTGAACAAGGAAAGCAGAGATAAAATAATAATGTCCATTTTTGGCATGATGAAACAGGACACATTATAAATAAGTAGCGGTGACAGTGGTAGAACTTAGGCAAACTTTCGGTGTAGTGCCTTTTTTCTGTAACATCATGGGTTTTAAAATGTTTAAAACTTCATATTGTCTTCTCTTCACCTTAGTACTTATATTTGTTTATGTTAATTGGCATTTCAGTTCAGTGAAGTGCAGTTATGGGCTGGCTGCGAAGAAGATTCTTTGAGATACAAACCAGTAACGGAAACTCTTCATGCGTATTATTTGATGGGAGAAGAGGCGGGGATTATAGTGGTTTGATGGGAACGGCCCCCATAGGCCACATGTTTGACTGCTTGGCCCCTAGTTGTTGGAACTGTCTCGGGAAGCTCAGGAGGTGTGCCTCTGGGGGTAGGCTTTGAGGTATCAAAGGCCCACACCGTTCCCAGTCAGCTCTCTGTGTCTCCAGCTTTTGTGTAGGCTCTCATCTTCTGCTCTAGAGCCATTCCTATCTGTCTGTCTCCATGCTCCCTGACATGATGATCATGGACTAAGCCTCTGAAACTGCAGCTAAGGCCCCGATGAAATGCTTTCTTTTTAAGTTGCCATGGTCATGGTTTCTTTATGCATCAATAGAAAAGTGACTAAGACAGAGACAAAATAATATCAGTTATTTCAGTACTTCAATGCCTTGTGCCCAACCTTTACTGAATTGAAATTAAGCCTGGTTTTAGAGTTCACTTCCTTTACATACCACTTGATGAATGTTATATATTTAGAGCCAAGTCAGGCGACAAAAGAATTGTGAGAGCCAATGCAAAGAAATTTTTTTAAAATTTATTTATTTATTTATTAAAGATTTCTGCCCCTTTCCCCCCACTGCCTCCCATTTCCCTCCCCCTTCCCCAATCAAATCCCCCTCCCTCGTCAGCCCAAAGAGCAATCAGGGTTCCCTGCCCTGTGGGAAGTCCAAGGACCACCCACCTCCATCCAGGACTAGTAAGGTGAGCATCCAAACTGCCTAGGCTCCCACAAAGCCAGCATGTGAAGTAGGATCAAAAACCCATTGCCATTGTTCTTGAGTTCTCAGTTTGTCCTTAGCCTTGATCCAAAGCGAGTTCAAGGACAGTTAAAACTTGAGGTAGGTCTTAAACTTGGAACAGTGAATTATTTATTAACATTTAATGCAATTTGGTGGCCTATAGAGGAATCTCTTTCTCCCTCTCTTTAAATTAAAATGTTAAGATTTATTTATTATTTTGCATGTATGAATATTTTGCATGCATGTATGTATATGTATCGCAGTCCTGCCTGGTGCCTCAAGAGGTCAGCAGAGGGAGTCAGAGTCAGGTCCCCTGGAACTGGAGTTATGGACTATTGTGAGTTGCCATGTAGGTGCTTGGCATCAAACCTGGGTCCTCTACAAGAATAGTTAAGTGCTCTTAACTGCTGAGCTATTGCTCTAGTCTCCTAAGAGGGAACTGTGAGTTTTGCTGTTCTTTTTTTTTATTATTTTAACTTTTTACTCTTGCTAATTTATCAGGAAAGAAGAGAAGGCCCAGTTCTTATAATATTCACTGTTGGTTGCCTTCCAAAATATCTAAGCTGGCCGCATACACTAAGGGCTACATTTTTCCTATTCCCTTGTAGGCAGTCTGTCTGTGTGAAGGAGTACTAGCCAGTGAACCATAATGGAAGATGGCAGTATCCCTAGGTAATTTTAAAAGCCATCTCTCTGGCCAAAGCACAGGTAGATTACCTGAGATGTCAAGTGCCCTCTTAAGGGCTGTGATGCACTAGAGCTGAAGTCTAAGAGTTGTTTTTAGGTCATATTTTTGGGGTCTATGTCATGAGTTAGCCAACTAGTTCTAGCTAATATCTTACATTCTATTACAGAAATTGTTCTAAAACTTGGACCTTATTTTTTTCCTAAAAGAGATAAGTTAGTTATTTTGTGTCAAATGTCTGAGGTCTGTTTAAACTCTAAAACAGGGTATCATATATCATTGTAAGAGAAAGTTAATGCCAATACGAATAATGTTGTTTTCCTCTTTCCCTCCTCCTTCTTCTTTTTGTATGAATCCAAAGGACCTAGTAGGAAAAATGAAAGGAATTCCGGGACTGTTAGTCACTTTCAGCTTTTGTGACAAAATGTTTGCAAAAATAAATTTAGGGAGGAAAGGTTAGTTTAGGCTTAATTTTTAGGGGTTTCAGACTGTGTTCAGCTGTGGCATGGGAGAAACATCATGGCGAAAGGACACAGTAGAGGGAAACTGCTAGTTTAATGGCAGCTAGGAAGGTGGGAGAGAGGAAGGGATAGAGGAGAGAGATGAGGAAAGACATCTTTCGAGTCATGCCCCTAGTTACTGTCTTTCTTCAATCCCGCCACACCTTCCATAGTTTATTCTACCTGACAAATCCACTCAAATATGAGTCTGTCTAAAGATTATCCCATCAATTAGGTTAGCGTCCTCATGATCCAATTAATAGATGAAAACTCCATATCTGAACAAAGACCAAGTCATTGACATTCAAGCCCTCAGTGGACAGCCATTGTCCACATTCTAGTACTGTGGTATTGATGGGCACTTGGAACCTGGGAGAGGAACAAATGAGGAGCATGGCCCATTACCGCGTGTAGTATGCTAGGGGAGACCACAGAGAAGAGACACCGCATACTTTTCTATCCTCTGGCTGTTCAGAGGCTGGCAAGGAGCAAACATTTCTCAGAGAAATGAGAGCATGCACTGTTGACATCCCTGTGTGAACATACATAGAGAATTCCTGAAACTGAAAACCCTGCCTAAAGCAGGAGCAGACACTTGGTCTCAAGCATTTTGCAGTGTGCACACAGAACAGCAGCACTCAGAGGTAGAGACATGAAATATGGAAGATGAATGACCCGCTTTCCTGTTGTTAAGGACTGTAGTGAACCAGAGCTGTTAGTGACAGTGTCCAAGGGGAGCCATTCTTTTCCACGGGACTTTGAAAGTTTTCTTGTTATGGCAGATTTCCTGAGACGTTTGAGAATGATTTTTATCTACTAGGGTAAGAGTGATGAGATTGTTTATTCATGTTTAATGTCTCCATTGAATGAGAGTTGCCTGGTGGATCCTGTTGAGATAGATCAGTTACATTCTTAGTGTTGGTCTCAGAGGGTGGGTGAGGGGAGAGGCCTGAAGAAGTGGAGATTTAGATGCTTTAGATTTAGTGGAGATTGTACAAAGTGGAGATATTTTTGGAACACTTTATTTGCCAAAACTTTTCTCCTGGCTGCCTAAACTCACAGGACCTTGGTCATGTGGAGCTTGTTATAAATATGCCTTTCTCTTTTACGTGTGAAGATGCAGAGATTTGACTGAGGCTGGAAAGCTGAGGATAATAGATCATGAAATACTATACATCCTCGAGACAGACCCACACTCAAAGACTTGCTAAGAGGCGGCTGCGCTCCTCTTTGCCTTTATAGGCATGTAAGGAGAAATTTGATATTCAAGATAATTTAAGGAAAGAAGTTTTAGGAAGAAAGAGGGTTTTGATGTTTTTTCTCTCTTTGATAAAAGTCATTTTACCCCAGGGTAGGTAGGAGAGACACCAAGAAAATCATTTAGAGATACTTGGAATGTTTCTTCAAGATGGACTCAGTGGAGGTTATGGGGCTGGAGCTATGCGGGAGTTTTTAGGAGACTTTGAAAGCCATGCTTTGTGTCTTGGACTAGGAGTGGAGGGAGAACAAGTCAACCTGAAGCAACTACATGGCACTTACTTCAAAGTGGAGCGTGTGTGCCATGACGCAGAAGAAGCCTACTGGGGGAATGGAGCGTCAGGAGAGGACAGTGGAGGAAAGGGATGGATGAAAACAAAGTGTGAGGGAAAGACCATAGCGAACAGCATTACTTTGTATGATAATTAAAAAAAGTAAAGTCTTGAGAGGAGGGGTGGTAGACATGGGAGTGGGTGGGAGGCTGCAAAAGAACAACATTCCTACAGTGTAATGAAGGCTGGTGAACAAAATAATCGCAGGGGCAAGAAAGGCTTGAGTTCCCTGGGTGAGCTCTGCCTAAAACTGCTTCTTCTGAGGAGAGGAACCCTATGAATGAGAAGCTATGGGGTAGGTGGATCAGTGGAGGCTAGGGGAGGAATCAAGAGGCCAGTCAACTGTGTGTGTGGGGTGACACAGTCATCCTTTCTCATGAATTTCCTCTTCCTATTGCACTGACTTTAGAGGGACTTTGAAAAACAAGAGGAAGGACAGAAAATGGAGAGGGGAGGGATTGGGAGAAAGAGAGAGAGAGAGAGAGAGAGAGAGAGAGAGAGAGAGAGAGACAAAGAGCATGCTCTAGTGATAGCCAACAGGGTCCCGTATTTATGAACATCTCCCAGCTCAAGTCTGTGCATAAGATTAGACAAGGCTGGATATTTTTAAGCTGCACATGAAAATAAAGGCTTAAACAGCACTTGATTGGATTTTGCAATGCCTAAAATTTAGTTGCAATTAACAAAATTAGATTTGTTATTATAACTGAAATGACTAGAAAGTTAAAGATGCTACTTAATGGTTTATCCTGGTATGCCAGGGGAACTTTGTTTTGACGACAGTGATGAAAAACAAAGTTATTTGCCATGTAATTGAAGAAACTATCACCTGCATTGATTTTATAATACTGTATGAGTTTTTAACAAACATGATTCTAGAATTTATGCTTCCATTCAAAATTATATTTTGGACATGTTTCTATTATCAACACAACATAGATCAATACCATTAATTGTATAGGTACATAGTAATCTACATTATATATTTTCATAAAAGAACATTGTTTTTTGAGGGCTTGGGGAATAGTATTGCTGTGGTGCAGAGACCCGAAGACCATGAGCAAAGTCAAAATTGAGAGTCTGTATTATGCCGGTGACTGCCTAGAGAGAAACACTTCTCACAGAGAAGCCTTGAATGGATTTTACAGGGAGTTTTTAAAGGCAAAGAACCCAGAAAAACCACATCGGCTTGGCAATTGCTGGGGGAAGTAAAGCAAGCAAGCAGTTTAACTGAAGCCAACCTTGAGTTTCTAAGAAAGTGCTGAGTACTTTCCCATGGGACTTTTCATGGCAGGGGAGAAGAGGAGTGTGTGTGTGTGTGTGTGTGTGTGTGTGTGTGTGTGTGTATGTGTTTCAGGCTAAGCTAATGATGACTCCAGTTGTTACAAGATGGAAGAACTTTTGCCATGCCACAGGAAGTTGTGTGCTACACAAGCATGAGAATCTGAGCTAGATCCCTACAACTAAGGAAGTGCATGGTAGGTAGTGGGCACCTGTCCTTTCAGCGCTGGGGAACTGGAGACAAACGGATATTGCTGGCTAGCCAGCCCGGCCAAATTGGTGATCTCCAGCACAGGGAAAGACTCTACCATGAGAAAAAGAGGGTGGATGGTGCCAGAGACGGATCTCTTGTCTTCACTTGTGTGCCTGTGGTGCATGGGCAGCAACCCCTCCCCAATGCATACACAAGCATTTTTCATGCACATGCTTCTGAGCATTGAGTTACCTGTAGGTTAAATTTGGAAAATGGCCTTGGTGTTTCTATAATATACATGCAAAATGTGTCTAAATTTTTAACAGATAAACTAATTTTTGAGACATTCTAATACTATTGGTTTTTTTTTTACAATTTATTCATCAATATTGGATCTTATTCAGTATTTTATCTTGTATAGCTTTCTTAAGGAAAATTATGGAATATTATTTTGGATTTGATTTTCTGAATTAAACTTAATATATTTGCACGTATTGTCCATTTCTATGTGTTTAAGGATATCAATAATTATATTTAACATATAAAAACTGAAGGATTATAGGTAAGACTAAATTCATCTGCATTTATGGCCTAGTCAATACTCCATTCCTTTTCTTCCACAGGCCTTCATACCCAAGTATTTCACATGACTGCCACTGGCAATTTTTGCAGCTATTTCTTCTAGAATTTACTTTCATATTTTTTAAATGCCATGCTCCAATTAAACCTTACTAGTGATATTTTTATTCATGAAACCATCTTCCTATCATGATTTCATTATGTCCTAAGTCACTTTTAATTGAGGGCTATAAATATTGAAATATTATTTTTTGTATCCTACTAACATGATAAACTGTATTTTCCTTTTTATTTCATATAAAATACATTTAAAGTTTTTTTTAAAAAATTTCATTAACCCATGTGTTATATTTATAGCAGTGTGGTTTAAATGATAAGTATTTTGGGATTTTCTGGTTGTCCTTCTGTTACTGATTTCCGTTTTAATTTCATTGTATTCTAGTAGTGTGGTTTTATTTTTGGTCATTTCTATTTTTAATTTGTGAAGGTGATGGTCTGCTTTTTGTTTGATGAAACATCCTCTAAATGTTAATTGAATTTACGGGTTAGTGGTAGAAAAAATCATAATATTAAAATTTGTGAGGGTTTAGGGCAAGATTTAAAGAGCCATGGCCATGTTGAAATATGGAAGGTGGGTAGAAGGCCCAGGAAAGGGGAGCGATGAGAAGCTGTTGTTTAATCTAGCAATGGCTAAGAAGGTCACCAGATGAAGAGTGGCACCAGCAGGGCTGGATGGAGATGAGAGCCCTCTTAGATCCGGAAGAGTGACTTTAGGGGAAACTAGTTTGACTTGCAACAGTTGAGTCTGTGGGCTGGTGAAGAATGTCAAGGAGATGGAGATTTGCAGGCTGAGTCTGAGCACCGCCATAAAAGTATGCTTTCTACTGCAGTATTTTTTTTTAAACTAACTAGCTGTCAAAGTGTATGCTATACACTGGCTGTAGCAATGCTGTTCTAGGAGATGTTGACTTCGAATAAGTGATCTGATTCAGGCTATCTGTATGGAAGACTAAGAACACTCGAGACGTAATATAACTATTTCAATCGAAGAACAAGTCAGTGGTCCTTTCATCTTGCTGTGTGTTGTCCTCTACTGAGAAATTACGCGATGAGTTCAACCAGAATCCAAATGTTTATTTTCTTATTTTGTTTGTACATTTGTCATTGCATTTAGTTACATATATTTATACATATGGTTACAAGTGGCTATATATATGTGTGGATATGGTTATAGACATTTCTACTGTATAGAATAAGTGTATAAATAAATTAGAATCTCTCTATACAATTATAAAAAGACTGAGTTATTTTTATAATTTAAAAACTTTCATGATTTTAAAGATGCTTCAAAAAAGATCCATGCTTACCTTCTATAGAAGCTAAGCTTTCAGGGCTGGAGAGGTGGCTTAGTAGGTGCTTACTGCTTTTACAGAGGCCCCAGGTTTAGTTCTCAGCATTTACATCAGGTTGTTCATAACAGCCAGGGTATCCAGTGTCTTCTTCTGACCCAAATGGGCACCAGCACACATATGGTGCATATGCACTGACACAGATGCACACACACACACACACACACACACACACGTAAATGAAAAAAAAATCTTTAAAAGCAAAGGCCTACTTTTAGTTTGTAAATGCTGTTCTGTGTCTCTCTCTTTCTCCCTCTCATCTCTTAGTAAACACACACACACAAGCATATATACACATATGCACTTACACATATAGACCTGATATTCACATCTATATGTTTAGGAAAAGTTGAACGTTAGAAATGTGGAAAAGTCCCATCACTATATTTAAACAGGGTACTTTAGAGACATTTTCTAATGAAATAATTTGGTATATTTTCTGTTAACCTTTTATCTGCCATCACTTTTTCTGTTTTTAATGTTTCACCCCAAGGCTTATATTACCAAATGTGATTTAATACTCACCCCTTTTTCTTACTGTGTTGATTTCATGACTCTGGAACTTCAAGAGCTTGGATTGAAGCTTTGCTCCATCTCAGCAGCTGTCTTTACTACTCTGGAGAGAGTGGTTTGAGTCCTTCTAAGCTCATCAGAGAGAAGCTGTGAGCTTCCTTCTTCACACCTCTTCTTCCAAGCATCTGTTTCCTGCCCGTGTGAGCAGGATGCTGAGGGAGAACACTCTGCATGGAGGGAGAACGTGGTGAGAAGAGAGGTGCCCTTCTGACAAGATTCCAGTCCTCAAGGGCCTTCTTGCCATTTTGATCTTGATATGTTTAGAACAGTTTATAAACCATGTCTTACTGGAAAGAAGGCGTGGTAAGAAGACAGATGACCTCAATGACTGCCCAACCCTTGGGGGAAAATCACAAGTTCGTTGCTTCTTTCTTCCATGTATGAAGCGAAACAATAGGATATTATATCTCCTTTCTTTATTGCTCTATGACACTAATTCACTTCTGACTTCCTTCTTACTTCATTGATTTGTATATAACACACACACACAATGTAATACACACACATAGTTCACATATACACATATTCTCACGCATACACACATGTGCACACACACATACACTCATACACACACCCCACACACATGCATAGAAACACATGCAGTAGTATTTTATTGTATTGCTCTAGGTTCTCCTAGAAAATGTCTTTATTGGCTGCTTGTTTAAGAACTACCATGAAGCATTAATATCCCACAATACTGAGAACTAGTTCTGGAACATTAACTAACTAGGTTGCAAACTCTTAGCAACGAAAAACGTGAAGTTGTGTAACACATACTCAATGATTGAAGGAAGGCAAATCTGAGTTTCCTAACAGCATTTGGTTACAAAGAATAAGATAAATAGTTCGTGGCACTTCAAGCAAGGTAGGGGATTAAGGAGATGGGAGTAGAAATGTCCACAGAGAACACCCCCTCCACACACACACCTTTCATGTTTGAAAGATTGGCAGAGTAAGTAGAGTTCTCAAAAGAGACTAGAAGACATGAAGTTCAGAGCAAGACAGAGGAGCCTGCAAACAGGACCTGGAAGGAGAAGCCGTCACAAGACAGGAATTGGTCAGCAGTATCAAATGACAGAAGAAGGAGATAGGCAATGATGAGAAACCTTTTTGTGGCTTTGTCACTTGTAGTCAAATCACCAACTTGGGATTCCCTGGTAGATCTGAAAGACTGAGTGCTTGGCTTTGTAAACAATACAGGATCCTGTTAGTTCTATTGGTGTTTAAAATGACTTCCGTGAAAGGGATCTCCCATCTCAATGAATAAGACCATATGCTCAGAACAAAATTGTTATTGCTTATTCAGATTAAAAAATGTCAAGACTGGCAAATTTTACCATCACCACCAACAAAAAATAACAATTCATTTAAAAACTAGCTGTGGTGGTTTGTGTGCAAAATGTCTTCCATAGTCTTGGGCATGTGAACATTTGGTCCCCAGTTGGTGGCGCTGATAAGGGGAGGTTTGGGAGGTGGGGACTTGCTGCAGGAAGTATGTCACTGGGAATTTGAGAGCTTCAATCCTTTTTACTTGAAGTTTATTCTCTCAGCTTCATGCCTGTGGTTCAGGATGTGAGTTTTCTGGTTTCCTTTTCCAGTTGCCAAGCCCAGCACTCCCTGTCATGCCTGCTTCTTGCTTCCCTGTTATCACTGACTCTAATCCCAAATAAACTCTTTCTGCCATAAGTAGCCTTTGTCATGGTGTTATATCATAGCACGAGAAAAGCGACTAACATGCTAGCCTTCTCATCTTACATGTAAAATGTGAATTCACTCTTATGTAAAGACGGTTATCACTTGAGGTGGTATAGTTCCTGGCTGGAGCCCACTGGTGGGGAGATCCATGCTTTCCTTCTCTAGGGTCCCCCCAGTTGGCATTGTTTCCAGAAGAAAAAGTCTGCGTTGTCAGAGAACTGAAACTATGGGAATGGTGAATGCTCATCTGAAAATCTATTCATAAAAGCACATTTCATTGCTCGTGTTTCTGCACATAAACGGCACAGGCGTGACGTAGTCCTTGAGCTGAGTGAGGCTTCTGTGAAGTATTGAATTTAAAGTCCTTACCTGTCAGGCATTGTTTTACAAATTCTGTGCTGTAGACTCTTAGCTTTCCCACTTTTATTTGCAATTTGAACAAACACTACAGAATTTATGTTGTGTGTTCCACTCAACAGGCACGGATTTTGTGATTTTAGTACACCGTATTGTAGGCGCTTCCCTGGATGTCAGCAAGAAGGCCCCGTAGCACCTTCTAGAGAGCTAACACAGTGGTGGGGAGTGCAGACAGCTCTCGGAAACACCTTCTTCCATTGTTGAAAACAATTGCTTTAGTTATTCAAGAGCTCGTGTGCTCTTTTGGTTTGCTACCATATTCTCTTTTTAAAAGTATCACCTCAGAGTTTGAACAACCTTTAACTTGTTTGTCCTTAAAATTGATTGTTTTTTATATATACAGCTAGAAACTTGTGTCATCTCAATAACTGTAAAATGTTTGTTTTTCCACGGTTTTTTCTCTCTTCATGGATCCTTGCTTGTGAAACTGAATATTGATTTGAAAAAAATCATACTCTATACTCTGAAATTGCCTCTTTTATGCTCCTGATCTTTAACTACAGGAACCCTCCGTCTTCTAATCTGAAAAGAGAAGAAAGGGCCATAGTCTTTCTTCAGCATTATTCAGATGCTAAAGAGGATAAGTCTCTTAGGAGGGGCCTGAAATATGAGACCACACTAGTATTGCATTTTATAAATAATTGATTCAGCTTTGAATCTAGACGCTGTATTTGAAAAGTGAAGCTGAGTTGACTGCATTTAGGATTTTAAGAGCCAGGTGTGTAAATACGCTTTCTTCCTTTGGCCTCCCCCAGCACCAGGTACACGGCTTTTTCATGGATTCTAGTAGCTCACTTCTGCATTTCCCAAGTCAGGACTTCCTCAGGAGCAGGCGCTATCTTCTTTGATTGTTAACTTGAGATGTTGACTATTATGTCTCATGTGTTTTGTTCTGAAGCCTACTCACACCATGTATTATCATTTACTGTAATTAGTTTTGTGGTCATGAATTACAATTGCTGCAAGGTAAGCTGCTATGCCAAACAGTACCTTCTCCACTTCTGTGTGAGACCAAGCAAGGCAGACATCTCTGACTATCACTTGCCCTTCCTCCTCATGAATCCTGCATCTTCCTCTGGCCTTTTGTATACTGGCTAAATTTTCAGGTGGCTCATCCAATATGATAATGAGATTATTAGGTTCTCTACTGGATCATTGGCCCTGCAACACCATTAATGCAGGCGTGTTCTGCTGAGTTAAGGCATTGCCTTCCATTAGGATGCTGTCTTTGAATTTTCCTAAGAATGATACATTTGTCCATGGCAGAACCAATTGTTTTCCCTCTGCCCTCTTTCTTTTTTTGTTGTTTTTTCTTTTTTATTGTTTTTATTGAGCTATACATTTTCTCCACTCCCCTCGCTTTCTCCCCTCTCCCCCTCTACCCTCTCCCATGACCCCCATGCTCCCAATTTACTCAGGAGATTTTTTTTCTTTTTCAACTTCCTATGTAAATCCATGTATATCTCTCTTAGAGTCCTCTTTTTGTCTAGTTTCTCTGTGGTTGTGGCCTGTAGGCTGATTTTTTCTTTGCTTTATGTCTAAAAGTTACTTATGAGTGAATATTTTTTATATTTGTTTTTCTGGGTCTGGGTTACCTCACTCAATATGATGCTTTCTAGCTCCATCCATTTGCCTGCAAATTTCAAGATGTCATTTTTTTTTTCTGCTGTGTAGTGCTCCATTGTATAAATGTACCACATTTTATTATCCATTCTTTGATTAAGAGGCATCTAGGTTGTTCCCACGTTCGGTCTCTGTCCATTTTAACTAGCATTGCTTGCCTACCGTCTTGAGTTACTTCTGCTTATGTGAACGAAGGCTTTAAGTTGGCCATGTCCTGGGCTGGAGAGATGGCTCAGAGGTTAAGAGAACTGACTGCTGTTCCAGAGGTCCAGAGTTCAATTCCCAGCAACCACATGATGGCTCACACCCATCTATAATGAGATCTGGTGCCCAGAACACTATATACATAATAAATAAATTAAAGAAAAAAAAAGTTGGTCGTGTCCTGGTACCTTCTCCCAGCAGTTCTATTTGCAGTACCAGACTGCAGTCTCAACACAAACCTAGGTGGCTAGAGACGACAGCCTTGCTTTTTAATAGTTACCCAAAGACAACTGAGATGCTTCCTCATGCCACGTTTTCTGCTCTGCTGTAGATGTTCAGCAGACCAGGAGCTTCCTACCAACCCTGTCTCCCAGATGAGCATCCTTTTGAAAATGTTCCTCTCAGATGTTTAGCACTCCATAGACCAAGTGGTGTGGTTTGAAGATGAACACTCAGGGAGGTTGCCTCATCCTGGATAGCAGTTGTTATGTGAAAAGTGACTTGTCACTTGATTTTTTTGTAAGTGTAAACATGTTTGCAATGTTCCAAGGGGAATTTTTTTATGTAAAGGAAACTAGCAACGAGATTTCTATAAAGAACACTCACCCCCTCCAATCTCGCAGGATGAATAACTACAAATTTATCTGTTCTATGTGTTTGGAGTTTACAGAGCATCTCTTTCTCTAATAAGATATTCTTTTTTTCTTTAAACTATTGGTGTTATTGTTCACATTATGGTGTTCTGTAAGGTCTGGAGAATCATTTATGATAGCCATGCTCGCAGTTTCAAATGAGTGGGTTTATTAAGTACATACAAGCAACAGTAAAAGAACAAATAACAAACAAGAGACAGATAGAAGCAGCAGATAGACGGCAAAACATTACCGAATCCGGAATTTATAATGTCTGCAGAAATGACTAGCATTGCCTGACTGAGAGAGCAAACAAAGGTAATGCCATCAAATCAGGGGCTTACAGACATCCAGCGGAAAGCAGCTGGGGGAGTGGAGTCAGTCAGCTAGAGTTCCCAATCAAACTTTCTCTACATAGATGAACGCTGAGCTTCTTACGCCCACTGTAGGCGTTTTTATACTGTGAGATGAACACCAGCGATGTCTGTGGGGCGCTATTTACTTCTAGCTGTTCTAAAGGACACGGTGCTTTAATGTCCTGAGCTGCTTGCTGCTTTCCACCATTCTTAGGGGTGGTCAGACTGACCCAGGACAGGGGGGTTTATGGTGACACTTGACACAAACATGCTTGAGTCACAGAGGGCCTCTTCACTCTCAGGGTTTGCTTTCCCTGAATAGCACGAGGCAATTTACTAACACAATGTATATTTCCTCTAACCGTAAGCCTGCGTTAACTGATTAAAATCCTAAAGTCTCTCCCTTTCTTTTTTTTCCTTTATATGCTAATTTTATTTTTTTATTTTTTTTATTTTTTATTTTTTTATTTTTTTATTTTTTTTTGGTTTTTCGAGACAGGGTTTCTCTGTGGTTTTGGAGCCTGTCCTGGAACTAGCTCTTGTAGACCAGGCTGGTCTCGAACTCACAGAGATCCGCCTGCCTCTGCCTCCCGAGTGCTGGGATTAAAGGCGTGCGCCACCACTGCCCGGCTATTTTATTTATTTTTTTAAATTTATTTATTTATTAAAGATTTCTGTCTCTTCCCTGCCACCGCCTCCCATTTCCCTCCCCCTCCCCTAATCAAGTCCCCCTCTCTTGTCAGCCCAAAGAGCAATCAGGGTTCCCTGCCCTGTGGGAAGTCCAAGGACCACCCACCTCCATCCAGGTCTAGTAAGGTGAGCCTCCAAACTGCCTAGGCTCCCACAAAGCCAGTACGTGCAGTAGGATCAAAAACCCATTGCCATTGTTCTTGAGTTCTCAGTAGTCCTCATTGTCTGCTATGTTCAGCGAGTCCGGTTTTATCCCAGGCTTTTTCAGATCCAGGCCAGCTGGCCTTGGTGAGTTCCCAGTAGAACATCCCCATTGTCTCAGTGTGTGGGTGCAGAAATGTGACACAAATATGGTCCAGAATTATTCTTCCACATGAAGCATGGAAAGGAAGTCCAATTAAATCAGAGTATGGAAGGGGACTTGAGAAGCAAGGAAGCCTGAAGAGTTAAAAGTTGTAATTGCCAAAATATTTGCAGATCTTGATAGGAAAAATTTAGGGATGGCTTCATTTCTACTTATATCTGGTAGCTAGTGAAAAAGAAGACAAAAACAAGAGGAACCTCACAACTTGAAACTGTAATGATTTACCATTCCTTCAGCACAGTTAGCATCATCGCTTTTTTTGTGTTTGTTAACCTGTGTTTCATCTGCCCAGGGGAATCTGTTCAAAGTCAAAGACTATTTTTTTGACTGGTCTTTGTGCCAGAGAGCAGTGATGTTTCTAGTAAGAACACAGAAACTACCTTGCAAGCTCATTTAATCCTTATACACTCTAAAGCTCTCTTTTCTTCTTGATACTCATTTTGTTTTCTGTGATGACTGATTTTTTTTTTTTGGACAGGTAGCACGGTTTTATAATTGTGGCCCTTAGACATCCTGTTGGATTTTGGTAGACCCAGACAGTAAGAGTCTTAGTGGGAGGACCCTGACAGATGACTACTGCCCAGCTAACTGAAATTAGAGCCCTGTTGTGGCTGAGCACAACTTCCCCTGACAGAATCCGATTTGTCTCCTTTCAGCTGCAGATTACAGAGAAACAGAACAATGCAAACAAAACCTAAACACAAGCATCCACTGTGTCTCCTTCAAAGAACAAGACTGCTGCGGAGAGAAATCCTTTAGGCTTGCCAGCAGCACAGACACACGGATTGAGTTCTTTATGAGACCACAAAACCCAGTTATCAAACGATAGGGTTCTGGACTCAGTTTTTTGGCAAGCTGCCTGGTGTTATTGAGAACAATTGCAACTCCTCATGAGGATACTATTCTTTATTCATCTTGCTAGGCATAGTGATAAAGTCAATTAACCATGAGATGTTAGTCCCAGAGGAAACTGTCCTCCCACCCCGTGAATTTCTCATTGTTATTAAGTCATTGCAGAAAAAGAGAATATTTAAATACAGTTCGGTGCTAGATAGTTTTAGGTCAACTTAACATAAGTTAGAATCATTTTGGAAGAGGGAATCTCACTTGAGAATGTGCCCCCATTAGAACGGACTGCAGGAAAGCCTGTGGTACATTTTCTTGATGTGGGATGTCCCAGCTCACTGTGGATGGTGCCATCCCTGGGCTTCTGGTCCTAGGTGCTATAACAAAGAAGGATGGGCAAGGCATGAGGAGCAAGTCAGTAAGCAGCACTCCTCCATGGTCTCTGTATCAGCCTCTGCCTCCAGATTTCTTCTCCAAATTCCCTTCATGATATGCTCTGATTTGGAATAAGCTGAAACACTTCCTCCCCAAGTTGCTTTTGGTCATGGTGTTTTGTCACAACAATAGAAACATAACTAAGACACATTCTTTACAGTAGTATTAGTATGACCTCATACAATAAGGCTTAAAAGATGATGATGGGATATATGAACAAATACGAATGTTATAAACAGTATGGGAGAAAATCAGTTAGCGTCTTCCCCTCCATGTCAAATATCAAAATGAATCTCAGCTACGTAAAAGAGCTAAATGTTAAATTAAATATGAACATCTAGAGAAGAAAATACAGTTGATTAAACTAATGGGACATATTCTTAAGCCTGAAGACAACAGAAGAAACGAAGCAAAGAAAACTGTTTGATTTTTTTCTGGTTGGTGCTCTGAGAGGATGGTCTGTGACAGGTGTGATTGGCACGGAGTCCCTGCACTGTAGATGGGTTGTTGCCATGCCTTTCTGAGGGCATGTCCCACAGCATTGCTGCTGAACTGAGTACAAGCAATGTGTGTTCCCTGGATAGTGAGTGGAGAAGTGCATTCTAATTTAGTGGTTTAAAAATCACACACTGGAGTAGCACAAATTACATTTCAATACATTATATATAATGTGTGCTATAATTACAAAGTATCCTTTAAAACCCTTAATTTGTCCCTTCTATAATTTCTTACTTTTCTTATTAAATAACTTATTACAAGTCAGTATTTATGAAATTATAATAATGAAAAGCAAGATCGGAGGCAGTGGGGGAAAAAGGAATGGAAGTGCAACGGGAAAGGGAAGGAAACGTAAGGAAGACATGACATAGGGAACTAGGAGGAGATTCTGACACCAGCATGCTTTGGAAAAGCCGATGATTAGGGAATAAGGAAGCGGGGGAGATGAAAGGTAACAGGAGACAAAGGAGTGGGCTGGGCAGGGCTTGATCCTTCTTCTCAGTTCTTGACATCAAGATGGACTTGGGCTCAAAGCCAGATCACCCATCCACCTAAAAAATTTACTTCAACACCTGAAGGCCCTTGTTTCTTTTTTCCTGTTACAGTATCCTGCACGAATCTGCCTTCCCTTGCAGATAGATATCATTTATTCATGTGTGTTCAAAAAGACAGAAGTTTTAAGAGCTAAACACATATGAATTATCAAAGCTATCATGATGTCCATGACCTAGGCTTATGAGTTCCTCCTAGTTATCCCTTCCTGGACCATGCTGATGAACCTTTTCTCAGCATAGACTCTCCATGGACTTAAACCAGGTTTGCAGCTGGGAAGCAGAGAGGGAAAGAGACGGGAGGAAGGGAAGAGAGAGAAATAGAGGGCTAAAGGAAGAGGAGGAGGAGAAGAGGGAAAGAGAGGAAGAAACAGATATAGATGTCAGAGAATGGCTTTTGGGGAGTCACTTCTACCCTGTCACTTGGTGTGCTCTGGGGGATTGCACTTAGATCATCAGGTGTGTGCACAAGTGACTTGCTTGCTGAGTCACCCCACCAGCCTATGTCCTTAATTTTGTCCCTATGTTTTCAGTAGGCAAATGCTATTGGCCAGGATTTTCAGGATGGCTGAAAGAAGCTGAAGTAAAATAAGATGCAGGGACATTTAGTCTGAACAAAAGGGTTGAGCATTATTGATTGATGTTTTCCTAGTCCATAAAAACAGCTGTGCCCAAGAAGGCAGCTAATACTCTTTCTCTAGAATTGAGTAACTGGCCCATATCAAGAGTCAACTCAGTGACTCTTCCTGTTTCTTTCAAGCCTACTGTGTGTGTTTGGATTTGCTTCCTCTGGCTGTTCGCCCCGGGACACTTTCCAATGTACTGATTTCTAATGAATACCTCTCTCTCATGATAGTCTTTTTGATTTCTTAAGCATGGCTTGTTTTGAAACTTCAAGACTGTGGGTCTTTAGTTGTGACAGTGCTTTGATCCCAAGCCAACACTTTTCTTTTGAAAGAATCATCTTATGTAAATATATTAAACTGTCGTTGGGATCCTCCCTTTGCTGACATGGTGGAGACACAGGGCCTGCCCTTCCAGGAATAAAGATTCCCAAGAATCCCAGATTGGCCTCCTGCCCTGAAGATTACAGTGGGTGTTGGACCCAAGAAGCTTAAGTGCTGCTTTTTATCTTCTCAGTAAAGGCAGGTCAGGTCAGATGGATGAATTCTGTTAGGTCTTATACAAGGAAAAAGTTGTAAGCTAGGAATTAAGGGAGAGAAATTCAGGATCTAATTTATGGTTCTTGGTACTTTGTAGGAAGAAAATATGGCTTTGTTGACTAGAAAATCAAAAGACCCAATACTTGGAAAAGTTATCCGAGTGTGTAACTGATAACAATAGAGCCAATGTTTCAAATGACTGAGAATGAAATATGAGTTCTAATCATCCTCAGAGTTTGAGGTCTTTACGATTACTTGGGTTTGTGCTCTGAAACTTTAGTAGTTGGCCTCCTTCTTCGAATTTCTTCTACCACTGGAATTGCTAATATCTCTGCTTTCTATGTCATCAGCTAGCATACATGTGAAAGGATTGAGTTTTAAAGAGCTTTGCCACATTTTAGCAACCAAACTACTTAGTATCCTATTTTGATACTAGTTAACGTTACATCTGACATAAGTGAGTTTTTAAAAGAGTTAAAATAAGTTTTAAAAAAAAACTAGATAAATTTGATTTCTATGAATGGATTGGACATGCATGTTGTAAAATAGCAATGCTGGGTTGTAAAATTTTTAGGAACATGACATTAAATATGAACCACAAATTATCTTAAAGTTCAAGTTTAAGCTATGTGGATGGTAAACAGGACAAAGGAGAGAGTCAGAAACTCCATGAATGACTGCCGTGTTGTCTGTTAATGGGTACTTAAACTGATGGCAAAAAATACCATTGTTTTCTTAATACCAAAGTTTGCCAGTGGTTTCTGATGATAAAGTAGAGAAACAGTTTGATTCCTAAAGCACATTTTATTGAGACATACTACTATAGCACTAAGGTCACATATGATATTTAACTCATGCTTATAATGTTTGTGGATTCATGGAATATTTTTCAGATGTCTATCACCCCCTGATTCTTTTGTATACTTCACTATATCAAGTGCGACTCCACAATTTAAAAATCTCCAAAGAGCAATTCATATATAAATATAAACACATTTCGGGTGCATTCTTGCATTATCAAAAGCAAGAAATAAAACATTAAGTAAAAAGAAGCTATTTTGGATGCCAATCTCATTGTCTATCTCAAGCTGAATTGCTTTTTAGAAGTTGCCCTTTTCTCATTCAGGCAATAAATTTTCATTTTTGAAACCTGGAAAGAGACTTGGAAGCATGGATGATTTGAAATAGGAGAATATAGGTCCTCTACCCAGCCCTCTTGAACAGTGACTATAATTCTCTGCCTACTCCTCTATTTGCATTTCAAACATTTTATTTAGTTATTTAATTTTTGCTTTCATTTTAGAAACAAGGTCTCACTATGTAGCTGAAGATGGCCTTGAACTTTGAATATTTGTGCTTTAGCAAGGAATTTTGTTGGGATTATAGACACATACCCCATGCTTGCTTTTACATTTTTTATTATTAATAATTAAATTTATTCATTTATTTACATCCTGACTGAACTTTTTCCTTCTCCCCTCCTCCCCTCCCCTCCCCCACCTTCTCCCACCCCCACCCACTCCTTCTCTGTTTCTGTTCAGAAAGGGGCAGTCTTCCCATGGATGTCAATAAAGCATGGCCTATCAAGCTGAGGTAGGACTAAGTTCCTCCCTTGTATTGTTGTGGTCTGAAGCTGCAAATCAACCCAAGCAAATGTTTGAGGTTACCTCAGGGCAAGATTTAATGCAGGGCAGCACAAGAGAAGGAGGAAGGGAAGGGGGCTGATTGATCAGGGCCACAGACCAGACACAGGAGCTGTACTATGACCCTGAATGTCAATTGAAGCAAGTATTTAAGCACAACAATCACAAACATTAGCTGCCAAGTTACAATTTTCACCAATCAGAATTTAGAGATTAGGGGCTTCCTTGAATGTTCCATCATTGTCAATCGACATACAAGGCAAGCTTTTCAGTCCGACCAATCAGATTCATTTGCTCTTTCTGTTGTTGAGAATAGCCATGATATTTCTAGACTAAAGATACATAGCAATTATTTCTATGGTGTAGGGAGGAAGTGGGTC
The DNA here is from genome assembly GCF_018167655.1 of Microtus oregoni. NCBI lineage: Eukaryota > Metazoa > Chordata > Mammalia > Rodentia > Cricetidae > Microtus > Microtus oregoni. The sequence continues at coordinate 5,661,167 of NW_024543070.1, forward strand.
AGCTATCGGAAGGTTCTCAGATCCCTTAAGGTTTGGGAACCTGAACTTTGTTTCACCCTACGGGTTAAATGGAGTCTGAAGTCCAAATGGCAACACTTAGGACAAGGTGCTTTTGCCTATTCCCAGCATTATTAAGGCTGAGCAAGGCAACTTTGTATGAGGAATAGATTCCTGAAACCAACCAAAGCGTTAGGGATGAGCCCTTCTTCCACCATTAGGAGTCCCACAAGTAGATCAAGTTAGACAACTGTCACACATATGTAGAGGGTCTAGGTTGGTACCAAGCAGGCTCAGTCCAGATCCTGTGAGCTCCTTGAGCCTAGGTTAGTTGTTTTTGTGGGTTCCCTTGTGATGATCTTGACCCCCTGGTTCATATAATCCTTCCTCCATGTCTTCAACAGTATTCCCCAAGCTGGGCCCAGTGTTTGGCTGTGGATCTCCGCATCTGTTTCTGTTAGTCATTGGGTAGAGGCTCTCTGATGATAATTGGGATAGTTACAGGAGATGGCCAGTTCAGGCTATCTATCCACTATTCCTGGGAGTCTTAGCGAGGGTTATCTTTGTAGATTTGTGCGAGTTTCCCTTGCGCCAGGCTTCTACCTGGCCCCCAAATGCTGCTTTTACATTTTAAAGTATATATTTATATTAAATTTTAAATTCTTTTGGAGACTGCAAAGAAAATTTGAATGTAGAAACTTGTTTTGAGATTAGAAGCTGCTACCCAAAGTAAACCCTGGATCTGATAAATAATAGTTACAATTAATTATATAAGATATTATTTTGGGTGTGATCTTAGTGGGAAAGACGGGTTTATCAAATACTTCAGTGTTTGGAGGTGTTAAAATCAATGAAGATGGGGTCTGAGGCAGTTATTTTCCATCAAATCCCCTGTCCTTTCCCCTTTATGAGCCTGGCAGAGAAAGTAAACTCTAAATCTATCAGGTTTGTGAGGGAAGACCCATCTATTGGAATGGAGGGTTAGTTTTCTCTGCCCACATCTTTGCCAGTTTCTAGTAACTGTGGCAATGATCCCATTGACAAGACACCTTTAGTTCTATGAATGGGCTTGAGTTTTTGATCAGGGGACTTGTGGTCCTTATCAGGCTCATCCAAGTGACTTGGGACTTGATATACACACCTGAACTGCAGAAGCCTAGATTTTACCCATCCATGTGGGGAAAACTACTCCTCAGAGCCTCGCCTGTGGGTTGGTTTTCAGGAAGCTTATAAGCTGCCATGGAACTGTCATCCTTCACACAGGGAAGGGAATGCAGCAATGTGATTTCAAAATCCACGAGGAAAGAAAAATGTGTCACGTGTCCTTGGCATTCTCTTCATTCAGCACTATGAGGATCAAATAAACCTGCTGCTGGTTGCTAAGGATGCCAGGCACACAGTGGAAGATTTGATTTACCAACAGCTATTGTAATCCCAATCTCACATTCCTTAAGAAAAGTTCTCTGGGCAAGATTAGTGAAAAGCAACAAAATTCCTGGTGGTGGACTGAGACTTGTGGATGCTGGAAGACAGAGGAAATTAGTGTGACTCAGTGAGGTGCACTTGCCAAGTGGACTGTGAATTGATAGACTTGGATATTAATAATCTTTGAAGCTTTTGTATTCCTTTATTGACTGGTTAGCAATACAAACCTTTCTAGGTCAAACCCGATTTGAATGGTGTGGGAGGTCCTTCTGTCTATGTGTTGCTTTTATGGGTTAATGAATAAAGAAACTGGCTTGGCCTATAGCACGGGAGAAGGAAGGTGGAATCGGAGAGAAGCCATGGAGCCTCAATGGAGACAGATGCCAGAACTTTAGCCAGTAAGCCACATCCTCGTGGCGATACACAGATTAATAAAGTGCTTTAAAATTTTATGTAAGAGTTAGTCAATAAGGAGCTAGAGCTAGTGGGCCAAGCAGTGATTTAATTAATATAGTTTCTGTGTGATTATTTCAGGAGGCTGAGCAGCCGGGAACTAACAAGCCTGGCCTCCCTGCAACAGATTTGACTGCAGCTAGCACCAGTCTGGGTGGTAGAACACAACACTGGGATGGAGGGAGGACTTGGGAGCACACATAGTACTGATAACACCATTTTTGAGCTACCTATATCTAGTTCAGTTCTTTAAACATTATTCTGGTTGCTTTGAGGATGAAGCTTCAGCTGAGGCCTGTCTGCAGCCTTTTATTCCTAGTCCTCTCTGAGGAGAAGGAGACGTCAACACAAGCTCCCGCAGGTGGATGTCTAGTTGGAAGTTGGCACCTTTGATTTATTTGACATTAATCTTTATCTCATTTGAGATACCTGTGTGCTTAAAAACATTTCAAGGGAGTAACTGTGTGCTGAATTGCTTTCAGAGGCAATGGAAGAGTTTCAGAAGTGGCTGCAATGACATTGTACACCCGCACACACACTAATACCATTTCCTTGTCCATCTTACACGAGCGAATTATTTGTCAGGAGGCTTAACTCTCAGGAGGGCTGCTAGAAAAGACAGCTACAGACAAAGAGGGATCAGGGAAATAAAACGACTGGAAAATCTTTTCAGTCAGCACATTATGAAGTTTCCCCAAGTTCCTCTCCTATTTCCCCTCTTTTTTCCTTCCTCCTTCATCTTCTCCCGCTCCCTCCTTTTGTCCCTCCTTTCTCTCTTCTCTATCCTCCCCTTTCTCCATTTCTCTCTCAGCCTTCCCCATTCCTCCTTCCTCCTCTCTGATAAAGAACCCTATACCTAGAACAGATTTCATGGCTAATGATGTTTTCTTGACCTTCCTACCAATTCAAACTCATCTAGCTAACATAAAAATATATAAACAATCCATCAGGAAAACAGGCTAACTATAGACCACGTAGTTTTCCAGAGAGAACCCGAGGATGTCTTCTTGGAAAAACTAGCAAGAACAATCTATGATCAGGACCAGACGCAAAGACTTATCCCAGGAACTGTCCCACTAAAGAAGCTTCAATTTGATGGGCTTCATCTTTAAAGTAATTTATATCCACAGTATTGTTAAAATTATAGAGAAATTATGGGGAAATTGGTGACTCCTAACAGCAGTGTATAAATAGAAAAAATAAGCAGTTTGAGATGAATTTCCAGCAATGGCATTAAACTGTTCAAATCCTGCCTGTAAATATATATATACAAAATTTAACCATTAAGTACCATAATCATAACACATAAAACTTTTTGGTTTTCCCACATCTCTTCTTTCCCCTCTCATTCCCTCCACTCTCCTCTTTTGTTTTTCTTTCTATATCTCCCCTATCTCCCCCTTCTCCTTTCTTTCTTTCTTTCTTTCTTTCTTTCTTTCTTTCTTTCTTTCTTGAGAAAGGCTCTGGCTATATAGCCCAGTCTGTTCTAGAACTCCCAATACTCCTGCCACAGCTTAAGAACCTAGCTATAACCATAGTTGCCACATCCTCATGTGCTTTGTTGGTGACGTTTTTGAATTCCACTTTAAGCTCAACCACTGAGCTATTGACCAAGTGCTTCTATTTTTATTGAGGAGGAAACTGGGGTTCAGAAACCCTTTCCTTCAGTGTTGAAATGTGGACTTCTTTTCTAGGCTTAGTGGTTTATCTCACAAGCTTTGCAGCCATGTCTCTCTATTCCAGGGGAAATCAGTTACGTTCCCTAATGTTTCCAGTACAACATAAGAGCTCTCCCCTCACGTTTCCAGGAGAATGGGAGTCAGATCGAAGGACGAAAGGAAAACTGTCGTTTGCCTGGCATGGTCTTCTAAATGACCGCTGAGCTTTCAGAATTCATATAAAAAATGTAAACATTCAGTCAGGGGACTGTGACATACTGCAATACAAATATCAAAAACGCCACCTAGTCAGAACCCAAACTTGTTCTATTTAACCTATCAACAAGTATTTACTGACTACTTGAGACTGAGCAAAGGGTCACAGAGCCGAATTTACCATTGTCGTCCGGCTTCTTCTTTTTTTTTTTTCTATGTGCACTGCCCTTTTGGAGGCTCACTCTTATTTTATGGAATGACACCAGACAGATTAATAGAGAATTCCTAGTCCTTTCTACCCATGTGTGTCCCCTATTCCTGTCTTTCTCTCCAAATCAGACAGATTCCCCATCATGGTGGGTCTTAGCTGTGACTTCACTTCTGGCTGCTGGGGATGTTTGGATGTTGAAACTCCTTAACAGTCAGTGGGATTTGGGAAAGGAGCTAGTCCAAAACAGAGGTTATCAGTTTTTTACTTGTTTCACAATCCCTTGCTTTATATCAGAAATTTAAACACAGATTTCTGGACCCCATTTTCCAAAATTTTTAACTCACTGAGCTTAGGATATAGTCATAATTTAAGTTTTCAAGTGATAGTGTTACTGTTGATTGTAGAATAATGTTTGTAGATCACTGGCTTGGAATATCTGAAGTTTGCTATGAAAGTATATTGCCTAATGCTAAATGGTAGCCCAACAGAGTTTTGCTTACTGACTAAAAATAGTATATTATATTAAAGCAAAATTATTAAATTATTTAATTGATATATTTATTAACTTATAGGAATGAGGTCAAACCCAAGGCCTTGTATATGCTAGGTGAGTATTCTGCCACTGAGCTAGATCCTTGGCTCCTAATATTCTAAATAAAAATTTTGGTTAATAGTCAGTACTGTTACTATCACTATTATTATTGAAAATCTATGTATGCAGTACAACAAAATTAAAAATCAAAAGGGTAAAGTGAAAATCAGATGGAGGGATTCAGTTGGTGATTCTGATTATTAGAAAATATATCTGAAGATGTGGCTACAGGCAGGCAAAAGAGGCTCAGGGCAAGGCTTCTGATCCCAGAACTTTTCGGATGGCTGGCTTTCCTAAGAGGGAATTAACGTTCATTGCGCCATCAGTCAGTCCCACTTCTAGGCCCCTGTTAATCTCCCTCTTCACAGGTAGAAGAGATCAATTATGCTGAGATGAGGAGTTGGCACACCAGATAATTTAAGCAAGAACAAATGCAGCGTCTGTAACACTAGCACACTGGGGCAAAGAAAAGGTTTGTTTTATACTTTTTTTCTTTTTTAAAAAGCCAAAAGATAATTCTAGTAGGGAGAAGAGAGTTAAGAAAATAACTCATATGAAATCAGAGTCCTTAATCCCTCAGCAGCTAGAGTCTTGAGACTAAAGAGACAATCAACCACAGCAAGCTGATAGCATTCTTGGGTCTTCTGTCCTGAAATGAAAGAAAACATTATCATACCATCCTCGTGGTTCTTAGGCTTCTCACACCTTTAATAATTATTTAGGTGGCTAGTTCCCGAGCCAAACTCTTTTCTTTACAAAGTTCTTATTTTTAAGAGCATACATGCTGCCTTTGATTCCCTTAGCATCCGTGGCCACGGGCCTAGCAGAGACTGGGGCAAGGACTCCTGCCGCAAGTTTATCATTGACAAATTGTCCAGTGAGGATGGGATGAAGTAGAATGGCTAGCATGGTACTCAAGGTGAGTTGTAGGTCAAGACTCCACGATGGTCTCCAGGTCAGAGGAAGTAGAAGAGAGGGAGAACAAAGGAGGGAAATGAGTAGGAGGTAAAGTCTCATGGCTTTGGAATGCAAGACTTTGAACTTGGATTTAGTAAGATTCATAATACATGGCATTTTTCCCATGGCAAAAGTAAAAACTGGTGGCTTGTGTTTAGGGGAATGAATAGCAGAGCAGACTTTGGACAGCCGAGGCCTAACTCATAAGGGAATGTCCAATGCTTCATTCTATCATGAGTTAAATGAGGGCACTCCACCCCCACATATCAGCATGTTTCTTGAAAACACGGAGCACAATCAGTTGACCTCAGCTGATATTCTCTTCTGCTTTAGACTCATGACCTCCTTGTCTCATCTCCAAGGGCAGTCATTCAAGGGTTTTGAGTTTCAATGATCAAAACCCCGAGTTCAAAAGGCAAGGTCAGTGTCACCGCGTAACATTTCACCAACAAGATCCATTTGTTTCTAATGCTTGAAAAAGTTCCCCGGAGAAGTTAGCAGAGTCTTAGTTTCTATAAGCGACTGCCTGGCACATTTGATACCCTCATACCACTTTTCATTTTAGCTAATCTCTCCGAGAGATTACTTTACAGTCCATTTGTTCGAGCAGGAGCTACAACGCCCTTAGTCTGTATGTGTTGAGGGCAAACGTGAATATTGAAAGTGCAGGCTAAGATAGAGTTTATTATTCTTGGTGTTCTTCTGGACTATAATTCCTTGGGCTATATATTTATGAACAAGAGACAGAGCGCCTTAGACGGTTTCATGGTTATTTTGTCCACTCCTCACCAGTCTTGGAAAGAAAGCAATCCCATCGTGACATTTATGCAACAAATCTTTGTCCCCATAGTATTTTAGCAGCCGTACTTGGGGAATCTACTTATTTCTTTGGGAATAACTGATTTTAGTCAAGTTCAAGTGAGAGATGAGATGCTTTCATCCAGGGCACGCTATTCACAAGAGCACGCTAATCGCTCTTTATCAAACTTTATGCAAATAAAGCCAAATCAGATTTATTAAGGTGATGAAAGAGAAAAGGGACTTTTTAATGGATAGCAACGCCGTGTATTATCTAAATGTAAGGCAGATGTAACGATGCATTAGAAATGCCGAGAAAATTTAATCAGTGTAGAAAAAATATAATGAAATGGTTGTTTAAACACTGTAAAACTAATGTTAGAGTAATTGCTTCCCATTGAGCAGGCGCTCTCTGATTAGTCATCCTGCCTGCAACATCTGGCCCTTTGATCCATTTTGATTTTAATGTGATTTCTAGACTTCTAAATTTAAATTTTAGAATGCACGGCTAAGTGGAGCTCTACTGTAGGAGACAGTTTCTGCTACCCCATGACACAGTTAAATTGTTCCCGAACTTACTCCCATGCTCCATGCTTACTTAGCTCTCTGACATGAAAGTCAGGGTGATATACCGTCAGATTATATGGTAAGTGCTTAAGATATCGTGGGCTGGGCATGGTGACTCACGTCTGTGATTCTGGAACTCAGGAGGCTGAGGCAGAAGGATTTTGAGTTTCGTGGGTTTTCAGGGCTTGGCACACTGTGTGAGGAGTGTTTAGCAATGATAAGGTTCTATCCAGCTGTAGAACTGGTTCCATATACTACTAATCCCACTCGAGAGATCCATCCTTACCTTTATGTTTCTCCAGGACCACTCCTAATATATATCTCAGGATTTATTAAATGAAATTTAAAGTTATAAGTGTAGCCAAATCATTGAGAATGTTGTAGTTACTTAGTCCTTGAGGCTGGTTGCCTCAACAGTTGGAGTACTCTGAAAATAGCTATCTCTCACTGTAGGGGTGGGGCAGGTGCACAGTTGGTAGTAACTCAGTCCACAAAGTAAGGTGTTTTAGTAGTTCAAATCTGGTGCTAGGAGTCTAGAAAATTCCTGAAGAGGGACTGATCCCTAATCCACGACAGAAGTCTAGAAACACTGGCTTTGCTAGCAGTGCAGTGAAGGAATTAGCAGCGGCAGCAACAACAGCATAGCAAAGCAACCTGGGTAGTAAGAGGAAAAGCCAAGCCAGCGAAAGGCAAGAATAATCTGTCTTCTGAGGGAAGATCTGTACCTGGGTTGCTACTTGAAAGTGCCACCCGTCAAAGACGATCATGACAGCTCTTCAGGGGAGGCTCCCTTCTCAGGCGATTCTGATTTGTAGAAAGTGACATCAAAATCCAATGTAATAAGGGCACTGAGCTTAAGTTTCAGAGAAAATTTATGTATCAGTCACTCCATCCAGTTGCTTTGTGTCTTTAGCATTTTAATGCCCAAGTTTTAGTAGCAAATAATTGCCAGCCTAGAGCTTGAGATGAAAAGCTGACTTGGCTCACGGATATGGACGTCACATGAGGACATTTTAATACTAAGCAGACTTTCCCTAATGTGCAGGGCTCCTCACTTCCAACTTTCTGGAAACTGTAGAAACAGGAGAATTCTGAATTCTTTTCTCATAGAATAGTGGACTTGCTATGAGTTGTTCCTTTTCTGACCTGTACTTCAGGACTCTCTTTCCTTACTCATGCCCAACCAAAATATTGGCTTCATTTTGTTTTGCATCTTTCAAAATCCCAGATGTATTGAAATGTTACTAATATCATGCAATTCACTCATTAGTTTAGAACTAATAATGATTTTAGCACATTCATAACGTATACACCAACCCCACAACCACCACAAGAATGCTTTATTTTGTCCAGAAAGAAATTCATACTCTCTATCCAGCATTTCCCAAATTCCCTATTTCCCTATTTCTAAGCAATCATTGATGTACCCTTGCCACCTATGTCATTTACCTATGATGGACAGTTCATTTAAACTGAATTCCGCAATATGTGTGACTGACTTCTTTCAGTGTGCATGTTTCAAGTCTATCCATGCAATAGCATCTATGAGTATCTCATTTATTTTTATTGCAAAATAGTATCATATTGTACAGAGATAGTACATTAGACTTGTCTAGTTATCAGTGGATTGACATTCGTATTTCTACATTTTGACTACTACCATTCATCTTTCTATGAACATTTTTGTACACATTTTTGTATGGGTATATATTTTCACGTCTCTTGAATATAAACCAACCAATGAGTGGAATTGCTGGGTCATTTGGCAATTTTATAGAGGTTGCCTTAGTTACTTTTCTATTGTTGTGATAAGACACCATGGCAAGTTATAGGATAAAGAGTTCTTTGGGGACTTACAGTTTCAGGGGGTGAGTCCATGGTCATCATGGCAGAGAGGATGGCAGTAGACTAGCAGGAAGCCAAGCAGGCAAGCAGGCATGGTATTGGAGCAGTAGTTGGGAGCTTATAAGTTGATCCACAAGCATGTGACGGAAAGAGTTAACAGGGAATGGCAAAGACTTTTGAAATCCCAACGCCAGTCCCCCAGTGACACACCTCCTCCAACAAGGCAACAACTTCTAACCATTCCCAAATGGTTCCACCAACTAGGGACCAAGTATTCAAACATAGGAGCCTATGGAGGTCATTCTTATTCAAACCACCATTATATTTTGAGAAACTGTCAAACTATTTTCAAAGTGGTTGCCCCATTTGACATCACACCACTATTCCAGGTATATGAGGTTTCTAATATGCCAACATATTCTTCTGCAGTATCTATTATTTTAACACTTGGGCAACTTAGTGTACAATAGTTCTACTGTGGTTTTTCTTTTCGTGTTCAGGATGATGAAAGCCAACTTTATAGTGTTACAGTTTTCTTTGTCCATTCAGAAGGTACCTGCAAAACAGTCTCTACTCTTTTTGTCTTTGGGTTTCTGCTCTCTTTGTCTCGAATTTCCTAATATCAGTCATTTCAGGGAAGGACACAGAAACCATTCTAGCTAGATATTTCGATTGTGAAAGATTTTATATAGGATGCAAACATTTGAAAGGATTTGGGGAAAAGGAGTTGAAGGCTGGCTCTTGTCATCTGATTTAGAGTTTAGATAAGAGGATTCAGGAAGCTTCTGTGACTATGTCTTCTCCTGTCACCACATTACCTGGCATGCTGAATCTGTCTACAAACTTTTGGGCCTTTATAGACAGCAGCAGCAGCTGGAACCACTGCATGTCCATTTTGTTAGGATACCTCACTCAGTGACAAGCATCAGCCACACAGGAACATGAATAGAAAGCAATGCTGAGTTCCTCTGTGGCTTACAGATATTCACAGCTCGCTCCCTCCCCAGCTCCTAAATAGAAAGGATCTTTTGCTATCAGGGCTAGTGATGGGTCTGGGTTTTGCGTGGAAGCATAGTAGATAGAACTGCAAATAGAAAGAGACACAAAAGGCTAAATTGACATTGGCTTTGCATTGGAAAGGATAGAGAGTTAACAATAGAAAAGGGGTTTAGCTCAGAAAAAGTCTGGGCAACTGGTAGAGAAGAATCAGATCGGGCTGAATCCTGGGGCATCATAGAGGAAGGAGGAAAGAGAAGGCAAGAAGGTGGGCCAGAGTTGCAGAGGGCAGTTTGAGTGACAGTTTGCTGCACGATGAGGGCTCCATTACAAATGCATGGGTGATGATCTAGAGAACTTTAAACTGTTCTGTGCAACACAGTGTCACGTTAGTGATTTAAACTGACTTTCATATTTTTATGAATATCTCGTTTAAGACTTTTTTCTCCAATATGGCACTATGATGAGTCTGAGCACGAAGAAACTTGCTTTTATTCTGGATTCATCCTCTTTTCACAATGATTACTGATTTAGGAGGGTTAGAAGAGAGAAATACGGTTCAACATTTTTAAAACTCAATTGATACTTTCACAGTTGGAGGAAAAGTTATTCAAAGATAAAAACAGCAGAACTCTGTGATAGTGCGGGTATCTGGGTCTGTCTCCACACTCTGCTATAGGTCCTAAGATTCTCATCTGAGGTAAAGAGGAGATCTATAAAAGAGGAAGAAGACATCCAAATTTCACTGGAATAACACATGGCTAAGTAACAAGTTAGAATTATTGTGGAATATCACTGTAACTAGGAAAAGTTGTATTACATTTGTTTATGTTGCCTTTGTTAACAACATAAATGTATGTTACATTTATTTGTGCTGTATTGGTTTAATTATGTAAAGATGGGTTGCGTTTGTTTGACTTTGCCTGCTTAAGGTACCTGGTTGGTCTAATAAAATGCTGAAAGGCCAATAGCTGGGCAGGAGAGGGATGGTTGTGGCTGGCTGGTAGAGAGAATAAGCAGGAAATCTAAGAAAGGGAGAAGAAGGAGAAGAGAGAATGAGGGAGAAAGAGAGGGACATGTCTAGAACACCAGCCAGGCAGCCACCAGCCAGTCAACAGTGGAGACAGCAGGAAAGTAAGACATACAGAAAGAAATCAAGGTAAAAAGTCCTGAGGCAGAAGAACATAGATAAAGAGAAATAGATCAAAATAAGAGCTAAGATAAGATTGAGAATTCATAACTAATAATAAGTCTCCACGTCATGATTTGGGAGCTGGTTAGTGGCCCAACAGAGAGCCTGGACGTGGAACTTCTGTAAGAAAGACATTTTGCAAATGGCGACTAATGCCCATTTTGCTATGCCTGGAACCTGTTGGAAGGTCTTTGTTAGGATAAATGTCTGACATCAGAGTTAGTTACTTTTCGGTTGTTGTGATGAAGTACTAGCAAGAGCAATTTATCAAAGAAAGGGTTTGTCTTACAGTACTAGAAGCATAGAGTCCGTTATGGTGGAGAAGGTTTGGCAGCAGGAGCCCAAGGTGGGGCTGGAAGCCAGGAAGCAGTGAGATCCCATTTTGCCTGTACTAAGAACAGAGGAGGGAGGTGCCACAGGAACCTCAAACTCTGCACCAGGGGGATGGTGATATTCTTCCTCAACAAAGATCCACCTCCTGAGGGTCCCACAGCTCCCAGACAGTGGCACCAACCGTCAAAGAAGTGCTCATTCATACATGGGAATCTGTGGGGGACATTCTGCATTCACAGCACCGCTAAGAATATGCTCAAGTATCAGTTTCTTAGAAGGATAAAAATAATTAAAATAGAAGGATCTGGAGAGTAAAGCTAATTAACTTTTTTTTAAAATACAAGCCATCTTGTGATGTGATTGTAGCTCATGGAGCAGTGGTAGAGACAACTGAATGGATGTCATCCTATGAGGAGATAAACTTTGATTCTCTTCTGGAGAAGGACTCAGAATGACTTTGATCTACCCTCCCTTTTGTTTAGATATTGATCCAAGTTGGAGGAATATTAATTTCTAACTTTAAAGAGAATCCACAAATACCTTAGAATCCAGGAAAGTAAAGAATTAGCTCAGAAGAAACTGGGATGTGAAGGCAGAGGTGGGAGTGGGAGGGCGGGTGGGAAGCTTTCTCTCCTCGTACCCTCCTCAAGGGAAGCACAAAATCTTCAGAATCATAGATCATTTGGAACTGGGGTGATCTTTGGAGTTTATCCAGTTTGCTTCCCTGATGCTTCTGCTGAGGAAGTTGGAAGGTCAGAGGGTGATAAATCTCCTCCGGGTCACACAGCTTGACTTTGTGCCAATCTGATTCTGCTGCTGCACAGAAACTTTGTATCCAGGAGGCCAGGGTAGAACTTTCATGGTGAAAGCCAGAACCAGAGAAGCAGCCAAGCCACAGAATGAAGCTGCTCAGAACAGATCCAGAGGACTTCATGCAATTACACCCGGGAAAGTAGCTTTCTGTGGTAGGGATCAGATTGTGGGAACTCAGATGATAGGGTGTACCTCAGTCTTCTCCACCTGCAAATCATTGACACGTGCACACTTTATCAGGGTCTCGTTAGGAAGTAGTTTATACACTAAAACATAGTTAGAACGCAATGCTTGAGTGACTTACCTATTTCTAGACTGATTCTAAGTTCATGTTATTGAAACAAGAAAATGCCAGATTTTAGGTCTTTGTCCCCTGTTAGGAATTTATTTCTTTTTCTTAATTAATGAAGGTAGCAAATATTTTGTCTGATATGGTTTCCCTTCCGAAAGGTATCTTGTCAACTGGCCTATTACTGGTGCCTGAATATGACCAAACAGAGAGCCTTCCTTTTGACATATCTGTTTTACTGCTGGAAGTGGTAAAAAAAAGGAAAGGTGGGCAAGAGAAAACTATTTTTTACATACTTTCCAAGCTACCCTCTGTCCTCTCCCAGGAAGGATGTCTTTAGGCACTGTAAGATCACTTTTGTTCTATTTCCATTACTAAAACAGGTTTGAGTTTTTCAGTTGGCAGATTTAAGTGGGACCTTTTTGATATCACACATCATAGTGTATATATTTTATGTGTGATCTTTTGTGTGTTTCCACTGTCAGTAGAATATTTAAAAGTTAAGTTACCAGATGCCACGAAGACCTGAGAATAAAAGCATCATTCAGCATTTTCACTCTTGGCTAAAAATGCATCCTACCTTCAAAGCCGGCATCGGACTGCCAAGCACCTTTATATAAATCCCTTTTGCCTTTTCAACTAATGATACCTTTTAGGGTGGAGTGTGGCTAGAGGCTGCATGACAAGTGCTCGTTCCAAGAAGCACAGGCTTCTGAACAATCCCATTCGGGTTTCACACAGGATATTTGATTGCTATTCATTTCACTCCCAGCTTCAGGTTGCAGTGTCTCTAAAACCCAAGAGATCTAATTCAGAGCATTGAAACTGCTAATCCATTTTAGAAATACTTCTCATGACATTTAGCAGATATGCAGTTGTGTGCTGGGGTTTGTGTGGTAGGAAATGGGGCAGGAGGAGACCTTTCTTGTTCTGAGTTACTCGTGCTCAGCATTCCTCGTGCCAACCATGGCCACCTACCTCAGAGATATGGCCTTTCCTTCTGCTCCTTTAAAAGTGATCATTTGAATGGATCACTCCGAGTTTGAGTGTTGCCCGTGCTATGGCTATGACTCTCCTTGGGGTAACTGATGCTCTCATCCTTTTTCTGGGCCTGTAGCACGCTTTCCGACCAAGTAGCTGGAGTGATTCTGAGATAAGGGTAGTGCATTTGTGGAGCTGTCCTTTCACACCACTCTTCTGCTTGGAAAAACATCTTACACCCCGTCAAAATGTGTTCTGTTCTGTGCCTTATTGGATCCTTCACCTCTAAGGAGTTATGGGGCTCAGTTTCCCTCATTCTCATTTCATAGATGCTTTACACTGAGGTTAGGAGGTTGAAGCGATTTGTAAAAGATCTTCTGGTTATTAGGCAGCCGAAGGTTCTAGATTACATGTCTCTTGATAGCTATACTCCCTCATCTTGTGGTGCTTAAAGGCCATCATTCCAAATGAAGGATGCAGGAGAAATGGTCAAACAACTGACAATCATTTTCTCACCACACCTTTTCTTCCTTTATCACACAGTATTTGAAGGTATCCTGCTCTTAGCTTCTGAAAGGAGCAGGGTGCAGCAGAGGCACCACGGGAACCTGGTATTTCTCTAAACCAGGATCCTTTCATACTTTCTCGCATCAGCCATGGAAGTGGCCCCTTCTCTAGTCATCTAATTAGAACCATGAAGAATCTTGGTTTGTTCTCTTTTGTTTTATGTCATTCCTTTGCAGTGGCTATGGGCCCTGGTGGGAAAAGCTCAGATCTCTCTTAGAGAGGGAAGTAAGTCTTGATTGAGATATTAACAGCAGATTAACACTACTCTATTGGGAATCAGGTCACTCATAACTGGACTTTTTCTGATGCCTAACATTAAGGAATTGCTATTAACAAGGATGCCCTAATAACATGTACCTACTTCCTGTGTTCCCTTTTCTTCTCTTGCCCAAGATATTTTCTTAGGTGGGCTTATTCAATTCGATATTCCTTAGGTTCCCATTTGTCTCTGTTCCAGAGGCAGTGGGTGCTGGATATATTTATCAATCTAAGATGCACACACATGACTGTAAGCTTCTTCACACAGCTTTGCTTTGTTTGCAGCTGTGATCAGTTGTAGCGCTTGACTTAACTTTAAGACTCTCTCAAAATCCTGGCTGCTTTCTAGACTGGATTGGCAGTAGTACCCTTTGCCTCTTGTGCTCTTTTGTGCTTGGTCACCAGCTTGTGGTTCCCCACAACTGCTCCCCAAAGAGCTGACTCAGTTCAGATGTTAGGGAGGTCAGAAGAAAACAACAATAAAGATGAAAAATTTAGAGGGGTTATTGAACTTCACAAAATGGAACTTTTATGTAATCATATTATCCCCATTGCTCTCCTTGGTTCAGAAATGATAAATGTATGCCCATGAAATTAAAATCATGAGATAATTTTGAAGCCCTGGATAGAGCACCTTCCTACTTCTATTTTTGGAGGTAACTCCTTCCATCCCTTCCCCCTCACTTACCTCAGGAGGTTCACTTCTTCCATGTATGTTTGCATTGTAGAGATGCAAACAGACCATCAAAGTCAAGTGCCAACCCAAACTCCCCCTTACTCCCTTTCAAATTCATGAATTCATTTTTTGATGATTACCCCCCCCACACACACACACAGAGATATATAAATACAACCTTCTGAGTTCTTTTACTGTTGCTTGTATGTATGCAATTTCAGGGACTTGGTATTGGATAATCAGTTGGGGGGTTCATCTCTGGGGAAGACTCTCCCACTCTTAGCAATGGTTATTTGCCTATAGTTCTTTGTCTAGGGTAATAGCACTGTGATAGCTCCCCATTCCCATCTTAGCATATCTATTAGTGTTCTTAGTCCCTGATTCTTGTTTAGGTAGCCATATGTTGAGGTAGGATGGATAAAGCTTCCCTGTCATTTCTAGGTGACACAATCTTACAGCCGACTCCCTGTGAGTCCTCTGACTCTTCTTTCTGGTTCATCTTTTTTATATTTCCTGAGCTTTAGGTTCTGGAGTTGTGTTATAAGTTTATTAACTAGAGATGGGCATCTTCCCACAATCTGTTCCTTGATCAGTTGTGGTTTTCCGTAACAGTCTCCATCTGCTGCATAGGGAAGCTTCTTGAGGAGGGACGAGAGCGATGTTCGCCTCTGCTCATGAAGTGGAGTCTTTAGAATGCAGTTAGAAGTATGCTGGTCTCCTCCAAGATCTGTGATCTCATTATTCTCAGGCATTGGTCAGGTTTCCAGCACTAGATATAAAGTTCCTTCTCTTGAGTTAACCTTAAGTTTAATTAGATAGCTCAGTTACTCCCAAGATAGGAATGCTGCAACTGAGCTTTCAGTGCTGTCTTGATGTTGTGGTCATTGTTGTGGTTTGTAAACATCACAGCTAAGTAGAACTATTGGTTACTTCTTTCCTTTGGCAGCATCTTCTGGTACTTTGAAATATCAGTCCCTGGGCGGGAGGCTTTTAGATCAAGTTCAGCCTGAATTTTCTGAGTCCTGTGTCTGTGTACATGATGTTTTCAGCAATAGGGACCTCCTTTCAACCTTTGAGGGGCAAATCTTGTTTATTTTTGATGTTGCTTTTTACATCAATTTCAGATCTATCTTATTAAGTTTTATAAATAATCTTCAGTTTTATCAGAATTTTCAAAGATCGGTTTGAAAGAAGTTAAATTTCTTATAATGTTCCAGTATTTTTTTTTTTTCGAGACAGGGTTTCTCTGCGGCTTTGGAGCCTGTCCTGGAACTAGCTCTTGTAGACCAGGCTGGCCTCGAACTCACAGAGATCCGCCTGCCTCTGCCTCCCGAGTGCTGGGATTAAAGGCGTGTGCCACCACCGCCCGGCATGTTCCAGTATTTTTATGTGAATGTATTATATTTTATTTATTTAAATTTCACTAGTTTTTTTTAAATAAAATATCTTTGCTATTATATAAGATTTTTAATTTTATTGCACTTTTTCTGGGAATTTTGTCTTTGTAAATGGCATTTTTACAGAAAATCTTTTAAAATTATTTGCTAACATTAACTGTATATTTCATATGCTTTGGGTTCACAATGAGCAAAATAACAAGAAATTAAATCAAATACAAAAGAAAATTATACAGTTAAGAATGTATGGTTCAAGATCTATGAAGCTATTATTGGCATAGTGTGGTTTACTGTCCTATAGTCAACTTTTAGGTTTTTTTGGGAGGAGGGTTGAAGGAGTTTGGCTTGTTTTTTTGATATAGTGTGTCTCTGTGTAGCCCTGGCTGTTCTGGAACTTGCTCTGTAGATCAGGCTGGTCTCAAACTCAGAGATCTGCTTGCCTCTGCCTCCTGAGTGCTGGAATTAAAGGTGCACCACCATCACCTGACCAATTCTTTTTTTCTAGGTATAGGTACATGCATATGTTTTGTATGTACAAAGAAGATATTATAAAACAACAATAGGGCCTGGGAATGTTCCAATTCCTTCACTTGGGAAATTAAGGAAGAAGGATCAGAAGTTCAAGGACATTTTTTGGGTATACAGAAAACTTGAGGTTAGCCTGGTCTTCATGCAAATAAAAATTTAAAAATTACAAAAAGCGCATTATAATAAATACATAAGCCATTAGAAAAATAATTTCTTGCTATTATTCAGTATTGGGTAATGTATTGCATTTTTGTACAACTGGAAGCACAGAAGGTTTGATGATGTCAGTATCAACTCATTAGTAATGCATGTGCTATGATAGTATTTTGATGATGGTGATAGATCTGATGATCTTGTGGGATTATTGTTGTATTTGAATCTTATATTGCAAGAAACGCCATGACCGATGACTATCTTTTTTTTTTAAGATTTATTTTTTAATGTATGCAGTGTTCTGTCTGCATGCCAGAAGAGGGCACCAGATCTCATTACAGATGGTTGTGAACCACCATGTGGTTGCTGGTAATAAACTCAAGACCTTTGGGAGAACAGCCAGTGTTCTTAGCCACTGAACCATCTCTCCAGCCTTTGTTTTTTATCTTTAAACATTTATTATATTTATTTTTATCAAATAGCTTGATAATTTTAATATATAACACATTTGTAATTCTGAATTTGAAGTCTATTTCTTCTTCTGGCTTTTGTTTCTCTGTGTGTTTTATGATTTATTCTCTGAAGCATGAACTATTCCATGAATTTTTTATACTCTTTGGAAGATATTTGATATATATCTAGGTACAGTGGCACATTAGTAATCCCAGAACTTAAAATGCTGAGGCAAGAGGATCAAGAGGGTAGACTAACATAGCCAAACCATGACTTAGCAAAACAAAACTAAACATCCAAAGTCAGGTACCCTCCAGGAAGAAAAGCAACAAACCAAGCCAAACAAACATAGAAAAAAATCAATTAACCAACCAACCACCAACCAACCAATCAAAGAAATAAACAACCTACAGGTTTCTGAGCTGAGTGTGGGTGTACATATGTGTACACATGTGTACAGCACTCATGAGTCTGAGGCAAAAAGATCAATGAGTTTTGAAGTTTGAGACCTGCAAGGTCAAAACATAACAAGGCAAACCAAACAAAACCGAATGAAAATAATTTATTTGCTGGGAATTTTTATAGTCTAAGCAAAAGATTCATTGCTCCAAACAGGACTTGTGTTTGATAACATTGAGAAATCAACAGACTGATGTTTTTGACTCCTACCTTTGTGGTCTAAAAATATCAGCCTGCTTCAAAATTAAAAGCAAGTTTAAAACCTTTGACTTAGAAAGACTTCATGCATCACCTGTGACTGTTTGTAGATTCCTGCTGTGGAAGCCTCTAAGTCAAAGACTTAGTGTCTGATCTGATTCATAATAAGGGATTGCTTGAAAATCAATTTGTGGCTACGTTTTCATATTGAATGAATAATTTAAAATTTTGCAGCAAATAATTCACATGTATGGATGTGCACTCCTTTTAATTGACTGCCAAAGTCTTTGGGGATCCATAATATGACAGTTTATTAATGGAGTCCATGTATGGGTGCACATTTGATCAGACAATCCTCATTTTGAGCCCTTTAGAATCCCATGACCTTGAATGCACTCATCACTAAGAAGGGGACTAGAGGTGGTGTGTTGGTATGTGCTTGAGGCAGAGGCAGGAGGAACTAGAGGGCAAGGGCAGCCTGGGCTGCTAGTAGGATCTTATGTAAAACAAGGAATAAAGGAAGGATTATGCTTCCTTCCCAACAGAATGGCGGAGTAAGTGCTATAGGCAGCTTTGCCACAAAAAGGCCCAGTCAGACAAACAAATGTGAGATGGAATTAGAAATTCCTCTTAGAAAGTGACAGAAAGCAAGATTTTTCAGCTGAGTAATCGATTCCTTTAATAGGTTACCACCACACCCAGTCAGTTTGGGGAATTTTAAAAGTCACTTTGTAGTATGATTAATAAAAACCCAGAGACAGAAATTGGGGTTCAACCTAAAGGTCAGAAAAGCAAAACAGCCAGCCACTGGCTCTTACCTCTACCTCAGTCTGATATGACAATCCAGCCTCCAGGAATCTCAGAATGAGACTGTGTGTGAGAGCTGTCTCCTCCTGTTTTATATTCCTCTCTAGGGCTGGGAATTAAGGCGTGCACCACTACCACCTGGTTTCTATGGCAAATTAGTGTGGCTACTGGGATTAAACGTGTGTGCCACCACTGCCTGGTCTGTATGGCTGACCAGTGTAGCTATCTTACTCTCTGATCTTCTGGCAAGCTTTATTTATTAAAATACAAATGAAGTATTACTACAATTTTTTATTTTCAACTAACTGACAGATCTTCAGTATAATGTGTGAAGATCATTATATGAGTTTGATATTATCCTTGAGAAAGTGAGAAACAAGCAATGCAGGTATATTTTATAAACATCAAGTTAGCTTGGCAGTTTTTAAGTCTTGTGACTTTGAAGAGGACCTCATACGGAAGAAGGCCCTCTCTGTTCTCCTTAGTATAGTTCTAGATTTAGAACATTTTTTCCTTCTCTTAAATAATTCTGTAAACACTGAAGAGAGCATCCAAGTGGAGCGAAAAGAAGAGCTAATTCCACATCCCTGAGATCTGGAGCCAGTTAGTGCCATTGATGCTGCTGATAAAACTCTGTAATTCAAAAGGCATTTACAGGATAATTTGATGGGGGAACAGGTGATGCTCAAATGGTTTTGGACTGAGGGACAGTAAGCAAATGGCTGAGACTCCAAGCAGCATTGGCTCAGGTGCCATGGTGTTGGGACAGGTGTGTCTCCTAATGTGATTTCATTATATTTAGGTGAAAGACTTGGGTTTATAACAACAATGTGCAAATTTGCTTTGTCATTTGAGTTTGGAAGGGAGATGATAGAATTCTTGCAGGGGAAGCTTTCTCCCTCCCCCAAAGCACACACAGCTTCTCATAGAACAGACAAGGTAAGAATGCAAAATTATTAGTGATTATGGAATCAGGAGAGATTAACAGCCCAAGAATACTGATATATACATATATTTGCTAGGACTCAAGCCTAGGTCAAAGAATTGGTCTATCACCAATCTACGTTAATAATAATAAACAAAATTTGTTTTGAGATCAGCTCATGCTTTGTAAGTCTGGCTGGCCTTAACCTTGCAATTCTCTTGCCTCTGCCAGCAGAGAACCCAGATCACTGATGTGCCCTACCATGACTGGCTAAGGCAGTCATCTTCATGTTCATACATTTTTGTGTGATATTAAACATAAAAGGCTCTATTCTCTCCATTGTGTTATTTTTACCTTATGCAATACTTTGTCACTTTGAAGCAATTGTGAGTGAATCAGTAGAGAAATGTGGTTCGCTGGTTGTCACCAGCCTGTCTTGTAATCACTGTCACCGGGAAGGATAGGAGACAAACCTTACAGACCTATTTGTCCTTGTCACAAAAGACACAAGACCAAAACCCAAAGCTTTACATAGAGCAATTTATCATTTTCTGTTTCGTTGGCGTAAATTGAAAGCAAGCGATGTTTTGGGTTCTTGCGGTCACTTTGCAACAGGAGAATTCATTATCTAACTCTGTAGAAAGGAAACTGCCTCCGAGTTACATTTGCATGCAAAGGATGAGTGCCCACTCATGCAGCCAGAGTGGCAGAGGTCACAGAAGAAACAAAGTACAGGAAACAGAGATTCAAGTGTTCTCTGCTTGACAGACTCCTACTTCTTCCTTCCTCTGGGTCAGAGTGACTTTGGGGACATATTGCTCAATGCACTGAGAGAGACGCTTATGGAGGGAGCTCTTTGTTTGTGCAAACTCATTGCATAAATCCTGCCAGTTTTTCTACAAGAAGCACAGTACACTCTTTGATCTAGTCCCGCTTCTGAGAGGTGTATGGTTAATAACATCCTGAGGGGGACACTTCCTCTTAAGACCATTTCCTATTTCATGGCATTTTCCTCAGTATGTAGAGAAGGATCAGAGTTGAGTCAAATTCTTTACCGCGTGGTTGGTTATCTGTTGGGATTGGTTTCAGTTTATATATCTGCAGCTTACTGAATCCATTTAGCATTCCTTGTATGTATAGGTGTTCAGGGCTGGTTACTCGCTATTAGGTAACTATTTAGGGTGCTCAGCTCTTGGGAAGACTGCTCACTTCATCTCTCTACAATTGTTACTTGACTACAACTCTTCATTTAGAGGTGAATCCCATGTGATTGCCTCCATCTGCATAGACATATCAACTGGTGTTGTCATTGTTCGGGTTGCAAGTTTTAAGTTCTCCTTTGAGATCTGTGACCGTACTAGCCATGGACAGTTGGCTAGGCTTCCAGGACCAGGCATAATTTCTATTATTTTGAGAGGGCTTTGCGTCCAATGAGGAGGCTGTTGGTTATCACCAGGATGTCAGTGCTGCTATTGCACCTTTCTC
Source organism: Microtus oregoni (assembly GCF_018167655.1). Taxonomy (NCBI): domain Eukaryota; kingdom Metazoa; phylum Chordata; class Mammalia; order Rodentia; family Cricetidae; genus Microtus; species Microtus oregoni. The sequence continues at coordinate 5,682,396 of NW_024543070.1, forward strand.
TTGCCTTACTGAGTATTGTTGTGGTTCGTAGGCATTACAGTCCGGTAGAACTATTGAGTGCTTTCTTCCCTTGCCAAGTTGCATGGCATCTTCCAGTAATTATAAAAGCTAGTCTTCTGGGAGGAGTGCTTCTGAGTCAGACGTAGCTCTGTTCCTCTGAGTACTATGTTTGAGGTATGTAGTGTCTTCAGCAATAAGGACTAATCCTAAACTTTGGGAGGCAATCAAGAGTAACAGCCATGGCCTATATTGTTTTAGGGTATTTTCGACTCTTTTGGCCAATGACTTGAAATGTGGTTTCTCATGTTTATTACTGTTTTTTTTTGTTAGATAGTTTATGGCTGTTATTGCCACTCCAGCAGAGAAACTTCATCTATTCTATATACATCCATATACATATATACTTATATGTATTATGTGTGTTTTTGGATAAAGATAGAGAAGTTTAGTCTCATTCCATTTGTCTAAACATTTTCTTACTATTCTCTTGGGTGTCCAATTCCAGTGATGGGCCAAAGGACTTCCTTAGACCTTTTTTCTTGTCTACTGAGATCCAATGCCCTTTGAATACCATGAGAGTCATTAACAGTAAAATAGATGAATTAGAATGATTTAAATATATTTGGTTTTAAAAGAGGCTAGATCGAGTATATCATTAGCTCTGTGGAGAAAGGTTGAGTCCCACCTCCCACCAAGGGGATGGTGGAGTTGATGAATCTGAGACTTTCTTGGTCCAAACTTTAGCTGTGAAGGGAGTGAGGAGATGAGGTGATGGTGACAATTGTCCTCACAGCGCTTACAGATTTTCCTCTGTTTTGTTAGATTACAACTTCTCTGAAGCCAGGGTTTTCTGTGTTTTAACCACCACCTTATCAGAGAAGGAGTAGATTAAATTTTAAGCATGTGATGTGGGAGTGTCATATATCAATCTGTTGATTTCATTGGTTAAGCAATAAAGAAACTGCTTGGCCCTGTGGGTGGAGTAAACAGAACAAAATGCTGGGAGGAAGAGGAAGTGAGGTCAGACTCCACAGTTCTCCTCTCGGGAGCAGACACCTGAGAGAGACACCATGCCCCACTCCCGGGCAGACACATGCCATGAAGTTCCGACCCAGGATAGACTAGGCTAGAATCTTCCCGGTAAGACCGGTTCTCACAGATTATTAGAGATGGGTTGATCGGGATATCAGAATTAGCCAGTAAGGGCTAGAGCTAAAGGGCCAAGCAGTGTTTAAATGAATACAGTTTGTGTGTTGTTATTTCGGATAAAGCTAGCCGTGCGGGTGGCTGGGGTGCTGGGGACGCAGCCCCGCCGCCCTTATTACTACAAGCATGGTCTTTACATTGGGTGAAATATTTTTTCTCTCTCTTTTTTTTTGGTTTGAACTTTTTTTCTCATGAACTAAGGCCATATTAAATATAGTTAACACATTTAAAATAAAATAATTATTTTATTGTTTCTTTGCTGATTTTCTTTCCATGGAAACTCCATGTACTATTGGTTGTTGAATTTGTCACTGAGTATCAGTTTCATGTATCAGTGAACATGCATGTGTATATATATATACACATACACACATAAATGTATATCTATTTATATCTGATTTATATCTATATATCTATATATCTATATATCTATATATCTATATATCTATATCTATATACACATTGGCTTCTCTTTTGGCAAAATTGATTTAGACCTTGAAACCATGGTTGCTTATCTGGCCTCCAAAAAGACCTTGATAATTGACAGTTGTGTTCCAGACCTGAAAGAACTCACAGAGCCTGTGATTATAGGTGCCTTCTACCTGTCACTTTGATTTCAGTGGGATTGTACTTCAATGCTTTGCCTAGGAGTATTAAGAGAGAGACAGTTTCCCTTTGCAGGTTCCCTGTAGAAAAACTTCACTAATCTGAAGGGGAAAAAAGACACCAACTTTCTTTTCATCTGGAATTAATGTGATCAGCAGTGTCTGAGAAAGGAAGAGGGGGCTTGTTTCAGTTTTGATGAGATCAAGACTTTCAGAGCCTTTGAGCTGTTAAGTCCTCTTCTTTCTTTCTGCTTTTCCTCCCATGCCATGTCTGCATCAAAGCTACACCTCTGATGGGCAGACCAATCCGAGGCCAGGCGAAGACGGAACAGCACTGCTTCACAGAGCAGCTGCGCGCCTGTGATGGGGTTTGCAGTAGCAATCATTCTGGTCACCAGCATACCAGGAAGTGGAATGGAAGGATGGGTTGCTCCGGGGCTGCTCTGAAGCTGTGGAGTCCGATACACCTAAGAGATGAAACCCTTGAAAAGTCAGATGCTGGAGAATGGAGGACACCTGACGTAATTCTGAGACCAAGATAAAAATTTCCTTGGTTCAATCAAAGCTTTCTGAAATAGCTTTGCTTGTCCTTTGAGAGCAGTGGGGCTGAGCACCAAGGTGTGAGAAAACGCTCCAAGGAGCAGGTGATCCAGTTTGTTACTTAGGTTACACGTAGGCAGAATAAAACATCTGTAAATGAAATGTAGTGGAGGAGATGGACCCAAAATCCCAGCACAGAGCATGAAGGGAATGAAGTCAAAACAAGGGGTTATCTTAAGAAGTCAAAGTTGTGTAAGTAAACTGGCAATTTGGGGCTTTTATGGTGTGGAAACTGGACTCACTGTTTAAAATGAAGATAACAACAGAGTGGAGGAAAAAGATGATGTTACACATGTTAGCTCACACATTATGGTCTTTAAGAAAAATAGCTTGTCTTCTAAAGAGTAAGTTGGTTAGAAAGCCAATCACACAAGGACAAAACAATATAAACGCAACCAGCAACAGCCAAAATGTGAGAGTTTCAGCCATGAGAAAACTTGCTCCACAGACTTCTAGTCTTCAATATGGCCATCAGGATATCATAACTACTCGCTGTCTCGTTACCTTGGCCCTCTTTTGAATACTTTGGAATAGGAGAAAGATGCTTTAGAAGAGGTGCTATTGACTTGAGATCTACTGTCCACAGGCAGAGGGATGCATGCCTGGTCTGGGAAGTCCTTCTGTATAATTGTTGCTTTTATTGGTTAATGAATAAAGAAGCTGTTTTGGCTTGTGATAGGGTAAAACAGCACTATTCAGGGAAGACTGAACTGAATGCTGGGAGGAAGAAGGCAGAGTCAAGGAGAAACCATGTAGCCCCCCCCCCCCCCCCCGAGACAGATGCTGGACAGAAACTTGCCAGTAAGCCATAGTCACGTGGCGATACGCAGATTAATAGAAATGAGTTAACCTAAGATGTAGGAGCTAGCCAATAAGAATCAAGGGCTAAGAGAAGAGACCAAGCAGTGATTTAATAAATACAGTTTCCTGAGTGGTTATTTCAAGTCTAGGCAGCTGGAAACAAACAAGCAGCCTTCTTACAACACTTGCCTTTCCATGTTGATGTGAAATTCACCAGTGTTTGGAAACAGTTTTCAAATGAATCATCTTTTTGGTGAAAAGTGAGGCTTAGTGGGGAGTGTACAGATCATGGTAGGAGTCTTTGGGTCAGGACTTCAGAGTCAGTAGCCGTAGGAGACAGCACAGTGGAGCAGCAAGGAGTTGGGCTATTGTCATATTTGGGTTTAAAGCCTCATGATTGCTCTTGGACCCTGAACTAATTTTTAGAGTCCCATGAGGAATTTTCTGAGATGAGTTAGTGTGCAGATAATTTATTTGGTAGTTTTTTGGCCCAACACCTGACAGGATGGTGGACAGAAGTGGAAATAAAGAGAATAAGTGAATGACCGTGTAGGGTGCTCTGGAGTTGGTGCCTTTCAGGTTCACTCCAAGCTGAGACGGAAGGACCTTCGCACTGAGAAGTTTCTCTGAATAGAGGAGGAATCAGAGCAACCAAGGCATGCTGGAATGGCCAGAGAGGATGGCTGTCTGTCCGCAACACCACCCCCACTGCTGGGGCCATGGCTTCATCATGGAGGGGTATCTGGGTAGCCCGAGAATCTGATACACTTAACTCACTGTATTTCAGTTTCCAGGAGTATTTTATTGAAAATCAAATGACACGATCGGTACGAAGTGCTTAAAACTAAGCGTAGAGTAAATGTATAATGACTAGTATATATAAGAGTAGAAGTTAAGTTTTGTAGGGTTTCTGAGCGGTTTCTACCCCCATATAGTCTTGGGACTGAGGCCTGATTCACTCAACCTGACAGACTGGTCAGTGTAAGCTTCTTATAGCCTTGCTTGTCAGTGATTATGTCTCACAGAAGATAGGCTGTCCTAGCCATAGGTGTTTACAGAGATCCTTCCTGCTGTTGGGGGGCACAGTGCTTTTCTCCCATTTGTCTCTAGCTCTCTCCTTACCTGTAGTCTACTCATCTGGAATTCCCCTTTCCTCTAATGATGGGTTTAGGCAGGACAGAGCTCCTAAGTAACAAGGGAAGGCAATGAGGAGAAATTTCCAGACTGTCTCCCCAGTCTCTAGGCTCTCGACTACTTTCAAGCTCTCATACCCACCTATCCAGTATCTATTCTTTCTATGCACTGCCTAGTCTAGAACCGGAATGCGATTCTGGTTTGTTCTCCGTGGATAGCAAGTTAGTGCTTTCAGCTGGCACGGCGGCAGCTTGAATCTACAATGTCTTCCACAGACTCACAGGCTCACGTTTTGAACAGTGTTCCCCAGTTGGTGGCACTATTTTAGGATGCTGTGAAACCTCAGGAGGTGGCGACCTAGCTGTTGGGAGCAGGTCCCTAGCGGTAGGCCTTTCCAACTTGTACTGGTTAGTTTTTCATCAGCTTGACACAGAGAGGATCATTGGCAAAAGGGAACCTCATTTAAGAAACAACTCCATCAGATTGGCCTGTAGGCAAGTCTGGGGGCATGTTCTTAATAAATAATGGATGTGGGAGTGCCACTGGGCTGAATAAGGAAGCAAGCTGGGCAAACCTTGAGGAGCAAGCCAGTAAACAGCCTCCCTTCAGAATCCCTGCATAGCTTCCTCCGTCCAGCTTCCTGCAAGTGTCTGTCTTGATTTTCCTCAAAGATGGACGGCGACATGGACATATAAGCCCAATGAAAGGTTTTCCTCACCAAGTTGTTCTTAGCCAGACTGTTTTACCACAACAGAAAGGAAACGGTGGCAAAGGTCATAACAAGTCCCCGTGTGCCACATTTTTATTTATTATTGCAGCCTTCCATTTAAATATTTTGTTATAATCTACCTTGGACATATTTATGCCTTATCAAACATATTAAATTAAATCTTTCTAAAGAAATAAAGGAAATTTAAAACACCTGCTTTTTTTCCCCTCATAGTTCTTGGTTTGCAGCACAAACTTTAAGCCAAATGTTTTCAATCATGTAGATTAGATGCAACATATTGCAGTCCCCTGATCTCTGTGAGGGACTGGTTTCAGGACCACCCATGGAGATAGCATCTGAATGTTTAAGTCACTTATGTAAAATGGCATTGCATTGGCACTTAATGTGTGTATATCTCTCAAACTTCAATCATCTCTAGACTGCTTATAATATCTAATACAATGTACATGCTATTTGAGCAATTATTACACTGAAGTGCTTTGGGAATAAAAGCAAGAAAATTTCCTAGATACAGAGGATACAACATTAATATACTATGCCCAGGGAACTATGGATCATACAGAGGGTATCACAGGGCAGTAGAGGGAGATTAAACTAGTGGTCAGGGTGGAAAAGTTTATGACCTCTTTTTATTCTTCCTCTGTGTATGATGCATAGCTTAATGAATAGTGCCGACAGGCTGAAACATCATCTGATATTCTTCCCTTGCCAAGATAGGTACAACAGGTACTATAATGGTATTGATTGCATAAACAATATAAATGAGAAATAAGGTACAGCATACAAAAAGGTGGTAAAGCCATGAATCTCGATTGGGTTTATCTCTGTGCTTTCTACTTGAGCAATTATGGGTAAATTACTTAGCTTTCCTCTGCCTCAGATTCCCACTCGAGAAACAACATAATGGGCAACAAGGATGCTTTTAGGATTTTCATGGTAGCTCTGTGGCGGAGATGGGTGAGTCAGTACTAGTGTCCAACAGTGCCTGACAGAGGCGTTCTCGATACTTCCGATCTCTTACCAGGAATGTGGGATGGAGATGAGGAGCTGGGCTCGCAGGACAGAAAGGGTGCATCTCAGCTCACTGGAAAACGTTCCATGTAAAACTTCCTTCACAGTAATGGTGGGGACAGGTAAAATTAATATCAGAAATGGCTTTTACATCCAGACAGAAATCCATTAGTGAACAATTTGCTCATTTTACCCCAGGTACTTCTTTTCCATTTGCTCATCGTAGCTGGAGAGCTTCGGGCTTGCTTGTCATCTGCGTCTGTATTTGGTAGGCAGAGACGATTTGTGCTCCATCAACTACTTCCTTTGGATGACTGGGGAGACACGAGACCAAATAACTTTTTGTTTTTCACTTGAGAGGTATAGATGTTTAGTTCAACCACTAGTATGGTAGTGTTAGGAAAGGTGGACAAAATGTTTAGCATTAACTTTAATAAAAGCATCTAGCACATGCCTTGTAGCTGCATAGATCTCCACCAGGTCTTATTCAGTCTACTTTAACTTTGTTTAACCTTATGGAAATTATTTGCTGCTATTTGGATTTATAGAGAAGGAATAAAGATGCAGAGAGATGGTATGTCTTTCTAAAGACCACAGGATAGAACTTTCTGGAATTTGAACTTGAGTCTTCATAAGAGTTCTTGTAAGTTACATAGATCTAATGAGGTCTTGTCATGTATAATCAGTGCTTTGTCTACTACTTAATGAAATTTACAGATATAGAAAGTCATTAAGAAGGCAGTATATCATCCAGAATATCACAATTCAGAAATAGCTACTATTTAAGCTTTAGGATATTTTCATCAAATTTCAGTAAATATTTTTTCTACAAAAGTAAACATCTGATTTGTTATTTTCAAACCACCATTTAAATAATATGCTCTGAAGGTTTTTACGTGAGTAAGCATTCCTCTCAACGCTGATGTTAAATGGCTGTGTTATGTCGTAAGGATAAAGAGTTTTTGTGGTCCAAATTTCCATTTCTGTTTTCTTCTATTTTAAACAATGATGTGTTATCTTTGCATATATTCATATATTCTTTACAGATTAAAAATTCCATTTGTTCTTTTTATATGTACGTATAGGGGTGGGCCCATGTGTGCCATGACCTGTGTGTAGAGGTCAGGTAACAACATACAGCCGTCAGTTCTCTCTTTCTACCACGTAGGCATTGGGAATTGAACTCATGCCCTTAAGCTTGACAATAAATGCCCATCTGCTGAGCTATCCCTGAACATAGTATTCCAGAAGAATAATACTTGATGCAAAGTTGTTCTAATTATCTATTACCTTAAAACAAACTAATTCAAAACTTAGTAGCCTTGATGTAAGTACTGCTTTGTGATACCATGGATACCATTGGTTGATAAAGGACACAGAGAGAGTGGTGGCCCCCTGCAGGAACCTTGCTGGGTTGACTCCTTCCTGGGACCTGGCATAGACTGCTGCAGCTCTTCCCATAGGCAGCCCCTCCCGCCTGATGACTTCAGTGTGACTGTACTTTTCGTGCAGTGGATCTGAGCACTGGAAGAGAATATTCCAGCATTACAGACAGTGGTGTGGGCACTTCATGAAGGGGCGGTGGATGTCATGTAGTGCCCCTGCGATGTATTCTAATGTCAAAGCAGTCACCATTTCACCTTGTTCACAAAGGGAAACGGAGCCCCACCTGTCCATAGGTGGAGTACCAAACAATTGATAGCCACATTTAAGAAGTGCCAGCGATGATATAAACTACATTCAGGACTTTGACATCCATTACCAAGTTGAGCCCAAAAGATGTATAAATGAACTCTTCTCCTGGTGTTTACTGACCATGCACTCTTACTGCCTGATGATCACTACTTTGAGGACCACTTATTGAGACATATGCAGGAGAGATGAGATTCTGATTTTCGGGGTGAGCATCGTGAAATTTTACATGCATATTATCAATCATTTGTCAAAAGTTTACGTGATTTTAGTTAACTATATGCTTATTTCTGTGTTAGAGGAAAATTGCCAAAACTGAGAGGAGGTGCTGTTTAGATAGTAAGATGACACCAAGTTCTTACTCAGGATCGGGTTATGTTACAGCCACTCCTTAGCAACTGAAATCAGTACGCATGTTTAGTACTGTGTTCAAAGGGCTTTTGCCTTGTTTGTATTTCTGACTCCATGTTATCTTTTATTTGCAATTCTGATTCCACGTTATCTTAGTTGGACAAGGTAAGCTCTTGGACCTTGTTTTTCTCTTCAGTGAAGTATCCACAAAAGCTTAGACAGAGGCTTAGTGCATGTGAAGTATTCTATAAATATTAGTGATTTTCCAATTTAATTAAAATTGAATTTTTAAAAATAATTTCTTCTATGACCATTTTCTATGTGTATATGATACACCCCGTCTTCTTATTTCCTTACCCTTCCCACATCCCCTTCTCACCAGGCTCTCATTTATTCTTAATATTCCTGTTGTCATGTCTGACCTCTTGTTTTAGTATTCAGCTAATTCCTTGTGTTGCAGATTTAGAATGGGCTGACCATGGATCTGCTGGTGCTGTTAAAACCACCTGCCCTACATTCCTTGTCTTGATGGCTTTGAGGCAGATTTCATCTTTGGTGTTTGTGTCCTAAGCTTTCCAAAGGAGCAAGTCACTTAACACTGCAGGGTGGGCTCTGCAGCAAGGTGGGAGGAGGGGGCGGGGCAACTGAGCTAAGCCACAGGGGGAGAAGCTTGGCAAGATTCCCCACCTCTGATTGCCATGCCAATAAAATTAGAAAGTGTGAAGGAAAAAAAAATTTCTTTGTGAAACTCCTGAGACAAAACTAAATTTGATGGTTTCCTCAGCCTTTTTCATTTGCCTCTCCGTCCAAATAGATGGATGGAGCCCCGAATCAGGCATTATTGTGCGCGCTGTAGAGTAGCAATAATGAAAGAAAAAAGAAAACGCTTTTCTTTACTAGGCTGATTCACAGAGGGTTTACATTACTTCCATTCAGGACAGCTGTTGAGATAAAAGTCAAAAACTAGCACCAGGTCTTTGTCTCTCTGTCCCCCCCCCCCCCCCCCCCCCCGTGTGTGTGTGTGTGTGTGTGTGTGTGTGTGTGTGTGTGTGTGTGCTGGTTGGTGGGGGAGAATCTGGGCCTGGATCAGGTTCGGGGCTCCCATCACCTCTACCTGTGAGCTTTGCCCAGCATCCTGGTGCTGGTCTTTGTAGATCCTCAAGGGGGTGTTGGAGGACTATGCACTGAGATATGGGGGTGGAGCGAGGCCTGCTTGGCTCCATCCTCACCATCCCTGGGGGCGCGGGAACAGTTGTGTCCAAAGAAAGCTTCCTTGGCTTCAGCCCAGCTGTCCCTGTGTGAAGGCTGCCATTGCTAAAGCTCGGGATGGACCACTTCGGGGTCCTGTCTCCCTGCCTCTGATCACCCTGTGAAATATGAGTTGGGGCACTCTTCTGTGACAAATGCCCGCTCAACTGAGTCCCCATTCAGGCATCCAGTGTCAGCACTTGTCGGCAGACAGGCATTGTGGCCACCGTAGCCAGACAATGACAGATTCAGACTTCTGGCCAGACTGTCAGGGGAGTTTCCCACTCAGGCCTGGGCTTGTCACAAGAATGCCTGGCCAAATCCTTCCAGGGCTTTGGGCTGCACCTGCGCTTCCAAATGTCAGTGGGCTTGAGAGCCAGCCTCTTTCCACTGTCCTTGTCAAGGTCAGCTGACTGGGATGGGGGAGGGGAGCCCCTGAGTTGAGCCAGACAGACGCCTGGTGTCTTTTGTCCTGTGCCTTTCACTGCCAAGGGGTTTCAGAAGTGTCAAAGAAAGGATCAGAAGAGGTACTCGTAAACATTCTCTGTGGTAATAATTAGTTCAGGCAAATTTAGTCATCTGAATTTCCTTTCCAACTTCTCTCATTGGTTTTGGTTGGATAGGGAATGAAGAAGAACGAAGCCAGCTATGGGGGTAAGAAAGAAATGGTTCACAGTAATGGCTACTTCTGAAATTGGGCCAGGTTCAGCCATGTGGTGATCATAATGAGGATTTATAGGTCAGAAGCTGCAACCCGACGGCCCGTGGACCAAACTTGGCACATGGCGCTTTTATTTGGCCTACGGAGTACGTTTGTTTTTAATGGCACTTCGTGATAATAGGTAGAATTCTGAAAAATTCATAAATGATTCCTGGCTTCTCTTCAAAGACTAAAAGATACATCAGTTCTGGGTTTGTCTCCTTAGGTTGAGAGGAGAGGAAGATAAACTGATTATTGCCCCTGTTCTCTTTTAGAGAGGCACGGATTCTGCCGTGGCAGCATCCCAACCTTTCTCTGCTTTGTGCGCCTAGCCTGCTGCTTTAATTTCTACTGCATGGTGCATAGGTGATCCCTGCAAACATCTGAGTTCTTGATTCTGGTATAAAGACAGGTCATTTCTGCCCTTGATCTTGAGTGAACTCCACTAACCGATCTCTTCCTGGCCTCTCACCGGCGGAGAGTATGTGACAGCCCTGCCGGTTCCAATTTTCATGATTTAAATTTGGTTAATGGGAAGCTTGAGTTAAGAATGTTTGCTGTTTCACAGACCCAGGGAGACTAGGTAACAAGGAGAGTCTGTGGGAGGACGACCAGATCACCCTGGAAGGGAAAAATAGAAGAGATTTCTTTAGTGGACTGAGGGCAGGTGGGGATGGGAACATGAACTATCAGGTTAGGAGGAGGAGAGGGAGAATGCTGAGGGAATGGCTGGCAGGTGCATTTTGGGGTCAGGCTGAAGTCTGGTGCAGGAGAATCTCCCAGGAGTCCATGGGAAGGACCTCAGGTTAGACTCCTAGCAATGATGGATAAGTAGCCTGAACTGGCAGTCTCCTGTAACCTGACTGGTGCCTGGTCCATAAAGAGGCATCTTCTTGCAACTGATGGAGGCAGATGCAGAGACCCACAGCCAAACATTAGATGGAGTTCAGAAATCCTGCGGAGGAGGAGAAAGGAGTATAAGAGTCAGAAGACCAAGGACACCACAGGAAGGCTCACATTATCGACTAACCTGGGCTTAGAGAGACTAAACTGATCACCAGGAAGTCTGCATGAGGATGACCTGGGCACTCTGCATATATGTTACAGTTGTGTAACTTGTTCCTCTTATGGGACTCCAAACAGCAGGAACAGGGACTGTCTTTGACTCTTTTCCTGGCTTTTGGGATCCCACTTCTCATACTGAGTCACCTTGCCCAACTGTAACAGATGGGGAGGTGCTTAGCCCTACTGCAACTTGATATTCTGTGTTTTATTGATACTCATGGAAGCCCTGCTCTTTCCTGGATGGAGACAGAAGAGGAGGGCATTGGGGGTGGGATATGGAGAATAAAGGTGAGGGACTGGGAGGGGATGATGGCAGGGGATAGAGATGGGATGTATTATTGCTTTTAGCTCATTAAAGTTGTTCATTATAAAAATAAATTGAATAAAAATAAAAAAATAAAAAAAGAATACTTGCTGTTCTTGGAAAGGACCCAAGTTTATTTCCCCATACCTATGTCAGGAGGCTCACAATTTCTTCTAACACTAGGTCCAAGGGATCTGTCACCCTCTTCTGGTCTCCAAGGCACATGCACTCACATGAATCAATTGCCCTACTACCACCATATATAGATATTAAAAGTAAGACTAAAGTCTTTTTAAAAATTCAACTAATAATAGGAAATAACAAAAGTTATTTGTAGCTATTGCTGATCTTTAGTTCTTGATCTTAGGGGTTGCTGTAAATGATAACTTTATTACAAGTTTGAATGTAGATAACTAAGAGAGGAAGAGACACATTTGTCAAGGCCTGATCGCATTTGAACTTACAAATAGGCTTCTATGATAGTCACATGACCTTTCCATGAATGAGGACTCTGAGGTATGAACCTTTCTCAACCTTTTAAAGTGGAACCTAAGGGAGCCAGGACTTGTATTTTTGTTCAATGTCATTGTTTCTCGAAAACAAATGTTCTACCACAAACTCTCCCATCAATGGAATCCTATAGCTCCATTTAGACTAAAATTTAAGTATTGCTAATGTAAAATCTATGGGTCCCACTGAACAGGCTGCCTCTGAAATTTAGAAGACTATTTTATGATGAATAAAAATAGATTCATTTCTGATGGGAATATTTGTCCTGAAGTAAAATTTTAGCTCACACCCTTTTCAGTTCAAACAGATCATTTATTGATTTCAATAATGAAAGCAATAGAAGCGTACTTTTGTGGGTTCTGTACGTGTATATATTACCATATTCGACTGTCTCAACAGTCACATAGAATAGGCACAATTACCATCTCCACAGATGAGGAACACAGTGAAGAGAGATGGTGCTGAGAGACTTGAAGAAGCCTATAAGCAGAGCAGCAGGCAGTTGGCATGAGAACTATCAAGGCAGTTTAGCTTGTTGACTTTCTGACCTTTGGTGGATATTAGCAAGACGTTGCTCTAACTAGACAGTGATATAACAGACAGCTTCTTTCTGTTCTCCAGGGCCTAATATCAGAAACACTCCACCAGGACTCGCCTGTGCAAAGGGACTTTCGTGGATGATCTGTCAGAAAGATTATTGATCACTCTAATAGCTGTGAATAACTTGGTATTTGTCTTAGGATTTCGATTGCTGTGAAAAGGCACTGTGACCATGGCAACTCTTAAAAAAGAAGATATTTAATTGGCGTGGCTCTCTCACAGTTCAGGGGTTCATCCCTTTATCATCATGGTGGGACATGGCGGCAGGCAGCAGGCAGGCAGCCCTGGTGCTGGAGAAGTAGCTGCAAGTCTTACATCTTGCAGGCAACAGGAAGTGGTCTGAGTGTCATACTTAGCAAAGCTTGAGCAAAAGAGACCTGAAAGCCCTCCCCGACAGTGACACACTTCTTCCAACGTGGTCACACCTACTTTAGCAAAGCCATATCTTCTAATAGTGCCACTCCTTTTGGGGGCCATTTTCTTTCAAACCTCTACAGAGTTCAAGGTTTTATAATTTTGTTTTGGGACAGGGTTTTGCTACATAGTAGAGTCATGCTTTGAACTTGTGATTTTTTGGCGTCTGTCTCATGAGTGCTGGGGTCGAAGGCAAGCACCATCTCACTGGACTTTGGGTAACATTTTTTTTTTTTGAAATGATGGTTGAATTACGTTATAGAAATTGATACTGTGTTTCATTGATCATGAAGAAAAAACTATTTTAGATCACCTTATTTAACCACAGTAGGATTACTGTTTAAAGTCTGACTTGGTAGACCAGGTAAGACATTTGAAACTTATATGGGATATATTTGAGATGGGGAAGGTAATCTTAGGGTGCCTTTTTTGGTTGTTGTGTTTTCCATTACTTATGGATAATGGCTAATTGTATTCTGAAGATACAAATGGAAATATAGAGAAAAAAATTATGTTTTAAATTGTGTGACATCCTATTCTGCTCTGAGCATTAATCAACCCTTTGTCCAATGCATCAAACTGGACATATTACCCAGCCATTAGTCACTTAGCAGCTGTCTTAGTCATTGTTCTATTGCTGAGAAGTGGTATGGTGACCAAGGTAACTCTTATAAAAGGAAACACTTAATTGGGGGCTTGCTTCCAGTTTCAGAGGTCTAGTCCGTTATCACCGTAGCAGGGAGCATAGGGGCATGCACGGCAGATGTGGTGCTAGAGAAGCATCCAAGAGATAACATCCTAGCCGGGCGATGGTGGCACACGCCTTTAATCCCAACACTCGGGAGGCAGAGGCAGGCAGATCTCTGTGAGTTTGAGACCAGCCTGGTCTACAGAGCTAGTTCCAGGACAGGCTCCAAAGCCACAGAGAAACCCTGTCTCAAAAAAAAACAAACAAACAAACAAACAAAAAAAAAGAGATAACATCCTGAGCCACAGGGAGGAGAGAGAATGAGAGTCACTAGGCCTGGGCTTTAGAAACCTCAAAGTCGATGCCCAGTAACACCCCTCCTCCAACAGGGACACAGCTACTCCAACAGGGACACAACTACTCCAACAAGGCCACACCTCCTAATCTTTCCCAAACAGTCTATCAACAAAAGAATAAGCATGCAAATATGTGAGCATCTGAGGCCATTCTCCTTAAACTACCACAGCAATGTCTTTGGTTATCTGAGGTCCTGTTAAGATATCACAGTGCTTTCTGTTCTAGTCCCTCTTTTGAATTTAACAATGGCTCCTCTGTGCCACACCAATGATACAGAGGAGGTACCAGGGCATAAAACTTGAGGTCGATGGAGTCTGTACTGTGTGAAAATGCTGAAAAGCACATAGGAACCAACACAGCTCGATAGGTTCAGAATAATCCAGTTTCAGAAGTTCACTGGGGGCCTTGGAACATATCTTATGGATATAGGCAACTACTTTCTGTCTTCTCTATCTCTGCCATAGTGAGAGACTATACAGAGCCACAGTTTCTAACTAGAAGTGAATAAGCCATTTCATTTAAATGGGAAATGCTAGTGTCCTGATGGCTGTCCTAGAGAAAGTTTCTCATGTTCTCTCTCCCTTCCTGCCACCTCACTCATTATTGGGATAAAACTCAGGACCTTGTATATACTAAGCAAGTGCTCTACCCCTGAACTATGTATGCCCCTCCACACCATTTATAACAAAATAAAATTTTATTGTCATTTATTAATTATGAATAATAGTAGGTTTCATTATGAACGGTTGGGGTAGCTCGATGGGTTTTTATTAAGCTTGTTTAGAGAGAATGGTGAGTATTGGCACCTTATCAGTGGCTATGCCATTAAAGAAAGTATCTCTTCCTTCTCTGTCAACAATTGGCTGCATATAAATCCTCAGTGAGTGGTGGGATATCTTGATCCCTTCCCTATTCCATGATTGGCTGTTGATGACCCAATTTTGTGCAGACCTTGTGCAGACAATCACAACTGGGGTGTCAAGAGTACAGTGACCAAATCATGTCTAGAAGACAATGTTCTACAGCACTTCTCCCTTCCTTTCAGCTCTTTTCCTGTTTCTGCACTTTCTTACGTGATGTTTCCTGAGCTTTGGAGGGGCACATATAGATATCCTCCTGCATACTGTATATACATGGATACCAATAATCTGAGATGAATAATAAATACTTGATGTCCCATTTATGACTGAGCATTCATTTATTCTTCGCACTTTGATCAGGTATGAGCTACCAGTGGGTGATTATTTTATTATGTTTTTATGTGTATATATATGTGTGTCTGTGTGCATGTATCTACACGTGAGTGTAGTTGCTTGTAGAATCTAGAAGGCATTGAATCCCTTGAAGTTGGAGTCTCAGATGGTTATGAACCACTAAATAAGGCTTCTCTGCAAGAGCTGTAAGAGCCTCTAACCACTGAGTAATCCACACTGCTAACTGTTAATTAGTAAGTATGTTTATTCATTCAGCATCTAGTCATCGAACAATTGTAAAAATGCCATAGTTGTGAAGATGAACAAGAACTTTTCCTAGTCTCTAAAGAGAGAAAATGAAATAGACGACTTAACTTTACAAGTCTCTTGCTAGCAGTTTCTCAAAGTTTTCTTTTCTATTAAAACAATAAGGACAGAATTGTGAGCCAATAAGTAATAGTTTCCTGTTGTCTTGGAGTTTCTATTGTCTTTATAAGAAACATGAATAAGACCAACTTGGGCAGAAGGGGTATATTTCATTGTAAGCACAAAGTCTATCATCCAGGGAAGTCAAGGCAGGAATTGAAGGCAGGAATCTGGAGGTAGAAACTGATGCAGAGGAGTGCTGCCTACTGACTTGCTCTCCTGCTTCCTTGTCCAGCTCAGGTTCATCTACCCAGAAGTGCACAGTGCACTGGGCCCTTGTACATTAACCATCAATCAAGAAGAGGCTCCACAGGTCTGCTCACAAGACAAACTGTCTGAGACATTTTTTCAACTGAGGTTGCCTTCCCCAAATCAAGCTAACTTGTGTCAAGTTGGCAAAGAGTTTGCCAGCACAGCCAGTGTAACAAAGTCTCCTTGAGGAAAAAGAGCATGTCAGTGTTTGAATTGGGAAGGTGCCTGTGCCCTGGAAAGACTTCACACTCAGCCCACTCTGATGGTTCTTCAGTTTTCTTTTTAAAAAGCTTTCCAAATGGCAAATATAAATACTTAAAGTTGCCCATAAAATGACATATTCACAGACTCGAAACCGGTGTGACTTCTGTTTCATCAGAGCCTTGGATCGAGGGCTTGTTAGTTTGCCTTTTTGTTATGGTGCTCAATACCCAAGAGAAGCAGTTTAAAGATGGAAAACCTCATTTGGTTTGTAATTCAGAGATGTCAGTCTAGGGTCAGCTGGTTCCATGGATCTGATGTGATGAGAGGCATCATAGAGGAAAGGGCACGGTTGAACCGAGCTGCTGATTTCAGTGTAGCTGGAAGCAGAACAAGGTTAAGAGAAAAGAGCCAGGAACAAGATACCCTTCAAAGGCATGCACCTGGTGTCCTATTTTATTTAACCAGCCCCCACTTCCCAACCTCTGTGCCAGCTAGTTTTTGTCACCTAGGAAGAAGGACTCTCAATTGAAAAACTGCCTCCATCAGATTGCCTAGTCCACTGTGGGCAGTGCCACTTCTGGGTGAGTGATCCTGGCCTGTATAAGAAAGGTACCAGGGCAAGTTAGGAGAAGCAAGACAGTGAGATCTCCATGGTCTCTGGTTCAGTTCTTTCCTCCATGTTCCTTCTTTGAGTTTCTGCCTTGCTTTCCTTGATTATGGCTATAACTTGTAAGTTGGTTTTAGTCTCTGTTTCATCACAGCAATAGAAAGCAAGCAATGACAATCCTTCAATAATGTCATTAAGCTATGAATTCAGCAATGAAATAACCAACTGATAATTCCAGGCACCAATCATGATTAGCTCAACAAGCTAGGCACTTTTTTCTTCAATACCTTGGGCAGGTGGCATGCCGAATCTAAACCACAACAGAGGGCAATGTGGAAGGGGGTGCCTTAGTGCAGGACCAGACTTGGAGGAGACCAGCACGTAGAGAATCTGGGTCCTTTTGAGAGGAACCCCAACCAAATCCTGTGATCAAATGAAGCTGTAGACTCTCCCTATAGGTGCTTTTGTTTAATGCCACGTTTACATCATCTGTAACTGGATCCTAGTTTAGAATTTCAAGAGTATTCCATTTTTCTAACTTTAAAAAAAAAGACTGTGAGAAAGAACTTAACTCACATCAATGAATGAATGTGGTTAATTTCAACAAAGGAGAAAAATGTGGAATAATTGCTTTCTCAGCCTCATCAGTGCCCAGTTACAGGGCAGAGTGTGAACAATCAAACTTCCTGTTTACTTTCTATTTCTACCAAAGGATACCAATTCTCTTCGTCTAAGAAATTAATATAGCTGATGAGTTGATGTTGGGCACTCTGAATAGAATATTCCTTGACTACAGCATTGCCCATGGGAACATCGAGTGTTTTTAGGATGTTCCTGGAGGCAATGTTTCTCTGTTCTTCCTACACGCGGGAGAAAGACATACCTAAGAGGCTCCATGTTGTTCTCTCCTGGAGGGAGATGCTTTCTGTGCAACAAGGAGCAGTTTGAGGATGCAGGACAAAGGACTTTGTCTGCTTGAAACTGAGCCCAGAGATGTGGGCAGTGCCTCTGGCTCTTGCTGTGGAGTCCAGAGAGCCACACTAGGGGAAAGCCTTATTCTTTTTGATGCGCGAAAAGTCTAAAAGACAATTATTTTGAGAAGTTGATGTCTTTAAAAATTGAAGGCATGGTTTAGCTGCATTCCTGTAAACACCGCAGTTGACGAGAATTTGAGTGACTTTTTGAAAAAACGGTTGCTTCATGTTTTCCCATGAAACCAGAGAAGCACTGCGGCATTATTCATTTTGGCCAGAAATCTCCTCTCCAGTTGCCACTTAACCATTGGAACCTCTGTTTGTCCATCTTCTGCCCAGTATCAGGGCCTCCAATCTCCTTCTGCTTTCAAGCTACTAAGCAAAGAAAGAGGGTCAGGGACTGGTATGCAGCTTTCATGGGGGCTATTGACAAAGTTTTACCCACTCAGTTCTACCCAGGTTTAGCAATTTGGGTTATAATATATTGCTAAATGATATCTCTCCAGAAGGAAAGAATGGTGTTATGAACTTGCTAGTTATTGTCTCAGAGGATAAAGAATCTCATACTGGTCACAGATCACTCAGCCAATCAGCAAAAGCATTAGAGCGTCAGCTCAAGTTTTTCTTGCTGATCTTTATTGTGTTAAACTGCGAAGGAGTTTTGAAGATGCAGGGGTAGAAGAGTTTGATTGTCTAGCTCTATCCTTTTAAACAGAGCAAGAAGATCTTGAAGGAAAAAAATAGCATGGACTTCTTAAAGTGAGTGTGCATCACGTGACCACACCCCACAGAACAGGCTTAAGACGGGATTTACCCTGCAAAGCTTCAGCGGCACAATTACCGTGTCTTCTGCAGGGGAACTCCTATCGTAAGCCTGTTCTGTGGGGTGTGGTAGTTTAAAGAGTCTGTCCCAGGGGAAGAATTGGTCCCATTTGTGGTAGGGTTTTGCTGCTTATAAGAGCTCTTGCTAGGAAACTTTGGGTCTATCAGTTTCACTCGGGCTTGAATTTGAATTTTCAGCCCCACAATCTCTAAATTTCGCTGGGCTGCAATCCCCATATCTATAAAGGAAAAACTGAGCCAGAACATTTTCTTTTAGAAACCATCTTGTTCAAAGTTTGCATTTGAACTAAGGAAGTATTTTTATAATTTATGTATTTATTTTCTAGGTTAGGTCTGTACCTAGGCTTCATGAATGCCAGCTCTACCATCTAGTCACACCCCTAGATCCTACACTCCCATTTATACTTGGTTTTTTGCTCTTTCTTTCTCTCTTTCTTCCTCTTTCTGTAGTTCTTTCATTCTCTTTCTAAACATACTGTTTTTCAGGCTTTCCGACTTGGACATATTGTATATTGAGTTTATTTCCCCTCACAGCTCTTTTTATTAATTTTGGTGTGATTCACTTTGCTGTCATCCATTTATTGAATATATTTCTATAAACTCCATATTTACATGTCAAACACTAAGCTAGGCTCTGGGACATGCTTATGAGAGTGAACCACAGATTCTCATTCCCAAGGAGCTCAATACCTACTGAGTGTGTTCATTAGCAGTAGGGAGTGAAAATCTATACAGGAAAATAAACGACAAGCATAATACAATGCACTTTAAGATAATCTATGAAGTATGGAGGCTGTGGGAAGTCAGGCAAGGGATATCTCCCTTGCTTCTAAGAGGAAATGACATTTGAACAAGTCCTAACAACTCTTGCTGGGCAGGAGGATAAGGGGTTACTTGTGTTTAAAGGAAAGTCTGCACAAGTGAGGAGGATGGAAAGAGAGGGGTAGGTAAGGGGGATGGCGAGGAGGAGCTGGAAGGGAAGCTCCTGATATGACAGGAATTCGGCATGAAGACCGTGACACTGGGAAAGAAGGAAGACAGACAGAGGCAGCTGGAGATAGGGATCAAGGACTTCATGAAGTCCATCGTGTTTTCATTGGGCATCATACCATTCTGGATTGATTTCTGAAGATTGATGTAAATCATAAAGTGAAAGAGAGATGGAACTTTGAAGCGGGGGGGGGGGGCTGACCTGTTCTCTCTCTCTCTCTCTCTCTCTCTCTCTCTCTCTCTCTCTCTCTCTCTTATTATACATCTTTGGCTACAGTGTTCGGGAGGTTTGGGGGTGGGGAAGTGGCTTCGTTGGGCATCTCTGGGCTGAATGGAAAAACCAGTGATGTTGTTTCCATTTCTCGATGGGGCCACCGGCTGTGTCATTGGCAGAGCTTTCCGGGTGGATATGTGTTCTGCGTCTGTTAAGGTAAGAGAGAGAGATGAGAGGATACCAGATGCTGTTCTCCAAACTTATGCCCTTTTGTGAGCACCACAGCAGGCTGGAGGAGGTGCTGCTTTCTTTCTCTTCTAATCTGGAAATTGGCTGAGGCTTGTCTCCTGGCCAGACTGGGGTGGCCATTTGCAGCCTCACCAGGGGGCTGTAAGAAAAGAGCCAACTCTTCTGCAGGATGACAGGAAGGACATGAGACTCCACGGGGTACAATCAGTCAGGATTTGCTCATTACCTGGTTGACTTGTCTAAATATCTCCATATGTCCTTCAGACCCTATCCATGCCCTTGGATGACCTTGGCACTCATAGGTTTTGATGTTCTTACCTCTTGAGCCGGTTGAGTATTTCAGAGTGTGCATTCTTTTTTTTGTTAAGAGAAGACATCTTGGCCTTTCTTGTAAAGAACTGGTGGCCTCTGGATGGCCAATCACTGAGAATCTCCCTCCCGATAAAGCCATGTAAGTTGTGTCTTTATTCCCGTGCCTCCACGCCAGTCCAGAGAGAGATAGTTTGTGTTGGGGTCTGGTTAAGAGAAATAATTTATAGTCCGGGCTAGATCCAGACCCCAACTGTGGAGGACCTACTAAACAGTCATCCAAACAAAAGCCTACAAAGATAAACAGCTATGGCTCTTCTGAACCCCACTAGACAGAGAAAGCACAGGGAAATGCATGGATATTTGGCAGCATCTCCCAATCCATGCACACTCAGAGCAGAAAGTCCAATGGAGTTGGGTTCAAGGGACAAGGATTGCCAATCTCTCTATCCATAAGTATTAATGTTAATATTTCTTTGTTCCTTTTCATTCTGGCTGGGCCTAGTGTATCTTCACAGGGTGTAGCCCTTAAATAGTCTGTTGCAGGTTCCAAGAAAGGTCTAGACTTTCATGAGTGCTTTTTGAATGTGTTCCCTTGGGTCACACTTAATCTGGCACGGTCATATATGTATATGATCTATAACTCCTTTTTTTTTATAACTCTTAATAGGTTCCAATTCCTTGAGAAAACAAGTGTAGTTCTCTATTCTAGATTTCCCAGTAGCACTAAGGCAGGGCGTCCTATATGTAGTGGTTTCTAATAAGTGTTCCACTGAATTAGAAAGTGCTATTTGAGTAGACATACTCCCTTAACTCATTAAAACTGTCTCAGAAAGGCCTGAATTATGTTTTGCTGCCACCATTCATGTCTAAACACAGACTTTGGCAGTTTTCTACAATAGAGAAGAATCTAGAAGCAGAACAGTTTTGAGGTGCTGCACTTCTGTGAGAGGAACTATGGAAAGCACAATTATATTTACAGTGGTTGTGCAGAAAAGTCATTGGTGGTGTGTGTGTGTATGTGTGTGTGTGTGTGTGTGCATGTGTGCACATGTGAGGGGCATGTATGTGCTTGCATGTGAATGCATACACCTGTGAAGATCAGGGGACAACTTCAGGTGTCAGTCTTTCAGTGTTGTCCACTTTTGAGAGAGAGAGAGAGAGAGAGAGAGAGAGAGAGAGAGAGAACATGTGGTCTTTTATTACCACAGAGCACTTGCTGACCAGTGTGCCTGTTCCCACGTCCCCAGCATTGAGATGAGAAGTTCATGCCACCATGCCCAGCCTTTCACATGTGGATTGTGGAGATTTAACTGAGGTCCTCTCCCCAGTCTCCACTCACTAATTCTTAGCCATCGCATTCATAGCATTGCTCAGTACTAGGCCTGTTGTCAGGGTTTTTTATATCTTTTATCTCTGTCAATAAATACCGCAACCTATGAACACAGTGTTAATTTTTAAGGTGAGGGGACCCCTAGATATTGCATCATTTGCTCAAGGTCATGGTGGAGCCAGAGCTGCAGCTTTTGTTACATAGCTTCACTGCCTGTGTTTGGTTTTTGATTGTGTTTGTGGGCTCGGGTCCTAGGCCTGTGAGTCAGTGTCCGTGAAAACTTTACTGAGCCAGGAGGAGTGAGGACAGGCACAAGCCTGGAGAATTTCCTCCTTTGGCGATTTCACAGCCAGTTAAAAGCTTTCACAACTCCAACCATCACCATCCAGCACTTGTAAGTATTCCCAGGTGTGATCCAGAAGGAGATGTGATTCTGGAAAAGGAGCCATTTCTGGGCAGGAAAATAGAAATCAATTAAGGTGTGTGTGTGTGTGCTTGTAGGCTGCAAATATCTGTGACCTCTGGATGACCATTATAGAAATAGAAATAACCTGAATATCTTGATAAGCTGTTTTGCACAGTGAGAAAGATGACCTCAGCAAGTGGTACCTTGTTTCTACCACATGGTCATGCTTGAACTACTGCCTCCAGGCGGAGAACATGTGGAGGCCATCACCTGCAATCTGTGGGGTAGATATGCTGTCTGCTTGTATGACTTGCTCAGAGTGCAGGAGGAGGGGAGAAACAACAGCAGAAAAGG
This sequence comes from Microtus oregoni, assembly GCF_018167655.1. Taxonomy (NCBI): domain Eukaryota; kingdom Metazoa; phylum Chordata; class Mammalia; order Rodentia; family Cricetidae; genus Microtus; species Microtus oregoni. The sequence continues at coordinate 5,704,766 of NW_024543070.1, forward strand.
GGGTGGTCTAACATCAGAAATTCTAGAAACCAGAGATGAAGCAATGAAGATGTCATAGGTTCCTTGCACTATTGGGGTAGTCTGTGTTGAAGCTTCCTGGTCATATCCTACATGAAATCACTTCTGGTTCACAGAGTTGGATGCATGGAAAAGACACTATTCTCAAAATCACTTGAGGGTTGACCAAGTTGTAGGAACCGAGGATGTTATTACTATAATGCAGTAATTTTTGCTGTCCCAACATCCCTGGTACTTTCCTGTGAACACAGTCAAGAAGTTAAGACATAATTTTCTTATGGTCCCGAAGTTTTTGTTGAAAAAATGAAGATGTTCTTCAATACTACATTTGTAATTTCATAAAAGTTTGCCTTTATAGCCTGGTGAAGTTCCTCATAGACTATGTTTTGGAAGATGAAGGGAGAATTATAAAATTGAACACATCGCTTTGATTTATCTCTTTCAATTATTTTTTTCTAGTGGGAGAGAGAATTTCTATACAGAAACATCTGGAACCCAAACACCAATCTAATTAAAAGTATTTTCCTAGTGATTTTAGAGTTAGTTTCTTGGAAATTTTTGTCAGTAGCATGAGAAATGGTTGAGGGCTTTTAAGAGGAGGAGGAGGTGGTATGTGTATGTGTGTGTATGTGCTTGTGTGTGTATATGTGTGTGAGCATATGTGTATATGTGTGTGTAAAATTATCGACAGCCTTGAGTTGTCTGTTTTCTCTGTGTGCAGAAAATAAACAGTAATTTCAGTCCCCTGGTAAGCTTAACTCATTCACTGAGGTTTGGGGTGGTCATACTTAGGTATTTATGTGTTTTTATATGACCAAGTCTGTTATGTCAGAGAGAAAAAGGATGCATTCTGGTCATGTGATGGAGGAAGGTCATTGGCCAATAAAGAAACTGCTTGGCCCTGTGGGTGGAGTAAACAGAACAAAATGCTGGGAGGAAGAGGAAGTGAGGTCAGAGTCTTGACAGCTCTCCTCTCTGGAACAGACGCCTGAGAGAGATGCCTGAGAGAGACGCCATGCCCCGCTCCCGGGATGAAGCTCCGACCCAGGATGGACATAGGCTAGAATCTTCCTGGTAAGCGCACCTTGGGGTGCCATACACAGATGATTAGAAATGGGCTAAATTAATATGTGGGAATTAGCCTAGAAGAGAATGGGCCAAGCAGTGATTAAAAGAATACAGTGTCCATGTAATTATTTCGGGGCATAAGCTAGCCGGGTAGGCGGCTGGGGTGTTGGGGACGCATCCCCGCCACCCGTATTACTACAGTCATGTGTCAGAATAAATGGTTATAGCTCTACCTACTTTTACCTTTATTCCCCTTTACACAGAGGCTATGAGAATTGATCTGTTTACAGAGAAACAACTTCAGAGTATAATGACCTATTCCTGGCTCACCACATACCCAAGACTCGTTAAATCTATTTCAGTCTTTTTCCTCCTTTGTTGTAAAATCTCTCAATAGCACTATTGACTGACACAACTCAAATCTATAACCTTCTTGTGAGAATCAGAATTATTTGCTTAGTATCGACACAACACGTTTAGCTGATTAAAGTTAAAGAAAATTGTACAAGGCTTAACACTACAAAACAAATTTTAAATGAACTTTTGATTGTCTTTTGGGTTCATTTTTCAAATGACATCTCTTATTTTGAAATGGGGTGATAGCCACAGCTTTGAATGCAGTAGTTTCAGCAGCACACGGTTATTGGGATCAATTCTTAATGGGCAAATGTGCATGTATACCCTTTTCCCATAGAATTCAGTAGTCTGAAGACTTCATACGGGTTTGGGGAGATGAAGCTCTCTACTCCAGAGATGTGAATTATCTTAATATAAGGAATGTTCATATGCCACTGTGTCGTATTTCTCAACCATGATTTGCCAGTCATTAATGTGATTCTTAACAAAGATACAGATACTAGTGCATGAGCTTTATGGTTCTTTACGTTCCATGACAACAGAGGTGAATGGGCAAAAATAAACCTATGATATCATCAAAAATTAAAATTGTTTGTAGTTTTGAAGATAAGATCAAGAAAGTAAATAGGTAGATAAAGAACACAAGAGAAGTTTTGTAAATCTTTTGCCCAATAAGAGACTTGTATCTGTAATATATAGTTATTTCCAGATAATTATGCATAGTAAGACAATTAATCCAACTGAAAAGAAACAGACAAAAGACCTGGATAGGGATTAAAGCAAAGAGGTTATGTAAGTGTCTAATAACACTGAGAAGATGCTCAGCATTACGAGCCATCAAGGGAGTGCTAATCACAACCACAGGGAGGTTCTCTGTAATTCCCTTAGGAAGGATATAATAACTAACACAGGCAACAAGAACTCTTTGGAAGGAAAAAAAGAAGTCAGAATTGTTATACATTGCTGTTGAAAACACAAAGAGATGCTACGGGATGTGCAAATGTGGCATCTTTTCCTATGGTTAAACATGGTGAGAATTGTATGAACCCGCAGTTCTGCCCCTGTGTGTATACTTCTGGGAATGGAGCATCACCATCACGTGTGAACAGATGGTTAGCATGTAGAGTGAGCTTTAGATCCAACCAGGAAGTTGTTGGTTACTCCCTTTACATTGCACCAGTAGACATATTCTGCCAGTCCAGTTATTAGTGTAATGCTCCCAAGGTCCACAGCTGAGTGAGATTTATTAATACTTTTCTCACCCAGTCGTGTAAGTATACTTTCAGCTCTATGAAAGGTAGCCAATAGGGAGGAAGCTTCGAGGTTGGTACCTGCTTGATGTCTGTGTATCTAGTAACTGGACCAAGAACCTGTGGCTTGGTAGGTCATAGGCCCTAAAGGAGAACCTACAAATATTACTATGCTACCTAGACATAGTGATAAACAGCCTCCTAAGCTCTTATCTTTATACTCCTAGTGCATCTCTCAATCCTCACTGGAGAAACTACTTTCTGTTAGATGGAAAATAGTAAGAGATTCATAATTGTTCAGTGTGCAGAGAATCAGGACTGTGGAGCACTCAGCATTTAGAAGGGCATGCATGTCATACCCCTTTCCCACAAAGTGCCCGCCTCATACTGGTAGAGGAAAGGAAAGATTGTAACAGCCAGATGTGTTAGTTGACTGCAGCAAAACAGGGCTTTCCAGACACAACAGGGCCATTGTACACATGAACTCACAGCGGCTGTGACCGCATGCATATGAATTAATGACCCTAAATCATAGCAGTGACTGTGGAGGGGCTCAGGAAGCCACAGCCATAACTGAAGACCTGTTGGCAGTTGGCATCTGCTGGGGGAGGAAAAGTATGTTTTTTTTTGGGGGGGTGCTGTGGTTCCTTGAAAGGCTATCTGTGCTTCAGTAGTTGGTCCTACACCCGCACAATACAGGCAGCACTTAGTGGACTCAGTAGGTACAAAATAAGAACACAGGTTGTGAGGAAAGTGGTGGAGGTGGAATAGAGAGGGAATCAGAGGGAAAGGAACGGGAAGTAGATGTGATCCAAGTATATTATATGCATGTATGAAATTTTCAAACAATAAAAGATAATCTTAAAAACTCCAAATGCTTACAGAAATATTTTTTAAAATGTTAAAAAAAAAAAAGAAAAACACCTCCTGGGGCTGGAGAGATAGCTCTGTGGTTAAAATCATGGGCTACTTTTCCAGAGGACCTGGGTTCAATTCCCAACACCCACTGGCAGCTCACAACTGTCTGTAACTGCAGCTCCAAGGGATCCAATACCCTCACACAATCATGAATGCAGACAAAATGACAAGGCACATAAAACAAAATTAAATCAAAATTACTTAAAAAGCACTTTCTTAAATGTCTACCAACTGATTAATGAATAAATAATTGTCCATGCAATAAAATATGACATTAAAAGCTACAAGAGAGAAAACCTTATAAGCACTATGAGACATAAAAGAGAGCATGAAAGAGCACATACTGCAGGGCTCATGTGGAGTAAATCTTACAGTAGGTGAGGGACTTGCAAGGTGAATGGATTTTATTGAAACGATGTTTAAGAAAAAAGTACATTGGTGATGTATCCCCATACACATTCCCACTGACTCTACTACTACTTGACTTACAGAAACAGAAAGAGTTATATCTTAAGAGTCTATTTAAAAAATTACTTGGAACTTCAAAAGGAGAAATATTGAAGGATTCTCTACGAAATCCCCGTGCCTCTGACTTCAGATTTGACCAAACGTGGATGAACTCTGATTTGACTGAGATGGCATCAATTGTCCTTTGGAGGCCATGAATGCATTCTGTTGGAACTGTGACAGGCATTCCAGGCAATGGCCAAAGCAGGTAGCCGGAAGACTGGGACCTGAATAGGAAAGGAAAACAAACAGAGAGGGAAAAGACTCTTTTCTAAGCACAAGCAGCCTTTGAATCGAGCTTTTTGTTCCACCTGACTCAGGGTTGGGGTGACTTTCAGCAACCTGTTTGTCTGTTGTTGGGAGATAAAGAATCAAAGCCCTGCCTGTGGCTACTCTCTATCCAACTGCACCTTACTGAAGATTTTTGTGTGCCTGGGAAGGAAATTGTTAAAAAGAAAATAAAACAGAATCTTTCCGCGGAGGCAGCGTTCTAAAGCATGTAGCCGCCCAGCAGAGCTTACACAAAGGACGTGTTTAAAGCAAGGTTCATTCTGAATGAAAACCCTTAAGGGAACACGTTTTGAAAATTCTTTAAAAAGTCTTTGTTTGGTGCACGAAAGTGAAATGACCCGGGGGGGGGGGGGGGTGTGGGGGTGTGGGAGACAAAGTTAGAGGCAGCCAAAGTCTAAACTCAGGGTGCAAATCCCCTTGTGCTTTCTTACTGACTTCCTTCTTGGATAACTAATCATTCCTTACTTCAGTAGTTGATGAAGGAAAAAAAAATTACATGGTATAAAATGGCATAAAGTCCCTACCAATGAAGTGGATTTCAATAGCTCCCAGGAGGGTAGCTAAGCAACAGTAAACAGTGGCGCCAGTCACAAACTTGCTCTAGTGCGGGAAGCCGCGTTGATGCTTCCCGGGGCAGGTAAAGGATTGTGGATGCTCTTGCTCTTTCTCTTTATTGGGTTCACATTTGTATTTAAAGAGCTCAATTAAACTCCTTCCAAACTGCACAAGGGAAGAAAGAAACTCAAAGTGGTCAGAGCCCAAACCCGGAGCCCGGAGCCCTTATCTAAGTTGTGTGTTTGTTGGTATCCTGTCTTATTAATTGGTGCCAGCGTTGCTGCATGTTAATCAATAGGTGCATGCAGATAGTTGATGCTAATTAGTGTCTGGTTGAAAAACTAGAAACTAAAGTTCTTCTCACATGAGGCGCTGTTGGAATGTGTATTTACAGTTGTTCAACTGTCCCACAGTTGGGGTTGCCTCTTCTACTGTTCATACTTTAGTGTGATAGATTCTTTGTCACCCCTCCTTAGGTTTCCGGTGTACCTATCACCTCTTGGTTGGGAATTGGTTCTGGAATTGGAGCTAGAGGTTGAAGACTTTGATACTTTTTTTAATTGATTTTTATTGGGCTTTACATTTTTCTCTACTCCCCTCCCTGCTTCTCCCCTCCTCTTCAACCCTCTCCCAAGGTCCCCATGGTCCCAATTAACTCAATTTAAGGAGATCTTAAGACTTTGGTACTTTAATCATAGACAGGACTCCTACATATTTTTGTTTGTTTGTTTGTTCGAATTCAAGTTTCCACTCTGGAAATTGGATCAGTCGTTATGAGGTCCTGTAGCCACTCTGGCAATAAGTGTTCATTATCCACTGATTTATGTGTTGATCTCATCTAGCCACATAAATTACAATGTAGAACAGGCTGGACCTTGTGGTACATTGATCCCCAGGTTCCCAAGAAAGCACTGCACTGATTTCCACAGTGGCTGTTCCAGTTTGCTCTCCCTCCAGCAATGAATAAATGCTCCCCTTTTCCCTGTGTGCTCCCCAGCATGTGCTGTCATTTGTTTTATTGATCTTGGCCATCTGACTGAGGTACGATGAAATCTCAAAGTAGTTTTCATTTGCATTTCCCTGATGGCTTAGAATGTTGAACATTTTAAAAAGTGTTTCTCAGCCATTTGTGTTTAATCTTTTGAGAATACTCTGCTTTGTTATGTACCTCATTTTAAAAACTGGGTTATTTGTTTTCTAGATGTTCATTTAAAAAAATCTTTGTATATTCTAGATACTAACCTCTATCGAAGCTGTAATTGGTAAAGATGTCTCTTCCCATTCTCTAGGCTTCTGTGTTGTCTGAATGACATTGTCCTTTGCTATACAGAATATTTTTTATCCTATCAGTATTCTATTCAAAAGCCATATCCTGTGTCAATGAGTTCTTTATTCCTGTTTTATTTTCTATTAGATTCAGGGTATCTGGCCTTATGTTGAGGTTCTTTATGTATTAAGAGTTGAGCTTGGTGCATGGATCTAGTTTGACCAGCACCATTGTTGAGGATGCTGGTTTTTCCCTAGCGTGTGAAATTATGTCTGGGTCTTCAATTTTATTCCATTGGTCATTGTGTTTGTTTTTATGCCAACACCCTGGTGTGTTTTTGTTTGTTTGTTTTCATTTTGTTCTATGGCTCTGCTGTACAAGTTGGGAAATCTGGAATGGTGAAATCTCCAGCACTTCTTTTATTATTCAGGTTTGTTTGTTTAGCTATTCAGTGCTCTCTCTCTCTCTCTCTCTCTCTCTCTCTCTCTCTCTCTGTGTGTGTGTGGTGTGTGTGTGTGTGTGTGTGTGTTTCCACATGAAGTTGAAGACTGGCCTTTCAATTTCTGTGAAGAATTATATTGGAATTTTAATGGATATTGCATTGAACCTATAGATTGTTTTTGGTCGGATGGCCATTTTCATAATATTAATTCTATTGACCCATGAGTGTGATAGATCTTTCCATTTTCTGATGTCTTCTTCAACTTCTTTCTTCAATGCCTTAATGTTCTTAAGTACAAATCTTTCACTTGCTTTGTTAGAGTTAAGATATGAGGCTATTGTGAAAGATGCAATTTCCCTGATTTCTTTCTCAGTATGTTTGCCATTTGTATGTAAGAAGGCTATATTGATTTTGTGTGTTAATTTTGTATCCTGTACAGTATTTTTATATAAAATAATATCCTTTGCAAATAATACTTTGACTTCTTCCTTTTCTATTCAAATCCCCTTGATCTCCTTTAATTGTCTTAATGCTTTAGCGAAGACTTCAAGCACTATATTGACTAGGTATGGAAAGAGTGGACAACCTTATCCTGATTTTCATTTCAATGGAAAAGGTTTCATTTTTCTCTCCATTTTGGCTGATGTTCACTGTAGGATTACTGTGAATTGCCTTTATTATTTTGTGTTATGATTCTTGTATCCCTAGTCTTTCGAGGACTTTCATCATGAAAGAATGTTGTATTTTGCCAAAGGTCTTTTCCGCAGCTAATGAGACCATCATGTGATTTTTGTCCTTTAGTCTATTTATGTGTAGATTATGTTAGTTGATTTCTGTACATTGAACTGCCTCTGTATCTAAAAGACTCTACATCTTACTACAGAGTTACTTGTTTATCCATGTTTATTGTGGCTCTGTTCCTAGTAGCCAGAGATTGTAAACAGCTTAGATATCTATCAACTGATAAATGGATAATGAAAGTGTGGTGATTACAAAGTATAATACCATTTGGCTGTTTAAAAACATGAAATTATGAAATTCACAGGTAAGTGGATAAAGCTAGAAATAATCATCCTGAGTGAGGTAAACCAGTCCCCAAAGAACAAATACAGCATGTTTCCAGTTATATGTGGATGTTAGCTTTTAAGCTTTATTATATGCATGTTTCAGTTCAAGAACTACAGGTAGTAGGGAGCTAATAAGGTGCCTATGGGGCAAAGGAGATCTTCTAAGGAAGGGGAAATAAAATATAGAGTTATAAAGAGATAATGGAGACATTAGAATAGGAGGATTAAATGGGGAGAAAGATAGGAGGGCAGGGTAGGAGAGGGAATATGGGGAGAGACAGCTAATGCTCAAGGTCATTGAAATGTCATTTGAAAGTCTACTACTGTAGAAGCTTCCATAAATATAAATATATAAAAATTTAAATGAAGTTCTGTAGCGGCGTAAATGAATGCAGACAGAGTGTAAAAATATATATATAGCTTTAATGTAGAAATAGACTTACAGAACCACCGTTCCCGCGGAGACCAGGAAAGCAGAAGCGACAAGCTCGGAGCTTGCTCGCCAAATTTATAGGCAGACATTAGCCCGAGGCGAACACGCCCCTTAAGGGGCGGGACTTATCCCTACAAAGTTCCATATAATGGGGGAGACAAAGCCCCAACTAGACATCTTATACCACCATGTAAAACCTCCAGTGTCAGGAATGGGTTGCATCATGTTGAATGATTGGCAAGAGAAGGTCCTTTAGACCCCTTAAACATCACTATATAGGCTATAGCTGAGGCTCTTGGTTATTCTCTACAACCTGATGGTAAGTCTCTATTGCTGAAGACACTATTTACTATGTTATCAAATATGGAGGAATCAAACTGGTACCCAAGTAGAAACTTTACTCCTACTGCAATCATTCATGATGCTGCAAGATACTTTGCATGCTATTAGAGAAGAAAAGTAACTATCAGTATCACTCAGCTACAAACCCTGTTACCTATGCCAGAGACCTGCCTAAAAAAAAAATGCTGGTGAAACAGTAATACAAATGTTATGAGAGCAACCAACCACTCTTTGATTGTATTTAGGGCCAATTCCATGAGAAAGAATCCTTACATGACACATGAAGTGGCGAAGAGTCTGAGACCAAGGGACCATAGTAACAAAATGACTCCTAATCACATATTGTTGTGCCCACAGATCAGAGCGGTGCTCAGCCCTCATCAGAGAAGCTTCTTGGAGTAGATGGTAATCAACACAGAGACCCACAACCAGATAACTTACAGAGTGAGGGACTTTGGAGCTCTCAGTCCTAGATGGGGTGTCTTTATCAAACTCTTCCTCCCAAGGCTCAGGAATCTATGAAGAACATAAGAAGGAAAGATTAAGGGAGTCAGAGGTGGTGGTGATGTGAGGGAAGCAGCATTTTCCAGACGCCTTAGGACTGATACGTATATGAACTCACAATGACTGTGATAGTACCCATACAACTGCATAGGTTCAAACCAGACAAAATCCCAGAACCAAGAAAAGGAAGTGGACACAAAGTTCTGTCCTTAAACAAGAAGCTATTTGCAATTGATATCTGCTGGCAAAGGGAAAATCAGTTTTCTCCAATGGAGTGTCACTGGGTATATCAACCCCATGCTACAACAGGCCCATGCCTAGGAGTAATTGGCCAACACTAAAGGAATTCTGTGGTTTCTTTTTGTGTGTATGTTTATTTTTTGTTTCATTTTGGTATGTTTTCTTATTGATTTGTTTGCTCATTTTGACTTTCATTTTTTGAGAGAAAAATGAAGACACACACACACAGAAAGAGAGAGAGAGAGAGAATGAAGTAGAGGGGGTAGGGAGGTTGAGAGATCTAAGAGGAGTTAGAAGAGGGGGAAAGAATATGATCAAAGTGTTTGGTAGAATTTTTAAAATATTGAATAGGTAAACCATTCAGGGCAGGACATTATCATCTTTATTTTATTAATAAAATTACAGTGTACATTTTGCAGATATATAAACACACATAAACATATTTGAAGTAATATTATTTTTAGTAATAAATGAACTGAGCTGAACATGGCAGGTAAATTATCATTCCATTAGCACAACTCTTTGTGATGCGTAACAGATTTTACCAGCATGCAAGACAAGTAGCCCACCAAAGCCAGCCACAGTGATATTCTTTCTCAATTAATGAGAAGTCCTGTGTATCTAATATGTGTCCACACTCTGGGAGGAACTTCGGTAATTGAGGAAATTTAAAACTTAGTCCAATTAAGAACAAAGCAGTGCTCTGTGCTGTGTTGTAGCTATTTATCATTGAGAAAACAACTTAAATGGAGGAAAGATTTGTCTTGTCTCAGCTTCAGAAATTGTAGTCTATGCTTAGCTGCTTCTACTGATTTCAGGCAGTTGGAAAGGCATGGCATCATGGTGGAAAGAAGCAGAGAGAAGAAAGAGCAGGAGTCAAGGCACACTGTCTTGGTGTCTTTCTGGTGACCCACATCTTCAAAAATGGCACAGACTCTCGGTTTCCACCTCTTCCCAAATATGCCACTGATGAAATTCTTTAGTTGTAGTCCTCAGGATCCAATCATTTCCCATCACCAGAGGTCTGAGACTGTGGCAGATGTTTCATATTTGAGCTATAACACATCAATATCTTACCTTGCATCATAGAATTAAAGGAGGAGGAGAAAAATTAGTATGTGGTTCTAGTTACAGAAGACTGCACTAGACTTCAAACCACCAACTACTCCATACCCACTCTAGCACCTGTAAGGGCCCTGTAGTCCTGGGCTTTGGCTACCCCCAGCTTCAAGACGGCCTTTATAAGTATAGAGTTCAGGCCTAATCTAGAGCCAGGCTTATCCTTATGAACAGAGGTTCCAACCTACCAAGTATAAGGTCAGTCCCTGTGGATTGAGGCTAGAGGAATATCCCTGAGGATTCTAACTCCAGGGCAATCTAGAACCTACCCTCATGAACTTAGGCTCAAAGAAATCCCAGAGGACACAGATACAAGGCCCACTGAAGGATCTCACTAGTCTCTGCAGACTTGGATTCATGCACTGCTCCAGCTCCTTGTCAGATCCTGTAAACACTGGGTGTAGGCCTGCCTTGAAGAGCGTAGATTCCAGTTCCTTTACAGAAGACCTAAGTAACAGTCAATTTTCATGGGTTTGGGCTTCAGACCTGCCCCACTGCAGACCCATGCACCAGAGCAGTCAGTCTAAGGATCCCAGTGGCAAGCCTGCCTGTACATCAACACCAGTTAGCCTAGAGTCTCTGAATGGGCTGAGGGCTGCAGAGCGTTCCTCAGCATAACAGCCTACAAAGACTAGAATAAGCACTGATTCTTAATACACCATCATCAAGGCATTACAACAGCATCAAGAACACTTAGGGAGCAGGAGCATCAGCAAGATGACTGTGTGTACCAGTCTGGTGTGCTTCCTCCTATTGGAAAAGACCCAAGCAAAGAAATGACTGCCATTTCATTGAAGTGTGCAGGAGAGACTTGCAAAGATGTGTTTAAAGATACATATTGACCTCATACAAAAGGCTATTTACTGTCTCACTCTCAAGATCAACTCTGTACTAAGAGTGATTTTCCTTTGTAGAGAAGGAGTAAGCAGCAAGTTCCATCCCTGTTCATACTGTAAACGTCTAAGGTATTTATTGCTGGAGAACACTGTGGTCCTAGGAGAATCTAAGACCTATTTTAGGAGTTGCAGGGTTACCACAATTGTCTTTTATCCTGAAGAAAGAGCCCACCCACTCTAATTGTGCCTCCCTTAATGAGACTCGTGCTGCATAAGCACTCTTGAGGTTTCTGGAAACCCAGGATCTTAGAAGCAGCCAGGCAACTCCTTCTAGCAGTTTCACTGACTCATCTCTGTGAATCTGCAAGGAGGTCTTATCCACCCCCCTACAGCCCCTGGAAGCCCCTGGAAGCTTACCTTGAGTTGTTCATCTTGTGGAGGTCTCCCAGAAAACAGTTGGGTCTTCCCAAACAGCACCCCCCACCCCATCAGAAGTGGTCAACTGGCTCTTTCTTTCCACACACTCCTGACTCCAAGACATGGAGTAGCCATGTCTACCATACAGACAGAGAATTGAAAATAATTACAAATATGGTAGTTACTAGACTAGATGGACCATCACTTTAAATGCTAAATGGTTAAATACTCTGATTAAAGGAGAGAGACTATGTGAGTAGATTAAAAACAACAACATCCATCTTACACCTGTAAGAATGGCCAAGATCAGAAACACTGATGGCAACTTATGCTGGAGAGGTTGTGGGGTAAAGGGAACACTCTTGCATTGCTGGTTGGAGTGCAAACTGGTACAGCCCCTTTGTATATCATTATGGCATTTTCTCAGAAAATTGGGAAATAGCCTTCCTCAAGACCCAGCAACACCACTTTTGGGTATATATCCAAAGGATGCTCAATCGTGCCACAAGAACATGTGCTCAACTATGCTCATAGCATCATTGTTTGTCATAGTCAGAACCTGGAAACAACCTAAATGCCTCTCAACTGAAGAATGGATAAGGAAAATGTGGTACATTTACACAATGGAGTACTACACAGAAAAAAAATAATGACTTCTTTAAATTTGCAGGCAAATAGATGGATCTAGAAAACATCATATTGAATGAGGTAACCTAGACCCAGAAAGACAAATATAATATGTACTCATTCATAAATAAGTGACTTTTAAACATAAAGCAAAGAAAACCAGCCTACAATTCACAATCCCAGAGAACTTAGACAACAATGAGGACCCTAAGAGAGACACACAATGATCTAATCTACATGGGAAACAGAAAAAGACAATATCTCCTGAGTAAATTAGGAGGATGGAGACCATAGGAGAGGGTTGAAGGGGAGGGACAGGAAGGAAGGGGGGCAGAGAAAAGTGTATAGCTCAATAAAACCAACAAAAAATAAATAAAATAAAAACAACATCAACACATACTAAAATAACAACAAACAAGATCAAACTATGTGTTGTTCGCCCACTCTAAATACAAAGTTTTAGATAAATGCAAACATTTAAATTCCTTTTCTTGGTATTTAGAATAAGCCCCATATATTTTATTATTTTATTCAGATTTCAAGGCCCTGTGATTTGTCTTCTGTTATTTCTTTGATTTCCTTCCTTCCCTTTCTTTCTTTCTTTCTTTCTTTCTTTCTCTGTTCTGCTCAAAGTTGCATTCTCTGGGTATATTTCCCTCTCATAAGCCCTCTATGTGCTGTTCCCTTCTTTTGAAATGCCATTTCCTGGGAGGTCTTCCAAGTCTACCCATTTCTACCTTCTAGATCATTGTCCAGTAGACTCTTTTTCAGAAGGCCCTTCATTACTCTGTTTAAAACCTCAATGCCACCTTATGTCTTTGATTTACTTCACTTCTCTGTAGCTATAAAGCATCTGATATCCTTTTATTTTACTTGTTTGTTTATATTTTTTTATTCACTGGTATTAACAAATCCCACGGAGCAGGTCATATATATATATATATATATATATATATATATATATATATATGTTTTGATTTACTTTTTCTAATGTTATATCTTTAGGGCTTAGGATGGTGCTTCATATAGGTGACCCAGTAAGGATCGCAATGTGTATTAAGACAAACTGAATAAGTTGTTAAATGTTGCATTGTTCATCCCTAGAACATGTCTACAAGAACAGGAGCTGGTAACAAACAACAATAACAAAATAAAATCCTTGCTGGATGACAGAAAGATCTTATGACTTGCAAAGCTCTGGATTCAACTCTGGCAACCTCTGGGAGGAGGCTGCTCTTTCTGGAAGAGCCTCAGGTAGATACATTCAAACAGGCTGTGAGACTTATTCACCCCTCTTCCTAGTGTCCCCTAGGAGTGAGCAGGAGACAGCTTACAGTAGCTCTTGAGAGATCATTGTCGTACTTTCAGGATGCAGGCAGGCAAGCCGGTTGCAAAGTTAGAACTGCCTATGGTGAGACCTTCTTAACACAGAAAGTGGTAGGTTCTACACTTCACCAGTCTCTACTTTCTCACACTCAGGTCCAGGCTTGGAGAAGTTCTGCTTGGCTACCGGTAGCCCAGCAGGAACCAGAAGCAGATGTAGTTAAAGAAATACATTATTTTCTACTACATAGGGGAACTTAAAATATATACACAAACACTAATGTTTAATCTCTGTGTTCCATTCAGATTTATTGATTAAAACAGAGATGTAGTAGGGATTTTGTTTGTTTGTTTTATCGTTGTTGTAGAAAATTACTATAAACTTCATGGCTTAAACCAATAAAAATGAATTATTTTCCAGTTATAAAGTTCATAAGACTTCATGGAAAAATCTATTTTTTTTGGAGCTCTTGTGAATACGCTGGGCCTACCTGAAACATCTTTGGGTCTATTATCTAGTGTCTCACCAATAAAATTTCACCTTGATTGGACATTGGAGTCACCTGAAGAAATTAAAAAATTCCGATGCCCAGGCTGCCTTCCAGAACAATTAAGTTGGAGTTTCTGAGCCAGGGGCCCTGTCAACTGCTATCAGAAGTTCTTCAGGAGATTCCAGTGTGGAGCTGGGAGTGGAAAACTGCATCAGTAGCTTCAGACTTGGTGTAAGTGTGCAAGCTTAAAACGATATCCAGCCACAAAGTCTCAGAACACTGTTAGCTCCTGGGTTCAGGGAATCATCTGTCTTTCACTTACAGCGCAATGTGTGTAAAACACTTAAAAACACTCCTCTTCGTGCAGCTCTTCTCATCCTCTGCCTGCTAGAAGATGGCATCAAGAATGAGCAAAATAAGAGCTGGTGTCATTTCAAGCAGGGGAATCTGTGTGGCTGCTTCGCCCACTTGGCTGGCGGTTGACTCATTTCCTTCATGTGGCTCGGCTCCTTCTTTAGGATTTCTCCTGTCACTCTCTGCTTCTCCCCCGACGACGTCCAATGGAGCATATAGCGTCTTCCTTTCAGAAAAAAGACTATGTTACAGTCACAGAATTCTGAGTGTTTTAGGCTGAAGGAGATAGGATTCATCCTTAGGGATGAGCCAAAGTAGTCTGTGTCAAGATGTGCTTTTTACTGCAGAAATAGGTTTTTTTGTATGACTTTATCCCAGCTGTATTGAGGTATAATCAACAAAATTACATACCTACAGTGTAGTGTGATTAGACGTATTTGTATATTACAAGTGATTTCCATAATCAAATCAGTCAACACATCCAGCACCTCATACAGATCTCTTAGGGCTTATATGGTAAGAATACTTTCCTAGAAAGAGTTCTAGGAAATTTCGGATGTATAACATTTACCACCCACAGTCACCATACTGAGCGTTTGATCCACAGGAGTGAGTCGTCTGAGAACGTCATCTTCGGACCATTTGACTAACATCTCCTCACCTGTGTGTGAAGCACTGTCATAAATGCCGAAATGGCTGTCCTATTAGGGGCAAGATTTTTCTTGTGCATAAGAGAGAGAAACTATCCAGAGGTATCTGCAGGGGTCTAGAGCAGAGAACAAAACGGACTGGCATACCCAGGGCTATCTATGAGGGTGGTGGTGGTGATGGAAAATGCGGTTTATAAGGAAGACACGAAGCTAGGGGGAAGGAAGTCCATGAGCTGAAGCAGGCCTGGGAGTTTAGGGTAGAGGTACGGTTGGTGAGAGGGGCCAGGATGTGAACTTCTAAGTGTATAATGGGTCCTTGTGAATAGGTATTGAAGGAGCCTGGAGGCCAGCATGGATTTTGCTGTGTTGATAGGAACCACAGGTATATGTCAAGGAAGAGCCATCGGTCCAGAGGCAAGAGGACTGACACCTTTGGGCAGACAGAAACCCCATTTTGCAAATTCAGGAGGGATGCTGCTCTTCCCTAATTGCCAGGCTCCTTCTTTAGTCCGGCTTGAGCTTACCTTTAGATCCTTGCACTTCCTGAGCCCTAACGTCCCCCTTTTCCCCACCTCACACACCCTATCAATCACCAAACAAAAACTGCTCAATATTTTCGGATTCCACGTGTTAAAGGAGACCCTTCAGCATTTATCTTTCTGTGTCTGGCTTATTTCATTTAGCATGGGTATATCTGAGTTGTCAAAAATGGCAAGAGTTTCTCCTTTTTGTGGTTGAATAATTACCCCGTGTGTACTATGCTTTATTGATCTACTCATCTTCCATCGATGGCTTATCAGGTTGTTTCCATATATGGTCTGTTGGGCTACAGTGAACACAGTGCAGATGCCTCTTGGAGACATTCGTTTTCTTTCTTCTGAATACATACTTAGAAGTTGGGGATGATGGATCAGACCGAAGCCCTACTTTTAGCTTATTGAGTCTCTCCCATGTGATTCTCCATAAATTTACTTTCCTACCAATCAACAACTGCTTTAAAGATGTTTACGAATTGCCTGGACAGGGATACATATAATAGGTTTAAAAGGAGTTAGTATGAGTGGCAGACACTCCACTGGGCGCATAGAAGAGGAAAGTCAATATTGAAGAGGGTCAGCAAATCCCCACTGTCCCTTTGGTCATAATTCCCTAGCCATAGTGGCTGCCTTCTTGTTTGTGAGCGTTCCAGGGAAAACACCCTCTGTCTGAGACATTTGTCAACTTGATATTTTTTTCTTTGGTGCTCTTTTTCCTAAGCTGAACTGCCACGGTATGTGTAACCCTTCCCCGCAAGGCTGCCCCACCATGTGTCTTGTCTTAGTTAGGGTTTCTATTGCTGGGATGGAACACCATGACCAAAAAGCTAGTCAGGGAGGAAAGGGTTTATTCAGCTTACACTTTCAGATCAGAGTCCAATATTGGAAGAAGGCAGAAAAGGAACTCAAGCAGGATTGGAACCTGGAGGCAGGAGCTGATGATACAGAGGCCATGGAGGGGAGCTACTTCCTGGCTTGCTCAGCCTGCTTTCTTTTATAATCCAGGGCCATTAGTCCCGGGGTGGCACCATCCACTGTGGGCTTGGCCCGCCTTTCATTGATCACTAAATGAGAAAATGACTTACAGCTGGATCTCAGGAGGCATTTTTATCAACTGAAGCTCCTCCCTCTCTGATGACTTTAGCTTGTGTCAAGATGACACACAAAATCAGCTCCCACATCTTTCTAAAATATTAACTATAATCGAGTAACACTTATGTAGGACACTTCTTTCCTTCTTGATTTTTTGTCTTTGTCTGACAGAGCATAAACCCTCCTAATGAGGGACCATTCCAGTCACACACGAACCTCAAGCCTGCAGAATCAGCCCTGGCATGTAGTTGGTACCCAATCAACAGTGTTGAGTTAATGGATAGGAAAGGAATTCCAACAGAAACAAGAGAAACTAGAGAAATAGGGGAAGAAACTAGGGACCTAAGCAGCAGTCACAGCATGGAGAACATCAGATTTGAAGTGTATGATTGGTAAAAACTTATATCCATGCTGGTGAGAGAGGATGTATAAAGGAGTTAGATTTGAGGGACGAGGGTGAGATGTCAATGCAGTTTTGATTAAAGTTAAAAGGGAGGAATTATGGTCTAACAGAAGAGACTTATTACTCCAGAGGAGCCCAGGAAAAGGCAAAAGACAGTAATTTAACTTGAGCACTGGAGGTAGAAGCGTTCAGGTACTAATCATTTATAAGCTAAAAAGTTCAGGGCTTTGGAAGAAAGCTGGAGAAGACAAAAGGGCATTTAAGGAGAGTGCTGACAAGCAGTGCCTAGAAAGAATTGTGCTTAATATATTTATACCTGAACTGTCACCAAAAATGGTAATGGTGCGATTGAGTGCTTTAATTAAATCTGAGCTGTGCTGACCGCACAATGAGAGGGCCTAAGTGTTATGGTCCTTCACTGCACTGGGATTTGTAGCTGAAATTTCCACATGCGCTGGCAGTTCATCCAGCTTGTGTATGCTGCACTTCTCTGAAAGAGCAGAGGCTGTGGCTGGATAATGGTAAGAGAAGCAGTCTGGAGGGAACACCTTCAGAATGCTAGGGAAGGGGAAGAAGGTGTTCTACATTCCTGTCCTCGAAGACAAGGGACCGCCATCTTCATAAGACCAGTGGTGGCTGTGTCATCAAGATCATCACAGCTGACCTTGGTAACTGTTATCATTCCTTCAGAGAAGAAGGGGCGTGAGGGTCTTTGGACCCCCACCCAAATTTCCAGTCACTCCACCCAGCCAGTTGTATGGGATTTTGTCATAACTGCTCAAGGCCTCAGAGGCTGGTAGAAAGGTCGCAGGAAAACTAGGGAGAAGGTTCCCTCTAGGCAGCCATGTGAAACCCATAATCCATGCCAGGTGAAGACCTTCCAGTGCAGAGCTGTGGGGTCAGTAACCTCCCACCTGTGTCCTGTAACTATGTCCAATAAAATCATTGGTTAGCTAGGGAGATTGGGTAGAATCAAACTTTGGTATTTGCTTTGTTGTGAAGGGTGGGGGTGTTAAATGTTGTCCAGGCACTCAGAGAGTGTGGGGAGGTAGGGAGGTAGGAAATATCTCTCCAGCCAATCTGGAATAGTAGGGACTATATTTGAGATTATTCCTGTTTATTTATGAAGCTGAGCAGAATGGTAAGCACATAAAACCGACAACACTGGCATTTTGAGATGGCTGGTGGCATCTTTTTCAAGAGACCAAGGAAAGTGGATTTGAAAGGGAATTGCCTTGTTAGTTGTTTTTTATTCTTCTGGCTCTTTGGAGGGCCTGCCCACAACCTCCCAAGTAAATCACAGCGAGCCCCATTCTTTCTTATGAATGCCCTGCCTTAACTTGGCTTGATTCTAACCAATTTTTCTTAACTAAAATTATCTCTTCTGTCTTTTGCTTCTGTGCTTTTATCTTTTTCTATTTCTGTATACCTTTCTTTACTTCTTTCTCTGTGACTTGTTGTATAGCTGGGTGGCTGGCCCCTGACATCCTCCTCTCCTCCTTTTCTTGCCCCTTGATCCTCTCCCCCTGGATTTCTTCTCCTATTTATTCTTTCTGCTTGCCAGCCCTGCCTATCCTTTCTCTGCCTTACTATTGGCTGTTCAGCTCTTTATTAGGCCAATCAGGTGTTTTAGGCAGACAAAGTAATACGGCTTCACAGAGTTAAACAAATGCAACATAAAAGAATGTAACACACCTTTGTGTCATTAAACAAATGATCTACAGCATAAACAAATGTAGCACATCTTTAACTAATATTCGACAACAGAATCGTTATAGTTTCCTGCCCTGCCCTCACTCCCCACTGGGAAGGACCTGCACACTGACCCTGGGTATCACGCAATATCACTTGACTGACCATGGGTCTCGCTGGTGTCACATCATGGGAAAACATTTGTAAAAGCTGTCCGCTGTGTCTGGTCCTCAGGAAAACTGAGTAGTGGTTATATTCATCTTATCTGGCCACATATGGCAAATCAAATAATCCCACTTGTTCACAGATTCAGGAGAGGGAAGTGAATGGAAAGATCCAGGTGAATTGACAAAGGCTTGTGACTGAAGCTTCCTTCTTTAGCATATTTCTTAGGCAATTCCTGCTGAAATTGCCTTTAAAAGTAAGCAAATGATGGCTACCACTGCCTCGCAAAGCTTTAGAAGTCAGAGAGCCCTTCTTGTTCCTGAATGTCCCTGGTGAGCCTTTGCCACTGGCATCGTCCCAATCTTGTTTGGCTTTGACTGCTGACATAAAGGAAATGTTGTTATTTTCAGTAAACTCTACAAGTAGGTCTCAAATAACCTAATTAGCACTGAGTTTAATTAATATGGAGAAAATCAGCCTCATGAAAGAAGGGCAGATTTGTACACAGTGTCATAATACTCTGAAGGCTGAAAGAGGAAAACAGGGTGGGTTGCTGGTTCTTCGCTGGATTAATATGATTAGGCTGTACATATGTGCTTATTGAGAAATCACACAGTAACTCTGAGGTCTTTTATTACGAAGGGCATCCTTGCAGGGCTGAAAAAGTGACTCAATGGCAGGAGTGCTTGCTGTACAAGCAAGAGGACATGAGTTCAAATGCCCAGAGCCTGTATACAGAGCGAGGTGTGGCCGCGTGTGCCGTGATCACAGCCATGGAGAAGATAGACAGGTCTTCAGAGCCAGCCAGTTTAGAAAAGAAGGGATGACGATCTGGTCTGGTGAGTGACCTTGTCTGAAATCAGAACATAAAGAGCAATGGGAAAAGACAGCCTTCATCCTGTTCTAACCTCCACATGCTTATCCAGTCAGATGTGAGAACCTGTATACTCACATGTATGTGCCACTTACAACACACATGTACACACACACACACACACACACCCTCACACACACACACATGAGTTCTAGAAACAACCCAAATTTCTTTTAGCACTAATACATTAGGCAAGATTTCCCTTCATCTGTATTACTGGCTTTGCATTTGGGAGCTAGAACTTTAGAAGCTGGGGGCCAGAACAGCATGCATAGAATGAACCCCCTTGAATACTTTCAGATTAAACACCAAGCACATTAGCTCCATGAGTAGGTGCTGTACTGGGAAACAGTGAAAGAAGTATTTGTTTTGTTGTAACATAACTAGAATTTGCAATGTGTGTAGGTCAGTTTTTTTGTCACCTTGACACATACTAGAGTCACTTGGGAATAGGGAACCTTAATTGAAGAATTGCCTCATCTGATTATTCTTATTTTCTTGATTGATGGTTGGTAGGGGAGGGCCCAGCCCCATCTTAGTGGTGCCATCCCGGCCAGGTTGTATAAGAAAGCAACGTGTGAAAGTCATGAAAGTGAGTCCTATGCAGAGATCCTTCATGGTTTTGGCTTCAGTTCCTGCCTCACGTTCCTGCTTGAGCTCCTGCCCCAGCTTGCCTTGGTGACGGACTCCATCCTGTCCAGAAAAAGGGACACACTAACCTTTTCTCCCTCAGCTTGGTCTTGTCAGTGTCTGATAACAGCAGCAGGCAGCCAACCAGACCAGAACGTTACTCATTTTCTGTCAGTTGCCAAGAGAAAATTACTCACTATATAGTTATCTCTCCAAATAAAGATTATAACAGAAAAACGATGCAACATTCCGGGTGTCATTTTGAGAACTCTAACCAAGAATAAGGTTCAGTATGTGAAAAGACTAGTTGATAAGGCTGTGGTATCTGTTTCAATCTGAAGGGGAGCCAGCTGAACAAATGTTCCTCAAACCTCTGTCCTTCTGAGACTCTGTTCTGAGCAATTTTAATGCAGATCTGGACCTGTTTTACTAAGTTCTGTGAATTCCATAAGCGGAGCACATTAGGGAGTATCTTGGTCAGCCAACGAAGAGATAAACACCAGCCAACCGAGCACTGACACAGCACAGCCCTGGTGATGGGGAATTAAAAAACGAAGGCTGCAAGACGTCCGAAGCCTGAGGAGCGGATAAATAATGGATTCAGACTGCGAGACATTTGGGAAAATAGAAGCAGAAACTAAAATAAAGAAAGGGTATAAAGGAAATTTTAGTGAGATGGTGGCAGGTCAGGAAACCATACTTTTAGATAACTCAAAAGGGCAAAGTGAAAATGATAGCTATAGATACGATCTCAGAATATTCAAGGGAAAGAATGGCCAGGAGCATGGCTGGAGGAAGAGAAAGGAAGTCGTGGGAAGACTCTAGGAGCCAAAATAAATCTGATTTTTCATTTTTGTCCAATTTCTAGATAAAAGTTCCCTTTATGGGGGAAGTACCAAAATATATCTCTTCTTGTCAGATTGAACATTTGACCAGACTGCAACCCACTTCTAGCTAGCAAACTCAAGTCTGGAGGGCACCATGTGCTGGGACAGCTGGCTGCCTAGTACTGCACCCCAATGCTGGGGATTGTGAAGTTAAAGCTACGCACCTCTGCAAGAACAGTTTGTCGATGCTAAGAGTTGGTATCTGCTTGTTGTTTACAGTGTGCTTAGTCGTGAGTCCTCCGACGGTGGTTTAGCTGGCTGCCTATCACATCTGATGGCAATTGGGAAGACATTTGCTGATTTCTTTCTTTTGCTAATATTTTCTTTTCTCCTGATTATTTCTTGAGTTCCTGTTGTGTATTATTTACATTGACTTATTATTAAATGATTCCCAAACTTGCAGATGTAAGGCATTAGGAATAAAGGGGTCATTGGGGTTGGAAACAGACTGTGAAGGTCAACACTTGTCCATTCATTTCACTCCAATGTTCTGGAGAAGCCTGACAAATTTCTCATCTCTGGATCTGGTGACTGAGGTGGGACTAGAAATAAGGAGTGTTGCACCAGCTAGGATTGACTGCTGTACTGTCTGTATTTCCTTTTTGGTTTTCTCCTGCTTAAAGCAATAAATAGAATCTTATCACATGGGATTGCAAAAGTAACAGTCCTTATACGGTGTGGGTACAACAGATATAAACATGGAGACATGAAGCTGCGTCTTAAGGCATTGTTCCCTGAAGGACTAAAAGGCGGCTGTGTCACCATTGAGAGAAGAAGTTGCCTTTTCTCATTAAACATTTCAAATACTTGTAGTTTTCAGAGGTGGTCATAATTATTTTTATGGAAAAATATGTTTCTGGATAACGTGGTGAAGTCTTTGATTTCCCTCTTGGCTCAATATTAGTGAGTGAATCTGGTTGAAATAAATAAAACAAGGTGATGTTTCAATCAGTGATGAAGATGTTGAGACCAGAGGCTCACAGAACCAAATTTATATGTCATCTGGGAGCAGTGGTTCTTTATTCTCCAACTCAGTACGCATCAAATTTTATGAACCATGACTACTGCAAATAGCAAGAATTAATTATAGAGTGTTTTTAAAATTTGAATGTGGAAGGAATGAGGTAGGGCTATATTAATACTTTTATTTTGTGAGTCTGTTCATAAGAATAAATAGTAACAGTATACCTTGTAGATCTTGACATAAATTATATAGTTGGTCTGTCCTAAATAATCTCAGGATAAAAGAACAGATGAGCCTTCTGACCTCTATTCTATTCCCATTTGTGGTGGTTTGGATAAGAAATGCCACCTAGGGGCTCAGGTACTTGAACACTTGCTGACGGCAGTATCCCTTTCATTGGATTTTTTTTTTTAACTCTGGTCATGGTAGATGAAGAACAGAATAGCGCCAGGCAAAGTTGCCTGAGTTGGCTATGCCTAAGATGGATAAATCACTGTTCCAAGTGCCTTACCAACGTGATTGATGTCCTACTAGTCCTGAACCATGAATTCCTGCTTTGCTAATGGAAAATCTGAGACAAGGAAAGGGGAAGGTCATATTTTTAGGAAATGGTTGTGTTAGGATTTTAGCCAGTTCAGCTCTATTCTCCATGTATGATCTTAACCTCTATAATGTATGGAGAAGAGAGGTGACACATCCTCTGAGATTATGGAGAAACTGAATCTGTAGGGACTGGTGACAGGTTACACATGGAGGGTGAGAAGCCAAGTAGGGTTCTATGATTGATTCTTCTTGGGGCTTGAGAAAATGCTAGTACAGATGGAAATAAAACAACAAACAAACAAACAAACAAACAAACAAAGCATGATTCTGGATCAAGAAAGGCTTCATTTAGCACTTGGTAACTTCACATGAGATTATCCAGAAAGCAGGCCTTGCAATTTACCAGAGAGGTAAAAAGAAAAATGTCCTGAGAAAAATAATGATTAATGCAAAAGTGGGAACATTCAGCCTGAAGGACAGAAGACATCGTGGAGTGTCCTGAGTGGAAACCATGAGCTTTACCACCAGGAGTGGTTTGGCCTTTTTGAATCTATCTCCATCTGTAGAGATGGTAAAGTCTGTCCCTCACAGAGTGATTCTGTTTCCAGTGAGCCTGGCCTTGCAAGCTTTTATAGTAATATATTTTGGTTCATAATGTAATCCAGTAATACTTCCACTTAAGACAGGTTTTGTTATTATTATTATGATGATTATTAAAGAAACTAATTGCAAAGCCATGCTCTTTCTCCTCACCTCTGTATTTCTGTCCCTCTACCCCTTCCTGCCCTCTCATCTACCACAACATGACAATTTGGGCATATCCTTTCCCATGGCAGGGCCCTCTGTAAGGCATATTTGATTTTGTCATAGGGACATGACTAAAGTCAGGCAATAACTTTCCCACTAAAATTAGATCCCTTTATATAGCTTAATATTTTTTCTGTTTTTCTTTTGTGGCTTTCTCCTTTCTGAGCCTGTTATTGTGGGATTATAAAATGGTTAAACAATGCAAAGTTTTAATCCTCTTTAGAAATTGGAAATGCTGATAACAACTGGTATCTAATAAATTCTGATATCTTTCAGAGTTCACCATGCTCCTTCTAGACTTGATTCTGTCATGGCTGGGTATATGGCATGTGAGGTAGGACTTGACCCTTTTGAGGGGGCAGAGAGGATGGTCTTATTATCAAACTAGGGAAGTGTCCTGACTGTGTTCCAACTCAGGTCTTCTCAGTTGTTCCCAAAAAGACAAAGTGTATGTGGGGGGGGGGGGGATTAATAATTGAAAACAGGAGATTTATTCAGCGTGGCCAAATTGGAAAGACAGACAAGGAGGTCCAGTAAATGCCTCAAATTTGTCTTCAGGGTCCTGAAGAGAGATCAAAATTTAAATAGAGGGCAGAGGATTATGCACATTCAAGTCCTGTTGAGTAAGGTGTGGGTCCTACTGTTGACCCATTGTGATGTGGGTGTCAGTCTTATCCTGCAGAACTGTGTGAAATTTCTTTCTGAGAGATAAGTCCCCATCGGGCTGTTGCCTTTTCCTTTTCCTAGTATAGTTTCCTTGGGAAATTCTGATTTCTTTGGGGCCACTGTTTCAATAGTCTGATAGTAAGATTGGGAGACACAGACTGCCCCTATTATTTCCAGGCAGTAAGAACCCATGTTTGTAAGGTTTTGCCCTTTCTGCTGACTCTGAGTGTTGAGGTTTTTCGTTTTCTAGGTAGAGCTGTTTGATCCTCATACCTGTGACTGGTGGACTTCCAAGCTGCTCAAGTCCCAGCTGGCGCATTGTGGCCTCTTTCTCATACCTTGGGATGGATTGTTTCATTCTCTAGGCTGAGTAACTACTTTGTAGTTCTGTGGCACATGGTTAGAAGATGGTATCCTGATGACCCTCAGATAATCTCTAGGGATAGACCATCTCTGACTCTCATTCTCCAAATGCAAAGTATATGAGACTCTCCAGGCAAGGGTTCCCCTCTTAAATACACAGAGCTATCAGCTTCACTGAACAGGTGTGGGTGGATGCCCTGGGCATAAACTCAACCTTTCTATGAAGCTATCTACTATCTTGGTGACAAATAGGAATGTGGTCCCAGTTCCTTCTGTTTTAAGTTTTCTAAAGTAATTTCATCTTCTTGACTTAAGAGGGTTGTGAGGAATGTGTCTCACCATCTTCTTCCCTTCCTTCTTTCACCCATTCCTTCCAAACACACTGAGATAAAATCACAGGCTTCTCACTCCTTTTTATTTGATGGGGAAATCTATATTCTATTCTCTTCTTTAATGAGCTCATTTTCTCTGTTCCTTTTTCCTTGGAGCAAAGTGGGGAATGAAATCACATAGATTATCCCAGTGACAATGACAGAGTTCATGTTTCTCATCAAAAACACTTAGATATTTATATAAGCCACTGTAGCCTCGAAAGAGAGAACCTTATACACTTGTATAAAAATGTGCATGATAAAGTTTTCTTCAAGTCTTATCATTTCAATATACTTTCTACTTTGGCATTTATGAAACATTTCACATCATCAATGTTGCCCTAGCATATAGACTAAAACAGAATTTTGGTACAGGTTTGACCTCTAGAAATCAGTGTGCTTGGCCCTATGACCTAAATAGCATAGCTATATCACCCCTACGAGGTTCAGGGTACATGGCTGAAGAGGGGATAGAAAGAGTGTAAGATCCAGAGAATGGAAGATGTGCATCAGAAAGGTCGTCTTGACATGACATAGCCATTGCAATTATACACTCACTGCAGCTGTGGTTATCTGTGTAAGATTTGCACAAGATTGGGGCACCCAACACTTCATATGGATGGGAGAAAACCATCCTTAAGAGACTATTGGCAGTTAGTGGTTGTAGGGGAGGGGCTATCGTTTCCTCAGTGGTGTAGCCACTGATAAGTTGCTTATGCTCCAATAAAAAAACTCCCACCTGTGCTTGTGCAAGTAACTCTAGTTAAACCTAGCAGGTCATACACAAAAGGACTTAAAAACAGGGGTGGGGCTTGTTAGAAAGAAGAAGGGATTCATTATGGAGGGGCAATGAACAAGGGAAATGGATATAAAATGACTAAAATTCATTATATAAGTATGTGAAACTGTCAAGAATTAAAAAGTGGGGAAGAACCCACTGTGGTTTTATTAAGCATTAAATAAATAAAACTTTAACCTCTTTGTGGGCACAGTAGTCTGTTATGGGTAGGGCATGTAGTTTATTCATGTTGTCACTCACAATGCATTCTTTAAAAATGTCATTAACCAGCCGGGCGGTGGTGGCGCACACCTTTAATCCTAGCACTCGGGAGGCAGAGGCAGGCGGATCTCTGTAAGTTCGAGGCCAGCCTGGTCTACAAGAGGTAGTTCCAGGACAGGCACCAAAAGCTACAGAGAAACCCTGTCTCAAAAAACCAAAAAAAATAAAAATAAAAAATAAAAATGTCATTAACCCCCATGCCTGTGTGTAAAATGAACATCTTTGTAATAGCCCCCACCTATAGTTATTCTGAAGCTTAGAACAAAAGAGCATATATATAGTAGGTTCTGTTGAAAATTTGGTCTATTCATTAGTTTGGTGAACAAATGTTTAGTTGACACTTTTACCATTAAAACAATAGGGGTTAGAAAAGATTAAATATAAAGCAAAGAAAACCAGCCCACAAACCACAGTCCCAGAGAACCTAGACAACATTGAGGACCCTAAGAAAGACATACATAGATCTAATCTACATGGGTAGTAGAAAAAGACAAGATCTCCCGAGTAAATTGGGAGCATGGGGATCTTGGGAGAGACAGGGAGGGGAGCAGAGAAAAATGTAGAGCTCAACAAAAATCAATTAAAAAAAGGTCTTTGTGATTCTTATTGGTATTGCTTCTGTTGTATCAGCTGAGAAGCTAAGGTCACCTTTGATTGGTAGCTGGGAAGATTTGGAAAACAGTCATAACTCACCTTTGTGTGGAAGCTTCATCTTCCTTTCTTCTCAGTTTTCTAGATGGCTAAGGCCTCTTCCGCATAGTTGTGCTACAGTTCTTTTGGCCTCTGTATGTTTCTCTGAGTTCTTTGAGTACTAAATAATTCAGACATTCTGACACAGTCTGTTCTAAGTCTGTTAATGCCCCAACTTCTTCCCCATGTCAGAAGCGACGTCACAGCAGCTGCTGATCATAGTCACCTACAGTAGTTGTGCCACAAATGAAAGAAGATGGGTGGGATTAAGGAGAGGCGAGTACTAGAGCTGTTAGGGAAGAAAGGAACACTAAACAGTCTTACTGAAGTGTCCACTTCTGATCTTGGCCATTCGGACAGGTGAAAGATGGAGTCTCAGAGTTGTTCTGATTTCCATTTCTCTGATGGTTAAGGAGGTTGAGCATTTCCTTAAGTGTCTTTCAGTCCTTTGAGATTTGTCTGTTGAGAGTTCCCTGTGTAGGTCTGTATCCCATTTTTAAAATTGGATTTGTTTTTAATTTATTTTTTTCTTTTAATATAAAGTTTCTTGAGTTCTTTGTATATTTTGGAGATCAGTCCTCTGTCCAATGTTGGATTGGTAAAGATTTTTTTCCCAATCTGTAGGCTGCCATTTTGTCTTACTGATTGTGCCCTTTGCTTTAAAGAAGTGTCTCAGTTTCAGGAGGTCCCATTTATTAATTGTTGCTCTCAGGGTCTGTGCTACTGGGGTTATATTTAGGAAGTGGTCTCCTGAGCCAATGCATTCAAGTATACTTCCCACTTTCTCTTCTATGAGGTTAACTGTGGTTGGTTTTATGTTGAGGTGTTCGATTCATTTGACTTGAGTTTGTGCATGGTGATAGATATGGATCTATTTTCATACTTCTATATGTTGATACCAAGTTATGCCAGCACTATTTGTTGAATATGCTTTTTTTTCTTTTTATATTTTTAGCTTCTTTGTCAAAAACAGGTGTTTGTAGGTGTGTGGATTGATCCTCTTGTCCGATTTTATGCCAGTACCAGGCTGTTTTCATTACTGTAGCTCAGCTTATGCTAGAAAGGATGTGGGGTAAGGGGAACACTCCTCCATTGCTGTTGGGAGTGCAAACTTGTACGATCACTTTGAAAATCAGTATGACTTTTTCTCAGAAAATTAACAAACAATCTCTTAAGATCTAGCAATACCATTGTTGGCTATATACCCAAAGGATGCTCAATCATACTACAAGGACCTGTTCTCGACTATGTTCATAGCAACATTAATACTGCAGGAAGGTTTACAACTAGTAACTACTCGCCTACTGGGGCATGGCCTCATAGGCTATTTACCCGGATGCGGAAGCACGTCCGGCCCTTCTCTCCTTCCCCTGAGCCCCATTTTGCTGTTTGGTTTGCTTTGGATCTGATCTTCATCCATCGTTCAAGCAGAGAACCCTGACTTTGTAAGTTTTACCCTTTAACAAATACTGGTCTATTTCTTAGTTCTGAGCTAGTGTGGGATTCCTTTTTTGAAGCGTCCCATCTCTTAACCATCACATTACTTGTAATAGCGAGAACCTGGAAACAACCTAGATGCCCCTCAACCAAAGAATGGAAAATGTACCACAAAGAAAATGTGGTACATTTTCACAATGGAGTATTACACAGTGGTAAGAAATAATGATATCTTGAAATTTGCAGGCAATGGATGGATCTAGAAAAAATCATATTGAGTGAGGTAACCCAGACCCAGAAAAACAAGTTTAATATGTATTTACTTGTAAATGACTTTTAAACATGAAACAAAGAAAAAACAGGCTACAGGCTACAACCCCAGAGAAACTAGAAAACAAAGAGGACCCTAAGAAAGGCATACATGGATCTATATAGGAAGGTGAGAAAGACAAGATCTCCTGAGTAAACTGGGAGCACTGGGGACATAGGAGAGGGTAGAAGGGGAGAGGAAAGGAAGCAAGTGGAGTGGAGAAAAATTTATAGCTCAATAAAAACAATAAAAAGATGTCTAAAATGAAGACAGAAAAGAAATGTACACTTACAGGATTACCAGTGAGGTGAACCTGTCCTTCATTCTGTTTGTTTGCTTGATAGTTGATTATTTTCTTTTCTAAATTATCTCTTCCTTTTCTTTGCCTGTTTGTCTCTTGGGCTCTTACTGGATCAGGGCTTTGTTTTAGATTTTCTCAAAATTATTACAACCCTATTCTGGCAAATATTTGTTTTTAAAGGTTGTCATTTGATTTCAAGCATGAAAAGCTTTGAAATTTTATAAAATCAGGTAAGTTGGTCAAATGTTCTAAGACTTCTTAAATTGCTTTTAATGTTGGGAGTTTTTATTTTTGTAATAGAATTGGTGAAAAGCCACTTAAATATTCTCTAGTTATGTTGTTTTAAATAAAGCATTTAACTCTTTTGTCTTGTGGAATTTACATTACTCATCATTTAAGATAGGTATAACCTAAAATTTGACGTTTCTATTCCTTAATCAAAGAAAAAACAATTTACCACTATCTGCTGAGTTCATGGTGTTTCTTTTACCACATATTAAATTTCTCTCTACCTACAATGTCCAGTATGCCTAGACCTTGCTAAAATATGCTGTGAATGTGTACTGTATACAGTGTAGACTGTATACAATGTAGACAGTCTACAATGTAGACAGTATACAATGTGGACTATATACAATGCAGCTGTATACAATGTAGACTGTATGCAATGTAGACTACATACAATGTGGACTGTATACAATGTAGATTGTATACAATATATACTATATACAATGTAGACTATATACTGTATTTCAAATATATAGCACATAACAATCAATAAATGTAAATTATTTCATTAATAATTGTTAATTATTATGACACATTGCAATGACTGTAATTTAAATATAGTAAAATACATGATATAATAATATGAATGCTGTATAATAATATTAAAACTACTTTCACTTTTTGTTTTTATTTTATAAACTGTGGATATTAGAACATTATGTGCTAGATAGCACTGCCTTATATGTCAGGGTTTGGTACTGAGCTGTTGAGTTTCAGTGCTGTCTCTGGGTTTAATGCCAGGAACTTCATAATGTATTTTTGTTCCTTTTAAAATTTTTTTATTTTTTTGAAAATTTCACACATGAGTAGTGTATTTACATCAGTAGTACCCTCTACCCCCTCCAATTCCTCTCTGTGTAACTAACCTCTTCTTCTTTAATTGTTATTGTTTCATGTGCATATGCATAAATACAGCCTGCTGAGCCCATTTTGTGTTACTCGTATGTAGATAGATTTAGATCTGAAGACTCGGGATTGATAGCCTATCAGGGGGCTGCTAGCTGGAGCACTCTGAATCTCACTCTCTCCGGCAGCTATTGATTTCCTCTCGCAATGCATCGAGGGGTTGGGCCTTGTGAGCTTTCCCTGTCTTTGGAGACAAGTCATTACACTGCTTGTGTTTAGGTGGCTATGTCGCTGAGATTTCATGGGTACAGCTCCCTGTCACTATGTCACCGTAAGTGTCAGGGTCCTCTAGCTCTTACAGTTGTTCCTCCTCCTCCCAACTTGTTCCTTGAGCCATATGTGTAAGGGTTATTGTTAATCCCAATGGTGAAAATAAGGCCTTTATCATAATTTTAGCCAAATTTGAAGCAAGCTTGATTTTTATTGGGGTTCACCCAAGAGCTGGCCTCCGAAGTTGGGTTAAAGAGAGCAGCCTCGAATCCACTTGTGGGGCCCTTTTTAGGGAATAAAATCACTAGTTGTTTTACAAAAGGGAGGCAATGGGACAACAAGGAAATACAAAATACTTAAAAAACCCACGTGTTCCCGCACCCGTGTTTTTAGGGTGGGGCCAGGGAGGGTCAGTGCATTCTCAAGAACAAATCAAGGTCATGGGTTGGGAAAGGTCAGGCTCTGGGAAACAGAGAGCAGCTCATCTTTCACAGTAAATAGAAACTTATTTTTAACACTATAGCATAGTGGCTGCTGCATTCAAAATGGAGTCAGTCGGGTTCCTCGTTATGTTGTAGATGTATCAGCTGTCTTTGTGCGCCACAGCTCGTTATTCTCTGCATTTGGACCAGCTGTGGTTTTCTGTGTCACTTCATTGATGAGGAGTGAGAAATACATTTGTGTGTAAATAGAAGGAGAGGTAGGTACTTAGAAGGCAGTAGAAATTATCCTGACTTAGCAAAGTGGCAGTAGCTGGTTCTCCTTTAGAGCCCAGTGACTTCCCCAGAAACAAGTGACTGGCTAGTTTTACAGTATTAGGCATGCATTCCTTCCCATAAAACAAGCCTTAAGTCCTATTACAAGGCTGTCGGTAATTCCCCCAAGATATAAATACTATTATAGTACCCTAATCCTTAGGGAGATCTTGCATGGTGTTATTCGTGTGAACTATAGGCTTTATAGCTGGGTAGGACTATTGATAGCTCTTCTTATTTGGCAACTTGCTTAGATACTAAGAGATCTAGTCCACAGGGAGGAGGCTTCTAGATCAGCTTAGGTGGATTCCTCCAAGTCCTGTGTCTAAGGTGCATGTCTTCAGCAATAGGGTCTTGCTTTGAAGTTTTAGAAAGCAATCAGGGGCAACAGCCATGGCCTATATTGTTTGGAAGTCTCTTGAACTCCCCTGAACAATAACTATTCTTTATCTTTTCTGTTTGTTTGTTTATATTTTTATCTGTTTTTCTTCTTACAGATAATTTAAACACTTTTTGTCAATTTTTTTAAAAAATTAAATCTCTCTGAGACTTTGCTTAAATTATGCAAAATGTGTAAATTGGTTTTGAAAGAATTTACCTCTTAATAAGAGTAAGTCTCCATCTCTCCCCTACCCATGTTGAGTTGTTTTTCCTGTGGCTTAGCAAAAAATATTCTGAGGAAAGGAACTGAGAGAAGGAGGTTTAATAGTTCAGGTCATGCCAGGGGAGCCATGGCGTAGGGATCATATCCTGTCTGCAATGAGGAAGCCGAGGGCAATGGATGCTTATGTTGGCTTAGTCCCTTTAAGTGCAGGATCCTCACCAATGGACTGATCCCACCCACAGTTAGAGTGAGTCTTCACACATCAGTGAACCCAAGTCAGATAATCGGCTTGTCTTCTGGGTGATCCTGGGTCCTGATGACAATATTAACACCACACTTCCCATGGCGTCCTGCTTATTTCGTGTTCTTTGACAATCTTTGCATCTTTATCTGTATAAATCACACCCATCCGCTGTTTAGATTGTTGTTAGGAGTTGTGTTTTTATTGCTGTTGTAAATGTGAGTTATTATTCCTCTTCTCTCTCTAACTAGTTTTTGTTGGCTTAGGAAAGGTGATTTTTACAACAGACCTTGTAACTAGACGTTTTTACTGAGCATTTCTAAAGATGAATTCTAATAGTTATTCAGCTGGTTCTCAAGTCGCTCCCCTTTTCAAATTAAAATACAATACCACAGTAAGCTCCAAATGAGATTCTATATCTCTTTCCAAAATTTTTGTTTTAAAAACCTATTTTTGGGGAAAAAAAGGCATAATAGGTAAGTTTAAAGTCTTATTGTTTACATCAAATGAATCCCCCAGAATTTGTCTGTACTTTAGGGAGTCACAGTATTAGAAGGCCTTTGTTGTGTGACCCTTTTTTGTTTCTTTAGATCCGAGGACTGCAGAAGATTCCATATCATCCAGAAAGCTCAGCTACCGCATACATTTGGGCACCATATGACTGTGAGGAGTCTGTGCATTATGACCAGTTGTAAGGCAAGATTGATTTGTAATGGTTGCTGCTGGTGAGCATTGAGTTGCATTCATCACTCCAGACAGTGACAATCCTTAGCTGAACATCTGCTCACCTGGTGAGCTTTACTTTGAAGTCTTCACCTTCTTCTTGGATCTCTGAGGGCCTGGACTCAAGCTTCCTTCCTGCTACATGACTATAGGAATTCAATTTTGATTTAGCCCTAAAACTCTTTCTTTTTTGGCTTCTGTTTATATACTTTAACTAGTTTTAAGTTTTTTTTTATATGAATAGCATTTTAATTTTATTTCATTAAAAACTACTAGTTTATGTTTAACAAAAGCCTGAGAACACAATCATTTTGTTATGCCCGAATCTATTGCATTCAGAATGATCCTAATTACAACAGTTGCAGTGTTGTGGCTTTCTCTAGTGGTCATTACAGTGGTATTAGACAAGATAAGAAATGGCAGGTTCTGAGGGGGTACTTCCTCATTAGAATGAACATCTCTAACCAGGACTGTCAGATACCAAGCCAAATTAATATAAATCTTTCAGGCAGTAACATGTATTTGGAGATTAACTTCAACCCTTGCCTCAAGGAATAAAAAGAAAACTATTGATATATTTAAATAAAGCTACCTGGCTGCCCACAACAAAATGTTTCTCTGTGAATAAATTTGCAGCAGAAGAAGGTCTGTGGGCTTCTGCTGTGTTCCTGTGGGCACACCCTTGTATCACTCCATAGGTTCACTAAGGTATCGCCACTCTGGCTGCCAGCACACACAATGAAATGGCTGCCACCTAAAGTCCACGTGCACACACAAACACAGTGAAACAGGGTGCCGTACTGAAATGATTACACAATATCGACTTGCTAGTTTAGTTTGCGCGTAACCAGTGGCCAACTGCAGTCTAGCAAATACAAGGTGGAAAATCCCGAAAATAAATAATTCATAGGTTTTCAAATGTGTGCCATGCTGGGAAGCATAATAACAAAGTTTTGCATTGTCCTTTTCCATTGTAACCCAGGACACAAATCACCTCTCTGTCTGGTCTGTCTTCCCTGTGCACCTTGATTAGCGACTTAGTTACTTAGTTGTCTAAGTTATAAGATCACCTGGGAGTGGCAGCATAGCCCTCCTGCTCAGCCATCATTTTACCTAAAAGTAGGACTAAAATGCACAAATTGTGATGCTGGCAATTTTATTATCTTTATAGTTATTTTCTTATTTATTACTGTTAATCTCTCACTGTGCTAATTTATAAATTCAGCATTATTATAAGTATGTGTATTTAGGGAGAAAACCCGCATAACTTTGGTTTCAGGAATTCATGTGTCTCCTAACGATAGGGTGGGGGTGACTACTGCATTGACCTGATTCGTATGTGTGTTCATGGAGGGTGAAGCTGTCCCTTCCAATTTATTAGAACTTTATGTAAAGGGGGAACAGTTACACGCAGTTGATATGTGGACTATAACTCTTTTATCACTTATTCCAGTTATTTAGCTTAATTTCCAGCTAAAATAATCAGAAAAGCAAAGCGTGTAGAATTTAAGGTGTTAAACATCTCTTCAGCCCCAAGTGAGAAATCGCTTTCAATGAGACAAGATTATGTTCATTTGTATTCTACAAAAAGATGGAAAAAAGACCTTATAAATTATGAATCCACCAAGCTCTGTGTATTATTCTGAGCCATTGTTCTGGGGTCCAGCCGATACCTACCTGCTCATTTTCTGTTTGCAAATAAAGCCTCTCGGATGGTGATGAAGAGGACATGGCCACCCTCTCCAGTCCTGGTCCTAACACACACCCAATGGTGACATCTAGCCAAGAGTGACAGGACTAGAGGTCATTCCTCCCCACGTCCTAGCCCACCCTCAGTACCTTCTAAACAATGTGGATTTCTACCCAAAGCACCTTGAAAGAAAAATATATTTTAATCTGTGGTAGAAATAACTCATAATAAAGAAAGAACCACACACACAGACACACAGACAGACATATCACACACATACACACATACAAATGCACAGAGATAGGCATATCACACACACACAGAGATACACCACATACATAGACACACAGGCACACACACACCACACACACAGAGACACATATACTTTTTGGGGGGAGGGTTTCGAGACAGGGTTCCTCTGTATAACAGCAGAGATCTGCCTGCCTCTGCCTCTCACCGCCCTGGCCAGTCCGAGGTTCTTAAAGACTATTGTAATTATAACAGCATATGGTAGCAAAATCCAATGCTTAGTAAAAGATTTTAAAAGGTGGCTGAAGGAAGTCCAGGGACTTCATGGGTCACACGTTCTTCTCTGAGAGAGACCAAGATCTAAGGGGCGCCAAAAATTAAGACTTAGGGAATGCTGGGTCATAGGAATGGCCTGGTTCACAGTCAGAGGGGGATCCCCTTTCGGCTAGAAGGCCCTTTGATGTTTTGCCTCCTCTGGGCTCAGCCTCACCTCTGCTTCTGATCTTTAGCTGAGTAACCTCTTCCATAGCCTAATTGGTGGTCCTGCACACCTCTCCTGCTGTTTAGCCCCTTTCTAGTGACAACTGCTGGATAATTAAGTTCTCTCAGCCGCCCCAAGCTTGACCTCTGTGACAG
Source organism: Microtus oregoni (assembly GCF_018167655.1). NCBI lineage: Eukaryota > Metazoa > Chordata > Mammalia > Rodentia > Cricetidae > Microtus > Microtus oregoni. The sequence goes on from NW_024543070.1 coordinate 5,739,935, forward strand.
CTGTGGTCTGCAGGCTAGCCTACCCTGCCTAGCTCTTCGTCAGCACTCCCTTAGTTCATCAAGGCAGGATTCCAGCGTCTTTAGACTAAAGACTCACATTGGGTGCTTTCATTAACCCCTGCCCGCTGCCAAGCAAACAGCACTCTCAATATTCAACACCCTCAAATGATGGCCGCAACACAGATCACACCCCACGGCAGCCTCACACCTGACAGCATCCTCCCTTCATGGTCTTGCTCGGTTTGACCCCATTTGGAAGAGTGGCTCTTCACACTAAGCGCCTAACGAGGTTACCTAGTGTGCATGCCCAATGAGATTGTCCTCATTGGTCCTCAGCTCTGAGATATGCCCAGGAGGGCAGACTGCAGCTGCTAAAATAATTAACCTTTTAGCTGAAGATGGCCTTTATTGCGGGATGTGCTTTCATAGGCCAAGTTTGTGACCATTTAAGAATGTCAGCGTAATATATGGAGGTTTTTTTTTTACATCTACATAGAGACCAGTTTCACAAAGTCAGAGTAACCAAGGATGGATAACAATCATCTCCAGCTGTGTAGTTAAGAATGCTAATTTATGTTGCGCATGGATCATCAGCATTGTCAACTTGATTATTTCTGAAAATGGAGAAAGGAGGGACGATGATAATGAAAGCCCACTTGGGGTTTCAGACCTTGTTTGGGTGAGTTGCTTGCTAGAGGGAAGGAGAAAAGCCTCATGGGTCAAGGGGTGGGGGACGTGCCAGACATTTGGGAATCGAAGCTTTTGTGGTAGGAGGGAAAATGTTTTCTAGCTTTATAAATGTTTGCTGAGTGGTTAAGACTGATTTTGTAAACATGTCGAGGCCTTGGCACAGGCAGGTTATACAACAGAGCCCCTTCACCATAAATGGCTCCTTCCTTATTTATGTGCATGCTGAAGGCATTTATTCTCACGGATAGCGGCTGCATCCCAAGTGTGCTGCAGATATCCGCCTCTCTCTCTCTCTCTCTCTCTCTCTCTCTCTCTCAATCTCTCTCTCTCTCTCTCTCTCTCTCTCTCTCTCTCTCATACACACACACACACACACACACACACACACACACACACACTCTTTAGGTCCTGCAAGCAAAGGGGACCCTCTCAGAGCCTTCAGCCCTGCTTTTCTGTTCTCTTCTTTTGTCCCAATGCATCTTGCCTTGTTACTTCCTTTCATCCAGTAATGAGTTTGGTTCTAATAAGTAGCATTTAGGAAGCTGGAAGAGAAGTGCCTTTGAGAATTTATAATAAAGGTAGATTTAACTTAAAGAGAATTTAAAATTCGGTGAAGCTGGAGACTTTGTATTCTAAAGGTACCTCTTGATTGTGGATGTGATTGCTGTATGCTGTCTTCTGATGCCACTTGGAGACACACCCGTGTCTGTGTGTGCGCGCACGTGTGTGTGTGCATGTGTGTGTGTGTGTGTGTGTGTGTGTGTGTGTGTGTGTGTGTGTAGGGCTCAAGGAGATGTAAAAAGAAAACCTGGACAGAGGATATTGCAAATGATCTCAAACAGTATGAACAGGCTGATTCCATAAGAAAGCTGTATCCTCTATGAAACATGGGACTCCAGGGTGTTGTAGAGCCCTCAAGGGAGGGGTTCAGAGTGTGGAGTCCTCAGCTTGTGCCAGGGCCTGTGCCTCCATGGGGAAGCAGGCAGGGCTGCAGTGTGTAAGAGAAGAGGGAAGACCAGGGAGAGGAAGAGCTGCTCCCGAGAAGGGGCATCCGGCTTCCAGACCCTTACTAGACAGTCCTCTGAAGCACTGCCGTTCACTCTCCTGAGTAAGAATGTTCCCCTGGCAAACACCTACTGGTTTCGTTAATGTTCACTGAAAATTTTGTTATCAGAGGAGAACGCATTTTCTTAAGTCTTTAGGTTTTTCTGCTGTTTGTTTGTACTGGAATCTTGAACCAGATAGTTTATAACTTGGCCCTAAATAATAGCATTTTCATTTCAAGGTGCTCGGAAAGGGCTCCCTGCCTCTGCATGTTCTTCCATCTAGGAAAATAAGATTTGTGGTCACAAGACCATCAGCCTTGGAGTCAGAGTGAGTCTGTTTTATTCATTTTCTGCCACTTATTAAGTCACTGGGTTCTCAGAAAGTCCCTTACTCTGCGCATGTCAGTTTTCTATGTGCTTCTGTAGATCAGAAAAGATTGGTGGTGAATCATAATTGCACATGCTAAAGTTCTTGGCAGTTGCCATGGGGTCTACCATGTACTAACATGTGTTTTCCTTTCTTTTCTCCCCTGAACTAATAGGAAAGCATAGCTTTTGAGACGATATGATTTCTCCTAAAGGAACCTAGATTCCGTTTTCTGACCTCTCTTAGTCATTGTTGGAAGCCCAGTGTAAACAGATAAACATGGAGGTTGGACAGAGTACGGGGCCTCTGCTATGTTGTTCCCCAAGCTGTAGCCTGTGTCCTGTGTGACAGCCCATGGCTCCTGTCTACATCTGTGCTTGCGCACTGAGGTGCATTCTCTGGCCCTTCCATTGGTTGAGTCAATGCTGCAACACCGATGACATTCTGAAAATATTTTTCTCCTAATTTGCTTTCAGTCTGAGGTCTTTCAATGAAAGCTCACACTCAGTTCGGAAAGATTCCATCAGAATTCTGCACCACACAATCTCCCTGGAACTGAGACCAGAGAAGCATATGCCCAGGGGAACTGAAGCATCACCACTTTGGCCCTGAGATATGTGCTGCATCTCCTTGATGTGCTTGGTTGTGAGAAAGGGCGATTCGTCTTTAAGCCACACGCTGCAGCTAATCGTACCTCCCGCGGGATTGCTGCTTGTCCTTTGCTCTTCTCTGGGCTTGGGGTGACGATGAGTCAGATTATTTGCTGAAACCCCTAGCATATGGTGCATTTCTTGCTGATAATTAATAAACAATGAATTTTTGTGCGAAGTTACCAGAAAAGTTTCTTGAATAACTGAGCTCCCTTATGTGTGCCCACTGATGCCTGACTTTGTGGTTTGGCACCCAGAATACCAAGTCTTGTCTACACACTTAGGTTGTTTATCTTCACTCCGAAGATTATAAATTCCTTTGGCAGATACTGTCTCTTTCTATTTGACTGTGTAATGTGTGCCCAGAGGCAACGGTTTTTTGCCAGAGTACATCCTCCAAACAGCAGAAATCAATGAGGTTAAAGATTGTCTTGGAATACATGTCCCAAATATATTGCATTTTCCTTCACTAACACATCCACCTCACTTGGAGACTGTCTTTCTTCATCTTGTATTTACTAGATTGGATTACAAAATGTGTATTTTATTCTGTAGCCATTTAAGTAAGAGAAATTACTTATAGAATATAAGTACAGTATATTCTATAGAAAAGAAATCTATTTTGAAGTTTTGATTTGGGATCAGTAGTTGAATGCTAGTGTAAGAACTCAATTTTAATTAAAAATTAAATTTTAAACCAAAATGCCCATACTCTTTCCATCGTTTTCTCTTAGTTTTTCTGTCTTTGTTTTGCCCATGTTTTTTTTTTTTTTTTTTGGTTTTTCAAGACAGGGTTTCTCTGTGGTTTTGGAGCCTGTCCTGGAACTAGCTCTTGTAGACCAGGCTGGCCTCGAACTCACAGAGATCCGCCTGCCTCTGCCTCCCGAGTGCTGGGATTAAAGGCGTGTGCCGCCACCGCCCGGCTTGTTTTGCCCATGTTGTTATCTATGGAAGTAAAGTTTCTCAAGCCATTGCTCCTTAGCTGTTACCCAGCCATACTGTCTTAGTGACTGAGTATGTGGGATACCTCTAGCCAGATAGCTTTGGGTGTGTTCAGATGCTCAGATGGTAAGCCCTGGGTTGCAGTAAGACAAAAAGGAAGAGGAAGAAAGAAAGGGATCAAGTTTCCCAGTCTCTGGACTTTCTAAAGGCATATCCTGCAGACCACATGTTTGCAGGGGGTCGGTGCCATGCTGTGGATATGTGAGTCAGTCTTCATCTGTGTAATTCTGTCGTGCTTTTCCTTTTCATCTTTAGAACCAAACTTAAATGCAAGATGGTTTGATTTAGCCCCTCAGGGCTTGGCAGTAAACATTTCATAATTACCTCTGAGCTATCTGAGGTTGACTTCTGTCGCTGTCTGTGCTCGGGGCTTTGTGCTTCCTCCTCTTGTATATTCATTTGGCATTTTGGCCATTTGTATTCTCATTGCTAATCACAGTTGATCTCAGGCCCTGGGTAGGAACCCAGAAGGAATGATCTGAAATGGAAACAACTGTACAAATATACATAGGCAGCCATGGGCTGGAGTTCGTTTGTGTAGTGCTGCGAGGACTCAGAACACTTATTCTGGAAGCTTTAGAAATCTAGTTGATTTTAACACACAAGAGCCTTGTCTTAGTTTTTGTTGCTGTGATAAAGACACTGTAACTAGAAGCAACTTGGGGGAGAAAAGACCTTATTTGCCTTAAATGTCTAGATTCCAGTCCATCCATCGTTGAGGAAAGTCTAGGCAGGAACCTGGAGGCAGGACGTTCAGCAGAGGTCACGAAGGACAGTTGCTATGGCTTGCTCCCCATGGTTTGATTAATCTGCTTTCTTATATAACTCAGTACCACCTGCTCAGGATTGGCACTTCTCATAGTGAGTTGGGTCCTCCCAAATCAACCATTAATCAAGGAAAACGTTCTACAGACTTGCCTACTGGCCAGTCTGATGGAGTTATTTCTCAGTTGAGGTTCCCTCTTTCCTAGTGACCCTTGCTTGTGTTGTGTTGACAACAAAACAAAACAGAACAAAAACAACCCCCAAAGTAGCTCAAGCTTCTTTGTGAGATTACACCCCTGGAATCTCAGCATGGGTGTGTGTATGCACGCATAAATCGTTGCCATTAGTAGGAACTGAATCTAGAACCTCATACTTGTTGTCAAACACTCTACAACTGAGCTATAACCCCAGTGGTTATGTATATTCATATATAGAAAAATCAATGCATGATTCTGCTGTATCGGCCACTGTTAGAGTGGCTCCCAGATGCCCAAGCCGAGGTCCCCAGTTAGTTCCTTGGGCAGCTGAGGTTGGGGAACCTGAAATGACCCTGTCCTATAGCAATACTGACGAATATCTTGCATATCATCATAGAACCTTCATCTGGTGATGGATGGAGACAGAGACAGAGACCCACACTGGAGCACTGGACTGAGCTCCCAAGGTCCCAATGAGGAGCAGAAGGAGGGAGAACATGAGCAAAGAAGTCGGGACCACGAGGGGAGCACCCACCCACTGAGACAGTGGAGCTGATCTATTGGGAGCTCACCAAGGCCAGCTGAACTGTGGCTGAAAAAGCATGGGATAAAACTGGACTCTCTGAGCATGGCGAACAATGAGGGCTGATGAGAACCCAAGGACAATGGCACGGGGTTTTGAACCTATGTAATGTGCTGGCTTTGTGGGAGCCTAACCAGTTTGGATGTTCACCTTCCTAGAAATGGACGGAGGGGGGAGGACCTAGGACTTACCACAGGGCAGGGAAATCTGACTGCTCTTTGGGCTGGAGAGGGAGGGGGAGAGGAGTGTGGGGAGGGGGAGAAGGGTGGGAGGAGGGGGAGAAGGGTGGGAGGAGGGGGAGGGAAATGGGAGGCTGGGAGGAGGAGGAAATTTGTTTTTTTTCTTTTCTCAATAAAAAAAAAAGGAAGCATACTGTCATCTGAGAGTGGGGCATAGCAATGTTAGAGAGATGTGCCTTTTGGAGTCATGTCGTGATGCCTCCATCATGGTGAGAACGTTTTCAAATAAAACTCTGCTAATTATTCTTGTCATTCTCATCTTGTAAATGAGTGTGCTGGATGCAATATAGAAATAGGGCATGGCATAATTTTATGTACATAAAATTCATGTTTGGGTTCCAGGACAGGCCCCAAAACTACAGAGAAACCATTTCTTGAAAAACCAGTGGGGGAAAAAAAATCATGTTTGGGAAAAAAAAAAAAAGAACCCACAACAGCCCCCACTGTTTCAAAGGCCAGAAAAGAAAAATCAAAACTTGCTCAGTTTCTATAATGTGAGATAAATTGAATGGTGGTGAGTCACTTAATAGGGAGAAGAGTTCTAGAATAAGATAGAAAGTTAAACACAGAATTTGATGAGGAGCAGGAAAAGAAGAAGATGCTCCCCACAGTGTATCATGGCCCTCAGGGAATCATGCGCCCTTTTCTGTCCCTGGTGCAGAAACTGGCAGCTCTTTTCTGTCAAGGCAGGAAAGGAAATGGTGGAACGTAAAGATGGTGCCGAGGAGGCACAGGGAACAAGGATAGCACATACAGGTCAATCTTTGCCAGTCCTGAAGGGTTTTAGGAAAAGCCTGGTGAAGTATTGGTTTGCATGGAGCATAGCTGAAGGCTGCAAGGAAATTGCTGTTTTCGGTGGCAGAGCCAGAAACAGTAACAATAGAAATGAAAGCGGCAAGAAGACAGCAGCAATGTGAGTCCCGACAGTGGACAGTGGGCAGCAATGTGAGTCCCGACAGTGGACAGTGGGCAGCCATGTGAGTCCCGACAGTGGACAGTGGGCAGCAATGTGAGTCCCGACAGTGGACAGTGGGCAGCAACAATGACCGTACCACAAGCAATGTGATTCCCGACAGTGGACAGTGGGCAGCAGCAATGACCGTACCACAAGCAATGTGAGTCCCGAGAGGGGACAGTGGGCAGCAGCAATGACCGTACCACAAGCAATGTGAGTCCCGACAGTGGACAGTGGGCAGCCATGTGAGTCCCGACAGTGGACAGTGGGCAGCAATGTGAGTCCCGACAGTGGACAGTGGGCAGCAGCAATGACCGTACCACAAGCAATGTGAGTCCCGAGAGGGGACAGTGGGCAGCAACAATGACCGTACCACAAGCAATGTGAGTCCCGACAGTGGACAGTGGGCAGCAACAATGACCGTACCACAAGCAATGTGAGTCCCGACAGTGGACAGTGGGCAGCAACAATGACCGTACCACAAGCAATGTGAGTCCCGACAGTGGACAGTGGGCAGCAACAATGACCGTACCAGAAGCAATGTGAGTCCCGAGAGGGGACAGTGGGCAGCAACAATGACCGTACCACAAGCAATGTGAGTCCCGAGAGGGGACAGTGGGCAGCAATGTGAGTCCTAGGAGTGGCCGGTGGCCAGCAGCGGACTGTGGAGCAAGTTTTAGGTATAGGCTACTGTGGTAAATATTTGGCATGTATAATTTGAAGAGATGACGATACTCATATAATCATTCTAAAAGTGAGAATCAAAGTGTAGAGAGATTAGATTGCTTAAGCATCCCCAGTATTAATAATAAGTTAAATTTACACACAAAAGGAACCAAGTCTCCTTAGGTACTAGGAATTCTCTCTCTTTCCCTCTCTCTCCCTTGTTCGCTCTTATTTGTCTCTCATTGCTCTCTCTCTCTCTCTCTCTCTCTCTCTCTCTCTCTCTCTCCCTTTACTGTTTAGAGTCACTCTGAGGAGATTTAAAAACTGGAACTTGATCCCACCACCATGTTCTCGTACTGTCCTGGAGACGTCCCATGGTTTCTGTCAGTGAACTGGTTGATTCTGACATTGCATTGCCATCAACTTAGAGAAACCTTGTGAGTGAAGTTTTATTTTATCTGACTTGCATTTAATTTCATTGTAATTTGAGAACACTTTATTTGCATCTTGTCTAATATGCCCCTCCCGAAGAAACACAGGGTCTATCAAAACATCAAGCATGCCTTAGTCTGTCTCACTTTTGTGTCCTTAAAGAGGCTGGCACAGCGTTAGATTATTGGAAGTGAGAATCACTTCTCTCTGAAAACAGTCCATTACCAACTAGAAAGAATCAGCACTTCAGTCTTGATAATCAGCTTCTAATACCTTTGTTGAAATGTTACTTAAGCTGAGAAGGGCATGGTAATTTCTAATATTTTTATTTTATTATTTTAAATTTTTCAGACAAAATATAAACTGGTGAACATTGCCCACAACTCCTCACCCATCTTTCTCTCACCTCTCTCATCTCCCATTGCCCTCCCTGTTCTTTAGGCAGTTTTACATCATTTCTCTTCATACATACACACATTATTTTATATAAATATATATATATATATTTATGTAGCAAAAAACAGCATATGAGAGATAACATGCATTTGCCTTTCTGAGACCTGCTTAACTGTATAATTGATAATATCTCCGGTTGCATCCATTTTTCTGCTAATAACGTAAATTTTTATTGCTGAAAATATTCCGTTGTGCATCCATACCACAGCTCCATTTTCTTAATCCATTCCTCTGTTGTTGGGTAATGTCTTAGTTATTTCTCTATTGCTGTGATAAAATACCATGACTAAAGCAACTTTGGGAAAGAAAGGATTTATCTCATCTTAAACTTCTAGATAGCAAACTGTCCATCACGGAGTGAAGTGAAGTCAGTGGGAACTCAAGGCAGGAACCTGGAGGCAGGAACTGAAGCAGAGGCCATTGCTTACTAACTTACACCCCATGGCTTGCTTAGCTTGCTTTCTTAAACAGTCTAGGACACTTGCCCAGGGATAGCACCATCTGAATTGGCTGGGCCATTCCACATTAGTCATTAAGATTCTACCCCCGAGTCTTGCCTACAGGTCAAGCTTACTGAGTTTTTTTTTTCTTTAAAATAAGATTCCCCATTCTGCATTCTTAATCTACCCACTCTCTAGCAGTAGATGGCCAACACAAATGAACTCATGACATGGGGGGGGGGGGATTCTTTGCCTTATATAATGCTTTGTCAGGTTTTTTTTTTCCCCTCTTTACAGGTCTTTTTCATATATATTATGGTTTCAGGTTTCAGGTTTTTATGTCATTTCTGTATGTGTGAAAGCATGTATGTTTGTATCTGTATGTTTCTTGTGCTTTTTCTTTGGTTCTTTTTCTTCTGTTTGTTTTGTATTTATCTTATTTTTTTTATTATTTTTGATGTCTATTTGTTTTGTAATGGGAGGGATATGAATTTGGGTAGGAGGGGAGTTGGGAGAATCTGGAGGAGTTGTTGAAGAAGAATGTAATAAGAAAATATTGTATGAAAAAAAATCTATTTTCAAGTTAAAAAATAGAAAAAAATATTCCCCATCCCAGATATTTCTAGGCTTATTTCAAGTTTACAAAATCCAACTAACGCAGATCCCTGGATTGGCTCCATAGCTCCGCTACTGAGAATAGTGCTGGGAGGCACTGATGTGTAAATATCTCTGTGGTGGTTTGATCATTTGACATCATTTGAGCAAATGCCTAGCATTGGGACCACTAAGTCAGATCAACCGTTAGCCTTTTTTAAATACATTTTTTATTGATACTTATTGAGCTCTACATTTTTCTCTGCTCCCCATCCCTGCCTCTCCCCACCCCTTCAATCCTCCCCCAAGGTCCCCATGCTCCCAATTTACTCAGGAGATCTTGTCTTTTTCTACTTTCTACTTCCCAAGTAGATTATATCTATGTAAGTCTCTCTTAGTGTCCGCATTGTTGTCTAAGTTCTCTGGGATTGTGGTTTGTAGGCTGGTTTTCTTTACTTTATGTTTAAAAACCACCTATGACTTGTCTTTCTGTGTCTGGCTTACCTCACTCAAAATAATGTTTTCTAGCTCCATCCATTTTTCTGCAAAATTCAAGCTGTCGTTATTTTTTTCTGCTGTGTAGTACTCCATTGGGTAAATGTACCACATTTTTCTTATCAATCCTTTGATCGAGGGGCATTTAGGTTGTTTCCAGGTTCTGGCTATGACAAACAATGCTACTATGAACATAGTTGAGCACATGTCCTTGTGGCATGATTGAGCATCCTTTGGATTTATACCCAAAAGTGGTATTGCCGGGTCTTGAGGAAGGTTGTTTCCTAATTTTCTGAGAAATTGCCACACTGACATCCAAAGGGGTTGTACCAGCTTGCATTCCCACCAGCAATGTAGAAGCGTTCCCTTTACCCCACAACCTCTCCAACATAAGTAGTCATCAGTGTTTTTGATTTCGGCCATTCTTGTGCAGGTGTAAGATTTGAGTTGTTTTGATTTGCATTTCTCTGATGACTAAGGATGTTGAACATTTCCTTAAGTGTCTTTCAGCCATTTTAGATTCCTCTGTTGAGAGTTCTCTGTTTAGGTCTGAACTACATTTTTTAAATTGGATTATGTATTCTTTTTTTAATTTCCATTAATCTAGCATGTGTGTGTGTGTGTGAATATAGTTGATTCTCTCCTTCCATCACGTGGGTTCTATGGGTAACCAACTTAGGGTGACAGATTTGTCAGTAAGTGCTTTTACCTGGATCTGAGCACTCTTCTTGACCTCTCGTTTTGGTGTTTTTGAAATAAGACCCATAGTGGCTTCCATAGTGGTGATTTATATCCATAAGTGAACACATAAGAGACATGTGAGAAGGAGGTCAGGGGAATAAAAACTGAAGTTCAGTGAAGCCAGGGACATGGGACATACTCCTGAGAGGGCAATTCTTCAGACGAGTCGAATGTTCCTTATCTGAACTGCCTAAGACATTAAGTGTTTCAGATTTTGAATATTTAAAATCTCAAGATCAGTTGTGAATGTAAACCTAATTTATGTTTCAGATACATACTACAACATGTTCTGATGATAACCTCATGTAATAATTTTAGTTTTCCTAAATTTAGCTATGATTCACCCCCTTGAAGCCAAGGGTATAGTTTTTTTGTTGTGGTCATTTTGTTTGTTTCTTTTTGGTGTTATAGTGGCATTACACTTATTTTATTTTATTTTAATTGAGTGAATGTTTATAATCATGGAATTAGGGAGGATGAAGCAATAGGATTTCAAATTTGAGGCTAGTCTGGTATATACAGTGTGATCTTGTCTCAACAATCAGGTTTAAATTTCAAAGTATTTTTAATTTTAAATTAGGTAATGCTTGACTTACACAGGTATGTTTTTCAGAATAATAAAGCAGGCTTTTATTTTATTTAAATTTTAGGAGTTTTCCTGTCCCAACTATCTGCTCTCAAATAATCAACATGGATATTTATATTAATTATAAATGCTCAGCCAATAGCTCTGGCTTGATATTAAGTAGCTCTTACAACTTAACACGTTTCTATCTATCTGTGTGCTGCCCTGAGGCTCATGGCTTTTGCCTCTATCCTATTTTGTGTGTTCAACTTGTTCTGTGTCTGTCTGGTGACTCCTTTGACTCTGCCCTTCTTCTTCCCAGCATCTTTCTAGTCTGGTTTTTCCACCTAAACTCCTTCTGCCCACCTATAGGCCAGTCAGCTCTTTATTTACCGATGCAAGCAACTCATTTTATAGTGTACAAACAATTTTTCAACAGCATTTCTCCCTTTTTGTCTAATTAGAAAAGAAGGGTTTAACTTTAACGCAGTAAAATCATATATAATAAAAATAGTCATTAAGTAGGACTAGCAGTTACAATATCTAGTCTACTTGTATTTGGCAAATTAAGGAAATTATTGTATTTTCTATCTTTGCGACTCTAAAGTTTTGTACCTAATTTACCTTTTATCCCAACTAAGGAAAACTGTAACTATAACTATATAATTCATTCCACCAAAGACCCCAGGACGGTGAAATGTTACCTAACAACAGAGACATCTTGCTGTCTGGACAGTCATAATTTAAGGTTCCTCTGTAACATTAGGGCATCCATCTTTGGCCCACAGGCTTAGTATATCTGACAAACTTTTCTCAGAAGCAGGAAATTTTGCAAAATTGTCATATCTTGTCTTGGAAAAGTTTGGTAGTCACTTTCTTTTTCATATTTCTGGTCCAATTTGAACAATAACTGTCAAAAATTGAGGAAAGAAAAGTTTCTTTACCCACACAACTAGCTTTTGCCATAAAGAAAGAAAACTCCATATTGAGTTTCTTTGATGCCCATCATTCTTTTTTGAAGTAGATTGGTGTTTCCAGGATCAGACCTGTCTCAATCTCATGAAAAGCTTTAGGTTATTAAACTTAATAATTGCCATATTCTGTAGGTCTTTGAAGTGTTTGAAGACCATTTATCTAAATGTATCTGTTTATGACCTTGAAAACATATATAGCATGACTATAAGTTTGAGTGTTATGGATGACTATTACTATTTCTTTCTTAACTATATATTACATTTTTTAAAAGAGCTATATAAACATAATAAGCAAAAATAGAAATATACAAACAATATAACAAAATTAATTTAAAATTTTTATCAATAAACCAAAACTCATACCAATATAAAATATTTAAGATTAATAGTTGTTTTTTGGGTTAAAGTAGATTCAATAATCTACCCTTTTATCCTATCATTTCTATATCTCCTTTTCTCAACTTTTTTTTTTTTTGTTTTTTTGAGACAGAATTTTTTCTGTGTAACTTTGGAGCCTATCCTGGAACTCAATCTGCAGACAAGGCTGGCCTTGAACTCACAGAGACTCATCTATCTCTGCCCTCCAAGTGCTGGGATTAAAGTTGTGTACAACACTGTCCGGCATTGTTCAGCATTTTTTCTGACCATTACCATTAACAACTTGTAACCACACCTCTTTAAATATTAATAAATATTCATAACCCATCTTTTGGGAATGTGGGCCTAGTTCTCTAGACTACTTCCTATTGACTGGGAGTGCTGATAATCTTTGGGGAAACCTTAAGAAAATCAGGATAATGGTTAAGTCTTGGCTGTAGTATTCTGTGAGGCTGGATCATCTCAGTTAGCAGTCTTGAAGCTGTTTTGGATCACTTGGACCACCCATTTTCATTGGTTTCTAGTTCCCTTGCTCTAAAATACATAAGCTTTTATTTTTATTTATTTTTTTAATACATAATCTTTTAAAGGTAACATACATATCTGCATTAATATAAGTATTGACTTTGTATTATACATAAGTGAACCAAAGATGATTTTTTTGTTATGCATTTGAACAGGTGAAATATATGTTATGTTCTTCTAGGCTTATTTTCTTATGTTTGTAGACAGGATTTTCAGAAGGTCTTTCTTGATCAAACCTGTTTTCCTTTAACCTGGAATAAATCCATAGTCTCTCATTTTCTATGGAAACAGCAGCACACTCCCCACAAAGTAACATTTCATTTAACTTAAATTTTGAAGTCAAGATGTTTTAAAAATATGTAGCTTGGTCTAATCCAGTAGTTTTCATAATTCAATGTCTCTTAGCAGCCAAAAAGTTCAAAGATAACACAGTAACATATAGGATCAAGACTCTCTGTATAGTTCCCTGGTGGCTTATTTCTTTTATATTACTTACTCCCTTTTTCAGGGCTTTATTTTATTATTTAAAGACTATATTTTTAAATCTAAGACTGTATATACACTTTCTCACCTCTCTCAAGCCTATGCATATTTTCAAATATACTATGGCCACTTTAGAGGCCCTTTTTTTCTCTGAATCTGCCCTTTCTGTGTTTCTATAACCTTTTCTGTCTGCATGATCAAAGAAAACTTCTGTGTGATTTAAATCATACTCTGTTAGTGGCTGGCTCTTCCCCTTGGTTCTCTGAGAGGCTAGTCTTGTGATGGAGGCACTTTTGCCACCAAATCTGGTGCCATGTTTACTGCCCCAATTCTGGGAAGTTTCTGGGTCCATGTACCCCTGAGTAGTGTGCCACCTGCTGCTCATGAACACCATATAAGTTAAGAGTTCCTTGTTTGGCCTAACACTGAGCCAGGAAGCTGTCTCTTAAAGGAGCTGTGCTTGTGCTCCCAGTCAGCAAACAGAGCCTACCTGAGAAAATGCAGCTACCAAGAAGCTATGCTTGATCTCAATTTGTGTATCTAGAATCCCTTTTTAGGCTTTTGTCTGGTTTTACAAAGAAATTCTGTCCTTATATTGGAATAACACATGTATGTGGATGCTTCTCTGCCCCCCACCAGTTCCCGAATAACCAATATGGAGACAAACTAATTATAAATGCTCAGCCAATAGCTCAGGCTTTTTACTAACTAGCTCTTATGATTTAAACCATTTCTATTAAGCTATGTGCTGCCCTGAGAATTGTGCTTTTTACATCTATCCCATTTTGTGTGTCTGAGGCATTCTGTGTCTGGCTGGTGATTCTTCTGACTCTGCCCTTTTTCCTATCAGCATCTGCTTAGTCTGGTTTTTCTGTCTAACCTCCTCCTATCCACTTATGGGCTAATCAGCTCTTTATTAGCCAATGACAGTAATACATACACATTCATAGCATGCAAAAGATTGTTTCACAGTATCTGGTAGGATAGATAATGAAGTATTTTCTCTGAATTTGTTAAATGCAAATGGACTGGACATTGTTAATGTAATTCTTGTTTGTATATATTTGCATATAGTTATTGTACTTACATATAGCTTTACTATATTAGTTAAAACCTTTGCTTTTTATTTAGACAGAGAGGGAAAAATGTGTGATATTTTGATTGTGTTCTGACAAATAAAGCTTACTTAGAGTCAGAGGGTGGAGCTAGCCACTAGTTGAGCACACAGTTTATAAGGACTATAGACAGAAAGGAGGTAGGAAGTAGTGAGGCAGGGCTGAGAGAGAATCTCAACCCTTTTGGATGGAGGAACTGTTGAGGTAGCCAAGTGACCGTTGGCTGCTCCTAGCAACTCTGATCTTTTAGGTTCTTACCCCAATATCTGATTCCTGATGTTTTATTGATAAAGATTAATTAGATTGATGCTTCAAAATTTCTATTTAAAGGTTAAAGATCACTATAAATGAGGAACCTCAAGGGACGGAAGTGATAAATGACACAGAAAAGAGGGAAGCTGTGCCCTCAGGAACAACAGAGAGCCTTCCTCTAGTGTAAGCTGGTGTGGAGAGCTGTGCATGCAAGATTCTTTGGCAGCCAGAGTCTCTCATGTGAACCCCAGTTCTAGGTCAGGTGATTAATACAAACAAAGGTTTCTTTCAAACTGGAGAATAACTCAGACCCCAACAGCTCACTAACCTGCTATTGCTTTGCAGGAGCAAAATCTATTACATAATAAATAATTTCTCATGGCTTCGAAAGGAATGAAGATTTCTCGGTAAAATTACTTTCCATTTGAATGCTAGCTATCATCAGACCGTTAATACTTGATTGGGCACTAATTTGAAATTCACACACTGAAGATTTAAATTGAGATTTCATCCACTGAATGAAACAATTAACGGCATGTGTGGTCTCTGAATGTTGTGCTGATGCTTACTAAGACGGGGTGCAGAGGAGTAAATAAAGACCAGTGGGAGTATCCTGAGTTAGAGTGTGTGTTCATTATGTCACGGAGTAGTTTCAATTTTATCTATCAGACCTTTTAGGAATACCTAATATGAACTGAGCCTACTATGAGCACATGTTAAATCATTTTGTATACACTCTTTGAAGCAGATAGTATTATTACCATTCCTATTCTATGGATAAAGAATTGAGGCACTGAGGAGTTAGATTATTTGTTAAAGAATTATATATATATATATTTGAGACAAAGTTTCTCTGGGTATCCTTGACTGTCCTGGAATTCACTCTATAAACCAGACTGGCCATGAACTCACAGAGATCTTCCTGCCTCTGCCTCCTGAGTGCTTGGAAATACACAGTTTATTAGTGATAGGATAAATACATAAATGTTAGCTGTTGGCTGTCTGCCTCTAAGAGCCTTGTGCTTAATTACTATGCTAAATTGCTTGACTAAGAAAATACCTCCTGGATTCATACATTCTTGAAGCAGAGAGCCTGCTTCCTAAGGAAGAGGCCACTCTTACCACTTCAATCAAAGATGTCACATGTGTATGAGGGAAGATGTCATCTACAGGGTGGTTGAACAGTTGGCACCATAGATGATCATGCAGGAATGGGAATTTAGCCACTAGACATGAACTTACCAGAGCAGCCCTACCATTCACACTTGTGGTTAAAACAAAATAGACAAGTCGTAGATTGAAATGGGCTGGGGCAATAACAGAGGGAGGGAGGTGGGGGGATCTAGAGACCAGGGGCACTTGAAGGTCAGAGTAGGCAGCGCCTGTGGGGTTGTGGAGCACCTGCAGTGCCAGGAGACCCTTGTGATCCTAATGCCAGGTGGCATTGATGTTTGATGTGCATATCCTTGTTGGGACTGTGAAACTGGGAGAAGCCTTGTTCTGACATCTGGCCAGGAGGGAGCATCCGGAGCCTGCAAGCCTGCAAGCCTTGCCTGTCTAAGCTGACAGATATTCTTGCATTATACATGTCTTTAATCCTAATAGGAGGAGAGGTACTGGGAATTAAAATATCTATGAGTAAGTATCTTCCAAAATTGTGTTTAATCAGAGCATGGCAGAGTAAGAAGAACTAATTTTGAATTCTTATTAATGTTTCTAATGCTAAGACTTTACAGTTAAAAAAATCAATATTTTCTCAAAATAATGACTACATGCTAGAATTTATTATTTAAACATATATTTTTCTGTAATAAATATGTGCTACTGAATATTTTATAGGAAAAGTTGAAAAATTAAAGGGTTTGGATAAAACCATGTGTAACAATTTAATTTACATAGAAATAAAGTCTGTTAAATATGCAGTAAAAACATTGTGAAATTTTGAATGGCATATATATATATATATATATATATATATATATATAAAGTCTAGAGGGTGCCATTATCATATTTTGGATCAATGTTTGTTATAACTAGTGGTTTCTATTTAAAATACTCAACACGGTGATGAAGTGCAGTAGGGTATCTTGCGTTCTATCATGTTTGGGACCCTTGTGCAATTAATGTGCTGCATCATCAGGAGCATCCTTTGAATAATGAGAGATCCATTCCGTTTTATCATTCTCTCTGTTCTTTGCTTCACTAAGAGGACTGAAAGTGCACACTCTTCCTGCTCCAGGAGAGGAGTGATGTGGGAGTGTCATATATCAATCTGTTGATTTCATTGGTTAAGCAATAAAGAAACTGCTTGGCCCTGTGGGCGGAGTAAACAGAACAAAATGCTGGGAGGAAGAGGAAGTGAGGTCAGACTCCACAGCTCTTCTCTCGGGAGCAGACGCCTGAGAGAGACGCCATGCCCCGCTCCCAGGATGAAGCTCCGACCCAGGATGGACATAGGCTAGAATCTCCCCGGTAAGCGCACCTTGGGGTGCTACACACAGATGATTAGAAATGGGCTAAATTAATATGTGAGAATTAGCCTAGAAGAGAATGGGCCAAGCAGTGTTTAAATGAATACAGTTTGTGTGTTGTTATTTCGGGGCATAAGCTAGCCGAGCAGGCAGCCGGGGTGCTGGGGACGCAGCCCCGCCACTCTTATTACTACAGAGGAGAATTCAAATGCTTGTGTGATAATGCACCCTAGAAACAGGCAGAGCCGTCTCAGCGCCCAGATGTAATGCTTAGGAAATACGCAGCACTGTTTTTCTGGGTCAGTTTCCTTATCTATGATAGCTGAATGAAAGCTATCCCTACCTCTGACAGATGTGCCAATTAAACAAGTTAAAACATGGGCAGGAGTTAGGACACTGTGTGCGTATGGTCCATGTTCCTTTAGCACTTTTGTTGTATTATTGTTGTTTGGGGTGACTTAGGATCCTGGAGTAATGTTTTACCAAGGTCTGTGATGATCCAGGCATGGGGATGAATTCAGGAGAATGAGGCAGGAGAATCTTGAAGGAAACAGACAAACCCAGTACTAAAACAGTAATAATGATGACTGAGCAACTCACACGTATGCAGTGCTTCCTTGTGTCAGATCTCCCCACCGAGGAGCTTAACTTCTACTACAGAAGAGGAAACTGATGGTCTTAGAAAGCATGCTTAAAATAAATATTATCGAGAGGAATTTCCCCAGTAACTAAATGAGCCAGTAAGCTGATATAAATGACCACGGGCTCTAGGAGAGTAGCTAGTGTTCTTCCTCCCTAGCAGTAATCACGCCCCTGAGACAACTGAAGTGTTGATGTTTCTGGGACTATTAAATCGGAAGGAGTTTTGTGAAATATTCCTTGTGGAAATGTTCCCATTATGGAAAGATGGAAGGAAGGACCATCCCCAGTCCAGTTGCTATGCCTGCACCGGTCTCTGTGGTTTTCTTAACCTGAATCTTGGGAAGTTGTCACTAGAGGGCACACTGATCGCACCTGTGCTTAAGGACCAGTCTCCCTTTTTCCCAGGGATTTCTCGGGTAGGGGCAGCTTGGATTTAGAGCAGGCACCTACCACTGGTGGAGGATCCCATCTAGCACACAGCAGAAGCCCTCCGTGGAGACACTCATGTCCCTGAAGCTAGAAAGGGCAGCTGCCCTCATCACTCAGGAAGATAAGCTGTGTTATTGTTGAACAGAGTTAAGGTCTCTTCAAGGCTCCTGAGATGTACCAGCATGACAAGATATTTCCAAGGGTGCAATAGTGGCATTTGCATCCTGCGGGTAACCAACAGGTTATTTGTCTAGTGTCTAATTATACGTAAAGCCCATTCAACAAGAGGAAATTCATGCTTGGTTCTGAAAACTTAGCCAAATATCTACGAATGATGAGGTCATGGCTCCTACGGGAGAACCCATGACTATCATTTTCCTAACCATTATCATTTTTAAATTCTCAAAACCTATCCTTATTCTCACAAATAAGTGCAGCTCTCATTCCTCATCAAGGAAGATTTCTTTTGCAGCAGATGGACAGCATTAAAGAACCCTACAGCTGGCCAAAATGGAGAGAACTGACTATGGGGTGGCCAGCCCTGTCTTAATTAAGATTTCTATTACTGTGATGAAACACTTTGACCAAAACAACTTGGGAAGGGAAGGTTTTATTTGGCTTACACTTCCATAGCCCGGTTCATCATCAAAGAAAGTTAGAAAAGAAACTCAAACAGGGAAAGAATCTGGAGGAAGACGCTGATACAGAGGCCACAGAGGAATGTTGTTTGTTGACTTTCCTCTAGAACTCAGGATGACCAGCCCAGGAATGGCCCCACCCATGATGGGATGGGCCCTCCCCATCAGTCACTAATTAAGACAAGGCCCTGCAGGCTTGCCTGCTTGCAGTTGGATCTTATGGAGGCATTTTTTAAAATTGAGATTCCCTTTTCCCTAAGGACTTTACTTTGTGTCAAGTTGACACAAAACTACCCAGCACAAACCCCAGTTGATTCATATACAACACAATC
This sequence comes from Microtus oregoni, assembly GCF_018167655.1. NCBI lineage: Eukaryota > Metazoa > Chordata > Mammalia > Rodentia > Cricetidae > Microtus > Microtus oregoni. Next base: position 5,759,057 of record NW_024543070.1, read on the forward strand.
CCTGCACCTAAGACTCAGGGACAATCATGGAAGAGGGAGCACAAAGACTCTAGGAGCCAGAGGATCACACATCTGCTCTGTGATCATGGCTACATATGAAGTCACACCAATAGTGTTGCTTTAACAAGGTCAGCACAATGACAACACCAGTTATCATGCCAACGTGGAAGGGGGAGTCTTGCTGCCTATGAAGAGCTACAGACAGCAAATGGCTACTAAGAAAGGAAGACTCAGTTCTTTCCAGGGATTAAACCCCTCATAAGTTACCTAATGCCAAGTGATCAACCTTAACCACATCTATATATGCGCAACACTAAATGGGATAAACAGATTTTATGTGTGTGTGTGTATACATATATGTAACAAAAATAATGAAGGGGTAACAAATTTTAGAAGGAGTGGAGGCACAGGAAGAGTTGGAGTAGAAAGAGGGAGGGATGGAAATCATTTAAATGTAGCACTCATGTGTTTAATACTAAAAATCTATCCCTCTAAACCACACTACAAACGATTCTTACATTGCACTAGTATCTGCATACATTTGTGCTTATTTAAAAACACATGTCCTATAAAGAGAAGGAAGAGATACACTTCATACCTCTTTGATTTCCCAAATCTGTGTGAGGCTGGAAAAATCACTTAATAAGTTTCTTGTGTTCATGAAAAGATTATAGTACAAGGTGAAAGATACTTTCTCCCCCGAATCATTTTTCTGTGACTTAAAATTCAATTCAATGGTTTTGAATGTGTGTAGAGGTCATGTTTAAATATTTGAATTATGAATAATTATATACATCATGACTTGTGACTGACAGGGATGAGGGCTTCTAAAAGTTGAGAGACTTTTTGAATGGACTTTGTGAGTGAAAGTGATGAGAAGGCCACAGGAAAACCAACAAGTTGAAGAACGCAAGCAAGGGGTCTCAGGGAAACTCAGGCAAAAAACGGTTACTTCCAGAGAAAGAGGCTAAAGTCTTTGCCCCTGTTTGCAGAATGGTTTTTAGTGGACCAAACTCCATGTAAACCTGTTGTTTCCTCCTTGGATTATCTGAATTCTTTAACTCTGAGAACTTAAACAAGAGCCACCTTGGTAAAAGTAAGGGATAAAGTTATGGCCTGGATAGCTTCCTGGTCCCTAATGATGGGTTAAGGATGTCATCTTGCACAAATCCAAGCACACTTTCTTAGAGGGAAATGTTTTCACTTTCTCTTAGGGATGAGGTTATAGCTGCACTCCAAAGAGCCACAGAACCACAAGCTTGCCGAGAATAGCAGTAGGAGAAGAACTCAGAATACAGCTGTAGCTTCAGTGAGCTTCTGAGTCTCAGGGGTGGAGCATCCTCTCCCAGGTTTCTCTTTCTTAAACCTCTGGAAATGAGTTTTTAATCCCTCATTCATTCATTTCTTCCTCAGACTTCAAAGGGAGCATGCAAAAGGTAATGCTTGCATTACCTTCATACATACATCTTTTACCTCTTCTTCTTACACGGAGAGAAACTTCTTGTAAATTTAGAAAGCAAAATTTTGTCTCCTTCTTCCTTCCCTTCTTCCTTCCCTTTGCTCATTCCTGTATAGCAATAGTTCTTTCTTTTTTGTTTTTGTGTTTGTATACATGTGTGTGTGTGTTCATATATGTGTAGGAGAGTGTGCTCATGAGGACACCAGGCATCCTTCTCTCACCCCCTCCTTTTATTCCCTCGAGACAGGGTCTCTCCCTGAATCCCAGTTCACCAATATTCATTTTGATGTTTGGCCATCAAGCCTCCATGATCCTCATGTCTCTATGCTTAGCATCACAGGTGCTATAGGTGCGCCCAGCCCCTCCTGTCTTTTTGTGGGGGTGCTAGGCGTATGAACTTAGGTCCTTATGCTCACACAGGGACTTTTCTCTACCTCCCCAGCTCTAGACTTTTTTTTTTTTTTTTAGCATTATGGTGTTTTTAAAATGTGAGGGTAGGGATAAACCCTACAGGAGTGGTTCTTTATCTAGACTGAAATTACTTTTATCTAAGTCTCTGAGGTTCCAAACTTCTTTAGATCACTGTGCCCTTAGTCCACCTAGTATTTCCCATAGTCCACACAGACCAAAAGGAAGACCTAGGAGTTCTGTATTTTGCCTAGCTTTGTTTATCAAGATCTGAACAACTTGGGAATTTACACCCAACCACTTAGCATCTATGTGACACGATAATATACATGGATTGGAAAAGGCAGTTTCTATTTTTAAATAGTCGGTGCCACCAATGGGATTTGTGTATCTCTTTGGTACTGCTCTGCTTCTCAAACCTTGGAATCACATTGAACCACCCACACATCCTGTTCTATACTGCTTTTCATGATTCTGGCATTTTATCACATGTATTCAAAAGCTAGTTTTGTGACAACGTGACAGTTACTAAAAGAAGTGTGCCGTATGTCCAATCATTAGCTAGGCATTTGTGCTCTATTTCTTGTAAAAATTTAAAGTTCCTGTTGAGATTACTATGGCATTCGAGTACCTTGACTCACAGTTTAAGGACCATGGTCTAGGGTTCTATGATCAGATATGGACATGTAAAGAAGTTATTCCTGCAGTGGAAAGTTAGAAAACTTACCACTCCTCTATGATGTGTCTTTGTCCAGATCGGAAGAAATTGGAAAACTCCAATCTATGTAACTGGGTTGTGGTAGCAACAAGGTTAGAATGTGACATATATGTATGGAAAGATGAATGAAAGACTCAGCTAATTCTAAAACAATGAATAGGATGGAGGTTCTAGGAGGACTGAGCCCAAGTTCTGTTCCAGTAAGTGCTGGTGGATGCATTGGTTTTAAATGTACAGAGTGGTACCCAGTGACTCCAGGGTCTGTGCAGCGCATACTATAAGCCTCTTACCTCTCTCCCTCTTTCTCTCTCTCTTTATATAATGTAACAGTAAATTGATCTATAATATTTTGCTGCTACTTAACTTTATTGGTGGAACTGTAAAGTGAGGGTCTCAGTGCTGCACTTCCTGTCACCCTCCCTAGAGACTACTCATCAGAAGTTCTGATGGGATTTAGATACTCTCCCTTTATAACACTCCTGTTATACTGCATTCCCCAAAGCATGTTCCATGGGAATTCAATGGCGCCACTCAAAGTAATGTTTTGTGTTCGGGAATCTTGGATCACTCAAAACATGCTAAGCAGGGCTTTGCAGAGGATTTCCTATGTTGGTGTACATACCAATTCTTGGGAGAAACACCTATATCACATGCCCTTACATCTAACTAATGAGAGAAAGAACCATTTTATGGATGCTTGTGACATGAATCCATTTGAGAAGCATGTCAAAATGCTATATATGTATTTTTGAGAAAACTTACATCTTCTTGCTTTGAATTATCTTTGTGTATTTATGCATGTGTGTCTTCTCTCCAGGGACACTTGGTCAAGATCAGAGGGCAGCTTGCAGGAGTTTGTTTTCTCCCTATGCTGTATGGCTTTCAGGGATCAAACTCAAGTTATTGAGACATGGGGGCAATTGCTTTTCCCACTGAGAAATCTACTTAGTTACCACGTGATCTTTTAAAATGTTATACGGTTCTATTCTGAATTAGTTCTTGTTGGCCACATATATAATGCATTTGATATTGTTTCTTGGGTCAGAATTATAACTTGAACACTTAACATCTATGTATGGAAAAGCACCACGTGCTTTAAGTTAGTTCTTTTGTGTCTTGATTCTCTGTCACAGTCTACAGTTAAGTATTGATCAACTGTTTGGTGTAGTGGATTCCCAGCATACTGATACTGAATTATGTCTGAACCGTACTTCATTATTCCATGACAGGTTCCTTGCATGTGAATACTGCTAGTCTTCAGAATACGGCAATGCATGCTCATTTCTAGGCATGTATAGGTTTCCAATTTTGCTAATGCAGAAATATTTTTCTCTCTTAAAGTCACAATTATACATCGTATCACAGAAGTTTTGAGAACCTCCTTAAAATCAGAATAAAACAAAAGTGAAACCAGTCCATTTCCCTTTTAAGATTTTAGACAAGCTAAGAAGAACAACAAATAGCAACAACAAACCCAGGAAGATGTAGAGACAAAATGCCATAAAACGAAAAGATATGATTTAAAGCCTGGTGGTAAATGCTCAGTTTAATAAGGAACCCCTTAACAAGGAAGTTATAAAAACCCAGTTCCAGCTAGCACTTGAGCAAACTGGTATTTCATGCAGTTTGCCCAGATGTATGCTTTCCTTAGATAGAATCTGCTTTATGGTCACTGATCGTCTGGAGCAGCAGGAGTCTGGCTGAGGCTGTTGGAGCTTGGGGATACTATGTTTAATTAATTAATTAACTTTGTTTTTACATTACAACCAAATTTTCCCCTCATCCCCTCCACATCCTCTCTCCTCCACAAGATTTCCACTGGAGGGACTGGCTCATCAAACTATCCACACATCCTTCGACCCGCAATACCTTCATACCTACAATATCCACACATACCTTCATCCTGTTTACAAGATGTGCTGGGACAAAGATGGCTCAGAAAGTGTGGGAGTGATCAACTCATGATTGGCTCAGCTGGCGATCCATACTCGGAGAGGGAGCTCACCCTTGAGGGCTAGAACTCCAAGGCAGGATACCTCGGAGACCTAGGATGGAATCGAACACGAATGGCAAAAATGAGGTCAATGAAGTGACTCCTAATGACATTCTACCATACTCAAAGATGGACGTCTAGCCCAGCCATCATCACAGAGGCTTCACCCAGTAACGATGAGAACAGATGCAGAGAGACGCAGCCAAACATGAAGTGAAGCTCAGGGCATCCTGCAGAAGAGGGGGAAGAAGGATTGTAGAACCCAGTGGTGCCCAGGACACCACAAGAAAATCCACTGAACTGACAAGGAGGGGGCCTGCAAGGGACTGACTTACATCTCTGTTACAGCCGTATAGCTTGTTCTTCACGTGAGACTCCTAACCGTGAGAGCAGGGCATGCTTGACTTTGTTGCCTGCCTTTTAGACTCTTTCCTCCTACCAAACTGCTTCATCAAACCTTAATAGAAGAGGGGGAAACACTTCTTATAAGAGGAAAATGAAGTGCTTTCCATAGCATCTGAAATTAAGCCAGACTCAGGACCAGTCCCATGATTAGTAGGGATGGAGCACTGTGTAACTGTTTAGAGACTTCCTGTTTATGATTCAACATAATTGGAGGTAAAGTTTTAGGGGGTTGGTTTTATAATTTCAGATTCTTTCAGGGAGCTGTGGATCTTTTTATAGCAGTGAATGCAGACATTCTCCAACGAGAAAAAAAGGAACAAGCTCTTGTTAGACACAAACAGGTTGAAATAAGTGAAAATTACATTTGTGCTTGTCGGATAGTGACCCCGAGATTCCTCGTGAATGACTACAGAGGCACACTTCAGAGCTTCTTCTTCCTCCATGCAATCCCTTTGCAAGGTGTCGACTGCCCATGGCAAAAACAGACTAGGTAATTCACTCCACTTCTCTTCTCTTATTGGGGGTCTATTATAAAGTAAACCTTATGATAAATATATATAGAAAAAAACCATAGCAACACAGTATGTGTTTAACCAGTGCTGTCTGCTGTTGCAGGCACCCTTGGGTCTAAAAGCACAGCTCCCATGGATAAGGAGAGGGACTGCATTTGTCTGGGCTTCTCCCGCTACAATCAAAGGGCGTCTGTCCTGCTGCTGAGGGAGGCTCATGGGCACGCAGTGCCACAGGAGCTCACACGCTTGCCTTCAGGCGCCCTGGAGCTCTCATGGGCACCAACCAAGAGGCAAGGTCACACATAATGTTCAAGCCAGTATTAGGCTCTAATTCCACAAAAGGGAGCTAAATGCTTTCTTTAGGACTAGTGGTAAGATGGTAGATTGCTCCTTTAATTGAAAAGAACCAAGCTGAGGAGCACGAGGAGGATTTGACATGATGAAGATAGTTTGTAAGGACTTTTGATGTAACTCAACTCCGAAGCAGCAGGAATGCTTAAGACACCCTGGTAAGGTTTGTTCTGAGTGAAGCGTGCAGGGCAAATGAAAACAGGAGGAAACCAGAGTTAGAAACAACCTTTAAGCTGTTAGTACCTTATAGCAGATAAAACCAATAGTTAAACAGATATTTATATTTTCCTAAATCTCGTCTTAATTGAATGTCTTTAAAATATATAGCAGTCAGGAATACTTCTCAAAGTATTTATTAGCAGGTTTAAAATTGAGGCTTTCTTGTCAGAAGGATCATTCTTTAATAAGTTTCTCCTTTTTTTCTTTTCCCTATCCAGTCCTCTACATTAAAGAGAGGATCAAAACATAAATCTTGGTCCCACAGCCATACTCCACTCCTCTGAGAGGTGCATATCCAAGCCACAGGCGAAACTCTTGAGAGAAAATAGCTATATTCCTGAGTGTCAAGTTTCTGTAATATGAGCAAAAGTATGCACACATGTAGGTTAAGAGTGCTTTGAAATTGAAATAATCGGTGTATAGATAATTTTTTCCCAAAAATCCAATGAAAATTGATGTATTTCGATAAATAAATAAGAGAAAATGTAGAGGGGTCTTGGTACAGTGAGACCAGCCTTTGGCAGCTCAGGGATTGAGGGGATCCATGGAGTTGGAGAAGTAATCACTCAACATGACTTTTCTTTCCGAGGAAGTAAAACTTAATTCTCTGGCACCAGCAACAAAGGGAATTAACACACACACACACACACACACTCCTTTAGCGTCTCTCTACCATCGCCTCTCTTCTTTCTTTTCTTACCTCTATCCAGATGTATCCCCTTATGTCTCTCTTGATGTGTTCTCTCTAACTAACTTTATTTTTTTCCTTTACAGCTTATATACCCTAGCAAAATATTTCAAGCAGTATAAAAAATAACAGTGTGATTATATTCTAATTTTTAAGTGAATGATTACAATGAATACATGTTAAAAAAATAGAATGTTTTCCATATCCCTTACATGATTAAACATTTTACACGTTATAGGCATAAAACAAATTTTCTAGGGTTAGGGTTGTTGTTAGCAGAAGAGGTTTAAATAAAAGTTTTCTTTAAAAGGTCTTAAAGGAAGGCAGAGAGCTCTCAAAGAGCAAGGCTGCTGCATTCTGGACCTTGTAAGGCGCCCTTTGGAGTAGCACCTGGTGTACGAGGAGGAATAGCAACTACACAGCACAGCTGAGGAACACTCAGCTCTCCTGTGTACCAGTCAGTGACTCATTAACAACACACAAAGACAGAAAAGAGTGGCTTGGTAGCCAGGACAGGTCAAGCCACTCACAGCTACTTTGCAAGCCTTTCAGCTTTCCCCTCAGGAAATAACCCTTCTTGTTTCTTGTTCACATTCTGGCAGGCAGCCCAGAAGTGGAGGATGAATGTAACAAGGAGGGTCCTGTTTGTTGTTGGGCGCCAATCTGTAACAATGAACGGGGGGTCTGCTTGTTGTTGGTGTTTTTGTCCCACCTGGTACCCCACAACTGTTTAGCCCCAAAGAAAATCACACATAGGTCTCCATAAATTATAAACTGATTGGCCTATTAGCTCTAGCCTCTCACTGGCTAACTCTCACATCTTGATTAACCCATTTTTCTGATCTATGTTAGCCATGTGGCTCAGTACTTTTTTTTCAGTGGGGCAGATCACATCCTGCTGCTTCGGCAGTCTAGGCAGGAGTGCAAGAAATCAGCTTTCTCCTTCCCAGAATTCTCCTGTTCTCCTTGAATCGTTTCTACTTCCTGTCTGGTTTTCCCTCCTATATTTCCTGCCTTGCCAATCAGCATTTATTTAAAACATGATTGGCAGAATACAGACAATTCTCCCGCACCAGATGAAGGTAGATGATTATAAAATTCAGAACTTGCTCAAGGAAGGCCAGATTAGTATGTGAGTTCACTACTAGAGTGGTCCGGTGATGGACAGATGTTGGAAGGAGAGTGGGAGGGCTGTCAGGATGTTGATTTTTTTTTAAAAAAATAATACATTATCTTGAGTTAATTTTGGTTAAAGAAAATTAATTGTAAAGTGTTGCCACTTTGGGACAAGAGGGGCCTCGTTTGGATAAGACTGATGGGGGCGTTAGGTCTGCAGATGTTTGGTGCTCAGGGGATAACCAAGTCATAGAAAACTGACTTGGCATGAACTTGGCTACCATCTAGTTCAACTCACACACTCCAAAGTAGGGAAAAGACCCGCACCAGTGTTGTGGGTGCCAAACTGGGCAGCTACATGCAGTTCACTTAGCAGAGAATTGAGGCAGAGGTCAATGTAACATTCTTTAGTGTTAAGAAGACAAAGTTAACCTTTGTTGACTAAAATTAGTAAAATAAATGAGGTAAATTAAGGAAATTGGCCATTTGGTGAATTATTTTTCAGGAAATTAGCCTAAACTGGAAATAATTGGTAATAAAGAAGGAATGGGGATTAGCAAAGATTTAATAAGTGTCCCTAGGAGGTCACCCAACAATTGCAAATGTTCTTGTTATGGTAAACAAGCCTCTCACATTTTAAATATCACTTTTAAAATAACACAGGAGGAGTTAGAGTTCAGACCCTAAATGTGTACCCACAGGACAGATAAAAGGGGAAAAACTGTTTTAAGGAACCCAAATGGGCTCTGGGAGTAGGAGACAGACCTCCAGTGACAGTGTTGTGTACGATTCAGAAACTGCAGAACCTCAAACAACTGGAGTAGAAACGACAGCGACATACTTCACAAAACAGCATTCAAAAATCCAAATTGGGTAAGAGATATTCCAGATAAAACATAGATACATGGGATAAAAACCTTCCCAGGGCTGGGAACTGAAAGCAAGTAGAAACAGAAGGGATGTGTACAGCAGGGTGGGCTGGAATCACTAAGAGGCCTTGGAGAGAAGCTGGTTGTTTTGTCATCAGCTTAGAGTGAAGGAAGGTGGTCTTGAGGATGTTCAAATAAGAGAGTTTGGCATCTTGGCAAACAATGGGTAGATCCCACATCACAGAGAGCCCTCCAGGCCATGGGCTAATTGACTATCATTATCAATAATCTAATTGACTTCTCTTTGGGTTTTAGGGATTTATTTCTTTTTGTCCAAAAGCAACAGAAACCACCAAAGGTCTTAAATGTGGTAGTAAAATGATCTGACTTGCATTTTAAAGCAGGAATATAGTCCCTGGAATGAAGGGCTAAGGGAGAGACTTTGAACACATAAGGTGACTGATCATATATCAGAGGTAGGAGCATGGGCTATTATGGTAACATTGGAAATGAAGACAAGATCTTCTTTCTCAGTAGAGAGAAGGGAGGTTTGATGATGCATTCTGGGTTCCTGCATTATCAAGCACTGGAGGGAACCAGCTTTGGAGTAAGGAAAATCACAACAGAGGGCAAAACTTAGTGGGCTGAGTGGAACTTTCTTTGGACTGTCTGTTCAATAGTTTGTTCATCTTCTCTATATTATAAGCACGGGAATTTTCCCAGTCCATGTACTATACAAACAAATGAAAATTCCAGGAAGTGTCATAGAATCACACAGTTTGTTCCATGGAAGATGGAACTTAGCATCACGTTCATTGAACCTGTTTTGGAAGAAAGGAAACTCATTCCTATGTGATGGAGGAAAGTTTGTGTTGTTGCCATGCAACAGTGCCTTTGTTGAGCACCTTTGGATTAAGAAACCGACCCTGAAATCCTGAATCTATGGAAAAGTGCTGAAAAAAAGCAATGAAAGTTGTAACCACCATGGTTCATTAATGAGCTCCTGACAATTTCAGTAATGGTATCTTAATAGGGAGTTGTACCAGGGGAAGGGGTAGTGGGTTCATATTTCATTGTATATGATAATAATAACAAAGTAATAAAATCTTTCCAAGTAGACAAAGTTGATTTTGCTACAGAACCTGGTCCACAATGAGAAGAACCCTACCTGTGTCACTGTTCCACTGGCCTTCATACAATCTAATATTTCCCCATACTAAGAGAGAATTCATGCAACGCTGAAGTTAGAGGGCAGTCATCCATCAACAAATGCCAGAGATGAGTACCCATTCAACTGTGGCTCTCCCAAAGATGCTGAGAATACTCCCAAAGGGGAAGAAAAACAAAGACATGTAAATGTCCTCTGTTGTAGAGGAAGCAAATACCATTCAGCAAGCAGAGAGTGAGCACTCTCAGCCACCCTCTCTGACGTATGTAGAGTGAGACAGTCAAGGAGGTCACCATGGAAACATCTGGCTGTATCGGCTTGAGCTATCTGTATTGAACAGACTGCTACAGGGTGTGGGTATTTTTCTCCGGTCTCATTATGTGTGCATAATGCCAATTAAATAGCGGGAATGAAAATTAAAAAAGAAAATATCTGTCCCCGCTGAGTTTAATCTCATTAGTGCAAAGTCAAATGATTAGTCTTCAAAGGGGTTCAGACTTCAGTAAAGACAGTAGCAAAGTTGTGTCTTTTGCATCGCACCAAGAAAAATCAGAGTATCTTATTAAGAGGAAGACAATGGAGCCATTCCTGTAATAAAATGAAACTATGAGTGGCGGTATCAGTGTGAATAAACGCCACGGGGACCTCAAAACCTTCTCAGACTTCAAACCATAACTGAAAGCTACCATGTCAACCACTTTAAGGATAGGTGTCATGTCCCCATAGATTGATTGCAAAACTAGTGTTCATTTGCTTTATCCTCTAGTAGTTTATATAGTGTCAAAACATCAGTTTCTTCTGTTAATAAAATCACAGGTAGTTGCAGATTTGTCCCTTAAACCAGACAATGCTTAGAGAAAATGCTAAATGTGTTTGTCAACATTTAGCTTCATAGTGCATTGAGGATTTGGGCAGTTTATAGTATGCTAACAAGACAGAAGTTCTGAACTAGGCCTCAGGTAGAAATCCAAAGTTCCCCTTCCTTTAGGAAAGATAAGAAATGTCAGTAATAATATACATGAGAAACCTACAGCCAGCATCATCCTAAATGGAGAACAAAATTGAAGTAACTCCAGCGAAATCAGGAATAAAAGGAACCTGTCCACTATCCCCTACTTCTTTAATATTATGCTTAAAAATTTAGCTAGAGAAATTAAGTAGAAGGGGATATTAATAAGAAAAGAAGAAATTAAACCATCCTTATTTACAGATGATATGATATTATGCATAGGAGATACAAAAATGTTTTTTATCAGAAAACATCTAAAAATGATCAATAATAAAAGCAATATGGAGGAAATGATTTGCAAAAATCTACAGTTTGTTTATGCACCAATAACAAACATGTATGGAAAGAGATCATGGACACACACTCCTTCACAATAGCCTCAAAGAAAATGGTCATTATGAAAATGACTATTCAATTAAAAGCCATTTACAGATTCAATGCAGATAAATAGAAGTTTGTTAGCACTAACCATGTGATCTTGTCCAAATTACTTAATACCTCATGTGTGTAGTTTCCAACTGTGTAAAATGAGATAAAATAATCAGTTCCAAACCCCAGAGGAATTTCAAGGCTTTAGTAAGATAGTATAGGCCCAGCCCCTAGCAAAGGCAAAACCCTCGACTAATGCTCATTCATCCCATCTGTTTGGCAGCCTCGAGATAAGAGGAAAGTAGAAAGAACAATAACAATAATAACATTCATCATCATCATCATAATTAATTCTTCCTATCTAGAAAACATTGCAAGAAATCAGAAAGTCATCATATAGCCTAGAAAGATACTAAGAAAGAGGTATGAAGACACTCCAGGAAATGAGCCAAGCAGAAGGCAGGCCTTGGGTGTCCTTGAGTCAGCCCTCACAGTGGCAGCCTGGACAGCAGGCCTCAAGCCTAAACCTTGGCTTTCCTAGACCAGTACCTTCCTGTTGCTCCTGCTCGCACTTCCTCTGCCTTTACAAGCTTGCATTCTGTAGTTCTCCACCTTATTATAAAACTAAAAAACTGTTCACAAGCAAGCAAATCTATTAATAGTAAACAATAGAAATTAATGTATCTTTATTACGGTATCTATATCACAAACCTAGTGTCTGGGTAAAATGAATGAACCAGCAAAGAAATTCTTGATAAAAAGTGTCATGTGGTCTTGTCAGTGCAGTGATCAAATCCAACTAGAGAGGGATACCATGCTAGGAAGTCACAAAACAGGTGGCCTTTCCTCTGGGAGCTGGAGGGATAGAATGCCCAGCACAGTCAGCCCTCTAGGTTTGGATTCCATAGAACAGTCTTGATCTTCAAGCTATAAACTATGACCTGTGTATGGAATCCATTGCAGAGTGTAGTAGCAGGCTGCCTGTTGGTTCCCAGCTGCCCGGCTAGCTTAGACCAGAAATAATCACATAGAAACTGTATCAGATAAATCACTGCTTGGCCCATTAGCTCTAGCTTCTTATTGGCTAACTCTTACATATTAATTTAATCAATTTCCATTCATCTGTGTATCGCCATGTGACTGTGGCTTACTGGGAAAAGTTCCCAGCATTTGTCTCCAGCAGGCAGGCTACATGGCTTCTCTCTGACTCTGCCCTTCTTTCTCCTAGAATTCAGTTCCATCTTCCCCTCCTAGCTAAGTTCTGCCCTGCTATAGGTCCAAAGCAGTTTCTTTATTCATTAATGGCAATCACAGCATACAGAGGGAAATCCCACATCAGCAGAACAGTGAAGGCCCTGTTGTCCTCAACACTGAGATTCGTAGAAGTTGGAGGTCAGGAGGCTGCCTGATGTGGGTCTAACTGTGGTAAAATCTCACTTAGACCAAGAAGAGGCAAGGTGGTATAGAGCTTGAGCTTCTAAAGAACAAAAGCTAAGGCAAGCACTGAGGCAGACCGAAGTGTGACTACACACACACAAACCTCACTATACTGTTGGAAAAGCATATTGCTCTCTCCAAATAGCTAATTTATATCCCATATTTTGTTACAAAGTATTAAAGAGATAAAGATAAAATTCTTCCCTTATAAAGCAAATTGACAAACTATCTTATTACTGTGTTACATGCCATATACATTACTACATTGTATATTGATAGAACGGTTGATTTTTTATCACGCCTAGGAAATACATAAATATATTTTCAAACTCTGGCCAGTGTTTAATGGCCTGGCTTATTCAGAGCAACAAAAAGTCACAACTCAGGTGCGGCTGATGAGGAACAACTTGAGAGTTACATTCTTTCTTAAATATATATTGATCCTTGGGTCTCAGGCTCATACAAATGCATGAACACACATCTGCCCCCGAATTAAAGTGACCTGACCTCAGCGTGAGGAACACTGATCATTTCTCTGGTGACTTCCTGAGAAGGAAGACAGCAGAGAGACACAGTCTAAAGAGGTTTGTATTGACCGTAGAAGAACTTGTCTAAAAGTGTCTGATTCTCCAAGAGCTGGGTGTGGACAGAGGGCAAAGAGAGGGCAGGGGCTTAGTCCCACACCACAGAGGTAAGGAGAAAGACGGAGGACAGGCCTCTACAACAGTGTGGCTATGCTGGATGTGTCTTACAAGCCACTTGAGCGACCCTAGTCTTGGTTCTTTCGCATGCGTAACTTCTTTCTCCCCTTTCTGTTGTTAAAGATAAAAACCAGAGCTTCACACATGCTGATCCAGCCACTCAACCACTGAGCTATACACTCCAGCCCTACAGGTCAGACAAAAAAAAAACAAAACAAAACCAAAACAAAACAAAAACCCAGCAGCTTCTTAAACTTTAGCTCTGTTTTCTGCTTCTCAAGATTCTTCTCAGAAGGTACCCACTTAGTCTCTACCAATGCCTGATACTAGGAAAGTCTGGCCTACCCTTCTCTTTGGTTTGAAACGTTTTAGAGGTGAAGAGCAATGGGAAGCTAGCGTTCTCCAGACTGCTCACAAAGGTGCTGAGGAGGCCTTCAGAACCCTCATGGGACGGGAGAGGTAACCTGTGTATCTGAAAGCTCACATATCCTTCCAAATACACTCTAGATCAAGCAAGGAAGATCCTTTAGGCCTTGTCTGAGATTTGTCAACAGAAATTCCACCCTCAGCAAACTCACCACAAATTTGCTTCCAACAAGAAGGTAATTGTCAAATTTGCTTGGCCACATGGTTTTGGAAACAATGGGGTCTCTGTATACAGTTCTCAAAACACCCCCTGCCCCAGGAAATACCAGTGCAGCTGGAGGACACAAACCCCAAATAAACACTTTGGTTCCCTGTCGGAAATTCAGAATAAATTATACACAAATTTATCCAATGCACAGCATTTACAAATGAACTTGGCCTGAGGAATTAGCCGAGGTTTTCATGTATGTAACCATAATCACATCATGACGCCGAAAATCATTTCTGGGGTTACAAAATCAAGCAATCACTAGCAAGCGAGGAGCTCAGTGCTCCTCGGGAGGGAACAAAAGCAAATGGCTAGCGCTTGAAATGACAACCACAGGCATTTACTCACCACCACGAGCAGACAGTCAGGAGCACTCAGTATCGCTCGGCACGTTCTAAACCCACACTGGATATACGGTTTGAAATGCTATTAACCTGTTGGATCCTCACAATAATGTTATTAAGTATATACTTTTCAAGGCATAGAGAGTTCCTGTAACTTGGCAAATATCACATCATCGAGTCTAGCAAAACCAAGATCTAAAGTCAACCTATCAAACTGATTTTAGAAGTATGTTTTTATTCTATACCACTTGGAGGTCATACCCTAAGAGCAAACTTGCATTTTGATTTAATTTAGCATATAAAATCTTGTTGATCCCCCTAAAATAATCCTTTTACAGAATAAACTGTGGGCAACCTTAAGGGAACTGCTTTAAAAAAAAAAAAGTCTTATTTCCTAGTCCTATTTATTCTCCCCAAGAGTACCATACTCCAGAAGAGAAACACTGAAAATAGCCATCAATCAGACACATGAAGCAATGGCCTCGGAGTATAACATTATTAAACAATCTCCAGGTAGGTTAGTGCTCAAACATTCAATGTTTCATTGCTGGCAACTTTAGCCTCTATCTAACCTTCTTTGGAAGAAATATGAATACTTCCCACCCTTGAAAGCCTCCAGTACTGTGTTGAACATGGATGAAATAATACCCCATTTGATTCTGCGTGTCTTTTGTCTGCAACAATAATCTTGAAGCAGAAAATGCATGTGCTCACTGGGGAACAGGAGAAAATTAATTCCCAGCGAATTTTGTCAATGACTGTCACCCACTTTCCCATGGAAAGGATTGTTCTGGGCCTGAGCAGACACATCACTAAGCACTGCCATGGGAAGAGATAGACAACACAGTCCTATTTTGTAGGTCTGGAGTCTAAAGGGAAATCAGATCTTGCTTAGTATTGTCATAGTTGCGTAACTGCCCTTAAAAATCCAACTGCGAGCCATGTTCCTACACGTATTTACGTGTGACCTGACCGCCTGAATGCCTTCTCGCGCTCAATTATATGACAGCTTCTCACAGGCCCTGTCGTCCCCACTTCAGGTGACCAGCCTCACAGATAGCACAGTATCTGTGACCAGATTAAATTGCTCCTAGATGTAGTCTCCTCGAGGAGAAGAAACACCGCTTCTGCATCTCGTGATACCACAGAAGTAGTGTGCGTTCAATAATAATGACTGACTGAATGAGTAAAGTGATGAGTTCGCTCCACAGGGGTCAGTAATGTTATTTCTTCTTTCCTGGCCCTGCAGCCAATCTCTACTGGATAACAGTGCATACCTGCATTTTTTTTTTCCTTTTCCGGTGTCCTTTTTTAGACACAAGATGCAGGACACCAAGTACCTCATTTCAGCCTGCCATATGAGTTACTTAAAATGTTATCTAAGAATAGATAAGAGGAGATGGTTGCCTGGTTATATAATTTGTTTTAGCCTGACCGCTCTGGGTCCCCCGATCTAGTTATTCTAGCCCTCGTCCATATGTGAGCTCAGCTTCCATTCGAGCCCAGTGCTCTCAAATGGACCAGGCAAGAATGAAAACCCACAAGGGAACTAAATCCTCAGCTTTGACTGACAGTCTGAGCCACCAACCTCGGGAAATAAATCAGAGAGTCTGTTGAGGCATACGGGACACTGCTGGAGGGAGGGGCATCATAACTGAAGGGCACAGGGCACTCAAGAACACATGGGTCTGGGAACTCTCCGTTTCAACTTCTATTCTCCTGAAGACTGAGGGTTCTGGGGTCTCCTCCTTACCGCTGCAAACCCAGCGTTTCTGAACATCACAAAATGAGCATTTAACTGTTAGCTATTCTGCTAAATAATGGATCACCCTTAATAACAGAGCCCAGAAAATGCCCGGGATTTGTATTTAATCTAAAAGGATGGCTGTCATGGCTCATACATAATTATTAATTGATTGCTTCCAATTCCAACATCACTATCATTTTCTCGAATACCTATCACATTGCAACTGCAAAGACAACACAAATTTGGTCAATGAAGTCTTCAAAAGTACACAATATGCACTTTGGGAATTAAATTTCAGAAGGATTATGCTTCAAGTCTGCACATGCATTTCCTGGGAGAACGAGTTTCACATACCCAGGTATCAATGTCTGACAACTCAATTCCTAACTTAGAACCCTGAATTTAGAATGACAAAAAAGCAGAAGAAGCTGTCCTGCTCCACAGAATGGAAGTACCACAGCCATCCAGGAAACACAAATCGTGATGTCTGATGTCAACCGGGTAGTATCAAAAAAGCCTCAAAAACTCCATCTGGATCCCTCGCATTGGTGGCTGATGATATACACACTATTTCAGGGTTCTGATGCACATGTGTCTGCCGTAAAGGTAGGGAACACATCGCACCATCTGAAGAGCCTCTTTAACCATGACAAGACACAAAAGAGCCATCTGAAGACAAAATTGAGTCTGAATCCCAACCCTTGAGGGTAGATCCACAGAACAGCATTGATCCAAGGATCGGATCAGGAGCAGTAACTCACCTACCAATACTGCCAGCCACTGAAAAGCTGAACAGTTAATTACCAAGCCGGCTTCTGAACCTAAGGGGAATCTTAATAAACAGAGCTAATTAAAATCAATAGTCATATGGTAACTGTGAAGTTGGGAAAGGCATTTCCCACATTTTAAAGTAGACACGAATGGACAATGCCCAGTCTTCATATCAACCACACTCTCTGACTCTCCAGCCAATGCTTGCCAACAGATCATCTTCCTGGACAGGGAAAGAGGGAACCCCTGAAGACACCAACATGAAGCATTGCCTGCGGTTGGGAGACACAGTCGGAAGTGCTCACAGGCTTGCATGTGGAGCTAGAATGATTCTCATATTACAGAGTCAAAAGCTACAGGAAAATGGAGCTTGATTTCTTGTCTGGCTTGTGACTTTCTTTCTTTCTTTTTTTTCTTTCTCTCTCTCTTTCTTTCTTTCTTTTTTTCTTCCTTCCTTTCTTTCTCTTTTGTTTGTTTTTGTGTTTTTCAAGACAAAGTTTCTCTGTCCTGGAATTCACTCTGTAGACCAGGCTGGCCTTGAACTCATAAAGATCCACCTGCCTCTGCGTATTTTCTCGTTCTCCCTCTTTTCCCTCCCTTCTCCTCCTCCTCAATTCCAGTCTTTGACAAGACCCAGTTACACAGTAACTGTCAACCACTCAGACACCCTCTCTAGGACATTTCACTCACTTTGAAAGGACTTGCGAGGTACAGCCTCACCAGCTATGCCCCTAATCCATCAAAAAGTTTTAACAGCACATGCTAGCATCACTCTCTGTGATTTGCCATCAAAGTTGTGCAATTTTCTTTATAATCATTTGGGTTTGAAAAGCAGTATTCCTTCTAAGTTCACAGGTCCCCATCTTTCTAGAAACCTTTCTGATCTGCTTACCAGTTTTTTTTTTCTGTGCTTGCTGAGCACAGTCAGCCACCACCAACACGTGCTATTAAGAGTCAGCCTCCTATCTCCTTTCCTGGGGCTCCATGTCTGCCATGTCTTCGCCAAACTTCACTGGCCTGCACCAGATGTTTTGACAATATGTAACCCGAATTGCTATCTTTTGTAGCTAGGCCAATCTACAGATTTTTATAGTTTTTATAGTTATCACTCTGCTAACTCCCTATTTTCTCCATCAGATGAGATAAACTGGGCTGTGTTATAGGAACAAAATGACAATACCTTGACAAAGTGAATTTCCTAGTTTACATGACACATCAAATACAAGCTGAAGGAAGGACTCTGCCCACTAATGTCACTCAGGAGCTAAGCTGACAG
Organism: Microtus oregoni; assembly: GCF_018167655.1. NCBI lineage: Eukaryota > Metazoa > Chordata > Mammalia > Rodentia > Cricetidae > Microtus > Microtus oregoni. The sequence continues at coordinate 5,777,251 of NW_024543070.1, forward strand.
GGCTTCATCTCAACAGGCACTCTTAGAATTGTAGCTGAAAGACAGAAATGTGGAGAGTCACTAACTGGTACTGAGTCTTTACATCTGTGTCTACAAGGAGCAGATACTGGGTCTTCATATCTGTGTCGACATGTGGCATATACCAGGGCCACTCATATTGTATCAGCCAAACACGCCTCGAGGCCATGCCTGACCTCAGAAAGTGAGGACGTGTAATGGTCCTTTTATGTTGAGAGCAGTGAGAAAGACTTGATCATCAATATACTAACTACTACCAAAGACTACTGTGGTCATAGCCTCCTCTCCTTTCCATCTCCTATTCTACTCCCATTCTCCCCCTCTCTCTCCTTTCCCCTCCCCCATTCTACTTCCCTCTTCCCTCTTCCTCCCCTCTCTCTTCTTTTCTCTCTTCCTTCATCACTGAAAGCACTGGGTTGGCATTGGTATAATCTTGATTATCCCTCTCTATACCAATCTCAACATTCCTCTTCTGCTAATCACCAAGGTGACCTGATTTGCAACCTACTGGAACTAAAACCAGAATTCTTGGAGTTAAGTAAAAAGCATCAAAAATAAATACAAACAAGATTGAACTTCACTTAATGAAAACCTGAAATTTGTAAGTTTTGTCAGATGTCTGGAGGCTCAGACCTAATTCTTATCTATTATGCCCATTCTAGGAATGAATAGTGAAGATGTTTCCTGTTTGCACAGGCCTCATGTCCTGACCCAGCATGAACGCTAACATGCATGCTAAGACAGAGAGGTGTCAGATGACTATATCACAGTTTACAGAGTATGTTCAGTTGCCACATGCAGTCAGAGACACAAACTAACTGATCTTGGCAAATATCCTACCTTATTAAATATGACGCTGCTATGCCAGATGACCTGCTTGGCAAATGTATTTAAGAAAAAAGAAAAAAAAAGAGGAAAAAAAAAAGAAAAGTCTCTACTATAGGAAAAGTGGTCTAAGTGTCTTCTCAAATGTTTTCATTTTCACATCTATCTAAAGAAGACCTCCTAAAGTATTACTCGTTCTGTAGGTACTTGGAAAATTTACCTAGTCGTCTCTGTTCATCAGATGCTCATTGCTTGCTGGATACCACGGTAGGCTCTTTATGTCTTAATCCATAGTACAACATCATAAGATTGTTTGGGCTTCTATGACAAAAGACATCGAATTCAAAAGCCCAGTAACTTGGGTGCTCGCCTTGATTGTCCTTTGAGTTCACAGGAAGGCTTTGTCAAGAGAGTTTCTCTGAGCTCATTAGGTATCTGCCCTTCCTTCACAGTGGTAGGATTCCTGGAGAATGGGTTCCAACCATGTTTCAATTATACTGTTTTGTATAAGGCATGATGAAATGAGATTTGGATAAACACTGAGAAAGTAAAAAGAATGGTTTCATCCTAATTCTCTGGGAGAACATAGCACATAGCAAAGGCTCTGCTGTAGGTCAGGAGTCCTTCCTGGGGAAGGTAGAGGCATGGCTGTGGACAAACATCTGCAATGTGGTTTTCATAAGAAACGGACAAGGCATGCTAGGTATACTTAGGGTCGCCGGCTGTTAACAGTGGCTCCTGATCTAATTCAAGTTCACCCAGACTCTAAGAGTCTACAGGTTGGTGCTATCTAATGTCTCCAGACGTTTGTAGGTAAGCCAGGAACTGATAATACCTGGTAGCCAAATTAGTAATGTTAAATCATCAATCTAAAGAAATCAAATTCCTGCTGAATTGCATGGTAAGGCCCTGGTGATACTTAATATGAGTTTATTCAATTCAGATTTTGTATGCACATTCTTCCCTCCCCAAACAGAGAAAATTCTTACTGGAAATCTTGAGTCTTAATCCAGACTTGACCCACTTAGGCAGTAGCTCTTACCTCATCTAAGTTACCTAGGAAACAGCTCCCTTTTCTTAGGACAGGTGATGGATCATTTTGCGGATAGTTTCTCCGAGGAACAATACTGCCACTCTCTTTATTTTCATGAGCAGAACAGAGTCATATTCCAAGAACACAAAATGGGGCTGCATGGGGCTAACCTTAAGGGACTGAAATTAAGCTGTGATGTGGAACTTCCTCACCAGATTGATGGCTCATCTACTGTTCTCTGAGGTTATAGTTGGGAGAGTGTAAGAGCAAGGGCTATGCTGTTCCTGATCCTTGGGACGCCACACGAGGGTGTCATCCAGGCTGGTAACTAGAACCAGCAACTCAGCAGAGGAGCACTGGGCTCCGTTTCACAGTACTGTTTATTGAGACTTACTGCTTCTTTATCCATCCCATGTCGCCTGACCTTTTATGACTGTCTATAGTCTTTGGTTTTCAGTCTTCATCTGAAGGCCTTTGCTTTCAGCATATAGACATCTTTTGTCCAAATTGAGATTCCTAGTCAGCCTTTGGGTAAATTCCATGACCTATCTTTGCCATACTTCATTTTAGTCTAGGAAAACTTTGGACACAGTGGCAGGGAAAGAACAGCCTGAAATTTTGAAAGCCACAAACTACCTTGATGTGAAGTGAGTGAGGTGTCCTTATTCACTCTGAAGACAGTCCTGAATTGTTTTCACCTCCTTGTCCTGTGTTCAGATTCTAGCTTGCAGAAAACACAGTAGCATGTTAGACTTGATCTCATTTGGAATGTTTTTGTGCTGGATTATGTTGCCAAAATTTGATCTACTCTGTCTATATTTTTGAGTACATAACATCCACTGCCACCCTTTGTTCTCATTCTTCAATGCACATATATATGTATATACATATATGTTTATGTGTATATGTATGTATACATATATCAGCATCTGTTATTCTTTAGTGACATATAAACCTAGCCCATCCCACATTCCATGAAGTAATCTTGGTGTTCTGATTGTCTTCAAGATCTCATTTCTCCCCAGTCCTCTAAATGAATCACTTGCCAAGCTGCACTATCCTCCAATATGTTCCCTGGATACGCTGTCCCTAATCACACATACCTCAGGCTCCTGGGTTTTGCACTTGCAGCTTCTACTGCCACAAAATGGACTCATTCACTCCCTCATCCTTTTTAGGCACAAACTGCTGCTGATGGGGGATGCCTCTCTGTATTCTGTGAATATGATTTATTGCCATTGGTTAACAAAGAAACTGTTTTGGCCTATGGCCGGGCAGAATATAGCTAGGTGGGAAAGCCAAACTTAATACAGGGAGAAAGAAGGGGGTTCAAGGGAGATGCCAGCAGCTACAGGAGAAGCAAAATGAGAGAAAATAAGCCACGAGCCTCATGGTAAAATACAGAGTAATAAAAATGGGTTAATTTAATTTGTAAGAGCTAGTTAATAATAAGCCTGTGCTAATAGGCCAAACAGTTTGTAATTAATATTAGGACTCTGAGTGGTTATTTTAAAAGTGGTTGTGGGATTGTATGAGACATGAAGCCTCCAGCAACATGTGTCCTCCTTATAGAAGCATTTTCTTGCACCTGTAAATCTCCTTTTCCCTTTGCCCACTTACCCTGCTTTATGATTCTTTTCTTGCTGCTATCACATGCTTATTATTTACACAGTCATTGTCATAGTCATCCCTGTAGGGTGTCAGGCTCACAGGTAAAGGTTTCATCATGTTTATACATGTTTCTGAAACTGGGTCTGGCATGAAGTGGGCATAAAAGGGTGAATGAACAGAATTAAGCTGCCATTCTTAAGAATACAACAATAAATAATACATTATTCACATGGCCTGAATGGAAACCATAACACCAAAAGAACCAATGGTCACAGTAGAATTTTGGAATTAGGAATGGGGAGTAGAATAAAGTGGCACTTATTGAGAGATAGGATATGTCTAGACAATGTCTTCTACAATTCAGAAAGAGAATCAATTTGATCAGTGAAAAGAGAAAGAAGTATACTGGGAGCAATAGCAACTGAATGGGCTATCGGCCACAGTCTCTTTCAATAGGCTCTGTTACTCTCTTTTTCCTGGAATAAAACTGTCAAAGTATGTTGGACTGAGAGAGGAAGTAATGAATACTTAGGCCCAATTACCATCATCATCATTTTGTGATTGTCTAAGAGAAAAGTAGCCCCATGCTTTCCTTTCTAGGCAAAATTGAAGGGCATTGCAAACACCAGAGAGCAGTCACATCTTCCCAAGCTATGGCAGTAGGCAAACAATGAATAGGTGCATAAGTTGATGGCCTCAAAAGCATCCATACCCTTGGGCTTGAATTCCCTGTACCCCATGTTATGATGAGATGAGAAATGGAAAGTTTCTATATTGCTTTTCTTTGGTTCCCATAACAAACTGTTACTGACTGGGTGGTTTAAACTGCACAAATCCTACGCATGCTATAGAGATCAGTATCCATTCAGACCACAGACCACTCCCATGGGAAAATGAAGAAAAGAGAGAGAAAGGGAAAGAGTTGTGTTCATATAAATACATATGAGTGCATATATATGTAGTGAGCTGGTGGTGGGAGATTAAGAGAGTGCATATTTGTGCAGGGGGCAGTGAGTTATAATTCTTCCATTTTACCCCTGTAAGTATTTTCACAACTACCAAGGTCTAAACCAACAATAGGTTGAATTATTTTGGATTGACTGCTTTAGATATAATTGGTGAAAATGGACTAAATATGGCATTTTCAGACTATTTATATGGGGTTATTTGACATAAATATCCAATATAAAATTATTTAATCCTTCTAGACTAAATTTTATGTTACTTCAATTTCTATGTGGTGACATGTAGGGAGAGACAATGGCGTGGGGTACGAACCCCTGGGAATGTTTACAAGTTGGTGTGCTCCTGGGAGGAGGCGCTAAAATGAGGGATTTGGCAATAAAGGAACTGAAAACTGTCAGATTCAGCCCTGCTTTGTACCAGATAATCTATTCTGATGTCTTCAAATACCCTTTTTATGTGGGATGTTCATAGCTGTATTTCTTCTCTGTAAGTGCTGTTTCAGTTGGTTTTCTCTGTGCTTTGGTTAAGCAATTCTTTTAACGTTCTTCCCCTCATGGGTATTGTCAGAACCACAGGGGGCTAAGCCAACAGTGCCTTGAGTGCTTTTGAATCTACTGCTTTGGATTTAGTGCAAATAAACTAAACATGGTATTTTCAAATTATTCATATAGGGTTATTTGACATACAATATCCAATATAAAATTAATCAATCCTTCTAGACTTCATTCTTTTGTGGCTTATCGAACAGTAGGCTTCAGAAATGATTTTCCAGTCAGCTTACAGGTAAAGCTAATGGCACTCTCTCTCCTTTCGAGAGACACAAGTGTGTTATAACAACAGTTCAGATTTAGGCCATCCTACATATTTTATTACATCATTTAAAATTTTTGTTCTATAAATTCAGATGCTCCAACAAACATGATTTCTAGTATTTGGTAAATACTAAATACATTGCAAAATAAAATTTCAGAGCACTCTTAAATTTATCTGAGTGTGAATTCCATCTTAATTTGCTTCTATTTGAAAAGTTTCTGCACCCTGCTAATCCTCTCTACTGATGCAGCAATCCAAATCAGACTAAAGTAGAATGAATTAGAAAAAGTCCAGGTTTAAGCTGAGAGAACGGCAACAGATATGAAGTGTGGAAACAGATAGGAAAACATAGGAGACCCACATTAGGGGCATCTGTCGATGCTACTGAAAGAGACACGCCATTTCTTCTGCAGGAAAATGAGGGGCCACCGCACCTTCAGTTTCCCCGAAGATAATCTCTCTGAAAACAAGAAATTATCCGGAGTCAGTTGGTGGAGGAAGCTACACAAGCTAACTCTAAAAATAAAGTTCAAACTAGAAGTAGAAAAAAGCATCACGAGTGGGCCACCTAAGCCCCAAGGACCCTAGACAGGAAAGCTCTGCACTGAATGCAGTGTTGTGCTCACTCCTGAAGTTCAAGGTCAGAAATGGAGCCAAGCGCACAGACTCTTGGGTAAGCATTTCAGATCACAAGAAGAAATAAGAACTTCTTTTTGAGACAACCAGATTACCATATGAGAGAGGGGGGAAGGGAAGAGAAAGGGAGGGAGGGAGAGAGAGAGAGCATGTGGGAAGGAGAGAGGGAGGGAAGGGAAGAGAAAGAGAACTGAGTTTAGTGGTCCTTACTGTTAACTTGTAGTCCAGCACCTGAGAGGCAGAAACTGGGGGATTGCAGAAATTCAAGGTCAATCTGGTCTATATAGCAAGTTCCAGACCAGAAAGGGGATACATGGTGAGATCCTGTCTCAGAATCAGAATCAGTCAACCAATCAAATAAATTTGGAATCTCTATTTCAAAAAAAGAAAAAAGAAAAAAAGAAAAAAGAAAGAAAGAAAGAAAGAAAAAGTCCAGGTTTAATGGATCAAACACTCCGGATGATTTTTCAGCCCCCCAGAGAGGAGAAGGAAAAGGGGGACAGGATGTGTCTGTTTTCTTCCTGAGTGCAGTTTAAATATCTTGTGGGAGTGGTCTTTAACAGCTCTGGAGGAGTAGCTGTGTTTGGTGGATTTTCTGAGATGTGGCAGGGTGTGGCAGGGTTTGGAGAGAGGTGGGGGACTGGGCTTGAGGTGGAACTTTCACCAGAACATTACACACTCTTTAGGTATATGGATACTAGCGGCTGGGGTGGCTTCCACCAGAGCGCTATTATCTGTTAAAATGAAAAAAATAAAGCTCCTTGTTTTTAAACCAACAGGAAATACTGCGTCATTTCTTCTTGTCAGAGAAATCATAATTCTATTTCACTTCCCACACAGAAATGCATTCTAATGCAATACAGAGTAATGTTTGAAAGTCTTTCCTTCAGCTCATCATACATCTCTTGAACCCAAATGTGTGCTATTTACATTTTAAAAGGTTTTCCATCAGCTTAACGCTCTAATGTGTAATATTTTTCTCCTAGATTGGGTTACTGTTGCAATTGTTTTTTATGTATAGTGACGAAGAAGCAGACATTTATTGAATATTACAATCAATTACTTTATTGGAAATACATCCCATAGTGAATTCAGTTTGGGAAGGCTATTAGATGCCTTGCTTTTAAGCCTATGCTTCTAGTCTCCTTGCCACTTGAGAAGATCCACTAAGCAGTAATCCCCTTGGGTATTTGCCCTTTGTTAAGCAAAAACATTTTTGGATTGGGAAACCCCTGTTTGACTGAAGGCACTCTTCCGGGTCATTCAGTTTTAGGATCCTGTGCTCAGCAGATAAACATTGCCACAGTAGACCTCCATTTCTCGGATATCTGTGTGTCTGTCAGGGTGACAGTAGCCTCTTTTAAAGACCCTGTTTGCTGCAGAGGTGAATTTCTGGCCCATACCAGGGAAGAAGAGATACCAGATTCCTGTCTAGTCTTCAGTCTCAAGATAATTACTTTGGTGGCTAAATACCTGAGATAAGGTTAGTTGGCTGTGGCGAGAAGAATAGACTCGTACTTGCTTTAACACTGGAAACAATAAAAAAGCAAGATGACGGTATCCCATTTGTGAACGTTCAGGCCCACCTGCCCACCCCTTGGCAGAGTGCTTCGCTCCTGCATGAATGCCCAGTGTTCAGGTAGTGACTGGCCTGCAGCGTGGTCTCTGTGCACATGCATTGTGCCTGTCCCTTTAAAGGAGAGAACCCCCCGTCTGCTTTCTCTCTTCTTCTTTCTCTTTCTTTCTCCCCAGCTCCCACCCCCACTCTCTTCCTCTTTTTCTCTGTGTCTGTCTTTCTGCCTCTCTGTATCTCTCTCTCTGTTCCCACAAAGCCGCTGGCACTCCTTTTCTCACTCCTCTTTCTCACTCCCTCCCAATAAAGAAACTCTTCATGTGAGCACTGTGCTGTCTGTATGGAGTATCTGTCTCTAACCCACCATGGGGTCCCTCGGCTCCAGTACGCCAAGGTCTCTCTGGCACTGTTTTACAACACCATTCCTTAAAGAACAGCCCAAATTCTCAGGCACTAGGACATTAGTTCATCTCAGCGAAGGTTAAAATTAGTTGTTTTAAGGAGTCTTTAGAAATTAGTTCTAATACAGTAGCACAACTACAGAGGGGGAAATGACCTCAGAAGCCACAAGATCTTTTGAGGTTCACATGAACAAAGATCAGTGTGGATGCCAAAGAGGACAGCATTATTATTGAGGACTTATACTTTTAGGGGAGGTTTTCTACCTGTGCCAGATAATATACAAGCCAAGTAGGCATGTCAAACATGAGACAAATAGCGGTCTTAATAGAATTGCTGAACTGAGCCGCTTTGGTGAAAGTGGGTCAAGGGAAAGTAGGACAAGGGACATATTCGTACAGGGTGAAGTATTGTCTGAGAATGAAGATCCTCATGAATTTAGCTTTTAAAATGAGCTCAATTTACATTTGAGAGCAGTTGTTTGGATTAAAAAGAAGCCTTTAGATTAGAACATGAAGAAGAATAACAAAGCCCTGTGTTACTGGGAGACCATCTGGGGCTCTATTGAGATTTGATAGCGAGTAAGGCGTTACAAGGTCTTTTCTAGTTTTCTGGGTAGGGATGACATCTCTACTGACTCTTGTGACAGGTACACACGCTGGACCATCACAGAAAGCTCTTCTGTCTGCTCCAGTTGCAGGTCTTACTCGTTGATAGCCCCACTTGTAGGCAGACAATTACACAACAGCGGAGATCTCTCTCGACCTTCTGCTATCACCTTGGTTTCTTGGCAGGTGTGATCTACTATTTTAATATAGAAAGTGTTAGAGAAGGTGAGGTGCTGGACACGTCAGAAAAAAAAATTTGAGAGCAAGTACAAGAGTGTTCCTTTGCCTTTATTTCTGCTCTGGCTTCCTGATGATGTGCCTTTATTGAAAAGAGATAAATATCGCTGCTACTGTGAACTAGTTCTGGGATATCTAATGATAAGAATGTTTTGCTTTAATGTTAAGAAAGATAATTGTTTTAAAGACTTTGGTCTTTTCTATCCCTGGGGTCTTTGGCAATTGAAGATAATGTCATTAAGTATTTGGAAATAAAATGCCTGCCTAACATGAACAAGGACCTGGGTACAATCCTCAGTACTACTCACGATGATGGTGATGGTGATGATGACGATGATTCCAAGCAGTTTTTAATAACTTACGTGAATAGTAAATGAAAATAATGTAAAGCTATTGAAAATTAATGAGACAAAGAGACTATATTTATACAATTTGTGAATTTTGGAGGATCCAGCCTCATTTTTAAACACTTGCATAATGTATGGTAAAAATACATTGATAACCCTGGCAGTAGAGGTGCACACCTTAAATCCCAGTACTCAGGAGGCAGAGGTAGGTGGATCTCTGAGTTTGATGCCAGCCTTATCAATAGGGCATGTTGTGTGATGTTTTACTCTTTTGGCTTTTTGGGAGCCCGCCACCCAGCTCCCAGATACATAACACATGGAGGTTTAGTCCTCCTTATGAATGAATGCCTGGCCTTAGCTTGGCTTGTTTCTAGCCAGCTTTTCTTACCTTATGTTATCCCAACTTCCTTTTCCCTCTGGGCTTTTATTTTTCTTACTTCCTTATACTTTTCTTTATTTCTTTCTCCATGGTTGTGCAGCTGGGTGGCTGGCCCCTGGGGTCCTCTTCCCCTTGTCCTCTCATTCTCCTGTTTCTTATCTCTTGGGTCTCCTTCTATTTCTACTCTCTGCCTGCTAGACCTGCCTATCCTTGTTCCTGCCTCTCTTTTGGCCGTTCATCTCTTTATTTGGACCATCAGGTGTTTTAGACAGGCAAAGACTCACAGCTTCACAGATAATCAAATGCAGCACAAACAAAAGTAACACACCTGAAAATAATATTACCCAACAAAAGCAAGTTCTAGGCCAGACAGGACTACACAGGGAAACCCTATCTCAAAGACACACACACACACACACACACCATTCTTATATATATGATACAAATAACATTTATTAATTAATTATATGATTTTAGCATCTTATATACCGTGTTATTGTGTTTTCATTCAAACTCTGAAATCATAGCTTTATACTTTATAGAATAATACTTCACCATACAAATCATATAAATCTATAAGTCATATATATATTATAAGGTATAAATCATAGATTAATACCTCATTCTACAATTTATATATTCAAACCTAAAGTCACTAGAACATTTTGGCTGACCCTGCTATAGGCACAACCCACAATCTTGAATCACACCAAGATAAACATGAAAGGACAAGGAAGGGGTGGAGAGAACTGGAGGATTTAATAGTTAGAAAAATGCTTACTTGAGATTAAATGACCTCTCCTATAAATCAGAAGAGAAAATTGTCAGCTGGGCATTTCCTCATTTCCAGCATGTATAAGCAGCAGGAAAATGAGCCAAAACACCTTTTGGAGCAAAGCACCATAGACTATGCAATCCAATTCACTCTCACCGCTGTCTCTCCAGTAGATATTACTAGAGATAAATCAGACGAGGCCCCGTGCATCTCACTCTCTGACAGGCTGTTCCTGTTAGTAACATCTTTATTTTATTGCCCAAGGTTGAAGAACTTCTGCCTTTCCAAACATCCCGATACAGATAAAGTGAGTCAGTGCTGAATTAGCACCTTGTGATAAGAAAATGATTGATTTGCAATTTTGAGACTAGGAAGAATTTGGATTGCATTATTTCAGAAGGTGGCCATGAGTTAGAGTCACATTTTTTGGGACTGATTTCAAAGCAGCAGTGCTCGGCTGTTCCTCGAAATTCCATATGTTGGTTTGGCATCATGGAAACTTTCCTAGTACACTCATGAAATCACAGTAATTTTGTGTATCTTTTGAGATGCAGAGAGAAATGTCAGAAATCTCAATGTTCACCTGAAAATTGTAACTAACCTCTCGCAAAGAAAAAGTTCGCCTTCTTTCTTCTTAAAAAAAATAGTTTGCCGGGCTGTGGTGGCGCACACCTTTAATCCCAGCACTTGGGAGGCAGAGGCAGGCGGATCTCTGTGAGTTCGAGACCAGCCTGGTCTACAAGAGCTAGTTCCAGGGCAGGCTCCAAAACCACAGAGAAACCCTGCCTCGAAAAACCAACTAACTAGTTAGAGACAAAGTCCTGCTGTGCAGCCCAGGCTGGCCTTGAACTCATGATTCTGATTTTCTTCTCTGCCTCAGCCTCCTAAGAGCTGGGATACTAGGCATGTTCTACCATACTTGCCCGATCTCATTTCTGATGTCACTGAATGTCTTCCTTGCCAGTCTATCCCATTTTCCATATGACTACACATCATACTCTCCCCCTTTCTGAGCTTCTGTTCCTATTTCTCCTCTTGCCCCTCTGATCTCCTCAGCTACCCAAGTTCATCATCTTTGCTACTGTAGTGGAGATGCTATTTTCCTCTAATATAAGCCCTCTCTAAAATTGTTACTCTCTTTTTTATTGTGGTTCAGTTCAGGATGTCAGTGGTGAGAGTGATCCTAGAGAGTTAAAACTGAACACACACACACACACACACACACACACACACACGGATCAACAGTGAAATGTCATGGTCAAATTATTTTGTCCTTTTACTTCCATCATCAGCAATGCATAAATAAAACATCTGAAAAACACAGAGCTTCTAATAAACCTTAATACCCAAGACAGTTATTTCTCAGTGTTCTAATAGTCTTCATTTTTGAGTAGTATTTAGTGAAAGTATCCATGCTCTCAGCTGAGCAATATTCCCAACAATACAAGAAATTCAAGAATAGGTCTTGTTACCTGTGACTATTTTAAATTATTTTTGGAAGCATGTACTTTTGGGGGATTAAATTGAAGGAGGACCTTCAGAGGTTATCAACGCATGTGGAGATTGGGGTACTGTTCTTAGCATGGGGGGTGGACACCAGGACAACACAATTGCTGAGATACAGGATGAAATTCTCAAGGTCTCTCCCTTAGCTGCTGGTATCAGGACTTCAAATCCACTTGGTCCCTGACTCTTCTGCCCATGGATTGAAGTGTCCAGGCAAAAGATTATATTAATTATGAATTCCCTTCTCTACTGAACCGAATAGTTTTATGTCAACTTGACATAAGTTAAACTCATCTGAGGGTAGGGAACAGCAATTAAGAAAATATGTCTATAAGATGGAGCTGGATGCAAATACATAGGACATTTTCTTAATTAATGATTGATGGGGGAGGGTCCAGCCCATTGTGGGTGGTACCATCACTGGTCTGGTAGTCCTGTGTCTATATGAGAGGAGGGTGAGCAAGCCATGGTGTAGGGAAGCCCAGCCAATCACCTTGCTTGAAGGGCGGGATCCCCTGAGGTTATTTTTTACTTATAAATATTGCGGGTGTGCTCCCCGCCTTCCCTTCTGTTTTTCTGCTCTCCACTGGAACCTCGGTTTTGTAAGTCCTCCCCTTATCAAAGCTAAATATTTTATAATAAATTCTGTCTGCCGTTCTTTTACGCCGCATCACCATGGCAAGCAAGCCAGTGAGCAGCACTCCTCCATGACTTCTGTATTAGCTCCTGCCTCCAGGTTATTGCCCTGTTTGTGTTCCTGCCCTGGCTTCCTTTCATGATGAAAAGCCATGAGCAAGTGTAAGCTGGATACCCTCTATATCCAGTTGCTTTTGGTCATAGTGTTTCAACACAGAAATCTAGCCTTATCTAGGGCACCTTCTAGGGGACAGCTAATATTCTGATAGGTTGGAGATTTGAAAATACTGTGGGAAATGTTTGTTAACTGCTTATGAGTAGTTCAAGCCTGTTGGACCAGGCATTGTACATGTCCATTGAGCCTTGATGGAGGTCCCTAGAAGCAATTGTCTAGACACCGTTCATAGGCTCATGAAGCAAAGAACTGTCTTACCATTCAACTCAAGTCAGATCACAAAGAACCAGACACATGTGCCTTAGCCTTTTTGTTAATGTCTTCCTCCTTTAGACCCACTCCTAGGGGTCAGACCTTGGTTAAAGACAGGAGGAGGGATGAAGAGTAAAGGTGTGGTGATGACACAGGATCCGGATCTTGAGGTTGGAAGACACGTCTTTGATCTAGTCACACCTTCTTCTGGAAGCTTCTGGCTTATATGAGGACATGGAAGAAGGAAGGTTTTCATCTTTACCTGCTTGCCTTCACCCTGCTAGCCTATCCATTCCATCACTGAAACTGGAGCCTACTTCTTCCAGCATATATACAAGAGCAGCTGAGACTCTATCTATCTATCTATCTATCTATCTATCTATCTATCTATCATCTATCTATCTATCTATCATCTATCCATTCCATAAGTTCTGTGACTGTAGAGAACCCTGATTAATACACTGGGTAATTTCAAAGATGCTCTTCACTAGTCGTTGCTCAGATGAAATTCCAAGCATGCTAGGGGCCCTCAGTGGTACCACTCCTCATGATAATTCATGTTGGAATGGGTCAGAGCATGGGCGGCAGCAGTGACCTGGCTCTCTTTCCACCGTGCTCATCCGTGTGGCTTCTTCTTCCTTCCTAGCTCATCACAGTGAAGGTTCAGAGCCTCAGAGTGTACTCACCTTGATTTCCATTCCCTTCTCGAGGATAAACATCTGTGAATTTGCGTGGGTTCTGCTCGCTACATTAGTGATCATATTTCTTCTCCCTCCTTTTCATTCCCCGCCCACTTTCTTCTTCACGTTTTCAAGTCTCCCTTGGGTTTGCTGCTGCTTCCTGGATACAGCAGCCCAAGTTGCCGAGGAAATTGTAGCCAGATCAGAGGTCATAAACAAAACTGTATCTTTGGAGAGGACCACTTTCCCTTTCCCAGGATTCTGTGGTTCTTGCCCCAGAAGGAAGAGCATGGGGGGAAAGGCAAGCGAGTGACGAATACAAAAAAGGGGATCCATTCTTGGCTCAGATTTTGGTTTCACCTCAGGAAAAGACTAAATCCCTGTTTCCACAGTGTGCGTTCTAAAGTAAAATGATTGGTTTAGTCCTGTCTGGAATTTAGCGGAATGTGCAGGCACAGGCTCAGAACTGTGACAGACTGATCCCGACTTAATGAAACTCAACAGTGCTAGCCTGAGCAGTCGCTTTCAGAAGGAGACACTTCAGGAGCTGATCAGGTTTCAACTTTTCCTCAGCACTGAGCCAGAAACCCCTCATTTGTTTTCCTTGCCTGAGAGTCAGTTCACTCGATTCAGAGGAGGTGACACCCGTGCCTGAAGAAGCTCTTCCCAGCCAATTTGCCTCAGGCATACAGGCACAGATCTCAGAGCAGAGCTGACAGTTTCCCCAGCTCAAAGGAGTTTTCTAGTGGCCAGAGATGACTGCATATGCTTTCAGAAGCCACAGGCTTTCCCAGGGACTCAAGCTCACTTCACACTGGCCACTGGCAGAGGGACCTTGACAAACCATTTAGCCTTTATCTGCCTTAGCTGTAAGGTAGTGGAAGACATGAACAACCGAGGTTGATGTGAATGCTAATTGTGTTTTCTTGCTTCTTTTCTGTTGATGGGCCTCAGGGGATGTGTGAGTGATTTACACTGTTATTGGCTGAGGTGGTCTGACTATCAAGTTCTGGCCTTGTCAACTGAAGACAAATGTGGGCCCTGACACCCTGGCCTGGCTCACAGAAAACAGGAACCGCATGCAGATTCTTTAGTCTGAGAAACAAAGTTAAGAATACTTTGAAGTGAAAAATAGCTTTTAGGTCCTCATTTCTTAGTACTGAATAGTTCCATACAATATTATAATAATTCCTGTAGATTCTTAAAGAAGGTTGTATCATGAGACCCAATTTATAGCAGTTAGCTGTAAATACTCAGGCTAAGAACGCAGTATGGTAGAAACTGAAGGAAGTTTCTTAGCATTATTATGTATTGGTCATCATGAGAAGAAACTATATTCATGTGTATGCGTGTGCTCATGTGTGTGTGGACAGTTGTGTTTATGTGTGGAAATGATAGAGCAAAGGAAGGGGGAGAGAGAGAACAGAAAGAGAAGGTGAAAACTTTCTATGCATTTCGCTGAACCTAGCTTATCTCTTAGAATGTCTTTATAGAAAATGCTTTAAGGTAAGTCCTGCATTGGAGGTACCAGAGAGATTCCTGAAACTGAAAAATGACTGTACACTTCCCTTACCTTTCACGATACTGCGCTGGGCTCCCCAGTCTGGACCACTGACGTGCTGGGGATAGTTGCCCATACAGTCCCAAGTTCCAACTGTAAGTTACAATCGTGCTTAAAATCTAGAGCAGTAGGAATGTTGAGTCAAGAACCAATTAATCTTAAAAATGGTATTAATTGTTAATCTGGATGTGTTTGGATTATGTGTGTTGTGAGTTGGTGAGGGTGTGGGCATGGGTGTGTGGGCATGGGTGTGTGTGCAGGGTTAGCTTTTTTGGGAGCTATTTTTTTCTTCCCACCTTCTTTTGAGGCAGGATCTCTCTTTTTATTTCCACTGTGCTGTGCTGTCCTGTCTCTCTTCTGCAGCCTTGGGAGGGTTGGGATTATGGATTCATGTCACCACATCCAGATTTTTAAAATCTGGATTCTGGAGATCAAGTGTGTTTTCAGGATTTTTAATATCTCTGGTCATCTGTGTTCCTGGCCCTCAAACCCATTAATATTTTTACTGTAACTCAAATATTTTTACTATATAATGTGCTTGGATGCTTGAAATTTGAATAGTGTATTTGTACTGTCAGCTGGAATTATGGTACATGATATGAAAAGAAATAAATGGTCTTAGTTTCCAGTAATTATATGAAGACATCTTTGAAAACAGGTTACAGTTTTCCGTCTTAAAATTGTTCAGGAACAAATCAAGTGTTAATGACGGATAATATTTTAATACCCTTTTAAAAGCATATTGATCTAAATTGTTCTGGAATCTTTGAGTCATTAGTTAGCATTCAAGGGTTGACTATCATGTAATGAGATGGCTTGTAACAAACTCATTAAAGCACATTCAATTGAGAAAAAAATAAATAGAATGTAGACAGTTTGTAAGGCAAGTAAGGGAAACTAAAATGCATATGACGCAGTCTTTGCCCCCAAGGAGCTTATGCATTGTAATATTTCTGCACTTCCACATAATCGCCCTAGAAAACCATCATCTTTGTGTGTAGTGAGACTACCCCTGCAAAGCATTTAGAACCTTCTTCGTAGGAGTTGCCGGCAGAGACGATTTAGCACATGTGCTCCTCGGTATGCACATGCGCACTGCGGTCACTGGCATGTTCATTTCTTTGGTACCCTTGCCTGCAAGATATGGTTTGCAAATCAAACCTGGGCTCATATTTTTTTTTTGATGCAGACCTATAGCTAATAACAATCAAAATAAACTAAATTCCCCCAAAGGAAAAGTAACAACAATATTCTGTGATGGATGAAATTTAGGTAAAATCCAAATTTCAGCATTCACAGATGGCATTTATTGTCATTTGCAGGGCTTCCTCATGCCCCGTGCACCATCCGCCGCTGCTTTCATGCTGCAGTTGAATTCAGCAGTGCTTGCAGAGACCACACGCCTGAAGTCTATGTATTTACTATTTTGTCCCATAACTACATAAGGCTTGAGGACCATATATTTGTTTTCTTCTAAGTATTCCTAAATTTGATCTGCTATATTCTGTGGATTTGACTTTGAGTTCATTTATATTCTCTCTTCAATAATAAAACATTTTTATAGACTGAGATGATATTTTACTTCTTGGACATTCAAAGAAATCTGAATCCTTTTTTTAAAGATTCATTCACTCATTCATATTTATTTATTTGTTATTTGTATTATGTATAGTCTCTGCCTGCATATACACCTCCATGCTAGAAGAGGGCACAAGATTTTATTATAGATGGTTGTGTGTCTCCATGTGGTTGTTGGGAATTGAACTGAGGGCCTCTGGAAGAGCAGCCAGGGCTCTTAACCTCTGAGTCATCTCTCCAGTACCTGGATCAAGGTATTGCCAAAGGATTCACAGGGGTCATTCCTGGCATAGGATAGAAGGAACAGGAGGAGGAAAAATCATCTCGGAAGTCTCCAATAAGGCCTAGACAATCATGGAGCAATGCTATGCTTGGGTACAGCAGAAGCATAGGCCCACTGTCCCTTATCCACGAATCCTGCTTATAGGTCCCTGCATCTCTGATGTGGTTTCCTCACTTATGAGCCTACAGACCGCTACTTCTTTCTCTCCTCTAATGTTCTCTTGGTTATAGTTTGCTGGTGGCTTCCATTATTTAGCTGCTTCTGATAGTTTTAAGTATCAACTTGAGAGAATCTAAAACCACCAGAGAGATGGATCTCTGGGTAGGTCTCTGGGGTATTATTCGATTGTATTAACAATCAGGACATGCACAATGCTTGTGGTACCATTTCCTGGCTGGGATCCTGACCTGAAATAGGAAAGAGAGCCGAGCAGCAGCATACAGTCATCATTCTCTGCTTCTTAATTGTGGATGCAAGGTGACCTGCTCTCTCAAGCTCCTGTTGCCATGACATCCCCCAGTGATGGCCTGGACCTTGGAACTGTGAATGGAAATAACCCTTTCTCCCTTAATTTGCCTTTGATGGATTATTTTACCATAGCAACAGGGAAAAAAAACCCAGATGCCATTCTGTGGATATTTTATAGCCCTGTAGAGTTGAGGTTCAGAAATTGTGAGGGGAGGGGAACTGTTAGCTTTGACAGTAGCTAAGATGTGACATGTGACTTTGGTATGCACAAAGCTTGATTTAGATCCTCTCTCAGTTAGTGTGACAGTCCCTAAGTAACTCTTAAAGTGAGCAGATAAAGCAGACCTAAACCCCACTTGGGACATGGTTCAGAGATTCCTCTGCTGACTTCTCCGCCCTCCGAGACCCTGGTGTATGGTTCTCTAGACACCAGGCACTCTGCTCAGCTGTGCACCCATCCTCACCATGATTAAGGAAAACAGTCAAACAACATCACCTTGGTGACCATGGCCAGGAAATGCCAGCTGCATCCCAATAACAGAGAGCTGACTATAAGACACTCAGGGAGGTGAAACGTGCAACTTAAACCATTAAACGCCATCCAGATGGGTTGAATGGGAAGAGAGAGTCATGTTGAACCAAAGTTTAAAATAGCCAGTAGCCACCAGGCAGTGATCAGCAAGCCTCTCTATCTGTATTGCTTTTTCTTCTGCAGCAACAAGAAAAAATATGACCACCTTTCAGGATTTTTGCTGGCACATACAGAGAGCTTCAAGAGATTTGAATCTTTACAAGGAATCTTCTACATTTTCAAAGCTAACACCTCTCTCTTTCCTCCCCTCTCTCCCTTCCCTTTCCCTCTAAGTCTTGGTCTTTTGCAAAGACTTCTCTCTAAGTCTCTGTCATTTACCAAACTTTGCACCATAGATTTATTTGAATATTTTAAGTAGACTCAGAGTAAAGTGGGCCGTAATACCAAGGCAGGGTGCTGTGCTCTCGAGGAAGGGTGCAGGGCACAGGCAAAGAAAAGTGACCTAGACTTCTGAGGACAGTTCTATGGTTTGAATCCCACCACAGGAGAACCTCCTCCCTGGCTCATCTGTGAGTCATATTTGCCTTTTTTTGGGTACCTCGCTGTAATGTAGATGGGCTTCTCTCTGGAGTAAAAGTTAACCCTCTTGATGGTCAGGTTGACTTGATCTTGCTCCTAAAACTCTGGGAAACAAACCAGGAAAGACTGTGGCTGTGAACTTGTATCTCAGACCTAACCCAAGATACAGTGACTGTGGATTGATAGCTTAGGTTGTATTAAAGGTGGGTTGCTCACTAGGAACACACAATAAGAATTAAATGTTAAGACACCAGAAAAGCAGGTGTGTACCTGTAACCCTAGCATTTTGGAGGTGGAGTAAGGCAAGACTGAATGTTTGGGGCCATGGATGGCCAGGAATTGGAAACTGGATGACCCAGATACATAGGATAGAACCAAATGTGACTGGCAAAAAAAAAAGTCAATGAAATAATTCCTAATGATATTCTGCTAGCCCAATAGCCAACAGATGCTTCCTCAGGCAGAAGATGGAAGCTGGGAGCAGATACAGAGATCAGTAGCCAAACATTAGGCAGAGCTTGGTAAACTTCTTTCAAAAATGGGAGGAAAGATCATAGGAGCCAGAGGGGTCGAGGATACAAGAAGAATATTATCCACAGAATCACTTAAGCAGGGCTCATAGGGACTCACAGAGAATGAAGAGGTAAGTATGGTGCTTGCATGAATCCACACTAGGTCATCTGTATATGTTATGGTTGTGGAGATGGGTGTTCTTGTAGGACTCCTAACTGTGGGACTATGGGGTGTTTGACTCTTTTGCCTGCTCTTGGAACTTTTTTCCTCCTACTAGGCTGCCTTGTCCAGTCTTGTTATGAGGATTTGAGCCTGGTCTTATTGCATCTTGTTATGCCATGTGCAGTTGATATTCCTGGGAGGCCTGCTCTTTTCTGAAGGAAATGGAGAAGATGTGGTTGTGGAGGAGAGGAGAGGTGGGGAGCAGTTTAAAGGAGTGAAGGGAAGAAAGGCTGAGGTCAGGATGTATTATAGGAGAGAAGAATAAATAAAAAAGTATAAACCAAACTTAATAAAAAAAATAGTCTGAGGCCCTTCTAGGCTACCTACTGAGATCTTAAAGCCCTACAAATTAAAATTTCAAATATTGGGGGCTGGTGAGATGGTTCAGTGGTTAGGATCGCTAACTGTTCTTCCAAGAACACTAGTTCAATTCTCAGCACTCACATGACAGCTCACAACTATCTGTAACTCCAGTTCCAGGGGATCTGACACCTATGCACATAAAATAAGATTATTAAAAGACATTTAAAATATTTAGTAGGACTGCAGTGAGAGTAGAGAAAGATATCATTTGCACATTATTTTATATTTACTATTTTATGTGGAATTACCTTCTTTTTTTTTTATAATTCTTCCTAAGTTGGTCTTAACCATTCAATGCTGCTGGTGCTGCAAAGCGAGGGAATGGACTGTGAGTAGCTATCTAGCAGTCAGTCATTACTGCGTTGTTTCTTTTTATGAGAGAATGGAATGGAAAAGCTCAGAGTTAATCTCCCTGGCCTGTAACTGTTGGTTGGTGACTGATGAAACAAGATGAAGGCAAGAGCTGTGGTAACCACTGTGCCGCTCAGCCGCACGATGGGAATGATGAATGAACCCTTCTAGATAAGAGAGAGAAGCAAGGGGCACATCTCGGTGCTCCAGACAGACTGCGGCAGCAGGGTAATTGTAGAGTAAGATATTTTGAAATTATACAGTCATCTCCATTAAAGAGATAACAGCTGGTACCAACTTGACAAACCAGTGAATTTTGTAAGAAAGATAAACCACACACTTCTTGGGAAACTCAGCCAGCCTGATGCCGGGGATTCTAATAGAGCCACTTGCTACTGCAAGTCAAAATGCATTCTAGATGACCTTTCCTAAATGGATGACAGAACATTTTGCAAAACCCCAGCAAGATATATTGACAGGTAGCTGGGGGTGACTCATGGGAGGCTTTCCCCTTGCTGAGCCCATCAGTAGTGCTTGCTGAACTGCCTTTGCCCTGTGACCCTGGGGAGATGCATTGCTACCCGGTGGTGAGCATGGCCACTTGCGGTGCTCTTTATTGACCTGAATTTGCTGTTCTGCAGGTGTGTCCGTCTCTCCCTCAAACTATAGCAATCATGTTCATGAATTTGAACCTCAGGGTGGTCCAAAGAGCCTGGCTTCCCCAGCTTTCCATCCTGACCTGCGTTCAGCCAGTGTTCTCCTTTACTCTCGGTGGTCTCCTGTGCAGCTTGAAGCCTTTATCTGAGAAGCATGTTTTCATTTTCCTGAGCATTGTTCCTTTTAAATATTTGTCAATGAAAAGGAGCCGCTGGGGATGATTGCATCATGGTTAATATCTTTGTCTATGAGCTACAGCAGTTTTGTCAGTGTGTGTCCTGTTTAGGACCCCTGTTCTTTTACTGTTCAATGTAAGACACATATACCAAGCGAATCCTTCACTGGTATTTGGACTTATTTTTTTTAAATAGGTGTCCCTGTTGCTTTTGCCCTGCCTATCTTCCAGCAGCAACAATTAGACACAAACGCCTGAAACGCTTAGCCAATGTGAGTCAGATCTCGCCACTGTCACTGAGAATTCCCTCAGTGACCTCCCAAGAGACTGAAATTCAAGGGCAATGGGACTGTGCCCTCAAGCCGGAATGGAACGCCACAGAGCCCATCTTTCTCTGTAGCTCAATAACGAGGCGGGTTATTTACAGTGCCCTCTTCGCTTGCTGGCTCTGTTAGCACTTTTCTTTTCAATTTGGACCTTGGCCCGTATCCTGCCCCTCTCACGAGGCACGTGCCATTTTGATTTTAAAATAATGGGAAGAACGCTCCGCTGCTGCTAGTTGGTGATATGGCTCTCCAACTGTCCACAGATTGCCGAGTAAGTGAAATGTTTTGACAGAGAGAAATATGTGTTGTCAACACGGCTTTCCCCATGGTTGAGAAGGGAAATTGAAACTGTATTTCAGTAGGGTTCAGATGTTGATGACTGCAAAGATGTCCCCGAAACAAATGACTACGGACCATTTTGTTTCCGTTTCTTCCCCATTCTTCTCTAACGAAATGCCCAATTAAAGGCATAGCTCCTGCGCTTTAACCAAGGTTTAGGAGGGATTCTTGGATGGAGCAGTGATAGGGGCCTTTCCTTAGCAGAGGAGAGAAACTGCAGAGAACAGTGTTCTGTCGTGATCTGCAGAGTCCAGAGTAGTGACTGTGAAGAAATGAAGAACAAGCAAGGCTTTTTTTTTTTTAAAGATGGAAAGATTGTGTGTGTTCACAGGGTGGGGGATGCTATTGAGAGACTGATTTGTGGCATATCAAATAGTAGACACTGACTGAAAAATTAAAATATGAAAAGGACGTAGAGTCCCCTGTAGAGTGGCACATTTAGGACAGCTCGTGCATTTGTCCCTGGGTTTAGCAGGAGTAAGGGTCTGCGCAGCTGTGTGTTGTCTCCCTGGCAGAATGAGGAGCTTTCTCTTTCCCTGGCAGGCGTGCTCTTGTCAAGAGCTTGTTGGAACAGGAACACGGCCAGCTCACTGAGCCCTGCTGACCATTATCTTCACATTCGAGTCTGCAGCGTGGAAGTTGCTCTCTATTTTCTTGCTTAGCGAATCCTCCTGATAAGAGAAAAGGCTAACAGCTGTGTCTTTCCTCGGAATCACCGAGGAAACATTTTTTTTCCCCTTGTCAATCTCCTTTCATGTGTTGGGTAGAACAAAGGAAAGCGATACGGCTTTAGAGGCTAGCCCGATTTTCAAAACACATCTAACAGCCTGTATTTTCTAGCGTCTACACTCCACAAGCTTGTCTATCCTTAGCAGCTGGGCACATTCTCATTTCAAAACCAATCGATTGGAAGGGCTATAAGAAGGATAAATATATGGTTATTATTACTAAAGAAGGGTAATATGATTACTTACATGGCCTGACCCTGGCTCACATATGAAGTCTGAAATCAGACAGAGCTGAGTATACACTGTGGCATTCTTCTTGAGGCACTGTTAGGGTGACTAAAGAGATATTGCACACACCGTGTCCAGTCAGTGCCTAGCTCCTGCATTTATACCTGCAATGTCAGCTTTCTTCTCTTTCTCCAGGCTGGGCTGTATTCTCAGGCAGCTATAAACATGACTCTCACAGGTTGCCCATACTTAACAAGCACCCACAAAGATGACTTATTCAACAATGTAGTAGCTATAATATAAAGAGACCCAACTCATGGATATGGTCATACAGTGATGACGGGTTTTGAAAAACCAGTTTGCCAAATTTACAAGTTCAAGAGGTTCTTCCTCTGTGTGTGATCACACAGAATATATGTGAATAGAAGTTATAAGCTGGTAGGAACATGATAGGGCCATACTTCTCCATCCCATGGAAATTAGATATACTCTTTGATTCATTTTGGCCAATGAAATCTAAGCAGAAGTGACTCTCATTTTTAGAAAGAAGTTTTAAAAGACTTTGGACTCACTCCCACCATGGCCATGGAATCCAATGGTGAGGTGAGGGTTGTGTTAGCCCAGACTTAAGAGATATAAGTACCAGGACCCGACTGTTAATCCATGTTTAAAAATAGAGACTGGGTGGGAAGTGACTTCTATAGAATTTCACTACAAGGAATTTAAAGCCCTTTGCTTTGGGCCTACATAGACTTAACACAGGAAAATCTGCACATATTCCTCCATTCTGTTTTTGCTGACAACACTTCAGTGATTCTTCTTGTGATACTCCTTTTAGGGCAGAATATGAAAGCCACAGTCTTGGTGTAGAGCAGTGTTTATCCCCAATAACCATATTTCCAGGTTGCATCCTCAATTTTACTCATTAGACTTGACCCTGATAGCATCTTCTGCAAAGAGGAAACTGACCACCACTGACTGTACAGACTGTGCCCTTCAGTCTCAATGCCAAGTAAAAGCTATGGTGGTGAGGGTGGTGGTGGTGGTGGGAGGCAGCTTTTCCTGGGTGGAGGCAATAGGAGAGTATATGGCCTTCAGGAAATTTGTAAAACAGTAGAATCAACTTGGACATGGGCTCTTTATTACAAATCACAAATGCAGAATTATTAACCATTTTAAGAAGGAAATGTTTCCTTCTGCACTCATACTTTCTCCTTGTTATACAGTGGCCCAGGATGAAGTTACAAGATGGGAAGGGATGGGAAGGGATGGGAAGGGTAGATATTAAAATGTTCAACAACAGAAATAAGAATTGGACTGTTGCTTCCACTGTAGTGACGGCATTTATTTGGGATGTTCCCCAGAGAAAAATCTTTCCATTTTATGACTGCTCTCTGCACACTTATTTTGATGATACTAGCTTATGTATATTTAGTTTCTATGGTTACAGGTACCTGTTACAATGCTTCTCTCTAGAGTATATAAGATCTGTAAGGGCAAGCCTGGGCCCCTTTCAGTCTTGGCTGTTCTTGGGGTCCGAGTGGTACTTAATGTATATGTAATTAGGCCACCGTACTAGCTTTCTGCCACTGTAACAAATACTGGGAGATAATCCACTTATAAGGGTGGCTCATGATTTTAGTCCATGGTTGCTTAGCTTTGCTGCTATGGGCCTATTTTGACATGGTACATCATGGGAGAAGCTTGTGGTAGGCTGTTCTCATGATGGTCAGGAAGTCACAAGACTTCTAGTGTTCTAGTATCTCCTCCAAGGGTACTCCTCCAGTGAACTAAGATTACATGGTCTTGAACTAGAAGAGTACCAGTAGAACGATTATCTCTTTGTAGCAGTCAGGTGGGTGAGAATCAGAAACAGAGGAAGTGAAAAAGCAGCTTCTACCTACAGAATGACATGCCACGTGCTGACTACATCCACATAAAACCTGAGAGAGCTTAGAAAAAAAATCTAGACATACACTCACACACACACACACACACACACACACACACACACACACACACAAACACAAACAGTTTAGTGGATCTTCTTGGTAGTCACATTTTCCCCCCGGATACACACACACACAAACAGTTTAGTGGATCTTCTTGGTAGTCACATTTTCCCCCCGGATACACACACACACAAACAGTTTAGTGGATCTTCTTGGTAGTCACATTCCCGCCCCCCCCCCCCCCCCCCCGCCCCCTGATAGGCTCAGTTTGCAGAAGGAGATCAGAAGCACTGGGGCTCCTTTAAGAGAGGTCTTCCTGATTCAGCCCTGGCAAGGAAGGCTTGTGTGGCTTCTTTAGTAGCCTAGCTAGCTTCCTGGTGTGCCAGCAGAAATGGCTCTAGCTCTTTCAGGAGGCCAAGCACTTTAATGCAGTTTGTAAGCAGAGTGTTACAACTTGCTTAATGGCAACATAGATCCACGTGTGCTTCTTGGGTTCCTAAGAGTATGCTTTAGTGAATGCATGGATTCCGCAGCCACAATCATGACCATTTTCTTACAGAAAGTCTTTGGGTAATTAATTTATTTTGTAACCTCAGGTATTGAACCCAGAATCTTGTGTGGCCTAGGGAACTGCTCTTCCAATAGGCACAGTCATCATTTTCCAAGGGGGGGATACAATACAGCCTCCTTTTCCTTCATCCTTTTGACATTGTTATTTAGACAATAGAAAGACTACAACTTAAGCATGACCTTGTGGAAATCACTTCACCGTTTTAAGCTCATAAACTATGAAATGCCAGACCTGAACTCCGTAACAACTCAGGTCCCTGGCAACAAATCATGTCTCTAATTTGGATGCAGACAGGGAGGCAGCTGCCATGGGCAGAGCTGTGGGTTCACCCCCATGTTGTACATCCTCACTGTTTCCCTTACAGCTTACTTCATACTTGAAAAATACCATTTCCTCACAGGCAGGCCTTAAAATAGTTTTTATTTTTCCTTCTAAAGTGAGCTTTTGGATTTTGCAAAAACATTGTTCTGGATAAAATGGAACAATTAGAGAATTATTGAAACATTATTTTTAGGTCTGTGTATTATTCCACAAACCCATTCCCTTTGTCTCTTCTTCGTCAAAAGATTTGGGCAGCTTGTTTCTTTGGCTTTTATCAAATATCCTTTTTCCCCCTTTTCTGTCCAAAATAAACTCTGTTTCCTTTTTCCCAGGCAGATGAAAGCCCGAATGCTCTGTTCTTTCTGATACCAATCCTGTGATGGTGGGACACGGGTCCGCGTCATTCACGATTGTCAGTTTCAAAGGCTAATTTGGAGACTGTAGCATGAAAAGCAAGCTTCAATTTTCCTCTTCAGATCTTTCCAATAGACACCGCCTGTGTATTATTTTGGAAAATCCATTCACAAGTAGACTGTTTCCTTCCCTGACTGGGCACCAAATCAAGAAACTGTGGATAATGCATTGTTGTGTTTATTATGCATCATTTCTCTGCTGACTCTGGAGCCATCAAATATTAGGGAATTTACAACCAGGGAGGTCCAGTCATCATGCCTGAAGTGAAGAACAAAACATCCCCAGCTCTGGTCCTTTATGGTCAGACAGTAAGCAATATACTTATCAAAGTCAAAATAACCTTCACTTTGCAAACATACTTGTCCTTAATTGGAAGACTAAAAATGCATAAGCCATCTCTTTCTTGATCTTGGGATGGAGGCTGAATTGATATAACTTTGAGTATTTTGAAACTTACTGAGAGTGTAATTATGTTTTAATTCACAGATTATATATGTGCTATAATGAAAAAGTGGAAAGTCCTTGAAGTTGAAAATGTTACACAGTCTAAACATGTACATACTGTTTATGAAATATCTAGGCTATGTTTTTATTTTTTTTTCCTATTTTCCTATTTTAGTTTTTTGAGGTAGGGTTTCTATCTGTAGCGCTGGTTATCTTGGAACTCGCTTTGTAGATAAGGCTGGCCTAGAACTCAGGGACCCACCCATGTCTGCCTCCCAAGTGTTATATCTTATGAACCAAGGCTAAGGCTAGCAGTCCTATTGAAGCACTCTAGAGCATAGCTATAGAGGTCTGGATTCTGGAACCCAAAGGAAATGTACTTGAATCCCTGATCAGCCTGGGAAAGTGATTACACACATATGCCTCTAGCTACTTCTCTGTAAAATGTGAATACATAGTTCTGACCCTTATAGAAATGTTTTAAGGCTTAAATGAGATTGTACACATTGAAAGACTCTTAATAGAGAGCCTGTTACATTTTGAAATGAATGAAATTTGAAATTTATGCCCTGGCAATGCTGGGGCAGACATGGGCAGCAGTATATGGCTGATGACCTTGTTCATATTGAGTTTCATGGTCTAAAATGATGAAGATGACTGATCAGATCTCTTCCCCAAGAGGGCGCCAGATCTAATTATAGATGGTTGTGAACCACCCTGTGGTTGCTGGGGACTGAACTCAGGATCTTTGGAAAAACAGGCAGTGCTCTTCATCGCTGAGCCTTACATTTTGAGATGTGGAGAAATGTTCCCAGTGTTACGATTACTCCTAGTTTTTCTCTTCTTATTACTCTAAATAGTAGTAGCTCCTAGAGTAGCCAAATGTTATCCCTTGCTGAGAAACATATTACCTTTTCTCTTATAGAATTGGGTGATAAATGAGAAGTATATAGTTTTGGTAATTTTAGTTGGCTTCAAATGCTGACAGAAACAATGAAGATAATTCTTTATAACACAGTTGGTTACTATACTATCCTCAAGCTGTACTTTATGAAAGTCACGGGATGCATCTTGCATTATTTATACAGTGACCTTCTGAGCATTGAAAGTTAGGGCTGCTAGTTTACAAACAGGCTGGCTCTCCTATGTGGGTAGTAAGTGAGCTGGCTGCACATTTCAGTGGTGACAATTGCAAAGAACAGAATGTCCAGAAGATGACCTCCACCCCTCCACTGTGGGCAAAGCAAGTGGAGTCTATGATTGGGCTATTTGTCTTAACTGAGACCTGCATTGACGAGTATCTTCAGCGAAGTAAAACCCAAGTGTCAGCATTGGCTCTTCACTCTTGCCAAGGTCTTCTGTAATGAGACTGCTTGAGTTTTTAAGTGGCGAATTAGACCAAGGGTCTTGAGGAAGGAAATATTAGCAAGTGAAGTAGCTGATCATTTTAGTACCAGAACAACCGGCCGGGCAGGTTTGTTGTTTTGGCTGTTGTTCTATGTGGTGTCACTACAAGATTAAGTTTATGCAATTGAACTGTTAATGAGGCTGTAATTTCAGGCAAATAGCTCATTCAAACATAAGACAAGCAATGGAGGACTCTGCTTGAAATGAAATTACAGTTTGAATAATTTTTAAAAAATCTTAATTTTCTTCTCTTTTTTCAAACTAAGTAGATTGGAAAGTGGAAGGGTAAAACTGTTGAATCTATTCATGAACACACACACACACACACACATACACACACACACACACACACACACACACTCCAACCCCCTCAAAGCAAAGTCTTATCCAAATTTCTCAAGAAGTCCCATTCAATCTCCATGTGTATTGCATAAAACTTTCCTGGCTTTCATAGGAGCCACTGTTGTGAGAGGAAGAACCATATTGTACACTAATAGGTACAGAAAACCTTCAAGGGAAAGACTATAAACCCCAGAAGCCATAAACTTCGGGACTGGATTTTAGACTGAAGGTCTCTGGAAGCTCAAAGCCACAATCAAGTGTGTTTGTGGTGGGAGTGGGGGTGGAGTGGGCAGGAGAGACTTATTAAATGAAGCTTTTGGTCCAAAATTCCCAACTACCGTAGGTCTGTTGTCTATTGGGCTTCAACACCTCCAAATCCATCTCTTCTTAGGCTGTGTAATTGTTTTCTTGAGTGTGAGCTTGCAATGGCTGGAAAATGCGAAAGTTTTCATAGCAAGGTAAAGCATGGCAAGGATTTATTATACATTTTAAAGAGATTTCCTCAACTTACATTTTGATGCGAACAAGAAACAGACCACCAAATTAATACGTTTACCTGCTGAGACCCAGCATTCTTCAGCAGGACACCTTTTGAAATCTTTTTCTATTTTCAACAGGGGAGAGCATGGATGCAGCATCCTGCTACCACAAATTAAGCATTTGGGTTTCCCACATTTGAGGAAATTACAAGGGTCAGCACATCCAAGTGCAATGGATTAGCCTCCCCCTGGGAAAATGACCATCGTGATCATGGTATCTCCCCTGCCAGGTAAGTGCAGCAGGACACTTTTGTAACACAGCTGCTTCACTGAGCCAAAGAGGGAGGCTAGAGCTGGTCTGCCCTGTCCATAGCCTTGAAACTTAAAAGTGATTCTGTGTGTGGGTCAACTTTGCAAATGGCCTCCGGTTTCCTGATACTGCAGTCTCAAAAGGGCCTGTGCTTTCACACGCCTCACAAAACTATGAAGGCGTGCTTGTTACCAGGTTCACAGCTGTGGTCTATATACATCCACACTAGGCCCCACTAGTGTCTGGACCAAGCTCCATGGGATCCTCCTTGGCCTCCCACAGTGTGGCTAGAGCACACATGTCCTGAGAAAACTCAGGACTGCTGCCTTGGATGTACTTTTTGTCTTTAAATCCTCCATATTCCTGGTGTGGGATTCCCTTGAGTATCTTGTGAATACCATTGCTCAATAAAGAAGTTGCTTTGGGCCTATAGCAGGGCAGAATATAGCCAGGCTGGACAATATCTATATCTATACCTTCATTTCTATATCTATCTATCTATCTATCTATCTATCTATCTATCTATCTATCTCCCATATATGTATAAGAGAGAGAGAGAGAGAGAGAGAGAGAGAGAGAGATAGCTGCCAGAGGAGACAAATGCTGGAACCTTGCTGGTAGGCGACGACCTTGTGGTGATGTACAGATTAATAGTAATGGGTCAATTTAAAATGTAGGAGCTAGCTAGAAATATGCACAAGCTAATTGACCAAGAAGTGATGTAATTAATATAGATTTGCATGATTATTTCAGGTCTGTGCAGCCAGGAAACAAATGAGCAGTCTCTGCCAACATGTTTCTATGACTATTCTCTAGACCTCTAGCCAGTGCCATGTTGTATGTGTGGAGGTCACATCTCTCAAGGGAGGGTTGAGCCTTCATGCCTATACGATCTTAAGAGAGTTCAGGTGTTGCACAACAATTGACTTTAGCTGGAATAATGCTCTTCTGTGATCTATACCCAAGACCGGAGTCAGTCCCGCAACCTGCAGATGGACCTTGATAGTATTTGCAAGAGCTTGGCTCTAACTATGGCAGCATGTTCATTTTGCTTTAAGTTTAACTGAGTCTCCATCACTCTTTGTGTGATTAACTGGACTTCTTATACTTGGTAGCACCAAGACTAATGCCATCTTTCACAGCGAGTGAAGAATTCCATTAATAAAGAGTTGACAAATATTGGATGAGCCCTTGGAGACCAAGGGAAAAATGCCACTTATATCAGTCTTAATTCCATGAGCTAGCCTCCTGCTGAGAGTTTTTCAATTATAAAGTGTTAATGTGTGTAATTCTTTAAGACAACTTAGCTTGTATGGCTGGAGAGGGAAAAAAAACAGTATAGGGCACGTTGTTTCTGCACATAGCCTCTCCCATTGGATAGTACCCTTACCTACCTCCCCTAGCCTTCTTGCCTTAAGTTCCTCACCAGGAAGCAGAGATAGTATTTACCAAGTAGATACAGAAGTACATGGGAAGGAAATGAGTTTCCAAGATGGATCCTGGGTGGCAGACGTGGCAGACTGCAAACAGAATGTTTATCACTGGTGAACACAATAGAATTTCTCTTCTTTCTTCTACAAACCTTCAGAGATAGCTAACTCATTGCCAGGGATTATGCCTGGAGGATACTGAAATGTCATCATTAATCACATCAACATCATTATCAAAGGTTTTCATCAGTCTATGCAAAATGCTCTGTGTTCCAGGAGAGTTAGTTTGAGTCATAGTGGTCTTCCTGAACTCCGTGTTAAAGACAAGATGCACAGATGCACTTGTTTCTCCTTGGTGTTTACAAAGGACCAGTTTTGTGTTGTTATGTGAACACCAAGGTGACAGAATGTGGCTAAATTACAATAGATGCCATTCCTCACAGGGACATTTGTTGGTATTTATTATTATTTTCTTGTGTTCACTACAGAGTTGGTCCTTCTGTATTGTTTTTATTGGTTAATGAATAAAGAAGCTCACTTGGCCAGACAGGGCAGAGTAGAGCTAGGCGGGAAAAGTAAACTGAATGTTGGGAGAAAGAAGATAGAGTCAGAGAAGCCATGTAGTACCACTGGAGACAGATGTGGTAAACCATAGCCTCGTGGCAATACACAGATTAATGGAGATGGGTTAATTTAAGATATGAGTTAGCCAGAAATACGCTTAAGCTATTGGTCAAACAGTATTGCAAATAATATGGTTTCTATGTGATTATTTCGGGGCTGAGCAGCTGGGAACAAACAAGCCATCTTCTACAACATAGACTATAGCTTGTTACTTTCTGCTCTAATGTACGTACGCACTTAAGTTTCAAAATAGAAATGAAATATAAATGCACATCTTCTTTTTGCAAGAAAGTTGTATGTGATTCCTATATTACATCAGACAGGCTAATATGCTTTAGCATTTGTAATAGGAAACTTTATTAGCATGATGAAATAAATGCATGCAGGGTAATATTATGTCAACTCGTTGTTACCAGTAGATAAAGTCTGACGCGGTAATTGCTAACTGAATGTTGGATCACGGTTATTACTGAGGTAAAATCATTTGCCATGGGATAATCAGGGGTACAATATTCTGAATGATAAAAGAGTCACTTCTACTCTCTAGTTTTAATTAGCTGAAAATGTGCCCTGGGTATTTTAGACGGCTCACCTTACTGATACTGTTATTTAGACATGATTTATAATATTGGTATAGACTCTGCTAATGTTTTTCTCATTAAAGGTTTTATTATTGTTTTCACTGTAAATTCTGTAGGTGAAGATTTTAAGGTGCATTAAATATTTATTTCATATCCCTGTGTTTGTATAAATATGTGTGCAGGTATGTGTATGCTGTATGGAAATATTTTTGTAAGGTCTTCATCCCCAGAAGCTACTGTTTGTGGCTGTGCTAGCATAGGCCTCCTATGCTAGGCCAATGACAAGTCTCAGTCCCACAAGAAGATATAGGTGAAGTGTTACTTAAGAAAATGTTTCTTTTACCTATTGATTATCTAGGCTTGAAAGTGAGTCCTGCGTACCCCACGAGCAAATCTGATACACTACAGTTCTAACGTTTGATCACTAGGTTGCTTCTGATGTTCATGTTCCAGTTGTTAGTCAGGTTTTCAATGAACATCCTAAGTGGTTCTAATGAAGTTCCCACACTGCTCAGTTCCTGAGGGAGAGTGATTGGAAGCATGTTCTAGAGAAATGTTCACCTCCTCTTGACAGATATATTCAAGAAAACCTTGACAAATGACATCTCGGTGGCTTAAATCCTATTATTTGTCCCAGCATTTTCACCATGATATTTCCCAGGTACAATGAGGGACTGTGCATAGTCAGCTTAGCCACCCAAGAGGACTGGCCACCGGATCCAGGCTGTACTCATTTTAAAACTAGCACACAATTGCTGTGTGATGTTTCTGATATGGAAACTCATACATACACTGTGCACTGATATGAATTACCTATTATCATTGATGAAAAACCATGTGGCGAGCCAGGAACCAAGATTCATCTTGCAGCCTCATCCTCAGTGTGAAGTTTCAGATGTGTTTATGCTTCCACCCTGAGGAAAGTAAAGGCCTAGGAGGTGCTCCTATTCCTTAATAGCATTGGCTCTCCTTGTCCTCAAGAGTGGTCCCTCTGGATTCACGAGACCTTAATCCTGTTAGGTACTTCTTTCTTCTAAGCAATGGTTGTGTGTTATAGACACACATGACGCTGACAGAGCCTGTTTCTTTGCTATGTAACTTATCCTCTATCTCCATTCAAGACCCATAATAGAAATTCTTTGGAGGCTAATAAATTGAATAATTGTGTTCTGTAAGTCCATAAGTCTGCACTCAGAAGACATGGTCTGGGAATGACTTGACATGGGTTGGCCCAGATAAACACCGAAGTCAAGTTAAATGTATGGTGTCCTTTCAAAGTCAGAGTAAAAGTATTTGTTTGATAGTTATTTAGTATAGATTAAGGAAATATTTATTCTGAAAAATATAAAACCATTTATGTCTGAAATGCAAGTCTTAGCACATAGAATCTCCAAAGTAGATAGCTTAGTTTTCAGCTGTGAAGAAAAATGAAATCATGAAATTTGCAAGTAGAAAAGGCCATATTGAACGGGGTAACCCAGACCCAGAAAGACAAATGTCAAATGTTCTCTTTCATTTCAGGTTACCAGATCTAGATCTTCAGATATAAATATATAACCTGGAGTAACTGCAAAAACCTGGAAAGTAAAAAGGGTTGTTTGGGGTGGGGTAGGACAATAGACAAAGGAATAGTAGGAAATAAGTGATGTGAAAGGGGAAATGGGAAAATAAGGGGGCCATAATTAAGAAGGGGGGCTAAATACACAAGAAGGAGAGTAAAATAACAGTAAGGATGTATGATAATATCATAAGAAACCACACTATTAACTATCTATTGAAGAATAGTGCAATACATAAAAGTTTGTATATAAAGATGCAGATGTAGTTTAAATGAAAAAATTCCAACTGGGTTGACAGTGCTCTCCCCAAGAGGCATAGACTATCTAACAAAACCCTACACCAAGCAGGGCAGTGGTGTCTTTAAACCCAGCACTTGGAAGGCACAGGCAGAGGCAGCAGCAGGGGCAGAGGCAGGTGGATCTCTGTGAGTTTGAGGACGGACTGGTTTACCTGTAAGTACTAGTTCCAGAACAGCTAGTACTGTTATACAGAGAGAGACCCTGTCTTGAAAAAAAATGAACAAACAACAACAACAACAAAACAAAAAAGTAAAACAACAACAAAAACCCAACCACCAGGCATGAAAAGCTTTTTTTGAGTTAGATTTTCTGAGAGACTACCAAAACATTTTAAGTTATCGCCATTGCTTTTTGTTGTCCCAGGAGGTGGAGGGGAAGAACCAGTTACTGAGGATACCTTTGTACTTCAGCTGCAGGGCACAGAAGCCTGAGATTGATCTGACCTGAGAAAATTCTGCCTGAGAACTGCCTTTCATGGAACCAAAAGAAACGATGCAAGCTTCCAAAGGAAGGTAGCATCCAATCATTCTATTCAGCTGTGATGCCTATGAACCACCACAATGACCAGTGTGGCAATAGTAGCATAGATATCTTGGTGGTAATCAACAGCCCTCTAATTGTACTTAAGACACACTCAACAAGAGAGAAACCATGCCTGATTCCAGAAAGCTAGCCAACTCTCCAGGGCTTGTCTAGTAACAAATCTTGAAGGGGAACCTCCAGCTGCCACTTTTCTAAAGCAGCATAATCCCTAACTACTCTCACACTCACAGATAGGGGTAGCTCTCATCTCTCATTGAAAAAATTTCTCTTTGTAACAGAGTCTATAGAGAAGACCACAATTTATCGAAATGCAGAGATGTAGAGCCCAGTCCCAACTGATACATCTGCAACGTAACTCCTGCACCTAAGGCTCAGGGAAAGTCACAGAAGAGGAGGTGGAAAGATGAGAGCAAGAGAAAGAAGCAGGAAATCTGCAGTGACATTGTGTCTGCTAGAAATGTCAGAGAAACCATACCCATGAAATCTCACCGGCATGGCTCTCTAAACATAGCCCAAAGAGGTAACACACTATTGAATACGATAACATGGAAGGAGGAAAGCTCATGGGACTGCCTCCCTAGACAAAGAACTATAGAAAACTGAGAGATGCTGAGAGAGGGAGAAACAGTCTTTATCAGGGATGAACACATCATTTGGTTATCCGATACAAAATGGTCAGCCCTGAAAACACATACAAATAACATTATATAGACTGAGCAGGTTGTAATTACTTTTATATTCATATATTCACACACAAACATGCATATATATACATATACATATATATATATATATACATACATATAAAAAGAAAAAGTGACTATGAATTTGAAAGAGAGCAAGCAGGATATTTGGGAGGATTTAGAGGGAAGAACGGAAAGAGGGAAATGA
Source organism: Microtus oregoni (assembly GCF_018167655.1). Taxonomy (NCBI): domain Eukaryota; kingdom Metazoa; phylum Chordata; class Mammalia; order Rodentia; family Cricetidae; genus Microtus; species Microtus oregoni. The sequence continues at coordinate 5,811,791 of NW_024543070.1, forward strand.
TAGGATATAATTATAATCTCAGAAACCAAACACTGATGTTTTTGAAGAGGACAGGGCATATAGCTCAGTGGTAGGACACTTGCCTATCACGGGCAAGGTCTAAGGGTCATTTCCCAGCTACACACACGAGAGAGAGACAGAGAGAGAGAGAGAGACAGAGAGAGAGAGAGAGAGAGAGAGAGAGCTACTTTAGAAATAACTGCAGCAGTCAATACTAAAAGAAAGTGCAGTGATAGAATTACTCAGGACCCTCAAATTTTATAACTAGATTAATTACTTTTTGCCTGATTCAGAGCATGCCATGAAAACGCTTAATAAACTATTCTCAATGAAAACAAGATATAGGTATGTGACATGTGTAAGAAACACTCTGCACTTACATATATATTTTCTGTCTATAAATAATCAAGAAAAAGTAAGTAATTTACCCCAGGATCACGATTCCACATATAATTCAGCAGGAGTTGGGGCAGGCTGTGGCTGTTAGGTTACTCAACCCTCAGGAGGTTGTTATGGCAGGCCTCAGAGATGGTGGCTTTCTTCAGGATAAGGTACAATTTGCATCACTGAAACCTCAGAGATAATGGGCCCAAAGTAGCTGGGAAGAGATTTTCTTGCCACTTAAGGGCACTATCAATTTGAGCACAAGCGTTTCCATTCCAATTTTGTAGTTACTATAAAAACCACGTTGAAAATCCAAAATAACTGTTGCCATCTTTCCAATTTACTCCAATAGTATGTTAGTGTTAGGATTGCCCACCAATTATCCCTGTTTGGTATTTGGTTATTTTTGTCAGATTATTCCACAGGTTTACAACCTGGCAGAATTTATTTATGGTCTCCGGAGAGGTATTTTGCTTTAAATACTGAAAAAGCTAACCAAAGCCTGAAAGAACTATGGCTCTGTTTCTATACAGTAAAGTGATGTTTGAAGAACTTTTTGAGGTCACTGTTCTCTAAAGAAATGAGGGACCTGATGCTGTTATATGGACCAGTAGCATCTTCTCAAGCAATGCTCAAAGGTTGGTGATGCATTAGAACCACTGGAGGAACCATAGCAGCCATCCTCCAGCCCTGGTACCTCAGGTTATTCTAGAATGAGTCCTGGACATTGATAGTTTAACAACTCTGTAGGTAATTTTCACAAACTCCCCTTTAGAAAAATCCCCAGGCAATTCAGCAAGGATTGAGAATCAGCAATCCAAAATAATGGCTGCTTTGTAGTGTAGCTTAATAAAAAGATGTTATTTTATTAGAAATTACTTGTTTTTTAACAGTATGGTGGGCATCGTGAACAGTTGCCCTGATAGTTTTATAGCAGACAGTCTGGATGTGATGGCTAAGCTTGCTACAACACTGATGTTCCCTCCTCACCTCTAGAGATGATGCGTAAATGAATAGTTTACATTTGACCTACCTCTAAAGAAATGAAAGGCAATAGATTTCAGCAATGTACGGAGATCAATCATCATGACCGTGAGATCCGATGACTTTTAAGAGTGACTTCTACTCGTGCTAACCTGCTGCTTGTAGTATTTCAGCATTTAATCATTCAGGGGAAGCAAAGTCAGAGAGACCGAGACTTTGCCTCAGTTGTCCTAGATATTAACCCAGACACAGAAAGTATGATTATTTGTTTTCTCAGTTCTGGGATTCCAGTATCCAAACATGATGCTTCAGTATCCTGTGTATGACAACATGGGCAGATGTTGGAAGAGTTTTGAAGAACAGGCTAGACAGCATTTTACTAAGCACAGAAAATCATGGACAATCCTCATCAGCCCTCAGAAGATAAGGGCAGAAAGAAACTAGCCTCTGATAGAAATGAGACCCTGCAGGAGACCAGAGCAAAGGCTAGGCCTTTTCCTTCACGGTAAAGAGCTCACAGCCGTCCGCCCAGGCCCTTGAGATTGTGCAAGGCTGAGCTTAAAGGGGATGAACTGGATGTATTTTTAGACAGAAAACTTCTCTGCAAGTGGCATGATTATTACTAGCGACTCTATTGTAATTTACAATGAGATTCGGGAGCAAAAACAAAAGCAGAAAATGGGGCGATTTGGAAAGTCACAGGTTGCTTAAAATGAAACAAAACCGTTCATGTTTATGACAGCATAGCCCCTGGAAGTGGCTGGATAAAAGGGTTCCAGGTATTGTCAGAAGACAGTGGGATAAAGACCTTCAGCAGGGCAACTCAGAAAACTTTGTAGCTGCTCTTCCCTCACCATCCTAGGGGCCTAAGCTCAGTGTTTTCAGGACAGCCTCTATTAGGTTCACGTGCCAGCACTACCTTAGGTCACCACTTTCTGCTTCTTGGAGAGTGTTCTAAAGATTCTCTAGATACAGTTCATGCAGGCACAGGCATGACTGAGTCACTGCTGGATGGAGGCCTTGACAGGAAGTAGCAACCACATGGTGTGCAGAATGCAAGAGGGATAGCATTAGAGTGGCTTCCTGGTTCTTCTTTTGTGATTTCAAAGAAATGCTAAGAAATCAAGTATACATTGCCTCAGAGATGGAGCCACTGCAGAGACTCTCCAGTGAGGCCAGGGGTCAGGAGGGTTTAGATGGCATCCCATGATTGAGCCACCCATGGAAGAAAAAGTCAACCTAGAGCTGACTAGCAAAGCTATAAGGTGGGGCTGCCTATAATGTGTGCTCTTGGCACACATATCATAAGGCACACTGCCTGTTTGGAGTTTGAAGACTTAATGTCTGTTTTCTACAGCTTTCAGTCTGTTATTGGACAAGTTATTTCTTTCTACTTCCTTATTTCCTCTGGAATGGGAATGTTTATACTCTCCCTCTCTCAGACTCGTGGACACAAGTGACTTGCTTTTATTTTAATGGCTCACAGCTAGAGCAGGTTGCTTCAAGTCTCAGATGTAATGAGAGCTTGGACATGATTGATACAGGAGCAAATGAAGATTTGGGGACTTGTAGAGATAGAATAGCATCATGTAAGTGAAACAAATGAACCTTCGAGACTAGGGAATGGAGATTATGTCTTGGAATAAATTGGCCTCCAGGGATTAATATGCTGGAGGCACAGTCCCCACTTCAGGCAAGGCAAAAAGTGTTGGAACTTTTAAGACAAAAAGCTTCATGGAAAGTTGTTAGGGCTTTGTGGACACTGCCCTTGGTAGGTATTAATGATGGTTTAGAGAACTAGCATTTAGGAGAGAAAGTCATCATTGGGAGATCAACTCACATCTTAGGATCCCTTTGCACATGACTCTGCATATCTGTCCTTTATCCTCAGCATAGATCAAACAGTTGAAGCTCTATCTCCCAGATCTCTCAGTTCAAAAGAGTTCCTGTTCATTAGTCTTTCTTTTCCTTCCTTAAACCCCTTTCTTCTTTCCTTTCTTATCTATCTGTCTGTCTATCTATCTGTCTGTCTGTCTGTCTGTCTATTGACAAAGTCTTCCTCTGTAGATCAGGATAAGTTTGAACTTGTGACAGTCCATCTGCCTGTTGAATGATTGAATTATAGGCATCTGTCACCATGCACAGCCAAACCACATTTTATAAAATAAGGACCTAGCCTCATATATTTCCCTGCAGTAACAGAAAAAAAAAACCTCAATCTACTAATTAACTGTTTGACAAGACTTCAGTTCCCTCAGTGCCATTTCTGACTCATGAATGTATAGAACTGCAATAGCTAAATTGTACATAGCTCTTAATTTGTGTCAAATACCCCTCTATTCACTCTTTAAAATATTAACCTATTTAATTACTGCATAAATCATTATTATTTCCCTATTCTACAGAGATAAAAATTGAACAGGTAAAGCTAAGGAACTTCCCAAAGCAATGAAGAATCAAAAACAAAAACAAATTAAAAAAAAAAAGAATCACTTGGGAGGTGGAGTTCAAGGTCAGTCTTAGCTGCATAGTTACATCCTGGGCTACATGAGACTAACTGAAAAATATTTTCCCCTATGGATAAATGCTACAGATGAAAATAATGTTAGCTGTGGTTCTTTCTGACTACTTCTGAGTATACAACTATAGATGGCTTATATATTTTTGTTGTTGTTGTTAGCAGAAAAAATCCAAAACATTACTGAAAAGAACTGAAACAGATATTTCAAAGAAGTCCTGGAGTAAGTGTGTGACTTCTAGAAGACCAAGGAGTTGTACTTTTATTTATTTTCCAACTTCTTTGAAATTCAGAATTTTATGATACATACAGTGCATTTTGATCAAACCCATCCCCTACTGCTTTCCCTCCAAATTTCTACTATGTGCCTGATACTTTCCCCTCCCAACCTCATATGGTTTTTATGTTTTTAATTTTTAAACCCATCGAGTTCAATTACTTCTACCTGGATATCAGACTGTCTACTGGTGCATGAATAGCCATTGAGGACCTCTTTGAAGAAAACTTACTCTTTCTGCCCCTGCCATCAGTTGCAATAGTTTCTCAACTACCAGTAGAGCTGGCTTTATGAGATGCCTACCGTCACCATGCGGGGGATTAGGCTGGTTTGATCTTGTTAAGGTCTTTTGAATGTAGTCAGAATCACTTTGACTTCATGTACCCAATGGCCCTGTCATGTCTAGCCAATAATGATTTGATTCATATGTCCACTATGTCTGACTCTTAGATCTTATAAAGAAGCACTTTAATCCAGTACTTCTCAACCTTCCTAATGCTGCAACCCTTCAATACAGTTCCACATTTTGTGGTGACCCCCCAACCATGAAATTATCTCATTGCTACTTCCTAACTGTAATTTCGCTACTGTTATGAATCATAATGTAAATATTTGATATGCAGAATATCTTATATGTGATCCCCCAAAAGATTGGGACCCACAGGTTGAGAATGACTACTTTAACTCCTTTCTGGGATGATCTCTGAGTCTTGGGGGAGGTCTGTGATACAAATGTCCCATTTAAAGCTGAACACCGCATAGTTTCTTATTCTATGCATATTGATCAGTCGTGGGTCTCTACTGAAAAAACCTTTTTGGAAGAGGGATGAGAGATGTACTAATGTATAGGTACAAAGACAAGAACTTAGGGACAGTTCCACACTATGCTATTTAATAGAATAAAGTACTATTATTAATTCTCCTCAATGATCTATGTCCTAGCTAGCTGCAAGTTTTTGGTACAGTTGACAATATCAGGTATGAGTTTCTTTTCGTGGAACAGCATTTAAATCCAAGCAGAAAGTAGTTGGCTATTCCCATAACATTTGTGTCACATACTAAATATATATCAACTGAAACTTATGAGTAGATAATAAAATATAATACATATACACAGTGCAATATTTTTTAGTTATATATAAAAATGAAATTATGAAAATTGCAGGTGAACAGATGGAGATGGAAACAATGATTCTGTGTGAGGTAACCCAGACCAAAAAGACAAATGTCATATGTTCCTTCTGAAATGTGAATGCTAGATTTGAAACTTTGGAAATGTGTATATAAGTAACTGAATTACCTATATAAGCCAGGAAAGGCACCATAAAGGTAGGGTGCAAGTGGTATGAAGGGGGAGGGGTGAATAATGGAGCAGGAAGTGTAAAATTGTGTCAGGGTGTGAGGGCAGGACAGTGGAGGTTGTATTTGGGAGGGTTAACTAACGCTTAAAGACCTTTGAAAGAGCTGATAGAAACCTACTCTATTGAAGCTGCTTAAGATATTTACACACACACACACACACACACACACACACACACACACATGGGGTTTAAATGAAGTTAGCCTATAACTGGGAGACAATGTCTCTCCCAGATAACATAAGGTATGAAGTTAAAAGTCCAGTGACAGGTTACCTCTTTTTGAATTGTTGTCCAGTTGGGTCCATAGACTCCCTTCAGACGTTAGAGGGCATTGCCATTGCCCGTGGTTACTTTGGAGAATTTGATGCTAAGACCCTATTGCTGAAGACACCACATACTTGAGTCACAGGGCGTGGAGAAATCAAACTTGTTCTGACTTGACTAGCTTTCATAGTGCTAGAAGTTTCTGTTTATGGAGTGGAGAAAAGTTTTAGCAATCTTCCTCAGTTGTGGCCCTTGTGAGCTCCAAGCTAGATGGGCTCTGCTGATGCAATATTGGCATGAATGTTAAAGGAGCTGTGATTTTCGAACGCTCCTTGTTCAAGTATTAATCCTGGAAGTTGTTGAACAAATGAGCAGGGAAAGAGCCTCTAGCATGAATGCAGTGAGCCTTGGACCCCAGAGCAATGAGCCTCAAGCATGATTGCAGGCAATCCTTGAGCATTAGTGCAGGTGAGGCAGTGAGTCTCGGGTTGTAAATGTGGTGAAGCTCAGGCATGAGTAGTGGTCCACAGGAAAGAGCACAGCCAGCCTTGGGAATGGGTGCGGATCAGTCTCAGATGTGAGCACAGCGAGTTTGGGGTGAGAATGCAGAAATCCAGGGGGAACATAACACTGAGCAGAGTTTTCCAATTCTCTGAGAGATATGAAATACTATCTTTGTTGGGAGGCAGAAGATACAAGCATTGCATCACGGTACATTCAGGAGACATCTGATGGAAGAGATTAACACTCCGATTCATCTCTAAGTGAGTGTACAGTGCAGGAAGGGAATTAGTTTTCCAGGGCAAGGGAGACATGGAGAAATAGCTATGTATTTTAAAATTAGTTCATTGTTAACAATTCCACCAAACTGATTGGTACCCACCATTCAGCCATCTTTTACATAAGCCGGACAATAGCTGAAGCAGCTATTTGGAGTAAATTACTGCCATTGTAAAATGTGATAAATGTCATATTACATCAACAGAAAGGTTTTTTTTTTTAATTTCTCTTTTCAACCCACCTCTCCTTAGTCCAGTGTCTTTGCCAGAAGAGGAAAATGCCTTTTTTTTTTTGTCTTTCTTTCCAAACATTGGCAAGAATGTCTCAGTCATGTGAATGCAGCAAGGCAGGACACATCTTGTAAAGGTTTTTCATTTTAATATTCTTTAATGACCAATAATGAAGCCTTTACAGTTAATCTGCTGTTCTCATGAAAACAATCTAGATGGTTAAGAAAAAAAATCAATCATTAGTGAACAGTAAGTGACAGCTCCCAACAACACAGCTGTATTTTTGCAAAAGTGATTAAACATTGTCTGCATTCATAATTGCATGGTTAATAAGAATGTTGAGCACCAAGTCAAGCATTGTTGCTAATGATGACAGATTATGATGCTACGAATGCTTTAGAGTTACCAGACTAAATTTTCAAAGGCAGTCCTTGGAACAGAATGCACACAGGCCCCCTAAGTATTCAATTTGCATGGACCATTAACAGGTTTGTGCATGGCATTTGGGAGCTTTGCGGTTGAGATTCTTTTGAAAATCTGACCCATTATGACAGAAAGCATCTGTAATCAACAGTAACTGATCTCCCTTTGCCCAGCTTGGTAAAAGGTGCAAAGAGCTCTATGTGTGGTTTCATGGGAGTCCAAAGACCCTTTGATAAAGAATCCTTGAGTCCCAGAGGAAGACAAGAATGTCTAGGGACATAATTCAAATACAGAGCTTGGTGTATGCACCAGAGTTCTGCAAACACGTGTGGGATGGGTAGACTGCAGAAGGTCTTACCTTGGAGCTCCTATCAGTAATTGCCATTTGACCATCAACATACCCACTGAATTTTGGGAATTAATGGGTCAGTTCACAGGTTTAACTAGTCAAAACCTGAGGCTGCCGCCATGGTTTACTGGGGATTGAGAGCTGTGCTGTGGTCTGAATTTCATTCCATTTGGAGCTGTGGGCGGAGTGAGTCACTGGTTGTTGAAAAGCACTGCTTCCTCTCAATTTGTCTGTATTCTGCTCAGGAAGGAAGCAGTTCCATTTATGGGGCTATGCATAGTCACAATTTATGAGGAAGGCTACATGCTGGAAGGTAATTTATGAATTTGTACATTCTTGAAAACACTGTGCATCTCTCTGGGATGTTGGAGGTCTGATGGAATTTTTTGGTAGCATTATGACTTGTGTTATTTACTTATTCCTCCTTTTATGTATATCTCGTCTTGACAATAGCTTGGCCTAGAGAAGAGGAACAATTTGTATTGTGCCCTGACTGGCTGAGAGCCCCTCATTTGGTGCTATTTTTTCTGTCCTTGTCAGCTGTGGTAAGAGTAGAGGGTTATAAACTCTCTTAGTGTGTAAGACAGATGGACAAAGGGTTGAGAATATGTCTTTCTGATGGTTGGGACTCAAATGTTACTCTGTTATTCAGTGGTGACATTCGACAACTCTTGGAATGTTTCTTTTCCTCACTAGTAAAACAGAAATAAGAATAATAGGCAGCAGTTTTTTTATATTATGAGGACTCATGAGGTAAGTATATCAAAGTCTTAGTTTGGGACATGATATACACCAGATGAAAGTGTATTCATCCTGTCTTTATGGCTGTTAAGGCAACGGGACTTGGGTCTGGACAATTATAGGCCACAGTGGAAGCCAGAATCTCTTTAACTTGTGAGGGTCATTCTTCATGGGTCTAGGAGGAGATGAAGCAGAACTTTTGGTCCATATGTGATGTGATTGTAGCCACCAATAAGGTACTAACATACTATGAGATAAAATGTTTTTCTCTTACCTCTTGGGAGATACATACATATAACAGAGTAATCAAACTATGGTCAGTATCCCAGGAACACAGGTCAGAGCCCAGCTCTCACAGGGTCTAAGGTTCCACAACCTACTTCTAGTACTGAACATCATACTCAGAGGTATTTACATTCAGGACTTGAGTTGACATATTGATGGAAGGAGCATTATAGAGTCTAAGAAGTCAACAGAGTAGGCTACAATGGTGCTTGCTCAGATCCTGTCTGTGCTTCTGCTTTTAGAGTAACTCTCCCCATTCACAAATATGCTTTACAACCCTGGTTCTCTGGTTACGGATTAGGCTCCCAACCTTGAATCTATGGATAGGCAAAACCTTTCATTCTTTTTATTAATATTTTGATACAATACATTTTGATCATGTTCTTTCCCTTCAGTTCCTCTTAGATCTTACGCACATCCCTATCTACCCAAATTTCTTTCTTTCTCTCCTTACAAAAAAGCATGGAAAAAAAAACCCAATAATACTAAAACTGTGAAAATTAAAAAACAAACTAAAAAATTAAATAAAAGAATAAAGTAGAAAATCAATGAGATTTAAAAGAATACCAAAATAAATAAAAAACAAGAGGTGCACAAAGATATATAGAGTCCATTTTGTATTGGCCAGCTACTCATAGACAAAGGCCCTACCCTGGAGTGAAGTTGATATGCCTAGTGATACTATTGGTGAAAACTGATATTATCTTTCCTGACAGACCTCAATTGCAAATAGTTTCTTGGGTGGGGGCAGACCTTTGAGTCCACTTCCCTTCTTAGCCCTGAGATTTTGTCTGGTTTGGACCTGTGCAGTCATGTGCATGCTGTCAGTCTCTGTGGGTTCACATCCATAACAGTCCTGCTGTGTCTGGGAAACACTGTTTCTCTTGAGTCACCCACTACCTCTGGCTCTTACCGTCTGTCTGCATCCTCTTCTGCATAGATACATCACCCTTTCTAAAATACCAAGCCGCACAGCCCACGAGTGTAATTAAGAGGCAGTTATTTCTGTCACTGAATGTGGCAAAATAATTAGAACAAGAAATCATAATTTGTAAACTAATATTTTGATGAGGGTGAAACCCAAGGTCAAATAAAGGTTTTGCTTGCTTGTTTGTTTGTTTTACAAAGACGGTCTTAATGGTAGGGTTTCTACCATTACACACTGGCTTCATGATCTGAAGTACCATGTTCTATTCACTATTCTAAATATCTTCCCCAATCTTACTATAAGCCCTACTATGGCTAAAAACTTTAGGCAATGTATTCTACTCATACAATAAATTACGAGGAAGTGAATTATAGTATATACCTAGCATCGGGAGTTCTATTGCATACTTTAGGCTGTGAGAGATACTTAGGGTTTCTATGATACAGGAATAGAAATGGAGAGGAAGCGAGACCGTTTATCTGAGATTGGAACCTTGCAGGGGAGAATTTGGGAGATGGCACAGCAGGATGATAAAATTCCGGAGGCTGGTAGGAGAAGGCCTGGGATGGCTTCCGTCCTATTCGGGCAGAGGACAGCATGCTGACAAGAGGGATGCTGATAAGCAGCTTTCCCTAGACTCTTGCTGTCTGCAGCTAAGGGGAAAGTGAGAAGTAGCGCAGATGGAGCAAGCAGTGGCAGAGGGAGTCAGCGTGAGCTGAGGGAGGATGCTAGCAAAGAGATACGGGAGCCCCAGTAAGGAGATGGGAGCAGTTGGCCTAAGTGTCAACAGCAAGCCAGGGAAAAATCAAAGACGGTGGGAGGCCATGATGGGGATCCAATGAAGCCCCCAATTAAAAGTTCACAGTGGTTATTCGGGATGCAAATAAAGGTAGTTCCCAGTGTGCGGGTAGGAGAGGGAGGGTGGAAGCATATTGGATGGGGGTGGCGAACTGTTTCAACTTTTCAGGAAAAAATCAGTTCAGCCAGGAGTTTATGTAGTAGTATGACATTCTTTGAGTTACTGACTTACGGTTAAGAAGTGAGTTCTCTGGGACCTCCCAGAAAACCCTGACTGCTCTTTGGACTGGAGAGGGAGGGGGAAAGGAGTGGGGGGAGGGGGAGAAGGGTGGGAGGAGGGGGCAGAGGGTGGGAGGAGGGGGAGGGAAATGGGAGGCTGGGAGGAGGTGGAAACTTGTTTTTTTTTCTCCTTTTCTAAAGAATAAAAAAAAAAGAAAAATGAAAAAAAAAAGAAGTGAGTTCTCTGGGTTTTATGGCAAGTGTCTTTACTTGGTAGTGGTGTTAAAACAAAATCTGGACAGTGCCTTTGTAGTTATGGTTAAAAGCTTCATTTTTTCCCCTATGTGTACACAGATTACACATTTTCACTAAGAAATGATAACTGGATAACAAAACTGGAAAATAATTATGATATTTAGGTGAAGGAAAGAAAAGGTCATCTGAAAGAGAAAACTGTTGGAAGCTGTTAAGTCAGTAGATACTCCATAGATATTCATGCTCTAACTCCTGGAATCTTGGAATATGTCATTTTGTATGGTAAGATTACGTCTCATATGTAATAAAATCAATCAAGCCTCCATTGGAGAGAGTATCTTTGGCACCTCAGTGGATGCAATCTAGACATACATGTTCTTAAAGTTGGGCAAACTTTGGCCAGAAAAAGAGAACTTATTGTAGCGAAATGTCCAGGGACATAAACTGTTTTTGGTTTTTAACACAGGAAGGAGCCATATTTTCTAGCAATATTTTCTAGAACCCAAAGAGAGGTGTTTATATCTAAAGACACCTTGAGGAGACCCACATTTGCCTTCTGATGCACAAAATTAGAAAGGAATGGAATGGTCTTATTTAAAGTGGTGTTTTGTTACAGTAGCTACAGAATTCCCTTTCTTCTTCCCCTCCTGAAAGGCTGAATGCTGCTCAGCCTGGTCATGATTTGGAGGCACAAAATAATATTGGAAAAGATCAATGTAACCAAAACCAGTTGAATAGCTTCAGCTTTCTGAATAATGACGGGTTTCTTAGAGGGATTAGTTTGTCTTCAGATGTCTGTTGAGAAATATCTAAACTCACTTTCCACCCTTTTGGACTCAACTATGGTAGGACTCCTGCAGAGTACCCAGCAATGCCTTCACTTCCTTGTGTTTGCCTTATTTTGGCTCATAGGTGAACCCCTCATAGCCATGTTTCTACAGCAGAAGCAACTGCGCAATAACTCACTGTTGATATGAACAGAAGGGGTTCCCTGGCTCAAGCTGGGCTAATCAGAATTGAAACTTCTGGTCCAGGGGTTTCTAATGGATTTCGAGAGTGGTTAGGTGCAGGCAGTTAAAAGGGAGAGGATGTAAATGTGGAGGTTGAGTGGCCACAGACATTGGTATAACTGTCAGGTCTGTAGGGAGAGGCTTCTGAGGTAAAAGCACAGAGCAAAGAAGAGGCTACAGTCTGAAAGAACCAAGAGGGTGGTAGTCTGTTGGCTTTTAGTAAACACTTTTACTTTTATTGGTGCCCAGATACATCTCTGACCCAGATTCTACAAGACTCCACCGTCTCATTACAAAAGCTGTATTTATTTAAAACTTGAGGAAAGAGTTGCTGTTACTTCTAAGCAAAAGAGCCTTGACCGCCGCACCCGCTGGGATGTGGATGAATCAAGAGGGCGGCAAAGAGATTCTATTAATGCCATCTTGGGTCCTCATTTGTGCTTGCTCCAGGAAAGCCTACAGAAAATCAGGCCGCTTAATTATTCAACAGGCCAAGGGCATTTCATCTTTGTACGGCTGTAGCTGTTGCTCATAGCAGGTCTTGCCTTTGTAAGGGTTGGGGCTCCTGGCCATAGCATGCTTTATTAGGCTTCTGCCAAAGGCATCTCATTTTCACATTCAAAATTAATGTTGGCAGATGGATATCTTTGAATCAGGATTTTGTAATTCTAGCTGACTTTTCTTCATCAAGCCTATGCATGCAAACATAGCAGCTCGAAGACCCAGCTGGAGTGCTTTTCTGTAGTTAGTAAATTTCGTTTCTTGGGAGAAAAATTGAAGCCAAAATGGTGTTTTTTTTTTAATTATCACTAATTTCAGAATTTAAAAAGCAACCATGGGACTGAAGACGTGGCACAGCAGTTAAGAGACCTTGCTACTATTACAGAGGACCTGGATTTGGTTCCAGCACACATGCTGGGCAGCTCACAGCTCTGTCTAATTCCAGCTCAGAGGATCAAATGCTGTATTCTGGCCTCTATGGACTTCCACACACATATGCGTGCGTGCGTGCCTGTGCCCACACAGGGACACACATACACACACACACACACACACACACACACACACACACACACAGAGAGAGAGAGAGAGAGACAGAGAGAGAGAGAGAGAGAGAGAGAGAAGGGAAACTATAAAAATCATCTTGTTACCTAACTCTTTAGTCATATAGACAATAGTATATATGCAGGATGGCTAGATAGATTATTTTATAGTCTTTGATTGGATCTGTATTATGCAGAATTAGCAGACCATGGAAATTTAGAAAATGAATTATTTACCAGATCAAAAACATACAAAACTTTGGACTGAAATACTTCATGAATATTAAGTAATTTAATAAGATATCCAGTATTATCAATTTTTATTAACTAAAAATTTTTCTATTAACCTAAGCATGTCCAACCAAGTACAGTGTGTTTGATGGACTCAATATTAATGGAAGGCTAATCCACACTATTCATGCATCTCTTCATCTCCCTGTCTCCCTCTTTCCTTTTTATTTTTCATGAGTGCCTACCTTGTGCCTCACAACTTTTAAAAACTGAACATATAATAGCTAATAATATGTTATGCCCTCGTGGGTAGAGGACACCAAAAGAATGTGACCCACAAATTCAGCTAAACAGGGCTCACAGGGACTCACAGAGGCTGCAGAGGCAATCATGAGCCTACATGGGTCTGTCTTAGGCCCCTGCATATACGTTGTGGTTTATTAGAGTGAGGTTTCTGTGGGACCCCTAACGGTGGGATTGGGGGTGCCTCTGACTCTTTTGCCTGCTCTTGGTACTCTTCCCCTCCTATTGGGTTGATACGAGGGTTTGTTTTTAGTTTTATTGCATCTTGTTTTGCTGTGTTGGGTTGAGATCCCTAGGAGGCTTGCTCTTTTTTTTTTTTTTTTTTTTTTTATAAGGGAAGTGGAGGAGCAGTAGTTCTGTGTAAGGATGGACACTAAGAGTTGAGAGAGGGGGAGGCCGTGGTTGGGATGTATTGTATAAGAGAAGACTTTAAAGAAAAAAATATATAAAAACATAAAAAATGCCCCCAGGAGACCCTCTTTTTTGAGACTATGCACATGATGTTTATATTTGAGTTAGAAGAAATATAAAATGAATATATAGTATAGTTTTAGGTAAAAATGAAAATAAAAATAGTTATGTGTGAAAGAATGGATAAGGTATGATTTCTTATGGTGTGGTAATGTTTACTTGATATTCTAGCCATCTATCACCTGTTTATTTTTCATCTCTGATTATGTAGGAAAGCATAATGACCCCTATGTATTCTTAGAAGACAGAGATTAAGCCATTTTTCCTGACTACAGATTTTATTATTTAAATTTTTTCCTACTGTGCTTCTTCCACTGATATCTCAAAGGGGAATTGGATTAGGAGCTATTCTCTTTTTTCCCCTCAAACAACTGTACTGAGTTTGAGGAAAGTTATTAAACTATGCTGTCAAACAGTCCTTCCAAGTAGCAGCAGATTTCCTCTTTTTCTCCACAATTCTCATCGGATATATTCTGCTGTATATCAAGGACTTGTCTGGCATAGTAACAGTCTTAGGGTTCCTTTTCTTGGCCTGAGAGTCTAGATGATAACATGTCAACTGTTACTGAAGCCAACTCCCTCTGTCACCCGTTCCTGCCAGCTTCAAGACACCGAGCCATAGCTGACTTCCTGTGCACACTGTTGCCAACACACCTGAGTCTTCTCCACTCATCCAGGGTGGAGATACACTTCCCATAGACAAGGAATCCGGCTCTGAATTTACTGTTAGCACACGGGCATTTAAACTCCACAGCCTGGGATATAGACAAGTGATGACTGTCCTTTGACCTCCCTGTATGTACTGTATATTTTTATATGGGTCATACCACACTATAATGCTTCAGAATAAATGATTCCCATGAAGCTGGGACTGTAGCTCAGTGATCAAGTGCTTGCCTAATTCCCATAGGGTCCTGAATTCAATCCCTAGCGTAAAAAGAAGAGAATAGGCTAAAAAAAAAATTAGAACAAACAAAACCAAAAACCAGATGGAACAAAAGAAAAGACCTTTTGAGTTAGAGGCTTAACACAATAAGCATTTATTTAGTCTGTGGCTTGGAAGTTTAGACTGCAATATAAATGGTTGTTGTGGTCATGACTGGGCTCACCATGCCTGGTGTTAAGCTGTTGGCTGGTTTCAGAGGGCTCCTGCTGTAGCTCTGGAGTTCCCTTAGCTCTTCCCAAGTCTGTTAGAGTCAGAGACATACATTCTCTCTCGTATTCATATTCTCATAATAACTGTTGAGGGGAAGAGCAAGCAAGGCCAGTTGTGCACATTACTTTATAGCGCAACCATCTTATTGGTCAAACAAATCTCATGGATAGCCCTGGAGGCAGTGTGGAAGCGACTTGCAGGGTCTAATGACAAAGTCCAGGGGTAGAAGGGAGAGAGGTTAGGAGCCAGGGTCATTAATACCATCAGCAGCATGCTTCTCCAGGGACTAAAAGTTATAGGTTATTTATTTACCAAATGATCTAGGTAGAGTTTGAAGGGTTTGAAGGATTGGAGTAGGGAAGACCTGGAGTCTAGAGTAGACCAGAACTTGTCCAGGCAAGCAGTAGCAATACCTGAATCTGGGGTGGCAAGAAAATTGGGAAGTGGAGCAGTGGGAACTGCCCATGTAGCTAAATATGCTATAGGTGTAGGAGTGTAAGATAGACAAGATAAAGATGGCTCTGGAATGTGACCTGGGTGTGGTAGTGGCTGGGGCAGATGAATAGCCCACTGTGCCTTGTAGGTGAGGGTCTGGAGGTTACTTGTCAAAGAAGCTTGGTGGGGTGAGTGTTCAGGTTCCCGGGACACAGAACAGCAAAAAAGCAAGTTGCTGGAATGGCTGTGTAACCAGAGCTAGGAGGATAGCAGGAGACTGATGGTCACGAGTACAGGGGGAAGACGGTCACTAGTGCAGGGGGATGACAGTCACTTGAGCAGGAGGATGGCAGTCGTGAGTGCAGGGAGATGACGGTCATGAGTGCAGGGGGATGACAGTCACTAATGCAGGAGGATGACGGTCACTGTGAGTGCAGGAGGATTACTGTCGTGAGTGCAGGAGGATTACGGTCCTGAGTGCAGGAGGGTGATCAACATGAGTACTGGGAAGTTGGAGGGGCTCCTTGCTTAGGGACTTTGAAGCCCCTGGACAATAATTGAGACCCACTGTATTGGAGCACTGGCAGATTCCCAGGGCCTGTGGAGGGTGTTTATGTCTTACTGGGTGATCCTTTCCCACCCCTCCTGGGAATGCCAGCCATTCTGTTGTATAAATACTGTCATGCCCTGCTGCTCATGGTTGCCAGGCCCTGCTATGTTTAATCAATCACACTGGCTTCACCTTTTCCCCAAGACTCCAGTCCCCACTCACCTCCAGATGCTCTCTGACTGTCCGTTTTCTTTTACTCCACCCAATTCAATAAACAATTGCCAAACCTGGCAATCAGGGTGAAGCCAAGCGTTCTAAACGCAACTGTTTTGCCTTTACTTTTTCTCTCTAAAAGAAATCTCTTTTAAAGTTTCCCAAGGTGGAAAATGTTTTAAATTACTTCCTTCTACTACCTGTTCTTGAATTCCTCGGGATATCACCACTGATAACATTCACAAAGATTTCTGGGACACAGAATTGAGCTCAAAGGAGTCTGAAGGCTTCTGGAAGTCACCTGATAGGAGAAGTGATTTTGCTGGCTCTGTGGTGGGAAAGTCAAGTGTCACGTTAGACAAACTTGATGAGCAATAGCTGCCTGGAAGCTTGAGCACAGCCCTGGCTGCCTACCCTAGTTTCTCCCTTCTCAAAGGGATTTAATGTTACATGTAAAACAGAAGTTAATAAACACAGATGCCATTTTTCTAGGTCTTGAAGCTGCTCAGTTTGTCTTTTCTTCTTTAGTACTTATGTTCCTGTCATTTGAAATCAGTGTAGCCTTTGTGAAGGACCAAGTTATTCCCAGTGTCAAGGATACCAGAAAATAAAACCTGGATTGCAAAAACAGCTCTCTGAGGGAGTGGGTATGTGTTTGACTCTGGAAAGTCTGAATCTACATACACTTCCTGTTCCTTCAAAGCTGACTTCTGCTGGGACTGGTGATGAGGCTGCTGGATGCTGAATATATTTCTTCTTCTGGCCAACCTCACATCTCACTGTAATTACATGTGCAATCATCCATCATGAAATGAATGTAGTTCTATATCAGAGTTTCATAAAATGTGGTCTGTAGACTTCTGGTTTGCTTAAAAGTGGCTGAGTCTGGGACAAGACAGTGTACATTAAAGAAAGCAAAACAAAACTGGGCATCCCAGGTGACCTCATACTTACTGGTGGATAAGAATAAACTATCCCTGGGGCACAAATGTTCATTCATTTATCCCCTCACTTCCTCTCTTACTCCATCCATTCCTCCCTCTTTCCCTTTTTTCCTCCCTCCCTTCTTTCCAAATCAGGTCTCATTGCAGCTAAAACTGGCCTTGAGTTTGCTCTATAGCTAATGATGACCTCTATCCTTCTGCACCCATTGCCTAAATACTGGGATTATAGATGTTTGCCACCAAACATGGTTTTATATAGTGCTGGGAATTCGTTCCAGGGCTTGTGCCTGCTAAGCAAACACTCTGCATGTCAACTGAGCTCCATCATTAGGCTGCTCCCCTGAAACTGTTCCTTACTATTTGTATGCTTCAGATTAACACATAAGAGCAGCAAATACTATTTAAAATATGATCCTTGCTTGTGACTATGTAAAACCATCCAAGCTAACTTGTGGTTTAGGAATATTATCTCATGGTCATTATTTATTTCATCTTGGCTGTGTTTAGTTAGATGTGGTAAGACTTCTAGGTATCGATTGCTGTTCATACTCAGCTTTTCATAGAAAGTGCTCAATATGACATGGCCTTGTAGCCCTTTTGCATTTAGGATTGTGTCTATTTCTTTCCATTCTTCCTGGGCACAGAAGATTGCCAATTTAAGGTTGCATGTAGCCTTGGTCACTGAATAATTATGGACCTAGAGTATCTGCATTGACCTTTTATCTGAGTGAGAAGTGAGCCCTTGAGATGGATATGTCAGTGGTGTTCCTTGTGGCAGGTTGCTTGTTGTTAGGTGGTTCTGGATAGGAAACATGCCCTTTCTACACTCAGATAAAAAAATGTTTGATTTACACATACCTTGTGCTCTTTTCAAAGGCAGGAAATCATTTCACAAGAAGGAATCTGGTTTTCAGAATTAGGGAAGTGAGCCCAAGTCTCAGCTCTGCCACAGGGCTATGGAACAACACATAAATCATGAGATTGCTCTGGGCTTTAGCTTCTCTTGTCTAGTAGGATCAACAATATTGTATTTTTTGTTTCTCAAGGTATGTAGAGATCAACTCTGTGGCTTTTGCATGAAAACACTGCAAACTGCAAGTCTCTAGAACAGAAATGTAAGAGATGGTTTGTTCTGTTCCTGTGGAATTAGAAATAGATGGTAATTCTGTCTCTGATACTCTCCACAGTTTGCTTCCTTTGGCATATGGGAATTGTGGGGATAAAAGGGCTTACCAGGATCATTGTATTGATAAAAATATAATAACACTTATGATGCATCTAGCCTAAGACATCATATCTTACAGCAACTCAAAGATTTGATGCCCTCCCTCCGGGGCAGGGTAGTTTGTTTGATGGAAATGACCCAGAGGGAGTTTGTATGGAGAGGTGATAAATCTGAGCAGGACCCCCTGCTTCTATTCTACTCAACTCTGGTGATGGGTGGGTGATTTTCACTGTCTCCTTCGTTCTTTTCTCCCCAGAATTTGATGGTGACTCCATAGCAGTAAGGAAGATGACCACAGAGAAGCCATGTGCAGGTTTATGAGGTTTTCTCCTTCTATTTCTTCTACAAATATGGAATTTCTAGTTACTGTGAATTGCTGGACAGCTTCCTGAAGATCTCACCAGTGAAAAGCAGGCCATTCAGGTCCCCAGCTTTTAGTAAGAACCCTCTCACCCGAAGGCGTTCTTGGTGACACACTTCATCTTGCCCATTTCCTCTCAGTTGACTTACTCTTTATCAGAACACTTCACTTGAATTGTCCCCACACTAATTTACTTTGTTAGAAAGGGAAGCCTGAAAACTTCGCACTGTAATAAAGTTTTATAATGGCAATTACAAAACTCCTATTATTTGCCGCTGTGCTGACATTTCAGTGTTTTTATCTCGCTTCATTTGTTAGCTCATTATGGGTTTCATCTGTCACAGCAGCTACTCATTCTTCTGCATGGCATAGGTGCACTGATGGCCCACATTGAGCTGCAGGGGTGATGGGTGGCTGGAGAGTTAGTGTGTGCATTAGTAAATGCATGTATATTAATAACAATATTACAATAGTAAATATTTATATTAATTCTACTAGCACTGATTATCAATACTATTTATACTGTTTATCAATTATGCATTTTGCTCAATAGATAATGGAAATTAGCTAATTTAAGTCTAATAATTTTTTGAAGCTATCTCTATCACCTTTCCTATACTTGTGAATATTTAAAGTTTGAGCAATTGTAAAATTCAATGGGAAGATCAAAACACTGTCCAAAGCAAAAATGCTGCAAAGCATGAAGAATGGGATTTACATTCTGGTCCCCTTGGTTTAATAGCCTGTGTATGTTCCCTGATCCTAATTTTCCTAGGAAAAGAGATGGAAAAAGTGTTGCTGTTCAAACAGCACATGCCTTTAGTTATCTGAACAACAAAGACACATGCAATCAAGCAGCAAGACAAGGAAACTTTTCCCTTCCTACCATCCCATCATTTCCCAACAGCATTGGAATATCTACTACCTGGCAGCTATTGTTCCAGATGCTGAGATGAGCAATCCTCGCCTTTCAGCTTATTCTAATGGCAAACAAATAACTGAGCACACAGACAGACAAATCACGCCATGCCATGTCATGATGACTGGAGAGGGTCACTGAAGTAGGGGTGAGCTGTGAGTCAGCCTCTGTCTTGAAGGTGGCTGGCAAGGTTTCTCTGAGGTCACATGAGCAGAGGGCTGCATGAAGGTGAAGCCTGTGGGTAGTAGACAAGGAGGAGATGGCCATGTAAACCCTCTGGCAGGGTCTTATGAGGACTTCTGGGTGTACCTAGGATAGAAGAGGCTCAGCGAGGGTGATGGAGTGAGGTCTGAAAGTTACCGTAAGATCTGTAAGCCTTGGTGAAGGCTTTGAATTTTATTTTGTTGCAACTGGAAATAATTTGAAATGTTTTTGCCTATTTATTTATTTATTTATTTATTTATTTATTTTGGTGAGGGTGCTAGAATCTGGTTTACCATCCAAATGAAACAACTCTGGATGTTGTGGGTAGATCTGAACCCAGGACTCCAGAGCGTGAGCCGGGAATCCTGCTCCCACTCAGCTACCTTTATCCATGTGTGGTAAGAAGCCAACACGAGCGGTGTCAGTAGTAAGCAACGCTGAAGTCTTTTACTTCCTGCTCTTGTCTTTGGGTTTTTCACATCAACTCTTTATGGTCCTCTTCAGTCCCTTCACTGTGCTCACGGCATTGTGAAAACTCGTCTGCATCCTTATCCTTTCTAGTCCTTTCCTACAAGTTAGATTATTCTTGTACCCAAACCAAATTACACATTGTTCTTATCTCAGGGGGCGTAGAAAGGAATCAGTTGCTTCGGTTTGCTGATAGTATAGCCCTCGCTGCAGATCTGAGACAAATGTACTAGAACTGAAGAGATGGTAGATCAGCTTGCCAGCAGCACCCTTCCTCCGTGACTGGAAGCCAATGCTGGACATCATCAGCACCAAGGCCTGAGTTTGTAATCAGCTCTAAGCTCAGACTCCTCTGTTTGGATAGCACTGGCTGTCTTCTAGCCGAAGTGGGTGATTGGATTGGGGCTATTATCCACCAAATGCTGCTAAGAGCTATTACTATCAGTAGAATAATTGAGCAACCAGCTTTGGTGGAAAACGGAGTTACTTCCCACATCATCGTGATCACTGTCAACTGTTTTCCAAGCCCTACTGGCTTCAGCCACAAAAAAAAAAAATCCGATCTTTAAAACAAAGATGCTTCTTGAATACTTAACCATAAAAGTAAATGAGATTGCTTTAGACTGCTCTGTTAGCACTGCAACCACGCACACATGGAAACGATTACGAACCCTGTGTGTTTAAACGTTGGTAGATACTTCGCCAGCTCTGCTAGTGTATTGTGTACTTCAGTGCAAAAGAGTGTTCCACCCAGCACCCGTCAGCACCATTTTTTGGGGGGAAGACACTTACAATAAAGACAAGGATATTCTAAATACCACAAGCTATTATTTTACGTTTCTGGTATAAAAGGTAATAGTCTTTCGTTTCAAAGCTGGATTACGTTCAAGTACAGTTAGTTACTCTCACATTGCTAAGGGGGTAGTTGTGGGATCAATCCAGCATCCGAAGGCTGGATCCCAGCTACATCTGGGGAAACTTTTAAACAGTTCTATTGCCTTTGCTCAAATCCTTTCTCCACATGGATGGCACTTTCTATCGATGTCTGTCAGTCTAAATTCTTCTTGCTACTCCAGGCCAAGCTCAAATGCTGCCCTTTCAGAAGTGATACTGGCATGGTTTAGCATGTATAATAAGGGAAAGGGACAAAACTGAACATTGTTTTAGAAGTGATTGTGTAGAAATCGTCGCACAGCTCATCTGATCTTTATATCTCTACCCTGGGAGGCAGACATTAGTGCCCCATTTTGAACTGATGCCTGTGTGCTCCCAGAGATAAGAGAAGGAGGAGTCAGGGTACAGAATGAGGTTGATTTGACATTACAACTCCACCATACTCTGACTTCGCAGGGCTTCCAGGGTGCTCAAAGCGAGGCTCACACACCTCTGTGATGGAGGAAGGTCATTGGCTAATAAAGGAACTGCCTTGGCCCATTTTATTGGTTAGAAGATAGGTGGGAGGAGAAAACAGAACAGAACGCTGGGAGGAACAGGAAGTGAGGTCAGACTCCACAGCTCTCCTCTCGGGAGCAGACGCCTGAGAGAGACACCATGCCCCGCTCCCGGGCAGACACACGCCATGAAGCTCCGACCCAGGATGGACATAGGCTAGAATCTTCCCGGTAAGACCGGTGCTCACAGATTATTAGAGATGGGTTGATCGGGATATCAGAATTAGCCAGTAAGGGCTAGATAGAAATGGGCCAAACAGTGATTAAATGAATATAGTTTGTGCGTAATTATTTCAGGGCATAAGCTAGCCAGGCAGCTGAGGTGCCAGGGACGCAGCCCCGCCGCCCCTTATTACTACACCTCTGAGTGCATTGCTGTTTCTTGCTGCTTAGCATTTGTGGGTGTTCTGCGTAGGGCTCTCTAACAGTGTTTTAATAGCCTTGCAGAAAGCTTAGTAAACAAAGGATCTGCCTCATTATATTGTGATACAAATTCAGACATAGGAAGAAAGACATCACCTGACTCATAGGAGATTGGTAAAGGGCTATAGGATATTTTGAAGTGATGCAAAGAGGAGCCCATATTTTCTGCCTGTTGAAAATGGGGCAAGGGTTGGTAGGAGCAGGAAAGATTTTACAGAGCATTGTTTTGGTTCTGAAGGATGAGCAGATGTTAGGAATCTAGATTTGCATCTAGTAGGGGCTTTGGGAAGCGGCTCACACAGAAAGACATTCGGTGAAAAGAAGGCTTGTGAACCAGAACAGACCGTGAGCATAGCAGGGAGTACATCAGGACAACCGGTTATTTGTTAAAATAGAAGCCTGAGGGGTGCAGCCCAAGAAGGGGCTGAGGAGAGAGATGGGCAGAGGTTAGGGTGTGTCTGTGGGCTTTCTTTTCTTCTAATGCATAACTGAGTTTAAACTGAATCCATTGTTTGTCATCAAAACTACTAAACAGGCATGAAAGTAATAAAAAAAATAAGTGATTTTGTTTAAGGTTATATGTGGGGGAGACATTATTTTGTAAATGTCTGAAGAGCTGGAGGAAAGGTAGTTGGGCATCTATTGTAATTATCCAGTCAGAAGATGATGAGAGCCTGGATTGGGTGCTATTGGTGGGAAGGGGAGGTTGTCCACAAAGAGCCAAAGCCTGGCTATTATTCTCCTGTCTACTGTCTTGAATGGTTCTTGTCAGAAGAATTCATCTCCTACTGTCTGTTAGTGTAACAGCTTGGTCCCAACCACATGAATCCTTTTTTATATCTCTGCAATGCTGAGTCTGTTGGCTATAAAATGCCAAAAGCACCAGAGCGCGTGTGCCTGCAAACACATCTGCATTTCTGACTGCTTTCAGCTTGGGAGTGCAGTGCTGTCCTGCCTCCTGTAACACCCCGTGTAGCAGAGTCACCACTGCCATCGTAGGGACATCTGGCCCTGAAAGCATCTTCAAAATTTGTGAGAAAAGCAGGAGGGAAAAATCAGAAGTTCTCCCTCCCCCCCAGGACTCCTGTATTTATCTTTTCATATAAGTAAAGCAAATTATATCATCCTCAGCCACGTGTCCTTGAATCCTGCAGTATTTGTAGTGGGCAGCTTTACTGTCTTAAATCTGTATTGACAGGTATAAACTTACGCAAATAAATTAATAACACAAAGAAGCAAAACAAAGCCGAGCTCCTAGGATGCTGGGTTAATCTGAGAACTAACAGTATCAAAGAAAGCACAGGTCCAGTCCAATGGCTTCCGAGTGGTTTTTCTTCTTGACTGTAGTCAGCCGGGTGCCTATGAAATGTGTAATGCTCCCTGCTTTTCTTATCTGTGTTGTCATTTATGAAATTTATTCAGTACAGCGCTCTACCATGCTACACTTACAGTGTTGCCGTAAAGGTGAAATAAGAAGTCAAGCGGCTATACAGTACTTTACGTGAGGTCCGAGTCTGTGTTTTCCCTTCCCTGCATCTCTGCGGCTACCCGTCTCCCAGGCTCCAGTTACTCTAGGAGGCTTGTGACGCCCACTGAGTGAATCTGGGCGGCTGAGTATGCTGGTTCTGCCATATTGTTTCTTTTAAATTTCCCCAAGAAGATCCTGCGCTGTTCATTCCTGACCATCTTCAGCTGGTAGAAGAATGTATGGGCATTAGGTTTATTCCGGATGAAGGGGGGAATGCCTACCCATCTAGCATAAGGAAAATGATTTCAGGTATGAGACCTGGGAGATATTGGTAAACTGCCACAAATCAAGAAATGGGGAAGTGCTCCTTGTATAGTAAGGTACGGTATGTCAGACTATCTAAGGGATATGTCAGACTATTTAAGGGGTATGTCAGACTATCTATATACAGAGTTACCTCCACCCTCACTCCCTCTGCCACTGCCAAGAAGCACCTTAAACAAATTTCTATGTAGATTTAAAAAAATGCTTACCTTAAATTCTGAGTCAGGAAAAAGTCTTTAAAAAGAAGCCATTAAAACCATATATTGCAAAGAACAAGATTTTATATCCCTCTTTCCTAAAAAAGAATGTTTTCTTATAGATCCTTAATCATCTGTAGACAGATACACCCTGAGAGTTGCCGCCACACTTCCTGGGTTGTTTTAACGTTTCTGTCTTTAAGCATTGGAGGTGAAGGGCCCAGCACACTGGCCATCCCATTGAATACCCCAGCAATTCTCCCTTTTGGACTGGTTATATTAGAATCTTCATTTCCCCTACTCCCTATTCCTCTTTGTATAGCCTTCCTGTGTTAACATAGCCCTCCCCCTTTGTGTACATATTTAGTTTTATTGTAACAAAGCAACTTGTGCTCTTTCTGCATTTCAAACACAGTACCATCTTTTTTTTTTCTTTCGGGTAGAAGCAAAAAAACAAATTAATAATAACCAAAATTACACTAGAGAATATCGATTCCAAATAAAACCCTATAGGTTTGCTTCTCTTCATTGAGTGACAGAACTCAAGTCATCAATAGGGGAAAATTTTATTTCAACAGCATCATCTTAAACACCACAATCAAACATTCCAAAGGAGAAGCCATGGTTGCCGAATGCCCTCTTAAGCAACCCAACCATCTCAAACTTACCATTTGCCGACCTCACATACCCTTGCATTAAGTTTTGTTCTCCTTCTTAAAAGAAAACAGACAGATACATGGTATAATATATTAACCGTCCATATTCACACAAAGACACAATGTAATCTCTGAGCCCAACATACAGAGGGAGGGAAAAAAAGCCAGAATTCTATGCAGCGCTTACACAGGTCTTAGTGCCCTCCAGCTCTTCCAAAGAGAAGGAAGGAAGCAGTATTTTCTTTTCCCCCAAGGGCACCGTGGTCATGTCTGTTTTTTATTGCTGCCATAACAAATTATGACAACCCTGTGGGTTTCAGGCAATGTCCATAATTCTGTAGGTCAGAAGTCTTGGGAGACTCTTTGTTTAGATGCGGTCTCAGCTTAGGGTCTGCCAGGTTGGACTCTGGAAGAGTGTCTCTGGAAGAATTTTCAGGCTTATTCCTTTGGTATAACCTATCTCTGCAGTAGAGAACTAAAATCAACAACTGGGTTTGCTTTGTCCTCCAAAAGCCCCCTGCCCTTTCCTCACGCTGCCCATATCCTTCTACGTCAAACCTTGTGGACCACCCCTTACTTTGCCTCTTCTGTTGCCAGTCATAAAATTAGCTTGCTTCTCTAAGGGCTCACATTGGGCCTGCTCTGAGAGTCCAGAGAAACCATGTCTTAAAGTCAACCAATGTGAGACTCACCCCATTTGCAGAATCCATTTTTCTCTGTAAGAAAACACACTCATGCCTTTGGGGACCAGGATAGGCATTTCTTTAAAGAGGCCATCTAAGAAAACCTGCCCACACATCTTCTGTGAAGGAAAACTTTGCCAGATGGTGATGATTAGTCTTCTGTAGGCCACAGCTGGAACCAGCACTCATTAACGAAGCACTCACTTTGCATAATGTCTCGGTAAGTTCCTCTCAGGTCTATGTTGCAGAACAGTATTTGGAATCAAAATTTATATTTAGTTACTTTAATATCAAAAGACAAGTCCCTAGCCAGCAATTAGAAGACGAAAGCTGGGGACATGTTTCACATGACGTATGAACCCGTCCAGGCACAGAAGTACTTGGTTTGTCTCATGGTCACTCAGCCATGTTCCGGGACTGATGATACCATGTGTCATGTAAACACGCTTCAAAATAGCAGAGCACAGCCCTGAATGAAGCTGTGGGTGTGCGTTACTGTCAGTGGAAATCGTGCTCCTGAATACATACGGCTTTCTTTTCTTTTTCAGGCCAGGGCAGGTTGTAGGAAACATTCTATCACGAGGGACTAGAAGTGAGTGTTTGCCATCACCTGCTTCCCAGTGATATTCAAAAGAAGTTGTTCTGTGTTAGTAATTAATTTAACAACCCCCCCCCCTGCAAAAAATAAAAAATAAAAAGTGAAAAGCACAGGCTGGTGAGATGACTTATTCAGTAAATGTACTTGCTGCCAAGGCCCGAGTTCCATCTCTGAGGTTCAAATGGTAGAAGGAGAAAACTGACTCCCGCGAGTTGTCTCCTAACCTCCGCATGTGCCTCCCCACTAATAATACATAAGTGTAATTTAAAAATTAAATATATAATAAATTTGATTAAATGAGGAGTAAAGATTAAATATTCGAGCCACGTGATCAATACTGCAATCAGTACTGCAGTAGCTAAACCAGAAAAAAAAGGGGAATCTGGTTTATGCGCGGTCAACTCTATGCTATAAGAAGTCTTTAGGAACATAGATGGTGCTGGGGTCTGACAAATGGGAAGGGCGCTAAAGATGACTTTCATACGAAAGAATAAATGAGTGGCTGATTATTAGATTTTATAAATGTAAGTAGATGTCACTTTCTCCCTAAGGCATTGATGAGTTGGTGTGTCGGACAATGGTCAGACACAGACTCGAGGAAGTTAGTAGTGATGGCCACACATCAGAAGTGCCACAGGACATCTCTGTGGTTATCTGTATTACATACAATGTTAGGCTGCTCCATACATTTTCTACATCATGCTTTCAGGTTTATTTTTAAGGCATGTCCTTTATGGAAGAAAAGCACACAGAAACTGCTCAGAATGGAAAGAGAATTGTACATCCGTAAAGAAGATACAGTTTTATTAAAAATCTAAAATCAACGGTAAATAACATAATAGCAATGTAACAGGGACGAGGGAATTCTACCCTGAGAAGGGTAGAATTATGTAACTCTTGCAATATTGCCTGGTGTTATGACCTCTGGTGAGAGAGATCTTCAGCTTCTCACAGAGGGAAGATGGGGTCTGCATTGTGCCGTCTTCCTGCGTGAAGACCCTTGGAAGGGCAAAGGTGCTCATTAGCTTTACTTTAATTCACCGAGTTCTCTTGTAGGGCACGTTAAAAGACGATTCTGATTTCCTTCTGTATCAACTGTATTCTTGGACTGGGAAATCAAATTTTAACGTGAACTTGCAAACAGCCCCAATGCTGCACAACTCATTCATATTCTAGCAGCCTCCGCTGAAGCAGGAAGCAGAGTCAAGCTGTTGCCATGAAGCTTGTTTGGAGAGCTCGGGAATTCTCTCGGGACCCCTTGATCATTCTTCTCAAAGGGGCTTTTGTCCCTCTCTTCCCCTGTTTTCTGCAAAGGGTTTGTGTCCGACATGCAAGGATATCATGAGGCCAACAAGGGTGTGTGGAGTCTTCTGGGACTGTGCTCCCTTAATTTGAAGTCTGCCTTCTGACGAGTGTCCTTCCTTCCTTCCCACACCATCACACTGACAAGTTTCTTTTCATGCTACTGCCTTGTAAAACTTTACTGTACAATAAATGAAAACCGCTCTTTCCTTTTTAAGGGATACGCTTTCTTGTCAGTGGGCACTTTTTTCATTTTAAGTCTTTTGTGAAAAGGGCTGTCAAAATCTTATTAGAATAGTGTCTTTGGATACTATTGTCTGCTCAGAAACACCAATTGACTTAAAATTTCTTAAATATCAGGCACCAAAAAGTATCAATTCAGTAATATTACCTTTAAGTATTTTATAATTATTTTTCTTTTGAAAGGTATTGGGGCAGAGAGGAAATAGTCAATAAAGATAAAATAAGTTTGTGTTGACATTACTATTCCAAATTATACATAGGGATGTATGTTGAAGCTTAGTATATAGAGTTGATATATTTACTTTAGTGAATTTAGGAATAATACCATTTCATTATATTTTAGGAAGCTGAGTATTGCTGTTTCCCTTTAAAAATGTTGATAAAAGAAAGCGTTTTGACTTCATAACATTCTCATGGAAATATGAATTCCTGCTTCATACCAAACATGTAGAAAGAGGAAATAAGGTAGCTCTTAAGGGAAGCCAAAGGAAATGAAGTTGGTCAGTCACATTTGCATTAACCCAATTGATTGCATCATAAGATCGTTTTCCAATAGGTATTAATCTTGTTCTACATATATATTTTGACTAGTGCTGGGTTCTTAACCTTTCTAACGCTGCAACTCTTTAATACAACTCCTCATATTTCTATGACCCAACCATAAAAATATTTTTCTTGCTACTTCGTAGCTGTAATTTTGCTACTGTTACAAATCATGATGTAAATACCTGTGTTTTCCAATGGTCTTAGGCAATCCTTGTGTAAAGGTCATTTGATGCCCCCTGAAGGGGTCATGACCCAAAGGTTGAGAACCACTAGACTAGCCTGTGAGTACATGAGAGAGGGAATCTATGAAACTAGAAAATAAACTGTAAACAAAGTTTTGCAAAATACCTATGTTTCTCAGCTAGTCTTGACCTGGCTTAAATAATTGTCCTGCCTCAGCCTTGCAAGTGCTGAGGCTACACGCATGTGCTATCATGCCCATCACTCTACACTTGATACTGAGCTGTTACCAAATTTCCATTGCTACATATGTATTCATTGTAGTTATTCCATGTACATACACATGTTTAACTAAGCAGAAACTTTATTAAATAGATTTGTATTTATTTTCAAGATGAAACAAGATTCAAAATAAATTTCTAGCACACGAGAAGCAAGGCTATCATCTGAAGCAGGAGAGTTTTTGAGTGATGAAATCTGAGAATGCTTAACTGTGTAATGGAAAAATTCTGATGTTTGGAAAGCAGACACAAACTGACACACTCATTCATAGATTGTACAGGAAAATAATACTTGCTTTGACAGAAATGTTGCATGTTTTGGGCTGGAGAGATGGCTCAACAGTTAAGAAAATCTGTTGCTCTTGCAGAGGACTTGGGTTCAATTCTTAATACTCACATTGGGTTGCTCATAGCCTTCTACAGCTCAAGTCCCAGGGAATCTGATGTCCCCTTCAGGCCTCTAGAGGCACCTACACACATGGCATACAACCACACAGACAAAGACACATGCACACAAATAAAAGAAAAAGATAGCAGAACTACGGCACATATAGGCACACAGTATGATGACTGCATCCCCATTTTCAATTATCTGAGACTATAAAGACAAAACAAAATGAAGCAATTATTTAATACTTACTTTATAAATCAGGAAAGGTAGAATTCGTGGTCAGAAGTTGGGCACACACAGTCCAAATTCAGGGGAGCAAGAAAAATCTAATCAGCTAGATGGCCCTTGATGTCCTCTAGCATTTTGTCTCTGGCAAACGAACATGAGGCAGATGCCTCTGCCTGGTCCAGAAGAGGTCACAAGGTACATGATGTCAGGCAGATGGAGTAAGGAGATGAAGCACATAGGTAGCAAGCACTTGGACACCACACAGTAGGTCTAGTTGATGGCAGAACAACTGAGTCACTGGGAACTGGAGAAGCAACCGGCAACAGGTTTGAGAAATCAAGGTGCGCGCTTACGAGTGCATCTGAGAAGGACCCGGCAGGGATTTGTGATGATGTGCGGGTGTGACTCTCAGAAGCCTGACTCTTGGTTGGGTTGAGGTGGTACTGTCAACCAATGTGGCTTGAATCTCATCTCTCAGGAATGGCCTGAGTATTCAGTGCCAGTTACACTGTCTGAAAGAAAACGTTTAAAAATCCCAGAACAGGGAAGAAAAATCAGACGGTGGTTTTCTAGTCTCAGGTAAGCAGTAAGGAAAGTTACCATGCAGGTGTGGACATTACTTAATTTTCTGTTTCTGTCTTAAGTGAAAAAGACATTTATTTGGTGGTGGTATGATATATAAACACATTAAAATGAAATGCCAATATATTCCTTAATGTTTTAATTAGGATATATATTAAATAATTTGAATTTACAAGGGATTTTGAAAATAAATTGAGCCTTAAGCATGTCAGGAAATTAATATTTAGACAAGGAATGCTAGTATGTTCTACAGGGGCATGTACTCATATTTAGAATGAGGCTATTTTGTTTTCAAATTCTGGTAGGGATAAAAATACAAATCTACGTGGCAGGAGAGTATTGTTTTAAAAGTCAATTTATTAGAACCGTAGAATTCCGACTTTCTGTGTAGAAAGTGTGGGATGATGTGGAGTCAGCAGTAACTGGAAGAAAGGCCCGAGCTGGAAATGCACACACTCAAGCAGAGACAGAGGTCTAGTTGGGACAAGCCCTGGGGTGTGATACTCCCTGAGATTTCTCTTTCAAACACTGTCAGCGGGGTGTGTGTGTGTGTGTGGGGGGTATGTATAATGCAGTTTTGCCTTTCGTGTGGGAATCAGGATCAGAACACAAGCCATCCATTTCTTGGCCCCAATTCATCTGCACCTTTTGGGACTTACTTCTCTTGCTGCCTGCTCATAGGAGTCCCTCCTTGGCCCATCCATGCCTGGCAGTAGCTGTTTGGACTCTTGCCTCTGGATTCAAGTATCCAGACCTGTCACAGGGCTCTCCAGGAGAGGCGTCAGGCTGTCACCATCCCTTAGGCAGCCCCCAGCTGACATACAGGCCAGTCCCTTCTCTCACAGGCCGTGGAACGGCAAGTACTAGTAGAAACTGAGGAAAGAAACACACGCAGATTCTAAGCGAAGGAATTTGATTGTTCTACTCAGTTGCCCCAATTCTTCTACCTGCAAGTTTAGCCCCAACCTGCTTAGTTTTATGATCTTGGACAGAACTCTCCTTTGGAAGGATTACAAGGTGAGGAAAGCTGAGCACTTGGATACTCCTTCTCGTATCCACATTTTCTCAACAGAAACGAATACACAGGGGTTCATGAAAACTGGATGAAACCACTCTTTCTCATTCTGGGAGCCAGCCTCAATTCATCCTTCAGTAAGAGAGTATCAGTCCCTGCCTTCAGAAGCCCCTTTGGCCATAGAAGGGTGCTGGCAAGTCCTGAGCTCAGGATGAGGGAGTTACGGTTTTCCCCAAACCTGATGACAACTACTGCAATAACTAGGATTGAACCTTTTTTAACTATTTTAGTTAATTATGTTTTTATGTCTCACTCTTATGGGCAGCCTTATCTTTCTTTCCCCCAGAATAAAGATTCAATGTCTTTGGAAAGTGAACATTTATTTACAGACAATCTGCATCTGTTTGGTTTTCTTAGTAACCGCATCCCAACCCTTCTCCAGATGCAGAGTGAGGTACATGACTGGATTACATCATTCGTGTTCCCTAAGCTCTTGTCATTGGTTCAAGGTGACCTGTGCCAGACGCAGCTCTTGTTCAAATAAGGAAAGGGAGTACTTTGGTTCCATCTACCAAAGTGACAAACATGCTTTGACTTTGTGTTCTGAAGTCTGAGGAGCTGTAGGGACTGTGGCTTCAGCAGTCAGCTATGGGAGTTGGCAGGATGTGTTAAAAATGAAGGGTAATGCTAGGGGAAACACACCATGCAGAGTGAGAGAGACAAGCAGCCATTTTGTGATGTCATCTGAATCCATTGTTTAAGGTAACCCTCAGCCAATCCATTTTTAATCTGCTTAAACAAGTTTACATAAGGTTTTTCTTTACCTTGATTTTGTAAAACCTTAACTAAAGGACTGTGGGTAATTAGAGTCTTGACTGAGAGTTTCAGTTTAATGGCTGGGCGTGGCCACTTGCTGTCAACCTTTGTGCCACTACCTGAGACCAGGGTCTGTGATAGTCCCCATCCATTTTCTTATTGTCCCCATTGGTTTTATTTCTGTTCATGTTTTATCCTGATGAAGGTTTTTAGTCTTGATGAAATCTCAAAATATAGAATTATCTTTTGCCATGAGTATTTCAGGAAGGTATAATGCTCTGTAAACCCTTTTATATCTTTAATAACTCAAAGCAGGAGACTTCCGGGAATATCATTAAGCTGACCCTGAGATACATAAAAAATATTAAGGTCCGTGGCTATTTAGTTTTGCTTTTTCAATTTTAGACATTGCTAGGCCATTTTAGTTTCTTTGTT
This sequence comes from Microtus oregoni, assembly GCF_018167655.1. NCBI lineage: Eukaryota > Metazoa > Chordata > Mammalia > Rodentia > Cricetidae > Microtus > Microtus oregoni. The sequence goes on from NW_024543070.1 coordinate 5,843,939, forward strand.
GGTGACCTTTAGTGTTTGATTGGAAAGGAACTCAAGCTGCTCCATAAAAGCAAGCAATGATGACAGAGGCTTCTCTAATAGACTTCACTGGGGTGGGGTCAGAGTTCAGAGAACAGAGGACCTTTAGTTGCAAGACAGCCCCGCGATTTGCCAGTGAGTGCTCCAGGTTGGCTTAGAGGTAACCTTAGATTAGACAAAAGAGAGCAAGGCCAATGAACTCTACGCCGCTGTGCTGGCTAAGTTTTCTTTTATCAACTTGACGCAACCCAGTGTTATCTGGAAGGAGGGAACCTCAACCGAGGAAATGCTTCCATTAGACGAGCCTGTGGGCAAACCAGCACACCATTTTCTTGATTTATGCTTGATGTGGGAGGACCCAATCTACTGTAGGTCACCCAGGGCAGGCGGCTCTGAGCTGTATAAGACAGCAAACTGAGAAAGCAGGGAAGAGCAAGGCAGTCAGCTGTGTTCCTCCACGACCTCTGCTTCAGTTTCTGCCTCCAGGTTCCTGCCTTGAGTTCCTGACCTAAGCTCCATTCATGGCAGACTGTGATCTATGAGTTGAAGCAAACCTTTTCTTTCCCAAGTTGCTTTGGTTACAGTATTTTCACCACAGCAGGAACCCAGCGAGGACAGACTCCAATCTTGAAAGGAACAAAGACGAGGCTTAGGAGTCTCTTCCTGCAGACTCTGGACTGTGCCTGGTTCTAGGCCTTGTGTGGAAGCTCAATATGTGTTCCAAATTCAGGAACAGCCTAATGTCTCCCAGGAACTCTAAAATGGCCCGCAGGGAAGTTTTCAACCTATGCTTAAATTACATAGTATGGCTTTTAAACTTAGTTACTTTAATTTTAATTAAAATTGAAATTATTGTTCCCTAAGGTCTATTCTTTGGTGTGGTTAATTCTGGACTGAAAGGCCAAACCCAAACCAAACCTCTTTATAGGAAATTGAGAAGCAACTGACGTTCTCTTCATTCTGTGACCATGTCTTTCTTAGCTGGCTTTTAGTTATTTCTCCTTTCCTGTATGGAGTTTGAATTGCCTTTTTTTCACTCTTATCCACTCTGTGAAGATCTATTCCCACCCCCAACCCCAGTGATAAGAAAAAATATTTCAGTGCGAGGAGCAGAGATAAGTATGAATGGGGTTATCAAGATGATGGACCAACTGGAGAGAATATTCTACTTTTGTGAGGTAGAATTACATTCAGCTGCTAATAGGAATGGCTATCTTATCAAGAAGTAAATCATAGAAAGCAGATGAGGAGAGGGGAACGCTTACCTTATAATGGAAATAGTGGGAACTGTAGGCAATAATACAGGACTTCCCTAAAGGACTAACTACTGCTTGACCATAGGCAATTAACCCCAGGCAGAAAATCATATTGTTACAGAGCCTTGCATATTACTGAATCATCATATGAACCAAGCAAATCTTTGGATTTTTCTGATGGATCACAAGCTTGCTATGCTGCATCTGCTTCAGCATTATTGTTTTACTCTGGGAAGGGTCTAGGCTTGCATTGCATTGTGCAGCTCATCTGTGGTAGAAACTCCATGAGATGTCCCTAGTCATCTCACGAAGTGCTTTATGGTAGGATTGGTGAGAAGGGATGAGGTGGTGCTTTGATTATTGTTCTATTGCTGTGAAGGGACACCATGACCAAGACAACTCTTAACAAAGAAAACACTTAACTAGAAGATTGCTAACAATTTTAGAGGGCTATGGTTATCTATGGTTATCATGGCAGGAAGCAAACAGAAATGGTGCTGGAGCAGCAGCTGAGAGTCTTACATCCTGATCCACAGGCAGCAGACAGAGAGGGAGAGCAGGGCGCTGAACTTCAAAGACCTCTCCCTGTGGTGCATCTCCCACAACAAGTCCATACTTCCTAATCCTAATCCTTTTTAAACAGTTCCACTTAATGGCGACCGCACATTCAGAGGTAGGCGTCTATGGGGGTGTTCTCATTCTAACATCCTCAGGTGGGAAATAGGCAGATAATATTTGTAGCTATCTTCAAAAATGCATACACAGGGCTCAGAACTCATTGGCCTGATGGTCTATCTGAATTGTTGAGATCATATGGGTTAACAAGTAAACTATCTGGCGATGGAAAGGTGCAGAAGAGACCTCAACAAACCTTCGGGAACCCCCATAATTAACAACAGAAGCAGGCTAATTAATTTGCAAAGACAGTATCCAAGAAGTCAAGAGCAGCCAGGATGGTTTTGTGAATCTCCTGCCTTTACCTTTGCCCTAATTACAGCTTCAGGCTGTAAATGTTTTAATTTGAGGATAATTTTCAGCCCTTTAATACATTTCTTTCCAATTTTCTGCTGCTTTAAACTTATACCCTCACGATAAAGGGTGGCCTTTGGAGAATTCTCCTCGTTCCTCTTGTAGAAATTAGATAGATTGATTAGTTTGGCTCACATTTCTGAGAATGTGCAGTTGTGTCTTGAGACTATGCTCCATTAGTGGTGAAATGTCTCCAGCAGAAGTAATTACTACCATTTAAAAACAGTTTAATTCTTTGAAACGCACCTTTTTGGTAGACAAGTATCTTTGTGCACAAAAATTTTCCACAGTATCTCAGCATCAGGGATCACACTGCAATAAATATCTGTCCAATTCTGGTTCTCTGTGTGTGTAATACTGAGATTTATATATTTTTTGTTTCTAATCCTAGGTTAGCAAAAAAACCAACAGGTTTATTATTGCATCACATAAATGTGTCACATTTTGTTTTCCTCCCTCCCTTTGGAGAGTTCTCTACTTCCCCTGAATGATCTCATCACCCAGCTTTCATATCTAGTCTCTCTGCTTCCTTTTCTTCCCTCCTTTGCAGTATAACATGCAATTATTATTAGACACATTGGTAGCTATGCTCATATACAGTATTTAAAATCTAGACTCCCTCTATGGGAGAGGAAATTGCGGCTATTGAGTTTTCGAGTCTGGCTTATTTAGTTTAACATAATGATTTTCAGTTCTATTGTCTTGCTAATATCAAGATTTTACTTTTATTTGTGGCTGCTTACAACATTACGTGTATGTACCACATTTTGTTTATGCATTTATCATTTGGTGTACACCTAGGTGGCTTCTATTACCTGGGTGCTGTGAATAATGTAGCTATAAATATAGAGATGTAATATCTCTGTGGTAGATCGACCAAGAGTCCATTGGATATCCACCCCCAAATGATAAAGATGAGTCATAGGGTAGTTCCAGTTTTAGTGTTTGGAAGAACTTCCATCCCTATTTTCACAGTGGCTACTGAGCTTTACATAGTGTTGAAAAAGGGCTCCTCTTTCCCCACATCCTTACCAGCATTTGTGGTCATGCTTTATTTTTATGTTTTATTTTTTTATGATGGGTATTGGACTGGGCTGAGAGGGAATATTGTGGAGGTTTGATGAAGAATGTCCCCCACCGGCTCATAGTTTTGAATGCTTAGTCACCAGGGCGTGGCACTATTTCAAAAGATTAGAAAGATTAGGATACATGGTCTTTTTGGAGGATGTGACTCACTGAGGGTGGGCTTTGAGATTTTGAAAGCCCATGCCAAGCCCAAAGTCTCTCTCTCAGCATATGGATCAGGATGCAGCTGCCATGCTATCTGCCATGATGATATGGACTAAAAGTCTGAATGATAAGCAAGCTCTTAATCAAATCCTTTCCTTTATAAAAGTGGGCTTGGCAGGCACATGTGATCTGGTGCTGTGAAGACTTGTGGGAGATCTTGGTCCCACCCTTCATCTACCATACTGTGGAGTGGGCAAGGGAGAGATGACCTCCCCACTCCTTGCTGCTTGTGGCGGGTGGGAAAGCTGGCTTGGAGGTCATGAGTGTGAGAATTGGCACCGGCCGCCTGCCTCCCCCACCGGCAGCATCACTCACCTTGCCATGGGAAGCAAAATAGAGATGACCTTGTTGGTGGGGGCACAGGTGATCAGGGTCTGGGGGGTGTGAGAGCAGGAAGACTGCCCCTGTCTGCCATGTGGTAGCATGGGTGATGAAAAAAATGCCCTCCCTCCACTTGGCAGGAAAGAGAGCTGGCCCCTAGGATACAAGAGCAGGAGAACAGTACATGAGAGAGTAGGCAAGTATTCTACCTGAACTGCAACACCAGAGATGGCAGGGTGCCAATGAGGGGGTGAGAGCAGGTGAGCTGCCCCTGCCATCCCTAGTATGCCCTGTGATGACAAAGATAAGGGAAATATGTCCTCCCACCAAACCCCTTGCAGCCTGTGACAGGCAGGAGAGCCAATCTGGGGGCACAAGAACTGAAGAGCAGGCCCTGTCTTTCACCAAGGGCAGCAAACAGAAGAGAGGACCCTATACCTTACCTGGGCAAATAGTAGAGCTGGCCCTGGTGGTGAGTGCTGGTGAGCTGGACCTGAGGGTGTGGGAGCAGGATTGTACCCTTCTTGCTGTCTGCTGCACTGGGTAAGATAGCCTGGGTCATGTTGGAGAGCTTGCCTGACTGGGGACTAAGAGAGAAGCTGGCAGGCTGACCAACCCAGTTACCACCCAAGCCTATGAACTATGAGGTAGCCCACCCGAGAGCCTCCTCGTCTACAAACTACTGGAGAATGTGAAGGGGCTGGACTTACAAATCCAAAGTTCCAGGATCTCCATTGACACAAGGCAACAATAGGATAGCCAATAGGAGTCCTAGGGGCTGGTATGGAGGTTGTAGCCAAAGCCAGAGACCTCAAAACAGACCAGTGACTCATTACCACGAATACATAAAAGTAAAGATGTATGGACTAAAGAGTATGTTCTGTGATATGCTACAACTTCTGTGAGGAGATAGTTTACTTATTTATTTATTTGTTTATTTATATTTTTGTGGTTTTACTTTTACTTTTTTCTTTGGGCAGGGAGGTTGCAAGGGAAGAAGGCAAAAGTGAAGGGATGGGGAGATGAGTAGGATCTGGATACATAATGTTAAATCCACAAAGAATCAATAAAAAGTTAAAAAAAGGAGTGAGCTTGGTAATGGTGTCTCTTCATGGCAATAGAAAGGTGACTAAGACAAACATCAAGGCAGTTTTAATTTTCATCTCCTGGATGTCTAGGATTGCCAAATGCTTTTACAGGTTTGTATTGACCATTTATCTGTATTCCTTCTTTAGATGAACTGTTCGCTGAGCCCATTAGCACATTTATTGAGTTGATGATTTAGATTTTTGGGAGGCTATCTATTTTTTGTCATTCTTTATATATCTGATGTGTAGTTAACAAAGACGGTTTCCCCTTCTCTAAGAGTCTCTTCTCTTTGGTGACAGTCTCCTGTTCTCTGGAGCAACTTTTTAATTTCAGATAATTCCACTTGTCAGCTGTGAGAATTACTGCTTCTGCTAGAAAAATCCTTGCCTATGCTTGTGCCTTGAAGTGATTTATCTGTGTTTTCTTTCATCAGCTGCAAAGTTTCGTGTCTTACATTACGGCCTTTGATCTGTTTTGAATTGATTTTTGTGCAGGGTGAGAGAATGGGACGTGGCTTCATTTCTCTATACGTGGACACAGGGCTTCTGCCCAGCAGCACTTCAGAAAGAGCCTGTCTTTTTCCTATGTGCATTTTTTTGACAGCGCTGTCAAAAATTAAGTGCCTACAGCTCCGTAGGTTTGTTTCGCAGACTCTATTCTAGTCTATTGATCTGCAGAGCTGCTTTGTGTCTATGCTGTGTTTTTGTTGCTACAGCTCTATACTGAAACTTGAAATTAGGCATTGTTATACTTTTAATGTTGCTGCTTCTGCTAAGATTTACGTTGGCTATTTGGGATCCTTTGTGCTACCAAATGAGCTTTAGGGTTGTTTATTCTGGCTCTGCAAGAATGCTGCTGTTTTCCTAGGGAGCCAGTTGAATGTGTAGATCACTTTGATAATATAGTCATTTTCACTGTATTAATTCTGCCAACCTATGAGCCCTGGTGGGGGGGGGTCTTTCCATTTTATAGACTCTTCTTTAATTTATTTCTTCAATGTCTGCCACTTTATACCTCCTTGATTAGATTTATTCCTAGGTATTTCATTTAGTTATTTGGTAATAGGATTTTTCCATATAATTTTTTGACAAATTTGTGATTTGTGATATATAGAAAATTTAGCATTATTGGGGGGTTGTTTTTGTCTCCTGCTACTGCTGAAAGTGTTTATCAAAACTAAGAGTTTTCTGTTGGCACTGTCAGGTTCTTTTCCATGTAGTTGTGGATATGCTCTGCAAATTGGGATAATCTGTTCTTATTTTTATTCCTTTTATTTTAGGATATGTATATGTAATATATGTATGTATCTAACGGTGTCTAGTTTTATTGCAGTGTGAGCTGACAGGATACAAGAAATTATTTTGATTCGTTTCTGTTTGGTAAGACTTGACTTGTGGCCTGAGATACAGTCTGTTTTAGAGAAGGTTTCATGAGCCACTGAGAATGAGCATTCGGCATCTGCTGGGTGGAATACTCTGTAAACATCTGCTAAGTCCAGCTGATCTACTGTGCAGTTAACCCGGATTTCTCTATCAATTCTTAGTTTGGATGACCCATCTTTAACGACAGGTGGGGTGTTTCAGTCCCATCTAAGTCTTTATGTCTATGTGTCTATGCTTTATGAACTTGAGAATAGCAATAATGGGTGTGTCTATATTTAAAATTATTGAACTTCCTTATGTTTTTCTCTTACTATTTTGTGATAAGTGATCGCTACTATTTTGTTTTAAAATCCAATATAATTCCTGCACTATGTCCTTTCTCTTTTCTGACTAACTTTGATTTGAAGTCTACTTTATCATGGCTCAGACAGTTGCACAGCCTATTTTTGACTATTTGCTTGTTAGTTGGTCCTTTGTCATTTGACTCAGATTGTTGGTGTATTTTCCAGTAAGACCCCTTTCTTGGAGTCAGTAGATATATCTAATATCTCAAATCAGTAGTTAATCTCTATTGGGTTGAGACCTTGATGGAGGAAGGTCATTGGCTAATAAAGGAACTGCCCTGGCCCATTTTATTGGTTAGAGGATAGATGGGAGGAGTAAACAGAACGCTGGGAGGAAGAGGAAGTGAGCTCAGAGACTTGACTGCTCTCCTCTCGGGAGTAGATGCCTGGGAGAGATGCCATGCTCCTGGCTCCTGGGCAGACGCACGCTATGAAGCTCCGACCCAGGATGGACTAGGCTAGAATCTTCCCGGTAAGACCGGTTCTCACAGATTATTAGAGATGGGTTGATCGGGATAACAGGATTAGCCAGTAAGGGCTAGGGCTAAAGGGCCAAGCAGTGTTTAAAAGAATACAGTGTCTGTGTAATTATTTCGGGGCATAAGCTAGCCATGTGGGCGGCCAGGTGTGGGGGACGCAGCCCTGCCGCCCCATATTACTACAAGACCTTTTGTTTTTTTAGGTTATTATTGACAGATATTTACAAATTCTTATAATTTTGTTGGTTGTTTTTCTAATTGGTTGAGATTTATTTTGTTCTCTACTTTATCTCCTACCATTACAAGATGTTTGCTAGCTCACTGCGTTAGACGTCTTGAATTCCTTCCTAGCTCTCTGTTGTTCATGTATCTCTCACAAGGAACCTATTCTCTTATGCTGTCTTTATTGGCATTACTGTTGTTCCTGCCTTGTGTATAGTGTTTCTTCTTCTGCTCCTTCTTTTGCTTCCTGGATTCTCGGCTATGGACTCCAGATCATATGCAGAATTCTTGGATGTTGTGGTCACATTCATTTGTTTGTTTTCCTTACTGATGTTTGAATATAGTATTTTATCAACCTTTTATATTATCCCTGATATTTTTTCTTCTGTTTAGTCAGATGTATTGATGGTGTTTTCTACTTTTTTACTTAATACATTGAAATTTTATTTTTAATATGTAGTGGTTTGAATGAGGATAGCCCCCATAGGCTCATAGCTTGAATACTTAGTCACCAGGGCCTGGTACTATTTGAAAGAATGAGGAGGTGTGGCTTTGTTGGAGGGGATGTGTCACTGGGAGTGGGCTTTGAAGATTCAAAAAGCCCATTCCAAGCTCAGACTCTACTCCTGCTGCCTGTGGATCTGGATGCGTAAGTCTCTCCAATATCATGTCTGACTGCCTGCTGCCATGTTTCTCTCCATGCTGATAATGGACTAAACCTCTGAAAGTATAAACAAGTCCCAGTTAAATACTTCTTTATTATAAGAGTAGCCACGGCCATGATGTCTCTTCACAGCACTGACTAAGACACACTATTTTTATTTATTTATTGCCAAAACTCTGTTTCCATGATGAACTTTTCTCCCTAATGTTGGCTGTTTTGATCCATAGTGCTGGTTCTCTGTGGTATTCATTTTGCCAGCTTTTCCTCTGCATTGCTGACTTTCCTTTCTGGGTCTTAGAATTCATCATTTATTTTTATCTTTCTAGATTAGTGATTGTTTTTTTTTTTTTTTTACCAGAAAACTTTTGAAATCTTCATTTGACGTTTTACTCATTTCAGTACCTGCAATTGCTGAGGGTTTGTGATCTTCTTGGGGAGTCATGCTGTATGTTTTGTCACATTTCTTATATTTTTGTGTTGTGATTTGTGCCTTTATTGGTTTGTCTGTGTGCTCTGGTTCTGGAGGGTAGGCCTTCTTATTGACCAGCCTACTCTTGAAAGCTCAATTCCAAGTAGCTCTCTGCCAGGAGAAAACAAATTGCTTTTAGAAGTTGTTTCTGCTCCTTTCTCAACAACAGTGAACTCTGTAGCTGTATATGTATTTGGATTTCTTAGCTTTGAATCTGTTCTTCTCAGGTATCCTCTTCCTTCCCCTGTGGTCCCCAAGCATCCTCTTCCTTCCCCTGTGGTCCCCACATATCCTCTTCTTTCCCCTGTGGTCCCCAAACCTTTCTCCCTGGACACTGAGTGTATTCTTCTCTGTCACTGATGATTTCATATGCTGACTCAGTGGCAACTTCCACTCCGTCATCTTACCCAGAAGCCTCCCCTGTTCTGGTTTTATTTCCTTATGAATGAAGATATTAATGGCTGGAGTGATGGCTCTACTGTTAAGAGACACAGTTTAAAGTTATGAGAAGAGACAACCCTGAAAATGAGAGTTTTAGATTTAGTGTTTTGGATAAAATTTTGACGAGTGAACACAGTGGGAAGATTTTTGGGGAGCTTTGGCAGATTCTTTTGTGCCTTTAAAGTGAATTTTGTTTATAGTAGTGTGTGTGTGTGTGTGTGTGTGTGTGCTTTCCTATCAATTATTTCAACAGAATTAAAAAATCTACAGGATCATTGGTGCTCAGTTAAAGTTGCATATTAGTAACTCTGTGTATCTTATTTGTGTAACTGGAGACTGCTCTTTAATCTCTCAGCCACCCAGACCCGAAAAATCACATAGAAACTATATTAATTGCAACACTGTTTGGCCAGTGACTCTGGCATTACTCTGCTAAGCCATTGGCTGAAAGATCTTCTTTATTAGCCAATGGCAATAAAACATATTCATAGCATACAGAGGGGAACCCAACATCATATTTGACTTATTTTTAATATGTCAACTTAATGAAATTGGTTCACTAAAAAGAGAAAAAAGCCTTATTCTTCATCTGACATGTCTTTACGTCAATTTTCTTTACCTTTTTAGTTTAGGACACATGAAAAATGCCTATGCATCTCAACAAGAAAATAAGTGCTTGCTTGCTATTGGTTGATGCTTCTATAATCATATAATAAATGAATTTTCATCCATTTTCATACCAAGAGAAGTAAATGTGCCTAGTGACCATGCCTCTTTATCTAGACAATGATTTATTTAACACACAACTTTATTTTATAGTTACCACTACACCCTGTGTCTACCACCTTATATGTGAGAGAAATTCATATCAAAGTCTTGATAAAGTGTAAATGGACAGCATTATTGTACCTTGTACTGGCTGTTCTTGTAGTCACTGATATTCTTTTGATCTGACTGAATACATTTCCATGCTTCAAGTCTGGGACTGGAGTAGAGATGGCATAAACTCACGACGAGCAGGGGCAGTTCTAGCATGACTGTGGCTACAGTTCTGAGATCAAAGATGGTGTGCAGCAACTGCCTTCAAGATAAAACATTCTGTCCTGGGAGGAAGCTCCTTAAGACTCAGGATGTCTTAAAGAGAGGCTTATTAAGGTTCATGTAAATCAAATCAGAAGCTCCAAGAAGCTCCAGAAATTGACCTAAGTGCACTAGACCAAGGCCCTAACCAAGGCCCCTTGTGACATGCTTGTAGACACCCCAAGCTGCCTGGAAGAGGCAGAGACAAATTGAAATGCTGGGGAAAGGCACTGTCCAACCTGCTGAACTGCTGTGCCTTGAACTCGAGCTTTCCAGCTTCTGTGAAGCATGACCCGTGCGTACTGGGGTGGGCGTTTGTCGGTGTAACCGTCTTTGAGTCATTTCTGTTCCTGTAAGTAACCTTGCACCTATACTCCTGTAAATAACCTCAAGAAAACTCATTAGTTCACCAAGTTGGACCTGGGTGGTATCCATACTTCAGTCTGTTCAGTCTGTTGTGAGTTCCCTGTCTGGGATGGATAGACATTCATTTACTTTTCCCAGGAGTAGTGCCACACAGCGAAGATATCATCGATAATAACTGCTTTTGTTTGCTTGTTTGTTTTTGCTTTTTGTAATGCTGGTGATTGAACCAAAGGTGGTGTATATGTTACATAAATGTTTTACCACTAGGGTTCATCCTAAGATGAAATTAACTCCTTCCCAAGTTGCTTTGGTCATGGTGCTTTACCACAACAATAGAAACCCTAAGACAGATATAACATGCCTAAGTCTTTATTCTCTCTCTCTCTCTCTCTCTCTCTCTCTCTCTCTCTCTCTTTCTCTCTCTCTCTCTCACACACACACACACATTTTAAAAGAATCTTAAAATAAACATTTATGGAATGAATTTGGAAATGACAGTGACCCCTGTCTTCCTGCAGGCAACACGTCTTCTGTGTGTAACTTCTCTCCATGGATATGTGTATGTTTTTTTCCTTGGATTAAGGTTGACAGAAGCGGGGAACTCTAAACTTGCAAGCTATTTCTCCTTAATCATGTCTTGTATGTGCCTTCTCTTGCAGGTAAATGTTTAGCATTCAGTTTTTCTCTCCTCCCATCTATGCTGTAAGATGGCTGGTTGCCATGCATAAGGAGAGGGCCACATGTCATCCTGCAGAGGGCAGACAGGAGGCATTAGCATCTGCTGTATAGCCACTGGACTCTGCTGTTTTCATCAGGTTGATGCACACTGAGGCTTCTTTCACACCACTTGAATTGCTAGAAATGTATGCTGTCATGGACCCCTAAAGTCTGCAATTCTGGTCAATTTCGATTTATCAAGAAATCCCCACATGCTGCGCAATCTTCCAGCTCCCACTCTGTGTCAATCCAGTCGTTGTCTTATTTCCTCTGCATGTTCCCTGCCGGGCACGCAGAACTCCACAAGCTCCTGAAGCCACAGGAAACTGGAGGGGAGCCAGAAGCGGAACCTCAGGCTCATCTGCCTTGCCATCTCCATCTGTCAGGGACACCTCATCCCTGTTCCATGGTGGATGTGGTATGAAATAGCATGCCAAGTTACTTCTGCAAGCCCGCAGACTTTCCCAGACTGTGCCAAAGAAAGGCAGTCCTTGTCTTGGTGTCAGTGTTCCTCTGTCCTCACTGTCACCCCTTCTGTGGCTTGTAGCAATATCTGGAAAATAGGAGATTATAAGATCTGGCTGCATCTCTCTTTAGCTTCCTCCTTGGCTATGGATGTCTTTTATTTCCTGTAACAGTCTGGAACTATTGAAACACAGAGTTCTAGATGATACTGGGAGGTAAAGAATAGAAAAAGGAAAGGAAAATCCCCTTCATTTTAAAAATTCAAAATAGGGGACAGGAGAGATGGCTCAGGATTTAAGAGCTCTGATTGGTCTTCTAGAAGACATGTTTGACTCTCAGAACCCATATAATGCCATAACAACTACCTGTAACTCTAGGCCCAGAGGATACAGTGCCCCCTTCTGGCCTCCTTTGGCACTGTATGCACAGAGTAGAAACAAACATTCATACAAAACAGTGCAAACAAACATTCATACAAAATAAAAGTAAATAAATATTTTTTCAAAAATTCAAAATAGTCCCACAGAAAATAAAATTATATAGCTGTAACTAATATCTTCTTAAAACATATCACCCCTGAAGAAAGAAAAAAACAATTAGGAGCCCAGGAAAGGTAGTAAATACTCTTATTCAGAGTTTTTTGTTTGTTTGTTTGTTTTTTTTTTTTATCTGTTTGGGGGCTAATCCTACTTGATGTTTTCTACAAGCTTCTCTATGAGTATTTCTCTGAGCCTGGTGAGTTTTTCATAAGCCCTTTCTATACCTCTACTGCCCGGAAGAAATACACGATCCTGCTTACAGCTGTCAGTCACTGAGAATGCAGCTGACGTCAGAGATGGTGCTCATGTAACAACATGCTGTCCTCTATGGAAATGCTTAGTATGGGGATTCTGAGTACCAGGTTCATGCTGCTGCTGCCCAGGGCAAGAGACACACATATCTCATTTCCTAACTGCTTCCTGTCCTGTCTTGCCCATACTTACCATGTGCATAGGTCTGTTCATATCAGGCCATGATGAGGAGACTGTTGGGCCATTCATTCTCTTAGAGAATAGTCATAATTCTTATGAAACCTCTATGGATTATTGACTGTAAAAGCCGTTGTATATTAGCAGGCTTCTTTTGTGATTTTTTTGGGGACTAAGTTAAAGGACAAATCTAAGCTCATCTCTCCTTTATCAGAATCTAGGGTATTACTATCGAATCAAGCCAGTGATCAGAATTTCTTTTCCCAGGGTACCTTTGGGTTTTAGACAGCTTCTTTAATCCTTGTACAAATATAAACTTTATGCTTACTCTTTTGGGGGGGTTCCTATCTTCACACATGTGCAACTGTCTCTACTGTGCTAGTTGTGCCCTTTGCTGTCCAACATCAGAGAAGCTGTGACCACCGATATGGAAACGGGGACTGATAAAGTTCTTCCATGGAAAGAGGAAGGAACTCACGAGGCTCGTGAGGTTTACCAGCCTTCACAGAACCTCTCCAAATGCCGTTCCCTTCTCTGCAGTTATATGAGCCAAGTGATTGACTGGAAGTTTCCCAGGGGATCCTTCAGTGATGCAACTGCCTGCATGTTGCCCATGCTCCCATAAATGCTCCCTAATAAAGTCATTGGTTCACCAAGCTGGATCAACAGAATCTTTTGGTGCCCTCTCTGTCTGGAAGAAATAGATTTTTATACCTTTCTGGGGAAGCCCCATGAAACATGCAATTTAAGTGATTTACAAACGCATGGTTTTCTGTTCAGTTCTACAGATGTTTGCAGAAATACCTTGTAAATTTTCTGCCCCACCCTTTCTGAGCTGTCGAGTGACTTCAACTCTCTCTCTCTCTCTCTCTCTCTCTGTCTCTTCTTTCTTTCTGAGCTGGCAAATGACTTCAAATGATAGAAACATTTGAGATATTTAACTTCTGTCACCACTCCCCAAATTCCATAGTATCACAAGTAATTGATTATAAGCAATCTCATTTGTATGAGAGTCTTTTGAGTAAAGACTTATCCTTTTTATATTTCTCTTCCATCTGTACTTTTTGAGGTTAGTTTCTTATAGTCTATCTTCTCTTTCTATACTGGTTTTTATTACTTTTGTATGTCCTTTGCTATCAAACTGGGGAAAAGTAAAAAAAAAAAAACAAGGGAGATTGTGCCATCTATATTGGGTGACTCAGACAGAACCATTCTTAGTTGACATGTGGGCGCCTGGTAATAAAAGCAGGAGTGAGTAGCCAAAACAATGCCGGTTATCTCTCAAGGTTCTCCAGAAGTCTGCCTAACAATCACAAGGAGGGCCATGCTTTCTTCATGTCTGAGTGTTCCGCGTATCCCTGGGATAATATGTTAATTTAAAACAATCAATTAATTCTTGTTAGGATGAGATGTGCATGTCCGTAGTCAGGGAGAAACAGTATCGACCTATGGGGAGACAGGAAAGAGCCAGCCAGGGTGCGCGGAGGCTGTTTGCTCAGTGATTGACACAGGCACTGAGAGTCACTTGTGCTTGGCAGAGACTGCAAAGGCAAGAAGAGCAGGAAGTGTAATAGTGGGAAAAGAGAAGACTTCAAATGTGCCCTGCTGGAGGCAGCTGGCATGGGGAAGCTGCGGGCTAACTAGAAGTGAAACATTCTCTGCTTGCCTACGGGTGGAATATTTGGCTTATTCTACTCAGGTCCAAGTTGGAAGTTGGGACGAAAAATAGAGATGTTGCCAGGTTTTAATCAATTTTTGGCTGTTTGGGACCAGTTTTTACTAGAGCTGTTGTTTACTAGAGCTTCTTGAATGGTTTCTTGGAGATGGCGAGCTGACGTCTTACAGATCTGACAAAGCAGACTGGCCTCCTGGCTTCTTTCCTGACTCATTACTGAGGACCGCAAGGGTTCTCTTGTTACATATGGTCTGGCCATTGTCCATGTGTGTATTCAGCCACTCACTTCACTAATGGAGAGTCAATTCAAACCAGACCATATGTTGTTCTCTTTCACACGTTTATGAAGCTAGAGTTCATCTCTGCAGACTCAGAACTTCAGGCAAATAAAACCAACAGAGACCTCTGGCTGATAATAAACTCATTGCCGTCTGCAAGAGACAGTAGGATGCTGTGGCACTTCGGAAATGGGAGAGTGGTCCCTGAGGGAAGAAGGTAGATGCTCTGCTCCTAGAGAAGCTGAGGGGACCTCAAGTGGAAAGGCAGGGGAGAGGGGGGAATGACTGAGTCCGTAGAGGGCGTTTTCCAAAGGCTTAAGTCTTACCCTGTAGGAACAGAGCTCTACTTCCTAATCTTTACCATTTTGTGCTCTGTGTCTGGTCCACACTGAAAACACTGATCATCTTTGTACTAGACCATGGTTCTGTGTGAGAGATGGGTAGCATGAAACCACACCCAAGAAGGGATTTAATTTGATTAGCTGGTTGGGCCCTGGGTGAGCAAGTACTAAGGACCCAACCTTCACTTTTTCCATTCCAAGAATACTATTTGATAGGAAGATCTACAGCAGGTAGATTTGTCCCGTGAGCAAGTTAGACTGCTTTCTTGGATCTTCCTCTGGAGTTCCAAGGCAAATTAGGGAGTATGTACTACCTACAGAGCAGTTTTATTTTTTTGTTTGTTTTTATATCCCAAACAAAATTTTCCCTTAGCTCCGCTCCTCTCAGTTGCCACCCCCCCCCCCGACCTCCTCTCCCCTCCTCATCTACTTCCCCTCTTCTGTTTCTCTTTAGATACAGTCAGGCCTACTAGAGATATCAAACAGCCATGGTGTATCAGGTGGCAATGAGACTAGGTATCTCCTTTTCTATTAAGGCTGAATGAAGCAATCGGTAGGAGGAATGGGTCTCAAAAGCAGGTAACAGAGTCAGAGACATCCCCAGCTCTCACTGTTAGGAGCCTCACAAGATCTAGTCACACAATTGTAGTATATATGCAGAGGGCCTACGTCAGTCCCATGCAGGCTCCCTGATTGTAGGTTCAGTCTCTATGATTCCCTATGAGCATAGGTTATTTGGTTCTGGGGGTTTTCTTGTGGTGCCCTTGACTTCATTGGTCCTATAATCTTTCTTTCCTATTTTCTGCAGGATTCCACAAGCTTGGCCTAATGTTTGACTGTGTGTCTCTGCCTCTGTTTCCATCAGTTGCTGGGTAAAGCCTCTCTGATGACAGTTGGGTTAGGCACCAAGCTATGAGTATAGCAGAAAATCATTAGGAATCATTTCAACGACTTTGCTTTCTTTCTTTTTTTTTTTTCATTCATGCTTGGTTCTATCCTAGGTCTCTGGGTATCCTGCCCCTGAGTCCTGGCCCTCAGGGGTGAACTCTCTCTCAGAGTATGAGTCTCGAGCTGGGTCAGTCATGAGTTGGTCTCTTCCACAATTTTTATGTCATCTTTACCCCAGCAGATTTTGTTGGCAGCACAAATTGTAAGTCGAAGGGTTTGTAGCTGTGTTGATGGCCCAGTATCTTCACCGGAACTCTTCGCTGGTTACAGGAAACAGCTGCTTCAGGTTCCCAAAACAAAAATCCAGCAAAGGATAGACAAATTAATATACCACATTTAAGTAATCTAATAACCAAACATCTCTGAGTTGTGTTTGTACTTATTTGAATGTAGTCTGCACATCCATAAAAGTGATTTCTGCACTGGGACTTTGATGTAGACATTTAGATAAAACATGGAAATATATTTATTAACTTCTGATGAGCAGGTTTCTTTTGCCAGATATTTTATTGATCAAGAGGTTATAATATGAAAAACATTGAACTTCTTATAAAAAGGTTTATAATATTTTCTTTCTCCATGCTAAAAGAATTCATTTGATATAATTAACTAACAAAATGAAGATTTCAGATTTAAGCTTTTGTTTTCAGTGCTAGGCAGTGAACCCAGGACCTGATCATGGTAGGCAAGTAGTCTTTCATGGAGCAACATGCTGAGCCCTTAAACTTGAAGTTTTTAGGTGTAATACTGTGGATTATTAAAGCAGAAAACCAGCTCTTTGATAGTTGAGAACTCATGTTTATGTTTTTATTTATTGATTTATGTAATCCTTCTTTGTATTATCACTGTAGCTTTTATGCAAAAAGTTTATGCTGTTTTATAGCTCAAAAAGCTTTAATAATTGATTGAATGGCTTAATTTAGATAATACAGTTTAAACTGAGAGGAGAAAACAATTCAATGTTATTTTATCAGTACCTCTAGAAGGTTCCACTTATCTGTATGGAATGTTGATGTGAGAGCGATGGGCCCAAATTTACCACTTTAAAATAGAGGGTGAGATACAAGTGTTTGCAAATCCTGGTAAGAAAGCTATCAATAAAGGATTTCAATGGAGAAGAACAAGAAGAACCAGGGCCCAGTGGCAGAATGTGAGCCCTCCTTGAATTTATACATAAAGTCTGAACAGTATGGGCAATTTAGCTGACATGTAGTGTTGAATCACAGCGTGGGCTCTTTTTATTGCATCTGCTTTTAATACAGTACAAGATCTGAAGCGTAAGATCTAACACAGGGCATTTGAACGTAGCTCAGTTGGTCAAGTGCTTGCCAAGTGCAATGAAGTCTTATATACGATTCCCAGCGCTCCATAAGCAGGGCAGAGTGGTACATGCCTGTAGTTTCATCACACAGGAGGTAGAGGCGGGAGGACCAGAAGTTCAAGATCATCTTTGGCTACATAGTGAATCTGAGGTCAGACCAAGGCCCTGTCTAGAAAGAATGTCAAATATATAAACACAGAAGTGAACGGAGTAGTACAGTTTCAAACAATGGAAAGCCAAGCAGATGCCAGGGCAGACAGGAGGGTTCAGGGCAGCAATGACACATTAATATGTAGCTTACAGGAAACGATTGTCAGAAATAATGCTAAATGCTTACCACAGCTAGACCCTGACCAGAAGGTCCTAGCACCACAGTATTATTATATGAGTCTCATGTATGGACCACACAAGTACACTCTTACTAAGCCATTGCCTCCTGCTGTGGTATGACATTTTCTCTGAGCATCTAGATCTCTGTGTTTCTACAGTAACTGATCACATGAATGGGAGCTTTTAGCTGACCCAATGAGCAAAGAGCAAAGGTCCTGGAATGCAGTCAGTGTACCAGCATGTCAGCATTGCTGGACCCATGCCATCGCCCTTATAAGGAAGGCAGGGCAGAGGACACACTGTCCTCTCTGTGTCCGGTCCCACCAGGCTAATGCTCTGATGATTTGAAAAATGATAGTTTCCTCTCTCAGCATGCATCATCTCCTCACATCTTGCACTTATTTTCCAAACTCCGGGGCCATATATTCAACATGCAGTTTAATTTTTGTCTCTGATCCTTTAAAAATTTATCCCAAATCATAATCATTTGTTATGCATCTTTAATTTGTCCTTTGCTGTATCTCAGCAGAGTGGGATCTATTCTGATAATTCATTTTATTAGGTATTGGTGTTCTCCTTAGAAGTCCATTGCTGGTAGTAGTTCAGGATCTGAAATCATGTTTAAAAATTTATTCTAAATAAAATATTATATCACTTGCTACTTCTCCCTCTTTTTCTTCCAACTCATACCACATTTCTGTCCCTCCCCCAGATTAATGGTCTCTTTTTCTTTAGTTATTGTTACACACACACAGACACACACACACACACACACACACACACACACACACACACAGAGAGAGAGAGAGAGAGAGAGAGAGAGAGAGAGAGAGAGAACATGCTGAGTCCATTTAGTATTATTGTATGGGTCTGTTTAGTATTATTTGCATATATATATTTTTTATATATTTTTCTTTTGCTTTTGATATTGTGTTTTAGTTAGAATATTTTTCCTTTTCTGTTCCTCCCTTCAAACACTGCCATATACCCATTCTTGCTTCCCTTCAAATTTATTGCCTCTTTTCATCAGTTGTTGCTATATGCTTCTATGTATTTGTACATACATACATATTTATACTCATAATATAACCTGTTGAGTCCACATAACATTACTTGTATATATGTTTTCAGAGCTGACCGTTTTGTTTTGGATACCAAGTTGGTGTGCTCTTCCCTGGGGAGGCCCACCTTTCCCACTCCCAGATTTCCTCAGTTGCTTAGAGATCTTTGTGTAGGGTTGAGACCTTGTGGGTTTTTTTCTGTGTAGTCTTGAGTGTTTAAGGACTTCTTGATTCCCAGTGCTCATCGACTCAAGCACTAGGAATCATACTGTCAAGCTTGTTTGCTTCTTCATTCTCTCCATCCAGACCCCTGTACCCAGAGGAAAGCTTCCCCTTGCCTTGCGCATTGCAATCTGAAGTGGTCCCCCTCTGTTCTGCTATTCTAATGCTTTTCCTGACACTCAGATTCACCAGCAAGTTTCTCTAATCAAACTGTCCACAGGACTACGGCCCTGTACCGACTTTCTACTTCACTGTAAGTAACTAGCCATGGCATGGTATGCTTTTAGTTTAGAAAGCATTTTCACATACAGCCTATACCACGATTCAGTAGAAATCCTCAATCTCTTAAACTTGCGTATGTTTAGCCTAGCTCCTTAGATAGTGGTAAGCAGTTCTCTTCTCATTTTTCAAATATTATTTTGATTGCAGAAACATCTCTTTTTATGCTTTTGAGTTGCAAGGAATGGTTACTTCAGGACTCAGCACAGATTAGGCTTTTATTGAATATTTCAGCAACAATGAGTTCTTCAGCTGGTGATAAGGGCTTCGGTTGGTGAGAGAAATGAGAACAGATCAGTTTTATGTTAGGACAAGATTAAATTGAGCTGAATGATTATACATGGATCAAATTACTGAACCTTGGGGAGAAATATAAGCCATATTAAATCAACAGTGACAAAGCCCATCATAAGTCATATGTCTCAAGGACTGGAAAAATGAAACAATTGGATTATTTTGCTTTGTTTTCAAGAATATATGACACGTAATAATTTTCTGTTTACGAGAGATATTTACTTCTGAACTTTACATTTATCTCCTCATACATTTGTAAAATTCATTTAGTTCAGAAGCCTTTAAAGAAGTTTTTGCTCAAAATAAAACTTTGGTGTAAGACTACGTGGAACAATTTTGTTCATCTCCTTTTTTTTTTTACATGTGTATTCATCTGTGTGGAGTCTGGGGGTTGATGTTAAATTTCTTATTCAATCTTCCAGTCTCTCTCCACCTTAGATTTTGAGAACGGGTCTTTCACCAAACATGGAGCCTGCCAATTTGGCAAGACTGGGTGTCTAGTAAGCCCCAGAATCCCCCTGCATCTGTCATGTTGCTATTTTGTATGGATTCTTTTTACGTAGATGCTGAATACTGAACTCGGGTCCTCTGGGTTGTACAACCAGCACTTTACTGACTGAGCCTTCTTCACAGCTGTGCTTCATCAGACTTTGGAAACCCACCACGTACACTTTTTAAAAAATTCAAAGAAGGGGGTTGTGAGATGACTCATAAAGCTGAAGAGGTGGATCAGCAGTTAAGAGCATTAGCTGCTCTTCCAGACTCCTGAGTTCAATTCCCATCTGTGATGAGATCGGGTGCCCTCTTCTGGCCTATACATGCAGGCGGGAAACTGTACATAATAAATAAATAAATCTTTAAAAAAATTCATAGGACATCGCCTTACCCACCCACTGAGACAGTGGGGCTGATCTATTGGGAGCTCACCAAGGCCAGCTGGACTGTGACTGAAAAAGCATGGGATAAAACCGGACTCTCTGAACATGGCGAACAATGTGGGCTGATGAGAAGCCAAGGACAATGGCATGGGGTTTTGATCCTACTACATGTTCTGGCTTTGTGGGAGCCTAGCCAGTTTGGATGTTCACCTTCCTAGACATGGACGGAGGTGGGAGGACCTTGGACTTGCCACAGGGCAGGGAACCCTGACTGCTCTTTGGACTGGAGAGGGAGGGGGGGAGGAGTGGGGGGAGGGGAAGAAAGGTGGGAGGAGTGGGAGGGAAATGGGAGGCTGGGAGGAGGCGGAAACTTTTTTCTTTTTTTTTCCTTTTCTCAATAAAAAAAAATTCAAAGGAGGAGGTCTACATTTTAATGTCCTTAAAATTTTGGTGGGCTCTCTCTGTTCCAAGAAACAAAACATATTCAGCTATCTCAGTTAGTGAGAGATTCTGAAAAGGAAAGAGGAGGCGAGAAATTATTTCCACTACTGAAGAAATTGTTTCCTCATCCTGTAGCCACAGCTTCCAATGCAATAGTGTCTTTGGTGCTTTCTATCTTCCATTCACCACAGAATAGTATGTCCTGACTCTCTTCTGTTTGATGGTTTCCACATACTGATGACTTCAGCGGCTGCTTTTTCTCTGTTACCTTCTTGTTTCTATCTCCACTTTTTTATCCTTGTCTGTTAATTCCTTTTGAAATTGCTATGTTGAATTGCCTTACAAAACATCTGACTCCATATTTTAGTCCTTCACTTGTTCTGAAGCTCTCTGTATTACACTATGATTTGAGAATCAATCTTTGGTTTAATTAGTTATGGCCAGACAGTGAGGGGCACAATGTTTAGAGAAGGTCTTCCCTAGGTTATATATTTTCCTGGTAAGTTTCTGCCAGGCTGAAGTTTATCCCATGAAGCTTAGGATGACTGAAAACTTTATCTCATTGGGTACCCAAGTGGGAAGACATAGAAGGACTGTAACTTCATGCTGAGAACTTATGAGACTGATTTTAATCCAGAATTTCATTGCTAATTTAGAGGCAGAAATTTAGCTAGCATGCAAATCAGATATTTGTGTCTGCCAGACCAATTTATTTTCCCCCAAATAAGAAATATAAGGTCATGTGCTGAGTAGTCAGACAATGGGCTTGAGAAGCACACTCTGTGAGTTGGACAACTTTGGAATGGAGAGGGGGCACATTCAGCTCATTCTGCTTTCTGCACATGACCCTCGCATATCTGGCTGAATGGAAATTGGCTCTACTTCTGACTCAATAGACCGGTGCTTGGGACAGGTTTATTGAATGTGAAAGTTCTCCTCTACTGAAATTTTTGGTAGAAATAAAAATCAATTCATGCCAGCATCAATCTACCTCTCTTGAGGTTTTCTTTGTTACAAAATAAATACCTTCTTGGCATTGTTGACTTGAAGATAGAGCCCCAGCTTCTGAATGGGTTCGAAAGTGACTGTGTGATTCTGACCTTGTCCTGTGTCTTCCACTCCACTAGCATGCAGTGGCCCCTGCTTTTGCTCTAGACACGTGGATATCATAGTTGACACCTTTCTCCAAATTAACTGATGAAACCTAAAAACCTCTTGCAGGGTGGTGGGTGGTGATACACTCAGTCAACCTATCCCTGAAATATTTGAGACATTAATTCAATGTCTAATCGTAGACATTAAGATTTCAGTTCCCACCTAAAATCATTCATGCATTTCTATCCGAGAAGCCCTTCTGTTATTATAAAGTGATTTCCCATTTTCTGTAATAGTTACATTTCTATTGCTCTTTTAAAATTGTATGACCAAGGTAACTTCTAGAAGAAAGAGGTTATTAGTGTTTACAGTTTCTTAAGCTTACAGAAGAGGCAGTGGGTGGCAGATATGGAGAAGAAAAGAAGCCCATTTCTTGAAGCAAACACACATGCCAAGAACTGGGAATGGCCAGACCCAGGAACACACATCCTCCAGCTAGGCTAAACATTCTAAACCTATCTGAACCATGCCACCAAGTGGGGACCAAACATATTTTATTCTCTCTTTACCTGTTTCCCTTGCTAAATATTTAGCTATGTGGGACCTAGTTGAAAGCTAAGCACCAGGCCTTAGCACATTGGTTGACTGTCTAGGAAGCCAGATGTTTCTGTCATTACTTGCGTTTTTTTTTTTTTGTTGTTGTTGTTGAAAGTCATTTGCTTACACTTCTTGCTTACTCAGTTAATATTCTTTCCTTACTGGGTCTCTGATGGAGTTGAAGATTAGATAGTTATAGTTTATCAGACACAGAAAGCAAGCTATGGTAAAAAGTAAATTAGGTATAAGACTTTGGACTCACCAAAATAGAATAGATATGAAGTATTTTCTCTGAATCTGTCAAATGCAAATGGACTAGACATTGTTGATGTATTTATTGCCTGTATGTATTGGATATAGCCATTGTACTTTTTGCATATAGTTTTCTTATATACATTATAACCTTTTTAAATTTTAGACAAAATGGAAATATAGTGGTATTTCAATCGTATTTTAAATACAAGTATCTGATTCATGGCTGGTTGAAATTGTTTGTCAAAATTGATTTGATTTGGAAATGTTTGTTGATTGCTGTAGATGCAGACTGACTGGAGATTTGAAGACTTCACTGACAAGTCAGCTTAAATCCCTATTGCCATGAAATAACACCATCAGGGTAAGAAACACTCCTCTTTTAAGGGTACAACTTCAATATTGATTCACTTTAATATTTGAGAGTCAACTGACAGTCTGCACTGTAAGAACATGTTCCACTCTATTAGTGTTTGGATTTGAATGCTTTGTTAAAATGCTTGAGAAGATCATCACACCTTCTGTCTGCTTACTGTAAGTGAGCCAAAAAAAAAAAAGCCCTTAATTTTTAGAGAAACAAAGTTAGTTTTTGCTCCTTATGAAAGGCCTATTTCTGTAGTAATAGGAGTGGCGGGGCTGCATCCCCAGCACCCTGGCCACCCATATGGCTAGCTTATGCCCGAAATAACAACACACAAACTGTATTCATTTAATCACTGCTTGGCCCATTTCTATCTAGCCTCTTCTAGGCTAATTCTCACATATTAATTTAGCCCATTTCTAATCATCTGTGTAGCGCCCCTAGGTGCGCTTACCGGGAAGATTCTAGCCTATGCCCATCCTGGGTCGGAGCTTCATCACGTGCGTCTGCCTGGGAGCTGGGAGCATGGCGTCTCTCTGAGGTGTCTGCTCCCGAGAGGAGAGCTGTGGAGTCTGAGCTCACTTCCTCTTCCTCCCAGCATTCTGTTCTGTTTACTCCTCCCACCTATCTTCTAACCAATGAAGGCCAAGCAGTTTCTTTTTATTTAACCAATGACCTTCCTCCATCATATTTCTTGGTTTCTTTGGGTGATATCAAGCACGTGTGTGTGTACATATGTGTGTGTATCGTGTCTCTTTTCCATCTTTGCACAGCAAGGCAGTCACTTTTGAAGAGTCATTATCTACTATTAGTTGCAGTGCAAAGTAGAGTCTTATGTATTACCTGGCACACTAATTAAATTGAATGAGGTGGTGAGGACCTATCCACAATGGTAGAGCTAATGACCCCTGCATTAGCAGGGATAGCAAGGACACATCTGAAGACAAATGCCTTGCCTTAATTACACTGTTGTAACTGTTGAGACAAGAGTGACATTTCTTTCCATTTGCAAGCTAAGTCTGTGATTGTGTGAATTGTAAAACATCGTCTTAACTCTCCAAACTAACTAATGTTCAGTAAACTTTTTTCTCCTTCATTGATTATATCCATTTAGGGACTGCAAAATCAGTGCTACTAATGGGATTCTAAATTGGTATTGATACCAGTTGTAGTTATTATAATGTGAAAAGTGACACGAAGTAGAAACCTTAAGGAAGACACTTTAGGAAATATGGCAAATGTTTACTTTTTAAAAAAAACTACCAGGACCAGTTATCAACGACTACAGCTGAAGATCTCATGATAAAATAGACATAGAAATACATAACACGCCAGCTAGGATTGTCCTTACAGGCATGAGGACATTCTTGCTTCTTGTTTTCTTGTTCCTAAGTATATTTTCAGTACCTAGAAAAATACCTGGCACATAGTAGGTTCTTAATAAATGTTTGATGAGTGACTAGACAAAGGAGCCCCTCTGTATTCTCCAGTGTCCTTGATGTTTATGTTGAAATAACTTATTAGTTCATTAGGATTGCACTTACACTATAGTGTTAAAGATATACAACTGGGGTTAGAAATTTGGCTCCTTGGTAGAGTGCTTACCTAGCATGTATGAAGTCATAGGCTCAGAAAATTAAAAAAAAGGCCCTTTTAAGTTGTCTGAATTCTGCTTTCCAGATATTAGTTTCCAGTTAAGAATGTGAGAATTGGGTTCTAAGAAGGCGGGAAATTGCGGGGAGTAATGTCACTATGAAGAAAAACAGCTGTCCTGTGGTTCTCTCATAAGCACAGTGTCCTTCCTGCCTGGCTAGGGCAGCTAACACTGACCCCATCTCTATTTGTGTAAGATACATAATAAGAGTGTTACAGCGCTATGAAAATGAGAGGAATGTTTAATAAAGCTAGGCTATTGATTGGATTCATGCCCACTTTCATGCAGACTGATTTTTCTCACCGTGAAAATATACTTTCAGATTCTCACCTTTCTCTCTGCAGCATTTGTCAGTTTTAGTCATTTTTTTCCTGTTTTTGTCTGTTTTTTTTTATTGTCATGCTTTTCTTCTACTTTCTGCAGGCTGCATCTATATGTCTTGTCAGTGCCTTCTCTTTAAATATGATGCTCTTTAGGAATGGGTTTTGGACCACTGTTTTTTCTGCCTCCTTTCCTACCTCTTGGCTCTAGTTACTGCACATATGCAAATGACTGATATGAGTCCTTTGTTCTGTGTATGTCATTGTCTGAGTCTCATCTCTCCTATGATGTCTACAGAGTATGCCAAACTCACGTAAACATCCTGCTCCTTGAAATGTTCTTCTCAATGGATATCACTGAGGCAGTGTGCTGGGCTCAGCTCTCCCTCCAACATGTGACTCTCCAACAGTGTGATCTGGAACAAACAAGAAATTCATGGGTATCATCTTAAAACTCTCCCACTCCCCAATGCTTTCCCGTTTACATTCAACCGAGCATGAAGTTGTTAAGTAGCTAGTTAGCTATTAGAAGGTTTGAGACTATTGACATAAACTCTTCCCCCATAATTAGCAGCTTGGAAAATCAGAAACTGAAGCTGTATGACTCTGATTATTGTCCAGAAGAATGGTGTCTGAACCATATCTATGGCCTTGGGTGATAGTTGGCTTTCTGAACTGTATATAAGCCATTAATAAGTAACTATCTAAACTAGATGCTTTCTGTTAAAGATGGAGGACAGTCCTTGTTCTTCCCATAATCCTCAATCCAATGGGCCTGCCAATCATCTGGACAGATGGATACTCCTCAGGGAAAGCTGCATGGCACAGGGAGTTTAGAAATAATGCACAGAATTCATTAAATGTGGACTGAACTGGCCCAATGTGTTCTTTGACCATGTCCTCTCTCACCCTTTGAGGTGTTTCACTGGACTGTGTAATAAACTCCACTTATCTTCTATATTAGGGACAGGTGGACACTCCTCACGAAAAGCTACATGCCATAGAGAGTTTAGAAATAACGTACAGAATTCATTAAATGTGGACTGAACTGGCACAGTGTTCTCTTTGACCATGTTTTCTCCCACCCTTTGAGGTGTTTCACTGAACTGTGTAATAAACTCTACTTATCTTCTATATTATGGACTTCATTTTTTCTTTGAAATCTTTTAAAAAAACATTTATGTCTTATTTTTAATTATGTATATCCTCATCTACACATCAAAGAAACCCTACACTGGTCCTGTGGATGATCTTAGGGGTTCTCAATTTCCCTGCCTGGAGGATACACCATCAGCTCAGCCTCCACACTTATGGCATCCCTCATTTATTATTCCTGTGTTGGGAGAAATCAACTCATCTACTACCTCTAATTAGGAATAAACAATGGGATTAGGATATAAGGGTGATGTGACCAGGTGGTTATTGATAGTGTTGGTCATACTCTGGAGGTGAGCTGCGAAGGAACAGAAATAAACTAGAAAAATTAATTCCTAACATGTCTTAGTTAGGGTTTCTATTACTGTGAAGAGACATCAGGATGATGGCAACTCTTACAAAGGAAAACATTTAATGGGGTGGCTTACAGTTTCAGAGGTTTAGTCCATTATCATCATGGTGGGACATGGCAGCGTGAAGGTATTCACAAATGTCCATGAGCATCCTACTGAGATACTGTGGGTCCCTAGATAACAGACTTCCCAGTACCAAGCTCTCTTACCTGAAAAGTGAGTTTACATCAGTGGTCACACATCCTGCTCCTCACCCCTGCTGTTTCCAGGAGCCTATATCAGCAGGTTTACGGACTCAGGTACCCCCAGTATTGCTAGAGTTTGCCAGTGTCACATTAGGAAAACTTAAATGGAAAGTCTTGTTTCTGATGATTACTTGGCTATATGTTAGTACTTTAAGGCAAAAAATGAGCCCTTCTTATCCCAAAATGATTTTCACCTAAGCCTTATACCCCACTCAAGAGAATACTCCAGAATAGAATAGACCACAGTGGCCTCTGGGCATGCTTTCCTAACAATTAAATTGGGCCGCCTTAGAAAACCATTTCAAAGTCATTTTCGGTTTAAAGTAGTCGGCCCATGCAGTGTGAAAAGATGTAGTTGATTATCTTTCTATAAACAAGGTAAAGACCTTCAGGTGGTCTGACTCAGAAGAAAAGCTTGACTCTGGAAAAAGAACATGTTGGGGCTAAGGAAAAAAAGCATAGGAAAAAGGCAAAGGAAGAAAATTTAGAGTACACAGTGAAATGAGAAAAATCCAGGTGAGGTACATTAGGAAAATCCACTAGCATCAAACATTCTGGGAACATTTGCTCCTTTTCCTAAGACAAGGACAGAAGCTACACATGGAAACCAACTGGTATTACAGGTTCCCCAGAAAATGTCAGGCTGGAGATATATCAGCAAAATACTACTTTCAGTAGAGACTTTGAATAGTTTGTGGAGTGTTTGATTTTCTAGGGATAGCGTCTTACTGTTCAGTTGCTGTGAAGAGACATCTTGACCATGACTCTAACTCCTTTCAGCTTTGTTGACTGCAACCTCCTTCTCTCTCTTGGGCTGGTTCCACACTATCTTAGCAGCTGTCCTTGGCAGGTGTTCCATGACTCTGGCATCTCCAGCATCCTGGGGTCTCTAGCACAAATCAGGATTCACCTTCACCGCTTCACATAATAGCCTCTCTGAGTCTCCATGGAGAGACATCCCTGACACATGCCTGTCTTTAATGGCCTCCCTTAACTACAGAGGGAGATTCTACAACTCATTTTTTGTATTCTTGACTCTAAAGCCAGAACCATGTGGCCACAACTGTCAAGTTCTTTTGCTTGCTGGGGCTAGAACTTGAGAAGAGGCAAATCTTGGTCTTGTGGTTAGAAGGAAGAAAATAGGTTTAAATTTCAGTAAAGTTTAGGGAGAGATTAAGACAGTCTTGGTAAATCTAGGTTGGATCTGAGCTGTTGTGTTTAAGAGGCTAGAGAAACCAGATACACACCTAAATAGTCCTGAGGTGATGGTACATACCTATAAATCTAGCACTCTGGAGACAGGAGGACCAGGAGTTTGAGGTCCTGTGTAGCGAGCTGCGTGGAATCATACCTGATGGAGATGTATAATCAACTCCTATGGCTAAAGTCTGACCTATGCTATGATCATGCAATGGTTATCAGCTGCTTGCATATGTGTGGGCCTATGGGCAATGCCCACCTGGCAATCCGGTATTGGCAGCCCATGCCTACTTAAGGGCTGGGAGAGGTTTGCCCGCGGAGAGAGGAAGGAAAGAGAAGGAGAGAGGAGAGAAGAGGAGGAGAGAGGGGAAGAGAGAGAGAAAGTGAATAAAGTCCTGGAATAAACTGCATTGAGAAGAGCTCCGGTGGTCGCATTATCCTTGTGGGATGAGGGTGGCCCTGACAGTCCTGTTTCAACAACAACAACAAAAACAACAACAACAACATCAACAACAATGTATGTCAATGATAAAAATAACAATAAATGACTGATTTAAAGAATAAAGACTAGGATAATGACTATATGTGACTAATATACATTGTCTAAATATATTAAAATTTCAAAGAATATATAAAACAATAAAAAAGTAATATAGGACATGTTTTCCTACTTATAGATTTACAGTGAAAACTCCGGGAATATTCTATTCAGGACAGAAAAATATGCTTGTTTGTTTTTCCTCAATCTTCACTTCGTTTCTTGGATTCCGACACCACATTTGTCTGAGTATTGTAAGACGCCACCAGCATTTTCCAGGACCAGAACATTCTTCACACCCAACAAGAAGAATCTTGAGAAAGGAAGAAAGGCTTTCTTTTCCTAGAAGGTTAAATATCTCCTTGAATTTATTGACTTTGTTGAATCACATGTTTTCCCCAGAAGCCGTTATATGAACATGGAGATGGCGAGGTGACCAACTTCTTACACTGAGGATCTGGCTGAGAATAATAGGACACCCATTAGTCAGCGATGGATGTTGTAATAAAGGACCACAAACCAGGTATATAAAACACCTGGAATGATGTCTCTCCTCTCTTTAAAAAGGAACTTTTAGCACCTCTAGGATATTTTCGTCTTTACCTGATGATAGTATTTTATTTTTAAATATACCCATTAAGCAAATCATGTCATTATTAAACAAAACAAAACAAAAACAAGGAAACTAACAAAATATCAGAAGAGTATTCTCTCTTGTTGGGGAGGCTAGAAGCTCAAAGTCAAAGTTGTAGCAGGTTCCCTTGAGACTCCCAGGGAAGATCACTCTGGTGCCTTCTCTCAATCTTTGGGGCTTCCATCAGTCCTGGACACTTCATCTGCTCAGTTTTAAATTCTGTCTCCATCATCATATGGCCCTCTCCCTGATGTCTCTTGGTATATATTTCTCTGTTGCAATGATTCAACTCATGTTGAGTCAGTTCTTATCCCATCTTGCATATTGATCCCATTTCAGAGTTAATTTTTTTTATAGATATTAATGGTTAAGGCATCAACACATCCTTTTGTGGATCCAATCCAGCACATAAAAGTGTGGATTTCTTTTGCTATTAATTGGGGCAGGGAGGGAGAAAGAGTGCTGTAAAGGAAACTAGAAACAATCATATTGTTAGAAACAGCAATGATTTCTGGCCACTTACTCTTGGAGTCCCATCTTTTATACCAAGAATTGTTTGCTGCTAAACTTTCTACTTTAGTAATTTTGCTTTCCTCATAGGACGTGCCCTGTTTTCAAACCATTGGCCCCAACACCACACTTTCCTCTCTGTTTGATTTAGATCATTCTAATCGCTCTCTTGCAATACTGTAAACATGCTTTTCCTTCTTCTCTTGGTGGAATTCATTTGACAAACCCTTGGCTTTGTCTAAATTTCACAGTTGGTTGTGAAGCTGAGCCTGAGCTCAGAACATAGCTGTGGAAAGCACACTTATATATGAGCAAGCCTCCCTGGAAATTTGGGACCACAACCCTAAGGGCCTTAAATCACTTATTAACAAACCTGTTTTTAAATGTTATTATTTTAAATATTTATTTTTATTTATTTATTTAATGTATACTTATATTTTGCCTGTATATATTCTGTGTGAGGGTGTCGGATCCCCTAGAACTAGGATTACAGAGAGTTGTGAGCTTCCATTTCGGTGCTGGGAATTGAACCTGGGACCCCTGGAAGAGCAGCCAGTGCTTTTAACTGCTGAGCCATCTCTCCAATCCCAAATTTTATTATTTTAAAACTCACACATAAATAGAAATTTTATTGTTTTTGAAAAGTGTAAACAAAATTATACAAACTAATAAGTTAACCTGTGGTCTTTTCATATGTGTGTACATGAATGTAATGTTTCTTCTTTTTGTGTCTATATGGTGTATACGTATGTGGTACATATATATAGATGTACAGCTGAGAGTGTGAATAGGTGGAGGACACAGCGGGATGTAGCGTCTTCCACTACTTCTCTCTGTCTTATTCTCTTGAGGCAGGGTCTCTCACTGGACTGAAAGCCCCCAACTCTTGGCTGTAGTATTGGCAAATGTGGCGGATTTAGACTGGTCCGCAAGCTTTTGGGATGCATATGTCTTTGTTTCCCAATTCTAGTGTTACAGAAATACGGAATCAGGCCTGGCTAGGTGCTAAAGACTAGAATTCAAGTCCGCATGTCAGTAAAACAAGCACTGTTACTCATTAGGCTATCTCCCCAGTTTCCATACGGGTAATGTTTAAACTAGATTAAACATAATTATTCAATCATGGTTAAGCATCAAAATCCTCCCTAGTTTTTTGATATCTAATAGATAGTGAATCTAAAGTTATTTTACTCTGCAACACCACACCAGGTCAGCCTCCTTTTTTGGCAATTTCATTTCTTTTCTTTCATACCTACTTTATGTCTTCCTTTGTCTTCAAATCCCCAACACTTGCCTAATTGCCTTATTGCCATTCTTGTTTCTTATCTCAGTGGTGGAAATAAAAGAAATCAGAATCTATTTATCAAAAATGAGACTTACTGAAGTGCTGATAAGCATATGGCTTGCCTTCCTTTTTCCTGTTGCAAAAGATGAATTCTTTCTACTGTCTACAAGGACAAACCTATCCAGTTGTAAGCTTTTGTTCAGACCTCCCAACCCAGCACCTTCCCACCTCATGTAGGAGATCACCATTGTAAGCATTCAAATATAAATATCAAGAGTATTTAAAAAGCCCTTGCTTGGACTCATACCCAACTGAAACTATTTGTTCATTTTTATGCTTCCATTTAGTTACTTCTCCCAAATGATTGTTTTTTCTATTTTCATTTGTTGGGTGTATTGTGCATGTGTATGCATGTTTCTGCATTATAGAATAGAGGCAAATGTGTGTTGGCATATGTACAAGTGTGTACCTGTGCATATGGAGACCCAAGGCTGGTGTCAGGAATTATCTTTGATTTCTCTTCTACCTTACTCATTGAGGCAGGGTCTCTCAATCAAATGCAGAGCTTACAGATATGCTAGTCTTGGTAGCAGGTTTGCTCTGGGGATCTCTAGTCTTTACCTTCTGAGGCTGGAATTACAGGCAGGCTTCTGAGGCATTTAAGTAGGCTTCTGGGGATCTGAACTCTACTTTTACTGCTTGCAGAGAATGTACTTTAACTGATAATCTCTATCTCTCGATGTATTGTCTTTACCCGCTGACCTCCAGTGACTACTCTGGTTATATTTTCATCTTTAAGACTCCACTTAAATGGCTCTTGTATGGTTCCATTAACCTTATTTTGCCAAGTTTACTTTTCACTTCTTTCCACTTAGTCCTTATCCTCTTAGCCTCATAGCAGCGTTCCATGCCTTTGGATATTCAGCCACTTTATTTCTTCTTCTTCTTCTTCTTCTTCTTCTTCTTCTTCTTCTTCTTCTTCTTCTTCTTCTTCTTCTTCTTCTTTTCCTCCTCCTCCTCCTCCTCCTCCTCCTCCTCCTCGTCCTCCTTCTCCTCCTCCTTCTCCTCCTCCTTCTCCTTCTTCTTCTTCTTCTTCTTCTTCTTCTTCTTCTTCTTCTTCTTCTTCTTCTTCTTCTTCTTCCTCTTCTTCTCCTTCCTCTTCCTCCTCCTCCTCCTCTTTTCCTTTTTGGAAAGGTTTTCTCCCCTTACCTTGTGGCAACCAGGTGATCCTGGTTGAGTCACATATCTGAGAAGCATACCATCCCATGCATGGGCCACGTCTCCTTCTGCTTTAGTCCTCCCAACATCTAAGTACTGAACTGTCCTTGAGATTTGACCTTGGTCCTCCTTTCTTTTTCCACTCTACTCAGCTTCTTAGGTGATGTCTTCACAGCACAGTTTTAGAAGTCACCAGTGCTGCTGATCACCGGGTTAGGTCTTTGGGTCTTAATTCTGCCATGAGCTTCAAATCCATGCTTTTAATTGCCTGCTCACACTTTCATATAGATATCTGATAATAATTACAAAATTTGCTAATTCCCAAACAGAGGTCTTGGTCCCTATTTCCCGTCCTTCCTTTCTCCATCAGTATCTTCATATTATATTCTCCAGTAGCCACACTCATTTATTTAAAGCCACACTCGAGTCCTCTCTTAATGTTTCCCTTTACCTTCAGTGCATCATCAAAATCTACCAGGTCCAAGTTCAAAACTATCCAGAATCTGACCATATAGACTATTCTCAGTCTCAAGTCCAACTGTTTTCTACTGCTTAATTTCTAACGATATTAAACTAAATTTACTGTATCTAACATTTCTAACTTATAATCTATTATTCAATAAAAACAGCCAGAGTGATATTTTGGGGCGTTACTGTGACCATTCTTTCATGACTTTCAGTCTTCTAATGAATGGACCATTATCCAGAGTCCTTATCCTGCTGTGCGAGGCATCAAA
This sequence comes from Microtus oregoni, assembly GCF_018167655.1. NCBI lineage: Eukaryota > Metazoa > Chordata > Mammalia > Rodentia > Cricetidae > Microtus > Microtus oregoni. The sequence continues at coordinate 5,876,761 of NW_024543070.1, forward strand.
TCTTGTGGTACCTTCTGGCTTTCTCATCTTATCTACCATTTATCCTACCACAGTGTGTTGCCCTCTAACATTCAAATCTACTTTGTGTCTCCATCACAGAGCTTAACATTTCCTGAGCATTACATTGCATATTTGCTCCTGCTCTGCTGTATCATCATGGCCTTGGCAACTAGAGAATACCTGGTGGACATAAGTTAGATGACAAATTGCCAACAGCTCAATTTGAGTATTCATATGTTCCAGGCACTACCCGTGCTTCCCCAAGGATTTCGTTTCATAACACTATCTTCCTGCTATTGCCAGTTTTGATGTTAAATTATTCACATTTAAGCCATTAAGAAAGCCAAAACCCACACATTTTTACAAAGGTACATTGGTAGAGACTGAAAAGCCCTTGTACTGGTCTAGAGCTCTGCTATTGACTGTTTTTGTCTCCCTATGCTTTTTGTCCATCCTCATTTCAAGCCATACTACAAATTCTGAGTAACTCTTGGATCCACTTTGGAAGCAGAAGACAAATGGCATTATTTTTGTCCTTCACAGCTTCAGCACCAACCTCACAGCCCCAGGTTACTCAGGTTGCCTTACTTGGACCAAATCTTTCTGTTCTGCTGTTTATAGCTGCTTCCACATGCTCCTGAAATGCCTTATTAACCACCTTGGGGAAGACTTTGTGCTTTTATCTCCTTGTTGTTAAGTCAAACACTGCTTTTCATTTTCTTTCTTGTAAAATATTTTCATTGCTTCAAAATTGTAAATGCATGGTTTATGTGCATCTAAATGGATTTAGATGAAAGAAATAATTGCCATTAATAATAAGATACTGAATATAGTCAATAAGCAATTATACCTATTTGCCTATATAATATTTTTCTATATGTATGAAGTCTGGAGGTCTTACAAATACCTGTCTGGCTAAGGAAACAGTGTGTCTCCTGGAGCTAGCTAATTCTTAAAGATAGCAAAGGGCATATCTTTGACACAAGAACAGAGCCATCTTTTTCCGTGTGGTTTCTATACCTAAGGAGATAACGTTCTTGAGCTTACATCATCTTAGGACCATGTGCCAGGCATCCCACAGATTCCCTATGGTTCAAAGCCTACTGCTATCAGCCTAACCATCCTAACATGGTACTCTTTCCATTTTTGCCTTTCCCATGGAACCCCCTTAAAGGGGTTGGCTTTAGTTTTCCTTTGGTTTTGTCTTCTCATTGCCTTGATATTTTCCCCATGAGGCCTTGTGCTATGTATATTATTTCTGTGGGAAATCTATTAAAATTTTTCTTCCTATGACATTAGCGTTTCTGTGTAATCATCCCCATTCATAGTTAGATCTCAGTGAAATGCAATTGGAAAGAGAGCTAATATTTGGTTAATTACTAAAGGACCACAAAATACAGAGTAACTAGATATTCATTTTAATGAATTTATTATAATTATTTCTTCAAAGTAACATTCTTAATGGAATGTGACCTATATCTTTTAATTGCAGAAATATTCCTTATTTGTGATTCTTACCCAGAAGCATTTATAGGATTGATGAGAGGACCACTTCTTCCCCTTTGCATGTCTGCTATATACTGTGTTTGTTTGAACACATTAGTAATTAGTTAGTTAAAAAAAATAAGCCCCCAAACCCCGAGTCACCAAAAATGTGTCAGGGTCACATTAAGGAGGATAAAAAAGAAAACATTTCCCTTTGGAAAAATTAGCCAAATCAAGCCAAGATTTGAATTCTCTTCTTCTCTGTCCTTGTATCTTCTGTGCTTCCCGTCTGTCTGTCTGTCTGTCTGTTGTATGACTATGAATCAGTGCTGGCCTGAATGTTACCTTGTGAATCTGTCTGTTCCTGTGTCTACATCTGTCTGTGTATGTTCTGTCTTTTTGTTTTTTATTGATTAGTACAGGAAGCTATTAAGAAAAGAGTGAGGCTACTTTACAGAACTATTTAATAGAATTTTATAAGGAATGAAACTTTACTGATTCCAGCTGACCCGGGTAAAAAACAACCACATGCTATCAAACAATATCCATATGCGGCTTTCAACATTAATGGCAGGTATTGATTTTGTAAGATTGTTTCCAACCTATTTGCTGTTTTCAGCATTTATTACCATAATGTATATACACACATGGATTACTTGGGTGGTCAGGGACATGGAAGAATACATAATTTAAAATTATATGTATGTATTAGCTTAGGTTGTAAATTTGATTACATGGGAAATCCAAGGCAAGCAAGGTTGGTTGTCATGTTGTTCTCTTCAAGGTAGATTTAAAAATGGCTGAGTACACAGTAGGAAAGCAGCCTTAAGTGACCTCAAGGCCCATTACTAGCTCTTCTCTGAGGTGCAGTAAATGTTCTAGTCTTTTAGAATGAATATTTTCATAACAATGCATTGCTGCAATATATTTTGAAAAGAGCTAGAAGAGGAAGATCAGCTTATTTTAAGAGCTGGTCAGCACCATCTACAGCCATTTGTGGTCTTGCTTGTGTTCAATATTGATCTATATTTTACTTGACTGAGATGATCTTTAAGAGTGTGTTTTCTTTCCTAAATGGAAAATAAGCCTTTAGGCTATTTCAAATACAGCACATTCCTCTTTTAGTTGAAGACTGATCACTCGCTCTTATTTATGCTGAATATTTTTATAGTACTTTCTTCTGATTCTCTTTGGATAATTAAATATCAGTCTTGCTTCTGACTTTTGTACCTGGAGGCTCTGATTCTCACTAGATCCGGGGATAAAACGGCTTTCCATTCTTCAGTCCAGGTTCCTTAGGTAGTATGTTTGTAGAATCATGGGATGCACAATTGTGAAGTCAGCTAATATTCTAAATGGGGGCTCCTATCGCTTTCATCTTCAAGGAAGACACATTGACAATGTTTCCGATAAACGCCGACCAGTAACTCCTTTAAGTAAATGATTCTATTGATTTGTAAATGTCATGTCTTATTTTTTCAGGACTCCCCATGATTATCCTGCTTGGTTCCTTTAAAGAATAAATTCTCATACACTCATGACAGAATCCAAATCCCACACATACCCTGCCCTGCATCCAAGTCCGCACAGCTCACATGGTGGTCTTGACACTGCCTGTGTGCTGAAGCCAACAATGAATTACTTGGTATCAGATTGCCACTGACAAGGTCTACAAATCTGCTGATTCACCCAGTTCTTGGAGAAAAAAATCAATTATGTCAGATCATCTTGCCGTATGATGGGAAGCACTGTGGGAACAAGTCAATTCGATGTTAATTCAGTGCTTTGTATTTGACACTGCTCGACACTGATCTAAATTTTACTCTCCAGCTCCATAAAACAACCATGATGAGCTGCTCTTCCTTCCTCTCCTATGGCTTCCTACTGCTCCTACCAACACCACCACAGTCACAGCAACTACAATGGCTACTACGGCTTCCTGATAACTTCTAGCTAACAAAGACACAGCTGCTTCTGTGATTACTTTTGTGCATCAATCACAATAGCCTCTATGATACAGGAGTTATTAAAATGACTTCTTTCTAAATGCTCAAATCAAAGCACAGAGCAGTTAAGTAAATTGCCTCAAGGCACACAGTGAGAATGTGGCAAAATGGGAATCTAGGAATGCAGGACATGGGGCTCTAGAATTGGCACCCTGTATAACCAGTGTGCACCTAAATACCACCAGGTGTGAGGGTGATGCACCAAAGCAACATATACTTCGTATGTCCTAATGTATGCAATATACATATCGCTAACAGAATGAAATGCATATAAAATCCCCATTTTTAGCTCTCTGTGGATCTCTGTCCTCCTTTTGTCCTTCTCACCCCCGAATAGGATCTCAAATATCTCAGGCTTGCCTCAAACTCATGACAAAGTGAGGCTGGCCGTAAGCTCTTGATAATGCAGTTGCTACCTCCCCAATGCTTGGATTTTGAACAAGTAACACCATACCTGGTTTTATAATCATATCTTTTAGTTTAATAATTAATCATTTCTTTTGTTAGCACTGTTAGTTTCTTTATGCTTTCCCTCTCATTCTTATTAGCCTAAAAATTCTACTGGGTCTACTCAGTCCGAATGGCTGGATTTCTCTTTCAAACACCCTGTGGACAGCAGGGCTATTGTTCTTGCTCTACTCTCTGTTATTCTTCCTATAAGGTATTGATTTTGATGACTGGTCCTTCAGCAATCCACACTATTCACCTCCTGGGGCTGTTATTCTTTGGCAATTGACCCACCAGTCCAGCAATTGTATATGGTGACCACATAACATGTGCAAAGCCCTATACCATGCTGCTAGCTGGACTGCAGAGGAAGATATGAAACATGCTTTGTAAAGCTCATATTCTACCAGGAGAGGCAGCCAGTAAACAAGGAAGTCGATAACTAAGAAAAGTAACTGTCAATGTTCATAGTGTTTGAAGCACTAAGCAAGGAAAAGGAAGAAAGATAGGAGATAGGGAACAAATAGCCTGGATCTGTTGAGTATGGTCAGGGGACATCTGTACGGAGGGGTCCTTTAAACAGACCTGCAAGTATAAACATGTTCTAAAATTGCATTCTGAAGATGACTGCACCATCCTGATATACTAAAGTACCAGTGAGTCACAAACTGTAGTCGTGGGAGCATCATGGTATGCAAATTGCATTTCGGCAAAGCTGCTAGAACAATGGAATTCCAATATCCAGCAAAAGCAAAAGCAGCAAAGAGAGTACTGTATTTCTGGTGACTGCACATTGAGGGTTCTATTATATAACTTGGGCATGTCCTTCGCTTTGTCAGTGAATTGGCTTTCTCAGAAGGTGATAATTTACTCATCTGTATAACAAATTTCATATTTCTGTTGACCTTTCCCCTTTTGTTCTCTATATTCATGATTTCATGCCTTTAATTCTCGTTCACACAGTCTTTTTAAAATATTTATTTTGTACGTGTGTGCGTGTGTGTGTGTGTGTGTATGTGTGTGTGTGTACATGCCTGCACATGCGTGCATGTATGAGTGAGTGCAATGCCCATGTCGGCCAAAAGAGGGCATCAGATCTCTTGGAGTTAGAGTTCCCTCCAAACTTTAGTTTTTTTTTCTTTTTTGAGACAGGATCTTACTATGGCTGGCCTTTTCTATATCTCACCCAAGCTACTCTTTGCTATAAGTTCTCTCTCTCTCTCTCTCTCTCTCTCTCTCTCTCTCTCTGTCTGTCTCCCCCCTCCCCCTTCCTGTCTTTCCTTCTTTCTTTCTCTCTCTCCCCCCTTCTTTTTCTTTTTGGTTCCAGACAGGATTTCTGTTTGGTTCTGACTGCCCTGGACTCACTCTGTAGACCTGGCAGAGCCTCAAAGTCGTGGAGATCCACCTGTCTTTGCCACTTGTGTTCTGAGATTAAAAGTGTGCACCACTGTCACCTGGCTGTTATAGTTTTGATGGGTTTTAAGAAGTTCTGTTTGTTTTTAATTAATTTTGGGGTGCCATGATGCAGGGGTGTGGGACAGATATGAAACGACTGGGAGGTGAGCAGGATCGGGGTGAATAATTTGAAATTTCCAAAGAGTCATTAAAGAATTATGTAAAATGAATGAATGAATGAATGAATAAATACATACTTAAAAATAATGGCCTAAAAGAGTTTATATGAGATATACTGATTAAGTAGAAGTACTTTGCATGCCATATATTGGTTATATAAATGAGTTTTGCATGTCATACATTAATCATCTAAATGTATTTTATAAGTCATACATGGATTATGTAAATATGATAAAGATAGAAAATGGCATTTGGGAAGAACCAGCAACACTGACCAACAGACCCATATGGCATATAAGGAATCATACAACCCAAAATGAATTAAGTGTTAGTGTTTGCTCTTTTCTCCTAATTGAAGTGGCTGCAATGTCATTGAATTTATAACACTGTAATGGTGTCACAGACTTACCCTCTTTTTATGTTTGTGTAATAAAATACCTTGACAAAAACAGATAGATAGATAGATGATAGATAGATAGAGCAAAATTAGATTTACTTATTCAACGTTATTCAATGTTGATGAATATCTCTAGCTGCATTTTCTACATATTGCATATCATGAAAGCTATTGACATGAACGTTATGTGGTGACCACATAGTGGTATACATAGCAGTTTCAGTCATTTCAGGACATTTTATTACTATGCTTATTATAATCATTCCTGTATCTTGCTAGTATTTATAATTGTTTATATTGACAACTGCATTGGCTAGTACTTTTGCAAAAGGGGAAATAAACAGCCCAAGTGGAGCTCTGGGCAATTTTGATTTCTTTTTTCAGAGTGTTGGTGGGAATGCCTCAAAAGTTCATCATCAAGCATGGTGGTTTGATTTGAACTACATCTCTACCACAGCTAACAATCAAACCCCAAATGACAAACTGAGTCCTGAGTGATATCAGATAAGCCAGGTACACAGAGTCAAAGAAAGATCACTCTGCTCAGTGTGAGAGGGAGATACTAGTGTCTGTGGGGAAAATAGAGGGCAAGGCTGTAGTGATAAGCTTAGTTCAATCATCAAGTGGCTGGAGTGATTTTTATGGTGTTTAAATGAGGTAAATACAGGCAATGACCACTCACCATTTCTGGTTAACAATTTGGCACTCATGATGTATTTGAACTTGCCCAGTCATTTCATACCTGACTATTCCCATTGCCAACTCTATTGCTTGCCCATTGCTCTCATCTCTGATAGGCCAAATTTGATGTCACCTTGTAGGGCAGTGGTGCAGGGCAGAAAAGGAGAGTGTTGCTATTTTTCTGAGACCTGGTTGTGACTCTCATTTTGTAAAACTGCCCAGTGTTTTTATACTGTAGGGTCACTTTGTTCTCCTCAGAATAGCCACTCTCCTTATCCTGCCACCCACTGTCTATCTCCCAGGGAACACTCAGTGTATTCAACTACCTTCTGCATTTTTGGAGTGTTCAAGAATATCTGGGTCTCATATTCAATGCCAAGCATTCTTTCCCAGGTTCTCTATCCTTAGTTATTCCATGGTGCAATTTCTTCATCAACATTTCTGTTCTGCTTTGTTGTGAGCCTTTCCTGAGTCAATGAAAAAAATAATTCAAATTATAGAACCTCTGTGTATGGGTTATTTTTTAGAATTGTCTGTTTCTGATATTAGTATTTAAACTTGGATGTGGAGTAGGTCTGAATACATGGGGTGAACTTTATTTTCTGTCTTTTCTTGCATATTCCATAAGGATGTTTTACTCACCCTAGAAAGCGTTTCCCATTTTTCCTACTCTTTGCCTCTCTTTCACTTCTACTAAGCCACGCTTAGCCTTCTGTTTTGCTCTTTTCCTTGTTCTTCTGTCCCTGTTTCATCTCCCTCTTTTTTTTTTCTGAGCTGCTGGTTTAGCCTATGCCCCTACACAGGCTGTCTTAGTCAAACTCTATTGCTGTGAAGAGACACCATGACTAAAGCAGTTTTTATAAAAGAAAGCATTTACTTGGGGCTGGCTTATGTTTCAGAGGCTTAATCCATTATTGTCATGGTCAGAAGCATGGTTGCATTTGGGCAGACATGGTGCTGGAGAGGTTCTACATTTGGGTCAGCAGATAGCGGGAAGAGAAAGACACTGGGCCTGGCTTGAGCAATGAAAGCTCAAAGCCCACCTCCAGTGACACACTACCTCCAAGAAGGCCACACCTGCTTCAACAAGCCACACCTCCTAACAGTGCCACTTTCTATGAGCCCATGGGGGCCATTTTCATTCAATCCTTCATATAGGATAAGCATTGCTTTCCTCTGAGCTACACCCCTTACTCCTTTTTGCTTTTGAATCATGAGGTGAGGAATGGCAGACTCTTTCTCAACAAGAGCTGGTGGCTCTATCTACACCAACACACATGGGAAGAAAACTATGATGACCTCTATGCTCTAGGCTGGGCTCAGCCTTGGGAACATTCACACCTTTGATTCAGTGATGGTGGTTTCAGAGAGTAAGAAAAAGACTTTACATGGGCTGAGGCATTTGCCAAATTAATGTCTTAAAGCATCATTCCTATTTCATGGTGAGAATAAGGTTCTAAGGATGAACCAGATTGACCGAAGCTGAATTTTATCAGTATAAGCCATTATCACAGAAGGGTTTCTGCTGTGTTCAGCCCTCTGTCCTTCCTGGTTAGGTCGTGGAAATCAAGAAGAAATCCAGGCTCTTTATTCTCAGGAATAGATAATAATTATTTTAATACAATCACAGATATTCCAATTCAATTGCTCTATATTTTTAATAATAATTTAAGCCAGCCCATGCATTTCCTCCAAGTGACTTTCATTAGAAATCCTTGTGAACAGACTCAATCATTCTTACCAGATGTTTTTCCATTTCTTGTCTAGGAGCAATCCCCTCTTTTTCCTGATATGCCAATAAAGAATGTAACCCTCTAGATGCTTTTCCCTGCTGAGATCAAACACTTAGATGAGACAATCTGTGTATACCTTAAGAGGGAGAAAGAATGGCCCAGCTATATAGCAAATTCCTCTGAAGCCTTGCCCATTTCTGAGCATAGGTGAGATAATATTTATCCCAATTTTATATGCATCTTTGAGGCAGGACTTTTGCATATATGAATACTCAAATATTCAAATACTCAAAATTGTCAGTTGTAAGTGGGTTGAACTAGGTGGTAAATCAGGGGGCCACACAGTGAATGCCCCCAATTCCTAGAGATCTTGAAAATAATGAATTAGGAGGGCAGCCATGGGACAGGGAGGTGTAGGAGGGTGGTAAACAGAAGGTGGATGCAAAAATCCATCTTTAAGTACTTTAGCAGTAGTCGGGCTTTCTAGCTTCATAGTTGTATTGGGAGTGGGAAAGAGTGGGCATAAGCAGTGTTCAAGGGGGGGCTATGGATGGGTGAAGAGCAACACTGCGGACTTAGGCTCTGAAGCCCTGCCTTCCACTACAACGTTGTTAGCACATTTATTTTCTCCTACTAGCACTGAGGAGTAGAGTGAAGGAGACAGGAACCTGAGATGGAATGTTAAGTAATATGCCACGATCACAAAGCTAATATGATCTGACCATGGCGTGAGCTGTGCCTTCGAAGTCCCTAATCAGATACTGCAGAATTTAATAATTTATAGGGCAAAAAAGCATAAAGCCCATTTTGAGAAGGGGTCTGTCTGAAGTGCAGCATGGAGAGAAGCATTGTAACCTCCTCGCTCCAAGGAGCACTGATGAGCTCAGCAGAGCTCTGTCAACATGCTCATTCCATAGGGATCTTTAGGCCAGGACATGAGGCCTGCGGAGCTCTGCTGTTTCATGCAGCGCACAGTTAAATGTGCTAAAAATGATTGAAAAGATGGCAGGGAAGGAGAATCTAGGTTTTAATTTTGTATGACATTATTATAGTCTCTCTCCCTCACCAGAGTTCTCTCTTTCAAACTCACATCCTATGAATTGCTTTCTTTCTTACCTTCTTAGCTCAGCTGAGAAGTCATAGGGACATGCCTGTGCTGGGGAGACTTGCCTTGGAGATTTGGAGTTCTGATACCTCCTTTAGGAAACCATTAGACTCCTTCAAATTAGCAAATGCACAGGCAGTGTCTTTGGTATACACAACCTCAGTGTCCACTTTCTTCCTTTAGGTCGTGCCTTAGGGTGTCTATTGCTGTGAAGAGACACCATGATCGCAACAACTCTTATAAAGGAAAACATTTAATTGGGGTGGCTTACAGTTCAGAGGTTTAGTCCATTATCATCACGGCTGGAAGCTTGGTGACATGTTGGGAGACAGAGGGCTGGAGGAGTAGCTGGGAATTCTATATCTGGAACGGCAGGCAACAAGAAGTGACAGTGAGACACAGTGGATCTAACTTGGCCATCTGAGACTTCAAAGTCTGCCCCCAGTGACACATTTCCTCCAACGAAGCCACATCTACAACAACAAGGTCACACCTCCTAATAGTGATACTCCCTATGAGCCTACCACATTTAGCTTATCCTAAAATGCTAGATGATCCTAGGGAAGATACCTGTTCCTGCCCCAGCACTCACATCCCTGTGTTTGTCTTTTTTTCTCTTCCAAAGTACTAGTGTGGTTAACCAGGTGTCAATGAGGAATGTTGAAACTACTTTTCTTAATTATTAAATTTGCTTCAATAGCAAGAATAAACATTTTAGGAAAGTGTTATTAGAGAAATTCAAAATAAGTTTAGATTATTTTAAACTAAAAAGTTCTTTGTAGTTGTTGTTGTTGTGTTTGATAAGGCAATTTGTAAGTTAAACCATGTAAAACTGCCACTCAGAGAAGTCTAAAAGTGGTGAAATCCAGACAGTATATTGCGATTCAACTTACTGTTTGCATTTGGCATCCTGCACAGTTACGAGCTTTGAATGTAGGTGTGGTCTCATGGCAATGGCATTTTCCATTTTCCCCTAAACTGTCTGACAGAGGAAAAAAAAACTGGAATATAAATTCTATTTTTCACGTTTGTGGGGGCTTTGTCATTGGTATCAAATGTTCCATCAACAACAGATATTCTGCTGTTTCCATCATTGGTCCCATTTGTAGCATATTTTCTTATTGTGTGGTTTACATCAGTTTGTGGGGCAATTGCTTGATGAACTAGCATGAAAAGACAGTCCTTCCCAATGGTGTGGATCAGATCAGTACCATCAAATTTTGAACTGAAAAGTAGCCTTCACTGATACAGAGTAACTACATTTTATTTTATTTTATTTTCTTTTTTCTTTTTTTTCTTTTTGTTACTGCTGGAGATCAAATCCAGGCTTTTCTGTAGACTAGGAGTGTACTATTTCTGCCGGTGGGTTTCCCTAGCCTCTAATATGGTGGACATCGGACTGACATCACACCTCTTGACCTGTGAGTGTAGTTCAAGTGAAGTACACTCTTACATATACTCAGACTCGCTAGAAGTAGATCATGTGATCTAGTGGAGGAAAACTTAGTATGATTTTAAAGTGAAAATAACTTCAAAGCAGACATTAGTCCTTCTGTGAACATCCTTCCTTTATTGTAAGAGTTCAGACCTTTCAAAACTCGCACTCCTGTGAAGGAGAAAGGATGAATTCATTTGATTGCATACTAGTCTTTTATTAAGAGCCATCAAATGTCAAATGCTTGAAATCAATGAATTTCACTTTATTTCTCCGTTTTTTTTCAAGGGCCCTGGGTTGGAAATATTATGTTCAGTGATTAAAAAAAAGAAAGAAAGAAAGAAAACCAGGCTTTACAATCATCTGGGTATTGATTGCTTCAGTTGAAAAAGGTAAAGCGTTTCCTAGGTTACAGAAAATGAGGCGATAACAAGAAACACCTGCCCTCAAAGGGTGCAGACCCCTGGACACAGCCCTGGGCTCACTCTCAGCATATTGATCAGCACAGAAGTGCTTTCGCCTCTACCCCTGCCTGGCTCCCTAAGGGCTCAGCAGCGGTACTGCTTCTGTGTTAGGATAACTGCCTCTCTGCTGCGTCTTTGTTTTAACCACTCCATGCAGAAGTAGATTGTGTGTGTGTGTGTGTGTGTGTGTGTGTTGGATACGTGTATGGTCCATTGGTGCTTATGTTTGTCCATATATGCACACAAAGAGGTCAGAGGAAGGCAGCCAATGCTTCACTATCCCTCTGCCTTTGATTCAGGGCCCGTAACTGACCTTGACACTTCGTGTTTTAGCTGGGCTGGTTTTGGGGGCTCTACCTGTCTCTGACGTGTAGTGCTGGGGTTACTACATGTAGCCATGCCTGGCTTTTTATGTGGGTGCTCAGGATTTAAATTCATGTCTTTGGACTCTCATGCTTGTGGGTTCTTATCCAGTGTGCTGTCTCCCCAGGCCGTCTGTAGTTTTTAAAATGGACACAACGTGAGATTCATTTTCCTCATTCTCAAATCAAGTCCTTTTTTTTTTTTATTTTGAAATCACATTTAGATGCCAAAGGTCTTCATTATTCTTTTCCTCCTCCATTACTTTTCCTCTTCATCTTCCTAATTTCTGTCTCTGAATTTTTTTCTTTTTTTTTGTGGTTGAAAAAAAAAGTAGACTCCTTATTGTTACCCAGGAGCACTTGGTGGCACAGGTCTCTTTTTCTCTTCACCACCACAGACTTCGGGCTTCGCAGGATTGGCACTGGCTTTGCGACTAGCCTCCACGTACAAATCTGGGCGGTCCTTCTTCTCGGGGATCACATACCTGATGCTGCTGAAGGTAGCCCGTATGTTCTTGTTGATGGTGGTCCTCAGGTGAGAAGCGGCTGGTTTTTGCTGACCAGATCTGCATTTCATAACCACTACAACCCCGCAGGCTCACCTCACACAGTCTTGTGAATCACCTGATTGTAGCAGACGAAGTTGAGGGCCTTCAGGTTATTGTGCTCGGTACTGTACATCTGCTTATTCCTCTTGATCAGGGAACTGGAGCAGTTCTGAACAACCATCCATTGTTGATGAACAGATGTGGCACTGGCTACTCTCCCTTTGGTGGCCAGAGACAGAAGGAGTTCCATCTCTGATTTTATTGTTTTTTCCTCTTCAATTTCTCAGCAGTACTTGGTAAGCCAGTTTAGCATATATAATATATTTATAATAAGCTTATGTAATAAATGGTGATTCGATTCACACTACTTCATTGGCTTTAATTACCATAGCTACTGCTGATATGTCGAGTATAAAGTAACATTACTGTACTGTTAGTAATTAAACAGAAAACATTTAATTAAAAATAGTTAAGTTTCAATGGTAATTTTAAAACTCTTAATTTATTTTTTCTCACTTTAGCTTAATTTTAGGGTTTACTATAACTTTTAATTCAATTTCAAGATTTTAATTTATTTAATAATTTAATTGGCCCCTTTCCATGTATAGTTTAGAGAAAATATCCACATGGAAAGGCTAATCAATTGTCTCAACAAAGAAATAGTGAAAGTAATCAAAAGAAATTTCTTTTTTCTTTGAGCTATGTTTGTTCTTTTAATTCCTCTATTGGTTATTCCTATCAATTCTATTTCTCTCAGATTGAGCGTCCATCATGCACAGCACATACATGATATCTCTGGCTAACACGTGAACAAACTATAGAGCAACTCTGCAACAGAGGCGGATAGTGAAACCTCAAACCCATCTCAGTCACAGGAGCAATGAAACTCCAAAGTTACAACTGATGGAGGAAGGTCATTGGTTAAATAAAAAGAAAACTGCTTGGCCCTCATTGGTTAGAAGATAGGTGGGAGGAGTAAACAGAAGAGAACGCTGGGAGGAAGAGGAAGTGAGCTCAGACTCCACAGCTCTCCTCTCGGGAGCAGACACCTCAGAGAGATGCCATGCCCCGATCCCGGGCAGACACACGCCATGAAGCTCTGACCCAGGATGGACTAGGCTAGAATCTTCCCGGTAAGACCGGTTCTCACAGATTATTAGAGATGGGTTGATCGGGATATCAGAATTAGCCAGTAAGGGCTAGAGCTAAAGGACCAAGCAGTGTTTAAATGAATACAGTTTGTGTGTTGTTATTTCGGGGCATAAGCTAGCCAGGCGGCTGGGGTGCCAGGGACGCAGCCCCGCTCCTCATATTACTACATACAACTTTGTCCCTGGGCATGGGGAAGAGAACTAGCAAAAGAAACAGGAGACGGGTGGTCAGGGAGGACCTTAGTTATCCTGAGACAAGAGAGCTGCCAATAATTCTGTCAGAGCATAGTGGCTTCTGCCTCTAATCTTAGACTAAGGCAGAGAAAGTTCTCAAGTAAATTATTTACATCATGATAAGTAAGTTAAAACTTTTAAAATTGTGTGAGGCCAGTTCATTTTTTCTGCTCCCCCTACTTTATCTGTGTGGTACCAGCATGTATTTGGGTCTTTAGGAGTACAGACTTCAGAAGCATCCTGCATCCTTCTGGTATTGCCCATCATTCTCAAGATGTAGAGGCCAAAACTTCTTAATTTTCTTCATGACTCAGCTTAGTTTCTGCTCTGAGACAAAGTTGTTTTTTTTTTTTTTTGTTTGAGATTTCCTTCACTCTCTCCTCTGAGTTGATTATAATTCTTAGAAGTCTTATCTAAAGGCCATAGTGGTGTGGTGGGTGGTGACTGACTCAGCTATTTGGCAGTGCTGACATCTGTCAGCACAACCACGTGATGGGTCAGGTCCTTGGCTGAGGACCCAAGTAAGTTACTAGAGAGTCTCCTTTTTGCTTTTTTTTTTTTGTTTTTGTGGAGGAGGGGTCTTATTTGATACAAAGTAGTTATTCAAATGTTCAACATAGTTATAGATGTTTGCTGCCTTGGAAGCTATAGCATTTATCTAAAATTTAAGAAATGTTTTTAACTTTTTGTTAGATTTTAAAGTCTCTGTGCTTTTGGTTGACTATCAAAGACCAACATGGTGGAGTCTGTTTACAGTTGCAGATGTTTAGAGGTTATGATCATCATGGTGGCAGATAGATAGACAGGCAGGAAGGCAGACAGGCAGGCAGGCAGGCTGGGATGGTTCTGGGGCAGCAGCTGAGAACTTACATCTTGAGACAACAACCATGAAGCTGAGAGAGAGGCTGAGAGAGCTAACTGGGAATGACATTGGGTTTTGAAACCCCAAAGCCTACTCACAGTGACACACCTCCTATTACAAGACCACACTTGCTAGTGCAAATAGTTCCAACAACTGGGGACCAAGTTTTCAAGCGTAAGAATTTATGAGGATTATCGTCATTCAACCCACTGCAGTCTGTCTCTTGACTGTTCCACATTCCAGTACTACCAGCTTGTTCCGGGAGTTCTCCTCTGACAGATTAGAGATCAGACAGCCTGCTTCTCTGCTTTTCATACTGGCTTCACATCAAAGGGACCCAAGGCTTCAGTTTTTCCTCTCTAGTTAACCACACCAGCCAGTGGGTCCTCCAGCCTGGAAGGAGTGAGCCGTAGGCACCACTTAAGTGCCTGCAGCAGGAATTGGTAGGTAGAGCAGAGGTTCAATGAGTTCAACGGTGGTTGCAGGAGAGATAGGTGGCTCCCTTTGCAGATACATTTTTTTTTTAATAAGCGGTGACCTCAATATGTCATTCGATATTTTTGAAAGGATTCTGAAGTACAACAGCTATTCATTAAATTTGAATTTGTGTTTTCCCCTTTTCCACAGCCCCCAATTTTCCTATCAGTCATGGCTCCTAATATCCCGCTATCCCCGGCCACACTGCCAGCTCTGTCAGTTACTGAAACATTCTCACGAAGGAGCAGTTTATTTTTCTGAAGCGATGAAAAGTAGATCACAGAGGCTGACTATCGGTGACTTTGCCGAAATGTTCTCCAGTGCAGAACACTTCAGTTTAGGCTTTGAATTATTATTGTTCATTATTTTATGTTCACTGGTAAAGTGCTTCTCAAGTAATTGATTCTGCAAAAAATCATTCTTTACTTGAAACAATTGTCAATTTCTTCATTTGTGTGTGAGACATCTAGTTATATACTCCAGAAATTACATGGAGGGTGAGTGGTAACAATGTTTCAGTGTGGCATTTTATCCATTAATATTTGTACCAAGTGTAATTTTTCTGTAGAAACCGTTTATTGCATTTTGTCATCTCATTTGAAATGATTTATATTTTGTTTCTAAAGAGTTTTTTCCCCCTTTATTACCTATTAAAGACACAATCCTGAGAGTGCATGCAAGGTGTAAGGGTTCTTGTCTTATTCAGTTGGCTGTTTCATTTTCTTTCTTGGTTTTCCATTCTCTGTGTAGTCTTGGCTTTCCTGGAACTCACTCTGTAGACAGGCTAGCCTTAAACTCACAGAGATCTGCAAATGTCTCTGCCTCCCGAGCTCTGGGATTAAAGGCGTGCGCTGCTAACTCCTAGCCAGTGGTTTGCTTCTTAAAACCCACAAGCAGGAATGTACACCTCTCCTTCTTGCCCTCAGCCCTGTTGGGAAGACAGTGTCAATTGACACACACTTTCTTTCATTTTGTTCTTCCTGTTTTTCCTTTGTGATACACAATTTTCTTCAGAATCTTTCTACAGTCTTAATTTCTAAATGAATCATCTGATTTGTAATGTTCCTCTTCTGTCCTCTCACTTTTCAAGTGCCTGGTAGAAGTTTGAGAAGCTCTTAGTTGAGTCTCACCTTTTTCACTGACAATCCTAGGTAACGGCTTCTTTACTCCACACAGGGATCCCATGCTATGAGAGCTAGCATCTCAGTTCCAGTCCCAGAGGGTTTTAACTGAAAAGCTGGTGAATTTCGTGTTCTCTCTCTCTCTCATTCTCTTCTTACTACCTACTTTATAAATAGACTAATAAAATGCATCACTGTAAACTTCCTGAGAGACCAAGGAAACTACAGCCAGGGACTCCTAGTCTGTAACAATGGCTGTTATTCCTACTTCCAGGAATAGTGGCCATTGTTCCATCTGACCTCCATTAACTTATAGAAAACTTCCGTTGAAAAGTTATGTCTTTCTATTTCTTGACTCCAAAGGCAATTAAGCTGCATGCTATTTGAGAATGGGCCTCCTTTTCTCCAACAAGATTGTACCAGGTGAAAAATAGTAGGATTTCTGAGGGAAGAGAATGAGAAACATGCACTTTTGTTTTTACACAGTAAAGTAGTTTATAAACCAGCTGTCGAAATTAGAGATACAGCTCAATCATCTCACAGAGATGCTCTCAATCTTAGGCTTGCCAGTTTCTCTTAGTATTGTAGAGAAGTCATCACAGTGTGAAGAATTAGGCTATGCATAATTCTTTATTAAACTTGAATTTTCTTAATGTTAATGAGAAAGGAACAGCAGTATGGATAATAAAAAATAACCTTCTGAATTAAATCAGCCAGTATATATCAAGGATGTGTTAACCTTACAATGGAAACCAGGAGATGTGTTATGTTGGGGAAGGGGTTTTGCTCTTGTTTCCACAGGGAAAGAAAAACTATGAATACCATCAAAATTAATAAAGATCTGGTTTGAAGAGAAGCCTCTTGAGAAAGAGAAATGACAGCTCATCCACAGAAGTGACAATCATACAGGTGATAAGAAAACCATATAAAGGTTTGGGCAGGGTCCTGTTCTTGTCTTTATAGGAAAATATTTATCTTCAAAGAGTCGAGAGACCCTGGACATCCAGATATTTAATGATGAGAAGATAATTATATAGAAAGAATCAAGAAACAAAGAGAAATCTGACTCATGATGCTGTATTATCTACATGGTAAAATTTGATTATTTAGACAAGCACACATCTCCACTTAAAAATCAGAGCTGGCTTTAGAGGAGGATGATGGCTATCCTTCTGTAAATCCAAGCATGTTGTTAACAGGAAAATTCAGAATTCTGTCTCATGTCAGGAGCCCTCTGTTATGGGACAGAAAGAAAATAGATTTTAAGGAAATATTTTACTTTTCTCCATGCCCATTTTGTCTGTATTGTATCTTTTATTGAATATATGTCCATATGAATGATATTTAAGTTTTCAACATTGAACAGGAGATTTTCCTGCAGTAATCTTTGAAACTTCCAGGTAGAAGATGGGGCCCAGCAACAATGACTACACCTGATTGATATAATGTCATGATGCTGATAACACCACTATGACATGGGTTTTGGGCTATCAGCTATGAAATGGTGCACCCTCTTATAATGTTCTGGCCAGAACTCCAAATAAGAACTAAAAAAAACCCAAAATAACAACAATAACAAAACCCTCAAAAAACAAAAAGTGCTCTATCAACTACCCAGAGACCACTGCAATTATACAAAACAGCAGTCTTGAAACTTAACCATTATTTCATTTTACTTTTACAAAATCCCATAGAAAAAAAGATTGTCCCCATGATAGCAGGAAACAATTCTAGAAGATGACATCCCCTCTCAAAGCAAAGTTTGTCCTCATGGTTAGGGATACCATTTAGGGGTTGATTATTACTTATATAGGGTTGGGGGTTGGTATGGAAATTATGTAGGTCCAGAGATCTCAAAAAAAGGAGAGAAAACTGAATTGGATAATAGGTCGATTAGTGTGAACTTACTCACACTAATAATAATAATAGTGAGTAATAGAGTGAATATTTGTGAGCTATTATTTATGGACAATTTACATTGGTATAGATTTTTATGTATTGATACAAGTTCAAATTATATTTGATATATTGAATATGCTCCCATTTCTGTATACAATATTTGTACATCTATGCAAAGTTATTTTGTCAGATTATATGCATGCATATGGCACATGTAGGGTTCTTAGAACTGTCTAATTTCTCTGCCCAGAGTGTGCCCAATCACACATGTTTTTGCTTCAGAAGCAATTTGCTCATAACACAGTCATTTTTAAAGTCCTTCATAGATCCATTTTCACATGGAAGCTCTGTGCTTCTAAGTACGGAGATCAATGCCTGCTATTTCTGCTCAATCATATCATTGGTTTGATCAGATTGGCTCACTCTCTCTGCCCCTCTCTACTGCATCTGTATGTTCTCCAGAACACCCAATCTTTTCCTGTGTTCCTTCCTCCTTCATGATATTTACCAAAACTTCTACATTGCTTTTCTGTTTCTTGGCTCATCTCCAAGTATCAACACTTCCTGGAAGTAGATGGATGTCTCTACTCCTGGGCGCTCCTACATCCTTCCAGATCCTCTGCACTGATGTCAGCATGGCACACTTTCCTCAGCTGTCTTACCGCTAGACTGATCACAAGCTAAGTGTACATAATGGTTAGTTACTTAAAGAGTCTTAGTGAACCCACCAAGATCGACTTCTTCTAGATCACTGGATTATCGCTTTTATTCCTGGTCTTGAGGCATTCTGCTCTGAGGGGCCACCTGGCACCTCAGTACTACCATCTTTCTACTATCTGCCGCTAAGGTAGGAATATCAGCATTTCCAGGTTCCAGATTCACTCAGTTACTGCAATAGACTGTTTTCCTATGGAGTATAAGTTATTCTAAAATATACAGAAGACAAAGAAAGCTAAGGTGTGTATAGTCAGAAAAAACACTTATTATCTCTCTCTCTATTTTTTTTTGTTGTTGTTTTGTTTTGTTTTTTTGAGATGGGGTTTCTCTGTAGCTTTGGGACCTGTCTTGGAACTAGCTCTTGTAGACCAGCCTGGCCTCGAACTCACAGAAATCCACTTGCCTCTGCCTCCTGAGTGCTGGGATTAAAGGTGTGTGTCATCACAACCCAGCCACTTATTTTCTTAATAGTGAATGCATGTATACTAATTAATATGTTAAAGGTCCATGAAATCTAGAACATCCCCATCAAGCCAGAAAACTTTCTGATTTGACTATCTAAAGATTGCGCTGATAGCTCTGCCATCTTTAATGTCCATTCAGTTACACTCATTTGCCACATAATCGTTAGCTACCTTCTTTTTTTATTTTTTGGTATTTAATACAGTTTTATTACTATGAGTCTGAATACTACATCCACTTCAATTTCTTTTTTTTAAATTTATATATTTATTTATTAAAGATTTCTGCCTCCTTCCCGCCACTGCCTCCCGTTTCCTTCCCCCTCCCCCAATCAAGTCCCCCTCCCTTGTGAGCCCAAAGAGCAATCAGGGTTTTCTGCCCTGCGGGAAGTCCAAGGAACCCCCACCTCCATCCAAGTCTAGTAAGGTGAGCATCCAAACTGCCTAGGCTCCCACAAAGCCAGTACTACCTTCTGAGTGACAAGACTATGGGTGCCAGTAGTGTGACTGCATCGTGTTCCCTGTTCCCAAAGAGCTCAGAGGTATAAAGAAAAAGGGTTGTTTCTTTCTTTTCAGAGGACTGGAATCTAATTAAAATGCTTCTGATAATATTAGTTTTGAGAAGTGTTTTCTGTTTTTCTACAGAAGAGTTACTTTGTAAATATTTTTTAGATAAGTGAAACGAAAAGCTAATTTTTTTTTGTTAAAAAATTAAGGTTACCCAATAACCAAATACCCACTATAATATATTCAGTTTCGTGACATGAGGGTAAAAACTGTACCCTACTGATCAATGCAAAAATACTCTAAAATAGAGGGACTGCTACCACAAGGGACATTTGAATTCCTTTCTAGCTTGGTTGTTTGTTAATAGCTTCATATTTCACATGGTACTAGGGGATATTACAGTGGTGACATTCAATGAATCTGAGAAAGCAATAGATATAATTAATAATCTATTCATGGAAATCATGATAAAACACAAGGAAAATAAAATCTGATTATAGTAGTAACAGAAATTAAAATGGCATGGTATGAAAACAGTGACAAATGAAGGCAAAATAATTGATTGTTGTCTTTCTTATTTCTTATTTTAGAATGTTTAAATCTGTGTAAAATTTTTGTTAAATGTAGTTTTAAAAAAAAAATATATATATATATACATACATAATCTACACACACACACACACACACATATAACGTTCTTGGCTAAAAAGTTTAGCTTTCATTTATCAAATCCTAGATTAAAAATATTTTATGACCCTTTCTATTGGTAAGTTTCCAAATGTTTGAAGAACTTGTATTTAGGAAATAATCTTAGACTGTGCCCTAACATTCATAGTAATTTACTTTTATTTGATCTGAAAGAGTATCAGGCATTCTGATCAACATGCATACAATCCTGACTGGTGTTTGGAAACCTCGAACGTGGCTTAATTCTTATGTCTTGAAACAAGATTTATAGGTCTCTCTGGTTCTAATTCTCCCACTTCTTGTAAACCACTTTTATTAAACTACAGGAAGGAGGAGGGCAAGGGAGGGCACTGGAGACAAGGGAGGGCACTGGGAACAAGGGAGGGCATGGGGTGGAAGAGTTTTGAATGGAGGTTATGGACATGATTCTGTGCTCCAAGTGTTTCCTTAGTCACTGTTCAACAAGCCCTCAAGAAGGACATTGTGTTGCTTTGGCAAAAATTGCAGACTGATGTCTCCATGTGAATACTGTTCTTTGTAATGCGCCCTGACGGTCAGTTAAAGGTATCTGGGTTTCTTAAGAGAGTGTTTGATTTGGAGCCAGAGGAGGCATGGGAGGCAGTGGGACTTGCCACCTCTTCTGTAAGGGCTTGAAAGGAACTTGGTTCCCAGGATTTTCAAGTATGAGTTGCCTGCAAGAGATTTCCTGCACGAATTCAAATGGACTCTGTCAAAGGAACTGGGCACCGTGGATCTATTAACAGAAAACTGCATGGTTGCACAGTGACTTGGGTAGATTGATGTATAAAAGAAAGTGAAAAGAATCACGTGTGTGTCTGAGAAAAAGAGTGTTACACAGTGCTTTGGTTGGTGCTGTGGTGTCAGCTGAAATTAGGTTTTGTATTACCTCGGATGCTAAGAAGCCTCCAGAGAGGCTCTGGGGTATCTCGTTAAGAAGCAAGATCTCACAGGGATGTGCAGAAGGACACACAGCAAATTATTATCACTAATTATCTTGCCAAGAGTGGTCATAGGAATACAAACTGGTAGAGGTGATGGCGGAATGATAAATTTAAGCTTTTTTCATTCATGCATTTTTAGTAGTCACATATCAAAACAATTAATCAAATATTAAGAATAGTTTAACAGGAAGGTTTTATTTTCTTCCAAGACCTTTAACTATTAAGTCTATGATATGAAGCTTCAACACATGTTCAGTGGCATGTTAAAATGTGTAGACATATGATCACAATGAAAAAAATCATATCAACAGTCATCTTCTCTGTAAGGGGAATAGAGAGGCTTCCAAGCACATACAACAATCATTCTCTCTGTAAGAAGACAGAGCCATCCCCAAGTGCATACAACCCTCATCCTCCCTGTAAGAGGAACAGAGTGGTCTCCAAGTGTACACAATCGTCATCTTCTCTGTAAAAGAACAGAGTGGTCTTCAAGTGTACACAATAGTCATCTTCTCTATAAAAGAACAGAGTGATCTCCATGTGTACACAATAGACATCTTCTCTATAAAAGAACAGAGTGATCTCTAAGTGTACACAATAGTCATCTTCTCTATAAAAGAACAGAGTGATATCCAAGTGTACACAATAGTCATCTTCTCTATAAAAGAACCGAGTGGTCTCCAAGTGCTTGCCTTCCAATGAGTTCTGGTGCTTTTTAATTTTCTTTTTAGTTGTTACTATGTCTATGACCATGGTGAAGGGAGCAGGAAATTATGCTTGCTTCCATTTCAGGAGGAAAAGAATCTGAAGATGGAAAATTGCCTAGAGAATACTTGGGTAAATTTTGGAATTGTTATATGATGCACTGAAAGAGATGGATTGATTCTACAATGATTCTGCAAGAAGTTGTATAATGTTAAAAGAACAAAAGAAAAATGAACAAGTTGCAGATACTATAAATATTTGCCTGTAGTGGTAGAAATACTTGTACTATCAGGAATTTTGTCCATACAAGTAATTTCACTTGCTTTAATTGTATTGTGAAGTTTAACATACAGAAAAGGATAATATATACCCCCCCACCACATACTTAAATTACAAAATCTGGTGTGCTCACCCAGTTCTCTAGAACCCTCCAAGGTCTGCATTATGTTTTCCTCCAAGATAGTTGTTCTTGTTCTGCCCTCCTCTTCAGGTAACCAACATCTGTCATTTGCCTAACTCGGTCCTTTGCTTTTAAAATGTTTTACTTTTTGTATATTCATTCTAAACAATATATTTATTGGTTGGTCTGGAAAAATCACACAGTGTATCAGAATCTGTTTCTTTCAGGTAAAGAGTTTCAGGAAAACATAAAATGAACAGTCTGGTTCATTGGATTCAAACTTCACAGTTCTGCCAGCCCTTCCAGTCTGGTAGCGCCCTGGGAAAGCAGGACTCAGACAACAGGGCATCTAGCAGAACTGATATTCTACAGAAATGCAGCCAGAAACATGAACTACTTTATCTTTCCTTCATGATTGCTATGGCTTACTTTGGAAGTCTCATATTTAGCCAGGACAGAGAACAGGTTTTTGAGAAGAAATTAGAGAGCTGCTTCAGAATTCATGGAATCCATAGGTAGCAGGAGTTCATCAACAGATAGTCAAGGTCAGCAAAGAAGATATGAGTCATGGCCAGCTTTTCCTAGGAATCTGTCTTCTGGTACCTAGATATAGTTGCTTTGTGTTAGAAGATATTGCTCGCTGGTCAGAGGTCACAGTCTCCCCATGGCCTGGCAGCTTATATCAACAGCTCTACAACATGGGACTCCCTCTCCCCAGCAGAACTTCGTGCTTCTACCTGAAGAATATCCCTGGGCCTGGAGCGCTGACCTTACCTGAAAATTGTCTCTAAACCAAATGCCTGACTTATCTTTAGCTTGAACCCTGGCATCGATCCTTGCTAGAAGGTTCCTTTGCTGCACACATGGTAACTAAGACTTGTGTTAGGAGTCTTCTAATGGTAACATGCCAACTAATACAAATCAGAGGTTATCTCTCAGTTCCTCAATCCCATATATTCCTTATTCTTTGGAATAAAGTTGAGCTGATTCATGGAGGTCTGTCTCCTGAAGAGCTGTCTCCATTTGTGCTCGTAGGACACACACAAAGCTTTCTGTCACTGGTACTGCCTTTTGCCCTCTCAACCTGGTGGCTAATAAGATGAGGGAAAATAAAAAGTCCCCTCCTACAATGTCTTTTAACACTTGGGACTTTCTTAAAGGACACTCTCCAAGCTCTGCTTGCAACCATGGGTATTGAAGAAACTCTGGTCAGCTTGTGTATGCTAAGCATGGATCTGGCAGGTCTTGACCTTTTCTCCCATTCCCTCTGCCTTGCTAAAACTTGTTAAATTACAGTCCCAAAGCTATCCACCAACATCTATCCCCTTATTTGACCACTTCCTTCTCCTGAAGCTGACTACCGAGGTTCAGCTATCAAAGTATTGAAGCCCAGATTTCAAAAACCTCCTTTGGCTTACCTAATTAACGTTCCCAGTTAAAATTAAACATCTCATCCCAACACAAGGTTTTCCCTTGTACCTTTATAAACTGCCATTTGCCTGTGTTTCATGTTTGCCTCCTCTCTATCCAGAGACAGTGCCTTGTCCCTCTGGGACACATATCCTTGCCCTTTCTCACCTGTTCCTTTCCCCTTCTTCTTTATCCTCTGTCTCCTGTCTTTGTCTCTTATTCCCTGCTCTCTGTCCTTCTGGGGCAAATAAATCTCCATTGGGCTGAAAACTTGGTCTTGGGAGTCCCGCTTTGGCCTTTTGCAGGGCAGAATAAAGACAGGCGGGAAATCAGAACAGAGTTATATAGAGAGTAGGTGTAGTCAGAGAGGTGCATTGTAGTTACCAAAGGAGAAAGACACCAGTACCACAGCCTTGTGGTGATACATAGATTAATAGAAATAGGTTAATTTAAGATGTAAGAGCTAGTTAGGAATACACCTAAGCCAATGTCCAAACACTGTTGTAATTAATATAGTTTTTGTATGATTATTTGGGTCTGAGAGGCCAGGAAACATAAATACAGTCTCCACTTAACATTTTCATGTGTCTTCTTAAATGGCATTAGAATTAGTTGAATAAAATATAAATTTCTCCATTTTTTTTAGTGTACTAGTTAGGTTTACTTATCAAAAAATTGATAGGTGTAAGTGGCCTGACAGTGAATCCTATTGACTGACATTCAACACACATATGTATAATATGCATACAACTGCATATATTTACATATAATGCATATATAATATACAGCTAATGCCACAGAATGATGCTTTCCTCAATGATGTACCACATATAATCAAAGTCCCATAAAATTATATTATCTAGTGGCATCAGAGCAATAAGTTTGTTTGAATGTTCATACAATGATGAAATTGTCTATACATATTTTCAGAAAGTATCTGTTATTAAGTGATAAATGACTACATATAAGAGACAGAGGGTATTATGAAAGATTATTTTGCAAAAATATAGTCATGTGGAGCAAGCTACCAGGTCACTAAGAGCACTCTCTAGTCTCATTTGAGAGAAGGGAACCTCAGTTGGAAAAATGTCTCCATAAAACTGGACTATAGGCAAGCCTGTAGGGTATTTTCTTAATTAGTGAGCAATGAGGTAGGGCCACCCCTGAGCCTGTGGTCCTGGATTCGACAAGAAAACATGATGAGCAAGCCATGAGGAGTGAGTCAGAAGGCAGCACCCCTCCATGGCCTCTCAATCAGCTCCTGCCCCTCACCCCATGTTCCTGCCCTGTTTGCGTTCTTGCCCTGACTTCCTTCAATGATGGGCTACAACATGGAAGTGTAATCCATATAAGCTCTTTTCTCCCCAACTTTCTTTTGGTCATGGTGTTTTATCACAGCAATAATAAACAGAGAGATTGGTCCCAGGATCATTGGGTATTGCTGTTACACACCTGACCTTGCATTTTTGGGAGGATTGTGGAAAGTCTTTCAAGGTTTGGGCTAGAAAAGTCATTGAGTGTTCAATGCATGGTGAACTGTTGTGAGAACTTGGAACACTAGATGATAATGCTGAGAACAGAGCAGATGATGGAGGCCTGGTCTGTGTAGTTTCATAGGGAAGCAAAGACTCTACCAGGTCATTTGTGTGAATATCTGGTATCTGGTCAGATAAAGCTGAAGAATCAACTGTCATTAACAAGAGACAAGAACCATTAAAATGAAAACTTTGCTTGGGAGAGACAATGGATGCTGGTCAGCTGGGGATGAAGAATAAGCATGTGATTAAGAAGAGACCAGCATCACTGAAGTGAAATCTCTGGGAAGTATTTCCTCGTGGTCAGCAAATAGAAACTGTGTTTCTGAAGAGGCCAAGGTTTTACCTCCTTCTATCAGCTGTGTTTAATAGTATAATAATTACCCAGGTGGTACTCATTTTAATGTCATAAAGGGGTCATGAAGAACCATTGAGATTTGACACTGTGTGGCAGAGCTGGAAACTCTGCCAGGAGAGGGTTTTTGTGAAAATGCAGCCCAGTTGCTGCAAGAGACCCCAGTATTTTGGAGATGGGATGACCACATCTCCAAAGAATAGCATCAGGTAGAGTGTAGCCAATCAGCATCCAGAAGACAAGTTGGGTTTTTCTGCAGAAGGTAGAGCCAGAGAAGTAACCAGGCTCTGAAGAGCCCAAAAGACTTGACTGTGAGTGCTACTAGACACGGACACTGAGCTATTTACACATGGGAGCTTGGTTTTACGTTGTTCAGGTTGTGACCATGCCTGGGATTTCCCCCCTTGATATAAAGTATTTCATATATCTTTAAGTTTATAGAAGGCCATAGTTGAGACTTTGAACTTTAAAAGAGATTTGGGATATTTAAAGAGATTGGATATTTTAAAGAAACTGAACTTTTAATGTATTTGAATTTTTAAAGACTGTGGGACTTTTAAAGTTCTTTATATTTTATATTGTGATATTAATGCTGACATGCCATCTTGAGGATAAATGAGAAAGGAAAGGCTCTAATTGAAAAGTGATGTGTTTGTGTGTTAAGTTCAACAGAGGCTCAGTGGTGCTGGCTAGTTTTATTTAAACTTGACAGGTTAGAGTCATCTGAGAGGATGGAACCTCAGTTGAGAAAATGCCTCCGTAAGATTGAGCTGTATGCAAGCCTGTGGGGCATTTTCTTCATTAGTGATTGATGGGGGAGGGCCCGTCCCAGCCAATTGTCAGTGGTGCCACTCCTGGACTGGTGGTCCTGGGTACTGTAAGAAAGCAGCCTGAGCAAGCCATGTGGAGCAAGTCAGTAAGCAGTACTCCTCCAGGGCTTCTGTCTCAGTTTCTGCCCCCATGTTCCTGCCCTGTTTGAGTTCCTGCTCTAACTTCAATCAGAGATGAAATACAATGTGGAAGTGTAAGCCAAATAAACTCTTTTCCTTCCCAACTTGTTTTTGATCATGGTGTTTGATCACAGCAATATTAACCATCACCGAGACACTGAGTCAACTATGGGAACAGATATTCTTCTTGTAGCTCTTGCACAATAGATAGCCTATTACCCATACTTCCTCATAAAACCCCATTTCTCATTGCCTCAGAATATTTTTTGTTTTGGTTGACCATTTGGTCATAAACATTGCTAAGATCTCCATTGTTGCCATTTATTTAAGGTATTGCTATTCATGTTTCATACGTTTTTTAGTTCACCAGGGATTTTGTGGAAATGATGTTCCAACCTTAAGGGGACCACCAACGGTATTTGTACCAGGAGGTAACATGAGACAGGCTTGCATGGGCTAACTTGATATGCTAAAAGGTTCATTTCAATAGCGTTAGGTTTCTGTACCACTGCTTTAAGTATTTTAGCATTGCCAATCCCAGTTCAAAGCAGAAAACCGGTTTAGAATATTGTTCAGAAATTAAGGGGAGGATTTCAGGAAGGTTGGTATGTTTATGAGCATTTTTAGGCATAAAAAGTTGATAATAGTGAAATTTATGATTTATAGCTGGAAGGCACTAATTTGGAGCCCATGTGAATATTCTATGGTTTATTTATGTATTCTACTGACTATAGACATTTAGTAATTTTTCATCTTGGAGCAGTTAGGAAATTCTTTCTTTCAACACTTTAGTATATGCATTTTGGTGAGTTAATGTATACAATTTGGTCACATATGCTTAAGAATAAAAGGTCTTGGTAATAAAATAGACATGTTTTCATCTTTATTATATATCACCAAAGAGTTTCCTGAGATACTTGAGTCAATTTCCATGTTCATGTAGATAATTTTTTTTGTATTTTACAAATTATAACATTTATTCCTTCCCTAAAATGACCTTTCCTGGCTGAAATAGTTGTAGACATAAGTAAATTCCTATCTTGATCTTTCTTTCCCTACATAAAAGTAAACTAATTAATTTAAGCAGAACTTAGCTTAGAACATTTACCTGATGGAAAGCACCATCTTGGTTGGCTCTAGCTTACATGATTTCTCCAACTACTTTTCTTAGTTTAACCTTATAATTAGTGATATCTGTGTCCAAAGTATTTTCATACTTTATTCTTTAAAAATGACACATTAGTTTTTCATCATTTTGACAGAATACATGAGCCAACTATGAGAGTTCTGTGAATGAATATGAAGTATTGCTCCATAAGGCTTATGTATTTGAATAGTTGGTCCCCAAATGGTGGCTCTATTCTTGAAGGCAGTGCAGTCTTTAGGAGGTAGTTCAGATAGAGGAAGTTGTGGCTCACTGAGGTTAGAATAGGCCTTACAGATTATGGTCTGAGTCAGTTCCAACCTTAGTATATGATTCCTAATCTGCCAAGGTGTGAACAAACAGCCTCATGGTCTCTTGACATAGACACTGTATCTGCTACTATTATGCCTTCCCTGTCATGATGGATACTACCTTTTACAACTCTGAGCCGAAATAAATACTTTCTCCAATTAATGTAATGATATTTCATTTGTATTTTAATAAATGAAGCTTGCCTCAAGTTCAGGGAGTAAAACAGAGGTACTGATTAGCCTTACAGATCAGGCAGTGGTGACACATTTTAATCCCAGTAGCCCACTAGTTTGCCATGAAAAGCAGGCAGTAGTGGTGCACGCCTACCTGTAGAGAGGGATACAAGACAGGCGGAGACAGCTCTCCCACATAGTCTCATTCTGAGATTCCCTGAGACAGGATCACCATTTCAGACGGAGGTGGAGGTAAGAGCCAGTGACTGACTGTTTTGGCTTTCTGATCTTCAGGTTGAACACCAATTTCTGTCTCTGGGTTTTTATTAATCATGCTACAAATTAAGTTATATTTTTGTTAGATATTAGGTCACAGTAATAAGAGAAGTAACAAATATGAAGAAAAAAAATATTTGGGCTATGGGTTCAGTCTGTCATAGCCGTTTTCAATCTGTAGGTCACGACCCCTTTGGAGCTTGAAGGACCCTGTCACAGGGGTTGCATATCACCTATTTACATTACTATTCATAACAGTAGCAAAAATTATAGTTATGAAGTATCAAAAAATAATTTTATGGTTGGGGATCATTAGGACATGAGGAACTATATTAAAGAGTCACATCATTAGGAAGGTTGATAAGCATTGGTCCATCATGATAGGGTATGGGTGTGTGATGGATGGAATAAGCTAACTTGTACATGGTAACCAGGAGAGAGGAGAGGGAGAGAGGGAGAAAGGGAGAGAGGGAGAGAGAGGGAGAGAGAGAGAGAGAGAGAGAGAAGGAGAGAGGGAGGAAGGGAGGGAGGGAGAGAGGGAAAGAGGGAGAGAGGGAAATAATATGAGTGAGAATGCTTCTTTCTCCTTCTCCCCTCTTTGTGCTATTCCAGGTCCCTAGACTAGTAGACGTGCTACCATATTCAGGACTGTTCTTACCGCCTTAGTAAAACTTCCTGGAGTCAGCTTCACAAACACACCTAGCAGTGGGCTTGATTAATCCCCTGGGTGCTTTGTAATTCAATTGAGTAGACAATCAAGATTAATGTCACATGTCCGTGCAAGAAGAACTGCAAATGTTCTTTGCTTGGATCGGAATTAAAATTGGTCATATCCTAATCTATAAGCTATTTGAAACTTTCTGGTTATTACATATTTACAGCTTTAAGGTCTGACATCCTTACGTTTCCTGTCCTGAAAATTCCCTTGAGATAAAGCATCCCATTAACTTCTGCAGACACACGGAACCTTTACTTTTCAGAGGAAAGCATGATTAAGCCAAATCATGAAACATGTCTGGTTCATTTAATGAAATCTGGATAAGTATGAGAAACTTTGGAAAACTGGACTTATAGTACATGCCAATTAAATTTAAAGGGGAAGATGACTCATTTGGAATTAAAAATAAATAAATAAAAGGTTTCCCCAAATTGAGAGACTGTCTCACCATCAAGATGTATGATAAGGGCAGATGGGATAAGGCAATTTAATACTAAACATCTTAAAATGATCATTAGCTAAACTCTGTTTTTTTTTCTAGAAATGAATTTTTCTTTGAAATATCCCAGCACAGTTCAGCTATTAATGCAAATGAGTGTGGTTGATTAAATTTAGTCCTAACAATCCTGTGTGCAGACAGGCTTTAAAGTACCGAGGAAACTTTGGTGAACTTTTACCTCTTCTGACCCTCCATGATCTGCAAGTCATGGGGTTTGGCATGGCAAGATAGTAATTCAGAGGCCATGGTTTGTTTGTTTTATGTCTTAAATAATTTATCATAAGAATTTAAATATTTGCAAAAATAAAGTGAATGGTATAATGATTCTGATGTAGCCATCAAGTAGCCTTGCTTTTTCTTTGGCCAGTCCTATTTTAGACATTAGCTCCTTCCCTCACTCCAGCTATGTAAAAGTAAAGCCTAGATACCATAAGTATTTCATTTTGAAGTGTTTTTTGTATATCTTATAAGATAAGAACTTGCCTTCCAAAGTCACCTATGACTCATTATCACATCCAGAATAAATTTTCTAGATTTGTGCTTAGCACTTTTTCTGCTATTAAGCAGGGAAGATTTAAACATAAATCATAAATTCAATAATTATGTCTTTTGAAAGTTGCCACTATATTTCACTACTAATGAACATGATGCACTATATTCAAACCCATCCAAGTTCATGACCGACTTTTGTTCAATAACTACTTCCTTAATCTTGTATCAATATTTCTCTTATGTCAAAATTTATCTAAGTAGTTTTTGACTGATAAAATAGATATCTGGATGAGTCCTTTTATTCTTTTTTATGTAGCAAATTTCAAGTTTATTAAGAAAAATTAGAATAAATTTAAGCATGGGGACAAGAGAGAATGAAGGGGAGGAGAGGAGAGAGAAGGGAAGGGTAAAAGGGAGAGAGGATGGAAAGGGAGAAAAGTACTTCTCAGGAAGAAAAGTTACTGGGGGCATCCTTCCCTCTCACTGTGTCTTTATGGAAGTTTGACTTGAGAAAGGACAGAATAGCATGGTTGAGACTTCATTTGGCAATTTGAAACTATTTCTCAGTAGTCCTCGGAGAAGGATTCCTAGAGTCGTCTTTCTATGCTTGAGATAAATGCTTGTAAGCCTAGATTATATTTTCTTTCTTTTTTTTTCTTGTTTTCCGTTTATTTATTTATTAAAGATTTCTGTCTCTTCCCCGCCACCTCCTCCCATTTCTCTCCCCTCCCCCAATCAAGTTCCCCTCCCTTGTCAGCCCATAGAGCTATCAGGGTTCCCTGCCCTGTGGGAAGTCCAAGGACCACCCACCTCCATCCAGGTCTAGTAAGGTGAGCATCCAAACTGCTCCAGTATGTGCAGTAGGATCAAAAAACCCACTGCCATTGTTCTTGAGTTCTCAGTAGTCCTCATTGTCTGCTATGTTCAGCAAGTCCGGTTTTATCCCAGGTTTTTTCAGACCCAGGCCAGCTGGCCTTGGTGAGTTCCCGATAGAACATCCCCATTGTCTCAGTGTGTGGGTGCACCACTCATGGTCCTGAGTTACATGCTCGTACTCTCTCTCCTTCTGGTTCTGATTTGGACCTTGAGATTTCTGTCTGGTGCTCCAAAGTGGGTCTCTGTCTCTGTCTCCTTTCATTGCCTGATGAAGGTTAATATTCAGGAGGATGCCTATATGTTTTTCTTTGGATTCTCCTTATTTAGCTTCTCTAGGATCACTAATTATAGGCTCAATATCCTTTGTTTTTGACTAGAAACCAAATATGAGTGAGAAACCAAATATGAGTGAGTACATCCCATGTTCCTCTTTTTGGGACTGGCTTACCTCACTCAGGATAGTGTTTTCTATTTCCATCCATTTGTATGCAAAATTCAAGAAGTCCTTGTTTTTTACTGCTGAGTAGTACTCTAATATGTATACATTCCATACTTTCTTCATCCATTCTTCCATTGAAGGGCATCTAGTTTGTTTCCAGGTTCTGGCTATTACAAACAATGCTGCTATGAACATAGTAGAGCATATCCTTTTGTTAACCCACAAACATATGAACACCTGATTTTTGATGAAGGAGCTAAAAGTATACAATGGAAAAAAGAGAGCATTTTCAACAAATTGTGCTGGCAAAACTGGATGTCAACCTGTAGAAGAATGAAAATAGATCCATATCTATCTCCATGCACAAAACTCAAGTCCAAATGGATTAAAGACCTCAATATCAGTCCGAACACACTGAACCTGATAGAAGAGAAAGTGGGAAGTACTCTACAACACATGGGCACAGGAGACCACTTCCTACGTATAACCCCAGCAGCACAGACATTAAGGGCCTCACTGAATAAATGGGACCTCCTGAGAATGAGAAGCTTCTGTAAAGCAAAGGACACTGTCACTAAGACAAAAAGGCAACCTACTGACTGGGAGAAGATCTTCACCAACCTCGCAACTGACAAAGGTCTGATCTCCAAAATATATAGAGAACTCAAGAAACTAGACTTTAAAATGCTAATTAATCCAATTAAAAAATGTGGCACTGAACTGAACAGAGAATTCTCAATAGAAGAAATTCAAATGGCCAAAAGACACTTAAGGTCATGCTCAACTTCCTTAGCAATCAGGGAAATGCAAATCAAGACAACTTTAAGATACCATCTTATACCTGTCAGAATGGCTAAAATAAAAAACACCAATGATAGCCTTTGCTGGAGAGGTTGTGGAGAAAGGGGTACACTCATCCATTGCTGGTGGGAATGCAAACTTGTGCAACCACTTTGGAAAGCAGTGTGGCGGTTTCTCAGGAAATTCGGGATCAACCTACCCCTGGACCCAGCAATACCATTCTTGGGAATATATCCAAGAGAAGCCTTATCATACAACAAAAGGATAGATTATATTTTCTAAGCAGTGGCATTGCCAGAGTCTGTTTAAAAAAAACATTAGCCATGGCTCAGTGCCAGTTAGAGCTTTGAAAACTGTGGGTAGCCTCTTTGGTTTCTGCTGAGAGTCAGTGAGTGGTGGTTAAACGTTACCCAGTGAAGGGAAGTAGAGACAGCTCCGTGGTGAATGTCACTTCCTGCTATTCCAGAGGACCAGAGATCAGCACTGGTTTGATGGCTCACAACCTCCCATAACACCAGATCCAGGGGGACCCAATGCCTTTTTCTGGCATTTGCAGGTAGGTACCTGCACACATGTGGGATATGCGCACAGACAATGAAAATGGAATAACAGTATTCTTGCTATCAGGGTGCATTCATCTTCTATGGGTTTATGCTTGATTTACAGGAATCCTGTGGAAGGTTCAGATACATTAGAAACACACAGGCGAAGCATCTGATGAATATAAAATAGGGAATTGAAAGCAAAATCAAAAGATCAGTAGTTCTATGAGAACCTTATCCTTTCCTCCTAGACACAGAAAGGTCTACTATCTCATTTAAGAAGCTTTAACTCAAGGTATGATATTGGGTTATGATCTACACTAGCCAGAGTGACAGGTCACAGGGAATTTTCAAGATACACTGGATGTTTTATGGTGACATTGGTACCTTTGAGAAAATACTGTGCCAAAAATATAAGTGCTTTGTCTTCCACAAAGCAATGGATAAATCTTGCCTTTCTTTATGCATTCCGTGTGTAGACAGCCAGTTGAATCTGTCAGCAGAGGTGAGGTTATACTGACATAATACAACCCCCTGTCAGGGAAACTTTTATCTCACTCACATAAAATGTGCCGAGGGCCAAGAATTCTGTATGAGGACAGCTGTCATCCATGTGTCTGCAAAATTATTCTGATTTACTTTAGATTTCTTTGAATATTTCTAAAACTCTATACTCAGTATCACTAATTTGGTATAGAGACAAAAATGGCATCATTTGTCCCTTTCTGCTTCTGCCCTCACACCATGTCCTCTCCACGTCAATATGACCTTCCATGAGGAATTCTGAAGTGAAAGCACAGAGAAAGGTGTGCTAGCTGCCTAGTGCCACCACAGGGGAGTGGCTTGTGTCCCTTCTACTCCCATTTCATCACACATAGTAACTCCTTCCTAGCCACATCACTGTGAAGGAGATGGGATGCAGAACAGTGTGTGTCTGGCAGTCTTAGTTGGCCTCACTGATGACTGTCGCAACAGCTGAGACTAGCTTGTTTCTCTGAGCTTTGCTGAAACTCTCTATTTTTTTGGCCACCATTTTTGATGAGACAGAAAAGAGGCCTTTTTGTCCTCTTTCTTGTTCTTTTTTCCTTTCCTTTTCTTCTTTCTTTCCTCCTTCTCCTCCTCCTCCTCCTCCTCCTCCTCCTCCTCCTCCTCCTCCTCTTCCTCCTCCTCCTTCTTCTCCTCCTTCTCCTTTCTCCTTCTCCTCCTTCTTTTCAGAAGCAGGTGTTTTCCCAAGGGTTATGCATGTCTGTATGAGTTTTGATAGTTTCATATCAAATCTTTCCCAAGCATTTTATGTTGATAGAAACTACCCAAGATCTCATTAAAGTGCAGGTTCTGGTCAGTAGGTCTAAGGTGAGGCTCAGCTGATGAGGACTCCACTGACATAAAGTGCATACTTTAGAGAGTCAGACGTTAGTCTATCATTGTGATTTCACTTGGATTCACATAGACATTGAGGCCCTTCCTTCCTTTTTTCCTACATCTGGATCAGGGACAGTGATTCAGAGTGATAGTTGTCAAACATGTGGGAAAGTCTGTCAACACAACTCAGAGCAAGCTTCTAAAGGATAATTGGCTTTGTATTCTTTCATTTGAAAAGAGGACAGTTAGGAATAAAGGAAACCCAGCTGAACACTACAAGTGTTCCACAAGATGCCAGCATCTCATTATAGTGGAGCCCACACAGCAGGGACACTGAAGAGGAGAGGAGATACCGAAAACATCTTTATACTCTTGTCTCTTAAGAGCCCTTCCTCGGATCAAATGTAATTTGTGCTGAGGAGGTAGTGGCTGTCTCAGAGTCTAAGCACTTGTTATCATGTTTCAATTTTGCCTAATTATTAATAGAGCACTTATTTTTTCTGATCCTTTACTAATTAAGATTTTTGCATGTTTTCAGCACCGCACTTACCACTTAGGATTTCGGATGAGTTGCCTTTTGGCTCCAAGATGCAGACTGACTGCCGAGAGCTGTATTAGGGCTGTGTGGATGTGTGTGTGTGTGTGGGGGGGGGCAGAAATGAACCTGGACACCGTGAGAGCACTCACAGGCACTTTTCATTATACCCAGAAGCTGTTTTTTATTCCTTGCTCATTTGTAATGCTGGCCCATGATGGCAGAATTGGGTGTCTCACCATAAATTAAAAGACCTGCTTCCGACTTCTTATTCTGTGGGTGTAATTCAAGGAACTGTCTCAAGGAATACCAAAGCTATATATTCTTCTTTATAGCAACTGTCATAAAAAAAATCCCAATTACTCTAAATTACCACAAAATCACTTTAGAATCCACCCAGACCTGTGGCCCTTGATTTTCTTGCAATTAGTTCAAAGGGCAGTAGACAGAGTAGTAAGTGTGGGACTTTATTATATAGCAGTTACATTTTTCATGATCAATGAAGCTTTCGTTTTCTGCTTCCTTCCTTTGAACTAATTCACCATTGGAGACAATAATTCCAGGTCTCTGCCTTATTAGGCTGGCAACCAATTTCTAGAACTTGGGAATATTTCACTTTCCTTCTATATTAAAATATTTAAAACTATAATTTAAATCTTAGGAATTCATGATTTTATGTAATAGACTGAAAGTCATGGGTATGAGCCTAAAGGAACCTACAATGCATGCAGGTAGCCTTTGAGGAAGTCACTCATGAGATGGATGCAAGGACAATGACAAAGGCAAGAAAGCACACCAGAGTCCTCATGACCAACTAACCAAGCGGGAATCCTTGTCATACCAGGCTGCATCGAAAGACATAGTCTGGAGACTTAAAGACATTGCTCTTATCCTATGAAGGTTAAACCCTATTTTCCCCATCAACAGACTGACAGGGGAAGAGCAACCCAAGGACTCAGATCATTCCACTGTGTGTAAGCAAGTTAGGCAAAGACAGACTGAAGATGGTTTAGAAGAAAAGGCTTTAGCCTTTCTTATATAGAGGGTGGCGCTACTTTTTCTGGGTTTCAGCAGCTTATATGACCCAAGTGCCTGCTGCCCAGCCTCCCTTGTTCACAGAGTGCTGCATTCTAGAGCATCATGCACAGACCCTCCCTAGAAAATATGAGGAAAGGATGGCCTTAAATCCTAGAATTCTTTAAGGTACAGTCGTCCAAGGAGCAGAGAGATTTAAGAACTTGGGGGATTTCAGGTTTCCATCTCAGTCATAGATCCAGGGGTAGTTGTGAGTCTCAGCTGCCCTTTGCGGTTTGTGGTCTGCATGCCGAGGCAGTAGGTAAATCCTGTGTGTTTAGCAGGGGCTTAAGAACATTTGGAAGGGTCCCTGAGAGGCAAAAACATAAACCTGGAGCTGCTGTAGTAACCCCTGGAACTGTGAGATGGATGGAGCCAAGGATGCTGGAAGCTATATAGGTATAAATTCCAAGCTTAGTGAGAAAGTTCTCCTTTGCCACTTATTGATTGTGGATAAAGACTCATTAAGTTAGACAAAGACAGAAATTCCATCCATGCATCCTTCTAATACAGTGACCTAACCTTGCATCATGCATTTCATCTATCAAGAGAACATGGACATTTATGGATTATGTTTTTCATTCTCTCACAAAAGCCTCTATTCTGGTATTTTTTTCTCCAAGGCATAATTACATGTGCAGTAATTGATTTTTTGCCAATTGCAAATATGCTTTCACTTATAATATGTATTTTGGCTGATATGTAAAACATCAAGTTGGGAATATTAATGGGTATCAGGCAATATGTCATTAAAGGTATGCAATAAATGATGCTTAAGTCAAGTTATACATACATGGGTACAAAATTCTTTAATACATTTTCTTTAACATTTGAAATTCATATTATATCAGTATCTATAGTCATCCTACTGTGCAAAATAGCAAATCAGAATGTCTTGCTTCCATCCAACTTTGTACCCATTGAGCAGTCTTTCCCCACCTCCCACTTCCTGCTTTTCTTCTTGTAACCATCACTCTATGTCAATTTATGTAAGATGAACATTTTTCAGATTCTATATATGAGTGAGATCATGTGATGATTTCGTGTCTGGATTGTTTTACTTAATATACAATTCCTATTTTCATCTGTGTGGTTACAAAGGATAAGGTTTTATTCATTTTATGCCTGAATAGAATCATATTGGGGATATATTCCACATTTTCTTTATCTGTCCATCAGGTGATAGATGCTGAGTTTGTCTCCATTTCTTGGCTGCCGTGAATGTTGCTGCAGTGAGCATGGGCTGGTGAATGTTTCTTCAACACAAGGACTGTATAGTCTTTGGGTATATAAATCATATGATCATCCTATGTTAGCTTATGTGAGGTACCCCCATACTGCTTTGCGTACTGGGTATATTAGTCCACATGTCACCAATAGCATGAATTTAAGAGTTTCTTTTTCTTTCCTTCCTCAACAACACATGCTATCCTTTCTCTTCTGATAAGAGCCGTTCTTACTGGGGTGCTCACTGTGGTTTTCCCTGACATTTGGTGCCATTGAGCAGTTTTATATGTGCCTGTTGGGCGAGAGATATGTTTTTACAAATGTATTTTATGAGGAGGAAGGATAAATAGTGCACAGAACTTGGATCAAATAAACTTTTCAGAGGCTTTGTATTCCCGAACCCCAGCTCACTTGGTTTTCCTCCACACTCGGAGTAACGGGCCTTCCAGTTCCCTGTATTTGTGAAATCAGCCATCCTCAGATCAAAACTATGAAAACAAATGGTAACATATGCGTGCAACATGCACAGATTTCCCTCTGCCGTTACACCCCAAGCTATATTAACAGCCATTTGCATCCCATTTACACTATGTTAGTCATTATAAGCAATACAGAGAGATTTATTTATTTTTGTATATCAGCCTGGCCTTGAACTCCTGATACTCCTGCCGCCACCTCCTTAGTATTGTGATCATTGGCATGTACCATGACCAGAGCTGCATTTTAGCCTTTGTATTATGGGTAATATTTCTTGCATATGTTACGGAAGTGCTCTAGCTTAAACTACTTCCCAGCCTCCAGAGATTTTAAAAACACACAAAAGAATGAGACATTACATGTGACTACTATGACGTTAAGTAAGGACATAACCAAAGGGGAATCTAGAACAAATCCATCACCGATACGGAGGAAAGACTGCATTACACAGCACTGCAGTGTTTAAGATTTATTCTCATGTATAATGGATGAAAGTCTAAATCCCCTCAAATTCATGTATAAACTCCTAACACCCAATATAATAGAATTTGACTATTATAGAGATAATTAACATTGAGATCATAGGCACGGGCTGACGGGGGAGGTGATGTATGCTGTGAATATGTTTTATTTCCATTGGTTAATAAAGAAGCGGCTTCCCTCCAATGGCTTAACAGAGTAAAGCCAGGCTAAAAGAGATATATGAAGAGAGTAAGCAGAGGTAAGGAGAAGCCATGGAGCTGCCACAGGAGACAGACACTGGGGGTGGAACTCTACATGGTAAGCCACAGCCACATGGCAATACACAGATTAATGAAGATGGGATAGTTTAGGATATAGGAGTTATCCCACATTTAAGCTATTGGCCAAACAGTATTACAAATAATATGGTTTCTGTGTGATTATTTTGGAGCTGAGCAGCTGGGAACTAATTAGTGGCCTCCTACAACAATAGGCTCTTGGCCTGACAGATGTAG
Organism: Microtus oregoni; assembly: GCF_018167655.1. Classification (NCBI taxonomy): domain Eukaryota; kingdom Metazoa; phylum Chordata; class Mammalia; order Rodentia; family Cricetidae; genus Microtus; species Microtus oregoni. Next base: position 5,915,356 of record NW_024543070.1, read on the forward strand.
TTCTCTTTCTGTCTGCATCAGGGAGCACTGTCCTCCCACCAACAAGTATTCCAAGATGAGGCCATACTGGCATGCAGAGGGCTGGGGTCATGGAGAAAGTCTGAGAATGAAACCTGTCTTACCAAATCATTCAATTTTACTCTGCTTGAGTACCAGCATCATAAATTCCCTATCCTCCAGAACTGTAAGAAACAAACTTCTGTTGTTTAGGCCACTCAGCCTTTGCTCGTTTGTTATGTCAGTCTGAACTGATTAATGAATCATGCTTAACTCTCAAGGCATGAACTACACATGAAAATGGCAGATATTTAAGACTGAGTGCTTTTTTTCCTGAGTAATATCAGAGAACCTCAAAGGAAGTTATTTTTCCTAGATACTCTGAAACAGCCACTTATACTCCAGAGATGATGAGGAAATATTAAATATTGACAGGAGTGAGATAGAGGAAAGTATCAAGAAAGTGAAATTCAGGAAGGCCCCCAAGAGTGGATGGCATCACGGTGGAGGAGCTGGAGGTGGCTGCAATAGGCTCAGGGGCAGAGGTGCTTCTCAGACTCTGCAGAGAGATGTGGGAACACCAAGTGATTCCCACAGAATGGAAGCACTCAGTCATGATTCCCATACATATGAAGGACAAGCTGGACTCTTAAACTACAGTGGCATTAGTTTGTTGTGCCATAGCAGCAAGATCTTCTCCTCCATTATCCTGCAAAGGATCAAGGGCAGAATAGAGGAAATCTTAACAGAGGCCCAGTGTAGATCAGATCTTCACTTTGAGGCAACTGGCAGAAAACTATGAAGAATTTGGAAAAGACTTATATGTCTGTTACATCAACTTCAGGAAGGCATTCGATAGCATTTGGAATAAAGGACTTTGGGAAACAATGATGCTCTATAGGTACCCAGAGAAAATCATTAAGAATACAAAAAAAAAAAAAAACCTATGAAGATTCCTTTGCATCAATCAAAATCTGTGGAGACCTAAGTGGTCAGTTTAAGACAATGGTAGGAGTGTTGCAGGGATGCATTCTCTCACCCCTACTCTTTAATATATTCCTAGAATTAATAACAGCAACAGCTCTGGTGGACGAGCAGATAGGCTTGCAGATAGGTGGTGTGTGAATCAGTAACTTACAACGTTTCACCGACAATAAAGCACTACTTGCTGAAAGCTTAAATGAGCTACAGGCCATGGTAAACAGAGTGGAGGAAGTCAGTGAAAAGCTTGGTATGAAAGTAAACATTGAGAAGACTGAGATACAACTCATGATAAGAGTGCACAAGAATTTTAACATTGCAATAAAGAATCAGAACCTCAAGCACACAGTCAACTCTGTCTATCCGGGGGGAAACCTCAGTTCAAAGGAGGGAACTGTTTCAGATGTCAAGAGGGTGATAGGGATAGCAAGGGCTGCATGAGATACTTGTCTTGAGCTGCCTTCTTTGCAACTCTGAAACCTGGACAATGAAACACTCCTCAGAACACCAGCTAAATGTATTTGAGATGCCATGTCTCAGGAGGATTCTGGGCGTCACACAAAGAGATAGGCTGTGCAGCGATGACATAAGAAACATCTCCATCTACAGAAGGAAGTAAACTATAGGATATGGCAACGACTCCTGAGATAATTTGGCCATGTTCTGAGAATGAATGAATGAATGAATGATGGCAGATACCCGAAAATAGCACTGCTTGGAGCAGTGTACAAGATAAGGCGAGGAGGGGGACCGTAAAGATGCTGGATAGCAAAGAGGAAGACTGTGAAAGTTTGGATATGACAATAATACAAGCATCTAGGACTGCCCAGGATAGAAACAACTGGAGAAACGCTATAAATGGGTTGCCCATGCATGCATAAGCATTGCTGGAGCATAAATGATGATTATGATGATGACGACGACGATGATGATGATGATGATGATGATGAGATACTCTAAAACAACAAATTTGATACAAGTTTGACATTCTGAGCAGAGAATTTCTCAGTAGAGAGTGTTTTTGTGGATGCTATGACTTGTTTTTGTTGTTATTATTTGTTCGATTTTTGATATTTTTTTTTCATTTTCCTACACGTTTCTTGATGATTTTGTCTACCACATACTTTGATATCTTGAATCTGCCACATGTTTCTGAGGACAGTATTTCTAATATTGATACTACTTGGATAGAATTGAACTTCTTAAGAGGCTTTGAACTTGATCAGCACTTCTCTGTGTTGTTTAGGAAATCTTCTTAATATCTGAGTGCTTCTCTTTGGCCCTTTTGGTCACTTGTGCCCCTCTAAGCTCCTGTCTAGTTACCATAGTATGTTTCTTCCTGACTGCATGCCACATGGCCATGGTATACTATATACCAACTGTATGCCATGCGTCCACTATATGCTATGAGTCAACTATTGTACCACATTTCCACCATGTGCCTCATGCTTCTGCATGACATGCATCCACTATATGCCATGTGTTCACTATATGCTTTGTGTTCCTTATGGTATGTGTCCACAATATGCTGTGTGTCCTTAATAACGTGTCTACTCCTGCATCATGTTTTCACTGTATACCATGTCTGTGCTCTATATCACATGTCCACTGTGTGACATGCATCCACTATATAACGTGAGTTACCTTCATCACTTATTACTTAATCTCGTATACAATTTTGATACTGATAAACCGTAAGCATTATTTCTGTTCTCATTTTGTGTGACTTTCGAATTGCACTCAACATGGTCACTGCCTTGAAACAGACTTTACCTTGCTTCCCCTAAGTCTTATCTGTGAGTACCTGTACGTCTCTACATGTGCTTCTCCTCTGCAGACATAGCTGCTCTGTTTCTTTGGGTCAGAAAGATTTCCAAGCTTGTTTCACATCTGGTCCTCCTCTTACTGTGGAGGCTCTGCTCAGGAAATAGCGTTTATGTTAAAACGTTAATCACTTCCCATCAAGGAATGACTCAGAATGTCTCTCTACTGACAAGATCTCTTGGGGCGCTACATTGCCCTCCCTCTCTTTTTTTCTGAGCTGCTATTGACTGACTTCAGGATATATCAAGATCAAAGAGATACAATTAACTTATGGGCTCTTACTTCAAGCCTGCCTTTCTTTTGGGGCCTTTGGTTTCTTCATGACTTCACTGTTCATCTAAGATAAGCCATGCAGAATCTTAGGAATCCTTCTTAGCTCATTTCTCATCCTTGTTTTTACCAATTCTAAACATTGTTCATTCTGAAGCATTTGAGTGCTGTTATATACCAGGCACCATTCTTAGTGCCCATCACACTCAATAAATGGAGTCCCAGCTGTATCATCATCTGTTCCATCAGTTCCATCTTCATGCAACCTGCCGCCTTATTGCCATCCGTTCTACTCCAAGCCACCATCACCTCTCACTCTAGAGCAATGATCTGACAGGCTTAGCCACGCGATTACTGGAACAGCCTTTCCAAGAGCTGAAAACCATAGTCCACTTCACCCAGCACAGCATTATCTAAAGCCTCATCACTATTCTCCTGCTTTAAATGAACGTTTGTATGTTGGATCTTTCCATCCTCAGTATTACCCCTTCCGCTGTCATATCTAAATGTGTTCTTTCTTCCTTTCCTTATGTCCTCCCTACTGGCTCTCTGATGCCCCCCTTCTATCTTTAGGGTCTTACCCTGGCTCTGGGTAAGAGCGCCCCAGCTGCTCTTCCCCGGCCTTCTTTCTAGTTTCATCTCCAGTCATACTCTGTGTGCTCCTTCTACTCCTGTCTTTCCATCTCATGCGCACAAGTACTTTTAACACTGTTCCTTTTGCTCTACCATGGGTAACACTACTTCACAGCTCCCCGTGCAGTCATCTCTTGTGAGTAAATGCTCTTCTCATCTTCCCAGACTAGTGCTAACTGTGTTTCTACACAGACTCATGGAGCAGGGCCAGGCCTTTGATTTCCCTCTGCAGAATCTGCAATGCTACAAGCAAAGCCTGTTACATAGTTAATTAAAATGAACAAATATTTTTCATTTCATTTTTATGAAAATGAATTGTGCAGGACTTTGGTTGCTTGCTTGCCACGAGGACGGGCTCTGGGTTTTGTGAGCCTTCACTGACACTTCTCTGAGGTTCCATCTAGGTGATTGTCTTTGTCCTGAAGTGACCTTTTAGCCAGTCTCATGTAGGAACTGTCATTTCCAGTATTTGAGATGCAGCCCAGGGCCTCAGACTGCTTACCTGAAACCAATGATAATCACAGAGGAACATGTAAATTAACATCAATTACTTGCATTTATCAAGATTTTCATTTAAACTCATACTTGAGTTGCATACAACTGCATAAATTATTTTTAAAACTGATTTTCACAGGAGAAAACCTTGTAATTAGGCTGGGGTGAAAAGATGACTGACAGATGGAATTATTTCTGTTCCTTGATTTAGAAAAATGCCCAAACAGTTTGGTTATGGTCGTGTGAGTTTGCCAAAATCAGATGCTAAAATTTGACATGCTTGACATGTGTGAAATTGTACACACACACACACACACACACACACACACACACGCACAGACATATACACATGCACACACATACACACATTGGGTCATGTAAGATTGTCGAACCTGGATGATCAATCAAAGTAAAAAATTATCTAAAGATTGTTAGAAATAAAAAATATCCCACTCAGTTGTCTTACTCAGTTCCGTGTGTTGGACCCCTGATATTAGAAGCCTCCTCTTCCTGATTAAATTTCGTCATATGGGGTGTGGAACAATCAAATAAGACAGTTCTTATACTTTGAAAAATGGTACTACTATTAATTTAGGTGATTAAAATTTCTTAATTTAAGTTGTATGCATGTGTGCCTATGAGAGCGGGTGCTCAAGGAGACAAGGGATATCTTTGCAGCTGAAGTTACAGGCAGTTGTTGGTTGTTAGATATTATGATTACCCCAAAGCAAGGGAAGGTCAAATAATGTTTGGAAGACAAAAGTTACATGCTTAGGAAGCAATGCCTTATATTGGGGAAATAATGACCTTATTCTAGAAAGCTCTGGCTCTTCCTCTGAATTGTATATTAACTTATCTTTCATTATCGCGCACTCTCATGTAAAGCATAGCAGCTAGGGAACAAAATGCTTTCCTGCTCCTTTGAAATGTCCCCCTGTGCATCTCCTGTCAGGCTTAGGATACAAGCTCTTACCTCAAGGTGGGATTTGCTGTGCTGTTTTAATCTCTTTCACGATACCTTGCCAACGTGCTTTTGAAATTTTGTTTTTCTCTGCATCAATGATTTGTCCTTTGAAACAGAAAAAGAGCATTTGTCATCCTGGCATTTGGAGATTTCGCTCTGCCATGTGTCCCTTCTTAGTCTTATTTTAGGTAGTAAATTAAGCAAAGTATTGGCTTGCCTTGCTCAGGGAAGGGTTCTCTCAGTGTTAACTGGCTATGAGCATACAATTATTTTACCCCATGTAGAAATATAATTTTGCTTTTTAAGATTTTTAAGATTTGTTTATTATTTTTTAGTGAGGTTCAATTTGGCATTCTCCATATTTGATATTAGTGCCAATGGTTATGTCTTTACCTCTTCTCAAAGATTACCAGCAGTGTCTACCTTAATTCAGGTCCATTATGTCACCAAGGTGACTTTGTGGATGAAAGTTCAGATCTAATGATTTGATCTGACATCTAGGTGATGAATTTAGACACTTTTTGCTCAGTTTTTGCTGAGTAGACCACAGTTATTTGTTGTATGTGCGCGTGGATTGTCTAGATTTAGTAAACCATTTTTTTCACCTTAAAGATTTCACATATTGAAGCAGAATGCCAGAGGTGTGAATAAAAGAATAATAATCTATTTTTTAATGTTAATTCTGAAATGCTTTATGAATAAATAATACGCCAATGTTTAAGACTTTTTGAAGGTTTGGGCTCAGATTGCCCAGTAGACCAAGATAGCTAGTCAAATCTGACCTTAGCTAAAGAGCGAATGAATTAAAAACCTCAGTGTGTGCAAAATTCAAGAAGTCCTTGTTTTTTACTGCTGAGTAATACTCTAATATGTATATATTCCATACTTTCTTCATCCATTCTTCCATTGAAGGGCATCTAGGTTGTTTCCAGGTTCTGGCTATTACAAACAATGCTGCTATGAACATAGTTGAGCATATACTTTTGTTGTATGATAGGGCCTTTCGGAAATAGAAAACACTATCCTGAGTGAGGTAAGCCAGACCCAAAAAGAGGAACATGGGATGTACTCACTCATATTTGGTTGCTAGCCATAAATAAAGGACATTGAGCTTATAATTCGCGATCCTAGAGAAACTAAATAAGAAGGTGAATCCAAAGACAAACATATAGGCATCCTCCTGAATGTTAACCTTCATCAGGCGATGAAAGGAGACAGAGACAGAGACCCACATTGGAGCACCGGACAGAAATCTCAAGGTCCAAATCAGGAGCAGAAGGAGAGGGAGCAAGAGCAAGGAACTCAGGACCGCGAGGGGTGCACCCACACACTGAGACAATGGGAATGTTCTATTGGGAACTCACCTAGGCCAGCTGGCCTGGGTCTGAAAAAGCATGGGATAAAATCTGACTTGCTGAACATAGTGGACAATGAGGACTACTGAGAACTCAAGAACAATGGCAGTGGGTTTTTGATCCTACTGCACGTACTGGCTTTGTGGGAGCCTAGGCAGTTTGGATGCTCACCTTACTAGACCTGGATGGAGGTGGGCGATCCTTGGACTTCCCACAGGTCAGGGAACCCTGATTGCTCTTCGAGCTGATGAGGGAGGGGGACTTGATTCGGGGAGGGGGAGGGAAATGGGAGGCGGTGGCAGGGAAGAGGCAGAAATCCTTAATAAATAAATAAATTTAAAAAAAAATAAATAAAAACCTCAGTGTGTGCCAGATGCCACATGGTGTAAATTTGTACTGATGCTCTTGCTTGCTGTGGACAACTTAGATTTTTATTTGCTAAATTTGCCAACTCTCTCCCAGCCCTGCTTTGTACAGGTTTTCCCTATGGAACACTGACACCTTAATCATAGCCAAGAATTTTAACATTCCTATTAGTCAAGTGAGCTTAGAAATGGGATTTAATGTACTTATGAAAACTATCAAATAGAGAAATACTTGAAAGGGACTGTGCATGGATCCGGATAAAACCATTTAGGTCAAGTTAAGGCCCATAATGAAAAGCAATAAAATCACCTTGTACCAGTTTGCCCTGGAGACAGGCTAGCAGGCCTGGAGGGAAGCCTGAATCATCATCCCAGCAGCAAAAAGAATATTGCATCTCCACTCCATTTATATTCTGTACCTCTTATACTGAGCTAAGTCTAGAAAAGTTGACAGTAATACAACAAGCTGGGATCGCAGCTCAGAGATACCATATCGTTTCCTGCCAATTCTATGAAGATGCAAGCTCCGCCCTTCCTCTGCCTTGTGCCCCTGACTCTTTTTTTTTTTTCCCCAAAGCATCCTTTCTCTATCAATCACAAACACTAGGAGGGACTGTTTTCCAAACTCATCCTCAAACTTCGGCATGGGATTTTGGACTTCATAGATATTAAAATATCATGTAGATCAAAAAGCTATAAACCAATAAAGACAGAAACATCACCTCCCCCTCAAATACTCAAAGCAAACCAAACATTACAGCAAGTATTTAGATTTTACTTGAAATCAGATTTTAAAAGCAGTTTTTGGAACTTCGTATGGATGTGTGGGCCTAACCCAATGTCAAAACCAATCTCTACCCTGGGTTTTCTACCTCGATAATAGGCAATGAAAGATACCGTGGGCCTCAAGCTTCTGCTGATGCCTCTGGGAGCTCTTTATATCCATGGATTAGACCATCTCTTAATTACCATTGACAGGGTTCTTTTTGCAGTAGAAGGTAAGTAACAGAGAGATCTACAACTGGTCCACATGAAGAGACAGGGACACCTTGGAGGGCTCAGCCCTAAATTCTATATTTATATCACACCCCTTGCCTAAGTCTTGGGGATCGTTACCAAGGAAGGGGTGGAAAGATTATAAGAGCCAAAGGGAGTACACTTCTACAACATAACAGTGTTCACTGATCATGACAGCAGCTGCATATAAGATCTCATAGCATCTGTGACTGCAGGCGTGAGACCTGCACAGGATTAAGCCACAATCTCAGCACAGACCAATGAGGGGCTGTGAAGTCCCGATCCTGTCTGAGAAGCTATTGACAACTGATGGTTGCTGGTGAAGAGAGAGTCTGTTTCTTCAGGGATGTGGTTCCTGTGAGGCTGCCCATGCTCCAGGGAACGGTCCTACACCCATGCACATACAGGCAGCATTCAGTGATCTCTGTGGGTTAAAACAAAGGTCACAGACAGTTGGGAGGGAGTGGTAGAAAGGGTAGGAATTGAAAGAGAGGGCCAGGATGGTGGATTTGATCAAAACACATTATATACATCTATGAAATTCTCAAACAATAAAAATAATTATAAAAAAGTGTTGTTTGAGAAAATAGTACTTGGAAAGTGCTGTACATTGGGCTTATAATTGTATTTTCAGCGATGAGATTGAATTCTGCTGTGGGAATGGCTCTTTACAGGGACGCTTAAATCAACTCAGCCAGCCCCATGCTAATTTATGTAAGCAGTGGCATTATTAAAAATCTTGATAAACATCCATTTTCCCTCTTAAGTGCAAATTGATGAGAGTGGATGTGTCTCCATTAGAAGGCTACATAATGGGGAAGCTACTTAATTTACTGCCCCTGTTTCCTTTTGTAGCGCAGCAGAGTTTTCTTAGTTCCATACCTCCAGGCTTTTTCTTTCAACTTCTCTCCTGTTCCCATAAAACCTTTCTATTGAAAAACAAACCACTCTGAAATCAGTCTTGATTAAAAAAAAAAAAAAAAGGACCTGTATCTTCATTTGGATATGCACATATAATGTACCTGAGTATGCATCCACACCTCTAAAGGCCAGAGAGTCAATGCCAGGCTCCTTCTTCATTGCTTTCCACATTAGGGTTCAAGACAGGGTCTCTCACTGATCCTGGAGCCCCTGGGTGTCAGTTAAAATGAATCTTCATTGAGCCTTCCTATCTCTGCCTCGCTAGTGCTGGGTTACACATGTACATCACTATTGCGGCTTTCCATGTGAGAATTAGAGATCTAAACGCAAGTCCTCATGTATCAAACTCTTTACTCACTGAGCCCCTGGCCCCAAGCTTTTATACTTCATGAAGTATGCATCTCCTGTAATGAAATAAAATGTCAGTGATCTGAGTTTTAATTCAGAGACATACTCATCGAAACCCCAGAATTTTGTTCCCATGCTAGAAATCAAATGCAGATCACATAAATTCCAGGCAAGCACTAGATCAATGACCCACAACCTCAGCCCACCCCTTCCTTTTGAGCATATGCTGCACAAATTCTAACTTCTAGTTGTCAGACACAAAGGAAAGTGTACTCCAAAAGTTCTGGTGCCCATTTCCCTCTACCAACGGAACCATTTTCTTATCAGTCAGAAGGGACAAATGGTTATCTGTGGTACCTATTAACATACCACATCACATCCTGGCCTCCAGGCTCACTAGCACCAGTACCTGGTGCTTCCCAGGTCTTCTCACCTCACCCCTTACCTTCTATTTCTCCAGCTCAAGGACTTGCTTTCTAGTATTAGCTTCTCCTTCTCATAGAACCTTCCATTTCGGGCATATGCTTTCTTTTGTTTAGCCCTTTGGTCTTCCTCTCGCACCCCCCTCTCTCTTAGGTTTCCCTGTCTGCACTCTGTCTTCCTTCTCTCTCCTCTGAGAACTACTTCCAGTCAGCTGGCCAGGTTCAATCTACTACTTTCTATCCTTGTTTTGGACTCTTTCGGGTTTCCCTGACTATACTCTCCTGTAACAGGAGGGATTGCTTGTTGGGGTTTCTGTCTCACCCAGTCCCCCAGCCATTTTAGTCCCAGAGAATATCACACAGAGGTCTCCATAAGATTATAAACTGATTGGCCCATTAGCTCAGGCTTCTTAATAGCCTTTGTAGCTTATATTAACCCATTATTCTTATCTATGTTAGCCACATACCTTGGTACCTTTTTCAGCGGGGCAGATCACATCTTGCTTCTTCCATGATCTCGGCAGGACTGGGGAAAGAGCTTCCTTCTTCCCAGAATACTCCTGTTCTCATTGCTCCACCTCTACTTCTTGTCCGGTTTTCCTGCCTATACTTCCCACCTGGCTATCAGCCAATCAGCATTTATTTAAAATATAATTGACAGAATATAGACAATTCTCCCATACCACTTTCCCTCATATCTACAACAAAAAACCTTCCCTTCAACCATGCTATGTTGTCATGCCTCAGTCTACACATCTGGTGCCCAAATCTTTGGTTTGTACACCAGTATCCATACTGTCATCTAAACCGTGATTCCCAGTGTCACACTTAATCATCTTCAAGAATGTCATGGATACAGCTCCTTGAAACATCTTATAACCTTTAGGTCAAAACAAACAGGTTGTTGATAAAAGAAACTTCTGAGGAAACTTGATCTCTTTTAGCTCCAGAAATGACTACCCACTTAACGGTAAAGACTGAGCTAAGGAAAATGTATTCAGAACACTGACAACTTCAGTCAAAATTGTTATTGTAATGGAAAAATATTTGAACTCTAGGCAAGGGCTTTGACCTCTGTGCCCTCCTGCCTCAAACATGCTGTCTGGCTGTCAGATACCCAGATAACTTTCTCTACCCCATGACAGCTTCTGCAGTGGGAATGACAGGCTGTCTGCTATGTGGGACATGTGGCCACTTGATATACTGGAGCAGGAGGGCAAGTCTCTGTTTTCCTACAGCGTTCCTATGTGACTGGTTAAATTAATAGTGAGAGTCATGTATATCCTATCACTCCCTGAAGCTCTGATGGTTCAAGATGAGAAACTTTAGTTCAACTCTGCTGAGGCAAAAGCAGGCAGGGTATTTTTGTTACTGTTATTATTGTGGTTAGACTTCAATTCCCGCTCACAAGTTTACTTCACGCTAGGCACCCCAGTGAGTAGTAGCATTTCCCTCCAGAGGCTGTGGAGAAACAGGGGAAACTCAGAGAACGGCCAGTCATCATGGCCGGTGTTCTCAACTGTGGTTTTTTGGAGGCAGCACCATTTAGAAGTTCCTACAACTTTTTCTTCTTTTCCAATTTACTTTTACTTATGGGTGTGTCTCTGTGTGTGTCTGTGGTTTTATATCACACACATGCTGGTGTCTATGGAGGTTGGATGGTGGCTCCCTTGGAGTTAGTTACAGGTGGTTGTGAGCCCCTTGACTTTGGTACTGGGAGTTAAAAGTGGGTCCTATGCTACAGGAGCAAGTGCTGAGGCATCTCCCCAACAGCCAGTATTTTTTTCTTAAGTAAAATATGAAGACATTTTTCCCAGGAGCCTTCATCCATATCCACATGTGCAACTGAGTGATTGGCATTCGTGAAAGTATTGTTTGTATAGAAAACATTCTTCCAATTTCTGTGTGCATGCTCCACAGGAAGCCTAGGTTACTGCTTACTGGCTGAGCTCTTGTGAGTCTTAAGTGGAGATCCAGTCATGCCGGGATCCTCACCTCACAATAGGTCACTGAAGTTGTTGGTTTTGTCACACAGTTGTTTTAAAGTCTGAAGAAATTATTTAACACCAGCTCTGAGTTTTCTCATTACTGAACAAGCAAGGTCAACTAATGCTGCCTAGAGACCTCCCAGCGGGGTTGTTTTAACAGTGTCATCTGACCTGTGATGTATCCTGTTCACAAGACTCAACTGACCTTCACTCTGGGCCCTGGTGCTGGGTCTCCTTTTCTCCCACCATAGTCTTTTTTTGTTTTGTGTTGTTTTCCAAGACAGTGTTTCTCTGTAGCTTCAAAGCCTGTCTGGAACAGACCAGGCTGGTCTCAAAGTCGTAGAGATCTGCCTGCCTCTGCCTCCCAAATGCTTGGATTAAGGGCGTAAGCTACCACCACCTGGCTCTCCCACCATAATCTTTAGGGGCTTCTTTAAGGGTCCTTGTAGAGTCACTGTGTTCAAAGCAAAATATTTGTGTCACTTTCCTAAATACCAAAGACTAGCATTATTCAAAATGGTCTACTCAAAAATGGATTAAAATATATCACTTTTATCAAGCATTCTCTGTGCCTAAGATGTTCCTAGTGTTATATACTGACTTTTTCTCCTAGAAAGTAGCCAGTATGTTCTTGTTGCTCTTTGGTATAAAAACAGAAGAAGCATTCTTTTCCTTTAGAGGCAAAGGGCTACAATGAGAAGGGTGAGGAGGTGTGTGTTTGTGTCTGCTCAGGGAGGTTCAGGGAAGGGTTATCATTTTGTGAAATGTTTTCCTGAAGGGGCAGTTTAGAATTTGTGTTGGTGTAAATTGAGCCAGGAGTTTGAAAACAGGATGAGACTCCATAAACACTTGTTCTCCAAGTAACCATCTTGTTAAATAAACGCAGCATTGGGACCAGTTTTAAATAAACGCAGCATTGGGACCGGTTCCGTTTTTTTTTTCTAATTCCGTTTTCCACTTGGGAAAGCAGAAGGTGTTTTGCATTATGCAGAGTCTGGTGTTTGGTTATTTGGAGAAGAGGGCTGCTGTTCCCATTGGGTCACAGTGAGCGACTTCAGATGCAGAGGCTGGGTTGATGGTGTCAGCACTGAAACCATTGCCACCCGGCTTGTGAAACATTACGGGAGGGCAGGAAATAATTTATTTTGCTAACCCTCTCTGTCCCATGTGCAATTTGTACCTGTTGAAGCTGAAAGTGCTTGCCTTGTTTGAGTCTGTCCTTGCTTCCCCTCTGTGCAGTCTGTCTCCTTTATTTGACAGACGTGCAATGCTTGAAGCCTTAAGTTCAGGTGAACATTATTAACGGCAACCTTTATGGTCCACTGGGGATTAATTTCGTTTTCCTGGTCTGTGTTTCTTATGACAGTTTCAAGATGGTGGAATGTACATACAGTTCTTGTGGAGAAAGAAAAAAATAAAAAAAGAAAGAAAACAGTTTAGACAGGTTGATTCATTTAGCTACCCAGCATGAACTGATCACTTTTCCCCCTCTCTAAATTTAAATTCCAAAGAAAAACAAAACACACACCCATCCACATTTACAGGCACCACTAGCCCACAATACACAAACACATAAAAACAGTGTGGGACCAATTTGCAGACCAGGCAACAGGCACTTTCTTATGTATAAATAGATGGAGTTTTAACAAAATATCTTAAATCCCTTTTGCTTTGGTTAGTTGTCCCCTTGATGAGACATATTAAATAGATATTTATACTCCAACATTCTTCCAGCATTGTAATTTTTCTTTTTTTATTGATTTTATTGAGCTATATATTTTTCTCTGCTCCCCTCCCTGCCTTTCCCCTCCCCTTCAACCCTCTCCCATGGTCCCCATGCTCCCAATTTACTCAGGAGATCTTGTCTTTCCTACTTCCCTTGTAGATTAGATCCATGTATGTCTCTTTTAGGGTCCTCATTGTCGCCTAGGTTCCCTGGGATTGTGAATTGTAGACTGGTTTTCTTTGTTTTATGTCTAAAGCCACTTTTGAGTGAGTACATGTGATATTTGTCTTTCTGAGTCTGGGTTACATCACTCAATATGATCTTTTCTAGACCCTCCATTTGCCCATAAATTTCATGATGTCATTATTTTTTTTCTACTGTGTAGTACTTTACTGTGTAAATGTACCACATTTCCCCTATCCATTCTTTGGCTGAGGGGCATTTAGATTGTTTCCAGGTTCTGGCTATGATAAACAATGCTGCTATGAACATCGTTGAGCACATGTCCTTGTGGTACAGTGAGCATCCTTTGAGTATATACCCAAAAGTTGTATAATGGTTAAATTATATGCTTAAATCCTCCAAATTCATGGAAATCAGGAGACTGTTTACGCCCTGTGTCTGGCCTGGTTTCTTGCATTTTTGTTTTTTCACAGCATCTGCTGTTGGAAAATTTCCTGCTTGTCTAAGCTGCAAGCCCCTCCCCCTCATTGTTGCAGATATGATAATAAGAATATGTTCTTTTCTTATGGTCTTTCCAAGAAACCATTTAGAAGGAGAGGCAACATGGAGTGTACCTTGCTGTTTTTAGAGCACACAAAGCATCACTGATACCCAGAAGAAAATGAAAATGATTAATTTTCGCACTTTCACCTCAGCTTGAAATGCAGATGAAAGTTGAAATTTTACTTAAGGCTTGAAGGCTGGCAGGACTGGATGACACATCATAAAGAAATATGGAAGCCCCAATGGCAAATTTCATCATTTGTCGTTTATCAAGTACATAAAAGAGGGAGAAAAGCCTTGAACAGGAGCAACATTGGACGCTAAGCAATACTAGAATGTTTACGTGTTATCTGGATACTTGAGGAGCGCATTGCAAAGCATTGGCTTCTACAGGATTAAAGAACAGTGCAGGGAAGTTGAGTGTTTGGGACATGTAAAAATTATCAAATCTATTGACATTACAAAGCTCTTCTCTAATACTGAATGTGCCTCTGGACCACATGAGAACCCAACCATTCCACAGGAGGACAGCGATCAAGAAGAGGGCTAAGGAAATTGAATCATTGTACTCGCTGGTATCAAGGAGAGAGGGCAATTGTCTCAAGCTTTCCCGCGGTCACTTAAGTGGATTAGCGCTCTGTAGCATGAATTCAATTTAGAGTAACTAGACTTGAAGAAGATAGCGAAATAGGGACTTTTCCAACACCTCCTGCCTATCTTGTGTCCTTCTTCCCATCTCACTTTTGACGCTATCTACAAGAACCCAAAGACAGACATGGGGCAGACCCAGGTTCCTATTTGTGTTTGGACTGGAGTGCTCCCCCTGCTTGCTGGTACACTCTTGTTCTCCTTCCCAAAGGAGTCACTTGGCATTATTCAGATGTGGAGCCCATTTGTCAGGGTGGCCGCATCACCAAGAGAATGAGGGAGGATAGGAGTGGGACTGACATTGTGAGCTTGGGGGTCAGTGCCCTTTAAAATATGATCACACACACGGTTACCTTCTCTAGAGCAATGACAACATTGCCACAATCAAAGCATGGTAGGGATGGAAAAGGTAAAAACATAATGTAGGTTTTCACTTCTTAATATAATCAATATATTATAATGCAAGATGGTTTCATTTAATCTTTATTTTTTAATTCTTTTTTTTCAGAAAGCCATACTTTATTTTATGTATATCAGTAGCATTTGCACATTAATTAATACTCCAATGGAATGATTTGATATCATTTTAAACAGGAAATAATTCAGTCTACAGATCATTTTCCCAGAATAATTTATTATTATTAGTTTAAGATCACTTTTCTAATGTAACAAATGTACTCAGTGACTAATCAAATGAAATTTCTACTACACTAATGACCAGTGGGATTAAAAGAAAGCATGATTTTCAGAATCACTTTCTCAAAAATTAGTATATGAATTATGTTTCTTTAAAAGTACATTTTTTGGTCATTTTCTTCAAAGCGTTTAAAAAGATTTGAGCAACTAGATGATTACATCTACATTAATAGGATCTTAAATGTTCATTTTTTGGGCTATGATACAATTAATTAATTGAGTGGCACTGACATGGATAACTTGGACTCTTAGTTTCATTTTTTATTTGTTGGGTGACTATGAGACACTCACCCAGCCTCTCTGAACATTTTCTTTTTTGATCATTAAATAGAAACACAGTCAAAGTATCCTTATGGCAGATTTGTGTGCAAATCGTACGAGCATGAAAGATGCGCCTGGATGTTAGATATCATTAATAAGTAGTTTCCAGCAGGTTCTCAGGAAGCATCACTTGTAGGTTAATTAAAAATCTATTAACCATGTTATATATAGTGGGAAACAAAGTGGGCAGGGAGTGGCAAACAGACTCCTGAAAGATGGGGACAATTATGTAAATAGCTTGAGTGTATTGATTTAATGCTACTTATTTTTAGCCTGAGTGAGTTAGTTAGACATTTAATGTCACATTATGTCTTAGCTGGTTGGATCGGTTTAATTTTCCGTGTAATTTTCAAGGCAATATTAAACAGCCAATAGCTATGATATGAGATAGATTTAGTTATCTTACATGAAAGTGTTACCATTTGGGGCAATGGTTTTAGAGTAATGCACTGCAATAAAATAATCCTTAGATTTATATTGTTCCACCCCATTGGGAAAAAAGATGCAGAGGAAAGCAACAGCAGGACCAGCAGCCTTGATGCCGTCTACTTTCTGTCTTGATTTGCTAGCGTAACTTACCCTCTTAACACCGTCATGAAAGAGACCAGTAGATCCATACTTGGCTGGAGAAGAGGATGACAGTGTACAATGCCCTTGTTTGGAAACAGAAGAATCATTCTGCACAGTAGCCTGGTCATCAGGCTATCATTGACTAATATTCACAGACACTAGGGCAGGATTTCATTGCTGAAATATATACATTTTTAATAAAACTTTTAGAAATCACTCGGCTTGTTAGGAGTATCTATGCGGCCTAAGAAATAAGAACAAGGAAGCTGTTTCTTTGGAGGGTTATAAGCTGAGTTTTAGTGGGAGTCATGAAAGGCAACAGTGCTTTGTGAAAGACCAAGGAGAGGCCTCTGGGGCTGCTCCTGCTGAACTCCAAGGTGCAGACATGTTTACTTTGTACAGAGGAAATTCCAGTCACTTCCAATGTCAGGGTGCTGAGCCCCAGCAGAAGGGAAATGCAACAGCACCTTTTCCAGACCAGCAGGGGCTTTGTAAAAGCATCATTCCCTCAGTTCACAGAGTGCTGGGGAAATGTCACAGCATCTGCTTCAGCCTCCTTGCTGTTGGTCAATGAAATAAGGAGACTAAAGTAGTTCATCCGAGTTTCACAAATATTTATCATCCCAAAGAAGCTCAAAGAAACAGAGTAAGGGTAATGAGCTTCGCCTGAATATTTTTTCTTTCTTATGTTTTTTATATTTTTACAGGAGATTACACATTCTGCCTTGGGTATTATTATATCTACTTAACAGATGAGGGGAAAAAATTAAAAAAAAATCTCTTGCTAAATATTTGTACCATTTGAGCTTAGAATGATTTTGCCTTTCTGCTAATCACACTCCTTAGAACTATAATAGTTATGGTAAATTCACCTTTAGATCATCAATTTTTTTTTTTTTTGCATCAAGATTTTCCACTTTTAGAAATGCTGAATATATCCAGATAAAGGGGTGGGAAGGATCCTTAAGAGAAGGGAAACAGGAGGAAGATTCAAATATAAGTGAAAAGTAATCAGAGCCAGGATGAGAAAATTAATCAGCAGATGAACATGTGGGTGGGGGCAGGGGAGGCAGTTCTCCTGGGGCTCAGTAAATGTCTGGAAAATGAAGTTGTACTTTTCCTGGATGTTGCAAAAATACTTTATAGACTGTGAAAAAAAATCCTGATGATGAAGAAGTCATGGGGTAAATATGAAAATGACTATTATGAGTTAAGGATAGCTAGCACCTTAGGATAGGAAAGTCCAGAGGCTGAGAAAACACCAAACACCAGAACCAAAGTGAAGTGCCTATTCAGAAAGAGATCTGGCCAGAGAGCCACAGATCTAAGCCAGAAATGAGGCCTGCGTTGACTCATTAAATTCTAGCAATCCATTTCAGTGGACACGGGGAACAAGAACATCACAGCATTTCCAACAATGTTTCAAAGAAATGTCCAAAAGAAGGGGCAATCACTTCAAAAACTCCCGTGGAAATTATCGCAGACGTTGTCATAGGCTTCGGCTTTGCCCTTGGAGAGTCTCAGCAAAGAGGTCTCGTTAGCTCCTTGGGTAGCCCCAAAAGGCTCCAGAGTTTTATCATATCTAGGGGACACCTTTCTAGTAAAATGTGTATTAACATATAAAACAAAGTTCATCAAGCCTTCATGTTTGAATTCCCACTGATTAACTGGCCTATCTTGTGATCTGATATTTATAAAGAAGACAAAGGAAAGAGATATTTTTATTTGTATGTAGTTCACAGAGTTAAGGTAGAAAATTAGTTGCTCAGTACTCTGGAGTGGCCTTGCATTTGTACAATCTCAAATGTGCTGAGAGTTGGAAATTGATCACACAATGGCCCACACTCAGGGTGTCTGAATGAGGTTTTTATACATTGTTTCTTATTGCTTAAGTGTTCTAGTTCACACTAGTTTCCACTGTTGTTTCAAATTTTAGCCCACTTCTTAATCATATATTAATGGATAAAAATGTTTGATAAAAGTAGTGATAAATGCAGGGTAAAAGACTCCCCTAAAAATAATATTAATATAGAACATAAATATCTACAGTCTCAGAAAATAGTCAACTATGACAACTTCAAATAGGCATGCAACCAACCAACAAACAAAAAAACTGAGATATTTAGATGAATGGAATATATAAATGTACAAATGATTTTTTTAAAACTTGTGACAGTATTTTACTTTGTTGTCCTGTCCAACCTGGATCTTCTTGGGCTCAGATTCACAGAGATCTGTTGTTCTGTGCTCTTCAAGTGGTGGGATTAAAGACGTGGGTCTTCAGGCGCTGCTACAAATGAATCTTATTTTAACTAATGCAGAAATAACTGCGTATGCTTGAGATTGCATTTTTCAAATTATTTTATAGTATCACTAGTGCTGAAGGTAAAGAAAAGGTTATTTGTAAACCCTGGTTTTAAAATCAAACAAGACTGTCTAAGATCAAGGCTTATGACTTAGGAAGTGGTTGCCATCTTGTGCTTACTAAATATTCAGCAGCTTTGGTAAGACAAGTCCGAGGAGGCATGGACTGAATGCATTTGTGGAGACTATGCAGAGTGTCTGAGAGAAAAGTGCTCAGAGCCTTGTGCTGGTCACCATTGACCACAGAGAACAAAGTTTTTAGAGAACAGGGCTAATGATTGTTTTCTGAAGTTTCTGTTAACACCAGAGGTGTTCTGGATTAGCATGTATAGGAGCAACAGTGGTACTGGCTGGATCAAAGAGACCTCCCGGAATGCCAGGAGCAAACTGCTTTATTCACAGCATACACTTGACTGGATACAATTTCTCTTCATTCAGTCAATGAAGTGTTGAAAATTATCAAATGCAACAAAGTTACTGTCAGAGTTTGCCCTCTGTTCAGAGTGGGTTGGAAAAATAGAGATAACTTGTAGACTAGTTTTTCTTCAAGATACACTGGCTATCTTTTGGAAACATATTTTCCCTCGTTTTTGAAATGAAAGTGACACAAAATATTTCATTTGATATTTGTTATTATATCCACAGTTTCAAATGATAAATAATTGTAAAACTCACTGCTTCAAAATGAAATAATTAGTACTTTGTTTTTATGAAACTGTATACCTGAATTTAAACTAAGAACTGTGGAAAATGGCTCAAATTGTGAATATGATTCTTTCTCACTACCTGATGACATAATTTACCCAATACAATGAGTCATTGATCACCATGATGAGATTTACACACCTACATTTAAGTGCTGTCATGATGATGACAGACACTAGATATTTTCAAGGACCAAATGCAATGAGAAAGTAAACCCGTTTCTTATTTTTTTTAAATTAAAGTATTTGTAAGTGATGTGATAGCCAAAATATTGTCTTTAGAATCATGGTAAGCAGTGGTTGGTGTGAACTTTCTTTCTCCTTCCTTCCTTCCTTCCTTCCTTCCTTCCTTCCTCCCCCTCCCTCCCCCCCCCTCGTTCTTTCCTTTTTGAGACTGAGTTTCTCTGTATCTCTGGCTGACCTGGAACTCACTCTGGAGACCAGGCTGGCCTCGAACTTAAAGAGATTTGCCTATCTCTGTCTCTCTAAGTGCTGGGATTAAAGGCAAGGGCCACCACCACTTGGTGATGTGAACTTTCTTAATAGTTTTTTTTTTTCATCAAAGTCTAGTTATTTATCCAAGACTATCTAAATTCTATGCCATTTTGATTGATCTTTAGATTGAAAAACATAAATCATAAATCAACACAGATGGGCACTTAATCTATAGATAACGATTTACCCCTGAAATTACACAGAGAGTTTGGTGGAGTAGTAGAAATAGTATTGTTCCCACCATTGACACAGAATTAGTGAAAATACTACCTATTAGTGTTTGAATTGGCATAGAAAGCCCTTGGCTTTACTACACCTCTACTATTCACTTCTGCTGACCCTCTTTCCCTCTTCATCACCATCTTCCTGTCCTTCCCCGTGTGTACTTCCATCAGTTTCCAGTGAGCAAAGATGCAGAAAGCCTCAATAAAATACCTACAAACCAAATTCAAGAACATATGTAAGACCACACACCATGGCCAAGTTTGTTTCATCTCAAGGATATAATGAAGGTGGTTGGATAGATGCAAATGAGCAATTGTACTGCAGCAGACCAATAAGGTTAAGGATAGAAAGTATGCCTTTACCTCAATAGATGCAGAAGAAGCAATTGATAAAGCTCTATATACCTTCATGACAAAGAGTCCTGAAGAAATTGGGAAGAGAAGGACTAGACCTCAAAATAATGAAGGTTTTATATATAATAAAATGATAATATTTTACTAAGTGTAAAAGACATCATTTCCATTACAATAAAAAATAAAATTTTAACATATATTTCAATTTTGCAATGTTTAATCATGACACTTAATTCCCAAAATTAGTGAAAATACATTTATGTTGAGTAATTAAAAGTATTTTGTAGACAAAAAGTTTTGGAAATATTTTCACTTAATGAGTATGATAAAAAATGCTGGAGGAAATCCCTGAACTTGGAGGCACAAAAAATAAAGGTCACTTGCAAGGGAAATACCATGGACTTTAATAACAAAAGTGAAATAAGAAAGAAATCAGGACACTCAGGCAACTGTATAAACAGAGATCTCCTTACAAGGGCAGATATGACAAGGGCAAGGTTTCCTGGGGAAAGCACATAAATGAGAACAAGGGGGACTGAGAAATAAGGGACGGAGATGAAAACACAACCAGTATTTGTTTTTTCCTCATGCCAAGTACTGAACCTAGTACCTTGTGCTTGTAAGGCGAAATTCTACCACATAGCTATATCCCCAGCCTTTGAATGCTTGAATCATTAATCAAATTAATAATATTCATATTTTTGAATATTTTAAATGTTAAGTAAATGGTTGATATGCCTGTGAGCTAAACCTAGAATCTAGATGTATCTCAGTTATCAACAAATTTTGGGTCCTCATTGATGGTTCCTGACTAGGACTTAATTATAACACATTTTTAAAGGATGTGTTACCCGTTACAGTCTTTGTTAAAACAAATGGCTAGGAAATAGCTTTCTAGGGTATCAGTTATGCCCTTGAATTTGAATGTCTGATGCTCTAAGGAGATTCTTAACAGAATGAATCAAAGTTCCTAATCATTGTGTTTCCTTGAGATTACAAGGAAAAAAGAGCCTTCAAAACTACTTAAGAATTTTAATATTTGAAAATTAGAGAAAACCAAGGAAATACAATTTGTAAGGTAAGAAGAATGCCCTGCAGGATATGATGCAATAGAATTTAATGGAAAAGAGTCTAAGACAGAGGGTGATTCTACTTTGTTGAGAAGTCAAAACAACAAAAATAACAACAAAAACCCAAACTAACCAATCAACCAAACAAACAAACAAAAAAGCAAAACTGGAAAACTCCTGGTGGATTTCCAAGCACAGAGGTGTTCTTCTGATCTCCAGTTGGTGGAGTCCATAATTGCTCACTAGGAGGACGAAGGAGGACTCAGTCTACCAGAAGAGGTCCACCAAGTTTCACTATAGGTAGGCCAGAATGAGTCTGTATTGGCACCTAGACCCCCTGGGTCCTGAACGAAGAGTGATAGAAGGGGCATTCTGAGCTGCCAAGGCTTCACCTTTCTTTGTACAATAACCACCATTTTTATTCTGGGTGCACAAACCCAAAACCCAGACAAGGTATCCTTAATCTGTCATTGTCTCTTTGGCCTTTTGCTACTCAGTGTGCCCTAGTCCTGGAAGTTGGCTCTGTCACAGAGAGACATGTGTGTAGAGGCAGGTGGGGCAGACCTCAGCACACTATAGGGGGTATTAATGTTGGAATCCAGAAGTAAGAGGAAATTAACCGGTTTATTTTGTGGGATAGGTGAATGATGTGTAATTTAAAAGCAAATTTTCTTGTCGCATGCTTTATGATTTCATCAATAAAGTTTTTCATTTTTTTCTGATAAAAATCTTTGTAGTATTCTTTTTAAAAATGAATTTTAAATTTCATTCTGAGTGAGTTGCAATTATAATTTTAGGAATATATTTATATACAGTTTTTAATATTTTTGAAACTAGGGTGCTTTTATTTTTCCTGAGTTGTAGGTGGACAGTGGGCTATTTAATAAATACCTTCAAATATTCATTTAAATGTAATGATAGCATTTTTCCTTCCCTTTTGCTCCTCCCATTTCTAGCCCCTCCTCCATTCAGTAATTTTTAAGATTATAAACTGCCATATCAAGTTCAAATTTCATAAAAATACTGATTTTTAGAAAAAAAAGACACTGAAAGTCTGCTTCCTATTTCTGCAAAAATATGCGTACAAAAGCTTAATTGAATGCAAACCTTCTTGTTGACTGTTTAACTTGATCTGTAGACAAGGATTTATTTAATATTATAGTAGCAGAGGAGACTCTCCAGAGAAGCCAAACCAATACACAAATAGATGGACGAGCCGGGCGGTGGTGGCGCACGCCTTTAATCCCAGCACTCGGGAGGCAGAGGCAGGAGGATCTCTGTGAGTTCGAGGCCAGCCTGGTCTACAAGAGCTAGTTCCAGGACAGGAACCAAAAGCTACGGAGAAACCCTGTCACGAAAAATCAAAAAAAAAAAAAAATAGATGGACGAATGGAGGGTGAAGAGGTGTATGAACAATCAAAGTAACAGCGGAGTCTGCCTGTTCAAGCATAACTTTCCTCCTTGGTGAAAAGGCTCCGTTCTGTCAATCTTACGGTCCTCACAAAGGCAGAATCTCTTTGACCCAATGAGCCCCTTGAAAGGTTTCTGTACCCTGATATTAAGTCTCTCCACCGATACAGTAATCCAAATCAAGATGAATTAAAAATAAAGACCAGATTTACTGGCAAAACGCTCACAGATGGCATATTCTGTACCACCTCCCTCCGCCCATCTCCCGCCCCTCCCCCGCCCCAAGCGAGATGAAACGTGGAGTGGAGACCTGGAAAAACTACATGGCCATTCTCTAGAAGGCAGTTAAAATACCCTGTAGGTGCTGTCTTGAGACGCCCCTGAGAAGGAGCCACCACTAGGCCGGCTTTCTGAGGTGGGTAGGATTTGGAATGGGTTGGAATGGGGTTTGAGGGAGATGAGGCCAAAGCCAAAGTGGAGCTTCCAACTGAACATCCCTGAAAGTTTTCTTTCAAGGGATTGAGATCAGTGTCAATTTTCAGCAATTACAGACATCTGCACAAGTCCGGGCCCTCCACCTGAGCATTATGGAGCAGGGAGAGGTACTCTTGTGGCTTCATCCCTCTCTGAGGAGGTAGTGACTGCTAATGGTTTGTGCAGGAGAGAGTGTTATTTTCTTTAGTGGAGAGTAGTGAGGAAGACAGTGGTCCAGGTGGGAAGGAAGTGAGATATCAGAGGATAATGGGAGGCAGCTGAGTATAATCACAAGACACTGCATTTGTGTATGAAGCTGTCAAAAATATCAGTGTGAATTTTAGAGGGTCACATGTATTCAAATGAATCACTAGGTCCCAGTTGGCAGCCCCCTGCACTATGGGGTTTACAGCATACTACGTCACTTTATCCAATATTTCAACAATTTTACGTTTGACACGGTAGATATGATATATAGATTTAATGCATTCATGATTAAGTCTGGGTCACCAGTAACTCACGGGTGTCACACTAAGGGAAGTAATAAAAGAACCTTACCCTTGGAATCATTTAACCAAGAGCAAGTCCAGATCTGAATCCTCTACTTCATGTTCCCGGTGTCTTCTGTCCTCTGTCTGTCTGCTGTATGAGTCTGGATTTGTGTCTGCTTGAAGGCTGTCTTGTGAATCTGTTTGTCCCTGTGTCTGCCTATTGTATGAGTTGTGTGTATCTTTGTGTGAGTGGTGTTTGTGTGTGGTCTGTTATATCTATGTGTGCCTTCGTGTATGTCTCTTCCCAACACAGGACTTTGCTCTCAACAACACAGAAAGCATCATATGGGGAGGGGATGAGACACTTAACAGAAATCTTTAACAGAGTTTTTACAAGGGATTAACTCACTGGCTCCAGCTGACCTCAAGTGACCCAGATAACAAGTATCACTGTTTATCAGCCGATATCCATAATGGATGTTTTCAACTTTTATGGTGGATTTTAGGAAGTTGCCTTCAACTTCTGTGTCTTCTGTTTTAAGTGAATGATTCATATGAATTATCTGGGTCAGGGGCATAACTTAAGACCACAGCTGTGCATTAGCTTAGGTTGTAAAAGTTGATTATACAGGAAATCTGAAGCAAGAAAGGTTGACTGTAACACTGTTCTCTTAAAGACAGGTTAAACAAACAGTTTGAGTACTCAGTAGGCTGGAAGTCTTAAATGATCTTAAGGTATGTTATTAACTCTTGCTCTAAGGTCCAGCGAAAGTTCCCAGCTCTTAGAATGTCAAAGATATTTTCATAATAGTGTATTGCCAAAATTGCTTTATATGATATACTTTCCAAGAAATTGAATATAACACATAAGTGTTATGGTTTCAAAACAAAAAACACATTTGGTTTCATTTGCATAGAAAAGATGGTTTTGAATAATGTATTCATTATTTTGTCCCTTATGGACTTTGCATGTAACATGTCCTAAGTTCCACTTTTGGCTCTGGGGAAGGAACGAGGGACAATGTTCGGCTCTAGCCTTAGGTTGCTTATATTTCTACCAGGAAGATACATTAGACAAATAACTCATCTGCTAAATGGTGAACACACAGGAAGAAAGAAAATTGAAAGAGTTGATCAAAAGTTCATAAACCAGGTTCATAAGAAGTGACTCATGGGAGGCTAAGTTAACTCTGGGTAGAACCAAATGGTCTGTGGAGGGGGCTGCTGATTGCACCTTGGAGACTGAGCTTGAGAATTCTTACATTGACTTCTGCTACTGCATCCCTGCTTGTGTAATCACTCCAGCATCACAGCCTGGACCAAGACTAGTGATAGCTCAGTCCAGGTCTACTGACCCTCTTGGGCTTTGTAGAAAGATGGCTGCTGTCTCTTGCCATTTCTTGTAAAAGGGGGGAAGGGTTGAAATATCTACCAATATTTGGTTTCCCTTGAAATTAGGGCTGACAGATAAAATGCAGTGCAATCAATCATACTTGAATTTCTTATTAATACAATAAATGTTTCGTATGCTCACATTTAACAGGGTCTATTGTGTTTATCTTTTGAAGTCTGATAAACGTTCTTCAAACAGGAGAGCCATCTTGATGCTAGGCATCTCAAAATACCACATTCTCATTTAAACCACTCAAATGTGAAGACTTAAATGAGACCAAATGCACAAGACATTACTAATATTATCCTGCCTATCAGTATTATAATAGGGATGTGGATGGAGATCCTCAGGAGAGCATCTCCGAGAGCAACTTGATTTTCTATCTAGAAGTGGGATAAATATTTTTTACCAAAACTGTAGAGTGTTGGTGAATTTGTAGCTAAGTTTTAAAAAGACTGGAGGTTGGTAAGTAAGAAAATGGAATTTATTAAAAGAATAGGGTGAATCAAGAAATAGAGGCATGAAGTGACTGACAGGAATCGGGTATGGTTTGCACAAAGCAGTTATTTGTGTGAAATGAGGAGCTTGGAGTGAGACTGAGCAATTCTATGTAGGGGGATAAACAGGGATCTTTCGAATGCTTTTGAATAAGAGTGATATTTTGAAAGCATTCCTTTGCTACAAGGCTGCTATTGATGAACTTAATCCTAGCTGTATTTGTAGTTAAAACATCTTGATTCCCCAAGAGAAGAAAAATTACCATATGTCCAGAAGTGGAGTTATCTGCATGTCATGGTGTGCGTGTATACTCAGAAGAAACGTCTTGATGTGTTTGACAGTTTGGTTGTTAATTTTTTGAGGAAACTTCAAACCATTCCTGTAATATTTTAATTTACGTTCTCATCAATGTGCATAAGCATGCTCATTACACAACAACCTTTCCAGTATCTGCTATTCCCAGCATTTACCCCCTCTCACACTTGTTACTTTATTTTTATAATGAAAGGTATCTAATAGGTGCCGAACAAACTCTTGCTGGCTTTTAAATTGTTCATTACATTTTCGTTAATTTATTTTGTGTATATGTAAAGGCCTGAAGAACTCAGTTTTCTCTTTCAACCATGTGAGTCTTGGGAATTGAACACAGCTCATCAGCCTTGGCAGCAGTCATATTTACTAACTAAGCCATTTGACCAGGCCCTCTTTGGAATTTTGATATGTGTTTTTCCCATATCAAAATGGGAACTGAGAACCTTTTCATAGGCTGTTTCTATTTGTTTGATTTCTTTAGAAAAATGTCTGTTGATGTTGATGGAGCATTTAGAATGGACTGTTTAGGTTATTATAGGTTATCTGTAGAATGGACTGTTTAGGTTATTATAGGTTATCTGTAGAATGGACTGTTTAGGTTATTATAGGTTATCTATAGGATGGACTGTTTAGATTATTATAGGTTATCTGATTTTTGGCTGCTTATTGGCTTCTTAGGTATTTTAATTTTAGCTCTACATCATAGGCAATACAAGTCTGTCCTCTCAATGTGTGTGTTTCTTTCATTTGGACGTATCCTTTGCTGGCTGTATGAAGTCTTTGAGTTTGATGATCCGATTGTTCAGTTTTGCTTTGTTGTGTCTGGGGGCAAAGATGACTGCACAGGAAGTTTTTACCTCTGCCTCTGTCTAGGAGTTTGGAGCTATAGCTAGAGTTCTGTTGCAGTCTTAGGGTTGACCCTGAGGATTGGTTCTGGGGGTACAGAGGGAGGTGAGGCGAGAAGGTCCATGGGCTGCCTACCTTGTCTTTTGTAGGACATGGCCTTCAAGTTTACATCTTCATCTCTAATTCTGAAGAGATAGGGATTATATTTTTCTAAATTGGGCTATGCATTCTTATTCCACTTGGGTAATTACTGCTAGCTACTCAAAACTTGTCAGTATGGTTTACATGTCTAAATAGGCAAGCATTGTCTACATGCTCCTTTACAGGTCTAGTAGATATTCCCAAAGCTTTGCAGCCTCATTGGAAGAATTAGTATTGGTATTTATCATTTTGATGGACTTTGCTCATAATCTGGTGGTGAGTCCTTTAGATCCTGATATCTGATTTTGTCTGCCTTCTAAGACATTTCTCATCAGAGCGAGGCATAGAACTGATATTTACACCATGTTGTCAGCTGTTTCTTGATATTAATAAATCTTAAATCTTACTGTAGTAAGAGTTAGCCTACAGATATGTGGATGGTACATTCTTCAGTTTCCTACAGTCAAAAAAACTTATTCAGAGGATATTGCGAGACCTTTCCTAGCTAAGGTAGAACATGTTAATAAACAAGTTTGGTTATTCATCTGCTGAAGACACACTGGAGAATGACATCATATCCTATGAAACTAACTGCATAGCAATGGAAATTTGAAATGTGTAAGATCCTCACATTGTAGTTCCCTGTGGGCACATCAACATAATCAACTGCTAGTTGGCGTGCTTAGAGTAAAAGGACTTGGCTAATATGTCAGCTTTAGACGAATGCATATGCACAGCAATAGGTAGTGCTGTGTAATTTTCTGTTTCTTTTCCTTTGAGCAAGGGCACAAGAATGGTCCCTGCTGACATATAGAATAAGAAGCCCATGCAAATAGACTCTTTCCTTTAGATACATATTGAGTACTCCCCGAGTCCTTTTGACTTTGGAGTTATTCTGTTTCACTCAATTATTTTGAGTTAGATCTATTGTTTTTTTTTCCTACAAGACAATTTTAAATAGTATGATGAGGTCTGTAATGTATTATAATTCATAGTTTCCAAGTTTTTTAAGGGGCCAGGGAAGAGGCTTTACAATTGTGGAATGTAAATTTTGTTTTCTTCTTTATGTCAAAAGTGTTTATGATTTCAACCTAGCTTATATTAAATCTCTTTCAGAGAGTGCTTTTAAAATTTGTTTGTATCATTTTGGTGGTGTTAATGCTTTTTTTGTCTGTCAATTTAGGATCAGCTGCTAAGAGTATGTGATGTAGTGAGTTCTTGGTGTGCAGTTTAGGAAGAAGTAATTTACAGATAAAATAGTTTTACCTATGGATGTACCGTAGGTGTATTCAGAATTATTATATGCAAATAAATACTTAGTACAATACAATGAAGACACTGAGAATGGTAATCTTAGGAATAATACTTTACTGATTTTTGTATCCACATTTATTTCTACATTTTTACTTTAATAGAGTCATGTTTGTTTTCCTTGTGTTCTGTTATTTAAGAGAAAGCTAGGGTAGAGATGGGGCCAGGGCATAGGACTGTGACTGTACCATCTTTTAACAACTGTTTTTCAGTAAGGTGAGAGTATGGACACATCTGGCATACAGCAAGCTTTTATTTCATCCAAATGAAAACATGCACTAAATTGCACTGGGGGAAAGTCTGAGAGAGTACAAGCATTGGTTGAACTGGCAGGCTGTCCCTTGACTGTGTGAAACACCTGATGTGTTAGCTGAAACAAGAGCCTCATGAACACATGAAAACACATACGGCTGAGCCCAAGTTGTCAGAATTTCATGGCTAGACTCATGAGCTTCCAAAGTCACCTGGGATGAAACTCTAATTTTTCCTCCCAAGTGGACTCACCATGCGCATCCAACGTTAGCGGTGGATCCGGAGAAAATGGGCTTATTTCTGCATGAGCATACGAGTTATGTGATTTCATGTCACGGGAAATTTTCTGAAAGGGATGAAATTGATATTGGTTCTCCTCATTTGCACTTTCTAAAGAAGCTGTCGGGAAGAGATACAAAGTAAAACAAATGAGTAGGGTCCCCTCAGCAATGAGCTGCTGAGGAAGCAAG
The DNA here is from genome assembly GCF_018167655.1 of Microtus oregoni. Classification (NCBI taxonomy): domain Eukaryota; kingdom Metazoa; phylum Chordata; class Mammalia; order Rodentia; family Cricetidae; genus Microtus; species Microtus oregoni. The sequence goes on from NW_024543070.1 coordinate 5,944,432, forward strand.
GAAGGCCACAGAGCCTCAGAGCTAGATGGTCAGCATCTTCTGTTGGGAGTTAACTCAGTAGCTGATGCCCAGGCCTCAGTTCTGTGTTGATTTATTGGTAAGAAGAACAAGCATAATTTGGTATAAATGTAATCTCTTCATCAAAATGAGCAGAGCTATGGATGCCATGAAATGCAGAGGCAGACTGACAGACAGGAAACTCATCGCAAACTGCCAAATCTTTTTCCAAGCCAGGCAGTCTAGGGAAGACATGAGTTCTAAATTTGCCACTTTTAAAATGAAGTGTGTGTGTGGAGGGGTCATATGCTTTATGTGCTAACATAAACCAACAGAGAAATGGCTATAAGGAGAAGCATATAATGTGCACACAAAATTGTAGATTGTTGAAAATATAAATCACAATGAGAGAAACCATTTACATTTCTGTCTTTCAGTAAATACCTGCCTGTTTTCAAGATGAAGGTAATATACGTGCATGTGCCCTTCAAATTCCACAGAGATTGAGGTTGTGTGATTTGTGTTTACAAGAAGAGATTTGTGTTTGTGGAAGCCGGGCACTGTGAAAGGAATCTATAACATTCTTCAATCAAGACTGTCCCCTAGTCATTCTGAACCGGAACGACCTGACATTCAGTCATTTACTATCCTAGATTAAGTCTTCAGGGAAAACTGACACCCTGTAATTCATGGCTGCTGTCTATAGGCCTGTCTTTCATCAAATGTGCCTTCTGTAAAACTGGGAGAAAGGTCCATGTTCAGCCACTCACAATGAGTTCTCTCTGTGCCTTGTAGTTTAGAGAGTTCTAGTTCAGTAATCTTTTGAAGAATCTATCTTAACCATTCTCCACTTACTGTGGGGAATTCAAGGGTAGAAGACACATGAGAAGTGCTTGAAAGCAAAGATGAACACCACTTGCTCGCCAGTTCCAGTTTGGGAAGGAACCGAGATGAGACAAATCTAAGAAGTTAGTGAATATATTGGAAGGGAAGAGACAGAATCAATAATTCCTGTTCTCGAGATGGAGGAGGCTATCATGAATCCAATGACATATGATCTGTGAGATGCCAGGGCCACTGAGTGAAAGCAGAATGCCTGAAAAAAAGGAGTAGTAAAAACTGGGGAAGGACTAAGTAGTAGCAGGAGCAGGGTGGGTTTCGGTAAACGGATCGTGGGTAAATAGAGACGGCGGGGGGGGGGGGGGGCATGTCATTTCCAATATGACAGCCCTTCAAGAACTTCCTAAAGATCAATGGAGCCAAGAAATTGGCCTGTGATTACTTTAGGGTGTGGTTGCAGAGCTGCTGCTGGCTCCTTGAGATAGCAGAATAGGGGAACAGTTGCAGGCAACTGGGCTGTATATAAGGGACTAGTAAGATGCTGTCAGAGTTCAGAGTTCTAGCACAGATATGGAACAGACAGAGGGCTACAGTAACTTGGTTCTCTTATCGCTTGCATCTCTTGGGAACTTTGGACCTGTGTTGAAATTTAATAAGAAGTGTTGACTGGCTTTCTTCAGACACAGCAAATAGTTTTGTCACTGGTACTATTATTTGTTTGTAAAGACATTCGTCTATTTTTTCATTCTAAACTAAAGGCAAATTTAATCATAAAATCTGTTGTCATGCCTGTTGAATCAGTTTTTTTCGTTGGTAAATTGGTAAATTTTAATGAATGTTTTGCAATAACAAAATCATTATGATTGTCTAATTCTACATTTTCTTTTGTTACTGAATAAACCTAGGTGATTTGATAAGATCCCCTTAAAGAGTACATTATCAGTTGAAATTCCAAAAAGGAAAGAAGTCAATCTTTTTTGAAACTAATATTTCTATAAGGAAGGTCACCCATGTGCCATGGGTGACAGGGACAGATTTTATCTCTTGGCTAGGGTGTCCCCAATGTTTATTGTTCAATTACTAACTCCCTGGGGCAGTATGAAGTCTTCCAAATGCAAGATCCCTGATCATTTTTTATAATATCATGTCTGTTACTACTGAAAGCTGGAGAAAGGATAGTGATTGTGATGTTACATCCAGCAAATTGATCAGTTTTCTAGATGCCAGAAATGTCCCCCTTATCTGTTGACAGCAGCATAGGATAGCTGGACACTGTGTGTCACAGCCTGAGAAGTTTCTTTACCTACTTACCCCATCTTGGGTTGACAAAGATCTGGAGTTAAGCTAGAGAAAAGAATTTCAGGGTGAGTTGGTTGCAAAATTTAGTTTATCTATTTATTTATTTAAAAGATAAGACAAAGAGATAGTAATGCATATATTTAAACAAGGGTGTTGTAAGGCATACATACATACATATGTGTATATATATATATACATACATATGTATATATATATATATATATATATATATATGGAGGCAGAGAGAGAGACAGAGAGAGACAAAGAGAAAGAGACAGACAGTCATATACAGAGATAGAAAGACAGAGAAAGAGAGAAGGTTGAATAATAGCTATCAATACGATTTTCATAGACTTTAAAGTTACATTATTTGAAGGATATAATTTACAACCAGATTCAAAGATTAAGTAAAGTTCAAGTGAGCAAGGTTTAAAAATTAAGTAAAAACAAAAACATGAACTATTTAATCTACTCTTCTGATGCTTAAAGTATTTCCTTTAATCAACACAAGTATAAAGTGCTTCGGGGATGCATTTTTTGTACCTTAGAGATGAAAAAGGAGTGTTCATAAGACCTAAGAAAAGGGTCACAGGCATGTTAACTGTTTTAACACTCTCGTTTGGGATATTGCTCAGGTAAAGCAGCATCGCTTGTTTAGGCAGATTCCATGGTGATTTTTTTTTCAGGTTGTTTTGAAAATAGCTGGTGAGAAATATGTCAGGTCTGGAAGCAAGGGCTTCTTTTACTTTGCACATCGCCTTTGCTTTCCTTGTCTTTCAGTCCTACCTCGCGTGGACCACAGTGCAGAAGTGCGCCTGGTCCCTCAGGCACACTCCAGCAGAATGGCCACATGCCCTCTGAGCTGTGATTTGTCATTGTATCTTTTACCTTTATTTTAGTATTCAGGGATTACTTGATATTTCTGGGTACCTTTTGAGAACTCTTAATTTAAGGGGGCAGACATGGATTTAAGTAATAGATAATGTAATTATTGGGGACTTGATGGCATGTACATTAACTCAGCCTTGTTTTATCTAAATCCTGCAAGCAATGTGGATTTCATTTCTCTCAATAAGTCAATTTTAATGAAATAGGGCTGTATTTCTGACAAAGTCTAAGTGCTCTGTATACACATCAGCTTCTACCCTATTTTCTTTTTTATTATGTTTTGGCATTCTTCTCAAATCTGATTAGAGGCATTATCCGTACTAGCTGTACTTCTCCAAGGCAGGGGGAGGTCCAGTCAAGAAATAGAACAGGGAGAGAGGGACCAGATGGCCATTTACCTTATGAGTCACTTGCATTCTGCTCATTTCTCTTTTCTCCATTTCCTGAATTTCCTGGAGTACACGTGAGCTGAATTGGCATGCCATCAGTAAACAGCCACAGGAATATAGATGCCATTTCCATTTTGGGTCAACAGAAATGAGCGTTCCAGATTAGTAGTTAGCTGGCTGGAATCTGATGCTATGCTGCTTGGTTAGGACTGATTTCATGGCCTTCAGCGCAAATGATTTCTCCATACACCATTTAGCTTAAATCATTGCATGACGTTACAGCATGTCCTACTTAATACCCTACCTTAGGGACTGTTTGTGTGTGTGTGTGTGTGTGTGTGTGTGTGTGTGTGTGTGTACACATGTGTGCATGTGCCCTATCAAGTGATTGAGTTTGGCCATGACTGGATATTTTATATCCTGGGGAACCCCTCACTCCAGTGGAAATTTGCGTTTAGGTTTAATCTCATATTTAGCTACATTGTGTTTAGCCTTTCACTAGACCAATAAAAAATGTGTTTTCTGTAATCTAATTCATTAACATATCTCTGGTAGCAATACAGAAATCACATTATAGAAGCTCAATTCTAGAAATACCTGGTAGTTTAGAGTATTCAAATTCTTTTGCCCAATACTAGATTATATGTGGCAGTTAGATGAACTTTTATTCTTGTAATTCTAACAAAAAATATCTCTAAGATTGGCAGAAAAAGTTCCCAGTTTATTAATTTAAAATTTATGTTGATTTCAAGTTATAACCACCCTCTGCTAAGTTCCTTCTTGTCGACTGTTTGATTTCCTCAACAAGGAGGGGAACCAGTGCTGTGTCTGTGCTGAAGTGAGCTGCTGACATAGAGGGTAAGCACAGGAAACTAATTCTGAGGATACCAATAATGTAATATTCAGAAATGAGTCAATAAAAATACATATTCCAACTCCATCTCTTATTCCTAAAATGTTTCTAAGATGTTTGTGGGAGCTGCTAGCCCCAAAGAGATGGTTGTAAGATCCCCGGGGTGGGCTGGCGGAGCCGCCATGCGACAAGCCGCTACAATTTCCCACCAGCGGGAGGGCATGTGCTGCATTGGCAGTGACGACAGGTAATAGACATAAAAGATAGGCATAAGAGTCAAATGTTTATTACATAAAAAGGGGAGAGAGAGAGAGAGAGAGAGGAAGAAGAAGAAGAAGGAGGAGGAGGAGGAGGAGGAGGAGGAGGAGGAGGAGAGAGGAGGCAAAGTCCTGTGTACACCGGGAGAGAACAAAAGAGAGAGAAAGATGGCGGGCAGAGGTCAGAGGTAAAAAAGGAGTGGGCGTGGCTAGGGCAGGGACTGGAAGACTAACATTCCCACATCTTGCTTTTAATAAAAAAACAAATTAGACACTCCAGTTTGAAGGAATTGGGGCGGCGAATTCTCAAGACTGCTTCCAGCTGATTGTGGGTGTTGTCTTTTGTAGAAGGGGAACCTGACAGAAGGCTGGGTGCTGGTCGCATCCTGACATGGCTGGTCTCCTTTTGACCGGTTTTTATGGCATGGGAATGTCTGGTGTCCCTAAGGTATTGGCAGAACAAACAACAAAGTTAAATTAAGGAAAAAAAATTTTAGGACCAGGGAGGGAATTGAGGGGGTATCTGACCTATTTAAGATGGATTTCTTAATTCGGCTCCCTGGAACTCACGAGAACTTCTTGGGTTTGTGAAAACAGAAGTTTTAGATATATAATGACTGTGGCATAAGATATAAATTTGATTTGAAATTTGTTTGGTGAGGTCACCTTGCAAAACCTCTCAGCTGTCAAACTGTCAGAGATCTTTGAGAAGGATAAGATTTTACTTGAGTTACTGATTAAAAAATGACAGAGAACTTACTTGGTTGGCATGAAGAGCTACTCTTTTTGAATCCCCCATGGTTGTTGAAGGTTGCATTTGACCTTTGCTGTTTAGCACAGGCTCCAGAAGATCCTGTGGGCTAAGAAATCTGTAGGAAGACAGGCCTACCTTGACCTGAGCAGCTAGGCTGTCGATTCCAGTGATTCTGTCCACATCTAGAGGTCTTTACTTTAGACGAAAGGCAGGTTTTCCCAATGGTCAGTGCTCTGCCGTTGAAGCAAAATGCAGAAAGATGTTGTTCTGCGCGTGTCTGTCTTCTGTCTTCTTTGGAGGGAGCAAAGAGCTGCTGCTAGGAGCCAACTTGTCTCTTTTGTTGTTGTGAAAAGTTTTTAATAATTAAATATTGAAATATCACATTCCCCAGATCTCTGAGCAGTTGAGGGCAAAAAACTGTTTGTAATATAAGGTTAGTGGTGGAACCGACAATGGTAGAGAACAGCTTCAGAGACTTAAGAGGAATTTAGTGAAAACTGGGTGAGAAGGCAGGGTGAAACTGTGAGTAAAACCGGGAGAGTGTGGTCACGTGACCTGACCCTCAGCCAAGATGGCGACTGCTGCGTGTAGTCTGCTCTGTTGGAGAGCCGCCATGCCATAACAAAAGCCGCAGAGGGGAGGGGCAAAAGGCTGTAACTGAAAAAAACTGCACTATGCCACGGCTGGAATTGAAAAAGCTGGAACTGAAAAAGTCGGGGAGCTGGTTGCTATCCAGAGCCAAAATCGTGAAAACCCGCAGCCGGACCATGTGGAAAAGCATCCTTTGTCCACGGGTGGGGTGCTATGGCCTAGCTGGATTCTGGCGACCCAGAAACCAGGAAGGCTGGGGGCGCCGCTCTGAGCGGCGCATAACCTTTACCGTCGAGAGAAGAGAAAAAGGAAAGAAAGGAAATGGAGAGAAAAGATAAAGAAGCTGAGGACCCGGTCCCCAGTCGAATGCACTGCACGGGAATGTGCTAATGCGCGGGCAAACCGGCTCCCTGGACCAATCCAAACAGGGCTCTGGCAAGGAAAAGCAACTTCAGCAGAACGAAAGCAACCGTAGCAGAATGGGAGACAATCACGGCTGGAAGCGCAGATTGAAGCAATTAGGGAAGCTGGTGAAGTGGAAAAGAACCCGGTTCGGGAGTCACATGGCACCAATCTTATTCCTAAAAGTATGGGGGTTCCCCCCGCCAGGCGGGCTTACAGAGCAGCAGCAAGCTCTGGTAGGTCCCTAGTGGTACTGGGCGCTGGCTCCAGAGTCCAGCACCCGAGCAGTGGCAAAGTTCCCATCAGCGGGAAGCCACGCGGCAGAATTCCCAATGCGCGGTGGTTGTGAGCAGACCCATGGACACAGAAAGTAGCCATAAAAGCAGCTGCTAATTTGGACCTTGAGAATTCAGTCCTGTGCTCCAATGTGGGTCTCTGTCTCTGTCTCCTTTCATCGCTTGCTGAAGGTTAATATTCAGGAGGATGCCTATATGTTTTTCTTTGGGTTCTCCTTATTTAGCTTCTCTAGGATCACTAATTATAGGCTCAATGTCCTTGGTTTATGGCTAGAAACCAAATATGAGTGAGTACATCCCATGTTCCTCTTTTTGTGTCTGGCTTACCTCACTCAGGATAGTGTTTTCTATTTCCATCCATTTGTATGCAAAATTCAAGAAGTCCTTGTTTCTTACTGCTGAATAATACTCTAATATGTATATATTCCATACTTTCTTCATCCATTCTTCCATTGAAGGGCATCTAGGTTGTTTCCAGGTTCTGGCTATGACTAATGGGGATGTTCTACTGGGAACTCACCAAGACCAGCTGGCCTGGGTCTGGAAAAGCCTGGGATAAAACCGGACTCTCTGAACATAATGGACAATGAGGACTACTGAGAACTCAAGAACAATGGCACTGGGTTTCTGATCCTACTGCACGTACTGGCTTTGTGGGAGCCTAGGCAGTTTGGATGCTCAACTTACTAGACCTGGATGGAGGTGGGGGGTTCCTTGGACTTCCCACAGGACAGGGAACCCTGATTGCTTTTCGGGCTGAGGGGGGGGGACTTAATTAGGGGAGGGGGAGGGAAATGGGAGGCGGTGGCTGGGAAGAGACAGAAATCTTTAATAAATAAATAAATTTAAAAAAAAAAGCAGCTGCTATCCCCGAAGAGACGGTTGTCAGTCCCAGGGGCAGGCTGGCTGAGCCGCCATGCGACAAGCTGCTACAGTTTCCCACCAGTGGGAGGGCACGCACCGCATGGGCAGTGGCGGCGGGTAACAGACACATAAACACAAAAGATAGGCATAAAGGTAAAATATTTATTATAGAAAAAGGGAAGAGAAAGAGAGAGAGGGAGAGAGAGAAAAAGAGAGAGAGAGAGAGAGAGAGAGAGAGAGAGAGAGAGAGACAGAAGGAGGAGAGAGAGGAGGTAAAGCCTTGTATACACCGGGAGAGAACAAAAGAGAGAGAAATGGGGGGCGGAGGTCAGAGGTAAAAAAAGAAGTGGGCGTGGCTAGGGCAGGTACGAAAGAATAACACCATCAACTTCCCATTCTAGGAAATCTGCCCTGTGTCTGAGTTTGAAAGCTGATGAATGGATTTATATGCCTGTAATTTCTTTTCTAGGGAGCACAAAACTAATCTTTTCATAATATAAAAAGAGCCTTGTTTCTTTAAAATTGTACTGAATTGATATGCTTTTGACTTGTGGAACTTCAGAACAAAATTTTGTTTTTAGGTTTTTTTTGACATCTCAACTTTATGCTTTTTAAACAATTCTATTTTATGTTTTGAGGGGAATGATGGGATTGAAACCAGGCCTTTCTGTGTACAGGCTAGTCAAGCACTCTGCCATTGTGCTGTATTTCTAACCCTTAAATTTTAAGTCATTCATTGTTTTGAAATTCTCTTTTCTGTGCTAGGGCTCTTAAATAATATTTGTTTGGTAATTATTGCAAGCCACAGAGAAGATTAAAAACTCCATATACTTAATCTATTTTAGTCTTTGCTCATGAACGAAGAAAAAGTGTAGGTAAAATTGAGAATTTGGTCACTGAAATTTGCTATCCTATGGATTCCAGAGCGTAACCGATCATGTTAATGCTAAACCCAATTGCCCTTCATTTTGTACATTGCTGTGTAACATGTGGCTATTCACTACCTACTTGATGATGGACAGGTGAGCCTGATGCCCACTTACAAAGTTCAACAGATATCTCAGATAATCTCCTTTCTGTTTTTAAGATTTCATGTGTATTCCCTTTAGCAGAAGAAATCTAATAAGTCTTCCTGACTTGCCTTGGCAGACCTTGAAAATCAAACTGGACAGCAGAGCTGGGAGATAGGTAGTCCCAGGGTTTTGGGGTGACAGAACAATGATTGCGAGGGATGCCTATCCATATTTCCTACTTACCGTTTGACACTTCTCTAATCTTCATCTTGGGAGAGGTGACTGCTTAACTAATAATTGGTTAGTTCGGTGTTAACCAATCAGCTTGACAGTTTAATTAGCAGGTTTGGTCAATCATCCAATCTTTGATTAATAGTCTACAAATTCAACTGGTCAAGTTAGGCAAATTGCACAGTTGACAATAAGCACCGCATCACTTTGAGTTGACAGTCACATGATCATCCATGGACTTTTCATTAACATTTATGATACAGACACTTTTTGTTCATTATAGATTGATAAAATGAACAAAATTACGGTGTTTCTAAAGTAAATTGGGTTCATCATGTACCTATTTGGTCTTCTCCAAGTGTTCGGAACACAGCCTTGGCAGTGGCTTATGTATAATGACATGCAAGAACAGATCCTCACTAAATCTTATCAAAATAGCATATGTCTTCCAGTCCATGTTTTACCATTCATCTTGAGCTGACAAACACACAAGACAGTATCTGAAGGGTATTTATGCAGCTGTAATTGTGATTATTGTCATCTTTTTCTTCCTATTCCTGCTGAGCAATCAATCTTTCGAAAGAAACTGCAATCACCTCCTGCTTTTTGATCAACACATGCTGCACAATTTGATTTTAAGTTACTGAGGTAAATATACTGTTTTCAGTTTAATAATTCACAGGAATCATGATTTCCTATGATTAATGAAAATGATTTCAAAAGCAAAAAAAATTAGAAAACAATTAGAAAACAGGGTGTATTTTAGAACTTCAGAGCTCTCTCCTTGATGACTGGCCAGTGGTAGACCAGGTTTTGTTAAGTCTAGGCTAATATTCAATAATATCACGCAGTATGTATGGCATTGGTAATGGAAAGAAAGGAATCAGATTCAGATGCAAGTTTTCTTATGTGTTGTGTTATTTGGAAAATTTCTAAAACTTTCCAAACAGACATCATGATAGTCAATGAATCTGTAGCTGATGTAGAAAATTACATTTGGTAGGTCTAAGAATGTTTGGAAGACAATTTGAAAACAAATGGAATTTCTGAATTGCTGGCGAGCTCATTTTCAGTGTAGATTGATGATAATAAATGGTTGCTCAACAGAATCTCAGAAATAAAACATGAAAAACATGCATTGAATCTCCTGTTCTGCACCCCATCATCTGTCATGGAGGTTCTTGAAAGGAGATGGTGCTGTTTTGATATATTTTGTGGTATTGAAGAGTTTCTTTCTCTGAAAGCATTCTATTCACCTTGCGTTTAGGAAAATTAATTCTAATGGACTCTCAATTCTACAAACTTGGCATACATTTTGAATCAAAACAACATATCTCAACTCTTATTTTATAATTGTATACAACAATCATATTGTACTAGCATAAATTCTATATACAGTAGATCATTCACTCGACGTTTTTATTTTATAAGTGTTATTGTAAAAATTAATTGAAAATAAATAACATTGTAACACACCAAAATTATGCAGACCCTGCTTATATACAGTTAGAATTGACATTTGAAATGGAAGTTATGAAGCTTTGTATTGAATTTTGCACTTCAGGAATCAAATATATTGAGCTTATACACTCTCACAACAATAGGGCGTGAGACCCACTGCAGCTGGAGTTACAGGTGGTTGTAAGCTGTCTGTCAGAGAATTTGGTATTGTTTGTTGATAAAATCCCACTATTAAAATATCAAAAGTAAGCTGAAAGCGAATCCAAATTTGATCATCCAAGCAATCTATCTAAATTATGGAGTTATTAGCCTTGCTTTGAAAGTGATTTTACTCAAGACTGCGGTAATTTTTTTCTTTGTACTTTGGTTGTCCTGGGCTTAATAATAAACATTCCTTTAAGTTAGATATAAAAAATTGAATTTTATTGCAGATGTGTAAGAAATAACTCACATGACATAGATCTCTTTGTGCAAGTGCTCTTTGCTGCCAAGTTTCCAAGTGAAAAGTAGGGCTGGAAGATAGCTTACTCAGTGGGTTGAAGAGCAAATACGTGTTTGTAATTTACAGCAAGGAGGAAGAGGCAGGGGTATTCCTGGAATTTGCTGACCAGCCAGTGGACCCAGTGAGCCCTAGGCTGATGAGGGACCATGTTACAAATAAAATAAAATAAATAAAATGAGGACAGTACTGAGGAACAGAAGCCAAGGTTTTCGTCTGGGCTGCATATGCACACACACACACATGCACACACACATGTGCACACATATAAACTTGCACACATACACATACATAAATCTAAAACAAAATTATACTAATCAATAAGTTCTTAAATTTTAAAGACTAAATGACCTTCTTTCTTTGGACTCTCTTTGTCTCTGTCATTCATGAAAGCAAACTGTCTAAAATAGATGCAGGTCACCTGGACCATCACAGATTAAAGGAGAGACTCAGGCTGGAAAGAGAATTTTGATCTACCAGTAGGCACTCTTCTAACCCCAGTGCAGCTTCACTCTGAAATACTCTCCAGTGTTGTATCTCACACATGCTTTTACAGCTTTCTTTTGATAGCGGATGCTAAGAAAAAGGTATGATATGAAATTATACTTTCTTGAGCTGATATCCTTCTTGACATCTGATCTGCAATATGATTTTATTCTTAAAAAAAAAACACAGGGTTTCTCTGTGTAACAGCTTTGACTGTCCTCGAACTCACTCTGTTGACCAGTCTGGTCTCGAATTGACAGTTATCCACCTGCCTCTGCCTCTTGAGTGCTGGAATCAAAGATGTTCATTCACCGTCACTTGCTACCTGAAAGCCCTGCCTAGTTATGGATATATATAATATATTATATATAATATTAAGTAAGCAATGCTCAAAATCTATGTGATTTGAAGGATGCCTGTTCAAAGTAAAAGTTTCATACCCTGAAACCCTGAAAAAATGTAAATTACATTTAAATAAGTTTTTCACTTTTGTCTTTAATATTGACCTGATGAGTTAAATTGCTTTCAGAAGTTAAAATAGAGATCTAAAGGTTATAATAATATCAATGCAAAAATATCCCAGAGAGAAGAAGAAATGGAAAGTTCATTTAAATAAGTGAATGATTTGTGGAGATGTAATGGCTCTATTAATATTAATTATGCCATTTTCCTTCACTGCTCTACAAACGGGGGAATTTGCCAGCCTCCACCTCAGTGACAGACATACTGAAGTGTAAATAGAGGTCAGCAACTCTGTCTCTCCTCACCTAGGTTTCCTTTGAAGAAGTTCTCTGTCATTGTTGCAAGGTGTGGAATAGGCTATCTTCTGCCTCTGTGACGTGGTCACTAGGATGAACAACTCCAAATCGGAAGTTCTTTATTTTGGGTCTTTGTTTCGGTCGTTTTGATGAGGTCCATTGTAACAGCCTGAGCTAGGGCAGAGGGTCTCCATGTAGCAGCAGCATGCTGTAAACAAAGCTCTTTACCTAATGGAAGCTGGGAAGCAGGGAAGCAGAGGGAGGGGTTGGCTTCTCCATACCCCTTTTTGAGAATGTCCTGATGACCAATGACCTACTTTTTTTTTTCATTAAGTTCTGCCTTCTCAAGGTTCCACAGCCTCTCACAATCACCAAGAATTAGGTGTCTAGGTTTTACCTGGAGGGTCTTTGCAGGGATAGTCTCTGGCCATCTCAGTTTAGTAGGATACTATGGAAGCAAAGAATTTTCTTCCAAGCATGGCTTTCCATTGATGTCTAGTTCCTGGCCTCCAACTGGTGTTTAAAGGGCTTAACCTGCCTATTCTCAAGTTTTGATATAATCCCCACGTCTGCACACTCCCTGTGAGAAGGCCAGAAGGAAACAAAAGGGCTCTCTCAGCCTCTGGAGTGGCTCCTTTCAGTCAGCCCACAGCCGGATGGACTGATAGTATGTTTGGGACTAGCTGGGGCAGAGCGGCCTGCCTTAGTTAAAAGCCATTCCTCAGACTAAGTACTTTCCTTCTTTTAGACATGGATGGGAGTGGAGAGAATAATTTTATGTCTAAAAATCTATCCCATCAATGAAGGAGATGTCTTTTAACTCTGTACTTTGCTGTCTTCTACTTAAAGCAATTGCCATTTAATGAGGAAGAAAACATTTTGAAGGTTGTATTTATTTTTTTAATGTTATGACTGCCCTAGTGTTTGGAAGATGATGTTTTTTTTATGTGCAGCTTGAAATGTTTGATATCAATTTGAGTCCTAAACAGATACATTTCATTAAATTCTCATGACTTTGGTTTTACCCCATTAAGTTCCATTATCAAAATTACCAGGCGATATCTTAAAGGCTTAAAAGTTGTACCTCTAATAATTGCACAGGTCTCTTCCTTCTTAAAAGTAAAATGCTATTACAAATGAATCATAGCACCAGGTTGCTGCCAATTTGAATCCCTACATCTGGGAATCGTCCCAAGATTACTTCCTGTCTGTAGGAGGTAGCATTCTCATCATGAGCATCAATAGCAGCGCTTTTGTGCAGTCATAAAAAGAGGCACCCCGAGTGAGTCCATGTGATAAGACAAAAGAGAAGGGGTATGAATGTCTTGGCTCCTCAACATATGAAGATAATTAAGTTTCCCAACTAATTTCTTCTCTTCTTTTTATAACTATGCCTGGCCTAAAGTATAAATGAAAAAAATAACAAAGAACCAAAAGTTCTGAAATATGGGAAGGAGGGCGTGTGGCGCCATATGGTAGCCCAAGCAAAATTACTCACATACTTCAAAACCAAGCAGGGCACATTCATATCCCTCACCAGTAACCATATGTGAACATCAAGAAGCTGACTTCAAGTTGATCTAAAAAACTTGTCATTTTTTTAAATAAAAAAAAAAAAAAACAGAAGACTTTCAGAGAGGAACCACAGCGAGCTGCTTCCAGGTTTGAGCTGAACTTTGCTACGTGTGGTAGAACTCTTTAGAATGAAAGGACTTTCTGGAAAAAGAAGGGAAGTTCTATAAAAGACAGCTTGTCACCAACAAGAGACGTTGGGGGTTTCTGGGAGTGGTGGGGTGGGGGTGGGGAGGCATTGCTGGAGCCTGGACCCCTCTTTAGACTTGACCTTCCGTTTCCTTCTCCCACCGTCTGTAACCGCTCATTTATTCTTGCTGACTCCCACCATAGCATCTCCTCTGACCTTTTACTTTGAAGTTATCCATTCATCTTATTTAAAACATACATGTGGCTCTAGGGCCAGGAAGCCTTGTGCCATATGCGGGATTATATACACAGTGCATAAATGAAAGGCATAAAATTTAATTGATAATTTAATATAATTCATAGGAAAGGAAATCCTAATCAAAATTTATTGGAAGTCAAAGCATGAAGGATTTTCTAGAGGTCTAGAAATGAACCTGTGAAGCTGAGCAAGACAGAAATCACATGTCTAAGACATTCTTGTATTCATTCTAGACTCCGTTTTGCTTGATGGATTTTCAGTTATTAAACTGTACTGATTTGAATGCTTGGTGAAAGCTTTAAAATGCCACATTAACAAATAACTCCATTAACTCAACAAACATTTTTGTTTATTTAATAACTTAGGAAGCCAGTTTACTTTCAAGTGCTTTCATTATAGCACAATTGAACAGAATAAAAACCATTGGTTGCTGTATGTTGTTGCTATTATCTGTACTATTACCAAGTCACGTAATCACTTTTGGAGTTTTTTGTGTGTCTACTTCACATTCTAAGGTTCTTATACTCAACTTCACAAATTAATATTGATTTCTTTGCACATTTGGACTATATAATGCAAAGTATTTTACTAAAACAATAATTGGATTGCTCCAATACATTATTTATTAAAAAACCAGGGTATCAGCTATTTGCTTTTACTTAGGTTGTAATAGGTTAAATTTTAAAACATACCTGCACCCACAATATAGTATATGCACTTAGCTCCAAAAACAGCCATATATCAAATATCTTTCATTACTTTAAGCTGACTTCATTTAAAAATTAATAGCAAAGGGCACTTTTATGTCTGGTGGCTTATAAAATTAATTACTGCAATTTTAATCATCAAATGCTTGCTTTCTCTTACAAATTTCTTGTCTGTCAGTAGCTTTCAGCACAAACTCCCAGAAATCCTGTTTTGCAAATATTTGGGCTTACTAGTGTAACCTAATAACCCCACATGCTGGGGACACAGAATGAAGCCATCTGTGAAGTGACACAAGCTCATATGACTTGGGGTCATTGGTGTGTGGCCTAGGGTGCAGCAGCAGGACTTCCATCCCCTGTCTGTTTGGATGTTCCTTTTTGAAAATCAAAATATGCAACTGCCAAAGTAGCTCAGCAGTTCACTGTGACATAGTTCATCTCAATTGATCTGAGGGTTCAGGAGATTCACTTTCCTAAGTGGCTGGCCCCCATTTACATGTCGGTGCAAATCAGCATAGCTCAGA
Organism: Microtus oregoni; assembly: GCF_018167655.1. Classification (NCBI taxonomy): domain Eukaryota; kingdom Metazoa; phylum Chordata; class Mammalia; order Rodentia; family Cricetidae; genus Microtus; species Microtus oregoni. Next base: position 5,959,501 of record NW_024543070.1, read on the forward strand.
CCAGTGAACCAGACTTCCAAAGCTAAGTCTCCAGATCCCATCTACAATGTTATCGGGGTGGACTTGCCCTTTGGTGAAGATGCACTCGGGTGGAATAATGTCTCCTTTGCCTGCAGACAAGCACTCAAGTGTTGTCAGCCATGCTGGAAGAGGGCATTAAAACATCGTCTACTTCAACAAATGGAGCAACAGATTCTGTTAGCAAAATAAAGTTGCTCCTTGGGACTCTGATATGCTTTTTGATGCCTTCAACCACTTTGCTCCCCCCACTTTAGATTATTTGCTGATAGTTTCTTTAGTATGACTTCAAAATGTTTCATGATCATTACATGATTTTAAAAGTTATGCGTGATTTGCACATTGATTTTATTTTTGGAAAAGCAATATGTAACAGAGATAAGATTTTGTACATCAGTGAAGGGTTTGTAGAAATGAAATGATATACTAAATTATGCTTTTAAGTTATAGTTTTAAATAACATCATATTGTAGAATAATAATCACCATGAGCTCTAGGTCATAAGGTGGGTTTACCTAAATGGATAATAATCCTGGTGACATGAATATTATGTATAAACTTCATGTAATTACGATATTTTGTTTGCCACTTTATCTTCAATTTTCTTATCTGAAAGTAATTTTTATTGCCAAGCTAAATCAAAAGAAATTTATCACATGCTTTTCTCAGGTCTTGGCCATGTATTGAGGACTCTGAAAGTTTGACAGACACTGGCTCCCGGAGAGATCATACTTTCTAGTGTTGTGCCTATTTCTGATAATTTTATATAGGCTTCACTATATTGGTTGAAACTTAAGAAATATGTTTTGTTATTTTTAGATATAATATATTATACAGGAAAAATATAAAATAAGGATATTATAAATGATACCCAACAAAAGACTTCAGCTCCCAGGACCCCTTTATTCATCTGTCTGCCAAGCTTTAAGCTTACAACTCTGTGGTTGGTTTTATGTAATTAGTTTAATATGTCCTGAATTATTCTGACCCTCAGAGCTGTAAGTGTATATTTATGCAAGTGATGGACCACAATCCTTAAGTCTTCCCCCATCGGGAATCCCAGACTTACTGTGAGTTATCTTTAGATTTATAAAATGAGTGTATCTCCCATAAGCAGCTTCATTGTTGGAGGAGGAAGTTAGCAACATTTCCCTAATTACAGAGTTGAAGGAGATCCCATCAATGAGAATTGGTGAGGGTCAGATTAGAATGGGGATAATAAATTATATGATTTGAGTAAGTACTTATCTTGGATAAAGCCTTTGTTTCTCACTCTCATACTATCCTTTGTGGGTGTGTCACAAAAGTATTCTTTCAGTGTTAAACCCCTGTTCATTCTTCCATAAATTTGGAGCTTGTCGAAGCTTCTTCATTAGATTCAACAGAGCCTCCTTTGACCCAGTTGCACAAACCTGAAGCCCAGGAACCATACTGAAGTTCGAAGCATCTAAATATGTTGTAATTTATTTATGGCTCATTCTCTCACCATATCCCTGAGTCTAGGGACACTTTAAGTATAACTTTTAGTGTCTTTGTAATGCATTGAATTCTTTCCAATTCAACTTCTATAAAGCAAACAGTTGCTTTTTAAAAGCTATTAAAATGTTCCAACAATTTTTAATATATTTGTGATTAAGAAACAATCACACCTAAGATGGCTGTATTTGCTTTGTGCAATCTGTTCCTTACCTTCTTTTCTGTGCATGTTTTGAGTCTTTTACACCTTTGATTAATTACTCTGGCCTTAATTGACTTTCCTAAAAAGCCTGAACTCTTTTCACCTAAGAACCTTAACACTTGGATCTTCTTCTTGAAGCACTTTGTCCCCTACATTTTATATACTTCTCAGTCTAGGGTTAGTGTTACGTCTTCATTTACAGGCTCTAAGTACCTGCATATATGTGTGTACATATAGATATATATATTTGTACATATGAATATGTGAAATATATATGAAAATCAACAATAGGAAGGAACATGGGCAAAGTCATAGAAGAACAAGGTACACACTTACACATGTCTATCCCAATGGTGTTACATTAGAAGGAGATAATTCACTCTGCAATATTTACTCACACTCATACATATATATGTGTGTGTTTGTATCCTCTTAGTTTATTAAATTAAATTACAAATTAAAATTATAATTTATAATTAATTTAAAATCATAATTTATAATTAATTTATAATTATAAATTAAATTATAAATGTGACATTAAAATACATGCAAAAAGTTTACATGACTATTAGCAAGTGAAGAAACATATCTGAGAATTCCATATAATGAAGGATTCCAAAAAAATAATGCTTGGGAAAAGACAAAACTGTGGAGAAAAAAGATCATTAATTTCCAGGGATTGGGAATATGGGAGGAATGAGTAATTGGAGCACAGAGGATTTTCAATCAGTAAGGCTACTCTGTAAGATGCTGTCATGGTGAATATGAGCCATTGTATATTTGCCTAAGTCCATAGGATGCACATCGTCAAGAGCCCACGTAGTTAAAGACGTGGAGAGATTACATGTCAGTAGATACTACTAAGTTGTAACAAATACAAGACTCTGGTGGGGAGATGGTGATAATGCAAAAACTTTGCAGATGTAGAGTAGAAGGGATGTGAGAAATCTCCATATATTCTCTTCCATTTTGTTCTGTGTACCTAAGCTTTTCTGAAACACAAAGTATGTTAAAAATTGATTGTATAGAATTTTGTAAAGAGAAATATCTTTGAAGAAATGATTTAATTATTTGATAACAATACTTTCAAATCTGACTCCAGTCTTTGTGTTTAGTTTACTTCTCTACATAATTGCATATATTATTGGGGATACAAATTCACATGAATTTGTACAACTGATTTGTAGTAATTCCCAACAAGTGTTTCACCCAGTTCCCTGAGATTACATATATTAGTGCCTCTTTGGTATACAATTTGTGTGATAATTGTTGTTTGATCTAGAGGGTTCTGTAATTGCTGATAGGGTTAAGTAGAGGAAACTGACAAGAGTGGAATAGCTTAGTTTGGCTAAGTAAAGTGAGGCCATCACTGGGAAGAAATTTCTATTGCTTAAAGCACATAATTCATTGAAAGGATTTGTAATGTGCTCTTGACCCACATTTTGAATTGCAGAGCATAAGTAAACCAGGACTACAATTCCCCAAAGATATAAAATGGAATAGACAATAGCTTTACTTATAAATAGGAAGGGAGTAATGAAAATTTAATCTAGGAGATTCTGCACCATGAGTGCTAAGTGGTGTCCAGCTGTGATGTGCATGCCTCTATGTTTGTCTGTGTTCTCAGCAACTTGAAGTCATTCTTCTTTTATTGGTTGGTTCAGTCTCCAATTGATGGAAACTAAATGGGAGGTAGTGGAGGACAGAAGCAAAGGGGCTACTAGAAACCAGTGACAATATCAAATTGGCCACAGAAAAGTAAGCACTCATTTCCAAACTCCTTAGTCCTGAAAACTCAGAATACACCATCCTAAGACATTACAGTCACTTGCCTTTCTAGTTCTATCCTGGACATACTTTGTTTCATGGTAGAAACGCTTATTTTCCATCTATAAAGGATGAAGTCACTAGGATGTTTTGTTTTTTTGTTTTTAACCTGGTTGGCACTATTCTTTTGGTAGTATCAAGGTTTCCCATTGAAGAGCTATCCTCTCCTTGCCACAGTTAGACTTGTACTGAAAATTCAATTCCTGAGTATAAATACTGGCTGGAACTGTTGGTTGCATGTACTAAACCCTGAGAGGACAAGTTCTAAGTGCTAAAGGCTCTGTTCTCAGGAATGCCATCCTCCTCTGTCTCTTCTGAGGATAAATTAGTTCTCTGAGTCTATGCAAAATCAAATACCTATAGATAAGGTTAAGAAGTGTTCATCTTCTGTTTTTAAGAAGACTCGTTCATAGCTTTGGAAACCTTTGCACACAGAATGAGATTATTTTTCTTATTTTAAAAATATTTTTTCTATTTTTGAGATGATAATATAATTATATCATTTCCCCTTTCCCTTTCTTCCATCCAAACCCTTACATGTACTGCTTTGCTCTCTTCCTAATGCCTGGCCTCTTTATAAAAAAATTGTTATTACGTATGTATGTGCATAGTATATATATATATATATATATATATATATATATATATATATATATGCAATTTGCTTACTCCTCACATTGATGCTTCTATGTACATATTTTCAGGGCTGAGCATTTTGTATCAGATAACCATTTGGTATGCTCTTTCCTGGGGAGGACTACTTCTCTCTTACTCTGGCTTGTTATCATCCCTTTCTTTCGCTAATTTATTCCTCTCAGTCCCTCTCCCTCTTATTCTCTGAATTTCATAATCGTCAGTAGGTATTTGTTACTCTGATACCCAAGCTACACAAATATACAACTAGGATAGAGAAGTACAGTCCAATCTCCCTCAAGAACATCAATGCACAAATACTCAATAAAATACTGGCAAACCGAATCCAAAAATATATCGGAAAATTATCCACCATGACCAAGTAGGCTTCATCCCAGAGATTCAGGCATGGTTCAACATACAAAAAATCTGTCAATGTGGCACACCATATAAACAAACTGAAAAAAAAACAGGATCATCTCATTAGATGCTAATTAAGGTCTTAGAGAGAATATGGATACAAGGAACATTCCTAAACATAATATAGGCAATATACATCAAGCCAACAGCTAACATCAAACCAAATGGAGAGACAGTCAAAGCAATACCACTGAAATCAGAAACAAGATAAGGATACCCACTCTCTCGATATTTATTAAATTTATATTTAGAGAAATAAAACAACACAAGGAGATCAAGGGAATACAAATTGGACAAGAAGAAGTCAAACTTTCACCATTTACTGATGGTATAATAGTATACATAAGTGACCCCCAAAATTCTATCAGGTAACTACTACAAATGATAAATACTTTCAGTAAAGTAGCAGGATACAAGATTAACTCAAAAAATAGTAGATTTCCTATATACAGATGATATATAAACTGAGAAAGAAATCAGAGAAACATCATCCTTTGCAATAGTCACAAACACCATAAAATATCTTGGGGTAACTCTAACCAAAAAAGTAAAAGACCTATATGACAGAAACTGTTAATCGTTCAAAAAAATTTGAAGAAGACATCAGAAAATAGAAATATCTCCCATGCTCTTATAATAAAGCTGGCTTGGCCAATGGCTTAGCAGAATAGAGCAAGGCAGAAATTCCAACCAGATAGAGGAGCAAAGAAGGTGGAATAAAAAAGAGATGCCCTGTAGTTGCCGGAGGAGAAAGATGCCTGCCCACATACCAGTACCAGTAAACCACGAGCCTCATGGTAAAATATAAAGTAATAGAAATGGGTTGATTTAAGATGTAAGAACTAGCTAGGTATATGATTAAGCTGTTGGGCAAACAATATAGTTTTTGTGCGAATATTTTGGGTCTGAGTGTCAGAAACAAAGAAACAGCCTTTGCCTAAAATATGGGGGAAAAAAACCCAGGATAACAAAAACAATCCTGTAAAATAAAGAAACTTCTGGAGGTTGCAACTACCATAACTTAAAACTCTACTGTAGAGGTACAGTAATGAAAATAGCTTGGTATTGGCACAAAAAGAGACAGGTAGACCATCAGAATTGAATCAAAGACTCTGATATCAATCCACACACTTATGGACACCTGATCTTTGACAAAGAAGCTAACATTATACAATTGAAAAAAAAACTGTAGGGATAAATCCCGCCCCTTAGGGGGCGTGTTCACCTGGGGCTAATGTTTGCCTATAAATTTGGCGAGCGTGCTTGCAGTGCTTACTTCTGCTTTCCTGGTCTCTGCAGGAACTGTGGTTCTGTAAGTCTATTTCTCCATTAAAGCTATATATATATATATTTACAATCTGTCTGCATTCGTTTACGCCATTACAGAAAACATCTTCAACAAAAGGTGCTAGTATAACTGGATGTTGACTTGTAGAAAAATGCAAATAGATCCATAACTATTGCCATCCACAAAGCTCAAGTCCAAATGGATCAAAGACTTCACCATAAAACCAACCACACTGAACTTCATAGAAGAGAAAGTGGGAAATAGTATTGAACACATTGGCACAAGAGACCACTTCTTAAATATAACACCAGTAGCACAGACACTGAGACCATTACCTCAGTACCTGAGACTTAGAGGGTTTTGTAAAGCAAAGGACATAGTCAACAAGACAAAAATGGCAGCCTACAGAATGAAAAAATATCTTCAAATTAGCAAAGAACTCCAGAAACTAGACATCAAAAGATCAAGTAATCCAATAAAGAAATGGGACGCTGATCGAAACAGAGAACTCTCAACAGAGGAATCTCAAATGGCCAAAAGAAACTTAAGAAAATGCTCAACATTCTTAATAATCAGAGAAATGTAAATCAAAACAACTCTGAGATGGTAATCTTACACCTACAAGAATGGCAAAGATCAAAAAAATTCTGGAGAAGATATGGAGCTAAGTGACCACTTCTCCATTGCTGGTGGGAGTGCAGTCTTGTAAAGGTGTTTTGGAAATCAGTATGGCAGTTTCTTAGAAAATTATGGATCAATCTACCTCTAGACCCAGCAACACCACTCTTAGGCATATATCTAAAAGATGTACACTCATACTACAAGGATGTTTGCTCAATTATATTCATTAAGGCATTATTCATAAAAGTCAAAACCTGGAAACAACCTAGATGCCACTTAACTGAAGAAGGGATAAAGAAAACATGGTACATGTACACAATGGAATGCTACTTGGTGGTAGAAAACAATGACATCTTGAAATTTTCAGGCAAATGGACAGAGCTAGAGAAAGCTATCCTGAGTGAGGTAACCCAGACCCAGAAAGACAAATATAATATATACTCACTCAGAAGTCGATAATTGGCATAAAGTACAGGACAACCAGCCTTCAGGCCACAACCCCAAGGAACCTAGGTAACAAAAAAAAATCATAAGACTTACATGGATCTGCCTAGGAAGGAGAAAAGAGACAAGATCTCCTGAATAAATTGGGAGCATGGAGGGACAGGGGGCAGGCAGAAAGGGAGAGGGGAAAATGGAAGGAGAATAGGGAAAAATATATAGCACATTCTATCCAAACAATTAAAACGAGAAAGATTAAAAAAGATGTAAAAAAGAAGTAGGATTGTTCCTTATAATTTTCTTGGCTTGTTGCCATGTGATAGAAAAGTATTTTTTTAAACCTTTGCTATTGATGTGATGTTTTTTATAAAATTCTGAGACCTCCAGCACATTTCCAATCAATAATTGATTGATTTTTGAATTACCTTGGCTTGAGGACCAGGCTGAGCTGTATGGGATCAGATGTGGGTTATGTATATGGGATGATTCCTATTCCTGATTGTATCTTGTAAATGAATAAATAATAAAGTAAAAAAAAAGAAGGGTTTAATCACAATCACTGAATTATCCCCCAATTAAGCCAAGTGCCTGGCCAAGATGATCATTGTTAGTGGCCTCAATAAAGTCAGATGTTTCACATTGTGTGTTATTCTGTGCTGCAAATTCCCATCTGGCTGTGGCCTGCACGCAACAAATGAAAACAGCACAAGGATACTGAGCAGCTCACTGAGACGTGATACTTGAGTGGATGACTCAAGAGAGGGATGAATCATTCCATGCTGATCTGAAGAACTCGAGAGTACATGACACTGTGTTTTGAAATTGTGGACTAGAACATCAGCCTCTGAATCCAACAGATTTGAGTGTGATATCTGCTCTGTGATTACACCGTCTTAGAACCATAACGCTAGGATTCTGCTTGCATTTCTCTGTCCCCATGTCTCCTTCCCTCTGGTGGCTGGGAAAAGAGTGCTGGCCCAGCTTCATTGTCATTTACCATCTTACCACAACCTGGGCAAGTGTTAGTTGTCAGCCTCTCTTTGGTTTTACTTCATCTATGTAACTCTCATTTAAAGTAACAGGTGGAATTTAACACACTTGCTTGATAACTTGGATAAAATACACATCCAGGGGAACTCATTGCCCCTCAGTGCCATGTTAACCACCTTTTAAACATCCTCTTCTATGCCCTCTCTAAAACTTTAAATAGGGAGGATTAAGATTATTCCAATGGTGCCAAGCTTCCCTCATGGCTGGCATATATATGGAATCGACTGGGAATTTGTATCAGTAGCTAAATGACCTCTCAGCTTCAACACTTTCTGGGGCTACTGTCCTAGCAATTTGATATCTTAAGGCTCAAGACTAGGGTGTGTCAAGGGAAATATCAGGATGCAAAATTTAAGGAGCCCTCACCCCTTTTATTCTTCAGTGCTCTATTCTTATCTGATTTTGTTTCTCTTCTTTTAACTTATTCCATTATTATGGCCTCAATTTTGTTTCTTTCAAACTTCTATGTTAAAATAATAATGCCTCACTCATACCTCAGAATGTCAACATAGGGTCTTTGAAGATGGTAAGTTTTAAAGCAAACCATATGGTAGGCTTTAATTCACTATGGTTGGTGACATCCTAATGAGAAGAGATACAAGTCATAGTCAGAGAAAAGGCCATGTGATATGTCCAGAATGTGGTTTTCTGCAGACATCAGGAGAGAGGGGTGGAGATTAGTCTTACTTGCTAACACCCTGGTCTGAGACTCAGCCTCAGAGAACTAAGAAAATGTTTCTGTTGGTTGAGCCATCTAGGCTGTGAAATTTTGTTGTTGCAGTCCAGTAAATTAATATAATTGTGTCAGGGTATGCTAGCCCTGACCATAACCTTTGGAGTTACTCACATATAAAAACTTAGTTTGTGTTATTTTATTCTTCTCCCTTTAACTTCAGAGAAACTATTTTTGGTTTAAGAATTCATTTTTAATATTATATTAGAATTCTATGACAAGTAAAGACATCTCTGGAAGTTATAGAAATCGATCTAAGAATTTTACTTTTTTGTTCAAGTTTAAGCCTGTGGTCAGGCCCTGCTATTATTACCTACGGTAGAAAATATTGACTGAATGACCTTTTTAGATAGACTATGCTTTTTGTTTTTTAAAGCAAAGCCTGGTTAATTTTCATAATTTGTATTTCATGATCTGAACTATCTGTCTTCTCAATCCTTTTAGGTTAAACCACATTTTCATCTTCCTTCTTAACTACACATTCACATACACAAAATATGTATATCACATAAATTCAAAAACCAACAAAATATTTTAGAATGGACAAAAGAGGACTTTTTAAAGACAGAAATGACTCTAAACAGCCATTCAAAACACTTATGATTGTTGAAAGCCAAAGATGTATGATGAAATCAAAAGTCTCTAGCGACAGGAACTCTCAAAGGATTTCCCTTGTGCCACCTAACTCAAGAATCCATATTTATAAGGAGAGATTGACCCAGATCATCTCTAGTTCTGTCATGGAAGCACAATAAAGACAAAGAAAAGTAATTTAAAACCACATGTTCAACATTTGACTGATTATCTGTATTATTTGAACCTCTAATTTCTCACAATTGAATTGAAATTCCAAAGCAAACTTGTTTTGATATAGTACTGGTCTCAACCACTCTTCTTCATGGTTTCTATTTAACATTTTAAATATGCCTACTAAGTCATTCTTTTTAAAACTCCTATTCTGTTGGGCAAGAAAATAGATGAGCGGGGATGGTCATGAACTAGAGGACAGAGCATGTAGACCATGTGAAGGGCATGTGATGTATGTGACAGGTCAGTCAGATATGACTCCACCTAGTTTCTATACCCTCTGATGTTCTGAAAAGACAAACATTATACTTTTTTTTTTCTTTCTGAGATAAGGTTTCTCTTTGTATCTTTGGCTGTCCTGGAACTTACTCTATTGTTCAGGCTGGTCTCAAACTCACAGAGATCCTTATGCCTCTATGTCCCGAGTACTGGGATTAAAGGTGAGTGCCATCATCACCTGTCCTGATATCCCAACTTTAACATCGAATCTCCTCGGTTATCAAGCAATTGTTTTTAGAACTATACAAGGCAAGTAAACTTATCTGTTTACATTCTACAATAGTCCCACAGCTCCCTAGGAAGAGTTGTGCTAATATTCGCTATCACTGGGTTTGTGATTTCCACTGTAGGAAATCTGTAATAGTGGTTTTTCAAAATATTTTTTTTCAGATCCAAACTGATAGATTATCCATGGTTCTTCATCCTTCTTATCAATTTGGTTGTTTGGTTGTTTTGGGAGTCATAATATTTCATTTGAACATACATTTATTTTGATAAATATCTGTTAAATTGTTTAAAATAGTATTTGGCACATAGCAAGCACAATTTAAATGTCAGTTATTGTTTTTAAAATGTCTATAAGATATTTTCTGTAGGAATTGTAAATTAATGTCCTGACAATTCTATCGTGTTATGTCAAAAAAAGATCACCCTTCATTTTCAAAAAATTCAAAAGCATTTGAACACATCTTTAAAGTGTTCATTCTTATGTTATCCAGAAATAGCTGTATCTTATTTAAGGCTTTAGTGTGCAAAAATCCAAAGAGAACTTTGCTAGTTTGAAAACTTATTATTTTTTTTTTTTTACCTACTTTTGCGTTTACATGAACAAACCTGCATAGCTTCATTTCTTATCTCGGTCGCTCACAGCAGGGCCGACTTGAGGGATTTTACCTTTGCCTCTGAGAGCACAAATATATCCATCAATATTCTAGTTCCCAAAGGCATGTAATCCTCATGAATAATCACATCAATCACAGAAATGTTTAGAGATTATAACAGAGCCATCCCTCTGCTACTGCTGTCAAGAAGTTTGTGTCAGAAAGTACGGAGCTTGATAACCACAGGCTAGCCCTTGGCCCACCTTTCCCGTCATGGACCCCAGCACTAAAGTGCTTTGCTTCCTACCTTCTATTTACATCCATTCTGTTTTCCAGATTCCTCTTGTCTCTCTTGAACATCAATCTTTTCCAGGGTTCAGTGCTCTTTTCAAATCCTTTTTCCTCCCGGAAAGCTTTTCTGCTCCTTTAAAGTTGCCATCATTCCGTGTTAGTCTTAGTGTTTTCTTCCTCGAAGTTCTCAAATACTTTAAGCCTTCATTAGCACATATTAGTTATGCAAGCTAATTGAGCTTCATTGTGAACTTTTCATGCATTTCTGTAGTACAGTTTGACCGCAGTCACCTGTTGTGCTAGTTCATTTGTATTTTAATAAATAAAACTTGCCTCAAGTTCAGAGAGTACAACAGCCGCACTGATCAGCCTAACAGACAGGGCAGTAGTGACACACAACTTTAATCCCAGTAGCGAGACTAATTTGCCATAGAAACTGGGTTGCAATGGGGACACGTCTTTAATCCCAGCCCTAGAGAGCAATATAAGACAGTAGGAGACAGTTCTCAAACACAGTCTCATTCTGAGGTTCCTGGGGGCAGAATTGCCATTTAGTTAAACTGAGGTAGAGGCAAAAACCAATGACAGGCTGTTTTGCTTTTCAGATCTTCAGGTCGAACCCCAATTTCTAACTCTGGGCTTTTGTTAATTTTGCTAGAGTCACCCCACTATCTTCTCTTCCTCTTGTATTTTTGAATCTACTCACCAAGGCCATATTATGCGTAAACATATACCTTTGATAACTCTCTCCTGTGCCTTTAGGATGCTCTCTAGTTAGCAATGCATTATGAAGTAACATTCCCCACATAAATAAATCATCTCTGTGCTTTGATTTAACACTTGCTACCTGCTTAATTTTAGTAAACAAGCTCTCCTAAAACCCTTAGCTGCATGGTTGCCTCCTAGGTTTTCCTTTTGTTATATCTGAATTTCACGCAAAAAAGGTACTTAATGAGTGATTCTTATATCAAATTAATCTAATCAGTTTAACATGAAGTTTTCTTACTTGTGATCTCATAAAATGTCCTGTCTATTTAGCTACGTTGTCAGTAATACATTGAATTCTTGATTAGGTAATAATATGCCACAGATTTTTTTTGGGGGGGGGGGGGTTTACAGGAAATTCAGATTGTAAAATTTACCATTGCCATAGTTTCTCATAGAAGGCTGTCATAGTTACTGTTATAGTGCTATGATTAAAAACACAATGGCCTAGGAAATGTATAAAAGAAAGGGTTTATTTGGGGCTTACAGTTTCAGAGGGTTAGAGTCCATGGTCCATAACCATCATAGCAGGGAGCATGGCAACAGTCATGGAGGTATGGTACTGGAGCAGTAGCTGAGAGCTCACATCTTGGGAGACAACCTTGAGAAGGAGGTGGGGGGCATATATTGGGAATAATGAGAGTCTTTTGAAACCTTAAGGCCACCTTCAGTGACACATCTTCTCCGATAAGGCCACACCTTCTAATCCTAAAACAGTTCCATCAATTGGGGACCAAGCATTAAAGCATATGAACCCACAGGGAGCCATTATCATTCAAACCACCACAAAGACTATGTAAATCTTGATCTCCACTTTGCCTATGGACATTTGGGAAGACATTTTGGGAGTAAATTGATTGAAGACTGACTTTCAAATGCTGTTCCCTCTGAGGACTTACAGGGGAGTGAAATGTAGACAAACAGCCCTAAAGCCAGTGCTCATGTTGTGCTGAACTGACATGTATCCTCGTGCCTTGCCACACATGTGCTCACACATCCCTGTTTGTCTGTTGTTGCACTTACCTATGTTTTTTTGTCCCTGTGTGACTATTAACAGTGATCCATTTACCATTTAAAAGTGTCCCAGTTTAGATATTAAATAGTCTTTCTGCTTTTGATGTCGTTGTATCTATTATAGTAGAATGTTAGTGTGATATTGGAAACCTATGAACTGAGTATTTGTAACTGAGTCAAAATGAAGAGCAGACTTATTCCCTAGAGCTAAAACTTCTTTGATGGTGCACTTAGTGGCATTTAATAGAATAACTTCCAAGCAGAGTGTGTCATTGTCTTTGTAAAGTATGCTTAATGACTCCACTAAGGTTATAGCAGTGTATATGAAGTGATCGGATGATTGGTAGGTGTACAGACTGATGCTATTATGGGAATGGTACAATAATAACTTTTAGCCCAGGGAATCAAAAGTCTTTGGAAGCTTTAGCTAACAACGAGAAATTCCTCAATAAAATATCCTAGTGGAATGGGTCTCTTCAGAAATTTTTCGTCTCCTTATAGACCCCCATTCAAGTAAAACATCTTGGCATTCTGTTGTAGGAGGCCACTTGTTTGTTTCTGACTGGTCAGCCCTGAAATAATCACACAGAAACCATATTATTTGCAATATTGTTTGGCCAATAGCATAAGTGTATTTCCACCTAACTCATATCTTAAATTAACCCATCTTCATTAATCTGTGTATCACCATGAGGCTGTGGCTTATTGGGTAAAGTTCCGGTGTCTGTTTCTGGGGAGCTACATGGCCTATCCCTGACTCCACCTTCTTTCTCCCAGCATTCGGTTTAGTTTTACCCACCTAGCTAAGTTCTGCTTTGTTATAGGCCAAAGCAGTTTCTTTATTCATTAACCATTACAAGCAACACATAGACATGAGGACCTCCTACACCAGCATTCCTTTTGAGGTGAACCCTGAAATTGACTTTGCTCTGATCATCTTGTTAATAACCAAGAACATTCATGATTTAGTCCATTTTTTTTCTGAGCTTCATATGACAGCACTTTAATGTCAGCTATTTATCCTTGCAATGCTCTTTTATTGCTTTATCTATCTCAGGACCCGATACCAAAACACTGCAGAGGGTTGTCATGTCCCACTCCTGATGACATTATTTAAAGTAGCCAATATGAGTCTGTTTAGCATCCCTCCTGACTCCTTCACCTGAACACCATAGTAAATGCCCATCACTGCAAGAGCACAGCTACCACTTCAAAATCAATAAGAACATTTATTCTGGAGTGAATAAATGAACATGTACTGGGAACATGGACTTAGGGTACTCTAAATACTACCTTTTGATGTGTTAACAATTCCACAAGTTTTCATAGTTTCAGAAAAACAACAAAAGTCATAAATACATTTGAGGGACATGAGTTTGGCAGGTTACAACAAAATAGGGAAGTATCTCTTGTAGTTAGCTGCTATCTGATGGCATTCCTAGCATTTGGGTTGGGGCTCTGTGAGTAGATTTAGGTCAAACCAAGGGTGACCAAAAATAAGTTGACTTCCCATCTGTTAACACTCTAGTACTCCACAGCATCTGATGTTCTAGTCGGTTAATCACTGTCAAATAGGTATGGCATATTTCCTGTGGGATGTTTGGATCACAGTCTACACTTGTTCCCTCTGCCTCCTTGAATGACCCAAGTGTTTACCTACATGGCCCTTCTTTTTGTCATATTAGTAGGGATGAATTTAAAATTGATTCAGTAATCCTATAGCTTAAAGAATGTACACTAATATTTTCATGTTGATCATTAGAAAATTACAGCACTTAGAAGCCAGATTTAAATTCTAGATTTTAGAATATTACTATATTTCACACGAGCAAATCAGTTTTTTGATATTATGAAGTCCTTGCTTTTAACATAAATTAAATATTATTAGTAGGTCGGTAAAACATGATTATTAGGAGTTTAAAATGGCAAGTTTATGGAAGGGTTTTGAAGTATTTTTATGCTACATAGAGAAATTAGGGACCCACTTTGTAAAAAGAACCCTCCTCTATCCATCAAAAGGAAATATATATCTTCATCACTTAATACATGGAAATAGTGAAACAGAGCTAATACAGAACCACATTTAGAGAAGTGAATGCTGAAGTACGAATGAACAATGCATATGATGAATTATGCATGATTTTAAATTAGTTAATCAAATAGATTCATATTAGATGATAATGAAGGATGTCTGGTCTTAGTTTTGAATTCAATACTCAAATAAATCACTGTGCTAGAGTTCCCGGAGACAGCATCACAGTGTAAATCTTTCTAGGTCTTATTCCACGTAACCTCCCTAATGAGGAGGGAGGAGTAGGCTGCTGCTAGTATTACAACATGTCAGACAGAAGGTAAACTTTAGGTGCTATAGAGAGAGATCATATCAAATGACAACATTTAACAGCAGTCCAGTCTCTGCAGGGCCCTGCACAACCTGAGCTCTCTTTTCTCCCTAGATGATCTGAGCCCTTTATAGCTAAGACTCTTCTACTTTCTTCATCATTTCTGTAGGAATCTGATATTGTGGCCCGAAGGTTTCCTAGATTCTGTGGTATATAATCATTTAGACCTGCTTACGGTAGTGTGGTTTTGGTTCATACTAAATGTGGTAGGAAGAATTGTTTGGCATTATGCTTTTCTCTATATTTTTTTTGTTTCCTTTTTAGTAGTTAAATCCTGCCTTCAGACTTGATCCAAAAAGAAACATCTAGTTTTTAAATAAACTTGTTAAACATCGGGTGTTTCATGTGAACTATCTACTTGGGTACTCATAATTGCCATCTGCCATGCCAAATGAGCAGTGAGTTGCAATGGAAGTTCCAGGTGTCAGTCAACCAGAAGGGAATCCTCTGATAGGAGAATCTCATTTAGGCAAGGCCACAGGACTGCAGACCCTGGAATGCCTTTTGCTTTTGCTGTGCCTTTATGTGTTTGCTGCAGCTCTTTTTCTCTGGTATCTAGCATGGTGTGAGTGGATATAGAGAGATCCCTACTGATATAGTATGTTATCTCTTGGGAACTTCTTGGAAATGAGAGCAATATTGAATGTTTTAACCTGTGGATTATCAAGAAGATGATCACTCCCTAGGCTGTACTGTCTGAATTGATAATAATATTCATAGCTTATACAGGATTTTGATGAATAGAAATAAATACGAGGATATGGTTCACAGCCAGGGTCTGTGAGTCTCACCTAAGGAGCCACATGGATGGTAGCTCAAGTTAATGACTAACAGTTGAGTCCCCGTAGCCCAGTTAGTTTAAATTCTTTTAACCTTTATATTGGAAGATGTGTTCACAGGTCTCAGAGTGCATCACAGATGAAGCAAAATTTTGAAAATAACAAAGTGAAACTAAAATGCTTTTGTTACAGAGTTTTGGGCTGAAAACTTAAGAAGGCAATCTAAAGTTTTAGAAAGGCATGTAGTTGAACGCAGAACTCTTTAAGGTCAGGGCAAAAGAACAAAGCAGCCCAATTCTCACTGGCTGCCGTACTCTCCTTGCAAAATTTGGTTGATTACCAAAGGTTATAATCCATTCCTTATACCCATTTCTGCCCTCAATCTCCTGATATATAAAAAAATTAATGAATGGATATGTACCCTAAAGATTCAAGGCAGAGCTGACTGATTCTTTTTCATATTTAAAAGTTTAGGTTTACTATTTCTTTAAGATTCCTTAAAAGATTATCTTTTAAGAAAAGTAGTAATGAAATTGGTCATTTTGTTGTAACTACAATATGCGGCCTGACAGTAAAAGACTTGACAAGAATACCTTGCTTGCCACATGGTTAATCTATAATAAGTTGTTTGTGTATGGATGTATGTGAGTTCTTGGGATACTTTTTTTTACCTGTAATCATGTTTAGTCATGTAACGGAGATGAAAAACATGTTTTTACCTGTAATCATTCACTTGAGAAATGGAATGCAACCATTTTGACTCTTGTACTGCCTAAAAAAAATCTGTTGGAGTATAAAAGAAGTTTGTGAAAAACAGAGAGAGAGAAACTTAAGAAAGAGAGAGAGAGAATAAAGAAGAAAACCATCAAGAGAGTTTATGAGCGTGTTTTTTTTTTATTACTAACACCCCTCAGATAGAAAGTTTAGCTTCTCCAACTCTGTGGATGTCTATCAGAGTTCTCTGCTGCCGGAAGCTGCCACAGACAGCAGTACACAATTCTCCTTTGAGTTTTATTTCCCCTTCAGATTTTATTAAACAGCATGATACATAGAGGGGAATGATTTTGTCAAGGTCTCATGACTAGGAATGACTGAGCTAAAATACGAGATACGATGTGACTTACTCAAAAGCTTGTGCAACTAAACAACAACATTCCCCAAATGTTGGCCTGGTCACAAGGAATGATGAGAAAAACAGAACTAAATAGATCAGAAACAGTTGTCACTACTTGGATAAAAAAAATAACTGATCTATTTAAAGATATTTTATTTTATACATATGTTTTGCTTACATATGTGTATTATGCAGCATGTGTACTTGTGCCCACAAAAACATTAGAAAAGTATATTGAATATACTGGAATTGGAGTTACAGATACTTGTGAGCCATATTATGGGTGCTAGGAATACAATTCATGTCCTCTGCAAGAATAGTTAATTGTTTTAACCACCGAGTCATCTTTTCATCCCCCTAAAGTTTAATTTTATACATAGCATGTGCTTTATTCTCATTTGGCTCCATGTACTGATATTTAATTGACATTTTTAAGTTAATTTTTATTATTTATTTGGTGTAGGAGTTCCTTGTGTGTTGCTTTTGTTGGATAAGCAATAAAGAAACTGCCTTGGCCTAGTTGATAGGGTGGAACTTAGGTAGGCAGAGAAGACAGAACTGAATTCTGGGAAAAGGAAAGCAGAGTCAGAAAACGACCATGGAGCTGCCAGAATAAGACATGCTAAATCTTTCCAGGTAAGCCATGACCTCATGGTGATATACAGATGAAAAAAATGGGTTAAATCGAGATGTGAGAATTAGCCACTAAGTGACTAGAGATAATGGGCCAGGCAGTGATTTAATTAATACAATTTCTGTGTGGTTGTTTCAGGTGTAAGCTAGCTGGGCGGCCGGGACAAACAAAGGGCCACCACCTCCTCGTGTAACATTTATTTACTTATTTATTATCTTGGTGTTTGTGTACACGTGATAAGTCTCTCTGTGTGTGGTCACATGTGCATGTGAGAGAAAAACTTTGAAGAATCCATTCCCTTGTTCCACAATGTGTTCCTGGAATCGAACACAGGCCATCAGTCTTGCTTACAGATGTGGTTCTACAGCCGAGTGCTCTTGCTATTTTACAGATAGCTTTCTAGATATTTTTGGATCCCAAAAGACAGAACAACAACAACAAAATACCAATAACAACAGGTCACAAAAACTTCTGTAAGGAAGACAAGTGTCTCAAACGCATCAGAGTTTGTTTCTTGTCAGAATTGGAAAATTACATACATTTTCAAGAATGATTGCTTCTGTGCCTAAAACTTTCTTTCAGATCGTAGACCAGGGAATACTGAATTATACCTTCAGATACTCTCCTAGGACCGAGTTCAATGTGTTTACCTATTCTCCTAACTGAAGTTGTGGTCTGTAAGTAGAATTCCTGGGACATCAATTTTCTGTACCATATATTTGACACTCAGTATTTAGGGAAGCACATTGCTAGCCATTACTGTCTGTGCGTTGTGTGCTGAGAATGCTTTGAGGACAGCATTATCTCATATTCCTTCCCATCCCAATGAATTTTTATTTATTCTTCAGTTGTGTGTATAATGAGTTTTGATCATAGGTACCACATCTTATCCGTCTCTCTTATCCCACTTACACTTCCACTGGAATCCTTCCTCTCAACATATTCTCCTATGGCTTTCAATGTCCTTGTTATTTTTTTAGCCCATTGGGTTTAATTAGGATTGCTTGCATGTGCACAGTGGAGGAGTTATGAATCAAAGGCAACTTATCAGTGGCTAGATCACCGAGTTAAGCTGACTTCTTTCCCATGAGAACTATTAACTGTCAAGAGCTCTTTAGGTTGCACTGGGGTATGGTGTGACCTGCCCCACCCATACTGGAATCTTGAAGGGCTTGATTTGCATAAGCCCTGGCCTTCAACCACAGCCGTTGTTAGTTCCTGTGGGCAACAGCTGCACTGCACCTAGAAAACAGCGTTTCATAGCACTTTTCCCCATTGTCGAGCTGTTATATTATTCTCGTACCCTCTACTATAAAATCTCAGTCTCGGGGAAGGGAGTATGATATAATATCCTGTTTAGAGTTGAGACCTCAGTAACCAATTATTCTCAGCAGTTTGACCCAATATGAATTTCTATATTAACTGCTGCCCCCGGCGAAGCTTCTCTGATTAGGGGTGAGATCAACTCTAATCTACGGATTTAAACATCAGTATGTAGAATGCAGTTCAAAAGTATATCCATTTATTAAAAACAACAAAATAAAGTTCCCTATTATGACCTATGGTCTCCCCAGCTGTGGCTTTTTAACCAGGTTTACAGTACACAGAATGAACTCCTCCTGCGGAGGGCCCTAAACTCCAACCGGAAACTGGCCGTCTATCCTTACAACATTCATAATACTATTGGACCAGAGGCAGAGTTTATCTGGAAGGTCAGCATCATAGCAAGCAGGGTCCATCCCTGAGCAAATTCTTTAATGATTTTTCTCCCCTAGTAGTCTGTGTCTCACCTTCTAGCATTATGGAGACCAACTAACAGGGAAGAATTTTTGTTTAATCTCTTTCCCCTCCTCCTCGCCTCATCCCCACTTGAACCCATTGCATCCCAGTATGTCCTCCTGTACTTTCACATCACATGCGTTCCGGTCTTCTCTTCCACCCTTAAAGCCTCTGTCCCTCCTTGTCTCATGTGCCCTTCCTACTTTTTGGTATCTCCAACATATTATGCAATGGCTAGTGATAGATGGCGATATGCACTGATGCCTTTGGTCAATCAGAAACCCAGTGGGGAGATGGGAGGAATTCTGTAAGCTCATCCATCAGTTGATAGATGTCTAATTCTTAACTGCTGATCTGACATAGAAACAAGTCTTATATTATGGTCGGTTTAGGATTTCCAGCACAATTGTATGATTGGTGGGAATGAAGGAAGCTGTTTCTGTTAAAGCTCAAAAAAAAAAACCCTTATGTTTAAGTTACAAAAACTAATAAGTTGAATAAAAGAATGAAAATGAATGTTTGTGTTGATAATCCAAAAATCTCTGTCTAGTGTGTCCCCATATGAACGCTACGTCTTGCATGTCCAACATGTTAAGTGTCCTGGGGGATTAAGCAAAGTGCCTTTGTCTGCATGGGCTTAAATACTTGATAGCCTGAAAAATCAATATTTATTATGTAGTGAGTGCTTTTAGCTCTTCATTGCTTGTATAAACAAACAGTATCCAAGAAGTAAATGACTTTCCCACTTTCTTCCTATTTTAAAAATAATCACGTTCTTTGAAGATTATGCTACAAATTCAATGACCTCAAGCTTATATTACTATAATTAAAATATGAACCAAAATATAACTTCTATTTTTCCCCAATAGGTCTTTGAATTCAAGGGAAAGTCTGTCTTGAAGGTCCTGACTCGGTCATTAATTTGTTCCCTTGATTTATCATATGCTTCTAGGTCATTTCCACAGGCTTTCTGAATGAGACCTCATGAGATAGAAGTCAGATTTTCTCTTTTACTTTATGACTATGTTGACTGTGTGCTTCTTTTTTCCCTTCAAAATGTCTCACAAACATCTATTAACAGATTCCCATTATGTCCTGGTGAAAGAATGTAATTGAAGTAATTTAAAATTTAATGGAACAGAAACACTGACTATACCACTCTTTTTTTTTTTTAACCTCCTCATACTTTTCAGTTATAAATCCATTTTCCATGCATTATTTCTGGAATCATACATTGTGAAACTTTATGATTTCATCTTAGGATGATTTCTTAAAAGATGTTATGTTAGAAGCATCCGAAAAATGCCTCTGAGAATAATGCTTTCACACAGCATGTAGTATTAATTCTTGAAAATGCCACCTTAGAATCTATTGCGTTTGTCACACAGTGATGAAAATGTTTATCCTGGAAATGTTGATAGGGCCATCAAAGTGAGAATCTTCAGAAGCTGAGCCCTTGTCATTTCTTTACCTGTATAAATATCCTTTCCTGCCTGCCAATGACTTTTGTCATGTGACTGATACATGGTGTGGTGATTTGAATGACATACATGTTCCTATAGTCTGGGCATTTGACTATGTGGTGGTGCTGTTTGGGGGAGGCTTAGGAGGTATGGCCTATACTGGAGGAAGTATGTCACTAGGGGTAGGATTTGAGGTTTCAACAGTCGCATGCTATTCCTAGTTTGGTCTCTGTTTTCTTGCTGTTTGAAACAAGAGGTCTCAGCTGTTACTGCTGCCACACTTCTGTTTGACCATGATGTGCTCTTATCCCGCTGGAACTGTAAGCCCAAACAGATCCTTTCTTTTTTTTTAAGATTTATTTATTTATTATATATACAATGTTCTGCCTGCACACAGGTCTGCAGACAGATGTTGGCATGAGATCTTATTACAGGTGGTTGTGAGCCACCATATGGTTGCTGGCAATTGATCTCAGGACCTCTAGAAGAGCAATCAATGCTCTTAACCACTGAGCCATCTCTCCAGCCCCCCAAACAGACCCTTTCTTCTGTAGATTGCCTTGGCATGGTGTCTATCACAGCAAGAGAGAATTAACTAATATCCATGAGTACGTCAATGGCAACTATAGGTTTTGCTTTGCTCTGTTTGGAATCTAGCATTTTTCATGAACCTACAACTACTCTAACTATTACAGCTAAGACACAGAACCAGTATTTCAAAGAAGCATGACTATGTAGCCAACTTTATCTTTCCTCCAGGCTTGACCTCCTTAGGTCTTTATCATCCATCTTTCTATAATCTAAATGCTCTCAACCTGTGCTTAGTCTGTTCCCTTTATTGACTGCTTCCAACCCTCCTTGCAGTTGTGTTCACATTTTGCATGCCATTCAACACACCTTTGAAATGCCTCCCCCGAGGTGATTTCTGATCCTCACGATCAGAAACCACTTATTTATACTCTGCTGTCTCTGATATTTTTAAGTTGAAATTGATATCATCACATACTTGATTTCAACTATGTGATATCATCACATACTTGATACTTGGTATATAGCCCTTGTTTTAGCTACGTGTGCAATACACACAGACATAGAAATTATTATGACGTTAGATTTCATTGCATGTACAGTCTGTAAAGGTAGAGCCATCCTGCCATGCAGAGTCTCATGGGGAAGCAGGAATGATGAGTGGGCAGAGTGATGGGACCAGTAAACTGGTCAGCCAAAGTGTTTTGGTTTGTGATGTAAGGGTGTTTGTGCAGGTGAATGTTCACGTGTGTGCACATGTGAAGTTCAGATGTTGACCCTGGATGTCTTCCTCTGCTATCTCCGTGTGTGTGTGTGTGTGTGTGTGTGTGTGTGTGTGTGTGTGTGTGTCAGGCACTCTCACTGAACCTGTTGCTCACTGGCTATGCTAGACTAGCTAGCTGTCAGGCCTTCAGCATTTCCTTGTCTTTGCCTTCCAGTGCCGGGATTAAAGACACATAGTCTTCTGTGAGAGTGGGGGACTCACACTGGGGTCTTCATGTTTGCACAGCAATTATTGTACCCACTGAGTCCTCTGGCCAATTCAAGCTGAATTCTTTGGTGTTCGTGAAGGAAGCAGAGGTAAAGTCAACTAAAGACCTTTAAAGTTGGATAGTTTAAGTACTTGTCCTGGGTTCTGGGCTGTAGGTTATATGACTATAGATATTGGACAATGTCATGCTTTAAGTTACTCCATATTGTTTAGAACTGTAGTTTCCCAAGACATGTGTTAGTTCAGGACTCCATTTTACAAGCAGCTTTGGCTTCCACTTTGAGGCAGAAAGCTCACCACATCCTTGGGGGGATCCGTTCCTATGACTAGAAAGGGAGCCACTCTTTGAGTTTATTGAGGTCGATTGAAACTGTGGGGGCACATGGGTATACTAAAATAATATCAGGGAAAGCAGACTAAGAACTTATTGAACATATTAGAGCAAAGAAGAAATAATTACCTCACCTGGACCCTAAAAAGTGTTGGACACCTGACATCGAAATGGCATAGCCCCACAAATCTGTCATGTGATACCTGGTGTACCCATCAAGGACCAATAAGCAGAAACCTCCCTTGGTATCCCTGGAGCTTTGTCAAGGCTTAGTTCCCACTATTGACACAACCTACTTGGCATGCTCTCTGTCCACCTGTTTGCCTGTCTGGACCTGAGCCTGAATCAGAATCTGCTATTTCCTGTTCTCTCAACCTGGTTCAGATTTTAACTGACAGCTACAACCGCTTTGCTCTCGAACCTGGACTCCAACAGCCTCAGCAGCAGCTCCCGCCCAGCACTTGCCCCATTCATTTTTTTAATTCGTATGTCTCTTTCTCAGCCAACTCTACTGAAACCTCTTGACCTTGTATTCATCCTGTTCGCTCTGTACCTAAATACACTTTGTGCTATGTTATAAAAGTTAATATTAATTGTTAAGACTGCAATAAAAAAAAAGACTACATTGCCTTGGCCAGTTACCAATGCAGGCAGACTTATACGATAAAATGCTGTCATTGAAACAGATAAACTTTGAGAATCTATAGCTGTCCAATAAATTCTGTCATTGTGGAGAGACACAAATAAGCACATCTATTTCTGGTATACTTTGCTCATAATAATTTTTTTTCTTTGGGGGTGATTGAGTCACTTAGTCTTAGTTCAGAGAACGCGTTACGTGAAAAGTGGTTTCGCATTGTGGGATCTGAGCTGCTTAGTGTGGGTGTGACTGGCAAGCCACAGGCCAGCTATTTCCTCCCTGGAAGCAGCCATAGGCTGCTCAGTCTTTCCTGCTCCACAGGATCCCAGGAGTCAGAGTATCAAGAATAGAACTAAGAAACCATAGTTACTATAGTTTGTCAGAAATCCCTCATAAGTATAATCCATTAATTAGAATGTTTACTGTGAAGATTAGGAATGAGGATGTTCTACACTATGACATATTAAATAAAACAAAATGTCAAGTCTTGGTGGGTGGGGTGAGAAACCCATTCTTGGGCCCTGTCTTTTGCTTTCTTACAGTGCCGCCGCTCCCACTTGCAACAGGCTGGCTCTGCCTTCTACTTTTTTTTTTTTTTAACTTGTGCTTCCTTCTCTTCATACATGTCTTATATTCCTATTCAGACAGCCATACTCCAAACTCTCGGTGTCGTGTACCATCCCTAAACCACCCTTCAGCAGCTGCTGATCTGATTCTCTTTCTGTCACACCGCTTCATTTCTTAGAAGAGCAGCCATGCTTAGTTTCACAGTCTTAGTTCAAAGACGCAGGACTGAGTGGCCTGAGGAGTGTCTCTAGAGGAGTCTCTGGTACTTCTTGTCCCAGGTCCCGTGGGTGATTGGCATAAGTTTAAGGACAGAGAAGACACACACCTTGACTGTCTGGGAGCTCACAATCCTGAACAGAGGAAATGGGTCAGAGGAACAGCATTATTTATGTAAAATGGCTCCGTGCAAGTAGAAAGTTGGTATGTCAATAAAATCCAACAAAAACATATTACTAAAAGCCAGGAAGTTGTTCCAAGTGTTTTACACATGTCTTATGACTTACTTCTCAAAACAACAACTCCTTTGTCACCAACAGAACCGGGGTTTCCTTTTTGTGCTTTCTTAATCTCATTAATAATAGAATTTCAAGCACAAACAATAGGAGGATTAGGAACTAATTTTTTGGAGTTGGAGTGAAGAGCGACAGGACAGGCAAGCTGTAAATCCCAACAGCTGCCAGGAGAAGGGTGTTGACCAAGAGGCAGACTGTGCTGTGCTGTGCTTTTTGACAGAAAGCAAATGGGCTGCAGAAGAGTGGGCAGGGTCCTTGGGGGGGGGGGGGGGCGAGGGGCGGGACCCAGAGTGGTGGAGTAAGCACCCTTAGACTTTTGACTGCTGTAGGAGAAAGGATTAAAGAGAAGCAAAAGAAAAGCTGCGCTTCTTGAGTTCGAACTCAGTGGAGCAGGCAGGTTTGAAGGACAACTTGCCAACAGTTGTATTAAAGAATGTGTGGCTAGAGGAGTCTATTAATCTCATTAAGGGGATAATTGTTCCCCCATTGCCTCTGCATGTTTTCAGGTGAATCAAATTTTCTGAGCTCCACTCTTCTGGTCAGGTAATTAGCTGGTCCAGCTGAATTACTCTTAAGGAACAATACTATGTGATGCTCTAGTGTTTGGGGCAAATCAGGATCTTGTTTCTACTCAGGCATTTTGTAGAACTTCTATTTTTTGGCCAGGAGAGAAAAATGGGCATTTTTAAGGCCCTGATATCTCCAATTTTCCCATATCATATTTATCTAAGTAGAATGTTTTTTGAGAATTACATAAATGATGACTGTGTTGACTTTATTTCTATCCACTTTCTCCCCCTCTAACTTCTTCCACATCCTCCTTACTCTTTCTTGTACTCAAGACCTCCCCTGAAGTGCTTAACATTAAGATAAGAGAGCCTATTCCATTGGTTCTGTGCTCTGTAATCAGAATGTAGCTTCTCCCCAACATTCCAATATTGGAACTTTAGTCTGAAACAAGATAATATTTAGTGAGCGGACTTTAGAAAGCAGTTTACAACATGAATGTGTGGTCTCGTGATGTGATTTCTGAGAATAAACAAAGATCCCTTTTCCCACATCATGCTCACCTAATCAGGAAGGGAGCTCTCACAGATAGTCTACTGACTTCTTGGTGTTAGAGTTCTACCCTTCAGATATGTTAAAAAAATAAATGTTTTGTTGCTAGTCAGGGGTATTTGATATTTGTTATAGTAACCTGACATGACCAGGACTACATGTAATCATGTAGTCTTATGAAATAACGTAAACCTTTAGGAAATGAACATTTGAGATATAGTGTTTCTGGAGAGTTGGGCTGACTCTTCCCCAGGGAGAATTCTTAATGCCAAAGAACTAGGATTTGTTCACTTCTTCTTAGGAAGCAACATAGCTTTCCATACAGGGGAAATATTATGGTAATATGTAACGGAACATTTTTGCGTTGTGAGCTTTGTTGAATGAGGCAGAAATCTTAGTCCTTCGTAGTTCAAACAAAAGAACTCTCGCCAGCATTCAACTCAAACAGCCAGATGGTAAACTTTTGCTTCTTATACAAGTTGTTGCTCAAGTATGTTTTCCAAAATCTTGGCTGTCAGGGGATGCCAATGCTAGTGTAAATATGCCACTGATAATTTGTCAGTGTGCCCACTAATGACAGAAACTGTGATCATCAAAATGACTTCAAAAGTTCTTGGAGAAGTTGCTGACAAGCCAGACATTTTGAATGCTATCCTTGCAAAGGAGAGACATGAAGATGGTTAATAAGAACTGAACCCTTCTGGACCTAAGCAGACATTAGTTCTTAATTTATATGGAGGCAAAAGAAGGGACTTCCACCAGGAATGCCATGTGTTCAGTGTTTCTTGCTTCTTTATATTCTTTTACATGTGTTAGAAAATGGTGAAAAAGAAGACTTCCATCAACATTTAAAATATTCTAGGAGTACATTCTCACTCTTATAACTTTTTTCTAATATACAGAGATCAATTATTTAAAGTCAGAATTATTTTTATTGTTATTGAGCCTGTTATAAGAGGGCCCTGTCCCACATTTCATAAAAAATATTCTTCTTATTGTATGTATGCACATATGTGTACCATTACACATATATGAAGAAAAGTATTTTGTGGCGTCTGTTATTTCCATCAGCGTTCATTTGGGTTCTGAGAATTGAGCTTAAATCTTCAAACTTGCACTGACAGCATCTTTTCCCATTGAGCAACTGGGCCAGCTTATGTTCCAAGTTTTGGTCGTGGGCTTCTTTTGTGGGATAGATGCAATTGTGTGCCTTAAAGAAAGCCAGAGACATGTGACATTGCCTCAAGAAACAGACTATGTTGAATCACAAACAGAAAGTAACCCAAGGAAAAATGCATTGTTTGACAAGCAATTTTGGAAGCTGAACAAAAAGGGGTATGGAAGAGAAAAAGATGTGCATTTGTAGCAAATAATAATCAGAAATGTCTTCCCATTCAAAATCACTTTCAGCATCCAGTGGAGTGGATGGAAATCTCCT
Source organism: Microtus oregoni (assembly GCF_018167655.1). Classification (NCBI taxonomy): domain Eukaryota; kingdom Metazoa; phylum Chordata; class Mammalia; order Rodentia; family Cricetidae; genus Microtus; species Microtus oregoni. Next base: position 5,986,424 of record NW_024543070.1, read on the forward strand.
TCATGGGCCCTCAATGCTTTGGAGACATCTGACATATCCTCAGAGCACCACTGAGTTCTACTAGGCATGCAATGCCATATAACTATATGCTATAACTTCTTGCTTGCTCTAACAGATCTCTCTGCCTTATTCATGGGCTTGATTATAATGGTAATAACAACACCAACAAAACCCAAATAATATGCTAGCCTGTAAATATTCAACCTGCAAATAGATGTACTTAGTAAGATATTATTATTTTGAATCAGAAGTACATGTTATAATATGACTGCACTGCCCCTTTGATAAAGAAGTTGGTTTTGTTACTTTATTTACCTATTAGGTTCTATTGAAGGCCATTTTATATTTTGACAGTTCTATAGTGAAAATGTATGCTGATCCCACTTAGGACTACAGAACGGTACTAAATTTTCAGATGATGGAATAGAACTGCTTGGGAAACATATGCTTAAGTCAAGTGTGCTTTATCGAGCTTGCTTTATCCAGAGACTTTGCCTCGAAAGGAGGCAGTGCCATTCCATGGAAGAGTCAGCTGCAATTTTGTCATTGCTTTGTTTAGTTTTTGGAGTGGGGCGGTGGTTCAAAACAATAAGTCTACCTTTCAGAAAGAAAGGCAATCAAAATGAGAAACCAAAGACTGGAAGGCAGTAGTTTCCTGCAGGAACAGCAGGGTGGAGAGCAGAGTGACCGGCAGGGAATGTGATGTCTTAACACAACCTTCCTGTTGACTAAGGGGAAGGTCCCAAGAATGTACAAAAGTACCCCACTTCTCAAATCCCAGCTTGTATGCTGCCAGTACAAATCCAGAGGACTCCTGACGTTATACTTTTAAGGCCTTGATAGACTTCAATATCTTAGGATGTTGAATGTGGGTTAGGGGTCTTGGATGCTGGTCTCTCACTCCCTTATCTATTACACATTAGTCTCTTAGTCCTGGTCTTAAGTTTTTCAGATCTGAGAAGCAAGTGTTCATCTCCAGTTCTTTAATCTCTTCTCCCTAAAAAAGGACGTAGAAATATCACTAGAATGTCTTCTTATAAGTCCTATGATGAAATGAAAGGTCAGCAGTAGCATATAAGATCCTTGTCTCTTATTCCAATTTTTTATTCCAGTGTCAAACCCTTGCTCTGAAATTTAACAACTGTAATTTTCATGAACCCGTGAAAGCCAAGTGTTATCACTTACTGACAAGCAGTGATAACGATAAATTGAGTAAGTCGAAATTAGTTTAAAAATAAATTTATTTGACAATGAATATATAAGTGCGATACAAGTGACTAAGATTTCTAGTCATTATGATTGATTTTATAGGCATGGGGATTCTTCTGAGAGAGGCCTGGGAAGAAAGTGATGAAATAACGCCCTGAAATGTACTGTGAATGCCTTTCTCTGAAACCATACCTAGAGTCTCAATGCATTTAAAAGCACCACTAGAGTCAAATTAAGCTGCCTGGTTAAAATAGAAATAAAGCCTCAATGATTATAGCTTGGAATCAGTCATATATATGACTGATAGTTTCTGTGTCTACCTAACATTTTTAACCTCAGTTCACTGTTTTAGACGTGAGGGATGATGAGTTTTCAGTCATTACAGTATGGTTGTATTGTAATTATATTGGCAAACTTCTAGATGTGCGGTGTTCTTATTCGAAGCCTTATTAGTTGCTCCGTGTGCATATGACCTTGAAAAGTATTTGATAGTAGAATGTGGTGTGTGAGAAGGCATTGAAGGGTAGGTTAAGTATGCAAATGCAGTGGATTCCACAGTGATTAGTGATAGGGGCAGCAAAGGCTCCAATGCACAACTGTCGAGAAGTCATCAAATCTATTTATTTCCTGGAGTATTAGCACAATATTGAAGAGCAGGAACGATTTCCTAGAGAAGGCTTATGACACAGCAAGGACTTAGGAAAAATAGGATGCCTTCATTATTTTAGAAAAGTTCGTAAAAGATATTCCTGCACTCTCAACTACTCAAGAGGAAGAAGCAAAAGAGAGATATGAAAGATAGAATAAAATATAAAATTACTGCACTATATTGGTTGATTCAGCCAAGCTCCGAGCAACTCGTGTCAGGTGCATAAATGAAGGACATTGTGGTTTTCTGCAAAGAAGCTCCCCAAGTGTGTATGTCACATCCTATAAGAACTTGGTCATTATAGGTCATGAAACACAACATAGGATGGTTTTGTCTCTTGACTAACGCAGGAGACAGATTGTTCTTACCACCATTGATAACGATGGGTGGTAAGCCCATGCCAGTTCACCAGAGTCACCATTCTGCGGTTTGTATGTACTTCAGGTATCATCTAGAAGGAGAAACCATGTGATTTTAATCTGCAAATTTAAAAATAAATTTTGAAAAAAGTGGGAAGAAGATAAGTGATTCCTTGCTTTGCCAAATTTTGGTGGGCTTTTGTTGTCAGGCCGACTCTATAAAATCTTGCTCATCTTTCAATGTTAGACTTGTCCTGTAAAACAAAGGACAAGAAGGTAAACATCCAGTGGTAATGCAAAAGTAGTTCTGAAATTCTCAGGCAACATAGGCTCTTCTGAGTTTGTGCAAATGAACCTACATTAATTAAAAGTCTGGCTGTTAAGCAGTTCTGCCTGGATCCCCTGAGTTTTTTTCTGCTCTACAGAACATGAACTGTCCACATGTACTATGGGCAGTGAAAGCAATGTTGAAAGCTCCTAGGAAAAGCTTACTGTAGTGCTGGGAAGGCCAAAGAAGGAACAAAGGGCAGGTTGATGTCAAGATCAATGGGAGCAGGGGACAGTAAAGAAATGATGTCTTTATATATGGCTACATATATGAACTCTACTGTGACATAATCTTGGGCCCTTGACTGCTTCAGAGAAGATAGAATGAAACAGCTATAAGACAGTAAGGGATGATAGCTAGTCTGGAGCATTGATGGAATTAAGGAGAGAAGATTTTTACATAGTCAGTGGCTTAAACAGTGTCAAGTGTTCTACTGCGACGTGTGCCCGGCAATAACAGCATCATGAGAAAGCATTTATGAGAAATAAGGCAACTGGCATGTGCTTATAGCCAATTTATGAAAAACTAACAGGGCAAAGATATTTGAGAGGATTTGAGGATTTTATTGTTTAAGCTGACTGTAAAGAGTTGAATGAGAACTTTCCCTGATAGCATTGGTCAGCAGAGACTTGATTTCCAGCTGGTGGTTTGGGGAAGTCTAGGAGGAGTGGCCTTGCTGCAGGAAGTATGTCACTAGAGGCGGGCTTTGAGCATTTAAAGAGTCTGCACCATGTCCAGTTTGCTCTCCCTACTTTGTTCTGTGGTTCAAGATGTGAACTCTTAGCTCATTGTTCTGTTATGCCTACTGCTTATGGCTATGATGGACTCCTTCCTCTTGGCATTTTATCACAGCAACAGAAAATATGGCCTCTTCCACAACTTACAGGAAATTACAGAAAATTATTGTTTTAAATTTATTCACATTCATGCATAATTACTATTAATGCTCTAATGTATTTTCTTCTTTTAAAAAAGTACATATTTGAGTTCTTTTTTTTTTTTTTTGGATTTTTCGAGACAAGGTTTCTCCGTAGCTTTTTGGTTCCTGTCCTGAAACTAGCTCTTGTAGACCAGGCTGGCCTCGAACTCACAAAGATCCGCCTGCCTCTACTTCCCGAGTGCTGGGATTAAAGGCGTGCGCCACCACCGCATGGCTCATATTTGAGTTCTTTTCTTGACATTCCACCATGCACGTAATTTTATAGCTCACATAATACCATTCATTGGTTTTCACATTCCTTCAATTATTTGTGAATTATTGTTTTCGGTGTGAGTTATATTTTGTCACATGAATAGAAAATATGTAGCTGTGATATCTATATTACTTTAATTTTATTCTGTTATCATTAATGCCACGACAAATATCTTTGATTAACTAGAAGTGATATAAGAATTATTTCTTGGATGTGGCTTCTTGACATGGAATATTCAGTCAAAAAATCTGTTAAAGAGACTCTCAGTTTATATGACAATTTACATACTTTTTTACTCTTTTTCTTCAGAGACATCTTTCCACAGATTTTTAGAAGAACCTGCATCTCCTTCTTTCTTTAACATATTGAATATTTAAATTTCAAAGACTGTTATTTAATAGGAGAAAAATGCTATTATTTCTTTGAAGTATTGTCTTTGAACATTCTTCATATTTTTTTTTCATATCTTAGCATACACTTCTAAAGGTTTGTTCCTCTTGGATAACGACTCAATCAGGGTCTAATTCTATGACTCATACTCTGTAGAATGCAGACAACACAGAAACATGAAGCAGGGGTAAGGAACAATGGCAACAGCTAATTTTGGAAGACTGGTCAGTCTTCTGGGGTCCCAGCCTAATCTAGAGTATATTATCTTTTGACACCATCCTAAGCAGACTCAAGGTCATTATCTAAAGACTCAACTTTAGCCCCAGTTTTCAAATTTATGTGAATGCCTCCAGAGAAAAGTAACAAGGGTTCTCTGAGGGCTAGATCTTTTAGGCAGAAGATGACAGAGAGCATTTTCTGCTATCCAGGGAACTGGCAAAGGCTTTTAGATACACTGATGCATTGTTAAGTATTTTCAAATGACTTTAATAAAAAAAAGGGGGGGGGGGGCAAAATGTAAGCTGTAAAATAAACAAGGAGGGCTGCTGTCAGACCAAAAACTGCAACAATATACTTTGCAAGTTAATGGGAGACCAAAACAGGAAAAATATCTCTTGCAGATTAATGCTTCTGTTTGCCGTTAAGACAGTTAAGAATAAATTCCTGTTTGCCCTGTGCGAGTTAAGGTTTCTGTTTATGGTTAAAGAATAAGTTCTTGTTTGACCTGTTATGCCCTTGCAAGTTAAGGTTTCTTTTTGTAATTAAGAATACGTTCCTGTTTCTTAGACCTGATGTAAACTGCTAGACAAGTTTTTCAACTTACACTAAACCTGCAACCGTTTTCCGGTGATGAATATCCTTATACTTGTTCCTTCCCTTTCATTGTATTTTTCTAACAGCTGTAACAACTAACTCTCTTACCCTTGTAAACACCTTATCTCTCTTATTAAAAGGACCTCAAGAGGTCAGCAGGGGCTGTGCTCCTGAATTCTGACTTAGAGTGAGATGGCTATCTAGCCAGTTTTAGGTTGCAACACAAAATATAGTTTGCTTTAACTGGGCAATCATGAATTTGGTTGATTTGGCTATAATGACTCTCAAGTTTAATACTACCTTTTACTTCTTAATTTTAAAGCTAGTTCTGGTGGAATCTTTTGCAATTTTTGCTTAATATTTTTATCTTCAAGGAATCTATCTTTCCATGTGTGCTTATGATGGCAATGTTAACTTATGTTCATATTTCTTTAAATTTTGTATTTTGTTTTAGCTTATTTTTACAGTAATTTATTTTTGTCTTTTTTTTATGTGCAGTGCATATACTGAAGAATAAAACGAATCTTTCTCCTAAAGGAGCTCAAAATGTCATTGGGATGGTTGAAAATTTTCTTCCAATGCTCTATTAAGTTTTAATTACATCTTTAAATTTCTGTCACCTTTTCCTGTAGTAATATAGGGCGGCAGGGCTGCGTCCCCCACACCCGGCCGCCCACATGGCTAGCTTATGCCCCGAAATAATTACACGGACACTGTATTCTTTTAAACACTGCTTGGCCCTTTATCTTCTAGGCTAATTCTCACATATTAATTTAGCCCATTTCTAATCATCTGTGTGTAGCACCCCAAGGTGCGCTTACCGGGGAGATTCTAGCCTAGTCCATCCTGGGTCAGAGCTTCATCCTGGGAGCGGGGCATGGCGTCTCTCTCTGAGGCGTCTGCTCCCGAGAGAGCTGTGGAGTCTCTGACCTCACTTCCTCTTCCTCCCAGCGTTCTGTTCTGTTTACTCCTCCCACCTATCCTCTAACCAATAAAATGGGCCAGGGCAGTGCCTTTATTAGCCAATGACCTTCCTCCATCATTTCCCCTTTTTCGGTTTAAACAAAAAAAAGGCTTTAACATAGCAAAATTACATATAACAAAACAGTTATCAAGTAAAAGTTACAACAATCTTTATCATAATTAAGAAAAACTATAACTATAACTAACTATTCTTAACTCCATCAAAGACTCCAGAAAGAAATATTACCTAAGTAAACAAGAACTAAGAAACTTCAAACTCTAGAAATGACAGAGACATCTCGCTGCCTGGATAGTCACCCAAAGTTCCTCTGTACCGTTGGGGCATCCATCTTCAGCCTTCAGGCCCATGGTATCCAGCAGACATTTCCATAAAGCAGGAAAATTCAAAGTCAGTTCAGTCACTATCTGTTGTGTCCTGCAGAATGTCTCACAGACTCTCTCATGAATCAGGAACCCCAAAAGATCATCTCACCTTAGGCAAGTTCAGTAGTCCTCTCTCTGCGGGTTCTCTGTGTCCAGTTTATGCAATAGTCCAGGCAAGAGCAGTTTCTTGCCCAAATGGCTATCAAAACTCCATAACGAGCCTCTTTGATGCCCATCTTCCTCTTGAAGTAGATTGGTGCTGCCAGGAGCAGAGTGTCTCATTGTCATGAAAAGTCCTCAGTTATTAAAACATTAAATGTCCTATTCTGTAATCTTTGAAAGACACGAAGAATGTCTATCTAAAATATATCTCTATATATCTAGAAAATCTAACTAACATGACTACAAGCTTTACTATTATTGATGATTATCCATTAACAACCTATATTTCTCAATTATACAGTACATATTTAAATGAACTACACAATCACAATACCTTAATCAAAATCAGAAACACTTATACATATAACAAAATTGACCTTAAATTTCTATCAATAAAGCAAAATCTATACTAATGTAAATTATTCATATCTATATCATATCCCCCTTTAAATGTAAAAGGACGTTTATAAACCATATTTGGGAACATGGGCGCAGTTTTTTTCTCTCCAAACTGCTTCCTGCTGAATAGGGGCGTCGTTAATTAGGTCTTTCATGGTATAACCTGTGTGCTAGTTTCATCTCAGTTGGCAGTTGAGCGAAGCAATTTTCTGAAGATGTTCACTGCAACCCTTCAGGAGGGCGTGGTCCATCATACCAAATCGGAGTAGAAGAAATGAACAGCGTCTCATCCTCTGTGAAAACAAAATAAGAAACTCCTTTCCAAAGTATCATGTCCTTAGATCCAAATTTCAAATTTAAGGCATTTTCAAAGTATCTATGTTGGATTAGTTCAGCAGCATTTATAAACAAATATCTTTTAGCAGTTGTTTGTCCTTCCTCAGCATTCAAACAATTCAAAGAGAGCATAATAGCATACAGTATCAAAATTCTCTGTGTATTTTCCATCTTTGTGCAGCTTTGTTTTAACCTCTATTTTGTTTATTTTTACTTTTAACTCTTTGCTTTTTGAGGCAGATTCTCTGTATCTTTGACCTGAAGTAACTCTGTAGACCAGGCTGTCTTTGAACTCTCAGAGATCCGCCTGTCTCTGCCTCCCAGGCATTCGGGATTAAAGGTGTACACTACTACACCTTGAACTCACAGAGATCTGTTTTGTCTCTGCCTTCTAGGCACTGGGATTAAAGGCGTGTGCTACCACACACAACAACTCTCTTCCTTTTTTTGTTTTTTACTTTAAGAACTTCAACTTTTAGTCTGCATATATTTTTAACACACTTCAAACCATTTAGAAATTTTCTTTGTCTTTGAATCTCTCTTTACTCTATATCTCTCTTTTTCTGACCACACGAGTCTTTAATTTACCAAGCAATATCAGTAGGATTAAAGGCGTGGCTTTGCCGGCTGGATCCAGCCCATTCCTTAGCTTTCCAGCCTCATGGCGGATATACAGGCTGTAGCCATGTTTACTGCAACAACTGTATGGCATTTCAAGGTCCCTGCCAGCAAGTGAGCTACAACAGACAACACTCAAGTCCTCTCTAGGTAGCCGGCCCTCCTGCCTCAAACAGTCAGAGTTTGCCCTGGCAGGATGGCCCAGAAAGCCGGCATTTTTAAACGGTGCAGCTTTTTTCCTGCTACGGCTAAAAACCGAAAAGCATGTGTTCAGCTTTTCGTCAACACTGTTTAAGTGTTTCGTGGCAGGACCTCTTAATGAGCTGCAGGCTTTGCAGCTAAAGCTGAGTCAGGAAGCCTCTCTTAGATGAGGCGCTTGCTTGCCTCTAGCAAGCAGAGCAGACCGGAGAACACAGCGAGTCTAGTTGCCATCAAACTAATCTTAGCACTTTACTCCATTTATGCTCTATTCAAAAGCTCTGTCTCCCGCAGGAGCCAGACAGAGATCTCAATGGCGGCACAGCCCCAGGAAGTCGCGCTTTAAAATGACACAGCGTTTTTTTTTTTCTGCTACTGTTGCCGAATCAGGAAATCTCTCTACAGCACGCCACCAACAAACAGCAAAAATCTGTGTTAAACTCTCGCTCCCTTATTTTTAAGTCTTCTCAGGTTTTTTAAGTGGGTTTAGTCCATCACGTGGGGCGCCATATTGTAGTAATATAGGGCGGCAGGGCTGCGTCCCCCACACCCGGCCGCCCACATGGCTAGCTTATGCCCCGAAATAATTACACGGACACTGTATTCTTTTAAACACTGCTTGGCCCTTTATCTTCTAGGCTAATTCTCACATATTAATTTAGCCCATTTCTAATCATCTGTGTGTAGCACCCCAAGGTGCGCTTACCGGGGAGATTCTAGCCTAGTCCATCCTGGGTCAGAGCTTCATCCTGGGAGCGGGGCATGGCGTCTCTCTCTGAGGCGTCTGCTCCCGAGAGAGCTGTGGAGTCTCTGACCTCACTTCCTCTTCCTCCCAGCGTTCTGTTCTGTTTACTCCTCCCACCTATCCTCTAACCAATAAAATGGGCCAGGGCAGTGCCTTTATTAGCCAATGACCTTCCTCCATCATTTTCCCATTGATGTTTGTATTAGAAGAATATCAGCTTACCTTCGGCAGTTTTGGAGCCTACTTTACTCTCTAAGACCAGCTTCTGTGTATTTCTCTTAAGCTAGAAGCTAGTATGAGTTGTTTAAAATCTGTAACTTTTAAATATTAATTTAATAAGAAACATTAAGAGCATATTTATTTATAATTTTGAAAGAATGCCCTTTGGCAAACAGTCTTGAAATATTAAAATATAACTGATATTCTAAAACTCCTTTTGCTCATTCATGCTTATTAAAAAGTGAAAACAGCAACACATTTTAATGCTTCTAGGGCATATTATTAAATTATTGCTCTAATTATTGTTGACATAAACAAAATAGAAACACACACTGAAGCACACACGTAAAGTGCACTGACTCCTTTTTCATTTCCACTGAGCGTTCTAAAATAAGGATATGAAGAACAAGGTCCCTGGTTTTCTTGATGTTTGGATACATGAAAACAGAAAAAAATATGTTCATACAAATGCTGTTTTAGGTAAATTATTTTAGCTGTTATCCTACTCGTAAAGAATGGTTCTGTTGCCTGGCATGGTGGTGTATACCTTTAACACATGCAGGTGGTTCATTGTGAGTTCAAGGCCAGCTTGGTCTATATAGTGAGTTCAGCAACAGTCAGGGCTGTATGAAAAGATTCTGTCTAAAGACAAAATGAAACAAAACAGTGCTATTTCCATTTAATTTTAGGATTAACACTAGGATGCATTTTCTTATTTCTCATAATTTTTCAGTAAATGTGATGTGTTACTCAGAAATTGTTTGCTTTGTAATGGTAAATAAAGAAATATTAAAGAAATAAATATTAATATAGATACCTATAAGACACCACTGCCTGCTTTTTTTGATGAAAAGAGAAAGATATATTAATGTTTTTGTGATTAAAACAAGATAAATTCTTTTTATTGAGGCTGACAACCCTGACATGATAATAAACTTTAAAAGATATAACTACACAAAGCACAAAGCCCATTCTGTACAATAATCTTTAATTCAAAAGGATCATATTTTAGGTAGCTTTAGATGTTTTCTGATTTGAAAAAGAATCTAGTAAAATTTACGGTAAATCTATGGTCAAGTTAAACCATCTTTTAATATATGCTCCATCAGGATATTTGTTTCCCTTTTGTCTCAGATTTTTGACCAGTTTAAGAGTTCTATTAGGAAAATCAGAAAATTTTTTAAATGTTAAATTTATATTCTGTATTTGTAAGAGAATCGTTTCAAGGAAGGCTTGCTGTCCTGACCCTGCGGTGAGCACAGAGTGACTTCTGGGGAAAAGTTAGACTGTAATCTAAGAATTTGGGGTTGTGTAATCTAAGTATTGGGGTTCAGAATCTCACTTGGAAGAGTTATGACTAGGAGATGGATCATAATAGCTGGTAGACAAAAGTTCTGGCTCTGTCTTTTCATTTCCCACATGTATACTGGCAGCACCTTCAGCTTTAGCAGAGGCCAAATACAGAGTTAATGTCTTTGGACAGGTTTGTTTCATTTGCGCTAAACTCCACCAATGCATTCCACGATATTATTCTTTCTCTGCCTATAAAATATAGTTCATTAAATTCTACTGGCACAATAAAAGTGCAACAATAGAGTGAGAACAATAGAAGAAATAACACTTTTTAAAAATAACTTTTCCTTGAATTCAGTCCAAATTGGGCCGGGTGGGCATCAGTTTCTAAAGGGACTCCAATAAAAATATTTTTATGGCCTCTTGTTAACGTGCGGCAAGGCAGAACTTTGTGACACTGAACGAAAAAACTAAATCACTCTAAAATATTTACCAAAGTTCATGGTCACCAGTAACAATGAGAGTGGGGTACGAGTCCATCCATACATTAGGGGTTGCAAACACGACTCATGACAGGAACCAGGCAGGTGATTAAAGAACCGAAGTTGGGCGGATGGTGATTTAATTTAAATTGTTGGCAACTAATTAAAATGTTGAATATGTAACATGTAAGTCAAACAAAACACATCTGTGAACCACATGTGACCCTAGAGCAATCTCTGAAATCCCACTTATTCTCAAGGCTTGCATTGTGGGCCTGCCCTTCCAACAATTCTATTACAGCAAACTTAGTTTTAGCAGATACGACATCTTCAAGCCTTTCATGAAGTAGGCAATCAGAATTATAAGCTAAAGCTCTTGTACTCTCTCATCATTCCTCAGAGAGGCTTTTATTCTTTTGAGACTTAGCATCCTTGGGGATGGACACCATGTTTCCTTTTGTCCTTCAGGTGAGACACGCTTTGTGAGAACTCAGCAAGCACTGAGGCTGTTGATTATGAGAAGGTAGCTGATGTTTATATGACTTAGATGCCTTCAGGGTTCTCTAAATATTTGCTAATCATTTAGGAGGGCGAGTTGCTCTATACTGAGTATAAAAGTAAGTTTTTGCTCTTCTTTGATTGCGTGATAATAGTTCTGATGGTGTAGTATCCAATGACTGTATTTTTCTTCTCTGAGCTTAACGGTGAGAATTGGTTGCTCTTTCTGTATTTGCTCATACATTCTGACACCATTTGCGAATTGGCTGGCTCTATGACTTTTGAGAGGTCCTGTCTACTCCTCTACCTTTCTCGGCCCCATAACCTCTTGGGTACAGCTGCAGACACTTGAGGCATATAGTATTAGAACACAGCCTTTGTCATGGATGCAAGCACATGGAAGCAGCTACTTGATGTTTTTAGTCAAGGTTTCCCACTGTTGCTAAGGCAAAAATTCTACCCCTGCTCCTAACTGCATATCTCCACCCAACATTTTAACATCATACCATGTGTTGTGGCCTTTAGCTGGCAATCCACACTTTGTCTGTTTTAAGACCTGTTTCTTCAGGAACATGCTTTAAAAAAAATAGAAATAGAAACTAATGGAAGTAGTTTGATAGACTAACCTCTGACAATGATACTCTTCTCAGGCAAAAGTCAGTATCAGGCTAGTTACAGTGTACAGCACCCGTTAGAGGGTCTTTTAAGAGTGAGGTGTTGGTGAAGATTTTTTCTCATTCTGTAGGCTGACATTTTGTACTGTTGGCCATGTCCTTTGCTGTACAGAAACTTCTCAGTTTCAGGAGGTCCCATTTATTACTTGTTTCTCTCAGTGTCTGTGCCAACCCCACATCGGACAGAGGGCTGGTCTCCAAGATATACAAAAAATTCAAAAGAACAAATAATCCAAAAAATGGGGTCCAGACATAAACAGAGAACTTTCAATAGAGGAATCTAAAGTGACTGAAAGATACTTAAGGAAATGCTCAACATTCTTAGCCATCAAAGAAATGCAATGAGAACAACTGTGAGATTCCATCTTATACCTGTAAGAATGGCCAAAAACACTGATGACAACGTATGTATGCTGGAGAGGTTGTGGGGTAAAGGAAACACTCCTGCATTGCTTGTGGGAGTGCAAACTGGTACAGCCCCTTTGGATAGCAGTAGGGCAATTTCTCAGAAAATTAGGAAACAACCTTCCTCAAGACCCAGCAATACCATTTTTGGGTATTTTGAGTGAGGTAACCCAGACCCAGAAAGACAAATATCATATATATTCACTGATAAGTGGCTTTTAGACATGAGGCAAAGAAAAACCAGTGTACATTTTACAATCCCAGAAAACCTAGACAACAATGAGAACCCTAAGAGAGACATACATGGATCTAATCTACATGGGAAGTAGAAAAAGACAAGATCTCCTGAGTAATTTGGAAGCATGGGGACCATGGGAGAGGGTAGAAGAAGGGGAGAGGATGGGAGGGGAGTGGAGAAAAATATATAGATCAATAAAAACAATAAAAAAAGAGAAAAAAGAGTGAGGGAAAATTAGACATTTCTGAATGGCAAGTCAAGAGGGAAAAGTTCAGCGAGGGCTTTGCAGACCTCTTACTCAAGACTACTGTGCAGAAAGTGGCTTCCTCAAACTCTTAACTGTGTACTCTTACTGTTATCACATGTGCACACACAAAACCAATCGAGGGTGTGTAAACATTAATTTATGTCAACTAACCAAGAACATATCAACAGAAACATCAATAACAGAATAGAAAATGGACATAATATCATCATGTTGAATTTACTCATCATCTGTGGCACTGAGTTCTCCCCTGTACCCAGACTGTTCTGAAAATTGCTTTGTGGTTCCATCTGGCTTTGAACTTGCCATCAAATCCTCTTTTTTCCATCTCCTAGACTACTGATATCATATTGGTGCACTGCTGTAACCAGTTTAAAAAAAAAAAAAACCTCCTGAAAACACCTCCATTGAAAACCTGTTAAAGCTAGTGCATAGATTATGAAGGAATACTCACAGAATTCAAAATGTGTAAATACAGAGTAGGTGGTCCAAGGAGAGTGACTAGCAGGCACTGTGCTCCTACTGTGTGAAATGCTTTGTGAAAGAACCTGTCATTAACTTGTATGCAATTTCACATATTGATTTAGTCAGGAAGGTGTTATTTTATACATTCCAGATGAGTTTGAGGTTCATAGAAGCCTAGTAGCACACATGGGGTTATATAAAAGTAAGTGTTTAATATTAGGATGTGGGTGGCTCTCCCTATAAAAATCAGGTTTCTGGATAATAAATGGTATTTCAAAATAGGTGAACTTTAGAATTTTAGTAGTTAAGGAACTTGGGCATATTTATAACATGGACATCTGTCTTAATATTGAAAATATAAATGACTTATAGATGGATAAAACATTACAATTCAAAGAAGGAAGCAAAGACACAGGAGGAATGAATCACACCGTAAAATAACCAATATTTAAGGTACAGACTCTAATTTAATAGTTATAAAAATCCACATAGTGATGAATCACAGTTTAACCACTCTAAGTGATAGAGACTCTAAAAATAATATAATATTGAAGTCTGGAAGGAATGTCATGAGGTATTTATAAACAGTAATGGGCAATTTAGTAGGTAAGAAAGCAAGAAAATGTGCCCATGACTCATGATCAAATTGTCTCTCTTAAGTATTCAACTTCTTTAGCAAATAAGAATAATTAATAATATAAATTATATTGGTAAATAATTAGAAGCTCACACACGTTTTGTATAAAGACAATCTGAGGAAGATCGAAAAAGTCTTAAATTGCTAGTACTTGGATGATTGAGGACTCACTAAATATATTTTGATGATCATTCATAAATGTTCCAGAATGCAGTTGTTTTAAGTGTATTACAAAGCAAAGTAAAAAAGGATTCAATGCTCTATGTAGACATGTGTACACGATAAAACCATGCAGAATCTGCGTAAGATTAGAAGCCTCTAGTATATTTGAATAATTTTTATTAGTATGAAGATACTTATATTTACTTGAATTTTGGATAAATTGTTTGGGTATAGGTCCAGCAGAGCAGGTTGTGCTGAAACATAGCTTTGGAGAGTTCCTGAGACTGGGGTCTTTTAGTATCCAGGCATCTGTACTGGCCTGCCCTTGGGGTTCTGGCAGGTTCTTCCTCAGCTGTAGTCACTAACAACACCTCTTGTGAGTATTCACTAAGTTTTAAAAGGGCCCTGTCCACCTCCCATCTCTCTCTTTTTCTCGCTCTGTTTCTGCTTGCCTGTCTCCTCTCCTATCCTCTCCTGTCCTCTACTCTCCTGTCCTCCCCTCTCCTCCCCTCCTCTCCTCTCCCTTCCCCTCCTCTCTTCTCTTCTGCCATTCCTGTCCTCAGGGACGGATTTCCCCACTCCCTTTCCCTCTTTTTACTTACCTCTTTCCCCTAATAAAAAGCCCTCTATGTGAACTCTGTGGCATGGCAACTTTCTCTATCATGCTGCGTTCCCCCCCCCCCCCCCCGCGCTAAATTATAACATTGGTTCCCTGATGGGGAAAGGCTCTCCCAGAGCTTCTTCCGGTCCACAGGCAGTTTGAGGCACTCCAGAATCCTGGAACTTGGCCCACATATGGCAGCCTTGTTTCTCCAGGTTACTGGGTCTCTTCATCCAAAACCAGTGTGTTTGTTGAGTCCCTCCCTTTCCCCCACCTCTGGCTACTTTCCTAAGTGAGTGCTTGTCTCTTGAGGATGTGGTTTATTTATTGTTTTTTTGTTTTTTGCCTTTTGGGTTCATTAAGTCCTGGTACCAGGCAACCACGAATTTCCCAAGCTCAGGATCCTTGGGCTCAGAGCCTTTGGCTCCCCAGTTTTCACGAGGACTCACTCTGTGACCTGTGCCCTTCTGAGACCCTTGGGTCCTTCGGGCTTTGCTCTATGGCCCAGGCTCCTTGAGTGATAACTCCCTAGGGCGGCTTATGCTTTTCTTGTTCGATCCTTGCTTGATAAAGCATATTGGATCTCATTCTGCCACACTCATGGGGCACAAGCCTACCAAAAATCTGCTTCCCGGCACTTTATATCCTAATATTTTACAGGACCTTTGCAACATTCTGCCAGATTTCCTGATAGATGAGGGGGGAGGGATTACCCTTTCACCTTTTCAGTCTCCTGCTTTCCCCCTCACCCAATAAGCCTCTTACTCTAACTCTGTTGCATGTGGCATGTCTGCTCAGTGCCAGGGCCCACTACAATGTAATCACTTCACACTGGGACCCTACCCGCCTGCTCAGCCCTCAACAGATCAACTCTCTTCCATCTGCAGTAAATCTGCTTGCTCTTCACTGGCAGCTTTGCCTTCCATTCAATATTGGCAACTGTGTCTCCTGCGGGTCTATCCGCCTCTGACCATTCCCCGAGATGAGAGGTTCATTTTCAGAGCACAGTCCTCTCCTCGCCTTCTGGCTTTTCTCAAAGTCCTGGTACCAGGAGAATATGTCTCTCCAGCTCAGAGCCCTTGGCCCCTGCCCTTGCATGGACTCACTGGGTGGCTTGTGCCTATCTCAAAATTGACTCTCTAAATTCCTGGAATGCTAGAGCACTTCCTGTGCATATTAACTACATTACCTTATAAAAGGGCCCTGCCCACCTCCCATCTCTCTTTCTCTTGCTCTCTGTTTCTCCCCTCCCCTCCCCTCCCCTCCCCTCCCCTCCCCTCCCCTCCCCTCCCCTCCCCTCCCCTCCCTTCTCTTCTCTTCTCTTCTCTTCTCTTCTCTTCTCTTCTCTCTCCCCTCTCCTTCCCTCCCCTTCCCTCCTCTCCTCTTTTCTCCTCTCCTCTCTCTTTTCTTCTGCCACTCCTGTTCCCAGAGGCTAGTCTCTCCCTTCCTTCTTATTATGTTCCCTTTTCCCCTAATAAAAATTCCTCTATGTGAACTCCATTGTTTGGTGTGTTTCTTGCTTGTGCTGCTTTTTTTCTAAATTATAACAGGGTCCAAACATGCTGTGTCCTGAATAAAGGTGCAGCAGAGCAGGCTGTGTTTCTGGATGGGAACGGTGGCAAGCCTGCGTGGACCTGAAAGTTGCTCTGAAACAAAGTTGTTTTTTTTTTTCTTAAAATATATAAGAGATTTTGAATAAAAATGACCAGAATTTTTCCAGATTTGATAAAACGATAAGCATTAATGTTCTATATATACACAAACGAGACTATGCTGTGAGAAACCCCAGGGAAATTGTTTATATCCAGTAAGGAGGAAACATCTGAAAACAGAGGAAACTGTATAAGACAGAGACCAGGCATTTGATCATCAATAATGCCAAGTGTAAGAAGTGGAGCATTTCTACAATGCTAAAAGGAACAACACCCTGCCCAATCTAGAGTTTGACATGCCCTGAAAAGATATTTCAAAAATAAAAATGGGAGGGAGAGGGAATGAAATACAACTTCCTTCAGGAATAAAAAAATGCTAGAAGAATTTATCACTAGCAGACTTGCACTCCAAGAAATGATAAAACAGGTGCTTTGGGCAAAGGGGAAGTGATACCAGATACATAACTGGATCTCCACAAAGGCCAGAAGACCACTGGAAATGATAGAATCTATGGAGGGGGAAAGTCTTATCTTTCTTACTCCAGAATTTCATTTTGAGATATAATTGCTTTTTGTCAGTAACACTGTTCTGCGCAGCATTGTGCCATGCAGAAGTAGGTGGAAGATGTATATTAGGAAAACTACTTCAAGTGATGAGGGCAGGTTTTTAGCATGGGAAGTGGGTGGGTTTCCACTGAAGGGAGCCTATGGAAAGCTGGAGAGATGCTGGAAAAATACACCTTAAGAACACATTTGGCAAGCTGCTTGGATCTTAACTTTAAGCAAAGCTCTAATAACTCAGTTAGATAAGCAACTTAATTTGAAAATGAAAAAAAAATTCAAAGATTCCTTACCAGATAAGATATATGGACACGATATTAGTACTATAGAAGTTGCTCAATACCAATAGATTTCTTTTTGGTGGAAAGGTAACTGAAAACCACAAGGAGGTATCCACATTCACCTCTAAAATCATTACTAAAATCTATTTTAAATGCTGGCCAGGGCACAGAGGAGGTGGTATTCATATATGCTCCTGTATCTTAGTTTGGGTTTCTGTTGTTATAAAACAGTGTAACCAAAAGCAACTTGTGGAGGAGAGGATTTATTTCAGCTTATACTTCCGTGTTACAGTCTATTGCTGAGGAGAGTCAGGGCAGGAACTAAAAGCAGGAACTTGGAGGCAGGAGATGAAGCAGAGGTCATGGAGGGGTGCTGCTTCCTGGCTTACTTCCCATGGCTTGCTCAGCCTGGTTTCTTTTGAAACCCAAGACTATCAGCCCAGGGATGGCATCATCACACAGTGGGCTGGGCTTTACCACATCAATCATCAATCAAGAAAAAATGTACCATAGGCTTGCCCACCAACCCATCTTACAGAAAGAAGCATTTTCTCGATTGAGGTTCCTGCTTCCCAAAGAACTCCAGCTTGTATCAAGTTAACAAAAAACTGATCAGCATTTCCTGATAGAATGTAAAGGGCTGAACCACACTGGAAAAGTTTGCCATCATTCATAAGCAAAACCACATACTTACAAAATGACTTTGACATTGTGTTCCTAAATATTTATCCAAGAGAAAGGAGAGCATTTTTCTACACTAAGTTGTGCTTATGCATCCGTTGCAGCTTTGTTTGTAGTAGTTAAAAGTGGAAACATCCCCAGCACCCATCAAGAGCTGAATAAATAAGTGCTTCATACAATGCAAATCTAACCATACAAAGAATAAATTTTAAAAAGTACAAACTCTATGTTAATCTAAAAAATAATTATGTTGGGGGCAAGAAGCCATGTGCTTCTTTATAAAGAGTATGGACTGCCTGATTCCGCTTCCACGACACTCTAGATGATGAGAATTTCTAGAACATAAAGCTCATCAGTGGGTTGCCTGGAGAAGGGGTTGTGGAGTGGCGGGAGAGATGGATGGTGATCACAGGACTTCAGGATGGCATACCGGCTTCGCATGCCAATTTAGATGATGCTTTCAGCACATAAGCCTTTGCCAGAGCTCACCAAACTGTACTCACATTTGCTTTTAGGCAGTGCTAAGAATAGACACCAAGGTTCTGCACATTCTAGAAAAAATCTGCTAAAAAAAAATGTGCTCTACTACTGAACTACCCATGCCACGCACCTCAAATTTGTATTATTCAAGGAAGTGCAGGCTTTTATGTAGCAGTTATACCTTAGTGAATCTGTATCGTTTTTAAAGTGTCAAATGAGACTTTTTTTTTAGAATGTGGAGGGTCTCCCATTATGTGGTTACCAGATTCCAAAGCATTAATTCTCCTAAAGCAGATTGGCCTCCACACTGGGTTGTAGAACCAAGGCTTGTAGACCCAAGGCAAGAGATGCGAGGTGAGAGAGCTTTCTTACAGGAAGACTCAGGATTTCTGCCCTTGGGAATCCTGATACACATGTGTGAGACATGTGTCTGAGAGCATGTGCAGAAGCCAGAGGAGGGCTTCAGGGTCCTAAGATGTCACTCTTCACCTTATTTCCTTGACATGGTGCCTCTCACTGAACCTGAAGCAAGCTGGTGACTATCAAGCTGTAGCAATTCTTCTGTCTCTCCCTCCCATAACACAGGCATACACAAAGTCACATCCAACCTTGTATACAGATTCTTGGATATGAACTCATGTCTTCATACTTGCTCACTAAGTGCTGCTACTTACTGAGCCACTTTCCCAGCCCCAGCGCTTGACAATTTTTAGTAGTGTACTGTACTACTCTTGTGCATTGTTTACAAACAGAAATAAATCATGTGGAATGCCTTGTTGGGGAATTTTGACACTGTCAATAACATATTCTTCCCCAATGCTTTATTTATGTATCTGTTTGCTTTATATTTTTATCTAGAGTATAATTATGAATACATAAGACTTGTATACAATTAGACTTGCAAACACATGAATACATATTTTTTTAAAAGTGTGAGAAATTGGGGAAATGATCATAACTCATGTTGATTGGGTGTACAAATTAAGCTTATTTAAAAATATCCGAAGGTACACAACATAGCTTAGTGGGTAAAGTCACATGCTGACAAAACTATGCCCTGACTTCAGTTACTGGAGCTCATATGATGGAGAGAACTGGCTTCTGCATCCATGCTGTAGTACATGCACACATCCACCACACACACACACACACACACACACACACACACACACACACACAAGTAAACATGTAAATAAACAAATAATGCCCATCTAACTATGACCATAAGAAACTGGAGTATACTACTTGACCTGAGGGTGGGGAAAAGACAAGTATTCTTCAGTTTGAAATAGATTAATTTTATACAAAAAAAATCAGCAAAATTTATATTTTGCATATCAATTACACTATATTATATGATTCTGAGACTGTAATGTATCAGCTACCCACTTGCAGGTATGTCCAACCTGCAGCTCACAGGCTACATTCATTACAGGATTGCTAAGAAGATGACCTAATAGATCTGTTAATGAAAATGTCATGTCACAATGTCAAAAGATTAGAGAGGGGTATGAGGGAGGGAATAAGGGGAGGAACAGAGAGAAATACTATAATTATAATTCAGTCTCAAAACTAAGCGAAACTTATACTGTATTTAAATATATTAATGAAAAAAAAGAGATTTGACACCCCTGCACAGATATTTTGACATTTTATTTGAATGAGTTTATGGAGGAACATGTTCAGCAACTAAGATTTTTACAATGTATTTTCTGTGTTGTTGACTATGCCCGTGTTTGCAGAGTCTTCAGAATGGCACATTAAATCATCGCATGGAAGCTTGTATTATGAACACCCAAGACCATGGTGAAAACTATAGGAAAAATAGATGGCATATGAGCTTAAAGAGTATGACGGAAATTGTTGTAATGAAAACGCGAGGCCGGGTGTGAGTCTTGGGTGTGCCTAAGGCTGTAGGGAATGTTTACAATGGCCTCAAACACTAGGGAATGTGCAGTTCTTTATGGTACAGTTTGTTCTATAACATTATAGAAATTAAAATTTTTCACTCATTAGTAAAAACTCAAAAACAGTTCCATACACAAACCCCAAATAATTTGGATATAGTCCACCTCTGTAGTGTATGCGCCATGTGTTGATCTGTGGGTTTATACCAACTGAAAACAGCCACTTTTTTTCAAAATGCAGTTCGGTTTGACTTTATTAATTTTGGCATGCGATTAAATATTTGTTTTTAATACAGAAAAAATATGTTGGGAATGTGTGAGTAGAAGTCTCATTTCTTCTTTGGAAATTCTATGTTCAAGTTAGTAGTAAAACTTCCAAGTACAGAAATAACTTCATATCGAGTCATATTTTTGGTGAAAGTCTATGTACAGTGACTTTGTATAGCTGAAATTCACAGATCTAATCTCATTTTCCACAGAAAGAATTTGAACTACTTTGCATCAAAGGTTCAATGGATGTTTTTCTTTCTAAAATTTTTGCTCAATTAAAGTAAACTAAGTCTAACAGACTGGAATTTTAATAAGGGATATTTTCAGAGGATTTTTCTGTTTCATAATATTATATTCTTATGATCCACTTATAATTGTGAAAATATACTCAAATATTCAAAATGAGCTCTTTAGAAAGTTAAAACAATAAAATTAAACTTCAAGGTATAAACTATATCATTATGTAAAGGATACCTGCCTACCATGTTATCGATTCCAATACTATCTTTGTGTATCGATGGCTACAGGGCCAATTTGTTGGCTTTGACATGGGGAATTATATTTGGTGTTCTAATTATTTATCACCTTCTGGTATATCTTCAGAAATAATGGCTAATTAAACAATATATTCACACAGAATATTGTAGAAGATTTTAATGAGGCAGAGAAATGTCAACATTTCAATGGGTGTTAGGTTTTGCTGAGAGCAGCTGGAAGTTATGAACTGCCAATTAGAAAAACTCTGGAAACACGGCTCATCTCTGTTGGCTGTCCAGAGTGTATCTGAGTCTGGCAGCCATGACTTGGAAACAGGAAGATTTAGAGCAGTCCCTGTGCTGTATAATACATTAGAATTTTCAAGTGTATTTGAAAATTTCCAATTTCTGGTCTTATAGATTGAACTAGTATATAATTCAGCATTAAAAAGTCAATCTTAATTTAAATAGCTGACTATATTTTGCTTTACTGACCTTTTGTTGTCGCTGTGTTGCATGGTGGGAAGTGAATGGGAATTACAGGGAACACATAACCGTTTGGTCTGCTCGACATGAACAACTTGCATAGGTAATTCAGTTCTAGAGCAGATGCTTTTCTCAAAATGATTTATATGAGAAATGGACAAAATGACCTTAAAATAACTTGTTCAAACTGTGTTGCTTGAACTTAATTTTACCATTCATCCATTGAACAATGGATTTGTCAGTACTACACAAGAAAATGCTCATTGAAGATTTTATAATAGGATGTTTGTAATTATAACATATGTATGGATAACTGAAACCTTTTGTGTTCACTTTTGTTTCTATAATGGCTCTTTAGATTATCAGTTGTTAAATTACAAATAAAGCAGTACCGTTGTTTTCAAGTCTGAGAATTTTCTATTAGATGGTCTGATCTTAGTTGAGCAGAAGATAAAGATAAAGGGAGTGGATGAGTGTTTGGTCAGAAGGTACATTTATTCATCATAATGTGTGGAAGACAGTGTATTCTGTTCAGCTAAGTTGCCTTCATTAAAATGCACAAACTCTGACATGAAAACCCTGCTAGCTTCGTGGAAAGTATTTCTGTCCTTGGCCCTTGTTATAGTTATTATAAAGGAGTATTGTAAAAAGAAAAATAACATATTGCATTTTGTCACAGGGTCCATTTTTTCCCTTGTATATCTAAGAGTCACCTGAAGGGAGAACCTTTATTATTTACCATTAATGCATACATTTTCCTTTTCTGTGGCTCCCTATATGTATGTGGGGCCCTCACTGTTCTGCTATGAGTAACAATAGTGATTAAATCTAATTAGAACAGATTAAAATGCCACAACACAGAGAAAGAGTGTTTTATACAAAGCGTATACCCCAGGCCTACATTTTACACGTGACATTAGCTCACAACCTGCTCAGCAGCATCATGACAGAGGTGTGAATGTCCACCGTGCTGCTGTTCTGCACTTTCTAATGTGCAGTGTCTCTTCTTTGAGGCAGAGGAAGACCAGCTCAAGGCTTTAAACAACATTTGGTTTTATAATATATTAATTTTACTTATTTTAAGTATAGCAGTTCAGAGGGAAAAGTGAGAACTCTATGGCATCTGTGGTTAAATGAAGAACAAACAGGATCCTCGATTTTGTCCTTTAATAGGTTCAGAAATAATACATTGTTTTCAATTTTAGTAAGATATTTTAAAGTGAAACCCCAGCTAGATGTGATTTAGCTTTTCTTCTAAACAATAAGGAACTGTTTTCTTTTTGTATATGCCAGACTCAGCATGAATGTTTTCAGCGATGGTCCGTCTCATAATGGTCTCCTTTACACACAGGGATTGTTCACTAACATGCAGTTTTATAGTGGGGCAGAGGGAGCCATTACACAGAAATAGATTTGTGCTATAAACCTGTACAGGCATAAGGGAGTGCGTAGATGGAAACAGAAAGAGAAGCCTCCATAAAAACTTCAAAAGGACTGAGCTGTAATTGTAGACTGTAGTAATTTCTTACTTACCTGGTTACCTCTCAGACGTGGCAATCGTAACTTTCTAAATATAACACGTTGTAATGTAAGTCTGATGATCAGAGACTTTTGATGGTACCCAGGAACATCGGGCCATTTAATCAGAAACTCTCTTGAGGGGTAAACTGGTGGGTGAGGATGGTATGCAGCTCGATCATGTGGATCCAAGTCTGTGGTTGTGATAATGAAGATGAATAACAAGACTAGATGCCATGGGGTGTATTTATATGACTGCAATGTTACTGTGTGCTCAGCATTGAATAGAATAAGTTATTGAAACTTCTATAGATAACTTTGTGAGCAAACATCAGAAGCATGAAAATGAAATATGCATTAAAATTGAGCTACTTTTAGAGTCAAACCTGAATGACGCTACTTCCTTCTGAATAAAGAGAAGGCAAATATCATGCCTTCAAGCAGGTGGGATGACATGTTTAAAATAAGTGATTTTTTTCATGAAATATTGTCACGTACTTACTTTTGTTTCTTTTCCATATACTTTCACTGAGAAAATGCATAAGCCAAGGGTAACATTTCCAAAATGATTCTGTGGAGATCATAATAAAAGTTATGTTAGAAATAAAATAGTCACTACTTGCTCTCAAGTACCATTTAATGTATATGTGGGCAGAGTTCGTGTACTCCTTCCGAGTGTATTCATTCGCTTGCCCTAACTCAATGCTCCATCATGAAAATTGCACATATATTTTGAAATTGATTGTTATGACCATCTCTGTGTAATCACCTCTTTATGTCACATTCATTAGACAAAAATATACCCTGAGAAAACCCAACTTCTGTCCTTTGGCACTGCACATAGTGTAAGAAAACTCGAATACAGCAACACAACTTGGCCATCTTCCTCAGTGTACAGAGCTCAGGGCTTATGTGGGGTTCTCTCTCTTCCCATTCTCTTCCAGCTCTTCACCCTGCCTGCAAATTCTTCCCAGCTTATACAACCTTGATACTTATTTTCTTGTGAAAAGTGAAATAAAGAGAAACCCCACAGTTTTTCTGATCACACACGCTGATTCGATGTTTCATAGAATGAAATCTGAGTTATTCTTTAAAACCCGTTCCTCAAGGCTTTTAAGAGAATTGCTTCCCATCTCACCTATTCCAGCACTGCTCCATCAGTGCTGCTGGCTCCTATGTCATAAAGGTTCTCCTCGCCACTGGGTCATTTTTAAAGAATATCTGAACCTAGTAATGTTATGATTCTTTGGGTTTTTTTTTTTTTTTTTGTTTCTTCGAGACAGCATTTCTCTATAGCTTTGGAGCATGTTACGATTTCTTACAAAACCACTTCACTTCAGTTTTGGTCTGTGCATATGACCATGTTCAGCTTTTTCCCACTCATCCCTGTCAAATTCTCACTTCTCCTTCTCTATAAAAAATTGTTACTATAAAAAATGACTAGGGCTTACGCACAGAAAAAAAACTTGTTATCATTTCTTAGTTTTTATAGTTTGGTGTTGTGGAATGTTAGTTTAAAATGAGTAAATTTGTTTATTCTGTGGAATATTTGTTTAATGACGCAAAGATGTGTTGCATTCCTCTGTTTGCTTTTGTTTAACCCTGTAAGGCTGGGTTACTTTGCCTGCCTGAAACACCTGATTGCTCTAAGAAACAGCTGAATGGTCAATAGCAAGAGAGGAGAGAGAACTAGGTGAGGCTGGCATGCAGAAAGAAGTAATAGGAACAGAGGAGAGCAAGGAGCAAGAAAATGAGGAGAGGAGGACAGTGGGGACAGTCACCCATCCACACAGCCAGTCAGGGAGTAAGAAGAAAAGAAAGATACACAGAATAAAGCAAGGTAAAAAGCCCAGAGGCAAAACATAGTTAAGGAGAAATGGGATAATTTAAGTTAAAAAAGCTGGCTAGAAATAAACACAGCTAAGGCCGGGCATTTATAAGTAAGACTTAGTCTCTGTGTATTCATTTGGGAGCTGTGTGGTAGAGTAAAAAACAAATGACAGCAACAATAAAGCAGCCAACTACAGTTTGGCCTATCCAAATCTGTTAATGGTTTTTCTTGAATTGGCCCCTATGATGATACATATTCATGGATTTTTTTCTACTTATAATTCTCCCTTTCTAGATCATATCTGTAACTTTTTTATAGGATAGATTTCAAAAGAAATGAGAAGTAGACTAATGAAGATGGGACTTCATCTAGGTGCAGGGGGAGGGAGATAGTTCAATATAGAAGAAGGAGGGCAGATGAGAAACAAATAGTGCCAAGGTTGTTAGATAAAGCCTCAAAAATATTTTTATTTTGTTTACCTAATATTATACACAATGCACATAAATGTCTGCCTACATACACACACACACAAACACCACACACACACACACACACACACACACACACACACACACAAAGTTAAGCCACTTGGGCTGAGAATGCTGCCTACAACAATCATAGACCAGCAAAGCCCCAGTACCAGGCATAAACATCCTCCTTTTGAGTGGTTGGTAGGGGTATTCCAAATCACTCCCCAAACAGTATAGTTTATCAATGTAGTCCTTGGTTGCCTCTTACCAGTTGGGAATCAGCCCTCTTGTTGAAGACACTGTACATCCAGGAAGTATCAGATTCAAGCTGAATCTGACCTGAAGTCCTCTTTCCTAAAGCCTAGCTTCCATGATTCCTGAAACTATTATGCCAGTTGCCAAGGGGGAGAAATAAACAGCTCTATCCAGCGGCAGTAACTCTGAACTTTGACAATGACCAGTATGACAGGACATGCACAAAGGTGCACTAAGTGGCACTCATGACCAGCAGCTGCCTAATAGGACTAAGGGCCATGCAACAGGAGGAATGTCATTCCTAGTACTGGAAACCACAGCAGCTTCCTGAGCTAGTGAGGTCATGTCCTTAGAAAATAATATATTGCTGCAACTTTGCTCTGTCAGCACTACTCTTTACTAAATTTTAAATCTTTCCTTGTACCCAAAGGTAAGTGTAGCTATCATCCTTCATGAAGGATGCCTCTCTTTACAGCAAATATTGACCATCCCAGAAATTCACAATTGGATACCATGTAGGGATCCACAGATGACAGGGAGCCCAGTCCCGTGGGATCCATCTACAGCTTCTACAAAAATGGCTCAGCGAACACAGCGGAAGTAGTGCAGAAAGATCTTAAGTGCGAGAACACCAGGGAGTCTGTTGTTAACCCATTTCCCCTAGAAATATCTGCATAATGGAATAATGGCAATATCAATAAACATGTTAACATTGAAGTGGGGAAATCTCAAAGGGCTCTCTCCCCCAGACAGAAAACTACAGTCAGAAATGCTTGGTGGGAGGAGAATTGACTGTTCCCAGGGAAGAGCCTCCTTGTTGGTTGTTGGTTGTCAAATGAGTGGCCAGTACTGAATACACACGTAAAGAAAAACAGACTCGGCAGGTTTATTTGTGTGTATTTGTGGATGCACATGCCCATATACCCGCTGTGCGTGTGCAACAATAAAAACTCTAAAAGGAAGCTAAAAGAGAGGGGGAAATGGGAGGGACTCAAGGAAGGGTAGCTGGGAGGGGTTGAAGAGGAGGGAAAGTGATATAATTCTAAAAAAAAAATGTACATAGACCACTTAATACTAGCTTTGCAAACTAGAGAAACAACAACCAAGAGTAACCCATTTTAAAAGTTAATAGTAAGGCACAGTCACTGGATATGTTTAAATGTCCACGAATCTTTGCTCAAGGCATCCTACTCCATCCTTTCTAGAAACAAAACAAAACAAAACAAAGGGAAATATTCCAAGTTATTTTACTTTTAGATTTAAAAATGTAATAGACCAAATCCACCCTATTCACCATCCTTTCCCCTCCTGTCCATTTCCTCCCATGTGACTCACCTATTCCCATATAACTTCATGTGCTCTATTTTTTAAGCTGTTCATTTAGAGTTGTTAATATGCACCTGAGTGTAGGGCCATTGGCTGCAGCAAGAGCAGCCTCCCAGGGTCTCCTGCATGAATAAAACCTGATTGTCCTTCCCCAGGAGCCACCAATTGCTAATAGATCCCCAGCTAAAACTTGCAACATTCTTTGTTTAGTCTTGTGAAATGTGTAGTGTATTTTTGTTGCCTGTACTCATCATGCAGCCGCACAACAGAACCTCTTCTCTTATGTGTGTGTGTGTGTGTGTGTGTGTGTGTGGTGTACACAGGTGGTGCATCCACATGATGTGCAGGTACATGGACATCTTTCTTCTCTCAAGTTGCTTTTGATCAGTGTTTTACTAATGCAATAGAAGACAAAACCAGTACAGTCCCCTACGTTTAATTTCATATTATCATGCAGCGTGTGGCATCACCATTTTGAGTCACTCACCAGAGAATGGAAGAAAAAATGTACATTGTTTGCTAGAGCCCTGTTGTGAATGAGCTGTAGAAGAAGTTGACTGAGATGTTAGAATGGGCGAATAAGTGTTAGAAATGCTGAAATTAGAACATAAATGAGAGCATGTAAGAAAGAGAATTGGGGTAATATAGGTGGGTACAAATGTATCCTGTCGTATCATACCCCCTGCTATTCTTGCCTGGAAATTTATGTGTGTGCTGTGCCATGGTTGATATCTTGTGGGAAAGGTAGCATTGCTTTTAAAGAGGAACACAGAACCCATTATGACCACCCAGCTCACCAAAGGCATCATGGAGCTTTCCAGATGTGCTTTTAAATAAAGTATTGGATTAAAATCATTATCATGGATAGGAAACATAGGACAGCCCTAATATTCTTCTGATAACCTATTTGTGCTACACACAATTTATAGCAGGTATTAATTATCCACATTTTGCAGGTGAGAAAAATTATTTATAAAAAAGAGTAACCTGCGGAAGTTCTACTATTCTGTTAGTCTTTCAGTTCCTTCTAAATATGCTTGAGCAAGAAATCAATATTGGGCATTTGGCCTGAGAAGACTGCTTGACTAATGTTCTCTATTAACACACCTCATGTTAGTAGACCACTGATGTTAAGAGCGGAGAGAAAGGCTTTGTATCTTTGTAGCAGTTCATACCCACATTAATGAGCTGCAACCCAGAGAGCTGAATTCCAGGTGTTTGAATATTTTATATATGTGATTTATTTTCTTCTCTCTTTCTTCTTGTACCTCAGAGGTTCCAAGTACACTTTCAAATGCAGACTATTGTCTGCAAATCAAAAGACTCTGAAGTGCAAAGCCTTCTTCTATTCCATAAACCAGGAAAGATAATGAAGCTTCATTGGGAGGCTCGGCAAAGCACTAGCTCTCACTCGGCCAGGAACATCTGGGTGACTAATTGCTGTGATCCTTAGCCTGCCTGCTATTTAGTACCGGTGATTGCAGAAGGTCATGGGATGTGCTGACACAGAGTGAGCAAAGGACCTCTGAGCTTAAATTTCATGAAGATGGCTTATAGTCTGTGGTACATGTCACCTCTTCTAGCTTCCCTGGGTGTCAGGTTCCTCTCCTGGGGTCAGGTAGCAATTCTTTAGACACCTTCTAGAAGGATCAAATGAAGCTGCAGTCTAGAGTCTCTGCACACATGAGGTTTTTTTTTTTTCTGGAAAGTAGAAACCCCACCTGACTTAAGGTCCAAGCATTTTGTTTTCAATGATAAATTATGCATTAGTTTTTATTCTCCTGCAGCTATAATATCCAGTCATTATATTCTTAGAGAAACACATTTTCTTGTATAGACTTTAATGGTTATCTCTCAAACTGCCAGATGGTTCCTTAAACAACTTAAGAAATTTATGAAATTAATCCCTTCTAAACTTCACATGTAATTCTGTTTCAGTGGCTTCAAACCACGGCTTTCATTTGAATTCTGAGTAAATTAAAGAACAATTTTCCTCATAAACTCTAAAATGCTGTTTTGCTAGCCTCCTTTGAGCAGAGCCTGATATTGCTACAAAGGGATAAACAAGGCAGTGCACAGCGCCGTTGTGCAGCCTCAAATGCTTGCCTTTTTCTTCATAATCCTAATAGAACTGGCATTCCGGGCAGCAAAGAGCTTCTCATATTTTTCCTGAAACCTTCTTATCCAGTTTACTCTTAGATTAATTTTTGTTAGTATTCATCAAGTAGGAACTAGGAAGAAATAGAAAGTTTTGACGTTTGCTCCACTTAGAAGTCATTTCAGTACTAATTTAGGCCAACGATAGCAGTTGTATGCTACAGGGGTCCTAGGGATTCAGGTAGATCGGATGGAGTCCTAGCCCATACCATCATATATCAGACATACCCTCAGACTGAAAGGATTCTGTCCTGGATATTTTATAAAAATCTGACTGAAGGTGATGGTTCCCCTTTTTGTGGTATTTTACATAAATGGGTCACAGTTACCATTGGACCTTTTGCTTACTTTGAAGAACTATTACAGACTTGGAAAACTAAGACAGAGTTCTATTCTTAGCTTTAAGAATTACATCTAAGAAACTTAAAACTCAAGAGTCTTCAATCATTCCAGAATATCATTCTTCAGAATTCATTTGTTTCCCTGATAATGGAATTTGTTCAATGTAATACCAATGTAAGCTTTTAATTAGACTTCTGATGTCTCAGACTCCTTACTGGAAAGTTGCAGGCTGGCTGGAAGTTACCTGCAGTTCTGTGCAAATGCCAAGTGGCAAATCAGCTCCTATTTAAGAGAGACCAGGCACAGGGATAAGGGGGTAAGACAGTGAATAGATGCTTGTTTACTGCAACGGATGCAATCATAATAGGGGGTGCAACTGCAGATTCAGTTTGGGGGTCTTCTTCCGCTACTGAGGACCACGAACCCACCACATTCCTTCCAACATTCTTATTCAAGGCTTTCCCACTCTGCCGTTCCTGCAACAGTGCAACCTACATAAAATAAATAAATAAATAAAGTCACCTGAGTTGACTTCAAGCTTTGTTCTGCAGCTCTTTCTCCTGTTTGCTCACCTATCTTATGAGATGAACCAAGAACAAGATGCTATCTGCCTTAGGCTATGGGGCATTTCTCTTGAAACTGTTACCTCCTCATTTGCTGTTGACAGCTTCCAAATGTGTTTGTGTTTTTGATACTTTTTAAACCAATAAAAAATGAGAAATTATTATCTTTTTCTTCCAACTATCTTTGCTAC
Source organism: Microtus oregoni (assembly GCF_018167655.1). Classification (NCBI taxonomy): domain Eukaryota; kingdom Metazoa; phylum Chordata; class Mammalia; order Rodentia; family Cricetidae; genus Microtus; species Microtus oregoni. The sequence goes on from NW_024543070.1 coordinate 6,016,556, forward strand.
TGTTTAAAAGTCAGCCACTCCTCAAGAGAGTGGAACTCATGATTTAGTTTTTCTGGTTCTCCTCTTCTGCTTTATTAGCATGCCATGGTCTGACACGCTGAGTTCTATACCACAGAATCTGTTCTCTCATGAATCACAGTTGATCTCCAAGACACAGCTTCCCAGTTCATGTCAGTCTTCACCCACTGTAATTTATTTTCCCTGGAAACTTTTTTCCTTTGAAACACCTTCCCCATATGACTTTTCTATTAGGTTTTCTGTGACATCATGAATATTTTGCTCCTTACTGACTGGCTCCTTTTCTCTTCATATTCCTTTCAAATACATACCTTCCATGGAATTTTTTTTTTGGTTTTTAATTGTACTTATTAGTTTTTGTCACCTTGACAGAACCTAGAGTCACCTGGGAAGAGGGACTGTCTCCATCAGACTGGTCTCTCAGAATGACTGGGGGACATTTGTTTTTATCCATTCCTGTACACAATACCATCTCTGGACAGGTGGGGTGGGCTGGCTGTCTGAGAAAGGTAGTTGAGCCACCCAGGGGAATTAAGCCAGATAGTGCCATTACCCTGTGGTCTCTGTTTCAGTTCTTACATCCAGGTTCCTCCCTTGGCCTCCATTGATAATGGACCATGTAACCTGTAAGCTAAAATAAATGATTTCTTCCCTCAACTTGCCCTTTGCCAGTACATTATCATAGGCATTGAAAGCAAGCTGAAATAATAGGAATGAAAGTTTGTATCTATTTTTTTTTTAAATCTCTAAGCCCATCACAAAGTAACTGGATCTTTTGCTTTATTTTTTTTTTAGAACAACCTTTTTTAATTTATGTACCAATCCCAGCTCTCTAACCTTCCCCCTCCTGCTGCTTCCCCCACCTTCTCCCCACCTCACCCTCCCCCCACGATCCATTCTGGGCACGTGAACTTTTTCTTCTCAAATTTTGCCTTCGTCAGATTGGACCAATTTAGGAGCTGCATGACCTGAGTTGGGCCAGGTAAAGATGGCAGATGAAGTGCTTGACTAGACTAGGCAAAGATGGCTCTCGAACCCTGCGTCTAGAGGGTTAAGAAATGTCAACGGACAGAGGAAAGATAGGAGAGCAACGAGTATCTCACCAGTCAAAGCTGGCTCTTGAGCAAAGCAAGTTTGAAGGCCACGTGTGGGGGCCCACAGATGTGAGCCTGTTTCACCTTGATTAAAGTCAGAGAGTTTGAACTTACTTTTACTCTTTCAAAGCGGTTGATAACAGGTGTGGCTACAAGTAAGAGATCCTGAGTTAGGGTGTGGTTAATTTAGTATTTTGAGTATAGAAGTGGATGCACTCCACTTTGCTATTCCTGCTCCCACAAAGGAATTTTGCAGGAGATTCCAGAAAGTAGCTGCCTGCAGTATACTTGACCTATTCCTTATATCGTGTTAATGAAGTCTATTGTCTTCCCCTGCCCTTTGGAGTGAAGTATATAAGCATGTGGAAAATAAATGCAGGCAAATTTATCATTCACTGAATTTCCCTCCCATTTCTGTTCTGTGAATCTGCATTTTATTTTTCTCATATTTTTGTTCCTTTTGCTGAATAATTCTAATCCTTATATTTCTACCCTGGAATATGTGAGTTTCATCGAAGTTGGACCCAGACAGCCACACATCTGGACTTAGACCGTGGGAATAAAAATGGCCACAGGACTGTAAGATGCTGATACAGAAAAGGGAAGAAAGAACTCAACCAGCAAAGATATTTACACAATGGAGTACTACATAGCAGAAAAAATAATGACATCTTGAAACTTTCAGGCAAATGGATGGATCTAGAAAACATCATATTGATTGAGGTAACCCAGATCCAGAAAGACAAATATCATATGTACTCACTCATAAGTGCCTTTTGACATAAAGCAAAGAAAAACCAGCCTACAATTCACAATTCCAAAGAACCTAGACAACAATGAGGACCCTAAGAGAGACATACGTGGATCTAAACTACATGGGACATAGAAAAAGACAAGATCTGAGTAAATTTGAAGCATGGGGACCATGGGAGAGAGTAGAAAGGGAGGGGAACAGAGGAAAATGTACAGCTCAATAAATTAAAAAATTGAGTCTCATAAACTGCTCTGAATGAAGTTGGAACATGATACTTGACATGCAAAAAGAGAAGCAACAATTCTTAATTCTTCTTTTAGTTTAGAGATATTATTTGTCCTTATGAACAACAGAAGTTGATCTGGACTTTTCTTAGGCAGAGAAGTCAAAGCACTGAAGAGACACTCTTCCTGGTTGCCCACTGACTGGCCTCTTTCTCTGCTGTCCTCACAAGCCTAAAGGACTGGGACAGCTCTCCAGCCTTTAGTAAGGACATCAATCCAACCCACAAATGTTCTGCTTTCCTTGACTAAGTCACCTTCCAAAGGTCTTATCCCTACTATCCTCATGTTGAAACTAGGGTTCAACAGATGAATTTTAAGGTAATAGGAAAAAAAATCAGATCAGCATATAGCATTAGTTGTTCTCCAAAATCTATATGCCCCATTCATGAATAATTTGTTGTTGCCTTTTGTTGTTGGAGACAGGGTTATGTGTATAGCACTGGCTGTCCTGAAACTCGGTTTGTTGACCACACTGTCCTTAAACTCAGACATCCATCTGCCTCTGTCTCCCAAGTACTGGGATTAAATTCATGGGCCCAGTTTACCATCCAGTTTATTCATGATAATTTTTCATGAGAGATTTCTTACCAATATTACATACTTACCCGAAGACTTCCAGTGTGTGAGGAAAATGCTTTGATTTCTGCCATGACATCTTTGCAAAGCCAGCCAACACCTTCTTTCAGCTTTGGTTCTCCATAAAGATCATGAATTCATGTTGAGGGGAGATATTTGCAGAATAACTTTAAAAAATGATTTAGCTAACCTGGGTAATGGACATTAATTGCTATTTAATGGTTATTCAGAAATTTCTGGGTGAGTTATTAAGTAGTGTTTACAGCCTGTGTCTTTTCCCACCTAATTTTGTGTTACCTCCAAGTTGATTTTCCTGTTTTTTATCTTCAAGTCTAAGAAATTCCAACTTTGACTTGCAAATCAGGCTGAACTTCTGAAATACGAACAGAAAATATGAAAGATTGGGCAGAAAGGAGAACTTTGATTATGTTTTCGATGGCTCTCTGCTCAGCAAACCATTTTGTAGCTAGACATGATTTTCCTGCAAGATTACCACGCTACTCAATTACAATACCAAGTTCAAGCCATTGCATGCATTCTTTAAAAAAAAAAAAGGAGTTGTTTTTCAGCTTGACTTCTGAATAGTTGGCCGTGCCCAAAATTGTTCAATTCTTTGATATATGAAAAAAAAATTAATTTCTTATTCTTCTTATGTACACAAAAGACTTAAGGCAAAATTAAATTGAATAGCTATGACTGGCTAACCTCTCTTCACTACTCACTGATAGAAGTCTCAGAAAACCTGCTTCCTGTTTTGTTTTTTTTTTTTATTTCCACATGGAAATGATGGAGGAAGGTCATTGGTTAAATAATAAAGAAACTGCTTGGCCCTGATAGGTTAAAACATAGGTGGGTGGAGTGAACAGAACAGAATGTTGGGAGGAAGAGGAAGTGAGCTCATACGCCTTAGCTCTGCTCTCTGTGGCAGACACGATGAAGCTCCGACTCAGGATGGACATAGGCTAGAATCTTCCTGGTAAGTGCACCTTGGGGTGCTACACACATTATTAGAAATGGGCTAGTCCAGATGCAAGAGTTAGCTGAGAAGAGGCTAGATACAATGGGCCAAGCAGTGTTTAAAAGAATACAGTTTGTGTGTTGTTATTTCGGAGCATAAGCTAGCCAGGCAGCTGGGAGCTGGGGCGGTAGGAATGCAGCCTGCAGCTCCTACAACATGGGAGCACCTATTATTCATTGTATCATTGACAGTTGTCACAGGTGAGTCCTGTGATATCCCAATAATTGTTGTGCAAAATTGCTGTCATGAAATTTGTTTCTGTTCTTAGTAGTTGAAATCAGTAGGACCTGAGATCAGCTGTTACTAGGTCAGCGGTTATTAACTCAAAAGGAAGTCTTAGCATTCTATCTTTGACCACTTAGTAATAGTGGAAAAAAAAAAACAAACCATAGGTTAAAAAATCTCTATTGTTTCTGGTATTTACTTATTTGTTATCATTTTCTTATCATTTCTCTATAATTCATCCAACATTTCACTTGTTTCTGTGGGAGTAAGAGTGACTGCTGTTAGCACATTATGCATTGGAAGTCACTTTTTCTTATGCCGACAAATGGGATATGCATTGTTTTACTTAGAATGATAAAACTATTAGAGCAGCACTGTTCATATCACACAGGACCTTTTAGTACTAGAGGTTGCTGCTGACTCTATGGACTGTAGTAATAAGGGTGGCGGCGGGGCTGCGTCCACAACACCCCAGCCGCCTGCCTGGCTAGCTTATGCCCTGAAATAATTACACGGACACTGTATTCTTTTAAACACTGCTTGGCCCATTCTCTTCTAGGCTAATTCTCACATATTAATTTAGCCCATTTCCAATCATCTGTGTATTATGGCACCCCAAGGTGCACTTACCAGGAAGATTCTAGCCTATGTCCATCCTGGGTCGGAGCTTCATCCCGTGTGTCTGCCAGGGAGCAGGGCATGGCATCTCCGCTGAGGCATCTGCTCCAGAGAGCAGAGCTGTGGAGTCTCTGACCTCACTTCCTCTTCCTCCCAGTGTTCTGTTCTGTTTACTCCTCCCACCTATCCTCTAACCAATAAAATGGGCCAGGGCAGTTCCTTTATTAGCCAATGACCTTCCTCCATCATTTCCCCTTTTTCGGTTTAAACAACAACAAAAAAAAAAACAAAAAAGGCTTTAACATAGCAAAATTCATATAACAAAACAGTTATCAAGTAAAAGTTACAATAATCTTTATCATAACTAAGGAAAACTATAACTATAACTAACTATTCTTAACTCCATCAAAGACTCCAGAAAGATACAATACTACCTAAGCAAACAAGAAAAAAGCAACTTTTAAAACTCTAGAAATGACAGAGACATCTTGCTGCCTGGACAGTCACCCAAAGTTCCTCTGTACCGTTGGGGCATCCATCTTCAGCCTTCAGGCCCATGCTATCCAGCAGACATTTCCATAAAGCAGGAAAATTCAAAGTCAGTTCATTCACTATCTGTTTTGTCCTGCAGAATGTCTCGCAGACTCTTTCAAAATGAATCAGGAACCCCGAAAGATCATTTCACCTTAGGCAAGTTCAGTAGTCCTCTCTCTGTGGGTTCTCTGTGTCCAGTTTATGGAATAGTCCAGGCAAGAGCAGTTTCTTGCCCAAATGGCTATCAAACTCCATAACGAGCCTCTTTGATGCCCATCTTCCTCTTGAAGTAGGTTGGTGCTGCCAGGAGCAGAGTGTCTCATTGTCATGAAAAGTCCTAAGTTATTAAAACATTAAATGTCCTATTCTGTAATCTTTGAAAGACATGAAGAATGTCTATCTAAAATATATCTCTATATATCTAGAAAATATTAACTAACATGACTACAAACTTGACTATTATGATTATCTATTAACTACCTATATACATTACATTTTTAAATGAACTACACAATCACAATACCTTAATGAAGATCAGAAATACATATACATATAACAAAATTGACCTTAAATCTCTATCAATAAAGCAAAATCTATACTAATGCAAATTATTCATACCTATATCATATCCCCCTTTAAATGTAAAAGAATGTTTATAAACCATATTTGGGAATATGGGCACAGTTTTTTCTCTCCAAACTGCTTCCTGCTGAATGGGGGCGTCGTTAATTAGGTCTTTCATGGTATAACCTGTGTGCTAGTTTCATCTCAGTTGGCAGTTGAGCGAAGCAATTTTCTGAAGATGTTCACAGCAACCCTTCAGGAGGGCGGGGTCCATCATACCAAATCGGAATAGAAGAAATGAACAGCGTCTCATCCTCTGTGAAAACAAAATAAGAAACTCCTTTCCAAAGTATCATATCCTTAGATCCAAATTTCAAAGTCAAGGCATCAAAATATCTATGTTGGATTAGTTCAGCAGCATTTATAAATAAATATCTTTTAGCAGCTGTTGCTCCTTCCTCAGCATTTAAACAATTCAAAGAGAGCATAATAGCATACAGTATCAAGATTCTCTGTGTATTTTCCATCTTTGTACAGCTTTGTTTTAACCTCTATTTCGTTAATTTTTACTTTTAACTTTTTGCTTTTTGAGACAGGTTCTCTGTATCTTTGACCTGAAGTAACTCTGTAGACCAGGCTGTCTTTGAACTCTCAGAGATCCGCCTGTCTCTGCCTCCCAGGCATTCGGGATTAACGGTGTACACTACTACACCTTGAACTCACAGAGGTCTGTTTGTCTCTGCCTTCTAGGCACTGGGATTAAAGGCGTGTGCTACCACACACAACAACTCTCTTCCTTTTTTTATGTTTTTTACTTTAAGAACTTTAAATTTTAGTCTGCATATATTTTTAACACACTTCAAACCATTTAGAAATTTTCTTTGTCTTTGAATCTCTCTTTACTGTATCTCTCTCTTTTTCTGACCACACGAGTCTTTAATTTACCAAGCAATATCAGTAGGATTAAAGGCGTGTCTTTGCCGGCTGGATCCAGCCCATTCCTTAGCTTTCCAGCCTCATGGCTGAGGTACTGGCTGTAGCCAGCAAGCGAGCTTCAGCAGCCTGTGCTTGCAAACCGCACAAACTGCCTGCGTAAAAGAGTCAGAGTTTGTCCTGGCAGGACAGCCCAGAAAGCCGGCATTTTTAAACGGCGCAGCTTTTTTCCTGCTATGGCTGAAAACCGAAAAGCATGTGTTCAGCTTTTCATCAACACCGTTTAAGTGTTTCATGCCAGGACCTCTTAATGAGCTGCAGGCTTTGCAGCTAAAGCTGAGTCAGGAAGCCTCTCTTAGATGAGGCGCTTGCTTGCCTCTAGCAAGCAGAGTAGAACCGAGAAATTGCTGCTACCAAGAAACCAGGCACAATGCTTTCATTTTGTTCTAGAATTACTTCCCAAGCTGTCTCAGGCTTTATGTGGAAGCAGTTGCCCCACGTTGGGCGCCATATGAAGTAATAAGGGCGGCGGCGGGGCTGCATCCCCAACACCCCAGCCGCCTGCCTGGCTAGCTTATGCCCTGAAATAATTACACGGACACTGTATTCTTTTAAACACTGCTTGGCCCATTCTCTTCTAGGCTAATTCTCACATATTAATTTAGCCCATTTCCAATCATCTGTGTATGGCACCCCAAGGTGCGCTTACCAGGAAGATTCTAGCCTATGTCCATCCTGGGTCGGAGCTTCATCCCGTGTGTCTGCCAGGGAGCAGGGCATGGCGTCTCCGCTGAGGCATCTGCTCCAGAGAGCAGAGCTGTGGAGTCTCTGACCTCACTTCCTCTTCCTCCCAGTGTTCTGTTCTGTTTACTCCTCCCACCTATCCTCTAACCAATAAAATGGGCCAGGGCAGTTCCTTTATTAGCCAATGACCTTCCTCCATCAATGGACCATATGCTATTGCGGAATGGTCTTAAAATAAAATGCTATGTATGCCTAACTGCTTTCACATTTGCCTATGGAAAGTGGTGGCATGATGAATCAAAGCAAGCTACCTTGATGTCACCGATATTACATATCTAAACATAGAAATAAAGCTGCATCTCATTCCAAGCTACTAGTTAAAGCCATAGTCACAAAAATACTTAGCTTTAAGCATTTAATTTATCATTCAAGTTCATTTTGCATCTGGGGTTACAGTTTTATTAGCTATCAATAGTTTCCAATGGACAAGCCAACATAAGAATTCTTTAAAAGCAAAAGCCCAAACTGCCTTCAGGTGAACTGTCTCCAATCAGCTGGCTCTCTATCCATCTTTGGCAGGGCATTGTGCAAGTGCTAACTGCTTCACATGAATTTAGTTTTGCCTGAACTCCATTACTATCCAGATTGTGCTTTTAAAGAAATAATTGTCTTTTTAAACTACATTCAAATAAACATTATTTTTTGCATTCACTACAACCTGATTCTGATTACACAGCGTATGATCAAATCACCAGCAATTTGCTTTCCCAAGTTGCTTTCTTAAATCCACTTTTAATAGATTTATGTTGCCTGTGGATACAAAGTGGTGGAGTAAAACTAAACCTTTCTGATTTCCAAATCAGCATTTAAAGAGCTATAATTCATATTTAATGAAGAAAAACAGCTAAATAAGCATCCACAAGCATTTAAATAGAGACTTTATGCTTGTAAAGTTTTTATCCTCTGCTAAAAGCCCCTTCACCATATATTTTTATTATACTTTGATTCAAAGCGCTAAAAGGAAGTTGGATATTGTTAAATCGCTATTAAATTATAGGAGAACAAATATTACGAATAAATTTCAACTCGGTTAACTAGGACAAGATTGGCATTTTTCCTAATGCGAGCTCAGCATTTAGTTTTCAACCAGAAAATGTTTCATTGCCAACTGAACACGAAACAATATTGAGGCCAGATGTCTCTGACCTTTTGTGTAAGAATGCAGCACTTTATAGTTCAAGGGTAGGCCTCCTGTTTATAAATGACTCCATTGTGGTGAAAACTGACTTTGTTTTACCTGGGAAATTGAGTTTGTTCCTTTTCCCTGGAATAAAGATGGGCTGTTGAGATTTTTTCTTGCCTGAAGGCAAAGTCATATAAAGTTCTAGTATAGTGCATGAGTGTTTGGGACTTCAGCGCTGCTCAAGCAGAAATGTCTTGAGTCTCCACCGTCAAATGCATCACATCCGTGCTCAAGCCAAAGGCACGACCAGCCAAAATGACTGCTGAGATACTCGCTGACCACCAAAGGCAATTTCCCTTTGCTTTATAGGTCTCAACTTTACTTCATACTTGATCTTATTTCTTACCTTTGATTGATACTGAGAGGGGATGGTAAATCAACTGAGAATGTGCTTTGAATACCAAGAACTTAGCATTTCTCTCAGGGTACTGCTCTGACTACATGTGTGAAAGGCACATCTCATCTTCTGGGCAGTAGTGTATTGTCTTCCACATTCCATTATTCTAGACCAAGAAAATAATATTATTGACCTCAAATTCCCCAAGTTTAATCATCTTTGGGATACAATCTTGGTATAATAATAAATTGGCACATTTAGCTTCTTTTGTATTTTCAAATTTTATCAAGTTCCTGATTATAGAAATTTGTTAGTTTAATCTCACTAAATAGAAGAAATAGAAATAAATATTTGTCTTTATTTCAGTTGTTTGATAGTATTTGTCTTTCCAGAAAAGATACCAGTATCCTCACTTCTACTTTTATTTTGTTCTATTTTGGTCTAAAGCATAATTTTGATCAGTGCCCAGAGAGCAGATGGTTGGATGGGATGGTTCTCCGTATTTGGTTCCCACAAACTCACTGTGACTCAAAGTCTCATGCAAGGAAAGGTAACTTTTTATTTGTTCAGATTGAATGACATTTTATTGATTTCTGGAATAAAGCATAAGAGGCACCCAATGGACTGCCTGTTATAATAAAGCAGAAAAAATTAAATGAATTGAACAATTCTCTGGGGTCCTATAGAAAGCTACCCAGAACATGGTTTTAATGGAGAAAATGGCCTAAGAAAATTAAGTACAGGGCCTCCTAGAACTCATCCATTAAGGCCATGACATGTCAATCATTGCCTCCGGAATAGTTAAGGTCTTAACAGAAAAATTTAAGACTGGAGTATGCTCTCGCATCCAAGCCTAGTGTTTGAAGAGAATGAGTCACTCAGCATCTGGAGGACAGCTGTATCCATTGACCTGGATATTTGTTTTTAAAAGACAAAAAGCATCCTGTTCATATTGGAGTTCTCTGTAGAAAAAAAACTGAGTATTTGGCCGTTGCCAAAAGCATCCCCTGCATATGTTAAGTTAGTTTTAAGGGGTTTTCTTGTCATTGGCACAGAGCTCATTATTGGATTCGGGTGGACCTTCCCTATAACGAGAAGGGGTGCCATTGTAACAAACCGGTTGGTTTTGGTTTCCCATTCTTGAGGAAAGCGTTTTAAAAATCTTGAAGATCATGTATAGGAGCCCACATAGTACATTTTTATCTGGGAAATTGACATTCTTAGAGCAATAACATACTATTTAGGCTTTGAAAAATATACACTTTCTTTGTAGACATTTTAAATTTATTTGCAAATATGAGACAATAATCATACTACTCTGAATGTGCCTGAGTTTTTTTGTAAAAATATGAAAAGTTGCCCTACAGATTATTTATTTCATATATATATATATATCATATTTATAAATAATGTGCAAATAATTCTGATTTTTAATGAGTTTTTCATGGTTTATATTTACATCTGTGTCATTTTAATTGCTTCATATTCTATACCATGATTCATTTAATCATTCATCAATTGTGGGTATTTAGATGATTTCCAAATTTGAAGCATAATAAGTTTGCTGTGGTCATAAAATAACCCTTTAGAGATGATGTGCAAACTGCGCTATTTCTTGGGATAAATTTTCAGAGTAGGGGTAGTGTAACAGCATAGTTGTTCATTATGATGATTCTTGCACGGATTTCTAGGAAGGCCATATCAAATTTCATTCAAACAGATCAGAAAAATTTGGTGTTTCATTTCACTCAGCACTAAGAATGCTTTTATTAGACAAATAGTCTTCACCAGCCATTTGACGAAAAACACCACCTAATTTTGAAATGTAGATTTTTAATTATTTTCACATCTGGTGCTCTGCTGTCTGATCAAGGCTTTCTTAGGAGATTTTGCTTAATTCTTAATGATTTTGTGACTGTTTTGGGTGTCGGTTATATAACACATGCTTGCTATATAACTAACCCTAACTTTGTAGTTTTAGAAGGGACTCTTTCCATTTGATTTTTATTTTTATATTTTAATCACGTTAATCTTAAAGTTAATAGACACACTCTTTTAGTTCTTGGGCAAAGCAAGTCAGGCAATGTGTTACACTCTGGGAGTAGTGGACCGAAGCCAGGCAGACTGCAGTTCACATCCCATGCTGTGAGCTCAAATGCAAAGGCGGCAAACTTGGTGTGAATTCACACACAGTTTATTAAGAACTTGTGTTTAGATGGAGCAACAATGAAGTTATAGGTGAGGCCAAGGTGAATGAGCCATTCTCTGTGATGACTGCAGAAGCACATTAACTGCCAAGGTCATTAAGGTCACACGTGGCTCAGTGCAGATTTAATTTACTAGTGACCTTTTAAGGGTTGTTACCTTTTCAAATACATTTTCCCCCCAGGGAGGTTTATTTCAGGGAGTCCACCTAGTGGGGCTTGACTTGTGTTCACTTACATTTTTTTTTTCCCCAGGGAGGTTTATTCGGGGGGAGTCCACCTACTGGGGCTTGACTTGTGTTCTGGCCTCCCTCCACACTCATATTTGATCACCTAGCCTAGGCTGACACCGTTAATAATGGTTAGATTATTAAGATAGTGCCTTTGGCTAGGAGCATTGTCCATCTGGTGTGCATTTAGGACTTGCATTTCTCCAGGGCTTTTCTGACTCTACATGACAAATATTCCTCCTGTTTAGGAGTCTTGTTTGTTTCTTTTTGTTGCCCCCTCTGTTATACCAAGTCATCTAACAGCATTAGGGAGACAGATATGGCGTGTTCTCCAGTAGCAAATAAATTAATTATAATCAGAAGGATGCCACTTTTTATCACACATATTGAAGGCTTAAATGTTGAATTGACGTCTCTAATGGCTTTCATAGAATCATAGCCTGGTAGAAAGGATAGAATGGATTCTTTTACTAAAAAAGGGTTTATTTCTCACCATTGCTTAACATCCATAACATCCTAGAATTTATCATGTTAAGAACATACATGTTTACTCTAGGTGGTTAAAATAAGATACATTGTGATATTTTTCTAGTAGAATTTTTGTAGGCATTGAATCCCTTCTTTTTTTCTCCCTTATTATGGTATACTTGATTTTTGATCACAACATTTAATTATGAAAAACAGCCTTAGTAACTAAATTATGGAGGCGATAGAGGTGTTATGAGACTTGAACATAATATAGCTTGGGGCCAGACTTTGAAAAGAATTGCAAAGCCCTTCATAAATCCTATGTACAGACGTGGTTATTTCCAAGAACGGTACAATATCTTCTCCCTTGCCCCAGCTTTGGCAGCAATCACTTCAGATGACAGATAGGATGAATGATAACACTGGCTCGGGAGAAGATAAAGGATGGAAACCGCAGGACAGGGGACTATCTGCTAAGATCGTTAAGTACGGAGAAGGAAATGTTTTTCTTGGAAGGAGGGCAATGGAGTTGCTTTGTTTGTGCTTAGACATATGCGTAGACCCTTAATCACTCTGTGGAGCCAAGGCGCCAATGCATTTGTAATGCTGCTACATTTGTCACACCCCTCCCTCCTGCCGTTGAGTCAGCATGGTGCAAGCATATCAGCCTGCACTGCAAGCTGCACCATTAAGAGTAAGTTGCAGCCATACTGCTGTCTGGATTAACGACACTGGGAAATCCACAAATTTCATTTGTTTTTCCATCCACAGATGGGTACTAGAAAAAAATACATACATTTCTAAGTTGAGATATGGATATAGTCATGAAGTTGAGATGATTTAAGGGGACTGTGAAGCATGTTATATAATACGCAGTTAGTTGAATCAATGAATATTAAAATAAATATAGTTTGCATATAAAGCACATAACTGTAGGATGTTAATTCTAAGTAAAGAATAATGAGGAGTAAAAAAGATATTGATCAGAATAGTGTTGATGTACTATGAATATGGCAAAAATATTGATAAAAACATATTCAGAAAATGGATGGCTGGATGGTCTGTACCATTACTTTGAGTTGTAATAATTAAAAATTTAATTTCTTAGGTAGAAAAAGAAGTTCAATGGCAAGCTTGACAATGGCATCTCTCTGTTATTGGTAATAGACTTCTGGACGAGAATGGGGTTTAGAGGCTCTTATATGTAGGCATTGCTCTCCCAATGAACTGCAAATCAGGGAGGAACTAGCCACTGATAGGCAAAAAAAGTGTAAAACTTTACATTTACAAGGTGCTCTAGTCATTCTGTCATATCTATCGCATTATCTCTGCAGATAAATTTGCCTTTTATATTTGTGTAATTCCCCCCCCCCCCGTGCAGAGAGCTCAAAAAAGCAAATCATACCATACCTTTGCCTTCTTTTGCTAATTTACTAAACTCAACATTTTAGAGAGTATCTGTCTAAAAGAGATTACTTTTTGTGGTACCTGTTGCTTCTAGCAAGCCTTCAAGTGGCCATTAAGATTGCCTCACGATGCCAGAGCTTCTGAGATTGCTTTAATATTCTGTAAGGAAAAGACACTGACACTGTACTGGTTCCTGATGTGCCTCTGAAAGAAATAAGAAGCAGCTCCCATTGGGTTGCTACCTGTTCAGCATTATACAACTCTGACCCAAGAAAGAAAGTTACTCATATCCAATGAGTACTTGTTGTGGGAAATAGAATTATAATCGAACCCTTCCTAGTTTGCTTTACTCGTTCTATTGGATGTATCAGGACCACTAGTAGCAATTAGTGTCAGTTTCTAAAATACCAGTGCACTGAAGTGTAGCAGGATATCGTTGAGGTTTTTCAGAACCCCAGCAGCATCTGCTCACAGGTTAGGGACCTCTGTTGGGCTTTGGGATAAGAGGATGGCTACAGTACAGCTATTCTGCTTGTTATCTCAGAACCTGCTAAGAATAAGGAGGCATCCTCCATCGCTTCTAGTTTGGGGGTAAGACAAGCAAATGCTTTGTTGTTGAGGAAAGCCTTTTCACACCCAGCACGCTCGACTGCTTGTCTTTACCTATTTGGAAACTGACCATGCTGGAAAGCTTGTTAGACTTGTGGTGAAGAGCCACTCATCAAACAGACGTGCCTTTAGCTCTTGGCTCTGCTAGTTATACTGTGTTTGGGTTAGATATAGTTCTGGGAATTTGCTTCTTCAATGTAAGATGAGGTAATCAGAGGGCCCAGTGTAGTAGGCTGCCTGTGAAGAGTCAGACACCTCTTACACACCGCTTTTGGTTCTATTAACATCATGTCATCATATTCCTTCTGGGAAGGTTTAGTCCTGATAACTTTTCCTTCCTATTTAGGTTTCATCTGATGCCTCTGGAAACCTGTGGAAGTCACATAATGTGCATATCATAACAACATGCGATTATGACTTCATAGTCATGAGAATATTATTGACTAACATGCTGCTCTGACATAGATAAATGCAGTTCAGATTTTTTTCTGTGTAAACATCTTTGAGCCCCATTTCATTAGACCATTCAGAATGTCTTGAAGGGGATCAAGTTAACAACGCAGCACCATTTTGACTTTTCCTCAGTTTCCTGTTTTGCTTTCTCTAACTTCACTTTTTATTCCTATGATAAGGTGCACAAATGAGCTATCTTAGCATGACTTTAGGATCTCTTCTCAAGATAACACATGTCCTTGACTAGGACTGATAGAAATATCAAGCTTTGTGAGTTTGCAGCTGAATCATTAGACATCATAGTTGGGAGCATCACTTGCTAAGATTCCCGGATAGTGGATTAGGGTGAGCCTCTGTGAAAGGTGAGGTGTTGAGGTTCATGGTGACTATGATACCTCAGAAGTGTGAGAATAAGGTAACTATCAAGAGCATTGAGTTAATTGTCTTTTTAAAGATACTCTGGAAAGTTTAAAAATAGAAACAGCACACATATCATTAAGTTATCAAATAAAGGTCAACTGTAGAAGAAGCCCTCTAGGGCAGAAATAAAGAGGTTCTGGCAGCTTATGCTGCTGGGTGTTGTCAAAGTACCAAGTTATGTGTCTTCTTTTTAAGAATCACAAAATGAATCATTTTTATTATATTATTTATCATTTTAAACAATTTTTAAATATAAATATACATTGAACATATTTTCCCCTCCTTCAAGTACTTTCAGATCCTCCCCCTCCCTACCTACCCATCTTTTAGGTTCATTCTCAAAAAAAAAAAAAAGCCTAAAGCAAATCCCCCAAACCAAGAAAACAAAATAAAAGACTACAAAACAATAACAACACCAAAAACAAAGCACCAAACTGTGACAAAATGAAATCATAAAATATACATGTGGAGTCCATTATATGTTGGTTAACTACTCCTCAACATCAATCCCGCTCTGGAGTGGTTGATATACCCAGTGTTACTCCATTGGAGAAAACTGATTTTTTTCCCTCTCCCAGAAGATATAAATGATAGTTCAGTTGTTAACCTCTACTGTAGTGCCAAGTTTTCATTCATTCATTAATTTTTTTATATAGCAAAGTATAATAAGATAAAACAAAAACTATCACATTGAAGTTGGGCAAGACCAACCAACAGATGGAAAAGAGCCCAAGAGAAGGCCCAAGAATCAGAGACCAGCTCTTTCACACAGTCATAAAGGAATCCAAAAAACCCACTAAACTGGAAGCCATTATATATTCACAGAGGGCATGGTGTAGACCTGGGTGGGCCCTGTGTATGCTGCTTCAGTCTCTGTGAGTTCATATGAACTTTGGTCATGTTGACTTGGGGACCTGTTCTTGGGGTCCTTCAACCCCTCTTGCTTTTGTACCCTTTCTGCATCATCTTGCATGGTATTCCCCAAACTCCGAGGGGAAGTATTTAATGGAGACATCCCATTTAGAGCTATGTGTTCTAAGGTACATATCTTTGTATGTATACTGTCTGGCTGTGGGTCGCTGTATTTGTTCCCATCTGCTGCATTGAGCAGATTCTCTAATGATGGCTGAGTGAGGCACTGACCTATGAGTATAAAGAGAATATTATTAGATGTCATTTTATCACTATGCTTTTTTTGTTTTTAGATCAGTATGACTTTGTTTTGCCCTAGTTCCCTGATCTATCTAGTCTCATGTACTTGGTCTTTCAAGCATCGTCAAGTATTGGTTCCATCTTAGGAAGTAGGCCTTAAATCAGATTGATTATTGGCTGGTTACTTTTACAAGCTTTGTTCCATCATTGTCTTAGTATGTCTTATAGGCATAACATCATTGTAGATAAAGAATTTGTGGCTGTCTTGGTTTTACATTTCTCTTTTGATAGCATGTATACTTTCTTATACTAAAGATGCTGGAACATAGGGCTGAAGACTCTATGACATCTCAGTGTTCAGTGAGTTGTTTAGATTTTTTTCTTCAGCAACAGATCCTTGCAGTTAGTTTGTGGAGAGCAACCTACAGTATTGGCAACAGCCTGGACTTTTTTTGGGGGGGGGGGTGTCATGAGGCCCCTTTGGCCAACAACTCAATTAGATACAACCCAATCAGGATACTGGAAGCTTCCTTTGGTTACAAAAAATGCCAGTTGGTCCCTCCATGTAGGAATCACTGTGCTTATAAAGAAATAATGGGGCATGGAGAAACAGGGAAAATAGATTCTTTTACAGAAAAGCCCAAAAATATCTGATGATGAAATAACTCTGATTCCTGGTAGACAATCTAGTCGATCTTACTTGATAGAGAAGAGCATCTCTCCCACCATTTCATGGATGCTGCAGAAACACCTATCAGGTAAGGATCCTGACATTTTTAACTCATTTTCCTGAGTACCCATTCTTGTTACCCACCTTGTTTGACTTGAGGCCAATTGAGACTCAGCAGAGCCATGCAGAAGAATGAAGTTTCTGATTAAAAAAAATTTGCTTAAACACTGAAGGAAATTAAAGGTTAGCTCCTATGTAGCACTAAGACGTGGAAATACTTGTGTAGCAATATATTGTGAGGATTTTATATCATGTGCTACAAACCACAAGGGTAAATCATAGAGAAAGCTCACATGATAACCCTATTCCATACATTAGGATCAAGTGACTTGGTAAAGTTGAATAGTTGGGTGGATTCTTGAAGTTTAGAATAATATGGAAAGTCAGGGTTCCCTGCCCTGTGGAAGGTCCAAGGTCCTCCCCCCTCCGTCCATGTCTAGGAAGGTGAACATCCAAACCAGCTAGGCTCCCACAAAGCCAGAACATGAAGTAGGATCAAAACCCAGTGCCATTGTCCTTGGCTTCTCATCAGCCCTCATTGTTCGCCATGTTCAGAGAGTCCGGCTTTATCCCATGTTTTTTCAGTCATAGTCCAGCTGGTCTTGGTGAGCTCCCAATAGATCAGCTCCACTGTCTCAGTGGGTGGGTGCACCCCTCGTGTTCCTGACTTCCTTGCTCATGTTCTCCCTCCTTCTGCTCCTCATTGGGACCTTGGGAGCTCAGTCCAGTGCTCCAGTGTGGGTCTGTCTCTATCTCCATCCATCACCAGATGAAGGTTCTATGATGATATGCAAGATATTCGTTAGTATTGCTATAGTATAGGGTCATTTCAGGTTCCCTATCCTCAGCTGACTGCTCTTTGGGCTGGAAAAGGAGGGGGAGAGGAGTGGGGGAGAGGAAGAGGGGTGGGAGGAGGGGGAGGGAAATGGGAGGCTGGGAGGAGGCTGAAACTTTTTTTTTCCTTTTCTCAATAAAAAAAATAAAAAAATTCAAAGAAAACACACACACACACACACACACACACACACACAAGAATAATATGGAAAAATGTCACTGGTGACTGTCAGTAGAAGTGCTTGGCAATGACAACCCAGCTTCTTGAGCAAAGCTTTCCCTTTTGAAGGCAGATACTGCTTACCTCAAAACATAGGACCTGGTAGATGCTGGACTGACCCTGACCATGCGATGAGAACTTGTCTTGTGAGTTGGACATACTCTGAAATATAAGGCTGAATAGACACAGCAGCAGTAACTGTGAAAGAGAAATGATGTATTTGGGGGATTGGGCTAAGCAGGCCTTGATGTCTTACCAAGATTGTTGATGAGTGCCAAGTAGGTTCATCTTCCTTACCTTCACTTTCCATTGTAAAGATTAATAATTAATTAATTCAGTGATCCTTTAATGATACAGTGATTTTTTTAAAAAATGTGAAATGTTGAGAAAAAATGATTTTTTTTAAAAAATTCCTTTTGGCATATAAAAGGGAGTAAAACATTTTCATGGCAAAATTTAAATCACAGTGAAAGAAAGATATGAAATGATAAAAACTGTTCTTTTTAACCCAGTCCTTTTCCCTAAAGATAATCCTTTAATAATGTCTAACAGCCTATGCATTTTTGATCAGAAATAAATATGCATATTAATATCCCCATTGTGTTTGTGTCTTTTAAGAAAAAATTACTAAGAAACCAGTTATACCACACAGTGTTGTTTACTTTGGCTTTTTCCATAGGCTATATTATAGGTGATACTATTATTCCAGTTTAATCAGTAGAAGGAAACAGAATAAGGCTGAAGGGTAGCTCATTCATAACATACTGTCTAGACTGCTTGAAATACTAGGTTCAGACTTCCAGCACAAATAAACAAA
Organism: Microtus oregoni; assembly: GCF_018167655.1. Taxonomy (NCBI): domain Eukaryota; kingdom Metazoa; phylum Chordata; class Mammalia; order Rodentia; family Cricetidae; genus Microtus; species Microtus oregoni. The sequence goes on from NW_024543070.1 coordinate 6,035,042, forward strand.
ACACTTTCCAGACACCATTTCTACTCTCATAATTTCTCTCTGGATAGGCCTTTTGGCTAGTTGAGGCCCCTTACTTTTTCTTTCTAATTCTACAATAAAAATTCATACACTAGTATTTTAATTTCTGACTTTGAGTCAGTGAATTGATACATTTTTAATCTCTATAGGTATTGAGTAATTGCCTAATTTTTCAAGCACTGTTTGACCTATAATGCCTTGTAAGGTGACTCCTAATTTATATCTTTCATATTGAGTCCTTTTCTATTATGAATAAGTTTTAGCAATGCTTTTCATATTCTGAGTCCAAATAATTTGCCTTATGTGTTTGTTGAAAATAATTTCTCCAAGTCTATGGATGTTGTTCTTAAAGACATTTTTTCAAAGTATAAAAAAATTAAATTTGGCACAATATAGTTTGTTATTATTTCTTTTATGCTGTATGTTTTCCATGTGCTGTAACAAATATATTTTTGTTAGCATTACAATTATTTCTCCCTTTTCTTTTTAACTTTTGTTTTTATTTCTTTTGAGGTCTTCTCTTTTTTTTTTTCATAGAATCAGCCAGAGGCAATGCAGTTCTGTTGATTTATCCTCACTGAATAATAAAGCAGTTATCAGACGCTCAAATAAAGTAACGTTCTCTTGATGAAGTTTTGCTGTATATCATTCTAAAGATTTAAGAATCCTCTTTCTTAGAGAGATAGCCTCACTTGCTACTAAAGGGTGGTTGTTCATCTATGACTTTATATCTAGTTGTGCATTTTTAATTTGTGGCCCCAGAGTTTCATGCACATATATTTAGAATAGTAATGTCTTCTTGGTTGACCCTTACCCTAATGAGAACATTTGCTTTAAGTTTGAAGTCTATTTTGTCAGATTTTAGGATAACGGTAACTGCTTGATTCCTGGTCCTACTTGACTACTTTTGTTCATCTTTTACTTAAGGAGAAAATATGTTAATATTTCTTGTAGACAAAGATAGATGGATCTTTTTCTTGATATATTTAGATAGTCTGCATCTTTTGAAGGGAATATTAAGGCCATTAACTTTTAAAGGTATTATTGAAATGAGTGTTTTAATTACAATCATTTTTGTTGATTTTTGGTGTTAATTGTGTTCTCAGAGGTACATTGTGTTTTAGTAATTATGGCTTTATTTTTATTTTCACAGTCTCTTGACTGTGCTCATTCCTCTCTTTAACCTGAAATATTACTTCTTGCATTTTCTTTACATTTTACTTGTTCGATAAAAGTTTTTAGGATGTTTATATCATAAAGGTTTTCTTTTTCCTTCAAGTATGGTGGATAGTCTTAGCAGGCATAATAGTCTAGGCTGACCCTTGTGGTATTTAAGACTTCAAATGCATTATTTCCAGTTCTTCTAGATTTAAGAGTTTCTATTAAGAAATCAGCTGCTCTTCTGATGAATTCTTCTTTATATATGTCTGTGCCTTTTCTCTTACAGCTTTAACTACATTTGCTTTGTTCTGTATACTTACTCTTTTAAGCATGACATGCCATGCTGATTTTCTTCCCTGGTTTTGTCTATTTGATGTGTGGTATGCTTCATTTATCTGTATGGGTGTATCTTTTTTTAGTTTTATTCTACAATCTTGTTGAAGATCTGATCTATGAACTGGAACTAAGATTCTTCTATGTGTATCATTTGAAACACAGCCTGTTTCGTTGGTCTGTCTTGTGGATTTTCTAAATTTTTCATATTCTTTGTTTATTGCATCTATAGGCTCTACTTTAATGAATTCTATTTAAAAATTCTGGATTCTAAATTTTGTGTATGGTCTGACTCAAGAGTTGATCTTAATTTTTCCTTTCAAATTATCAGCATGATTTTTATAGTCTTTCTTTTTCTTATGGATAAACCTTGTCAAACATCCAGTAACCAAAGGTACATAGGTCTATTTTTTTTTGACATACCATGTAAAAGTATGAATCCCTGATCATCACACTAATTAACCAAAAAAAAAATGGGATCAGTTCTTCCTTTGTAGTACTGGTATCACAGTTCCCTTGCCTGTTGTATTTGATATCTTGAAACCAGGTGTGAAAAATCCTCCTCATCTTTCTTTCTTTCATTCTCCCTTATTCCTTTCTTTCTTTCCTTTCTTTTTTCCTTCCTTCCCTCCTTCCTTTCTTTCTTCCCTCCTTTCTTTTTTCTTTCTCTCTTTCCTCCTTTTCCATCTATCTTTATCTTTTCTTCCTTTCCTCCTTGCTTCCGTCCCTCCTTTCTTTATTCTTGCCTTCCTTCTTCACTTTCTCTTTCTTTTGTTTGCTTCTTTTTCCTGTCTGTCTTTTTTCTTCAAAATGCCCCAATTATTTCAGAACCTTTTGCATTCCATTCTAAATTTTAGAATATTTTAGCAATTTCTTCAAAAGGCATTTTGGACTTCATGAAATTGGCCATATAGTTACGAGAAAAATTTTATGTTATCCAGTTTGTATACTTCCTACAATGCTGCAGGTTGAATTTCATCTAAGAAATCTACATTTTGAAAAGAAATAAAAATAACATGTATATAGTTCTAAATGTTTATCTCATTGTTTCAATGTTATTTATAGGAAAGACCTCTCTTCTTTAGTGTTTAAATGCTCCATCAATTGAGTTTTAGCAGATGTTTATTTTTCAGTTGCCTGATGACCAAAAATACTTCAATGTTTAAAATTATATATGATTCATAGTGTATGGTTTGACATGAGGTTGTACTTATGATTGGTTACACATTTGTTTCCTTAGTGTTTTATCTGCTTCTTGTATACTTAGTTTGAGTGTTGAGACTTCATTAACGATCAGAAAATGGTTTTATTTATAACTTAGATCTAGATACAGCTTAAGGTTTACAATGGGGTGCTACAAACTTTGTTACATCAAAACCACAAATAATTGCCACTAGTTACATACCACGTCCTGATTATAAACAATCACATGCAGTATTGCCAGTTAATTAGAGTTTGCTGAAAAGCTAAGGAATGTTTTATGTAGGCAATTTTACTTAGGGCACTGGGATGTTAATGTTAAAAGAGAAAAAGCAAACTATAATTTGTAAGCCTTTGTAGTGTTAGGCAAAATGCCAGGTACTTTGTAGGTTTATTTGATTTAATTCTTTGAAGAAATCTATAAATTGGCAATATTAGCAGCATTTTATAGATAGCGTACGTAAAAAGATGTACTTTAAAGAGCATGGCTGGCATCTAAACAAGCTCTTATTTTTAGAGTAGAATGCACTTTTACTATTCCAGATGCCACTGGGAATCTAAACACTTTCATTATTAGAAAGGGGTGAATACGGAGCAGTTGAGTTTCTCCTTCAACCTTGCAGCCAATATGTGACAGCCAGAGGTCAGAAACCACATTTCTACTGCGTAGGTTCTACTACCTAGAAAGTTACACACTAGATTCTCTCTTTGATTTGCCTAGGAAGCTACAGAATAGATTCTTTCTTTGGTTTTCGATGTATAGTTTTTGGAAATGTACAAAATGGGTACTTTATGTTGCTGGAAATAAATACCTATAAGGTGCTTACAAATAGTGAATGCTCAGCCATAGCATAGATGCCACCACTGAAGACAGTGCTGGGACCTCCATCTCCCTCTCCTATCAATGCCTTACCATTAGCATGAATCGGTCATCACTCTTTAATACAACGCTGTGAATTCAGTTCTACTGATTATCATTTCTTCAGACTATTTTTATATTTTGTACTTCATGATTCTGCTGATACTTATAAGCTGAATGAATAAGAAGGGAACAATATGTAAAACCCATATTGGTACCAAGAGTACATAGATAAACGTTCTAGGAATTTTAGGGAGTGGTGTTATTTGACACAAAACTATCTACCAAGTCAAAACCAAGTATAAAATTGACAGTCAGATGAGGAAAAGTATTGTTTAAAGGTCATGGTTTCTAGATATGGCCACAGATCTTGGCCACCTGCTGTAATAATTGCATAAAGAATGATAGATTATTAAGGTACCTGGGAAAGATAGGGACACATTATTGGAGTTATTACAGAGAGCCATGGCACTGGGGTAAACAGATGTTACTCTCTCTATGACTATCAGGACCAGTGCCAATTTTATTCACATTTTAAAGAAACTGAAGCTCATATTTAAGGGAATTACTTCTGACTCTTGAATTTGATACTAAGTAGTTTAATGCCTTTGGAAATAAAGTTGTTTAACATACTAGCTATTTGTCATATGTGAAACTTAAATTGAAAGTAAATTAAATGAAAATGCAGTGCTCAGTTGCATAACCCGTAAGTGATAGTTAGTCCTATGTACCCAATCGCTACTATGTTGAACAGTGAAGAAGAGGATTTTTATGGTGGTTGAAATTTCTAATTGATGGCAAGTATTAGTTAATTCTTCCTGGCTTCGCTTTCTACCTTTGTAAAGTAAGAGTACTCTTATACTTCTCTACTATCCTGAGCTTTGAAGGGATGACAGTGTATACCGAGATGGGTAAGATTAGGTTGTAATAATTTCAAATTGCCATAAAAATACCAGTGAAATGTGCTCTCTGCTTTGCAGCATGCTCAGTCCTTGATGAAGAAGCTCTTCACTGCAGCAAAGGAGAAGGAGGAGTATGAAACTCAGCCTGGAATGTGGTGCTCCTTTGCCAGGATACTGCATGCCATATATGTGTACATGCCTTGACCAAGGGGAATTCACAGCCACACACAACCTCAGAGTATTGGTAACTACAAAGCTATAATAGCCCTGGGATGCAAAATGGAAACCTTGGATGGACAGTAGGAACTACATCTATAGTGCTTGCATTGTATTCACATAAGTAAGAATTAGGTATTTTAGTAATCATGCCTTTCATAGGACTACACATAGCTAGGGCAACATATATTAAGCACATACTTACATACACTGGAGATGCTTAAGGAGCCAATTAGGGAAGGCCAAATGCTAGTGCTATATCCAAGTGTCACTACAATAACTTCATGCATGTTATCCCCCAGATTACTCTATATAGAAAGGCTTGATCATGTCTTCCAGAGCTCAGAGTTCTCCCTCCATTGCCTCTTTGTTTGTTTTTTTAAGAGACTAGCTCCCCATTTGCATTATTAAATGAAGTCTCTTATTGTTTATAAGATTCATACAGATGAAAACCAGCAGTTCATATCCCCTATTACCTGGAATCTTCATTATGACCACCTTCATACATTCCAGGAAGTTTCTACTACACTAGTTTTCTACACTAATCACCAAATGCCACCTTCCATTCCAGATGTCTCTTTCTCCATAATGTTGGATTCCTCTCTGCATTCTGTGAATACCATTGGTTAATAAAGAACTGCTTTGAGCCCATAGCAGAGCAGGGCAGAAAGAGCTAAGCAGGGAAAACTAAACAGAATGCTAGGAGAAAGGAGGAGGAGTCAGAGAGATACCATGTAGCCCCACAAGAGATACACGCTGGAACTTTAGCCAGTAAGTCACAGATTAATAGAAATGGGTTAAATCCATATGTAAGAGTTAGCCAATAAGAAGCTAGAGCTAATGGGCCAAGGAATAATTTAATTAACACAGTTTCTGTATGATTATTTCAGGGCTGAACAACTGGGAACAAACAAGCAGCCTTTTTTACTACATCCCCACACACTCTCTCTTTACCCTATCTCCCATCATACCCAATCTCCTGCTCCAATTCACACCCTAGCACTGTCTTCCTATAAAATTTATTCTATTTCCCTCTTCCAGAGAGATCCATGTGTCTCCCATAGACCCATTCTCCTTACCCAATCACTCTGTGTCTACATATTGTAGCTTGGTTATCATCTACTTAATATTTATATCTATTCGTAGGCAATTTTATACCATAATTTTCTTTTTGGGTCTGGATTACCCTACTTAGAATGATTTTTCCCTAGTTGCTTCTATTTGCCTGCATATTTCATGATGCCATTTTTAACAGTTGAGTAATATTCACTGCATAAATGTACTACATTTTCTTTATCTAGTCTTCAGTTGAGAGGCATTTATATTATTTTCTAGCTTCTAGATATTTTTAATAAAACCATAGTGAACATGGTTAAAAAAGTGTCCTTGTAGTCAGATGGAACCTTCTTGGGTATATGCCCAAGAGTGGAATAGTTGGATCTCGAGATAGTTGAATTCCCAACTTTCTGACAGGTTTCCATATTGATTTCCATAGTGTCTGTACAAGTTTACAGTCTTATCTTGTTGCCATGTGAGATTACCAGTGGTATAACTAGGTTGCATTGAACAGAGTTGTTGGCTAAGGGAGTCTCATGGAAATTGCCAAACAACCTAGGCTGATGTGAATCAAAGACAAAGGGTTGCTCTCCAAAACTGACAGCAAGGCCCCTTTGGGGAGGACAACACCCACACAACTCATTGAACATGGAGAAGTCCAGGTAGTACCTACAAGGAACTTTCACCCTGACAGTCTAGTCTTGTGTGCAGGAAGGTACTCTGTAGAAAAGAGAAATGTGGACACAAACCTAACCATAAACTGTTTGACCTACAATCTGTCCTGCATGAAAAATATACTAAGGCAATCATGATAGAGAACTGTGGGAGCAGCCAATCAATCTGGTTTGACTTAAAGACCATTCCATAAAAAGAAACCCATACCCAACACTGTTTGGGTAACCAAGGACCAGACACTAGAAGGCCCAGAGGTCTGGTGTGAAAACCAAATACTACTTCAAAAACAAAAACAAAGCATATCAATAAAATGACTTCCAGTGATATTCTTCTATAGTCATAAACCAATGCCTTATCCAGTCATCATCAGAGAGGATTTCTCTGTCATTAGATGTGAAAAAATGGAGAGGCATACTGCAAGACATTATATGAAGAGAGAGAATCTAGGTTGAAGATCTCTATCAAATCTGTTCCCGCTGAACTCAGTGAATCCCACAGAAGCGGAGGTAGAATGTAGGAGCCAGAGGGGGTGGAGGATGCCAGAACAGCAAGGGCTTTTGAATCAACTAAGCAAGGCTCATATGAACTCACAGAGACTAAATTGGGAGGCACAGGGTCTACATTGGTCTGCACCAGGTCCTTTTAGGATATATTATGCTATTAGTTGATTATTTTTTATGAAACTCTTTACTGTGAGAAAGACTGGGTTTGTGACTCTTGTGCCTAATCCTAGTACATTTTTCCTTCTGTTGGGTTGCTATGTCTAACTTCAATATGGTCCTTCTTGCTTCATCATATTATGTTTTATTTTGTTATGTTTGGTTATTATCTCTTAGAAGCTACTTTTATTCTACAAAGAGTCTGAAAGGGAATGGATCCAAAGGGAGTGGAGGTTGGAACAAACTGAAAGGATTAGAGGGAAGAGAAACTATAATTAGGATATATTATATGAGAAAAGAATCTATTTTCAATAAAAGGGAAAATAAAACATATGCAGCACCATTAATATGTTTCTGAAGACAAAAAGCAGAAAGAAAAATTACAATTCAGAAGACTTTTGGAATGGAATGCAAATGATTATGGATAACCCAAGTCCAATAGTTGGGGTCATAGGTGTCTGGAATTTACATCCTAATAATTGGAGAAACTATATAACATTTAGTGTACTGAGCCATCTGTTTCCATCTGTACAGTTGGTAGATTTACAAGATCAATGACAAGGCTGTGTATTTGGCTGGTAATTCAGCTGATGCAGAAGTAACCTGGTCTATAAGCTAGTTCTCCATTCTCTTGCTTGTGGTGGTGTGAATTTTATAAATCTTAGATTATATTTATTTATTCTATTTTGCTGAGTGTTGAAATTTGACCAGTGGGGCTGCATCCCCGGCACCCGGCTGCCCACATGGCTAGCTCTAGTTTATGCCCCGAAATAATTACACGGAAACTGTATTCTTTTAAACATCACTTGGCCCATTAGTTCCAGCCTTTTCTCGGCTAACTCTTGCACCTGGACTAGCCCACTTCTAATAATCTATGTAGCCCATGAGCTGGCTTACCAGGAATGATCTTAACCTGCGTCTGCCTGGAGTGGGAGAATCATGGCAATTCCTTGACTCAGCTTCTTTCTCCCAGCATTCTGTTCTGTTTACTCCACCCACCTATGTTTTAACCTATGAGAGCCAAGCAGTTTCTTTATTGCTTAACCAATGAAATCAACAGATTGATATATGACACTCCCACATCAGCTGAGATGTGGGATAGAGACAAGTGATATGATAGGAGATTTGAGTTTCTCAGTAACAGGTGTTAACCATAGCTGGTCTAGGATAATATTAACTCTAAAGTCCCTGCCTTTTTATAGGGAAGAGCTTAGGTAGGCGTGGAAAAGAGAACTGAATGCTGGGAGGAAGAAAGCAGCAGAGAGAGCTGCTATGGAGCTGCCAGGTCAGACATGCTGAATCTTTCCCAGCAAGCCATGACCTCGTGGTGACATACAGATTATTAGAAATGGGTTGAATCAAAATGTGAGAGTTAGCCAATAAGAGGCTAGAGCTAATGGCCATGCAGTGATTTAATTAACACAATTTATGTGTGATTATTTTTGGGGTTAAGCTAGCCAGATGGCTACATCCTCCTACTACAAGGCCCAATATACAGAAACTGGTGAAAATATATAGACCCTATTCTATCAAATATCTTGAAAGAAATGGTGGCTACCATGCATAACTTGAACTGAAATCTAAGACAAAAGCCAATGATTTTAGCCTACTGATGACCCTAGCTTTCTGAAGTCAATTTCTTCATTTATGAAGTGGGAGTGATAAATAATTGTATTTATCCCCTAAAGCTGTTGAGAATGCCAAACAGTAATATAATGTGCAATGACTAGTGAAATCTGCAAGTTACTTCTCTACCTGACTTCAGTTCTTACCTTTCCCATCCACATGATTTTTCTGAAAGATAGACATGTAATCTCATTTCTGTAGCCAAAATTGAATTAAATGCTTGTCAAAAGATGTTGAGTTTATCATATCTTCATGTCTTGTTTATATATATATATATATATATAATTCATTTTACATACTAACCTGTTTCCTCCTCCCACTCCTCCTTCCCCTCTGTTCCACCTATGCCCAACCCACCCCTAGCCAGTCCTTATAAAGGGTAACACCTCCCATGGGGAGTCAACAAAGCCTGGAACACTCAGCTGAGGCAGAACCAAGCCCCTCCTCCTGTCCCCATCAAGACTGAGCAAGGATTCCCACTGTAGCAGATTAAAATAAAGTAGTCCCTCACTAGCTCAGGATGGAGTATAATAAAGTTTCTCTATTTAAGAGTAGACCACAGATCATGTCTGCATTTATAGTACATGAGATCCCTCCCAAAGGGGATAGTATCTTAAAAGCTATTAGCTGAAGGAGTTCCCACTGTATCCTACTATATGGAATGGGTTTCAAAAAGCCAGCTCACTCATTAGGGATAGATCTTGGTCCTACTGTCAGGGGTCCCACAAACATAACAGGTTACAGAACTGTCGCCTACATGCAGAGGGCCTAGTTTGGTCCCATGCAGGATCCCCAGTTGTGGGCCTAGAGTCCCTGAGTTCTGCAAGTTTGGGTAAACAGTCTCAGTGGATTTCTGCATTGTGATCTTGCCTTTCCCCTTGCTTATATATTCCCTCCTCCATTTCTTTGACTGGATTGCAGTAGCTCAGTCTGGTGTTTGTCTGTGGATCTCTGCTTCTGCTTCCATCAGTTACCAACCTATGCATGAAGGTTGTAGCTCCTCTGAAGCTGCAGATTGTAGTCTGATTATCCTTTGCTTTACTGTTTTTTTTCTAATCTGATTTTGGTAAATGTAACAATGTGCCTAAAGAATTGGGAATACAAAAAAAAAAAGATGACTTACTTTGCAAGAACATGGTAAAAAAGGAATCACATATGCATCAACCAGGGAGGCTTCTCAGAGTATGTGAAGTCTGGTAGCAACCTGAAATAACTGCTTGAAGCTTTCAACGCAGCTGGCATACATAATTAAGGCCAACAAAATCGTTCCTATGCCCTCTGTCTCCCAGTAAGTAATTCTAAAACATGTTGCAAAACAACAAAGTAAATATTTTTGAAGTTTATTGAGGTTGTATTTTCCTTGGGAAGAATTTAGAGACCTCTTGCAACCAAGGTTAATTGGACTTATTTTAACTTCAAAGTGCACTAGCTTTGATTTGAAGTTTTCAAAACTCTCTGAAATCCCAGAAATTGTGGCATTGTTTTATTGGGTGTTTATCTATGCTATCACTATGGGGATCAGAGCTGATCATTGTACAATCAAGTGCTCAGGAAATGATTTTACATTTGTGAGGCTCAGGAAAAAAAATACATTCTTACTGAAAAAGGCTCATTGTACATGAAGAGCTTCAGAAAAACTTCTCCAACTAACTGTTCTAAACGCTGACTCTGAAGTCACTTAAAGATGTTTTTCGGTTCTTGTACAATTTTTTTTTATTATGAATGTTCTACTGTTCTGTTAAAACTTTTGCCTTTTATTATTCTCATTTTGTCAGTTGAAAAAACTGGATTTACTTTTTATAGAAGAAATTAAACAGCTTTTTTCTTTTTTTTTTCCAAGTAGACCCTGTCATAAATGGCAGCCTTTAAATTAAAAAGAACATACCTCCTCAGAATCTAGGAGAGTTTTTGTTCCACTGCTGGAAATCTCCCCAAAACAGAATCCATGTATATCTTTCTGGAGAAAACAATACATTGGTTAAAAGATAAACATTCTCACTGCTTAATCTTAAATTCACACATTCTCATTGTAAATATGTAGATATGTCAGAAAACCCTACTACCCATAAATAACACTGTGACTTTCTAAAACGATTGTCAATTTTCTCTTTGTCTACAGCCTCAAATTATCCCAAACTTCTTATAACTACTTTAAATTGGGCTGTTCTATTTTTAATGTAGCCAAATTTTGTTTCACTTATTCAAACATTGAGATTGCTAGTTACAAAACACATTTTGAAAGTAATTTCTGTATAATTGTTCAGGGATCAAAGCAAGGTGATGAATGTTATTTCCTTCTGTATTCTTTTCCCAAGTGTACTGGACTGGGTTGACCTGGAAGTAATCAGTTAGAAAGGAAAGGAAGAAAGCAAAGAAAAAAGGAAGGAAGGAAGGAAGGAAGAAAAAGAAAGAAAGAAAGAAAGAATCTGAAACTCACTGTTAGCTTGTTACTTGTAGAGTCCAGAAGTGAAGAATATTGGGCACATCTTTGAAACTCAGTTTAACAAAATTTCAATTACAAACTATAAAGATGCTAAGAAAAGTAAATAAAATCTGTGATGTGTTTTCTAAATTTCTATCACCTCCAACTCCTAAAACCAATGAAGTATTTATTGTATTTTAGTTGGAATGGATGCAGCTAGTCATATTAAAAATGAAGACTTGAGCCTGGCGGTGGTGGCACACACTTTTAATGCCAGCACTCGGGAGGCAGAGGCAGGCAGATCTCTGTGAGTTCCAGGACAGGAACCTCCCCCCCCCCCAAAAAAAAAGCTACAGAGAAACCCTGTCTTGAAAAATCAAAAAAAAAAAAAATAAAAAATAAAAATGAAGACTTGAATACGAGTTTGTTCAAAGTATTGTCCTTTGCAGATTCATTTTACTTTAAAAGTTTGTCATAGATTATTGTCTTCTGTGGGTTAAACCCAAAATCTCAAAGGAAGTCCACCTCTTTTGGAATCAAGTAGTTTACTCCATATTAAAAGCAGGAGGAGAGAGAGGCTGTTGCCTTTTGTCCATAGACTAGCAATCTGTAAGTCTAGCTTACTAGACTCATAGAAAATGAAACCCAGAGAATGCAGGATATCACACAAGACATCGCTAAACTCATGTGGGAACAAGAAAACATATTCTTGTCCTTGGGGGTGGCCATGCAATTTTCCCATTTTTTAACTTGCTGCCTTGAGTAGCTTTAGCCCTGAAGCGTGGGAGACTGGTTGATTGCTTTACTCCTTAAGGCTTGTCTCATGAGGGTCACATAGATGTTCATGCTTTTCGGTGTTCAGGCATAATAGATTCAGAAATGAAGACCAAGACCAAGTTTATATTATTCAAATGTATTTAATCATCATTTCATAGAAGATCTTGCAGCCTGCTGGGCAACCTTCCCAGTCCCCAAAGCTTGGTTTCCAAATTACTGAAGGATGGGTTGTCTTTGTTCTGGTAATCAGCTAATGAGTCCTTGTGTAGTATGAGCCGCGGGCCTGCTTTTCGTCCCGCCTGGCTCCTGCACGGCTAGCTTTACACCAGAAATAACAACACACAAACTGTATTCTTTTAAACACTGCTTGGCCCATTAACTTTAGCTCTTACAGGCTAATTCTCATATCCCGATCAACCCATCTCTAATAATCTGTGGAACCTCCACTCCTTACCAGGAAGATTCTAGCCTACGTCCATCCTGGGTCGGAGTTCATTGTGTCTGCTTGGGAGAGGAGAGCATGGCCTCTGCTCCAGAGAGCAGAGCTGTCGAGTCTGAGCTCACTTCCTCTTCCTCCCAGCATTCTGTTCTGTTTACTCCTCCCACCTACGTTTTAACCTATGAGGCCAAGCAGTTTCTTTATTACTTAACCAATGACCTTCCTCCATCATCCTTGTCTCATCTTTCCCACAGCCTTATACTTAGTACAAGTGATCAAAATACCTCAAGATTCACGCAGTCAAAGGGCCTGATGCTCACGTCTTTATTTTGGTCAACTTGAAATGCGTTGGGATCATCCCTACTCTCCAGTTTCATACAGTATTTCTTTAAAAACACAGGAAAAAAAAACCTCCCTTTTAAATTTCTCTGTTATTTTATGCTCCCAATGTTGTAATATGGAGCGGCGGCGGGGCTGCATCCCCACCACCACGGCAGCCTGGCTAGCTTATGCCCTGAAATAACAACACACAAATTGTATTCATTTAAACACTGCTTGGCCCTTTAGCTCTAGCCCTTACTGGCTAATTCTGATATCCCGATCAACCCATCTCTAATAATCTGTGAGCACCGGTCTTACAGGCAAGATTCTAGCCTACGTCCATCCTGGGTTGGAGCTTCATCGCGAGCATCTGCCCGGGAGCAGGGCATGGCGTCTCTGCTGAGGCGTCTGCTCCTGAGAGGAGAGCTGTCGAGTCTCTGAGCTCACTTCCTCTTCCTCCCAGCATTCTGTTCTGTTTACTCCACCCACCTATGTTCTAAGCTATGAGCCCAAGCAGTTTGTTTATTACTTAGTCAATGAAATCAACAGATTGATATATGACACTCCCACATCATCCCAATGCAATTATTCTTGTGAAATGAACAAATGAGTGACTTTAAGTATCTTGATCTCTAAATTAAATCACGTTTCCTGATGGCTTTTGAGGCTATTGTGAACGGGAGTGTTTCATCATTTCTTTCCCAGTGTTTTTGTTAGTGTAAGAAAAGGCTATTAATTTTTTTCCTTATACATAACCATATGTTTAATTATGGGAAGAAACAGTTGTACAGAAGAAATAAATGTTCACAGACAGCTTTATTGTATAAGGCATAGATGACAATATGGCATTTTTGGTCATATTTTTAATTTATTTTGAATAAATTCTTTTTTTCGTATTTTAATTAGTTCTTTAAGTGTTTCATATAATGTGTTTGATTATTTATATTCATACTCTCCTTTCCCAGTTTCCCCATAAAGGCTGACTTTTATATATTAAAAAGTGTCCTGCTACTTAAATTGGCACATGGTTTTATATACTTTGACTAGAACTTTATTTTCTTTAATCTAAGAATAAATATTACTATGAAAAATAAAAAAATGAATTACATTCATTACCTGGAAAGTCTAGGAAATTGAAACACAGACACAAAGCCACAGAAAACTGTATGTGTGTGTGTGTGTTCACACCTGTAAAGACTGGAGGTTGTTATTGAGTATCTGCAGGTATTGTGGTCTTCATTTATAATTGGAGACAAAAACTTTCATTGAGCCTGTACTTTCCTGATTGGTAAGACTGAGTAGCCAAAGGGCCCCTTGGATCCTCATGTCACCGCAGTGATGGATTACAGCTGTGGGCTATTACAACTGAATTTTTACGTGGATATTTAGGATCTAATCTCAGGTCCTCATACTCTTACAGCAATCACTTTACCTACTGAACCATCTCCCCAGGCCTTTGCAGGATAATTTTCACACAGCAAAGTGTACCATCTCTGTGAGGCACTGTTCTATGCTCCATTGCACTGTATTTTACTATAGTATATTGTACTATATCATATGTATGTATGTGCGAAATAGTATAACATCAACAAAAAACATCAGATTTTTAAGTCAGTGGTCAACTTAACCTTATAATTCCTAGAACACTCACTTCTAAACATTCATATGGTTTCATTTGATTCTGTGTGAAAGAATTTTCTTTTTCCTTCGTGTCTCTCTTGCACTGAGCTTAATGCTCCTTGGTTCTCCTCCTACTATTCTCTCTACCTCCCAACTTGATTAGTTTATTCTAGGGTTCATTTTATCCTCTAGGAATAGTAAGATAACCTCCCTCCTCCATTTCTGAGGTTATAAAAGGTGCACCATGAATCTTCTGCACTTAGCTAATTCTCCCCAGTAGAAAAGATTCAGAGAAAGCAATTACTGCTTTTCTTGTCACATAAACAATTGCTAATTAAGAATAATGTGCTGTAATGGAAATCACATTGTTTTTATCAGTAGACCAAGGCTCAAGTCCTAATTTTAATTCTTACTAGCTATGTTACCTTGCTCAAATAAATTTAATCACTAATAATTGAGGTCTTCATGAGTTAAATAGGATGATCATTACGGTAACTTTACAATAACAAGTGTGTATGTGTGTGTGTGTGTGTGTGCATGTGTATGAGTGTGTGTGTATGTCTCTCTCTCTCTCTCTCTCTCTCTCTCTCTCTCTCTCCATGTGTGTGTGTTTTTCAATTACAAGGAGCCATCTGAATGCCATTAGTGGTTTTCCAATTCTTACTAGCTGGGTTTCCTTGTAAAAATACATTAACTACCAATAATTGGGGTCTTCCTCTGTTAAATGGGGTTGATAATTATTCTGACCTAACAATAAGAAGTGTGTATGTATGCATCTAATTGCAAGGAGCTTCGTGTATGATAGTTATTAGTGCTTTTCTTTGGGATGCTTTAGAGTCAGTTCATCAAGCTCAATGAAAAAGAAAATTATGTTTGCATTTTCTTGCAAAATCCTATGCTTACATTGTCAGTGTTTTCCCAGAAATCCTATCCATTCTGGAGAGAGTGTGGAGGGTGCCAGGCTGCTGAAACACTTCCCCTCTTTAGAGACTCTATTCAGACTTTGACTTTTAGTTCCTTTATCTTTCTTCCTTTCTCTAAAAACCTACCAGTGTGCCTCTCTTTCAAATCAGTTGTATGCCACCCAAATAGTAACCAACCAAAACAGAACCAATTAAAAAACCTCTATAAACATTGCCTGAAGAAAATGCTAGCAAGACTAGGCAGATTGTACAGTGTATTGCTATTACACTACTATGAGAGAAAGGCCATTTAAGTTAAAGAGTTATGTTTTAATGCCACATGGAATATATATGTACCCTCTGACATCTGTACTCACAAGGTCAACATCAAACTAGTAGCCAGGAAATGCTCATTATGGGGCTAAAAGTGATTTGTTCTCTGACCTTAGGCATTAATTATTATTAACTACCTTAGTAGTAGTTTTATGTACTATTATTTCCCCAGGAAAAGAACTGTTTTAAATCAATAAAATGATTAAATCCATAACTCTGATGTCATTATTCTCCAATGATGGGGATTCTAATCTAATTTATGTACTACTTTAATACAGGAAATTTACTGATGAGTCAATTTGTTTTAGGCAAATAATTGTTAAGCACTGGTGTGTAGCAAGGCTTTTGAATGAAAAAGAACATTATTTTACTTCATGTCCTTTTGAGACTTGGCATTCTATGAATATAATAGATGCAGAGTTGGATTACTTGAGATTACCAGTACAGAAGCCACATTAAGTGAACATCGCTTGCTTCATAGGTCTTGGGGACCTATTCATTAGGCCAGAGAGAGGGGAAGGCAAGTCCTGATCTCTCTTGATAAGTGGTAAAATGGTCTTTCCAAGACTGCCTTCAGAGGGGTGGAATTGCCAGTGTGAAACTCTTATTTTCTTACTGAGTGCAATTTTTGTCTTTCTTGAACCTCTATCCTAAATATATCTTCCAGTCTTTCAGCACTGGATGGCAGAGGAGGAGTGGGAAGAGAGTCCAGGCATGTCTGACACTTTTATTATGCCTTCACGAAGAAGGAACAGCATTACTTGTGGATTGACTTAATTACTCTAGTTGTCTGGAACCTAGGAGATACAAGAAATAAAAATATTTGTAGAAAACTGTTTCTACAACCTAAAGCTTTTATTCCTTCTCCTAAATCATTGTTTTAGGGTCAGGCTGACATTTGCTTGTATTCTGGTTCAACACAATAGCAATTGTGTAAGCCCGGGGATTGTGTGTGAATCCTTGTTTAATTTACTGATTTTTAAAAATTGTTGTCTTACCAATTGTGTGTGTGTTAGTGTGTGCATGTGCATGTGTGCACATTGTGTACATGCAAAACACCAAGACTATTTCAGAACCTGACTCACAGGAAATTTCAATCTATCCAATTCTTTTCTTTTTCTAAATAATCTTATCTTTAGTGGGTATCTTGAGCTTGGCCCTAAAAAATTGTAACACCTTTTCACTAAGCAAATAGTGGGGTTTCCTTGATACAGGCATCTTCTGAGTTTCTAGACTGTCATGTGAGAGAAGCAGCATTTGCAGGGTCTCACAGAAAGGTGATGGGAAGAGTGAAGGATTGCATCAATGGATCTGCGACGACTAACTGGAGTCACAGTGATTGATGCTCAGAGAGGTGTGAGGGTCACGGGGAGATATGACGAGCCTGTGGTAGATGACACGCATGAAAATGTTTCAGCAAATGCTCTGATTCTCCTTTGAGCGAACCGGAAGGGGCTTGTTGTCGATATAATTCTAGGTGTGACTCTCAGATGCACTTTCTGGGTTCAGCTGTGAAGGAAAGACTATGTATGAGTTTTTTTTTTTTCTCAAGAAAATTTGTCAGAAAAAGGATCCACAATCGGCCTGAAACTGATAAAGAGAATTTTTCCTAGTTGCAAAGTTTTCTTCCTTTATGAGTTGTGGGGGGAATTTTTAGGTACACACTTCAAAGAATGCTTTTCTTTTTAAAAAATCTTTTTCAGTATTAAAGTATAATTTCCCTTTTCCCCTTTCTTACCTCAAAACCTTCCCATATACACCTCTTTACTAATTTTAAAATTCATGGTCTCGTTTTCCCATGTAGGAAAATTAGTCTTCCCCACGGAAGAGTTTTCCAATTAGCAATCCAATACCAAATGGTTAACCCTGAAAACATAAATTCACATGACATTATATAGACTTAAAAGAATATTCTTATGTATTTGGAAATATATGTATTATGTATCTATCTATACATTTGATTGTACATATTCAGGAGTACACACACATATATATTAATTCTTTATGGTTACATATGAGCTTTCATTGGATGAGTTCCTGTTGATAAAATATTCTAAACCTATTGATCTGGTAAGTGATCAAAAGTTTTGCCTTCTCTTATCAGAAAGAAAATCAAACTGTGTGCCTTGTTCTGGAATCTTCCTTCAGGTGAGCTCATTCTCAGTACTACCCTGTAAAGTAAGCATTCTTATTTTCCTCTTCTGGATGGGAAAGCGGAAACCCATTGAAATTAAACTACTCTTGTATTTGCTTCCTGACACTATAATGAAATACCCTAGCTCATCAGATATATTAACAAAAGACGTACTTTGGTTCACTGTTTTGGATATTCTAGTACATGACTTGTGGCTTAGTTGCTGTCGAGCCTGAAGTAAGGCATTAGGACATGCCATCAAACAATACTACTTATCTTATTACTATAAAGCAATAGAAAGGTAGAGGAAGATCTGAACTCCCACAATCGTCTTCCTGGACATACCCTTGCTCATGTGTGGGCTTTGCCACCTTCTCCCAATGTGTACCATTCTTGTATCCAAGCCCTTAACATTGGTTCTTTGAGCGACATGCAAGATCCAAACAATGCAAATTGTCCAACGTGCTACCTGGTAACTTAGAAAACAATACTTCTGTTATTGTCCCTATTGTCTCCAGTTCCTTCTGAAATGAAAGTGCAGCAGAGTTTATTCTGAAACACTGTCTTGTGATATTGTGAGGAAAAGCTGATCAGTCAGGAATTAATGTGGACACCCAGATGTTCTGATAGCGGGAGCTGTGACTAAGGAAGGATTTCTATTGATCTCTTACTGGAGTTTTAAGATTTGGATTAACAGTAATTCTGGGGCTTATGCTTTGTTTTCAGTTGTGAGAAATACGCTTAACTGCTACTGTTAAAATTTGGTCACTGCTGTCTCCTAATCAAAACTGATCTTAAAATAGTTTCATGTTTTATTTCTCAAACACATTTTGAGGCGATTTAAAAATCTAGAATCATAATTTTCAAGGAAAGCTAGTATTTACTGTATAAACGAGCTATGTTGGAGTAGTAATCATTCAAATGGGCATTAATAGTGGGATGACTAAATATGTCAAGTTTGTAGAAAAGAATACCGCTTGGTCATTAGAATGACGTAGGAGAACCTACTGCATATTAACCATGGCATTTCATTTCCATGGAGAAAGTTCAGAGAAAATAAAGGAAATGAATGAAATGTGGCTGGCCCTCGGGCTGTCACTTTCGGTATGTGTCAAGGATTACACATGAATGACAGATTGATTGTATCTAAGAATCAGCTTGTGACAGGCTGGTCTGTCAGCCTCCTGGTGTAAAGATAACCGCCTCTGTTTGCCTGGGAGCCATTTTTGTTTCCTATCACCACAAGGCTGGAAAAGGAAGTGGTTCATCATATGAAAAGCATTGAGACTGAAGAAGCTTAAAACATACACAGTTGTCCTATAAGGTTGTTTAGTGTCTGTATGTCTTGCTATACCCCCCCCCCATTATGGAGTGGGTATTGGATTTAAAAATGCAATAACTTACCCAGTCAAAAAAAAAAGTCAATGAGGTAATGTCTAATAATATTCTGCTATATGCATAGACCGTTGCTTAGCCCAGTTGTTATCAGAAAGGCTGCATTCAGCAACTGATGGAAACAGATGCAGACTCACAGCCACTATCATGCGGAGCTTGGGGAATCCCATGAAAGAGGTCCAGAGGAACAATTGTGGGAGCTAGAGGGGTCAAGGACACCACATGAAACCCCTCAGAATCAACTACTCTTGGCTCATAGGGGCTCACAGAGACTGAACTGACAACCAGGGAGCTGTCATGGGACAGCTGAACCTAGGCACTCTGTATATATGTTACACCATGTAGCTTGGTCAACTTGTGGGACTCCTAACAGTGGGAACAGGAAATGTCTTTGACTCTTTTGCCTGTTTGGTGGACCCTTTTCCTCATACTGGGTTGCCTGGCCCAGCCTAAATATTAGGGGAGATGCCTAGTCTTACTACAACTTAATATACCATGTTTGATTGATATTCATGAAAGACCTTTCCTCTTCTGGAGAGAAACAAAGGAGTGGATAGGGGGTGGGCAGAGGGAAGTTTGTGAGGAAGGCCTGGGAGGTGAGGAGGAAGGGAGAAAAATGTGATTGGACTGGAAATATTAATTGATTAATAATTAATTGAAATAAATAACCCCCAAATGCATAACTTGTTAAGCGTACATGTTAGAAAAGTTCTTTTTTTTTCCCCAAAAAGAAACCATTTCTCAATAACAGAGTGTATGAGATGCACAGGACACTGCCCCAATTGCGCTTTAGACTTTTATTTTTCTTTAACATTAGGTCAGGAGGCAAAAAGAAAAAAAATTTCAATTACATTTGCAGTAGCAGCTGAAGGGGAACAAAATCAATGGCAGGAGAGCATGTATTAGAGACCTGAAGTTGGCATAAAGCCGAAGCTAAATCACAGTGTCAGTGTCTGAACCCTAGATAAATTGCTTTGAATTCAGAGTGGGAGCCTGGAGAACTAATGGAAATGATATTGCAGTTGGCGGGAACTTTTTATCGCCATTGCCTCTCTGGAGCTTGTAGGTATTAGCAGGTTCAAACACTGGTGTTTTATTTATTTATTTACTTATTTATTTGAAAAAAAGATAGATTTTGCTGTTTCTCCAACAGATAATTCCATCTTCCAAGTTGCACTGTCCTCAAAGGATGGATAATTACGATGCTCCGGATAGAAGCAGAGCTTGCTGCGAAGCCACAGCAAGGTGACCACATGGGAGAAGAGAAGCAAGGTGAGTAAGGAAAAGGAGCCATGTCCATACGAGGTGGCTACACAGCTCACCTTACTCCAGAGGATGATCTTGGGTTCCTTCCTGGGGTAAGGAGTTACGAGTCACTTTCTTACCCATTAGACCCTTTCTCTGCTTATATTTGTACTGTTACAAGCTACCTGTTTTTGCATGTGATGGCAAGATAGTAAAGAAATCTTATCTCTGATTTTATTGAACACATGTGGATTAGTACTAACAGAAAAATAGCTCTGTGGGTTTCACATCATAGGACTAAAGAAGCTACAAACAGGTAGATGAGACTGTTAATCTAGCAACCTACAAGTGTCAACCCTACTAGAATGTATCTCCATGGAGAACGTCATGATCTTGTAGGATGATGTGGGAATGATTTCTTATTAATAAAGAAACTGCCTAGACCCATTTTATAGGCCAACCCTTAGGTAGGCGGAGTAAACAGAACGGAATGCTGGGAGAAAGAAGCTGAGTCAGGGAGTCGCCATGATTCTCCCACTCCAGACAGACACAGGTTAAGATCATTCCTGGTAAGCCAGCTCGTGGGCTACACAGATTAATAGAAATGGGTTAGATCAATATGTAAAAGCTAGCCAATAAGAAACTGAAACTAATGGGTCAGGCAGTGTTTAAAAGAATACAGTTTCCATGTAATTATTTCGGGTAAAGCTAGCCGGGTGGCGGGACACAGCCCGCCGCTCAGTATTTCAACAGAGTGGCTCCCAACGTGCTAATGAACTCCATGTAAAACCTGAGAGAGCTTAATTTTTATCACAGAAAAAAACAGAGTTTAACACAGCTTTTGGCTGTTTGTTGGTGGCTTGCTGTAGAGAGAGTTCCTGAATCAGCAACAGCAGCAGAAAAAAAGCTGTGTCATTTTAAAGTGTGACTTTATGGGCTGTGCCACCAATGCGATCTCTGTCTGGATCCTGCGGGAGACAGAGCTTTTGAATGGAGCATTTGGAGTAATGTGCTACGGCTTGGTTGATGGCAATGTGGACTGTTGTGTGCCTGGAACTGTGTGTGGCTCAGGGGCACCAAATGGCTCCGAGGCAGGAGCTGCTCGGCTCCGCCATGATGAACTGTGCTGGTCTCAGGCAGGAACTACCGTAATTACCATAAAAACAGCTCAGTTAAGGTTTAGACTGGGCAGGAAACAGGCTGTACCTTATTACCGTATTACCTGTACATGGTGCAACTTAAGTTTTTAAGAACTGCTTAACATTTTAAGAAATGCTCCTGGATAGTAAAAAAAAAATTACAGATTCACAATAAAACAGATTCAGACATAAAAGACCACACTGTTGGATGAATGTACGTAGACTTGGGAGAGAGAAGAAAGAGAATATAGAAAATAAAGTTAATGGTTTTTTTTTTTAAAAAAAAGGTAAAGTCTTTAAAGAGACAGAGTACAGATAGTTAAGAGATTAAAAGAAATAAAGAAAAATAAGCCATGTAAAAATGGAAAATTCACAGAGAGTCTGGATTATGTATATTGTGTTTTCTTTAAAATTTTTGACTGTGAAGGAGCTAAGTACAGAGAGACATTTCATTACATGGGCTGCCAAGCTAAACCAGGATGGATATAAGGGTATTACGATTTCAAAATTTGGGTCTAAGGATATGATGCTTTGGAAAGGGTCTTCTTTTGTTTTCACAGAGGACCAGACCCTGTGGATTGCATCTATCCCGATATGGTATGATAGACCACGACCTCCTGAAAAATTCCTGTGAACACCCTCAAAAAATTACTTCACTCAACTGGCAACTGAGATAAACCTGGCACCCAGGTTACACCCTAAATGACCTAATTAACGACGCCCCCATTCAGCAGGAAGCAGTTTGGAGAGAAAAAACTGCGCCCATAATTCCCAAAATATTGTTTATAAATGTTCTTTTACATTTAAAGGGGGATATGATATAGATATGAATAATTTGCATTAGTATAGATTTTGCTTTATTGATAGAGATTTAAGGTCAATTTTATTATATGTATTTCTGATCTTGAATAAGGTTGTGTAGTTCATTTTTAAAATGTAATGTATAATTAGGAAATATAGGTTGTTGATGATAATCATAAATAATAGTCAAGTTTGTAGTCATGTTACTTAGATTTTCTAGATATATAGAGATATATTTCAGATAGGCATTCTTCATATCTCTCAAAGGCTACAGAATATGGCATTTAAAATATTTTAATAACTTAGGACTTTTCATGACAATGAGACATATCTGCTCCTGGCGGCACCAATCTATTTCGAGAGGAAGATGGGCATCAAAAAGGATCCTTATGAAGTTTGATAGCCATTTGGGCAAGAAACTGCTCTTGCCTGGACTGTTGCATAAACCGGACACAGAGAACCTGCAGAGAGAGGACTGCTGAACTTGCCTAAAGGTGAGATGGTCTTTCGGGGTTCCTGACTCATGAAAGAGTCTGCGAGACATTCTGCAGGATACAGCAGAAAGTGACTGAACTGTCTTTAGAATTTCCTGCTTCATGAAAATGTCTGCTGGATACTATGGGCCTGAAGGCTGAAGATGGATGCCCCAACGGTACAAAAGAACTTTGGGTGACTGTCCAGGCAGTGAGAGGTCTCTGTCATTTCTAGAGTTTTCTTATTTCTTGTTTACTTAGGTAGTATTATATCCTTCTGGAGTCTTTGATGGAGTTGAAGAATGAATAGATAGTTATAGTTTTCCTTAGTTATGATAAAAGATAAAATAGATATAAATATTGTAACTGTAATTCTTGCTTGATAACTGTTTTGCTATATGTAATTTTACTATGTTAAAGTTAAAGCCTTTCTTTTTTGTTTAAACAGAAAAAGGGGAAATGATGTGGGAATGATTTCTTATTAATAAAGAAACTGCCTAGACCCATTTTATAGGCCAACCCTTAGGTAGGCGGAGTAAACAGAACGGAATGCTGGGAGAAAGAAGCTGAGTCAGGGAGTCGCCATGATTCTCCCACTCCAGACAGACACAGGTTAAGATCATTCCTGGTAAGCCAGCTCGTGGGCTACACAGATTAATAGAAATGGGTTAGATCAATATGTAAAAGCTAGCCAATAAGAAACTGAAACTAATGGGTCAGGCAGTGTTTAAAAGAATACAGTTTCCATGTAATTATTTCGGGTAAAGCTAGCCGGGTGGCGGGACACAGCCCGCCGCTCCGTATTTCAACAGTAGGATATGTCTAGGATTCTTCTTTGAGGTTTATTCTCTTCACTTCTTATTTAGGGAAAGAAAATGATAAGGTGATGAATAGAGAAAGAAAGCACACAGGATTTTTCTCTTTCTACATATATTCTTATATGCAAAGCAAATGAATCATGATAGAGCTGAACATGTGAAGAGGATCTTGTGATTGGTTAGGTGAACAGAAGATCCGGGGACACCAGAGAGAGGGCAAGATCTGAAAAATCAAAATCCAATTGGTCTTCATGGGAAGTGACCAGGAGAGAAGATGAAACCTGAAAGAAAGATGCAGAAGCCAAGAGGTTCTCATAAGACAGGCTGACAGTTTGCGATGTAGAAAGAGGAAAGGCTGCTAAGGGCTAGACATTGAGAAGTAGGTAACTGAAGTAAGAGGAAACATGTCGGATATGGGACAGAAAGCTCTTTCAAAATGATTCTTATTTAAATTCTGCATGGAAGCAAGGATGGAAATAATGTATTTCTACTGACATTGGACATATCTGGTGTGTCACTCACTTTTCCTTTTGTCAGGATGAAATTGCAGTATAGGACACCAGAGAAGAAGGTTTGATTTATAAACCAGCTAGTTTCAGAGGACAGAGACGGCAACTTGATTTCATTTGCTGTTCTTCAGCCAGTGTGAAGGTCAAGGGCAGTGTCTGTATATGGCAAATGTTTAGTATTCATCCAGTGATGTAGTAAATTAATGGATGGGTGAATGCATAGAACAAAAAGAGTAAAAATTGAGGGAAATATTGCTTTAGCATGGGGTACAGCCGGACCAGAATTGAAAGGAAAGATATGATAGGTTGGGAGAAAATGATACAGAAGCCAAGTTTGAATGATATGAAAGGACTGACCAACATAAAACAGTGTCAAGATAGGAGTTTTACATCTAAGAGTAGAATGAGGGAATTTATGATGGCAGAGATAGAAGATTTCAAGGGTACCATTTTATTATCTTCAATTTTTAAATATATTTTGTCTTCTCTACTAAGTTATGAGTTCTTTGAAAGTGGGGGCTACTTCTTTTATTTCATATCACCATAACATATAGTCAATAAAGAATGAAAACACATAAAACTGAACTCCAACATCATAGCTGATTCGGTTATAATTTCATGTAATTCCCTTATCACTCCTCTACCCAAGTGCATTGCCAATAAAGCAGATAAGATATTTCTTATCATCTATATTCTGTGAAGAATAATTCAATAACATTGGTAAATAATTCCATGTTTCTAGCTTTTGCAAAAATATTTGAATATGAAAGCTTCCATTAAGTTATTGAATATTCTTTAACTTGATCACTACATTTTATATTTTTACACTTTTATACCACTTTTCAAATATGCATCTGTTTAGATTCTATTTTGAAAAATATTCTAAAAATGTGTTGATAATCATTCAATAAGCATAATTTATTGATCTTCTATAATACTATCAATATATGTAAGAATTGCCAACATCGGAGGCATGTAGAAGTACAAAGTTTGGTATGGTTGCTCTGTTAGTATTCAGGCACACAGGTCTGCCCTTGAGGTCCTGACAGGATATGTCCTCAGCTGCAGCCACTTAGAGCACCTCTTGTACACATTTGCTACATCTGCTTTTAGAAGGTGTGCTTTGCCTACCTCCCGTTTCTTCCTCCCTCTCTCTCTCTGCTTCTCTGCCTGTCTCTCTTTCCCTCTGTCTTTCTCTTCTCTTCTGCCACTTTTATCCCCAGAGGCCAATCTCCTTCTCCCCTACCTTCCATTCCTACTCACTTCCTTCCAATAAAAAACCTCTCCCCTTGAACACTGCTGCATGGCATCTTTCTTTCATGCTTTATTTATTTATTTATTCATTCATTTATTTAATTAATTTTTAAATTATAACAGAACTCACCTGTTATTTCAAAACTTAGGAGGTAAGACAGGAGGATTTCCTAAGTTTGAGGTCAGCCTGGGATACATAGTGATAACCTATCTCGTAACACCCCCAAACACACAAACACAGAGCACTGACACAGAGAAATGTTGGTCATCATTTCTGAGCCAACACAAATTCAAGTAAAATCATAGTGAACCATGAACCATAGTTGGCAATGCATCATGGCTGGTTACTTTGCACTGTTATGGTGGGAATCTCAATGAACTGAGATCAATGAAGACAAGAACATGCAGTGCCATGCCAGCACAGCAACTGTCATTCTTCTGAACGACGGACGTCGGGATTAACACACAACACAACTTCAGGTTCTGCAGACAAGCCTTTATTCCACTTTCTTACACAGTATATATAGCCCTCAGCAGGGGAGGCCAAGCCAGCAAAAGCGGGAAGCTCATCACCGTAACTCAATGGCTTAGGGGTTAACATCCTTAGAAACATTGCTGAAAACAAGATTGTTCCTGTCTTTGTTCCTGTTTTCAACCAACCGCAAGAGTGCAAAACAGATCAAGTAGGGGTGCAAGGACCTCTCCTCAAGGGATGCAACAATTCCCCCTTTTTATTTTAAAAGCATGACAGCCCCTGTCTTAGGACCTCCCCAGAGAGAGATCTTACCCATCTACTGGAGGCCTTAATCCCTGTCCTCTAGGGACCCAACAATGTAGAAAGATATTCAAGGAGAAGGTGGGTCTGATTCATTTTTAAAGAATGGATAAAATCAGAAAATATGAAAGAAGATAAACAGGAATGGCAAGCGATAAAAGCCCAATTTCACCATAGTCTAATTTCCTTGACAGCAAAGATACAATGCACTTCTCAGTGTATATTAGAATGTTTGTCCAGTCTAACAGTGAAAACCCCTTAGCTCTCAGCAAAGTGGATTCTCTCAGCTCTGTGAATCCCAGGGGCTCACACCTATCATAAACCAAGCTTTAACTGATTTAATAAAGACAGGCATCTGAACCAAACTGAGTGATTGCTCCTGTGATTTTGAAATAAGAATGAAAGTTTCAAGTTTGATGATAAGAAAATACTTCTTTTTATTTTTGGAAAAGATTATGTAATATTGGTGCTAACTCTTCAAGTATTTGATGGAATACTCCACTGAGATCATCAGACTTAGACATTTTTTTTTTGAAGGAACTTAAAAGTTATAGGTACATCTGGAGGTACGACTCAGCGGTGGACCTATGTGGCTGTTGCAGAGGACCAGACTCCTAGCACTCATGTGAATCGGCACACAACCACCTGTAACTCCATCTCTGGGGGATCTGACATCATCTCTGACCTCTGAGAGGACCTGCATTCACATACAGTACCACCACACATAATTATGAAGATCTAACTAAATTACCAGCCCCTGCCTCCAGTAGGCACTACCTGCTCACCCAAAGATTACTCCTTTTAGGGAAGTGGGTAGGCTCACTGCATGTCATCGCCTCTCCTGTTCTATTCCCACTCTCCGACTCTCATCCCCAGCTCTGTAGTAGGACACCGGTTGTGGTCTCCCTTTCTTCTCTGACTCCCAATTGATCACAAAGATCTTCTTCTGCAATCTTCCTTCTCTCAACACATCCCATTATTCTAGCCTCCAAATTGAGGAGGATTTCCCTGGAAATATACCAGCCAAAGGCCAGGGAAGCAGGTAAACAAACTGAAGTCTTCACTACTCTCTTCTCTTCTCCAGATCCAAATCCCTAATCTCATACCAAGTGCTACAACAGAAGACCTGCTGAAGCCTCCTCTACAACACCTCCTGTATATCCCACAGACCTCCTCCTAACCTCCCCGGCCCTACTCTTTGCTTTATTTCAGCTTGCAACTCTAACAGACACTCCCTGATAACATCCACAGACCACTCCTGCCAGGGAAGCAGTTAGGCTGAGAGATTTTCCTTTTCCTTCTGTTCCCCAGATCCAATCCTCCAGTCTTTTCCCTAGCTCTATAGGAGACCTGCAGGATTATCCTCTCTCCAGGTTCTATCCCATTCCATAGAGACTAAATAAGAACACCCTGATGGAACACTATTTTCCTTCTTCTTGTGAATCCCCTCACACCTCATAAAATAATATATCCTTTTCACGTAATAATCAAAACACTAAACATAGAGAATGAAGAAAGGATATTAAAAGTTGCAAGGGGAAATGGCCAAGTAGCATATATAGGCAGACCTATTAGAATTACTCCTGACTTCTCAATGGAGACTCTAAAATCCAGAAGACATATGGACAGATGTGCTGCAGACTCTAATAGATGCTGATCCAGACTACTTATCCAGCAAAACTATCAGTCACCATAGATAGAGAAAATAAGATATTCTATGATAAAACCTGAAGCCGCAAAACAATTCCACACCAGTTAAAAATTATGGATAATAAAAGGGGTTATTTATTTAAGGGGAAAAACTTACAGATCACCGTCCGAAACAACAGTCCTCTCATCCAAACAGGAAACAGAGAGTCTAGCCGCCAAAACAGGAGCCACAAGCAAGAGAGAAAAAGTGCCCCGTTCTGGCTGCTTCTTAAAAGTATAACAGACCATGCCGCAATGGACTGGTATCTTAAAGACTATTGGCTAAAGGAGCAGAAGTTTCTGCATGAAACTAAAATAATATGTATCTACAAATTTAGCCCTATAGAAAGTACTAGTAGGAAAATTCCAACCTAACATGTTAACTACAACTGTGAAAACGCAGGAAATAAATAATACCAAGTCATCAAGAAAAAAGGGAAGCATACATATCACTACCAGTAGCACTACCAACACAACCAACAAAATAAGTGGAATCAGCCATAATTGGTCATTTATATCTCTCAACAACAATAATCTTACTCTCCCCCCAAAGACACAGACTAACATAAGAGGTGAGAAAACAGGATGCATCCTTCATCATCCAAGAAATACACCTCTTCATTAAAGATAAACATTACCTTAGAGTAAAGGGTTAGAAAAAGATATTTCAAAATGTACCTACAAAGCAAGCTGGTATATTCATTTTGATATCTAACAATATAATCTTCAAACAAAAACTAATCAGAAGAGATAGGGAAGAGATCTACATACTTATTAGAGGAAAAAAAATCCATCAAGAAAACATTTCAATTCTCAACCCCTATGCCCCAAACATAAGGGCACGCAAGTATGTAAAAGAAATACTACTATAACTTAAATCACATACCACCCCTCACATCCTTATAGTAGAAGCTTAATACCCAACTCTCATCAATAGACAGGTCATCTAGACAAAAATTAAATAGAATCACTGGAGCTAGTGGATGTTATAAACAAAATGGGTCTAAAAGATGTTTCTAGAACATTTCACCTAAACACAAAGGAATGAACCTTCCTATTTTTACCTAACGGAACTTTCTCCAAAATTGACCTTATATTCAGATACAAAACAACAGTCTCAACAGATAAAAGAAAACTGAAATAACTTCCTGCATCCTATCAGAACACCACAGATTAAAGCTGGTTATCAACAGCAGCAGAAAGCTTACAAATGCGTGGAAACTGAATAATTCTTTACTCAATGAAAATATGGGTCAAGACAGAAATTCTGAAAGACATTAAAGACTTTTTAAAATTGAATGAAAATGAATACACATAATACCTAAGTTTATGGGACAAAATGAAAGCATTTCTCATAGGCAGTTCATAGTAGCTAGTGCTTCCTTCAAAACAAAAAAAGCAAAACAAGTAAACAAACAAACAAACAAACAGGACTTAAGGGATCTCATTCTAGCAATTTAACAGCACACCTGAAAGCTCTAGATCAAAGAGAAGAAATTACACTCAAAAGGAATATATGCAAGAAATCAAGTCTGTGGGCCGCTATTTTGTTCAGAGGACAGAAGCTTTTCAGTTTCTTGAGGTCCCATTTACTAATTCTTAGTTTTAGTGACTGTTGAAGTTGGCTATGGGTTTGCTATAAACTGCTTTTGTTACATTTAAGGATATCACTTGTATTCTTAAAGTTTTCCAGGATTTTTGTCACGAAGTAGTGTTAAATATTGTCAAAGGTCTTTTAGGCATGTAATGAGATGACCATGCCTTTTGTTTTTGTATTTCCTTCAATTTCTTTATATAGTGGATTACATTTATGGATTTCTGTGTATGGAAACATCCCTACATTGTTGGGTCTTTATGTGGTTTGGCTTTGGGTAACTGTGGACTCATAAAATGAACTGGGCAATGTTCCTTCTGTTTCTATTTTATGGCATAATTTCAAGAGTTTTACATTGACTCTTCTTTGAAAGTCTGGTAGCAGTCTCTTCTAAAACTAACTGATCCTGGGCTTTTAGGAGTAGGAAGTTTTATTGAAAACTTCTGTTCTTCAATATTTCTGAAGGTGCATTCCAATTTTATTGATATTTTCAAGGAGTCAACTCTTTTATTTTACATATATATTCTTTCCTTTTTGTTGTTTTATGTATATTTTGCTCTTTTAATCTAGGTTCTGAAGGTGATAACTTGTTCTATTATTTTAAATATTCCTCCTTTTCTAATGAATGTATTTAGTACAATGGGCTCTCAGCAAGGCTTTAGCTGTGACCTATCAAATTTTAAGTGCTATCTTTTTATTTTCATTCATTTCAGCATACCTTTCCTTTTTCTGTTTTTCTGAGTTTTCCTTTTGAAGTAATGAATTAAACTGTGTTTCTTACTCTCTGTGGTGGTTTGGAAAAAAATTGTCCCCAAAGGAAGTAGCACTATTAGTAGGCATGGTCTTGTTGGAGGAAGTATGTCACTGTGGGGGCAGGCTTTGACGTCTCTTTTGCTCAAGCTTCCCTTGAGCAGTGAGTTGACTTCCTGTTGCCTTCAAGATGAATGGCTCTCAATTCTAGTAGCATGTCTTGTTGATAATGGACTGAACCTCAGAAACAGTAAGCGAGATGCCCCAATTAATTATTTTCTTTATAACAGCTGTCATGGTCATGATGCCTCTTCATAGCAATGAAAACCCAATGAAGACAGTTTCCAAATACTCAGATATATTTTTCTTTTATCTTTTATTGTTTATGTATAGTTTGACTCTTCTTGCCAGATAACATTCTATAATTTTAACAACTTAGAAGTTATACATGCCTTCATTAAATTTTACATTTCTGACTACTTATACTGTATGAAGTGTATTGTGAGCACATTCACTCCTAATCGCCATAACTGCCTCTGACTCCTCTTACCTCCTGCTGCCCACCCTTTCTTTTTCCTATTTGCCTACTACTTTCATTGTTTGTTTGTTTAAATCTCATGGTATTCACTGCCCCTCTGTGTTTATGATGGTCACCCAAGATGCAACTTATTTCAGTTTCTGTCTCATGGGCACTTTAGCAGAAGGTGGGTAGTGCTGCTTCATGGCACATTGTGTAATGGAAAATTAGCTTAAGTTCTCTTATATTCATTGGAATTTTATGTTTGTTTGTTCTAAGTTTTGTTGAAAACAGTGAATTCATTTCTTCAGACATTTCTGGATTTGACCATTTCCCAGTTCATATTTGTCTTGCTTTTGCAGAATGCAACCGTTTTATATATATCAAGATAATTCTTTTTAGTGGACTGATCCTTTTAACAATCTATAATGCTCTTTTCTACCATGGCTAGTTTTCTTTGATCTAGATTGACCTCATCTGGTATCATTAATATCATCTTATAGATGTTTATTCCTATTTACCTTTGATTAGTGTATGCATAATGTGTCTTCTTTCCCTGTTTACTTTCTAGTTGTCTGAATACCTCATAGACATTATAAATTTGGATCAAGCTTCATAATCTATCCTAAACTTTGTCTTTAATTTGCACATTTAGACTACTTAGATTAAACATAAATATTGTGCAATTTGTGTTGAACTACTATTTGTTATTTTTTTCTTGGTATTTGTTTCTGTTCTCTCTTTTTTAATATTTCTATCAATCATTTGAACATTTGTTTTAGAACTCTAGTTTTGTGGATTTATAGTAATATTTGGTGTTTCTTTTTAAAATTTTAATTTATTTTAATTATTTTCAAAGTAAATTATGAAATCTATCGCTCACGCTAGATTTTTTTTTGTAATTTCTATGGGTAATTCATTAACCATGAAACTTATTAGGAGATCACTCATTTTACTTTTATTTTTTTCTGTAAAACGGATGAGGGTTACATTTTCCTGTGTCACTTTACCTCTCCCATTAATGTCATGTGTGATGATTACTTTACCTATGCATTTTATAGCCTTGTTAGACAGACTGTAACATTTTGTGTCAACAAACAACTTAGACATCTCAGAAAGAGGTTAAAGCCCAATACATTTTAATGACAATTGTGAATGTGTAAGATAACAGAGAATAATACATATATTTTTATTCACATATATGAATGATATTAATGGGAAATTTTCAGCAAACCAAAGACAATGTAAATTATAACTGTAAAGAAAATCTCAAAAAGACAAACTATCACATTTATAGATACTTTTTTCCATTTTTTTTTTTTTTTTTTTTTTTTGGTTTTTCGAGACGGGGTTTCTCTGTGGCTTTGGAGCCTGTCCTGGAACTAGCTCTGTAGACCAGGCTGGTCTCGAACTCCCAGAGATCCGCTTGCCTCTGCCTCCCGAGTGCTGGGATTAAAGGCGTGCGCCACCATCACCCGGCTCCATTCCGTTTTTACTTACAGATGTTTTTCTTCCTTTCAAAACTATTTTTATTATTTTCATTGTTAACTGACCATTACTTTAGGGTAGGCATACTGGCAACAATTTACTTAGTTACCCATAATTTTAAAATATTTCCCCTTTTACTGAACAACATTTATACTGGATAAGGATCTGTGTTGGCAATGATTTTTCTTTCATCACTTCGGAAATACTGTGTTATTTTCTTTGACTACTCTGCTTTTTAAGGAGAAATCCATTGTTCAAATACATTTTCCTTAAAGTTGAAGCTTCTATTTTCCCTGCCTGCTGTTAAGTATTTTTCCATTGTCTAATTTTCTAAAGTTAAATTATGGTTTGTTTTGGTATAGGCTCTTCTCCTTCATGTTATTTAGATGTCTAACAGCTTATAGAATCTTTTATGTTTCTTGTTCAGTTTAAGAAGTTTTCAGACATTATTTCTTTGGGTATATTTCAGTCCTTCTTCTTGACATGAATGCTGTATCTTTGCATAAATCCCAGAAGGCTCTGACACTCTTGTTTTTCTTACCACAGTATTATGTGTGTCTCACTCAGACTGTGCATTTCCTTATTTGCTCACACAGCTGGCTCTTCTATTTCAATGTGGAATGGTGAGATTTTTATTTTTAAATTTTAGTTATTTCAATTCTAAAATTTCCATTTATTTTTTTGCTGGTGTTTTCTGTTTCTGAATATTCATCTCATTGGCTCACTGGAGTAGTTTTATGCTGGTGCTTCACAACCTTCATTAGATAATTCTAATATTTTATATCTTAATATTGACCTTTGTTGAATTTCTTTGTGATTGAGCGATTCATTATTCTTCAGTTGATGGGTGATTTTGTTTTTGCTCAAATTTAAATGTTTTCTAATTGTTACTAACCCCAGGTCTTTAAACGCTCCATTTGAACCAGGCTAAGTTTAACTATGATGTTATTCTGATCCGGGATGGGCTATCACTGTGCTATGTTCTATACTCCAGTATTTCTGTTCAGCCCCTGCTGATTGCAAGGATAAGCAGGTCCTCACTAATGCTAAACAGCAGTGGAAGTCTAGTGTTCACTACTAGTCTCCACTGATATTCTTGTCAATAAACTTACTAACTCCCACAGGAAATCAAGTGTCCAAATCCTCCTCTAGTGTCATCTGATAGCGTCCTGTCTGGTGGAAATGGCAAAGAATTTTCTGTGGTATTTTGTTGTACTGGATATTAGCTAAAGATTTTTATTTTATCTTGCTAGGCTACCAGAAAATTTACCAGAAAAAAAAAGAAATTACTTGTCTAGAGAGGGTGGCAGGCTTTATCTTATCTGTCCTTCCTTGTTTAATGATTTTTTTCAATACCAATCTGAAATACATGAAGTTAAAACAAAACGAAGTCAGAAAACAAAACAGGAAAGTTATCACTGTGACAATCCTTGGACCAACTTTGATAGTCTTATGCTTGCCTTATTTTGTATGGGAATCATGTTTTAAATTTATATTTAGCAATGGGAGTAGGAAAACTATTTCCAGTACACATTTCCTTTTAAATATATTTTCATTCAATTTTCTTTGGCAATTTATAAACTTTTCCTTTGTATCTTAACAATTACACACTGAATTTGTGCTGCTGCCCATATGGAAAATGCCACTAACACAGATATCACCGAGTTGTGTAACAGCTTACTCCATGATCCCAACATTCCATCCTGTAGGAAGCTTCTTAAGCAGGAAGTTGTACAATCCAAAATAGCTTCAGGAAGTCCCTGAAACTGATCAGATTCACTAGGCCTCTCCCTGTCAGAATAAACAATAAATGGTGACCATTCCTTTGAGATAGAATGAATCTGAACTGCAAATAAGACTCTCAGACAGGCAAATCTGCAAAGGAGATTCTGAGATAAGACCAGCTGCTTTGAATGAAGCAGAAACTAGCCAAGCTGCCTCGAAGAGGCTTCCACCAACTGAATAACTTTGAAAAGACCCTTTCCAACCTGTTGAGCTGCCTACATGCTGGGCAGTGCGCTCCAGGTCTTCTACCTTTTATAAACTGTCATCCATGCTGGGGTGAGCCTTGGTGATGTAGCTGACTTTGAGTGACTTCTGCTCCTGTATGTAACCCTTCTCCCATACACCTGTGAATAACCCCAATAAAACTCATTGGTTCATGAAGTTGGACTTTGGAGGTATCCATACTTTGGTTTATTGTGGAATTGCTATCTAAGATGAATAGATATGTGTTACATATCCTGTGAAAAGTTTTGTCATACAACACACTGATAAATTTCTTTTGAGTACAAATTTATTTTTAGCATCTTGCCAAATGAAAATGCAGATAACTAGTTCATGGGTCCCTGATATACATATGTGTTAAATAGAGAACACATAAAAGGATGTGCAGAGAACAGCATGTCCCTGATAACTTATAAAAGAGTTTCTTTATTTGACCTGGACAGCTGTTGGTATTGACATTTAGCAATAACTTGTTAGGATGACTATCCCAAGTCCCTTGTTAATGGTGCCCATTGCTTTGCGTTATTTCTCTAGAACCTCCTTGGAGTGAATGTCTTATTTTAATACATCTTTTTCCATGTTCCTAGGATCATTCTCTATGATGTTAGTTCTCTGATGTATTACTGAAGGTTTAAGATAATTCCCAGTTTTATGCACTTTATTTTAAATATTTCCCATCTTCTCAGATTCTTCTGAAGAAAAGAAAAAAATATACATGTTTGTTTTTTAAAGAGTTAGGGTTTTTTTTTTTCCCACCAGTTAACTCATATAACTTATTTGAAAACTTGCTCCTTTGGGCTGTAACCCTAGAGGAAGATTGCTTGAATGTGCTTAAGATCATTGAGCTTGCCTGCTTGAGTCTCACTCGGGCTTCCGTGAATTGCTAGTGACACGTGCAACAACTTTTCTCAAGAGGAACTATGCTTAAGCGAAGCTACATAACTGAGAGAAAAAATTTTCCTGTTAGCACTTTTCTCTGGAGATGATTCTGAATTCATTTTCCATCTGGAAGACTTTGCTGAGATGGAGTTTATAGCAGTGCATCCTTATGGCATATATCAGTGTCCTGGCACATAACCTGCCCGAGGATAGATTTCATCTGAACTAATGGGAAGATGAATGTGTTTACCTCTGAAGCCAGTGCTGTTCCTTCCCCCAAATTGCCCTGTCATTTAGACACAAGGCTCAACTTGTAAAATTGCACCATGGACTGACTGAGAGCACCAAACATATAATTTTATTAATCATGTCTTCACTAATTAAAATGGTATGTCAGGAAATTATCCCCTATCTTATACCATAATAAACAACCCCTTCATATTGCAATTTGTTTTCTGAAATGTTGGCCACTTCTCAGGGATAGATAGATTGATGGCTTTACTAGTTGTATCCCAAGTACTATGTAGAAAAATAATTATTTTGGACTTCATGCAAGCCTCTCAGTGCCCCATACTACTAACGGTGTCCTTTGTGAGTCACAATGAGATTTACTGCTGAGAGTCCAGGAGCAGAATAAACATCACTAAAAGACAGACAATACTGTGACTTCAGGGAGTCCAGAGCATCATCCAGAGCAGGTTAGCCCTGTAGGACTCACTATAAGAGAGACATTGTCACTGCATCAACTTGTGCGTTTGGAGTAGACCAAGTATGTAGTGGATAAAACAGTAATACTCAATAAAAATAGCTGTTTGGGGATATCTTTGTAGACTTATTAAATGTTAGGTTAATAGTTTCAGATTTCAAGAACAGAAAGCAGGATGCACTCTAGTGGTTCATTTGAGACCAAAGTTTGTCATAATTGACAAAGCCAACTGAGAACCTCTCCAACATTGGAGGTTGGAAGTGTTCAATGCCTTTCTTAGCACATGAAAATGCCTCAGATCATCTGTTTCTGAGTATCAGGATAGTGTCATATTAGTCCCCATTTCTGATGCAGTCTCACTT
Source organism: Microtus oregoni (assembly GCF_018167655.1). NCBI lineage: Eukaryota > Metazoa > Chordata > Mammalia > Rodentia > Cricetidae > Microtus > Microtus oregoni. Next base: position 6,071,096 of record NW_024543070.1, read on the forward strand.
CAGGCATAGACTGGCTTTATAGAGTAATGTTTATTTACTTATTGTTCTGTTCATTGTTAAAGCAAAAGCTAATGTATGATGAATTTGATTTTTTTGTCAGGCAGACACGAGTAAGTACTTAACATGGATTAGCTACCTTATCTTTTATGCTTTTAAGAAAGCATTAAATTAACCTAACCTACACATGGGGGAACTGTAATCCAAAGAGTTTAAATACTTGCTCAAATTCTGACAGCTAATAATGACAACATGACCTGTATTTGATGAGTTGTATGAAGAAACAGATGATAAAAATTTACAAAGATAATAAAATGGTATTCAGAGACTCAGAAGTATGAAATTAAACAAAGCAACATTCTAGATTAGAGGTTTTTACTCTTCTAAAACTGGAGTTTAATTGTTTCAGGTGTTAAGTAGTTTAGAAAGAGCACAGAGTTTGGGGTATGAATATTGTGAATTTAGGTGTTACAGCTCTAAGGAGAAAGCTATCCTAACTGCTGGAAGTGAAGGAATACCACAAAATAACACCACACAACAAACCTCAGACAAGAAATTTATTGGGAAGGACAAAAGGTGCTGGCTGCCTCTGAAGAGAAACAGCATGGAACTGAGCAGGAGACAGACTTATATAGGGCTTCCTGTGAAAGGAGGTTTTCTGGTTGGATATTTCTTGGGTGGGCAAATGGTAGGTTTTGAGATGTGAGGATAGGTAGGATTTCAAAAATTGGTGGGTTTGGGAGCTCAGGGATTGATGGGTTTGGGTCCTCATGGACTGGTGGGTTTGGGGGCTCAGAGATTGGTGGGTTTTGGAAGGTTTTCAAACCTGGAAATAATCTCAGATTCTTTACCCTACAGTAAAGATTTTCATGTTATAAGAAACATAAAGGTCCTCAGGCCTTAAAAAGACAAAGGATGAGTAAAGAAGAAACCACGATAAGCAGAGGAACTGTACAGTGGTGAGCAGTGAGGGAGAAAAGGAGGAGGGCAAGGGCTTTACATTTTCATTGAAACCAACATCTTGACACTACATGGCATTTTCCACAAAACAAAAACTCTCATAACACTTCTGTATATAATCTTCCCATCTTCACAACTCACGAATGAGATAGTGTTTTCAGTGATAACTCCAGTTTACCGATGGAAATTCTAAAATCAAGAGCATGAGATTAACAAGTAATAAGGGCAAATGACAGGAAAGAGTTTAATACAATCTGATATATAACTGTAGGAAATGTCATAAGACTGATGTTTTTGTGACAAAAGCAACTGCTTTAAAGTTGTGTAGGAAATACAGAGGGTGAGTGTAAGAGTAACAAACAAGAATTTCGCTAAGCAATGCAGTGTTGTCTGCCTCCTAGGGCTGCTGTAGATAAAGTGGAAAATGCAACTCAAGGGCTTGTAGCTTCTAAAGTGGATGGAGGAGGCAGAGTAAGAGGAAAAATCAACAGAGGTCTCTAGACTTCTACTGGAACATCAACTAAGAAGCTCATAGTGTTATTCATGGCAGTGAACAAGAGGGAAGACTGAGGAAGCAAATTATGTTAAGTCAGCTTGGCTGTGTGAAGAGTGGGGTGATTACTCAGCTCCTAAGGGGACATACCGGGTAGAAGATGAACCTGTGACACTTGGACCTTACTGGAGAGCTCATGGAATGTGTTGTGTGTCAAAATCAAATGTTTTTGGGAAAGTATCTCCGTTTTCATAAGTCTTGACCCAAAAATCTGGGTGTGTTTTGGTAGAGGCTTGAACAAGGATTTTCTGTTCTCTCTTTAAAAATTTGTTAGATGTTCTTGCACTTTTACTGGAGAGAAAAACAGTTTACATTTTTGATAAAGTATGATTGCCAATGTGAGCAGAAATGAATCTGGTATTTGGCATTTTTCTTTCTGTCCTGAAATTTCAGAATCTTGGGATTCGTCACATCTGATATTATTGGGTACATTTCTGCAGAAGTTCAGGAGAACTGTCAATTTCAAATTCAATTTAGCATGCCCACGAGATCAGAAAGGATGTAAGGTGAGTACAGAATTCTAAAAGATGGCAGCTGTTGGTGCAAAAGTATTGCTTTTCAAGAAGGTTCAAGCCTAACATATTGAAAATATACAGGTTTATCCTGGGACCATCTGTGTGTTTCTGGTATCAATAATTTGATGATCCTTTTTGATACTTCCCAATGTGTAGTGTGTTTGTGCCTGTGCAGTTTTTTCCCTTCAACCTGAATTTGTTCTCCAAGAATTTAACCAAATCCCAGCACAATGTAAGTGGGATTGCTGGGCCTGCCTTACATTACAGGATCTCTATGAGAAGTAGAAGTTGGATTGACTTCTCTTCCGGAGCTCCAAATAAAAATGCACTTTGAAAGGAAAGCCAAGGGCAGAACACCTTCGTTTCCTTACAGCTCTTTCGTATAACTAGAAATTCCCCGTGGATGATCAGCTGGTTTCGTGATTTATAAGCTGTATATATTTGAATATGGTAATGTCTCTAAAATCAGAATGCTTCTTACAGTTATAATTGACAGTACATTTTGTTTCCTGATGATATATAAAATAACAGTGGGCTTTACAATTGATGGTATTTTATGTTAGTGGAAATCCCTAGTTAACAAGGTTAACATGACAAGTGATAAGGAACCAATGAACACAGAAAGACAGTGGACAATCTCAAGTCAATATTGAAATTAGTGATATAAATGAGACTGGTGGTTGGATATCCCTTGATTGGGATGCCTTTTTATGGAGGTAACACACTAATTATGTTAGTGATTTCAAAACAATATTTATACCATGACATGTATATTATTTTCTTAAATACTTATTTTAATTATGCTTAAATATAAACTTTGAAGAGATCTAATTTATATTATATGTTGTACAACTTATTCTTTATTCTAATTTAGTTTAAGGAACCCCTAGTGACTTTCCAAAGGAAAGAAAAAAATACAAACAAAATGTCTTAATCAAAATATGTGGAGCCAGGATCATCTTTGCTAATTAGACATTCAAGAATTAGAGCTATATTTGAAGATGCTGAAACACAAAATTAAGACATATTCTTTTTTTAATGTTTTAAATACTCATTTTTCTCTACACACTCCATTTCTGAAACCTTGCTAATAAACTTCTATGTTCTTCTCTTTTAGGTATAGCTTAGCAAAGACAATTTGACAAATAGAAGCATTTGGGCAAGGTAGGACATTTGTCAATATCAGGTCTAAGGGTTATACTATTTGCCCCAACCATGCCACTGCTCTAAAAACCTTGACACATAGTCCATCAATCTGCTCATAAAAGGACAGTCCTATTTCTAAGGTGACAGTCCATTTGTGCCAGTCCAGTCAGTTAGCAAAGCTGCCTGTGAACTACACCAAAAAGGAAGAGGTGAGAGGCAGGGTATAAATTTCTAAAGATCTCAAGAAGCTAGACTTGTGGGCCAAGTGAGATATCATTCTGCCTTTTTAAGATAACAAAAGCACCTGGTGGACATGCTTCTCACAACACCAAGTCATCAACAAAGGCAACTTATTAACAGATGTCCTCTTGTCACCACTTGAGTAGAGAATACCCTGGCAGGGACTGGACTACCAGCTCTTTCTGATGTTCTTCCCATATTGCCCTGGATGGTATGGTTGATGGATTTCACAAATGCTGTAGAACTACTTTAAGAAAGCAAACATTTTTCTATTTACCAATTTCTGCTTAGATTAAGACAGTTTTTCACTCCATGCTGGGGTCACTAGGAGCATCACGATGGGATAATACAACGAACTTTGGCAAGTGGGGAAAAAATCATTCAGCATGATATGTCAGTTTTATGAAATGATGATAGCAAGATGAAGGTTTTTTTCTCTACTTACTGTATTCCTCCTACGTTGAATCCCAAAGGAGGTGATTGGTGAACCACACTCCCTTTCAGTAGCAATGATAAAAGGCAAGTGTGGGCTTGATAACCCTGTGCCCATTCTGCCCAGCAGCCCCATTCCAAAAGTGCAATAAATTATCATGGACGAAAATGCCATATTTATCTACAGAATGCTGGCTGTATAAATGAAGCTTTAAACCAGCAGTTTGCAACCTGTGGTTATCAACCCCTTGGCAAACCTCTGTCCCCAAACTGATTAACGTTATGGTTCATAACAGTAGCAAAATTGCAGTTATGAAGTAGAAACAAAATAATTGGATGGTTGGGTTCATCACACATTAAGAACTGAATTAAAGGGTTGCAGCATTAGGAAGGTTGAGAACCATGGCTTTAAACTCTTAACTAGCCTCTAATTTCATCTCATCAATTGTGTATGTGGGAATTCTGCCATAGCCTCATCTCCTGGCAGCTGAAAACCTGGTATTAATGGTAGCCTAGAAAATAGTCAAAAAAAAAAAAAAGAAGGACTGAGACCCTTTGGGATATGCTGGAGAGTGTTTTGTCTAAAACTCTATGAAGTAGAGAGATCTTGGCTGAGATCTTAGAGGAACTTCTCTTCTGCCAGAATAACAGCTGAGTAGCTGAGTTTAGTTCTGTATAATGGAAGGTTGACTAAGAACGCAATAATAATACTGTTTTGTTCTGTGTTGACTTGGTGGTCTAAGAATTTGTAACAACAATAATTATGAATATAACCATCTCCTCATTTTTTTTTTACAAATACTAATGGAATGGGTAAGGGGTCACATGTCAGGTATTAAATGGTAAATAATGTTTATGTGATTTATACATAGGCATTGAGTTGAATAAAATGAAAAAATAACCTTCTACTTCTGGAACTCCAAGTTAGTAAATGCCTAGTGACCTATTTTTTTTTCCAAATTTAACTCAGGAGTTTAGAGCAGGTGACTCCTACAGTTTCAGTAAATACTTAGAATGTACTATGCTCAGATTTGAGTTTCAGGCAAAATATATTTGTCATTGGTTAGTTTTGCAAAGCAGTGGTTTGCTTCTTTATATATGACTCTGAGTTGTCTTAAAATATGCCACTGAGGTATTAATAGTTTCTTTCACAGTTAGGAGATATGTGGCATGTGTTGAAAGATGGTAGTTGCTTAGAGGAGAGCTACTATGAGCGATGGTACGTTATTTCCATGTTTTTCTTCCAACTTGTAGGTTTTCAGAACTGAAACTATACCAGCATTTTTTTTTCTTTTTGGTTTTTCGAGACAGGGTTTCTCTGTGGTTTTGGAGCCTGTCCTGGAACTAGCTCTTGTAGATCAGGCTGGTCTCGAACTCACAGAGATCTGCCTGCCTCTGCCTCTCGAGTGCTGGGATTAAAGACGTGCGCCACCACCGCCCGGCTATACCAGCATTTTTGCTGAAGTTGTACAAATTGCTAATTTTGCTGAGCCTTATCTTTTAGTATAATTAATAATGATAGAAGTAATTTTAGAATGCACATTTTATTCATATTCATTCTGATTGCCTTTAGCCTATTACTGCTTATCATTGACTTAAACGTAATACTGAAATGTTAAGCACACTCACAGATTTAGTGGATTAGATGATAAGCAAATAACTTGGAAATAAAACATGGTTGTTTCTCTCCCTAAGTATAATGGTAACTTCTAGACATCATGGATAAATAGGAGGCCATATTTATGTTGACGTGTAGACCCTGGGTGCTGTTTTAGGTCACTCTCACATATTCCTAAGTTCATAAATGGAGGTATTTAACCAGAGGAATGTTTATCAAATAGATAAAGGGTGGGAGAAATTAAAGGAAATGTGTATCACCTGGAAAAGGAAGACTTCAAGAAAAAGGAGAGATAGGTATTATGGGAAGGGAAACTAGTGCCCTGGGATCTGTTGGAATTAAATTTCTTCAGCAGCTCGTTCAAAATCTAGGGTTTCTTGTGATGATCATTTTCCTGCTTTTATAGTTAACTGAAGATGGAGTCACTAGGACCCCTTAGAATCAATATCTAAAATTTGGACAGAAAGCTAAAACAAAGGTTGAACTTTGTAAGAACAAATGTTTTATTTTTCTTTTTTCCTCATGACTTTAATGGGTTTGGGATGAATTATTACTCCTTCCTGAATATATACAATTCTTCAAAATCATTCATTGCCAATTGGTTGTGCAAGTCAATCACCAACACGATGGTATGGTATAGTGCCTTTAGGTTATTTGGTCATGAAAATAGAGTCCTCATAGTTAAAAGTAGAGGTTACAGATGTCTCTTTTGCCTTTTCTATTTGGGGACATAATATAAATTGTAACCTTGACCAGGAAGAACTGGTATATTGCTAGATGCTACATGGGTACTGAGAATCAAACCCTGGTCCTCTGTAACAGTAGAAAGTGCTCTTATCCACTGAGATGTGTCTCTAGCCTTACCGAGAGTGTTATTTTTAAAATGATTTTGTGTGTATGTATATGTTTCTGAGTGTTTGTGAGTATACTACATGCCTGAATGAGCCAGCAGAAGGTGTCAGATTGTCTGGAATGGGAGTTTGAGATATTTGTAAGCTGCCATGTGGAAACACAGGTTCTCCACAAGAGAAGTAAGTAGCTCCTAGTGACTGAGCCATCTCTCTAGCCCCTTTCAGCATTTTAAAATATGAGACTTGCTGTATTGCAAAAAACCTTGAATAAGAATTGTATTGTGTGCATGCCCTCACTTCTGAGTTCCAGCTCAATGCATGATCTCCCAAGGGGACATTGTGCAGGCAAAGTCTGAAGAGAGAGAGCACCTTGATACATAGTTTCTTTTGTGAATGGAGTTTTGGCATTTCACCTTACCCATCTCTACATGCAGAACTAATAGTTATTCTGTCGCAATCCCTTTGCTTCCATATTCCTACCCCAACATAATAAGAAGAGGTATATTTTATCCACCAAGCCTAAGAAAAAGAGAGTCTCTTGAGGTGAGATTGTTAAATTTTTAAATCAAGTTCCGAGTGACCCGCTGATGAAGCTAGCATTTTTCTGTGTTTGCATGTCATAGATTTAATTTTCTCTTGCTATTAGTTTTAGTCTTTAGTATTTAACTTCTGTCGAGGACACAGTTTTAGTTTATAGCCGAACAGAATGGCACTGGAAGCTAAGCCCCTTTGGATTTACAATACTGGAGAGCTTTCTTTTCATTTTGCTCTTCCACAAATGGACAAAGAAGCCAAAGTGAGCTCCTGTGGAAGTCAGTTGATTGCTTTAATCAGTTATAGCATATAGGGTGTGAGCAGAGAGAAAACTAAGCTGCAATAAACCCTACCCTCATCGTCACCTCTCTCAGACAGTGCTGCCTGGCTCATGTTGCTCAATATTGGTTGAGTTGTTCTTCAAAGTACGTCAGTAACTGCTAGAAGGCGCTCATCTCATTTCACTGCTCTCTCAGGTCTTCATTTTAATCTTGGGTCCATGTTATTCTTTTATCAAGCTGTTTCCTTTATCTCTGAATTTATAGTTATCAGATTTACAAAAGTGACCCAGAGGACTGACCACTGTAATACAACTGTAAGATTTGGTGCCGAGTTCACGAACAGCTTTCTCTGTAAAATTCTCTTCCACTTCCAGTCTCAAATAAATTTAGCTATAAATATTAAATATTAAACATTCCTTCCGCTATAGGCAAATTTAATGTTAGGATATAGGATCCTGAGAGGTGTTCTAGGGACATTTATATATAAAACTTTTTACAGTAATGACTTTTTTAACCTTTAATATTTCAGAGAAAGGCACAAACCGAGCTCCAGCAGAGAAGAGCATAAAAACAGTAAAAACAGAAGATGAGAAAAGAATTAGGAGGGATCTTTTATTCTCTCAACATTTTTCCTACTATTGAAATAGATTTTTTTTTTAAAAAAAGCAATGTATTGTGATTACAGCTCCCCCTACCTCCTTCTCAGTTTCTCCTTCCCCTCCTCCATCCACATCTATCCTCTTTCTGTCTCTCATTAAAAAGCAAAAAAGGCTTCTCTGTGATAATATTAAAATAAGACAAAACAAAAACAAATTGGAATAGGACAATCAAACAATTAGTTGGAAAAGTTTTTTTTTTTTAAAAAAAAAGGTATAAGAAACAGATATAGGCGCAGGCACCCACTGACATACATCCAGAAATCTCATAAAAATACCAAGAGGAAGCCATATTATATACACAAAACCTATAGGGGAGAAAAAGGGAAAACCAAATAAAATAAAAATAAAACATTAAAAAAAGTCCAGACACAACATTTTGAGATAAGAAACCTCCAAAGATGCCTTTGAGTCCATTTTCAGTTGGCCCTCCACTGCTCGGCATGTAGCCAAACCTTAAAAGTAGTTTGTTTTTCCAGTGAGACTCGGAAAAAAGACAAAACAAAACAATTTTTCATTTGCAAGTGACTATCAATTGGAAACAACTTCTGATTCAAGGATGGGGCCCTGTGTTCAGTTATCCTTTCAGCTCTAGGACCTCCTGTGGGTCTGGTGCATGTTGCCTCAGTTTCTTTGAGTTACATACTTCTTTCCTGTTGTCTCTAGAAGGCCTTGTTTCCTTGGTGTCCTCTTTCTGCTCTGTTTCTTACACCCTTTCTATCCCATTTCCTGTAGGGTTTAGGACTGCGCATTCTGAGGTCTCCCGCTTTCTGCATATTGTCTATCTCTACAGCTCTGTATTTGTTTCAGTTTGCTGCAGCTTCTCTGATGATGGTTGAGTAAGGCACTGATCAGTGAGTATGTGGGAGGGTCTCTGCAGGCTTTACAACAGTCAGGGAAAAATGGGCAACATGAGGTAAGAAACACTCAGGTCAGCCTGGTTTTCATAACCAGTGCTGGGCTGAGACTTTTTGGATTACGACCTAGGTCATTTTAATTTAGCCATAGTTAAGCACAGTACAAGTTTTAAAATAACAATACACAAACAAAACAGAACAACAACAATGAAAAAACTTTTCCTGATAACAATTAACTCAGCCCCAAGAAAACAACATTTTCAGACACATTTACATTAAGATTCTTACAAAGTACACCCGGCATCTCTCATAAGAATGGTACTGGTGACTCAGAGATAGTATACCACGATTATGGTATAGGAAGAGTGACCAAGGTAAACATCATGCCTGTGGGTGTCATGACTGGTCAGGCCCTATGATAACAAAAAAGACACTTAGGCTGCTGGAAAGTAAAACTAGTATCTCGCAAGGTTGAGTTTTATGGCCCAAAAGTGATGCTCAGGTTTGAAGGGAAAAGGGTTTGGGATGACTAAAGGTAACAAAGGATTATCAGATGTTAAACTGCATTTCCCTCAGCATCCTGGGAAAACAGTTAAGCGCCTCATTTTATTGGAGGAATAAGCTGTGTGTTTAACTTTCTTTTGGCTTCTCCCGTGCTTATCTTTGTGCACAAGGCCTTTTATGCCCTTTATATGAGTACAGCAGAATATCATTAGAAGCCATTTTATTGTTGCATTCCATTAGCATCTGGTTTTCTATTCCATCCCTGGGCTACCTAGTTTCAATTTCTTTGTCACCTGAAAACTTTGAGGTATGGGTTTAATCTCATGGAGTGGTCCTTAAAACAAATAAGATATTGGTTAGTTACTCCCACAAGCTTTGTGCCAAATTGTACTAGCAGATCTTGTAGGCAGGACACCATAAATCAAAGGGTTGTAACTGGGTTGGTGTTTACTTCCTCCTTTGGTAGTGTGCAGAGTACCTTCTGGATAGAATGCAATAAAGGGGAAGGTTTATGGGTAGTTACTAGCTCAAATTCCCCATTCTCAATGAATTGTACAGGTGTTATTTTTAGCAATAGTGCCCTGCCATCACTCTGTGGAGAGGAAAGTATAGCATTTGCAACAGCCTGGGTTGTTTGGGTATTCCCATGGTACTCCCTTGTCCACCATCTCCATTAGATACAATCCACTCCTGTACTGAAGCTTCATTTGATGCTGAGAGATGTCCAGTTGTAGCTCTGGCTTCCCTATTATTTGACGGTTTTGGATGTGAAGTTGGGGAAAATCTTTTCCAGTTCAGGAGTCTACTGCCTTGTCCGAATGATGGTGTCCTTTGGCATACAGAAGCGTTTCTGTTTCAGAAAGTTCAACTTATTAATTGTTTTTTTTAAATATTTATTTATTTATTATGTATACAATATTCTGTCTGTGTGTCTGCCTGCAGGCCAGAAGAGGGCACCAGACCTCATTACAGATGGTTGTGAGCCACCATGTGGTTTCTGGGAATTGAACTCAGGACCTTTGGAAGAGCAGGCAATGCTCTTAACCTCTGAACCATCTTTCCAGCCCCCCAACTTATTAATTGTTGATCTTAGTTCCTATACTAATGGTGTTCTTTCTCTCAATATCAATTTCCTGATTAGAATGATAACCCCATGCCTTCATTTTACTAGGCAAGCATTGGTACGGCTGCTATCTGTGCTTTGAGGTCCCCCATTTCTTCCAGCCTTATCTTGGTCATGCGAAGGAGGAAAAGGTAATTAATCCACACATTGTGCTTAACATTTCATCAAAAGAACTCTAATCTTCCTTTGTTTGAGAAAACACTTATGTCTTGGGCATCTGTAATTACACCCAACAATCTTCAGCTTACAAAGGAAACTGGCGGGGAACATCAGAGTGAAAATAATGACATGGTGAGAGCCCCGGCTTTAAGGACACCGTAAACAAAGCAGGGAAGCATCTAAAAAAGTAATCAAAATTTCATCTACTCTGCATAATAACTAATGGTGACAAGCATGTTGGACATCCTAGCCAGCCTATTTTCTCCACCCAGTCTAGTTTCTCTACTGCTGGACAGTCACCTTCAAGGTCAAATGTAGGTAAGAACCCACAGGGACTTATTTTGTGCTGTAAAGGGCACAATTATGTCCTGTCGTGGCTGTTGCTGCTGGCGGCATGGTGGCTTTGTAGCTTTGCACAGTTTGAGTATTTTAAAACTTGTAATTGTGTCATAACAGTCCTGCAATTTTGTGCGTTTTGTGGCCCTAGGGAGAAATTGTTGGGAGTTTTTCTGCCTGTTGCATTTGCTGGGAGGATTCATTGCTCAAAGACTGATGAAGGGCCATGCACGATCCCCTAAGAACCTTATTTTTAACAGGAACGTTTAGAGATCACTCTTCCCAACAACACAATTTCTATTGTTTATAAAAATGATAGCAAATTAAACACTGGATAGTGTCACAACCAATATCCAGAGGTTCTGAGTGAGGTTAAGGTGTTATTAATGTGAAAAATTTGCAGCCTTATGACAGGCATCATTATACTTTAAATATCTATTAAAATTTTACTCTACCTGTCTTACAGACATCCCAGTTAACTCGTGATATAATACAACAACTAAAAGTGTAGGCATGAAGCGTTTTCACCAAAAATAGAGACTGTGAGGTAATGTACTAGCTACCTAATTTACTCAATCTACATTGCATATATAAGTCACAAGAATCCTGTTGTATATAATAAGTACAGTAATTTTATCTGGCACTTCAAAATAAGTAAAAGACAAAACTCTTACTTCCATGTGTAAAAACATTGCTTAGGCCAGACACACAATTTCATTCTCTTTCTTTGTAATTTTCTCTGTGATTTACCAGAAGATCAGGATCCACAGATTGGAAGCTACTGAGATAAGTTATCAAGTGAACACAGAGCACTCTTCATAGGCAGAATTGTGTTTTGTATGCCTTCATTCCAAAAAAATAGAGGAAATTCTCACATGTTACGTGCTGGATTAAGAAAGCATGTGAGGCTAAACTGAAAATCTGCCTGTAAATGCTCCATGTCTCCGTAAGAATGATGCCACTTGAGAAATGAGCACGGTAGATGTTCATGTAAGCTGACTATCCTCCTGCCTACAGTTTTTACCATATTTGCATAATCATGCATTGTCTTATAGTTATAGAAGGCAGATATGTTTGCAATCATTTGGTACAAAAATATTAACATGGAAAATTTTGCAAATATGAAAATAAGTAGCCCGATAGGGCACAACTTCATCATAGATAACTTCTAGTAACCAAGAGTTGGAATTCTTTTCTCAACTCTCATTCATTTATTTCTTAGCCATTTTGTCAAGAAATCTCAGGTACCCTGAGTTCCAAGGAATTTGTTTCCAATAGTTACTGACTTTGTTAAAATTTATGTCACTTTTAATCACAAACTGTTAGTATTAAATATATCTGAAAACCACCATTCTTAAAATTTGATTAATTGTCTAAAATATCCCTACCTTAAAATTCGTTCAAATACAAACATGAACCATACAGAGAACTTAGTAGAACTTGTAAATTCATTTTCCACTGTAGTATTTGTCACATATTGGTTGAAAAATAGACCAGGTTTACAGATTTAGTTTTTTTTAGATTTCGGTTTTGTCTGCTTGTCATGGTCTGCCCTTGATTCATCTAACTAATTTATCCATTTTCCTATAAATTATAAACCTGACATCTTAATTGATTCAGTCTCACATTTGAAGCAAACTCTTCAAATGACACCAGAAGAGATTCCCTGGACCTCCCAGGTCATCAGGATAGGAGAATGGCTTGCTTTCACACCAGAGTGGCGCACACCACCAGAGCCTCAGCAGCCTTTCCCTACTGAGTTCCAACTCTCTTTCTTTTCTGTGAAGTTACAGTGTCATGATTTTTAATTTTTAAATAATTTGTTGCTAAATTTGTTTGATAAAGAATAACTCAGTTTAGCAATACTGCTATTGCCCAAAGCAGTGGTAGTAAAAGGGTATAACCCAGCTTTTATAACCTACCTTTATCTATTTATTTTCAGAATGAAGAATTGTTATTGATGTGATTTCAAAGTTGATCAATTCTTTGTGAAGAAATATTTGGTATATTTTAATCAGTCAAGATGAAAGATTTTCTGATTTGCAAATCCCCTAGCTACTGACCAGAACTGGTGAGTTTACTCCTGTGACTTCATATTCCTTTTACTTTTTATTAGTTTTATTGTTGTTGTTTGGTTCTTAGCATAAAATATGCCAGGCCCATTTGGAATATACTATAACCTAGGAACACACATTTCCTTAAGGTTCTTTTGTTATTTTAATATTAAATGACAATTTAATTTTTTTTTTTTTTGTTTTTTCGAGACAGGGTTTCTCTGTAGCTTTGGTGCCCGTCCCGGAACTTGCTCTTGTAGACCAGGTTGGCCTCAAACTCCCAGAGATCCGCTTGCCTCTGCCCCTCTGCCTCCTGAGTGCTGGGATTAAAGGCGTGTGCCACCACTGCCGGACTTGACAATTTAATTTTAAATGAGGCTCTAAGGTTGCCAATTGTTACTGAAGCATCATGTCTTTCAGAGATTCTCAGGGGACAGAACTTGACAGTTCATACTTCTTTCTTTTTTTCTTTTCTTTTTTCAAGACAGGATTTCATTGTAGCTTTGGAACCTATTCTGGAACTAGCTCTTATAGACCAGGCTGGCCTAGAATTCATAGAGTTCCACATGCCTCTGCTTCCTGAGTGCTGGGATTAAAGGCGTGCGCCATCACTGCCCAGCTCAGTTCATAGTTCTTTATGGTGAGAAAATGTTTCAGGAATTGACAGTGGTACTAGCATTTTTACATTTCAGATTGTAAGGTAGATACTTAAGTTCTCTAACTTTTAATTTGCAATTATTAAAAAATTGGAAATGCAATACATGTCTTTGATGTATTTTGATAGTATCCTCTCAATGCTCTCCACCCTCTGCCTTTAGCATTTCTCACCCTCTCTAACATCTCTCCATCTTTACTTTATGTCCTCTTCTTTAAAAAAAAATTGTATGTATTTATTTATTTTTATAACCCACCAAGTCAGGGTTTTATAAGTTCAGACTATATTGGACTGATGGAGGGAGGTCATTGGTTAAATAAAAAGAAACTGCTTGGCCCTCATTGGTTAGAAGATAGGTGGGAGGAGTAAACAGAACAGAACGCTGGGAGGAAGAAGAAGTGAGCTCAGACTCCACAGCTCTCCTCTCGGGAACATACACCTCAGAGAGACGCCATGCTCCCAGCTCCCAGGCAGACGCATGTGATGAAGCTCTGACCCAGGATGGACTTAGGCTAGAATCTTCCCGGTAAGCGCACCTAGGGGCGCTACACAGATGATTAGAAATGGGCTAAATTAGTATGTAAGAATTAGCCTAGAAGAGGCTAGATAGAAATGGGCCAAGCAGTGATTAAATGAATACAGTTTGTGTGTTGTGATTTCGGGCATAAGCTATCCAGGCAGCTAGGGTGCTGGGGACTCAGCCCCGCCGCTCTTATTTCAACATTAGACCTCCATGTGTGGATGACGATGACTTTGACTTCCTGATGTTCTTATCTCTGCCTTCCAAGTACCATGACTATATGTAAGCTGTGCTACCACGCCCAGACAAATTATCTGATTGTCGTGTTGAGATTTCTTTCCATTATTTTGAGAACTTTGATTCCTAATATTCTTAGCATGCTACTCAGTTTTATTTTCTGCACATTCATAATTCCCTCTAAAAACAAAGCCAGGGGTTCTTCTACCACCAATAGCATTGAAAACACTAACATTAAAATACAGGTTTTAATTTTGAGTTTTGGTTCATTTTGTTCTTAGAACATATTTCAGAGGGATATATGTTCTAAACACCTTAACACTTATTATCCTATTGAGGGCCACACTTCTAACAGAAGCCCCTGCTCCATCAGAGGCCATACCAACACCCAGATCCCCATGTAAGCCCCAACTCATGAACTACCAATACACCCCCAGAATCCACCTAGCTTGACTCCAACATTCCCTTCTCCCCTTGTCACCTGATCCCACCCATCCTCCAGCAGAAGATCCCTGCTCCACCAGAGGTCATGTCATCATCCAGATCCCCAGAGGCCACATCTGCACCCAGAACCCCATAGGACCTCCAAATAAACCAGAGGCTGCTCCAGCTTCCAAAGCCCCAGCCCTCAACTTATGCAGAACCCCCCTTGCTTGACCAAAGGTCATTCCAGTCATCAGAAGTCCAGTCCCCAACTCAGGAGGAGACCTTTTACTCAACCAAGGCTACTCTGTCAGGAAGATCAGAAAGGAAATAGAAACCAAGGAATAAAGTACGCATTCAACAAAGATAAACTCAGAAATCAACATATTAGGTTTATCCTCCAGCATATTATAAATTGTCTGACTGATTTATGCCTTCCTTATAAAAAAGGCACACAAATTATGTACGCATAAAAGTTATCAATACTTTTCCTTATTACTTCTGTGTGATAATTTACATTATAATTAGCAAGTTATCTCTAGCCTTATTACTAAATGAATTTATCTATTCTAAGTATATGTTGACTATATTTTCTATATCCCAGCTTTTGATATATATATTTAATCATGTTATATCACATGAGCAATGAACTCAATTTATATTATACCAATGACTACCATTTTACCAGCACAGATTTTACATATTGTGTTTACTATGTTCTAAATTTTTTATATATTAGAAGCATTATGTATTTTCTATTTAGTTGAACTAATAAATATATAAAGAAAGATAGATAGATAGTTTTGTAGTAATAAGAGCGGCGGGGCTGCGTCCCTGGCACCCCAGCCGCCTGGTTAGCTTATGCCCCGAAATAATTACATGGACACTGTATTCTTTTAAACACTGCTTGGCCCATTCTCTTCTAGGCTAATTCTCACATATTAATTTAGCCCATTTCTAATCATCTGTGTGTAGCACCCCAAGGTGCGCTTACCGGGGAGATTCTAGCCTATGTCCATCCTGGGTCGGAGCTTCATAGCATGCGTCTGCCCAGGAGCCAGGAGCATGGCATCTCTCTGAGGCATCTGCTCCCGAGAGGAGAGCTGTCGAGTCTGAGCTCACTTCCTCTTCCTCCCAGTGTTCTGTTCTGTTTACTCCTCCCACCTATCTTCTAACCAATAAAATGGGCCAAGGCAGTTCCATTATTAGCCAATGACCTTCCTCCATCATAGTTTGGTTGATTATTTGTCCATATAAGCATTAAAAATATCTGGAGATGATTCTTTAATAATTTTATTGATAGACTAAATTGGATAAGACCATGTTTATTTATGAAAAAGGATGAATTTACTCTTCCTCAATTCCATTCTTAAAACTTTCTAAAATTCTCACAGAAAAAATACTATCTCAAGCAATGTGTTGCAAAGCATAGTGTTTTAAACAATTATAGCTGCACTTACAGTGAGCTACAGTTTCTGGCTTTGAATTTGGATATAGATATTACCAAGATTCCTTATGGTAAGCTTTTACTGCAAAACACACATCACTCAGGAAACTGTATGAATGATCATGCACTAATAGATAACTATGAAGGTAGTATGTTAATTGGAGTATTCAGAAGGTTTCTATAATATGTTTCATTTAAACATAAGGTGTCTCACCATTAGATAATGTTTAACCCTTGTGTTAGATTTTCATTTTAATTTGATTGCAAATGTTGTTAGATTAAATACAAATACATATTAATGATACTTTATTGGTATAGCTTCTGATATTACTAGAAGACAAAATCTCCTAGCAAACTCCCTTTTGCTCTGGCTCTAACAACCTTTATCTCTCCCTTTTCACAGTGACTCCTGAGCCTTAGATGGGAGTTGTTTTGTAAATCTCACCAATATGGCTTCCTAAACAATAGCTGTGCAAACACCATAGACATGCTAAAGCAGACAGGAGAAAGCTCACAAGGCCTCAAGCATACACAGAGGTACAGGAGACTAAAGAATGCTGAGAGCAGCAGAAATAGTCTTCCCTAGGGAAAAAAATACCAACTGGTTATCCAATACCAATTTTTCATTAATTCAAGCATACATACAAGTAACATTATATAGACTTTGCAGGGTGTATTTATGTAATTAGGGATATATAGGTGCACACACACGTATATGTAAGTAATAACAATTAATGAAAAACAGAGGCCATGAGTTTGAAAGAATACAAAGAGAAGTATATGGAAAGTTTTGGAGGGAAGAAAGGAAAGGAGAAAATGATGCAAATATATTATAATCTTGAAAAAATAAAGAAAAGAAATAGTGATTGTATACCTATTGAAGCATCCTAAAACCAAGGAGCAATAAATAAATACTTTTATGAGTTTTATTACTATATATTATTGCCTGTATAGTTCTTTTATTATTTAGAGTAAATAAATTAAATACTTAAGTAACACAAATGATCAAACACTATACTTTCAGTATTTGCCTGAAGAATACACAGCCCTTGTGATTAAATGCCTATGTGTAACAGACTTGTCTTGTCATTGGTGTTCTAGCTTATCAGAACTTTCAAACCTGTATTATGATTATAGTAGTTTTTAAATATGGATGGTATCTTGTTCTCCAGGGGCAATTGGCAATTGTGCAGTATTTTCTTTATTCTGCTGTACCAACTTGGGGGTAAAGCTATTGAATTTTTGTAGTTAGAACTAGTGAGGCCAATGTCCTACTGAAAAATGGAGTCCTCAGTGGCAATAAGTTGTTTTCCCGTAATTCTGGGAGAAATGTTGGAAATCTCCAGGGGTATATAGAATCCTTGCTCATGTTCTTCAAGGCAAGGGCTACATAGATTATACGTTCCCTTCTCACGATTCCTGTTGAGTGAAGGTGTTATGTTTAGGGCCATGGGAAGATTGGTCCCAGGAATTTACTTATTTGTCATATCACTTACATGTAACTTGGAGCAAAATTGTGAAATTTTCCACAATAGAACCATAAATCAGTAAGACACTCTAATATAAGCTAGAGGATAAAACAATATGTTCATACAATGTAATAATTGTATCAATGAACTGTGTGATTTATTGGTTTGCTTTTCTTGGGCTAGGGGCTTATCCACTTTACTCTTGGGCTTTTAATTTGGAGACATTAATTTCAATTATAATTCCATATTTCAACATTTTTTATGAGAGTATAAAAACATAATCAAGGGAAACTGAGGCACCAAGGAAACTTATTGTTACCAATTTTCCAGTGAAATTGTATATGTTTATATATGTACTCTTTTGGTTTACAATATTTGGCCCTAAATGTGAGCTTTGTGGGTGGCAATATTTTTATTCTGAAAAGACTATCTAAGTTTGAGCTATTGCATCAAGATATCTGAAGTGATTGCTTCATATTTATTGAAATAATTTCTAGAAACAAGTCTCCACATTTGAGAGAGCAATTCTTGATATTCTAGTGGTAATTCTTTGTACAATTTGAAAATAACCCATTATTATGTGTGTTTATACATGGGACAAGAAGGAAACTAAAATAAAACCTTGGAAAATAATTTGGCTCTCCTAAAATGAAGGGAATGTTAACTTCAAAGGTAAATGGAGTGTCAGAATATACCAAAATAGAAAACAAATGCAAGAAGATTCTTGCAAAATACTCACAGATATTTTCCCCTTAAATTCCAGCAAGCAGAGCCTACTCAAACCAGCAATTTTCTAGCCCTTCATGTCAATCCCACAGTCTCGCCTAAATATGTCAAAAGTAGGTACAGGAAATAGGAGCTGGCAGTTTTCCCACCTGTTATAAAAAAGACGGAAGCCCATCATGAATGAAAGCACACAACACTCTATCTGCCATATGCATAGCTTCCAAATCTCTTGTATTTTATAGCAGTTGCCTGCCAAAAACCCGGAAAGCCAAAACCAGAATAAAACCCACAGTCTGAAAGAAAGAATATGGTAAATAATAAAACCATCCAGACGGCAGAGAAGTAAAACTGCCGAGAAGCCGACTGAAATAACAAAACTGTCAAGCAGTGTTGAGAGAGCTAAGAAATGCTGGCGAGAGAGGATTTGGAGGAGAACTGAAGACTGAGGATAATACAAACCATTGTTCAATCGGAAGATTTTGCAAAGCAGTATGCTTGCTGGTAATAAAATGTTAAGCCTTTCCAAAGAATGTTACTTCTTCCTCATTTCTAATACTCTAGCTATGTTTTTTTGAGATAAAGAAAACCTTCTGTCTCTGAGCAGTTGGGTCCTGCCTTATTTCGATAAAGAATGGACTTCTAAGAGCGACTCAAACCCAGCCAAAGTTTAATAGCTTTTAATTTGTCATTTGGCCTACGTTCAAAATTAGAAGTCAAATAAACATAGCTTTGCAAGAATTAAAGCCAATAACTTGCAAGGCATTTTTAGGCATTTTTCAGAAATTTGAGACTGACATTTTTCACATAGGTTCATAGGAAAACTGTCTCTAGAAAGTAAAATGCAGTTCAACTCTTCCAGTGTTAGTAATTAATCAGATAGAAACAGAGTTTCTATCAGATAGAAATCGAGTTCTCTAGTGTTCTGACCTATATCTGAGAGGTTAAAGAGGTAAATCAAGTGAATTCTTGTTTTCGGTGTGTGTTATCTATCTCTGTTCCCAGTCCCTGCCCAACACTACGTCGTAATATGTGTGTGTGTGTGTGTGTGTGTGTGTGTGTGTGTGTGCACGTGTATATGTGTGCATATGTAATTGTACATCTGTGAGTCTGTTTTTCACTAAAAACTTGACCATAGAAATGTGGCTAGAACCA
Organism: Microtus oregoni; assembly: GCF_018167655.1. Taxonomy (NCBI): domain Eukaryota; kingdom Metazoa; phylum Chordata; class Mammalia; order Rodentia; family Cricetidae; genus Microtus; species Microtus oregoni. The sequence continues at coordinate 6,090,541 of NW_024543070.1, forward strand.
CTGAGCTGCTTCAGCAGTTAGAGTTGCTCCTGCCAAACCTGAAGGTTTGTTTGATTTTGGTGTCCAATATCCACATGATAGAAAAAGAAAACCAACACCGGAAAGCTGTCCTCTGGCCTTCACATGAGTACTGTCACACACACACACACACACACACACACACACACACACACACCTGAGTAAATGTAATAATCACATGACAATAACATGAATTATAATGTACACGGTGTCCTGCAGGATGGAGTGCAGTTATAATGCCAGGATATGTTGCACGGGGGCGAGGGGGGGGGAAGGAGCACTTCCGTGAGTTGGTTACCTGTTCTAGGTAACAAATACCAGGTCTCACACACACACACACACACACACACACACACACACACACACACACACAATGCACTCCACATATCAATCACTCAATCAATAAAAGGTTTCTTTTCTATTGTATCCAATTTATGCTATATTTTCTTTTAAGCCCAGATAAGGAATTTTTTTTTTTTTTACTCAGGACAATATGGTATACTAAAGACTATCTGTCTCACTGATGACAGCACTGCAGGGAAAAGTCTTGCAGAAATGCTACCGCTCCTCAAAACCGAGAGGCATATCCATATTTATCAGTCCATCCTGGGTCCTGCAGATGCTCTCCTCTCAGAGCCCAAAGTTGATTGACAGGTTTTATTTGAGAGGCTGGGAAACCACTTAAGACATGGGTGGCCTGCTTATCCACTAATTTTCCTGTGAATTGAGGAGTTCCCACAGTCAGGGAGACAGTGAGCGCTGCAGTTGTAGAAAATGGATGGCTTTTCTACTTTTGAATCCCTGGCGATGTGGTCAGTTTGCCTCCCATGTTAACACAACAACCAAAACCTAAATAAAGGGTAGAGGTTAATGTATTTTTAGGCATGCAGAGGACGTATTCCTAAAATTTACAGTGGGGGATTTTACTAAATCCTTGCTTTCAAGGGTGTACTTTAGCATTTCCTTCCAGCTAGGAACTTCTTTAGATATGATTCTAAGCAATCTTGGTTTAATTCTTATCTGAAAGTGGGGAATTCGTCTGTCAAAGCTTAATTAGTGGAAAACAGGGGGACAGCAGTTTAAAGTCATCCATAGGAACTCATGTGAATAGTTTCAATGTTTACAATACACGCATGTACACACACACGCACATGTGTGTGTATATATATATAAGTACATATATATATATACATATACATATACATATACATATACATATACATGAGAACACTGAAGAGTGGGAAGGATATATGAGGGAGCAGTGAGACTATTGGGCTGGAAGCTCAGCTTCTTTACTCACCCACAATGCCCAATAGACTGTTTAAAGAGAGTGAGAGATGTGTCTCTGTTTTTAATTGTGTCTGACACCCAGTGAGCGCTCAATAAATATGTATGCATAAATTTCTATCTCAGTAGGATATGGATCTGAATACATTTAGGCTAAAGTATGAAGCTTCTTCTATTAGTTCTAGAACATTGGACAAAGTAATAATTAACCCACTTAAACCTTAGTTTCTGCATCTGGAAGTTGTAGCAGCACTAAATACCTCATGTGAAGTCTGAATTTTTCTCCCTTTCCTCTTCTCTGTCATATACTGGACTCTTTCACAGGACTACTTCTTTGTTCCTTTAATTTTTTTTCTTATTCATTTTCCAAGGGTGATTTCAAACATAGATATAATTGTAAATATTTTTCTCCTCTCCTTATTTTCTTCTCTCCTCCATTTAATTGGCTATTTCTTTGAACTCAGGGGTTATTCTATTTTAAATATTAATCAAAGTCAACATAATGATACCTTTTCATGATTCTATTATTATTACTGTTATTACAGTATGTCATTAACACACACATATATTCCAGACACTCTGTGAAGGTCAGGTGAAATTTTCATAGAATCATATTTTTTCCACCATTGCATATGATCTCTAGGGATTAAATATAGGTTGTTTGTCTTGTTTTGTCAAGTGACATGAACTTTGCCATTTGAGCCAGGTCTACAAGGGCTTTATTTCAAAATTTGTTATGGGCTAAATTTTTATTAAAGTATTTTTTGTATTTGACATAATATGTAAGAAAAATATATTGCAAACAAACTGTTGCTAGGCTATGATAGACCTTAAATTATAAGATTTAGAACTTTACTTTGGTTAAATGGCAAATTGGTAGCCACTAATATTGTTTTTTTTTTTAATTTAGTCTCTCATACAATACATCCTGACCTCACTGATCATTTTTAAGGAGAAGGTCAATATACCAGCATTCTAGTTTTGTTCAAAAACTGTCATTCTAAGAGTGGAATGGAGCAACCAAAAACATTGCCAATGACAAGTTATTTTAGTAGACATAAGTAAGAGATGATGATAACATAGACATGGTTGGGGGTAAGGAGGGTGCAGACAGAAGAGGGCATTTAGAGTTAGATGTAACTGGTGAGACACTCATTGAACGGATACTGACAGAACGTAGAAAGGACAAGTCAGACATTCCTGGCCTGTTTTACAGGTTTATGTTGGGAAAGATCAGATAATTTCCTGCTTTCCCTCAGCATGGACTATGTACAGCCATTGTTTCAGTATGTGGTCACACTGGAAGACTGGCATATTTTGAATCACTTGTGCATACATTCTGGCCCTTTTGTCCTGGAAATTCAACCTTTTCAACAAATGATGGGTTTGGGGTGTGAAACCCACCTGGAAATGCGAATATATATATATATATATATATATATATATATATATATATATATATATATATATGCCAGGATTGCTACTTTCCATTGCGTATCTGGTCTCGGTCCCATTTGTTTTTGGTCTCTATACTAAATAGTTATTAGGACGACTTGAAAAAAAAAAGATAGTATCTTTTCTTTGCCTTCATTAAACTCTTTTTTTCTCACATAATATACCCTAATTATGGTTTTCCCTCTCACTGCTCCTTCCAGTTCCTTCCCATCTTTCTCCCATTCCTATCTGTCCCCTCTCTGTGTCTCTCATTAGATAAAAAAGCTTCTAAGGGAAAGTAAAAACACTAAACTGGAGCCATAATATGTATGCAAACATATGTAAGGTAAAGTGAGAGAAAATATATAAGGAAAGTAAAATTAAAATTAAAAATAAGATTAAAACGACCCTGAAATGAAATTATATGATGAAGTAGTTCCAGTAACGCCGTTGAGGTCATTTTCTCTTGGCCATCTACAGCTGCGCATGCAGCCTACCCTTAAGAATAGTTTTTGTCCCTAGTGAGACTCCCTTGGTGAAAACTATTTTTTACTTTGTCTTTCTCAATTGGAATAGCTCTGGATTAGAGATGTAAGCATGCGTCCACTTCTCCTTTCAGATCTAGGGCCCCATTTGGTGCAGATCTGTGCAGGTCCTGTACATGTTGCACCAGTTTCCGATGGTTTATATGCACTGATTTTGCTTATTTAGAGGGCCACGTTTTCTAAGTGTCTTTCACTCCCTCTAGCTCTTACACTCTTTCTGCCTCCTCTTCCACGGGTTACTCTTAACCATGAAGAGATGGCTTTGACGGAGACATCCCATTTAGGGATGAGTGTTTCCTAGATTTCTCTTTCTCTGCAATATATCTGTCTGTGAATGTCTGTATTTATTCCTATCTGCAGCCAAGGAAACTTTTCTGATGATTGTTGAACAAGGCACTGATGTTTAGATGAGTTCCCTTATTCCATATTTTCACCAGCATGAGCTTTTACTTGTGTTATTGATCTTAACCTTAAAACCTATTGATGGGTGTAAAATGGAAAGTCAAAGTAATTTTGATTTGCATTTTCTTGATGACTAAGAATGTTGAACACTCCAAGTGTTTCTTAGCCATTTGAATTTCATCTATTGAGAACTGTCTATTTTCATCTGTACCCAAATTTTAAATTAGGGTATTTATTTTAATGATATCTGACTTATTGAGTTCTTTATATATTTTGAATATCAGCCTTCTTTTGGATGTGGAGTTGATAAAAATCCTTTCCTATTCTGTAGGCTGCTACTTTGTTTGAATGATGATGCCCTTTGTCATGGAGAAGCTTCTCAGTTTCATGAGGTCCCATTTGTTAATTGTTGATATCAGTGCCTGTACCAACAACATTCTAATCAGAAAGTTTTTAGCTATGCCAATGAGTTCAAGGCTATTTTTCATTTTCTCTTCTATCAGGTTCAGTGTATCTGCTTTTATGTTTAGATTTTTGACCTATCTGGAATTGAGTTTTGTGCAGCATAATACATATGGATCTATTTACACTCTTCTACATGAAGCCATCCAGTTTGTCCAGCACCACTCATTAAAATACTGTCTTTTATCCCTCAAGTGTGCTTATGGTTTCTTTATATTAAAAGAATCCTCATTGTTCTGAGGATTTATGTCTGGGTCTTGATTTTTTATTAACATGCTTGTTTGTGCTAATACCATGCCTTTTTTTTTTATTACTATAGCTCTGTGGGACAGCTTAACATTGGGGATGGTGATACCTGCAGCATTTATTTAACTGTTCAGGACTGTTTTAGCTATCCTGGGTCTTTTGTGCTTCCACATGAAGCTAAAAATTATCTTTCCAAAGTCTGTGAAGTTTTGTGTTGAAATTTTGATAGGCATTTCTTTGAATTTGTACATTGATTTTGTTAGGATGGCTAATTTTGCTATAGTAATCCCACCAATCCATGAGCATGGGAGATCTTTCCATCTTCTGATATCTTCACCAATTTCTTCACTCAGTGTCTTAAAGCTTATGTCATACAAGCTTTTCATTTGCTTGGTAAAGTTACTTTAAAATATTTTATGTTTGAGGCTATTTTAATGTTAAAGGTTGTGATTTCTGTCTTAGTTCATTTGTCATTTGTATAAAGGAAGATTACTTATTTTGGTGCCTGTGGTATTTTAGATTTCACATTTTTTTTCATTGAGGTATCTCTTTTTTTTTTTTCAGTCATGTCTTTAGTACCTTAAATTCTCTCTTCCATCTCTTGTAGTCTGTTGGTGAGGCTTGCCTCTGAGGTTTCTCTTTAAGTTCCTAAATTTTTAATTTCCAGATTTCCCTCAGTTTGGGTTTTCTTTCTTGATTCTGTTTCCACTTTCAGATCTTGAACCATTTTATTCATTTCCTTCCATTGTTTGCTTGTGTCTCACCAAGGGATTTATTCATCTCCTTGTTAAGGACCTATATCATGCCCATAAAGGCTATTTTCAGATCTTTGTCTGGTGCTTCGGCTATGCTGGAATACTGAGGACCTGCTGTGTGATAGTGTTGCTGGTCTCTAGAGGAGATATATTGACCTGGCTGTGATTAATTGTGTTTATAGACTGATGTCTAGGCATCTGGATTTGGGATGACTGTAATTCTAGATGCTGACATCTGGTTTTGTCTTTGTTGGATAGGTGTTTTGTTCCTTGGTTTCTGTTACCCTCTCAGATACTTAGGATATTGTGGTGACTGTGTGTTGCCTGGGAGGGAATTCTTCAGGGATTGTGCTAGGTGTGGCCTCTGTGGGTTCTGAGTAAAATGTGTTTCTAGGTATTGGGGCCTGACACTTAAGAATTGGGACCAATTAGGGGGTTCACTGGTTGGAGGAAAGCAAGATATTTCATTAGGATCTGCTTAGTCCACTGGGAACGGGAACAGAGAGTGAGGAGAGGTCACAACAGGTACTCTGCCTGAGTGTTGGGGTGAGACCATAGATTGGAAGTGGATGTGATCTGGGAGAGAGATCTCAAGCTTGCTGACTTGCTGTGCTAGTCTACTTGCGTCTCTGGCAGAGTCAAGGATGGTGGTAACAGGATGAGTGGGGTGGAATATTGAAGGATAGAATCTGTGTGACTCACTGGAGATGAGGTCATATAGGAGGGAAAGACCCCAGAAGAAGCCATAGTACAGATTTGGGGGTAAGACTTGGGAGACTTAGAGGAGGGGGCTATATCTGCTATTAGGCTATCTGCTTCCCTTGCTTGATTTTCCCACAAATTTCCAGGGAATGTCTGCTGGATTTGGAGACTGGGATGAAACAATGAGTGAGGGAAGGGAATTTGGCGGGGAAGATCTCTGTGATCCACTGGAGATGAGGGAAAGGGAGGAGGGGAGGCTGCAGCAGATGATCTGCTACAGAGATGGGAGTGTTTTGGAAGGGAAATAGAAGTGAAGATCCACAGTTTGCCTACCTATTTCTCTGGCTGGAATGATTGAATCATTTTTTAAATAATAACAACAACAACAATAATAATAATAAACCCAAGCATGGTATTTGTTGGTTAGCCAACTCCCTGGGTTTAGGTCCTGAACTGAACAAAAAGAAGACAATGAGACAAGCACAAGTTTTTGTTTTCTCTGTTCGTGATAACACAATATTTAAGCTGCTGCCTCTTTGACTTCCCCACCACAACAGACTGTGTGCTTGAGCAGTGAGCTGAGATCAAATCTTGCTCCCAGGAGTCGCTCTCATCACAGTGTTATACCACCACCACAAGGAAAGAAACGGTGACATTTAGGTAGGAAATATGTAATCAAGAAAGATGTCCTGCCCAGCTGTGTGATCTTTGCCTCCTAGCTACACAGTTTTGTAGTAGGAGAAAATATATTAGGAGGATGGACTTGAAGGTACTGTCATTTTAAAGTTTATCTCCCCCTGCCTGTGACCACATGCAACTTTTGTTAACATGCTTTTATACTGTGTATCATTCAATATGCAATATGTAAGATGATGAAGAATCTTCATGAAAGCTCAAACCAAGAGTTGATGAAGTTTCTGTCCTGTGGCTGAGTCAGTCCAACACCACATTCGCCAGTTAGTGCTTCAAGGTGAGCTTGTGCCAACTTCTCCAGTGGAGCGTCTTTTGCTGTCATTTAAAAAAAAGTACTGCTTACGTGAAAATACCTTTGCAAAGATTTATTTAACTCAGTGCCGACACCTGTTTCATAGGGGGAAATAACACATCCACAGAAGAGGCTTGCCTAAATTCCAGAGCTAGGGAATGTCAACAGGCATAAAAGAGTTCAGCTCGAGATCTCTTTTCTCAAGATCATCCATTATTACATATTAATTTCTTACCCTCAAAGCCATTATCCCTAGCTGTTCTATTAGAATTTTCCAATGACCTAATTTAATTATGGCAGCTTAGCTTACACCCTGTGTCTTATGTATTCAGGCTGCTTAAATACTTTGATAGATTGGGTGGCTTGGTCCATATGTATTTACTTTCCTATGGACCACAAGGCCAGAGATTAAAAAGACAGTTCTGGGGAGGATTTTTGTCCCTCGGATTGCCATCCCCTCGCTGTGTCCTCACAAGATAAATATGGGAATCAAAAGTGGTGCTCTCTTGTGTCTCTTCTTACGAAGGCATTAATTTCATTACTATGTTTTACTTTTATCAATAGATGATCTCAAAAATGTCTTCTCTAAATGTCGTGACTTCTCCATTAGTGTTTCAGCATGTGAATTTGAGATAGGAATGCAAACATATGATTCATAATGAGAGGAAGAGTTGATCATACTTATTTGAGGGGGTCATTCTTTTTAAAGAATTGTTTGGGTTATGGGCAGTGCAATCAAAATCCCTGCCTTCAGAGAAATGCATGAAGCAGCATTTGGAGAGCTAATATTTGTATAAAATCCTTATTGTGTGGTATGTTCACAGTAGAAGAGGCTATTACTTCATGGAATAGAAATTGGAGGGCAAGAGTGTATCTAAATTGCAAATAAGGTATTTTATCCATTTTCTAAAATATTGCATAATTCAGGGTCATTACTCTCCTCCTATGGGGGAAAGATTCTCAACATTTCTTTATTAGCTTTAGTTTCTGGTAATCGATCAGTAATTACATAATAAAGAGGGAGATTAGGTGTTTAGCATAGAAATGTGCAGAGCTACTCTATTCCACTATTGCAATCAGCTCTTGATTGTGATTTCAGCACAAGGAAGTTGGAATGCTGTCTCTCCGGGACCTCCTCCAGAGCTCAGCTGAGCAGGTCCTGGGATATCTGCCCTGTCTTTTCCCTTTATCTGGTGGTAAGGAAATGGATGCCATTGTTCTAAATCATCACTGTTACAAATACTTGGCACAATTATTTGTAACCATCGAAACCTCTATCTTTCATTCTAAAGAGCAAAGTGTTTAGTTGCGAAAAATGAGGAGACGTTTTACCTTCTTTCTTTCCTGAGATAAGTGCAAGTGCTGAAAGTTTAAAAAGCATTTGGGAAAAAATGAACATTGACAATATTGATAATGTTACAAAATTACTAAGGCACGTGTAGATGTGATAATGGTTTTGTGATTATATTTTAAAACAGAGCTTCTAGCATTTGCACAGACATTCAGAGTCATAATTATGGCTAAATAACGACCACTGGTCAAAAGTGACAGTTATTGAAAAAAAGGTATTCATCACAATTTACTCGTTACTTCTCTTAATGATTGTATGCTTACAAAATGCAATAGGAATTGACTGGGATGTTTTAGCATAGATTGAAGCTTGCCTCTCAGTGGAGGTGTGTAAGAACAGGAGAGTACACACCTGAGTGTGACCATGGGCTTCTTGAAAGAGAATTCTGTTGAAAATGAAATACTACAAATAACAATAATGAAATAGACAAGAGGTCTTTCATGGTCAGAGGGGTGGGAAGGTTATGTAGCTGAAGATACTGTTTGCAGGACATGAGTCCAGCAGGTAAACTGTGGATGGTCTGTGTTGGGCCTTAATTTATGGCATTAGAAGCTCTTGTTTTGATGCATGGTGAAATGGAGAAGATCAATAGACCAGTTTTCTAATTTTAAGAAACTTTTCATAGCATTCTCAGTAGAGTGGAATGGAGCAACCGAAACATTGTCAACAACAAGTTATTTAGTAGATACAAGTAAAAGATGATGATGAAATGGGCATCATTGAGAATAAGGAAGACACAGATAAAAGAGAGTATTTGGAGTGATCTGAAATTGGTGAGACAGTCATTGAACAGATGCCAGCAAAATGGAGAAAGGACAAGTCTAATTAGGCAGATATGGACTGGCCTGTACAGGTGAATGCTAGGCCAGGTCAGATAGGCCCCTGGAATCTATTGGTCTGGACTATGTACAGCAAGTGCTTTAGTATGTGACCATTTGAATAACAAGCCATGTATAATTTGAGGGAGGCCTGGAAGGTTTTAAATCATTTGTGCCTGCTTTCTGGTCCTTTTTTTCTTGAGAACTCAAACTTTTAGACAAATGATGGGTATACAACACATACCTGAAAATGGAAATAGATGTCAGGATTATTACTTTCCTCTGGGTATCTAGCCTCTGTCTCATTCACTTTTGGTCTCTATGCTAGATATTAAGTCAACTTGACAAAGTCTAGAGTCATTTTGGAAGGGAGATTCATTATTAAGAAAATTTCCCACCAGTTTTGCCTTTTGCAAGCCTGTGGTACATTTTCTTGATTGATGATTGATGTAGGTGAGCCCAGCTCAATCTGCGTGGGGCCACCCCTGATTTGGAGGACCTGACTGCTTTAAGGAAGCAAGCTGAGCAAGTCATAAGGAGCAAGCTAGTAGTCATCTACAAACTTAACATCACTTCCTATCTCCTGATTCCTGCTTGGAGTTTCTGTCCTGGGTTCCCTCTATGATAGAGTGTGCCTTCAGAATTGTAAGTTGAAGCAAACCCTTTCCCTCCCCAGTTGCTTTTGGCCATGCTTTATTATGGTATTAGAAACACTAGGACCTTCTCTTTACAATGGGCTACTATATTAAACTATACTTCAATTGGTTGAATATCTATCTACCTTTCTCCTGAATGCCAAGCTGTATTAGCCGGTTGCATGCCTTCTGGAAGACAGATTTCAGACAGATTTCCCTGTTTTTAATTCCAATATCCTTTCCTATTTCATGTTATATTTGACTTTTCTGGCTATGTGATGCCTTTGTTCTGAGATTCCATTGTTCTACTTGCTGTTTGCTGTTCTGTTTCATACCCTAGTGTCCTTCCACTCTGCAGAGGACAGTTGTGTGAGATTCTCCACAAACACACTTTTATCTTTCACCAATGTGTTCCTTATGTCTTAAAAGTTGGAATGTTTTCCTTTATGTATTCCCACAGACTATAGTTATTTCTATATTTTTTTGTTCTTAGGTGATCCTTCTACTGTCATATTTTCAATGTCTCTATCAATACCCTCCATAATACATCATAACAATTACTTTTCTCTATGCAATGTACGATGGTCTATGACTTTTCCATACATCCAAATTATCTCAAGAGCATCACAGATTTCTTCAGGGTGTTGCCAATAATAAATTTCCTGTTGTATATGACACTATTTAAACATGACAAGCCTTCACTCTAGACCCAGGGTGCTCAAGATCAACTCTTGGTCAACATGCTAGGTACCTCCTAATACTATGGGTAATTCCCTACAGGCCATTCAACACGCATTTCCTTTATTAGAAGAAGTAGGTTTTGTAATTTGGAGTATGAAGGCATACAGCCTCCTTATTGATGGCCAGGAAAAATATATGTGACAAATCCAGCGAGTGCAATGATTGTCTGTAGAAAAATCCTGCCACATTTGAGATGTTGGATATTCTTCAAGGAGGGGTGGATTGGAAATATAATTTCCTCCACCAGGAATGTTGACCCAAGCAAGAGGTTTGGAAGAAAACCAGTTTAATTTTCCCAAGTGTACCTACCCAGGTACCCTTTATCTATATCTCAGAGTCCCACTGCTTAGCTATGAGGGATCCAGGAGCCATTAGGAGACGAAAAGTAGGTGAGTATATGACAGTATTGAGTTGCCATTTGAAACCCAGCTTTAGGCAGATTTCTTGCAGATCTCTAGAGCACGAATCATACTTCAGAGTTGTCTTGATGTACAGGCTGGCTGGGCTTCCATCATGAATACCTCAGGGTTAGAAAAGTCATTTCTTGGCAAAGAGAATTCTCTTGTAGTCAAGGTTCCTCTCTGAAAAAGGGAAAACTATAAGTTGTTAACCATACATGTGCAACCAGCATGCACCATGCATGAGAGATAAGCTCATGAGCTTGGTAAAGGGAGTCAGGATGCACACTACATAATCCACTAAAAAAGTCATTCTGGGTTACATTTACCCATTCTTCTTCTTACTAAAACACAAATATCTTTTATATTTTTGTAAGTGATCTCTCTCATCTATTCAACAGCAATAAGGAATCTAATACCTATTAGAAAAATAGGAGAGACATGACCATTGTCCTTATAAAATGGACATTCTAGTGCATAATGAGATGAAGAAATATATAATTTCAGATAGTTATAATTAGTACTGAGAACCAAAGATATAATGGTAACTATGAGCTGACAATGAGCATAAATTTTTATATTGAATTTTAAATGAATCTTTCCTAAATCTACTTTTCAAAAAGTTTGCATAGTAAGGGATGCATGGATAAAGAATACAAAAACAGAATGTGCAAACTTTTAAAGAGATAGGTCTTGGATAGATTATATTACCATCATGTTGAATTACATCTGAAGTTCCTTAAATGTGGGTGATTGAGTATTGCAAGGCATGTGGGAATGTGCACAGTGTTCTAATTAATTTATTGTTTTTCCTCTGAGATAATGAGAAAAGACTATTGTCTTTGAGCAGTAAATGAATGCCTGTGAATCTAAGTATATACACACATAAATGCTGTCTGTGCATGTGTGTATATGTGCATCTACTTCTATGCATGGATTAATACATATTAATATTACATATTTCAATAAACCGATGTGTATGCCTTTACAGTATATCCAGTACAAAATGTTAAGTGCAAACATTTCTGATTTTTTATTTTTAGACCATAATACTGTTATTTTGTGGAACTGTTTAGATTTTTTGCCATCAACTGGCATATACAACTCTTTAGTAGTGTAAAGAGTTCTGTCATGAATATTCTTGAACTCATGATCACTACAATCATGCAAATGTTTTTACATTATCCTTCCCTGGAAGTGAGACCTAAGGTCAAATTTGTAGTCATCACAGTTTTCATTAAATGGCCCTCTGAGATATGAGACTATTCCCCTTGTCACATAATATTTATAAATTATCAGATATTTTGATGAAAACAGAAGTTGATGGTCAGATAGCAGATGTTCTGGTCTTCTAGCTCTTACAGTCAGCCCTCTCCCTTTCCATGTTGTTTCCTGAACCTTAGGTGTGGTGTTGTGTTGTAGATGTACTAGCTGGCATCGATTGTGGCTCCTCATCCCATGGTTATTTGTTCTCTGCATTTTGACCAGTTGTGGATTTCTGTAATGGTCTCTGCTGCAAAGAGAAGTTTCTTTGATGACGGGTGAGGGCTATGGAAATTAGTGCGGAGAACTATTAAAACCTAAGACATGGATCTACCATATGTCCTAAATATGCTAATCCATGGCCTATACCCAAAGGACTCAACCTTTTACCCTGCAGATACTTCCTCAGAAATTTCATGGCTGCACGCTTCATAAAGTTAGGAAGTACAAACAACCTAATGTCCTTCAACTGATGGATGTTCTTGATTTTGTACATTTATAAGTCATTTTTTTTTTCTTTGAGAAGGGACACTTTAAAGTAGAATTAACCTTTGACAGGAAATATTTTGAAATTAATGAGAGAATCATGCTTGGATCCTATATTTCCCCTATTATTAAGCAAGGGTACTTTTATTTCTGGATTTTTGCTACAGTTTTGCTAGAAGTCCATGTTCTACGTGGTGACTCTCTGCTAAAAAAACAGAACAAAACAAACAAACAAAAACCCCAAATCACTCTTTTCTGTGCTCCATTATCTTCCTGGATGCACATTGGCTCAAGTTCCATCATATTTTGTGTACTATATGAAATTAATTTTAAGGTATGCATTCTTAGTAAAAATCCAAAAGATATAGGCATATCATAGATGGATTTTTATCTTGTCTTCTGTTCTCATGTCTCTAATGCCTCCAGTCCAATAGGTAGCATTTGTATGAAGTACAATCCTAAAGGTATAGGAATAACATCGATGGATTTTATCTTGTGTTCAAGTCTCGTGTCTCTAAGTCTCTAACCCTATAGGTTGCATTTGTATGATGTACTAAACGTCCCCTTTTAATAGTCTTTGCTTATAGAAAAGCTATATTTACTTATATATCACTAAGTTAATATTGTGATAATGGATGCTATCAGTTAACATGTTTTATCAATAATTTATTAAAATATCTTTCTCAAATGCATGTGTAAGAGTCTTTTTAAGAGCTTTAGAAGATTGTATCAAATGTGCACAACACAATTAAAATTCTCATACAAGTGGGTACTCAGTGCTTCTTTTGCAAACAGTCCTGTGATATATGTACATATATGTATATATCTGGACATACTTGAATATTTATTTAAAATGGACACTTTGAAAGTATATAATGAAGGGGTTAAAGTTACATATTTTAAAGTGTAGTAAATATTTTATAGAGACTTTTCTTCCTAAAATGTCTGATCTTACAAACACTGATCGAAAGTAAATATTTTTATGCTCTCATCAGTGCCAAATGCTGCCAGTTTTTAAAGACTTTGTAACACTATGGAACAAATGTTAAAAGTGTCCCACTTTCTTCATTTTAAATTTTGCATTGTCTATTACTGGCATTGTGTTTGTTTTGCATATTACTACATGTGAAATATCTTTTTATGCTGTTTGGTCACATTTCTAATACAAAATTTACCCCTTTTAGAAGTTTTCTGATCATTTTCTGTATTCGATGTTGTACAAATATGTTTTCTCAATTTTCATCTTTTTACTTGGGTATTGGTTTTGGTGACCATATCTTTTATCTCTACTAAAATCAAATACACCTGTATTTCTTTTTCTGACTTTTCAGGGTCTTTTCTTAAGATCTTCATATTCACAAAATTATAATATTTTTTAGCTTTTCTTTCTGAAAGGTTTATGATTTTCCTCTTTATATTTAGGTCTTGGGTGAACTTACAGAGACACTTTTAGTGTATTGATGTCATATTTTCCCATCTAATGATGTGCTTGACTAAAGTAACTCCTAAATATGGCCTGGGAAGACTGAGACTCTGAAACAACATGATTCTTCTAAGAGCATCACAATTCCATGTGTGTTGTGTTTACGTTTATTTTTTTTTCTCTCTCTAGATGTTAAGCTTAGACAGGCACATGCACTAAATTCATATGGACATTTAACTGCCACAGTAACAGTATCAAGAAGTGAGACATTACGAGGCAATTAGCTATGGGGACTCAGTCTGTTAAATAGACTGATGCCATTGTTACAGGTGTAGGTTCTTCGAGAAGGACAAGCTAAGCCTTCTTCTGTCTTTCTTTTACCCTTTCATCATGGGATGATTCTTCAGGAAAGGTCTTGAAACCTGCTTGGTCCTCTGTCTTGTAAGTCTCCATTTCAGAACCCCAAGAGAGTAAATGACTGGTCAATATAAATTACCCATTTACATTGTGTGATATTTGCACGTTGTGTGAAGATGCATCGCTGTGATTGGTGCAATAAAAAAGCTGGAAGTCCTAAGTAGGAGGTATAGGCAGGACTTCCGTGCAAGGAGAGAAGTCTGGAAAGAAGAAAGGCAGGTTACCAGTTAAATGTGGAGGGAGCAGGATTTGCAGGAGGAGAGGTAACAGTCACGAGCCATGTGGCAGGACATAGATGAATTGAAATGGGTTAATTTAAAAGAACGCATTAAGAAGCCTATGCTATAGTCCAAGCTTTCACAATTAATAAGAAGTCTCCTTGTCATTATTTGGTACCTGGCTGGCAGGACAGAAAAAGACTTGTTATGAGTTATCTAAATGCAGCACAGAATCGACTAAGATATAAGTGAAGAGATTGTCTGTTCTGTTCATTTCTTTGTCACTGGCATCTGAGAGTCCCAATGAATATGAAGTTTCCCTTTTCACTCACATGGCTATGTCTGCCTTTTTTCTCACAGCGTCTGTCATGGTGGTGCTGAGTTACACTATACACAGGAGAGTTTCCCACTGTGGGATGCCTAGGGAAGGAAAACAACATCAGTGTTTCTGAATAGCATCTGGTGTTGCTCTTGCTGGGACAGCATCTTAAGATTCCTTGTGTGGAAAAGAGCATCCAAAAGAAACAGAAAGAGAGGAAGTAACACAGAGTTAGCCAACTGTTATGGCTGAGTAGGAGTTGCACCAGCCTCATGTCATGTAAACTAAATATACTGTGCGAAGTCGGGGTTTCTGTTGCTGTGGCAAATCCTTGAAAGAAGCCGTTGAAAGGAGCTGAGACCTTTGGTTCTGTCTCACTGTTTCAAAGCCCATGGTTAATTGTCTTCTTTGGTCCTGGGCTTTTGATGGCACAGACCATTGTTGTAGCGAGAACATGGTGGGGCATAGATGGGTACCTCATCACAGGCCGGAAACAAACAAAAGGCCTGAGAGGAGTTAGGGATAAGATAGAGCATGACGAACACATTCCCAGTGACCTATCTCCTTCAACCAAGCAACATTGCTGTAAATGTTAATCATCTCCCAATATCATCAAATTATGGCTCTATTGGTGAATTGGCTTATTGATTAATTTGAGCCCTAATGATCCAGTGACCTTTACATGACAGATCTTCTCGTTGGTGTTGAAATATTTAAGACATGACCTTTCATCAAACACAATTCATATCCAAACACCATCCCCTCACTGTCAGAGAAGTGGTTGTATATCAATACACTACAGATGAGACGACACTCTTAACAGCAGGGGTTATGGCTCCATCCCTATGTCTTATTTAATTTGAATTGGGCCTGAATTTTTTGTTTATAATTAACTTAATAGCAGGCAACATAACCCATTCAATGAATGTTCTTTGTATAGAAAAGTTTCACTTCTCGGGCTAATTTTATATTCACCATATCACAAAATTTTCAAAACAACTTCAAAAGGCAAAAAAAAAATACCTTTTACCTACATTTTGCAAGTGATAAAACTGTGTCTTTGGTTAATAGTTTGCATCCTTAGGATAACTTAACTAGTGAGTGGCAGAATCAGGAAGTTTTCGGAGGCATCTAATTACCTAGGGTTTATAATCTCTCTAGGCCTGATTCACGAAGTTGGCATGGGATATATGGGGAAAAAAAAACCCGTAAAATTTTCATTACTTTTAAGTTTTTAAGTACAGTTTCAATATTGTAGCCTTTTTGTGGTTAAGATTTCCCTGAAAATATCTTTTCTCCCAGTTTCTTTGGTTTGGTCTTGGGACACTAGAAACCATAGCCAATTCTAGTATAACCAAGGTATATGAAGTTAAGAAAACTAGTGGTTTGTTGGCAAGGGCCTTTCCGGTAATAATTTTTCTTCCACCCCTCAATTACAGAGGGCACTGCGGTAGCCATAAGTGACTAAGAGAGTTGAGGGTTCGTGTTTTTCACCATTGTTCTTGGAGTGCAAAGTAGCCAGCTTCAGGGTTAAAGCATGAAACCTGCAAATATTTCCACAGACTCACCCTTATTCCCAACCTGTAGTGAGGGAGGAAGAAAAATCTAAATGTAACAGTTCACTGATCATATTTAGATGTTATTAAAATAATGAATCTGAGATATTGGGGAACGTTCACATGCACTCACGGAATTTGGCTCTGCCTTCAGGTGTGGCTCTACTTTGCACACACCCCTCATGTGAATGTCCCAAGCGTTGTGGGGAGTTCTGGTATAGGACTTCAGCCACCCATCTCATCTGCAGTCAGATGCTACTGTGAAATGCTGATCTGAAACAGTAGCCAAAGGGGACCGTCATCAGTCATCCGGCCTGGAGGACACAGAGATGAATATGCAGTGTTTCCTTACCTAAACCTACAGCTTTGTGTCCTCACTGCAGCTGAACTCTGCTCAGTCAGAAATTAACAATTTGTGTTTTTACTTTTTTCAGGATTCAAGTCAAGGGTCATATTTTTCCGCTGTTCAGATGAATTGGACTGGATGATATTTGTTTCTGAAGGATTATATGCCTTGTCCTCTCCTCCAGCTCTCTCTAGCACCTTTCTGATTAAGCTGTATGCAGGAAAAAGACTCTGATTTCCTGGGTAGATAGATAACTGAACTAGTTATGATATATATTTTTCACTGAAATTTGATTCTTTCTTTAGTGAATGTTCTTTGTCTACTTAATCTTCAAAATATCCATATAAAAAGGTGGGTGGTGGTGGCACATGCTTTTAATTCCAGCACTTTGAGGCAGAAACAGGTGAATCTCTGTGAGTTAGAGGTCAGTTTACAAGAGTTGCAGTCCACAAGAGTTCGTTACAGGATAGCTAGGGCTGTTACACAGAGAAACTCTGTCTTGAAAAACCAGAAAAAGAATCCTTATAACATTAACAGCAAAAGCAACCACAATGAAAACCAAACTCAGAAAAAACTGTGATGGTAAAAATTTACCCAAGTGTCACATAGATCCCAGCTGGAGACAGATCATCGGTCCACCTGATTCCCTGTTTCCCACCTTCTCATGGACTCATGGAAAACAGCGGCTGGGCCTTTCTGTGGTTGGGTCCTCCTCTTCTCATCAGTCTGTCTCCATAGTGGTCATTCCCTTTGTCAGGACAGGACTAATTTTGCAAACAAAAACTGATAGAGAACTGCCCAACCAAGCTGGACAGGATGCTAAGAAGTGCATCAAGGCCTTCCTCATCTGCTACAGTGTAAGGCAAGTGACCAGTGGAGCATCACTGGGCTTATTTAGGGGCTGTTCTCCATTTTGACAATAGAGCCCCATTTAGTAGGTAAGAAATTAAGTTATTGGCCTTAGTGATTAAAGAAAATGGGAATACTTAGTAAAATGCATCCTTGAACATCTTATTGTCTCCCTATGCCCTATTTTCCTTTCAGTCTGTCGTAAAATGTTTGAATGATTTTTTTTAAAAAAAAACTAACACTAAAATAATAAACTGGATTTGAGGTTTATGTAAATTTATTGCTTGACTGTGCAAATACATTATCAAAATGCCTATTTGTTCTAAGTACACTTGAGTAATTCCCATTAATGGCAATGGAAGGAATTGTGGATGCACAGAAAATTGTGAACAACGTGTATTTAAAGTCCTCAGACTGCTCACTGCACAGCCCTATTTTTGTATGCATATTGTGGTGTGAAGAAATTTACTCCTATTCTTTTCTCAAGCTGAAGGAATGTGCATCAGTGTTCATTTCTTTAAATGCCACGACTGTATATTTCCTGCATAAAAAAATTAATCAGAGATGGAAATTTAGCCAAAAGTATGTGCTATTCCAGGCCAAGCTTTGTGGTATAGGCAGGAAGAATTTCCAATACTGTTTTCATTGTGGTGCTTGTGGTGATGACTTTTTCAAAACTGTGCAGTTTTAAAATTGACAATGCATCTTCACAAGCCCTTTCCGTTTAGGAAACACCCACTTAAAACATTTCTTTTTTATCTGAGGATTCCCGTAGGCAGACACTTTTCACAATCAAGTTGCGTAGAAACTCATCGTTCATAAAGGGTAATGTCTGAATCATATCAATGAAGCAGGCATGACCTTTGTTAAGCGGCAGGCAGCAACACTGCAGTTTTTTATTCCATTTCTTTGGAACATTCCTGAAAACTGCACCTGCATTGAGGTGTGTGTGTGTGTGTGTGTGTGTGTGTGTGTGTGTGTGTCTGTGTGAGCATGTGTGTGTGTTTGTTTGTTAGTGCGTATTCACATAGTGATGGCCTCAAATCTTGGAGGGAGAGTCTGAGTAGATTCATCAGCATTGTCATTGTGATGGCAGAGGAGCCTCCTCAAAACTATAGGAGGGAAGGGGCGTTAGTGACAGTCTGCATTTCTACGGAAGCCATCTAAAAGTAACAGACTTACCTATCAGTTGGTCACAGATTGTAGCTGAGTGAAGTTATTGCTGTCTTTGGGCCTGATTGCCCAAGAACATTCTTGCACAGAGAATGCAAGTAAGTGGAGATTTTATTTATAGATTCTCTTGTTGTTTCTGTATATTAGAAGTGAAATTGTGAAAATCTAATAATAACGTGTATTATTGTTTGACAATGTAGTAAGAAAGGTCAAAAAAAGAAGACACAATGGGAATGTAACTCAGGGTAGACCAATTAGCATGTGCAAGCCCCTGAATCTAACCCTCAGCAGCAAAAACAGACAAACATTATCATCAACAAACAAATAAACAAACAATAAAAAGAGCTGCATAGACTATGAAAATAATGCTTTGCAGTAATTTTAAAGATGAATTCCAAAAGTATTATTTTTTTACATGAGATTATACAATGAGACGTAGAATGATTAAGATCTGGGGCCCATAATTACATAATTCCCTGTAAAATGACTATGGAATTAATTCGCCATGGGGCTGTTTGTTGATGCGTGCCTGTATAACTGCCGCGTGTGCTTGCTACCTGACACTTGCAGAGCAAAATCTACTTGGTCTCCTTTTCTAGTCAGGGTTCTGTTATAAATTCCACTCTAATAGAAAGGTCTCCAGCTGACTGGAGAGAGGACACGAGGATTGAGAAATGTCAGTATTTTAAGTTCCATCTAAGTTTTAGCTGTTAGATATTCCTGCCTCTTCTTTAAAAACATTTTTTATGAGAGCTTGGCATTTTATAGTCTGGAAACTTTCCTAAAGTACTTGAACAAAACTTTTTATTCATGTTCCAGAACTAGAGCACATAGACTTATTATTATAAAAATTAGAATACGGAAAAACAGCAATTTAGGAAGAAACACACATTGAATATGGATAGTATTCAAATTCCCTGGTTCGATATTTTAAGTAGATACAAATTAGTATGGAAAACATGGGGATTTATTTCCTTTTTATTACCTTGAATATAAGAAATTGTAATGTACTAGGTGATTAGATGAATATTTTGTACGTTATATAGAATTAGAAAATGCTTCCTATAAGAGCATTTGGGGATTTTAAAGATTGATCTCCTTCTAAATATTTCAGTTTTAACAAATTCATAGTTTTCTAAAAAGAAAAAAGAAAAAGTTCATAAACATAGTTGTTTTAAATACAGATGAGAAGGAAATTCTGCAGTGGGTGATTTTGTGGGTCTCTTATTTCCCCCTTGTCTTAGCTGCTAGTGTTGAGGCAGCTTTGTGCTGGCTAAGCAGGTACCAGGAAGAGGTTGCCTCAGCTGCCTGCTGTGATGAGAACACTAACACCTCATGGTGGTTCTGGATGTTTTCTCCTAGGGCAGAGGATGACTGTGAGCATTAAAATGAAATAATAAAAGTTCTCAGCCTGGTCTACAAAGGGAGTTCCAGGACAGGCTCCAAAGCTACAGAGAAACCCTGTCTTGAAAAACCAAATAATAATAATAATAATAATAATAATAATAATAATAAAGTTCTCCAAATAAGAGCTGTTTGGGTTCTGAAAGGCTGTAAATCCGCACTTCCAGATTTCTTACTTCTAGGGACAGTGTGTAAGGTGAACTCACTTTCAGCCCTTTCATATGTTGCATTCAACCACTGTGCCTTTAATACAAATTTTGCATGTCTACTTTTACTTGGTCTTATTATGGTTGCAGGTAATAGAGCAATAATAGTACAGAAATAGATACATATTAATATATAATAGCAATGTTAGTAAATAAGGAGTCCTACTGGACATAAAGAATAAGGGCAACTATTTTTGTGTGTGTTGGGTTTTCAGGTTTGTTAAGATGAAACAAAACCATGAATGACTTAGTGAAAGTAGTGAGGATGCAATCCATGTGTGCATCTGCCTATATGCATTATATTTCCAAGGGGGAGTGTGAGCACCAACAGCCTGAATCTCAGGTTGCTCATTATGTTGATGGGGAAGAACAGAGTGGTCAGGGTGTTGGAAGGAGGCACATGCTGTGCTATAAGGGCAGAAGTGTAGCCAGGTTCATGTTGCATAAAGTACAACAGATGTAGTGAGGGTTTAGGGTTCTGCTTTAAATATGAAGGTCACTGTGGCTGTAGTAGCCTAGCTAGGCACAGGTATGCAAAAATAAAGGTTCAGAGCCTCTGCTGGAGCTTAATGCAGATCTCAGCTACAGACAAGTCGCCAGAGGAAGATGGAGTGCCACAATGATTCCACCTGGATTCTCATAATGCCTCTAAGCTTTCAAACATTACCCAAAGATTAGATTTGGAGTACAAACTGTTCAGGACAATTTCAAGGTGGCTAGCTGACATGCTCCAGTCTCATGTAGTATACCAGCCAGTACTTCAGATAAGCCCATGCTTTTCCATTACATAGAGAATGGCAAAAAATAAAAATAAAAGGTACAGCTAGCTCTCCCAGGACTTGACCATTATTTCAGTTTTATCAAGGTCTCCTACAGATTGCATCATCACCTCCAAGAGAGCACATTCCAAAGAGGTGGAGTAGATACGTTTTGGTCCCTTGGTGGGTTATGGATATTTGTCATTGCGTAGGGGGTTTATTACAAGTTACTGTTGGTAATGGAAAAAAACAACAAGGGAGATTATATTTAAGGATCTCATTTTGAAAAGAAAAAGGAGAATATAGAAATGGTAAGATAATAGGGTAGATTATTGAGTGTACTTATAAACCATAAAATTACTAGTCTTAAATATTTTCATTGGTATAGAATTTTATATATTGATACACATTTGAGGGGTTTATGATATATATATATATATATATATATATATATATATGTTTTTTACTCTAGTTAAAGATATTTTGTATATTGATACAAATTTAAGGTTATTTTTTTAAAACATACTGTATATATGTTTCTACTCTTGTTTAAGGTATTGTACTTATGAGCTCAGTTAACAATGTAATGTAAATTTCTAGTCCTTGAAAGTTATTATTATGAACTATTTATGGTAATTAAAAATGCAGGCTAGTATTTAGTCATCTATTATAATCAAGCTTGTAGCCATAATAGGTATGTTTTCAAGGTCAAACAGAGATATATTTTAGCTAGACAGAGATATTTTAGAGATCTACAGAATATGGTGCTTAGATGTTTTACTAGCATAAGGTTTTCTGACAATGAGATATGTCTGCTCCTGGCATCACCAATATGCTTCAGAGAAGATGATGGTCACTGAATAAACTCCATATGGAGTTTATTTTATCTGTGGAAAATGTTAGCCATTTGGGCAAGAAACTGCCTGTGCCTTGACTACTAACAATTGATGTCCAAATTGGACAAGGAGAACATAAAAGAAAGTAATGGTAGAACCTTGCCAATACAAGGTCAGACATTCCTTCAGAATATACTGCTTCACAGAAAAGTCAAATATTCTAGACCTATAGGTGGAAAATGGATGCCCCAACATTATAGAATATCCTTGGGTAACTGTTCAGGCAGCCAGCTGTTTCTATCATTTTTTAGTCTTGAAAATTGTTGACCTTGTACTTCCTGTTTGCTCAGGTAATATTATACCCTTCTCAGTTCTTCAATGGAGTTAAAGTCTAGATAGTTATATTATAGTTTTTCTTATTACCAAATTCAGAAAAGAAACTCAACAAAGAGGTATAAACTATATTAGGTTGAGAGATATAAAAAGATAGTTTTGGGTTGGTAATGCAAGTTAAGATAGAAAGAAAGTTAGGTCAAAAAAACTTTAGACTCACCAAGATAGAATAGATAATGGAATATTTTCTCTAAATTTGCCAAATGCAAATTCTCTGGATATTGTTAGCATAATTCTTACTTGTATATATTTGTATATAGTTATTGTATTTATTATATATAGTTTTACTTTGTTAGATAAAACCTTCTCTTTTATTTAAACAAAGGGGGAAATGTTGCATAATATTTTGATTTCGTTCTGAAAATAAGGCTTTGTTTAAGTCAGAGTTGGTGCTAGCCACTGGCTGACCAAAATTAACCATAGCGGTTTGGAGAACAGTGAAAGGAATGGAAGAGACAGGAGGTCCAACTTCTCTGATCATTCAGGTTCTTACCCCAATGTCTGATTCTCTGTTTTTTTTTATCCATAAGGAATAATTAGTTAAATACTTCACATTTGGACTCGTGGAATGTGGTAAGATTAAGTTGGGCTTCTAGATGACATGAACTGAAGTTCTCAGTAAAAAGTTACACCTAAAAAGATCACTTAATAATGATCAACTGATTAGAACCCTGTGATTTTGAAGACTTGGAACATTATAGATTTGGATCCAAGTTATCTTTCTTCAACTAGTTATGTTTTCTTCAACTCTGCGTCTGACCTGAAATTCTTCTGTCACATGAAACCTTTGCAGAGTATCACCTGATCAGATCACCACAACTAAGTTCTACAAATTTCACCAGATAAACGTCTGAGACAAATAGCAGAAGCTATAACCCGCCTTTCTGATGTTTCCATCAATGTACATATAAGAGTGTTGATATGTGACTTTATTTATTTTTAATTAATTTATTTATTAAAGATTTATGTCTCTTCCCCGCCACCGCCTCCCATTTCCCTCCCCCTCCCCCAATCAAGTCCTCCTCCCCCTTCAGCCCAAAGAGTAATCAGGTTTCCCTGCCCTGTGGGGAAGTCCAAGGACCACCCACCTCCATCCAGGTCTGGTAAGGTGAGCATCCAAACTGCCTAGGCTCCCACAAAGCCAGTCGTGCAGTAGGATCAGAAACCCATTGCCATTGTTCTTGAGTTCTCAGTAGTCCTCATTGTCCGCTATGTTCAGCGAGTCAGGTTTTACCCAGGCTTTTTCAGACCCAGGCCAGCTGGCCTTGGTGAGTTCCCTATAGAACATCCCCATTGTCTCAGGATGTGGGTGCACCCCTCACAGTCCTGAGCTCCTTGCTCGTGCTCTCTCTCCTTCTACAAAAGCCACATTACTGTTGTGGGAAATGGTGTTTGGCATAATCTGCATCTGTGTTTCTGTACCATAGTAACTCGTGGCCCCAGAATAGACTATCTCATTCTCTTTGAGGTGAGAGGTGTGGTGTTGCATCAGAGGACTGGGTACTGGTTAGAGAGAATGCCACTAATGAAAGCTTGAGACTCTAAACTTGGAGAATAAGGCTGTTTACCTAGGCTTAATATATTTATATATTCTTACTCTGGAATAAATTCATTTTAAAAGCCTTAGGAAACATGCTTTTTCTGCTCTGAAAAACTGTGAAGTTTGTTAAACCCCTTTTCAATTGTCTCTGTGTGATCTTTCATCCTTGTGACTCGGCTTCCTTTTTAGTGGGGCCCCGATTTAAGCTATCCGCTGGATCAACTCATGAAGCTAGTAGCTGCTGAAAAGGATCGTATTGTAGCTGTACTTTTAGAATCCAAGTCACAGTCAACTCTTTTCCCTCATGAAATTATTGATTCCTTCGCTTTAATCCAGTAATTGTTTACTTCTGTATTTATCTAATATTTATTACATACTGTTACTAAGTATCCTAGGGCTAAACCAAATAGGAAATCCTTAAATGGAGCACAGAAGATAAGTAGGTGAGTAAATACAAGTGGAGTGTTATCTTCTAGTGAACACCTGGACAGTCTAAAGCAGGAAGGGGAAGATGGTGAAGTGAGGGGATCTAACAGTTTTGAGCCTATCCAAAGGAAGCCCTACTTGGAAAGGACAGCATCCATCAAATACTGGGGGAAGGAGGGGGAACAAGTCCTGTGTGTGCCGGGGAGGAAACTGGTACAAGGAAAGGTAATGGCTGATTCAAAGGCATGGTGTGGGGGTCTCTCTAATGAATTCCTCTGCAAGCAGAGAAACCATGGATCTTTGAAGATAGGAAATCCACCAGCACACAAGTATAAAGAAAGGATTACACAAAATGTCCAAACGGCATTCGTCCAGGAAATACAAAGTTGGTAGAACAGACGAATACTACAATTTACTTCAGTAGAGAAAAGGAAAGCATGTAATTTAAAAAACAGACCAGTGGAATTACAACAGCTTAAGTAAGAGACAGGAGAAGAAAGGGAATCAGAGGTGCAACCATGGGTCAAGGGCAGACCATGGGGTAGTTGAGTGAGAAAGAGAGGCCTTAACATTTTGAGTAGATAAGAAGTTGTTAGCATTTGTGTTACAATGGCACTGTGATTTTTTTCTCCTGCGCTTAAGATGAGAATGAAGTAGGGTGCATAAAGGAAGGAAGGTTCTGTGTCTTGTCAATGTTTCTAGTGGGTTTTTTTTGCGCCCAAATTGTGCTCCACAGTTGTACCAAGCCTGTTTGCATTCCTTAAGATTACTTTTTCCTCTATTGATGACTCATCCTATATACACAGGGGAGCCAAATTTCACTTTCTAAGAATGTTCAGTTGATAAATACAATTTGCTTTTTCAGTATTTTAAGTTTTAGACTTGATTTTATTTTATGTGTATAAGTTTTTTGTCTGCATGAATGCATTAGCATCACATATGTAACTAGTACCCATGGGAGGTCATAAAAGGGAGTTTTATACTCTGGAAGTGAAGTTATAGATGGTTGTGAGCAGCCATGTGGATTCTGGAAATAGAACCCAGACCATCTTCTGGAGTCACAAGTGTTTTTAACCACTGATCCCTCTCTCTAGTCCGTGTGTGTGTGTGTGTGTGTGTGTGTGTGTGTATGTGTGTGTTAAATTATATTTGTTTTCTTTACTGTTGAGGTTGTATCTTATTTTTCATAGCAATGTAAGTATTTCTTTTTCTTTTCTCTTTTCTTTCTGAGCTGCTAAGGAAAACAACAGACCGTGCTTGCACATCTCAAAACCAAGTCAAGCAGGCTAAGTGCTTTCCAGATAAGGTGAATACAAAAATCCACCTTGATTCTAAAACTAGAAAATACTACCTCTGAGGGCTGACCTGCTTTTCCTGTGCAGTCAAGTCAACATAATTTGGTCTGTATGTATAGTTTAAAAATTCATAAGCAGAAAAACAATTGAGAATCCTTTTTCCAAGGTTGCACTAATTAGAAGTCACTAGTATTTATATTTGATTTTAAGGTATATTAATTTTGAGGTGTTGTGCTGTCCCCACTTTGCATGCACGGGCTTAAAGAAATGACTATGGATGCTGGCTTTTTCTCATCTTGTACAAGTAAATGAATTTCTCTGGGGTCGTTTCGTGTTGAACTTGCATGCCTGACTGAAGGGCTCCTGTCAGCCTTCCCTGCCAAAGTGCCATGAGAGCTGGAAACACAGCAGTAAGCGAAGCATCTGCTTCCCCTCAAAGGACTGTTTATCTCCACTTTCAAGTAGAAAAAGAGAAGAATAAGCAAGTTTTCGACTATAATTTTTGCAAGAAAATCCTAACTATCTCATGGTGTCAAAAGAAGATTTGAAATACAGTATTATATAAAGCAGTAAGACAAAGTCACAATCAAAAGTTATAGTCCGATTTTCGTATCTATGGGATAATATAAGTAGTATGTCTCATGTCTTAGCAATTATTTGGATTTACGTCTTAAAGTTTAAATGACCTTAAGATTCTACAGATTCTAGCGGAGTCACAAGTGGACAGTCAAAACCACTGCCAGGCTCATTAGTTCTTCCTGACTGGAGTTTCTTAGCTCTGTTCACTTAGTATTCTTTCTCCCCAGGCTGGGAGCTGCCCCCATGTTTGCTGTCCTTAGCAAAACTCTACTGGATTCTGTCTTAATGCCCTTGAAAGCTACTCCAAGCAGAGATAGAAAAGTAGCAAAATGAAATCTGGTCAGAAACAAAGATTGTAATTCAGTCATCTCAGGAAATGCTGAACCTGAAATAAAAGAAACATGGTGTGTGTGTGTGTGTGTGGTGTGTGTGTGTGTGTGTTTATGTGTGTTTCTTATTCCATTTCCATTTCATCTCACCTAATGTCAGCATGCATGATGACTGTTGAAATATATAGACAGAAGAAACATGCTGACATTAGTTGAGATGCTCTTCTTCATTTCACACAGAACACAGACAGACATTCTAAAAATATTGTATAAGATTACTTTCACCCTGCATTCATAATTTGCATGGAAAGAGTATAATTTTATATTTACATTTGGAATCTCACTAAAGTATGTCTATGTGTATTTGCCTATATTCCCAATTAATAAGATCTAAAATCCAAACATTTTGATTTTAACTATTTTAATATGTTTATATATGTGTTCATATATGTAATTTCTATTTAGATTAGATTTAGAGAATATGTGTGTTTAATTTGGATGCAAGTTTTTATATTACCCTCTAAAATAATGTAATTTTTGTTATTTCCAGAAGATCACTCATGATTGTATCTTTTATTTAAATATAAAAATTGACATTGAGATATATTATTATTTTCCTGATTTTAAAAACGAAAATGATTGAAATGTTATTGCTATTATAGTAATCAATTAATTTTTAGTGAGATTAAAGCATATTTTTATTGTTCACTTACCATTGGACACCTTTTTTTTTAAAAAAAAAGACTTATTACTTTATTCATCTTCCAATTTAAACTTATGTATTCATTATATATTCAGTGTTGTAGAAATTTTAATCAGTCAATCATTACTCTTTTTCCTTTATGTTTCTTAATGGTTTTGAGGGGAATTTTCTCACTTGAGTTTATAAGCAAATCAGTTTTCTCTGGCATTCTTGTGGTCAAATTTTATGCTTATTGTTGTACAGAGTATGTCAATATTTCTATCCAGGCTTTGCTCATTTCCCAGAGAGAACTCCAGTATTTGCACAGAGTTTTTATAAGCCCTTTGTACACACATCTAGTTTGGCTTATGCAATATAAAAGACAATAACTAATTTACCTTCACTTGTAAATATCAATCCGCACCAAATTCCAGAAAACCAATGACATAATATACTTATACCAAAAGTATCAAAAGGAAACAATTCAAGACAAGGAAAGAATATTGAATGGCTATATGCACCCGGGAGCCTGGCACCTGTCCTAGGTCTGTCCAGGAAGAATAGGAGCCATGATCCAGCCACTAGCCTTTCCTGGCAGAAGAGAACAGGAGAAAAATGATGAAAACAAGACATTTGGAAATTCTCCCAAAAGATCAGAGTTGATTATTCCCTTATTTTTGCCAGAATCTTGACAAGTATAAGTGAAAAGCCGAGAAAATGGATGCCTGGATTTTCTCACTAGTGAAGAATCTTCCTGTTTTGGTGACACAGAATGGAATTTATTCTGTTAATAAACTTCACCAAAATTCTGAGTAAGTATTGTTCTGGGTACTATGTGCTGGAAGAATAAATGGAAGGCAGAGTTTCACACATATAGAGCTTCTATTCTCACAGAGCAGACTGGAATTAACTGTGAGTAAATCTAAGATAACCTGTTAGTGGCATTCTGTGGAGATGGACATAAGTGTCACCATGTGTCCCGGTGTGATCAGGTAGCAAGGGTAGCATGGATGCTATTTCAGAGAAGATGACAAGAAAGAGCTGATTCCTCTTCAGCCTGATACTTCTGCAGATGGAAATCAGTGTGCTTCCTTCTGACTCTTTGTAGCCAAGGATGCTCAGAAACACATGTTTCCACAATCATTCCTTTCACTGACATAGTACTGTGTATTTATGTGGATTATTCAGACAGAATATTTATCCAGCTACAAATGGTAATATTTTTGACCTATTTATACAAAAATGAATACAGCAGGGCTGATGTTAACTTACAGAATTTTAATTGGTGGCTAGTGACCTATCAACTGCTTCAATTGGGAGGTCAAACTTACATTGCAAACTATGAAAACTCCATCTTTATCTATATAAAGACATTAGTAAAGTACATATTGAAGAAATTTGCTTGTACTTTCACATTATTTAAAATCATTTTGTTAAGGAATATATCTGTGTCTCAAAACATAGATAAAACTGAAGTATGCCCAAAAGTTATTATGTTCTAGTAGATATGCTGTTAAGATGTATCTCAATGTACATTGAAAAATTTAACATGTTGTTGGGAGAGAGTTACTTCAGCCACAGATCATGACAAAAGTAATCTGTCTTTAGGATTTAACTTTCCACTGTGACCATATGCTCAAAAGCATTCTTGCTGCTATGGTTAGATATTGGCTCTTGATATATGTGTGATATTAAAGACAATAACAATATCTAACCAAGGGAAACTTTTGTGCACATATAAATACACACATATGTATATATACCATTTGTACAGATTTTATACATTATGCATCTATAACCTTATCAGACATAATCATGAGAGTCAACTTGTGGCAGAATGCAGAGAAAAGAAAAAAAATTACATAAAAAGCTTATAAGTACATGTGCAAAAAATACCTTTATGTTTCGTGAGAGACCCGAGGCAACAGTTATATCTTATTTCAAAGGCATGAAAACTGCCAGTTTTTTTTAGGAAATGTGTTAAAAGCAATGTATTCTCATGGTCAATACGGAAATCATACACACAGGTAGAATTATATGGACTGAACACATTCTATTTAGAAATATATATATATACATATATGTATATGCATCCAACAATAATTAGTGAAAAAGGAGGTCGTGAATTTGAAGGAGAGTTGGGAGGCATATATGGAAGGATTTAGCAAGAGAAAGGAGGAGAGAGAAAAGTTTAAATTAAATTATAATATCAAAATAAAATATTCTCCATCTATCCTGCCTCAAAGGAGCTATGTTGAAGCCAGAGAGAAAAAAAATTGTAGAAAGGGAAAGGAAGGTTCTATGATGATAGGCAAGATATTCGTCAGTATTGCTATAGGCTAGGGTCATTTCCGGTTCCCTATCCTCAGCTGCCCAAGGAACTAACTGGGGACCTCGGCTTGGGCTCCTGGGAGCCACTCTAGGTTCAAGTCTCTTGCCAACCCTAAGGTGGTTCCCTTAAGTAAGAATTTTGCTTCCCTGCTCCCCTATCCTACCTTCCTTTATCCCAATCTCCCTTTTTCCCCAAGTTCCCCCCACCCTTCCCTTCTCACTTTACTCTCCCAATCTCCCTTTACCCCCATCCCACCCTACCCCCAAGATCCCAATTTTCTCCCTGGCAATTTTGTCTACTTCCCATAGCCAAGAGGATAACTATATGTTTTTCCTTTGGTTCAACTTCTTACTTAGCTTCTTTAGGATCACCAATTGTAGACTCCGTGACCCTTATTTACGGCTAGAAACCAATTATGAGTGAGTACATCCCATATTCATCTTTTTGGGTCTGGGTTACTGTTGCGGGAGGTCCTCCCACTCCTCCAGCCTATCACCGCTGAGGTACCAGCCCACTGGGGCATGGTTTCTCTCCCTTTAAAAAAGCGGCCACTTCCCCCTCCTTGCTCTCTTCACTTCCTGCTCCGCCTGCGACTAGACTCCTTTCCTGGTTGCGTAGAGGGCTGTTGCCTGGGACAGTGATCTGTAAGTTTTTTCCCCTTTAAATAAATACCACCCTAATAATCATAACCCCGAATTGGTGTGGCATTGTTTGTGACTTACTCCTTCAGGTTACCTCACTCAGAATAGTGTTTTCTATTTCCATCCATTTGCATGCAAAATTCGAGAAGTCATTGTATTTACTGCAGCGTAGTACTCTAATGTGTAGATATTTCACACTTTCTTCATCCATTCTTCCATTGAGGGGCATCTAGGTTGTTTTCAGGTTCTGGCTATTACAAATAATACTGCTATGAACATGGTTGAACAAATGCTCTTGTCATATGATAGGGCATCTCTTGGGTATATTCCCAGGAGTGGTATTGCTGGGTCCAGGGGTAGGTTGATCCCGAATTTCCTGAGAAACCGAAACACTGATTTCCAAAGTGGTTGCACAAGATTGCATTCCCACCAGCAATGGATGAGGGTACCCCTTCATCCACAGCCTCTCCAGCAAAGGCTATCATTGGTGTTTTTGATTTTAGCCATTCTGACAGGTGTAAGATGATATCTCAAAGTTGTTTTGATTTGCATTTCCCTGATCGCTAAGGAGGTTGAGCATGACCTTAAGTGTCTTTTGGCCATTTGAACTTCCTCTGCTGAGATTTCTCTGTTCAGTTCAGTGCCCCATTTTTTAATTGGGTTAATTAGCATTTTAAAGTCTAGTTTCCTGAGTTCTCTATATATTTTGGAGATCAGACCTTTGTCTGTTGCGGAGTTGGTGAAGATCGTCTCCCAGTCAGTAGGTTGCTTTTTTGTCTTAGTGACAGTGTCCTTTGCTTTACAGAAGCTTCTCAGTTTTAGTAGGTCCCATTTATTCAATGTTGCCCTTAATGTCTGTGCTGTTGGGGTTACACATAGGAAGCGATCTCCTGTGCCCATCTGTTGTAGGATACTTCCCACTTTCTCTTCTATTAGGTTCATTGTGTTCTGACTGATAGTGAGGTCTTTAATCCATTTGGACTTGAGTTTTGTGCACGGTGATAGATATGGGTCTATTTTCATTCTTCTACAGGTTGACATCCAGTTATGCCAGCACCATGGATGGAGATAGAGACAGAGACCCACACTGGAGCACTGGACTGAGCTCCCAAGGTCCCAATGAGGAGCAGAAGGAGGGAGAACATGAGCAAAAAAGTCGGGACCACGAGGGGTGCACCCACCCATTGAGACAGTGGAGCTGATCTACTGGGAGCTCACCAAGGCCAGCTGGACTGTGTCTGAAAAAGCATGGGTTAAAACTGGACTCTCTGAACATGGCGAACAATGAGGGCTGATGAGATGCAAAGGACAATGGCACGGGGTTTTGATCCTACGCAATGTGCTGGCTTTGTGGGAGCCTAGCCAGTTTGGATGTTCACCTTCCTAGAAATGGACGGAGGGGGGAGGACCTAGGACTTACCACAGGGCAGGGAACCCTGATTGCTCTTTGGACTGGAGAGGGAGGGGGAGAGGAGTGGAGGGAGGGGGAGAAGGATGGGAGGAGGGGAAGGGAAATGGGAGGCTGGGAGGAGGTGGAAACTTGTTTTTTTTTTCTTCCTTTTCTCAATAAAAAAAAGGGAAAGGAAGGACAAAGGGACATCTGCAATCACAAGAAAATATGGAAGTTGAGATGACAACAAAGTTTTCTATAGTACGTGGTTGTATACATGGAAATTTCAGTGATGGTACTGATTGAAACAATGTTTTTAGACAGAAAGATCTTTATTCAATTTTTAAAAAAGTATTTCTAATTAAAGGGTATTACTTAGGTGCAAATCTCCCAGTAAAAGACCCAAATTATTATTTTTTTTAATTTGGCGTCTTCATATCCTATCAACTTATTCTTGTTTTCAAAATATTTGCTAATATATTATATTATTGTAATATAATATTATTCTATCACTTAGACAGGGATATACAAATCACATATGTAGGCACACATAAATGTAGATACCTATTTGTGTACACTCTATGATCTATCAAACTGTCAGTCCAAATCAAGTTAATCATCTGATTTTCTTTTGTGTTTATTCATTTTATTTTTTTAAAAAAGAAAACAAACTGTCTTTTTCATTATACATACCAATCCAAGTTCCCACTGCCTCCTCTCCTCCAATCGCCTCCACATACTCTCCCACCCCACTGCATTCACTTCTCAGAGAGGGTAAGACACATTGCTTTGGGGAAGTTCTAAGGTCCTCCCTACTATATCTAGGCTGAGCAAGGTATCCATCGAAAGAGAATAGGTTTCCAAAAAGCCAGTACATGCAGTAGGGGATAAATCCTCCTGCCACTGCCAGTGGTCTCTTAGTCTACCCCAGCCATGCAACTGTCAACCACATTCAGAGGGACTAGTTTGGTCTTATGCTTGCATCATCTGGTTTTCAATCAAAATCTTTCAAATATTAATGCTTTGTTATATGTTAGTAATGAAAACACATACCGTGTTATTTGGCCAGTGTGCCAGTGTCATGAGGAAACTGAACCTCGGGAGACAATGCAGTGTCACTAGGGATGTCAGACTGGTGTAACAGATGTACTGATTCTCGACCTGGTTTGAGGTCTCTGTACCGACATAGAAAACCTTCTGAATGGCTTCTTCCTTGGACCTTGTATTTCAAGAAGTCCATGGATGTCTAGCTTGAGAAGCAGCATTGTGAATGAGAAAGACTTTAACACCAACATTTCTTGTCCATCCCCTTCTACCTGAGCCATCACCATCTGTGATTTCTAGGCCTATCTCTGTGAAATAGCTTTTTTGGCAAAAATTGACACTCTAAAGTGGGAGAAAAACACATACCAATCATTGCCTGTGGGTTACAAGTCCTACTGTTCAATAATTTCTTTGACACTGAGGAAAAAATCTTAAAATGAGAAGATGCTGTTCTCTATGAAATCCTTAAACTCAGGGAGGTAAAACTGAATCTGGGATCAGAGCTACTGATATCTAGGCTCAGACTCTTTGAGGCTTTCTTTTCTCTTTCCCTTCCTTCTGTCTGGTCACAGTCCAGTAACCATAGGTTTCTGTGCAGAGAGAGAGCCATGATTATCCATGAGAATGTTGGGAACTTTGAATGTGTGTGTGGTGTGTAAAATGTGATGGTGTTCAGGGACAGGTATATCAGAGGACTCAACTCATTAAAAAAGTAAATTTTATGTTTATTTTGAGGTTTCAAAGAGTTTGAAGAAATTTGATTGGCTATTCTCTTGACCCGGAATAATTGAAGGCTTGTATTTCTTCCTATTTACATACCGATTCAGTAATCTGAAATATTACAGATAAGACAGAACTTTTCCTGTTGTTTTACTCAATATTTTACCTTTGATTTAGAAAGTTCACATTTTAAAAGCAAATGTGATCATGGGGATGTCAACTCTTAAGCATTATGTTCATGGTTTTCCCACTTGCAACCTCTATACTGCTTCCTGTTGCTTTGGGTGGACTTGACGTAGTGTGCTAACTCACACTTAACTGAGAGCTATATTCCAAATGTAGGCCCAGAAGCAACTGATACCATCATTTATATTCATACATATGAATGTGGGTTCACAAGCAAACTCAAGTGCCCAGTCTTACTGGATAAGTATGTAGTTTTACTGCAAGTTGATATGCCATGTTTTGTTACACATGGGAGATCTGCTCTTTTCTAAACGGAAACAGAAGAGGAATGGATTGGGGAATGGGAACAGAGGAGGTTAGTGGGGAGAGACTGGGAGGAGAGGAGGGAGGGGAAACTGGTCAGTATGTAAAATAAAATAAATAAGTACAATGTTTTAATTTTACAGTTACCTTTCTTTGCCTCAAATATCTCCCCATAACACTGTTTTCATCTTTTTTGTGCAGTGTTGTAGCAACCATTTCTATGCAAGTTTGCAGTTATCCCAGGTACTCACGAAAGGGTCACTTCTAAAAGCCTTAGCAAACCTTTTGAGTATTTGTTTTAGAAATGCTTGAACTAGTTCTTAAATGCAATTGTTGGATTTTAACTAACTGAATATTTTCCCTAGGAATTTTGTTAGTATTATGCTATTTTAATCTCCTTTCAGAGTTACCTGGTATTCTTCTATTCATGTGATTGGTGAATATTCTGTATTTGTGTTTATCTATTGCTTCAGTATTCATAGTAGCAAGGAGATAGAGCCAACCTAGGTGTCCATCAACAGAAGAATGTATAAAGAAACATTGTATTTTCACAACATAAAATGAAACTATAATATTTAGGTACAGTGGAAGAACTCAGAAATTATTATAGGAAATATTATTATATGAAACAATCTGGGCTCCTGAGAAAAGACATTGTATGTTTTATATCATATATGGATCATAGATTTTAGTTTGTTTGCTTGTGTATATATGAGTGTATGAGTGTAGGTATAGGCAATGAAACAATACAGGTGACCATGGGAGGGGGAACAGAAGTCATAAGGAAGGATTAATGAGGGCAGCGGATATTTGTAACAGGGAAGTAGAATGGAGGCTACTGGGAATAGAAAGGGGACAAGCAGAGGTAGGAGTGATGGTGAAAGGGAACAAGGGAAGTGGATCACGCAAAAATATCTGTGAAAATATGATGCTAAAATCCATCACTCTGTGTGCTCATTAACAAATAAAAATATTTGATAAAAAAGAAGTCAAGATGCTGGTAGTATGAAGAAAGACATTTTCAACTAGAGAAAAATATCTATCCTGTTATCTAAGTATTTCTCTACCCAGTTTTCTGTGATTCTTCCCTTCTTTGTATAAAATATGCATGGTGTGTGTGTGTGCGTGGGGGGGGGCTAAGTATCTCTAGTGCTTGTGAGTGTGCATTGTGTGGAGGATTTCAGAATCCAGAGAGAGATGTTGAATGTCTGCTTCCTACCTTATTGATCTGAGTTGCTCTTCCACCATCTAGCAGCTTGTGGCTTCAGTTAGGCTGGTTGGTCATGGTGCTTCCAAGAGCCTAGTGTCTCTGTCCCCTCAAAATTCTGGAGGAAGAGGCATGACAACCTATGTTGAGTTTTACAATATAGATGCTGGAGATTCAAACTCAGCTTCTCATATTTACATGTATGGTGACCTTACACACTGTTCTATTTGCCCTGACTCTTCCCTTCTTTATGGCAGGCTTTATCTCTACTATTTTTATCTTATACTTTAAAACTTTAGATTTCTTGATCCATCAGTTATTCATTCTTCTAAATTCTCTAAATTTTGTATTATTTCAATGATTGCATTTCCCTTGATTATTTTTGGTATGTATCTTTCCTTCACATCATTCTCTTTTTTAGGAATTCAAGCATTCTACCTTCTTGTACATTATTTTTAAAATTGAAATTGCTCTATGATCTCACTCTTGATTGTGAATCTTTGTGTTTACCAGATTATAGCCTCTGTATTGTAGTTCTCTGAAGTCCTCTGAAGCCAAGTATGCCTGGAAAATTTGCTTCTTTTCCTTTCACATGGCCCTCCAAGCTTCATTGACTCTACATTAATATTTCGACATGGTTCTTATTTCCTTAGTTCTATAACTGAATGGGGATACCAATATATGAGCTTGGCTCTGGCTGCTAAGAAGTGAAATTCAAAGTTTCCGTTGATCCAAGTCCCAGACTTTTGTGAGACACAAGCCCTATGCCACAAGCCAGATGCTTCTCCTCTGACTGTTGACAGTATCTCCTGTACTGTTTCTTTTCCAAGGTCAGCTAGTACCTTGGTCCACAAGGCATGCATCTCATGACCTTTCCCCAGGTTCTTGGCTTCTCTTCTGAGGATTTTCCTTTGGTTCCTGGCACAGGGACGTTTCTTCCTTGCCTTCTAGCTCAGTTATGTTTATTTCCACAAAGTCTCATTTAGGAAGAAAGTGATATACTATTGTATATTCAATTCATCATCTTGAGTGGAAGTCTAAAAGATGATTGTTTTCTGAAAAAAAAAATATCTTTCTTCGGGAAGCTTAAGTGCCTAATTGGCAGTTACTGGAGTTCTCAGGTGTCATCGAAGTCAACCTCCTTGTGATTCTTTTTTTTTTCTTTCTTTTCTTTTTTTTTTGAGAAAAGGATAAAAAAAAAACAAGTTTCCACCTCCTCCCAGCCTCCCATTTCCCTCCCCCTCCTCCCACCCTACGCCCCATCCTCCCACCCTTGTCCCCCTCCCCCCACTCCTTTCCCCCTCCCTCTCCAGTCCAAAGAGCAGTCAGGGTTTTCTGCCCTGTGTTAAGACCTAGGACCTCCCACCTCCGTCCATATCTAGGAAGGTGAACTTACACCTGTCAGAATGGCTAAAGTCAAAAACACCAAGGATAACCTTTGCTGGAGAGGCTGTGGAGGAAGGGGTACCCTCACCCATTGCTGGTGGGAATGCAATCTTGTGCAACCACTATGGAAGTCAGTGTTTCGGTTTCTCAGGAAATTCGGGATCAACCTACCCCTGGACCCAGCAATACCACTCTTGGGAATATACCCAAGAGATGCCCTATCATATGACAAAAGCATTTGTTCAACTATGTTCATAGCAGTATTATTTGTAATAGCCAGAACCTGGAAACAACCTAGATGCCCTTCAATGGAAGAATGGATGAAGAAAGTATGGAATATCTACACATTAGAGTACTACGCTGCGGTAAAAAACAATGACTTCTCGAATTTTGCATGCAAATGGATGGAAATAGAAAACACTATCCTAAGTGAGGTATCCCAGACCCAAAAAGATGATCATGGGATGTACTCACTCATAATTGGTTTCTAGCCATAAATAAGGGTCACGGAGTCTACAATAGGTGATTCTAAAGAAGCTAAGTAAGAAGGGGAACCCAAGGAAAAACACATAGTTATCCTCTTGGCTAAGGGAAGTAGACAAAATTGCCGGGGAGAAAATTGGGATCTTGGGGGTGGGGTGGGATGGTGGTAAGGGGAGATGGGGAGAGAAAAGTTAGAAGGGAAGGAGGTCGGGCCTTGGGAAAACAGGAGGATTGGGATAAAGGAAGGTTGGACAGGGGAGCATGGAAACACAATTCTTAGTTAAGGGAGCCACTTTAGGGTTGGGAAGAGACCTGACTCCTTGTGATTCTTAGTTGAAGTTTTTCTTTCTCTTTTTCCTACCGATTGCTCTTCCTGTTCTTAGCTATGTGGAATGAGGATACCCTGAGTTCCTTCTGCCAGTTTTTTCTTTTTATGAGTCGAAACAGCATATGTAAGCATGGTTTCTCTTTTTAATTCTTGTTTCCCTTTAAACATTTTTTTCTCCTGCTCAAAGGATATTAGGGCAAATGTACTAATTACTTCAATCTCTGTGCTCTCTGTTTGTCTGGGAATCGCAGTCCTATCAACCACAGATTTGGTCCCTTAAGATTATGCTCCTTGGTCACACAGCTGTTCCTTTATTCCCGTCTTTTAAATTAGAATTATAGCAGCAAATACAGAAATATCCTTACAATTGATTAATATTGATTAAAAATTTTACTAGCTGTAAATACACTAATTCATCTGTCCAGAAAGTACATCTTGGACACACCTTGCATGTCAGATATTAGCAATGGGAATCAAGTACAGCAGTAATGTTTCAAAGCATGCCCAGTGACTTTGTGGAGTATGTCATCCAAGGAAAGAACAGATGGTCCATGGCCTATAGGAGACTGCTGGAGCACCCACTCACCCACTTACTGCCTATGGCTGCTTTCTCCCTAAGGGCAATCTTGGATAGTTTTAAAAAAGGGCTATGCACCCCACAAAGCATAAAATGTATACTATCTTATCCATTACAAGAAAAGGCATGCTGATTCTTGGTTTAACAGATGCCAGAGATTCTAAACAATTAAATACAAAAATTAGTGAAATAGAAAGGAATAGAGGGTGTGGAGTACAAATCACGAAGACATGTTCTGTCTGTGGGTACAAGGTATTTCTATGAGTGGTCATCCAAGAAGGTGAAAAGTCGAGGGGAGGGTCATATCTTGAGAAAAGGAGAAATCATGCATGAAAGTGTGACTTTAGATGAAGAAATAATATAGGAAGGGCCAATACATGAACTTTCAAGTTTTACAAAACATTTATTTCCTTATTTATTTCCTTAGTACTAGGAAAGAGTTATAGGGGCTGCTCATGCAAGACATGGGCAAGTAGAAATCCGTTATAGCTTTGTAGGTGAGGGAATAGAGATCTGGACTCTTGGAGAGCAAGATGAAAGAGCAAGCAGGTGGACTGAGTTTCGTGTGGATAGTAAATTGCTCATTCACAAATCCTCTCCTTCTCCCTAATGCTGTCAGGTACAGTAAACACAACAGAAATCATGAACTGGAAGGGATTTTTGTGTGTTATATTTAGAAGTGTGTTGAGTTTTAAGCTGATGCCTGGGAATGGTGGCTTTCAACCAGGAAGGTAGACAGGTGTGATACCTTTTCAACTGCTAATCGTTTTGTCTAGAATAAAAAAAATTCATGAACATTAGAAATAATAAATACTAATAAATACTTCTCAGCATTTGCAATGTATGGCAAAGCCTCTTGTGACATTGATGTCTATGACTTTTGACAGCAAAGACCCATGTGGATGACTTCATTCTGCAACTCTGTGATAAAATCGTTTCAAGAATGATGTTAAAGGAGAATATTGGCATATTGGCATTATATACCCCTACATATTACAGCTCTCTCTCAAACTCCACATAGTTCCCCGTATAGAAAACACACAAAATTAAAAGTGTTGTAGATGTCTTAATGAGTACAATAGTATCTATTTAAGTTATGATCAAAATAGGACATGATGCAAAGGATAAAGATATTGCATATGTCACATTTGAAGCGATTAATTCTGGTACAACTGAGAAACCATATTGCTGCGAGGTAGAGCAGCTCATCAGGGGAGGTTCTTATCTACTTCCTTGACCTTTTATGAGTCCCGATCTTGAGTTCTCCCTAATAAAGAGCATATAATTTCATCATATGATATAACTTTTATAAAAATATGAATCTATGTGTGTGTACGTATCTTTAGCTGAACATTTATATCTCTTGTTATAGAAGAAAACAATGGTGTCAAGCCACCAGTGTTTAAGGAAATTTATTGTGTCATTAACAGGATTGGTTTTGAAATGCGATTTGCTTACCATTGTTTGCATAAATTATGGAAATTTATACAATAGCTCCAGGCATCAATCAAACACAAAACTAACAAATGGAAAAATATTGGCAGGCTTATTCGCCAGCATTTTCCTGAGATTGCATTTTGTTCAAACAACATTTTGCACTTGGGGATGAGAGATTCTTAGAAATATTCCCAAAGTCCTCAGGGAAGTTCCCTCTCTAGATAGAAATATCAGTGCTGTTCCCATAGACAAGAATCCTATCAGTGAGAGAAACATCAAATATGGACATCACAACCTTAAACCCAAGGCTGGCAGATATATTAGATGATTCTTTATCTGCTGGTTAAAAGAGTGACAAAATTCTTTTAATGGAAAAGTTACGGGACATTATAACTTTGCTTTAAAACAATGGCTATCAGAATAAGAGTACAAAGAAGCTCTTTATAAATGACCTGCAAATTAAAATGGGGTTTTAATGGTGAGACCTGTTTGTTGTTTTTTTCTTCTTCTTTTTTTTTTGTTTTTATTGTGTTAAGCTCTTTTAAATTTGCAGTTAAATCAGAACACTTTAAAGATAAAAAGCAAAGGTGATTGTTAATAATACTCAGATATATTCTCAAGTTTAAAGATCCTAAAAATCCTAAATCATAATTCAGCCTTTAAAGACACACAGCAGGTACTTAGAATTCTGCTTCATGCTTAATATGGATGGTTTGGAGGCTTAATCAAGCTAAATTAACTTCCACGAACGTGGCCTGTGGTAGGCTGCTGATTATCTTTCTCAATTAGAGAGTCCTGTGTTCTTCTGTTTCATGGTCAAATTTGAATCTCTCCAGGCAAGGACAGCTGAGGATGATCCCAGTCCAAGCAACTCAGTGCTGTTGTCCCTGCCAAGATCTCCCTAGTGTCAGACCGTCAACCCTAATGTTGGTGTTTTCAAAAGACTGCATCAAGATTATTCCCGAAGGGCAGATATTTTGAATCCCCCACTTGAAAGTTTTATGTTTGTGTTAATGAACTACTTAAAAAATATTTTTAGAAAATACAACAAAATTTAAGCCCTGGTACCCTCCGGGGGCAGGTGTATAGGAATAATTTTATTTTTTATGTGGTGTAAATTTCTGAAATTGCTTTCATTATTTTTGCATAGTTGTGCAATGAAGACACACAAGTAGCTAAATCCTAATGCAGCACTAAATTGTTTGTGTGAACAGCTAGCACTCTGCCCCTTCCAATTGCCACTCCGTGACGACCCTCTCTTTGACCCGGCCTGCCCTGGTATTTACCTCTATGCTAGATTGTATGAAAATGCTTCATAACAACTTACTGTTTTGCATATGAAATTTCAATAACAAAATGGCAAATGAAACAGAAATGCTTCTCATAAACACAAACTAAATATATGAAAATGTATTTCTACCGCAATGTTTATAGTACAGGTTTATTATTATCAAATAGGTTTGACCTTCTGACCTGAATTTTTTTTCCATCCTCCCACCTATCTCAAAATCTCAACACTCTCCCTGTTTCACAGGCGCCCTCTCTCTCCCCCCTCCCTGCTGTCTGACTGATCATCCTCCAAAGGTTTGGTACAGTGCTAGTCTTTTCATTTCCCTGGGATCTTTTTTTCTCCTGATATCTATTTCCTGGTAAGGAGGACCCACACTCTGACCCAGGAGTAAACTTCTCCTTGTAGTGGATGAGGGAGGAAAGAAACTGCTCGGTTGATGTCTTTGTGCCATCTTTGCTTATGTCTTGTTCTTGAGGTGGGTTACATTTTTTGAGGCCTGAAGTGGGTGAAGACGCCTCTGTGCTCCCTTGTGCTTGGCTGACAGCCTCACTTGTGTGGGACCTTATGTAGTCAGGAATGCTAGAGCTATGGCTTAATTGTCTTAAGCTTCTAGATGAGAATTGTGATGCCATTTGATCCCCAGTCTTTCCTACGTATTCTGTGGCTTCTATTATAACTTATTTTAGAAGCCAGCATTTCTTTTTAGTCTTTCTGAAAATGCAGAACAGTGAGCCTGGTTCTGGGCTTTTTTATTCATTGTTGAAAACATTCATCTATAACTTCCAAAAACTCACTCTTCATTTCTGAAAGTGAATTTAGTAAAGTTTGCTTCAAATTTGGCTCAAAGATTGCATAGTGGTCTTATTCTTGTTCAGTGGGATTAACATTTTTTGCATCTTTGTGTATCGTATGAGCCTGGTGTCTATAGAGGCTGGTAAAGAAAACTGGAGGCTCTAAGATCAGAGTACAGAAGGTTGTTAGCCACCAAATTGATGCTGGGAATCCATCTCAGGTGAGCAGCCAGTGCTCTGAACTGCTGAGTCATCTCTCCAGTTCTAATTAATTCATTACTTTGGTGCAGAGTCATACTGTATCCCAGAGACTGGGCTTGAACTCACTGTGCAATCCACATTGTGCTTGTGAGTGAAAAGTAGCCTTCCCTAGCTTGGAACTGTGAATTTCTCCATTCCTGTCTACAGAATGCTGCTGTTATGGGTAGGTCCTGCCCCCAGCAGCAGAATTTGTCGTTAAATTCTGATATCACATCTATAACTGTACAGACAGATGTCTTTTTTCTTCACATGTTTTTAAGATTTTTCTGTATCTTATTATGCAAATTACTACGAAACATAGTGCTTCTTCATAGACCTCTCTGCTCTCTGCTCTTATTTGCCTCCCATTTTACTCCCCATCCCATCCTCTCCTCTTTGTCCTGCTTTGCTTCTTAATTAAACATTGATTCCTCTTTGCTCCCCAAATCAGTGAATAGGCAGATGAATTGAGCACATGGTTCTTAAAGAATAAATGCAAATGGGTGAGCATTCTCTTTATGTAGCCCTGTATATTTGGTTTTATTTGAAAATTTCTAATACATTTACTATAATTATTAAGGGGAAAATAGATAGTTCTTATTCACCTTTTCCAGTGTGTTCCAATTGCTATAATTTGTTAATTTATATTATAATACCACAGTTGTGATATTGGCATTAATATAACTACTAAACTAACTCACATTTCTCTAGTCGGTCACACGCGTGCATGTATGTGTGTCCATCTCTGCTTCTGAGTCTGTATATTTTTTATCACATGTATGGCTTTGTGCTTCCACCCTAGTAATGGCATATTTTTCTGAAAACACCTGTTTTTTGAAAAAAATTCATAAACATGTTTCAAGTTTTAAATTTAACTTCTAATACAAGACAGATAGTTAACATAAATTCAGGATACATACACATAATTTGCAGTGATTTACAAAATGCAAGAGTAGCAGCACTCACAAGAATGGGTGAAACTTTCCAGCTCTTTGAAAGTTCACTCAACTGTGAGTGGGGTGGTGTAATTTGACTCACATCCACTGGGTACATTGAAAATGTTTGCCAACATAAATGAACAGAACTAGACTTTTTAGTTTCTAAAATGAATAGCATAGAAATCAAGGTACAATGAAGAAGAAGCCTTATAGTATGATAGAGAAGGCATGTGAAAGGGAAGAAAGCACAGAGTACTTCATATAGTAAGATTCTTTTCTGAAGATATCTCGTTCCTTTAAAAGAGAACTAACTTCTGCCAGACCTTGGAGCCAAGTTAATAATATGATTTGAAATCAGTTATAACTATATCTGCAATCTACCGTCCTACTGTGTGCTCAGCCTAGTCAAGTTTAATGTGGCTTCAAGACAACAACATAACCAAGCATCTATGCTTTGCCAAAGACAGAAGACTGATGTGGATAAGGGTTAGTGACAGATTTAGCCCTTTGGATAGTACTGGCCCTTAGATAGAGAATGTGCTGAAGGAATATTGACTTGGGTATTTCACTGGGACTCTGGCTCCTGCCTTTGTCCTGTTGGTCTCATTTAGATATCTACTCCATATCTTCCAATTACTTCTCCTTGGAATATCTTGAGACCAACAAGTCACCATTCTAGGGAGTCCATTTCCACACTCCTTTCCTATCTTTGTCCCTCTAAGTCTCCTTCACTTTTGACCTGATCTTATGTTGTTAGAGATGCCTGTAATATTTTGGGAAGAAACAGCATCCTGCTTAGATTGACTTTGGGGATTACTGGTTTAAGTTGCCTTCTGGGAGGCCTGGGATTAAGAAAAGTAACAAAATATGACTGCTGCTGTGTGCTTCTGTAGTCCTTCCTTGATATGTTTAGAAGGAACTAACAAGAAGTACTTTGTTGGACTAAGTGATAATGATATCTTTGTTTCCTCTTTATGAGTAAGTATATAATGCTTCAAGTGCACTATACATTTGATAAATTTTCTGTATAATATTCAAAACAGTTATTCCTTATTGATACTTAAATGAAATATTCAGTTGTCATGTAGTCCATTTTCAATGCTAAGCAACCATCATTGCTTTTCTAGAATATCTTGATGTATGATTCCCCTCTGTATTCTGTGAATATGTTTTATTAGCATTGGTTTATAAAGAAGCCGATTTGGTCTGTGGCAGGGTAGAATATAGGAAGTCAGGAAATCTAAGCAGAGATAGAGGAGTAAAGAAGGCAGAGTCAGAGAGATGCCATGTAGCTACCAAAGGAGAAAAACAGCAGAACCTTATCAGTAAACCACAAGCCTTGTGATAAAATATATAAAATAATAGAAATGGGTTAATTTAAGAGGTAAGAGCTAGCTAGGAATATGCCTGAACTATTGTGATTAATATAGTTTTGTGTGATTAT
Source organism: Microtus oregoni (assembly GCF_018167655.1). Classification (NCBI taxonomy): domain Eukaryota; kingdom Metazoa; phylum Chordata; class Mammalia; order Rodentia; family Cricetidae; genus Microtus; species Microtus oregoni. The sequence continues at coordinate 6,134,556 of NW_024543070.1, forward strand.
CTGGGTCTGGGTGGCCAGAAAATGAAATCAGTCTCTGATAACAATATCTGCATCATTTGCATAAAAGTTTGGTACATTTGCCATTATCCTTAGCTACTAGTTGTGACTATTCTACTTTCTCTCTGTAAATTTGTCTGAAATATTTCAGGTGAACAAAGTAGAGAATAGGTGTCAATTTGTCTAACTCATTTCACTTTGTAGAATGCTCACAAGACTGACCCATGCCAAACGGTGTCAAAATCTCATTTTTGAATAATGAATAAGAACATTTCTTGCTGTGTATACATTAATCTTCTCTTTTTATTCACCTGTTCATACCATTTGCTGTGTTTGTGTGTAAGCTGTAATTTAATTATAGTAGTAGTAATATATAATCACTATCATTCGCTTTTAGTCTCCCAGGAGAGGTCAAAGCATGGGAGATAGTTATGCAAACATGAAGGGATTTTGAATGGGTTGGGATATATGTGTGTCTCATACTGAAGTGAGATTGTTCTTTAGATGAATGTCCTTTTGAATTGCAGTTGAAGAGCAAGAGATGAGCAAATGCTGTTGGGAGAGGCTCATGACATCACACTGTTAGATGAATTACTTTTCTCTCCTTCTTTCCAACTGGATTATATGTTTCAAGAGTTCAGAGATTGTGTCGCATATTCTTAGTTGTTTTGGGGGAAGTGCATTGCATGTCTCCTTGGTAAATTGGTAATATACAGTAACAATGTGGGCAATAGTGCTGGATGACTCACTGTAAACATTTTCCTTACCTGGACATTAATATTCACATTCCAACAGGCATATGGCACAATATGTGTGTGTGTGTGTGTGTGTGTGTGTGTGTGTGTGTGTGTGTGCATGAATGTAAGTAAGTATAGTATATACTTATGTTTAGTTGGCAGGTTCATGCCCTTTCTGGAATTCTGTTCAACCAGGGACTTATTGTTTCTGTGTTCTCATGATCCCAGGACAACAGCAGTCACAATACAGATGTGTATATGTCTTTGTTGGATTGATTAAACAATTAATTTACAACAGAGACAATTGGGACAATTCAGCTTTATGAACAAAGAAAATGTTCTCATTTTAAAATGCACAGTTTGTAATGGAGAGCACAAAAATGGAACAGAAAAAAATGGATTCTACATACAAGTTGAGATATTGCACATTTTCCTCCACATGTGTTGGAAGATGAGGGTAAAGGAGTTCTGTGAGCGACTCATTTCTTCAGGAAAATGAAAGAGAAAATGATAGATTGGAAAATGACTCTAGAAAGATAGAAAAACCTAAGTGTCAAAGAGAAAAATAGATTTCAACAAAGCAAATTGTAGAAGGGACTGGTTAGTTGCCAGTTGGATAATTAATCAAAAGACAAAGCAGGAACGAGAACTGCCCTGTGAAGACTGGAAAGAAGAGGACGACTCCTGACAGCCCGAGTCAGGGCTGTAAACAGGAGAGACCTGGTGTTTAAAGGAGAGATTTATCATACTTCCCATCTTAAAGTCGAGGAGCAGAACCCAGGGGCTGGGAAGCATGCCTTGAGTTCTGTTTTCGAGGAAAATGTAAAAAGGACAGTCTGACCTGTCCCCTGTAATTTTATGTGTGTGTGTGTGCGTGTGTGTGTGTGTGTGTGTGTGTGTGGATGCACAGGAGAACACACGCAGACACTTGTAGAGTTCAGAGGTGAATCTTAAAACTCCTTGGGAGTCTTTTCCGAAATAGGGTTTCTCATTGAGCTAGGCTGGCTGGACACAGAGTCCCAGAAATCTGTCTATTACTTCTTCCCCAAGACAGGGAATACAAACTACTCTATAGAGGATTTGTTTTACAAACTGATTTTGAGACTTGAACTCAGGTTAGTGACACTTTAAGAATAAGCTATCTCAGCCAGGAAGTGGGGGCACACACCTTTAATCCCAGCACGAAGGAGGCAGAGGCAGGTGCAGATCTTTGTGAGTTCAAGGTCAGCCTGGTCTACAAAGTGAGTTCCAGGAAAGCCAGAGCTGTTAAAGAGAGAAACTGTGTCTCAAAAAAGAAAAAGACAATAAGCTGTTTCTTCAGATCTCATGATCTTCTGCTCTTTAATACTATGTTGAAAAATGGGGTTTACTCTAAAATTCTGCTAAGATGTTCTGAGTATCTAAAAATAATTAAAAATAAAATCATTAGTATAATATATCTCGTTAACCATTCAGAAATACGAAATCATTGGACTAACCATGTGTAGAGTTTGTGAAGGGTACTATAGAAAAAGAATTGATATGAAATCAATAGTTCTTCCCCTGATGCTCTTTTGTTCAAGGATAAAGAAAACACCAGAGTCAGAGGAGGAGGGTTCCCGGCGGAGGAATCGGCAGGTGCGAGTGTCTAGGGAACTGAAGAGTGATTTCGTTTGTTTGCTTTGTGTCCAGTACTGCAGAAGGTTTCAGGACCTGATCATGCTGATAAAGAACCAGGAAAGCCATGGCTTCCACAGCATTTGGATCGTGGTGACCTGATCCCAGCTGATACAAGCCGACTTTGTTCTGAGGGCAACAGAACGCTGTTGGAAAGGAAAATGGAGAGCTATGAACCTTTGTTCTCTTTTTCCTTGACATCAGCACCAAGAATAAAATTAGCAGAGGGCTATCTGTGGAAACCTATGCATTTGAGTCCATTAGAAAAACACCTGTTGTAAATGTCTTCATAGTTTGTGCAAACCAGATTCAGGCCAATCTGCTTCTTTATGCTGCTGATACCTAGAGACAAAATGTCCAGGTATTTAGAATAATTTTTACTGCAAGAAATTGTGTTTTTTTTTGGTGGGTGGGGGAGTGAGTAGACCTTTGCTGGGTCTGAATCTGTAAGTCATTGGAACTGACTGTCACTCTCAAGATGTACATTTTGAGTTGTCTTAGTGTTTGGTCTGGAACAGAATGTCCCATGACACTGCTTCCTGATCTACTATAATATGAAATGATAGGCCAGAGGGATAGACCCATTCTACGTGGGTGCCTCCTCTTCTTTCTATTTTATAGATTCAAAATTTGGTATAAAGCAGTACAGTACATCTCCAAAATGATATAATTTGGTCATTTTTAAAGTGCTATTTCTCATCTTGTTTTGGGTCATATTTTATAAAATCAAGTCTGATATCCTGGTTGCATATTATTGATACACATTAAGATAAGCAACAGCATTGCATAGCACTTGCCAAATAAAATCATAAAATATACAGTAGAGAAATAAATAGCCTTGAGAGAGATCACTTCTTTACAGAGGTCAGCCCAGACACCAGAACCATCACCTGGGTGGCCAGACACAGATTCTGTAATAACTCCTGAAGAAACCAGTAGCAACAGACTGTGACAAAAACATAAGCAAAAACCAAGTCACAATTCTTTTCTAATTATCTGCGCTCCCTGAAACTGCTGAGGCATGGAACTCCCCGACAGCTTGGGTTGACGGATCTTGAATTGCATGCAGGCAAGGAACCTCTAACTTTCAGTTCTGCTCTGGGTCACCAGCAACATGCCTTAAGCCTATTGATCAGAAGTCAGTGGCAAAAGAAAGCCAGAAAAGAATAGCAACAGGGTTACTCACATGCCAGGGCCCCTTTCCTCTCTCGCTCCTCAATTAAAAACACGTTTGTTATACAGAGATCTATAACTGGGCAGCAATTAAGATATTAGAGCAAATGAGAATGTAGGAATTAAATTCACAATTAAAAGCGAAAGTAGCATTCAACCTAATTTGGAAGAAGGAAAGTCTTGGCCAGGGATGATCATGCCAAACAGTAATGGAAATGAATTTCGGCACGTTCTATTTTAACTCCCTCCTCAAAGAGTGGATATAGAGTTTGTCATCTTAAAAGGGAGAAATTCGCTTGTTAAGACTCATTTAACCTTCAGGAACATGCTTTAAAACAAACTGCTCAGGAGATCGATAGCTTTACAAATGAGAGTCTGAGGTAAAGGTTAGAAGTAGAATTTGCCATGCTACATTCTAATGGGATTTTCTGGTAATTTACTGTTTTCTTCGCCTTTTAGTTAGAATCATATTTCAAAGCCCTTGCTTGCTATTAGACTATATTTTAACCTAAATCTTTGGGGGATTGTAATGATGCATTATTAACATAAAAAGAAAGTAACAGGATGACAGAATGCCGTGTAAGAACAGGGCTCGCACCTGTGAGCCCTGCACTTGGGAGACTGAGGAAGGAGAATCACCATGAGTCCAAGACCTTTTTGAGTTACATACTAAGCCTCAGGTCAAGTTGGTTTACAAAGAACGACATCTGGGCATCCTCAGTCACGTAGAGGGTTGGCTGGCATATGTACTGTGCACCTTCAAGGGTTCTTATGCGGCTAGACTACGATTTGCCTGTTCTGACTCAGAAGCAGCTTCACTGAGCGGACGGAATATCTGGTTCTCTTTGTTACCCTGTGGGAGCTAGAGAAATCCTTCACAGTTCAGAAAAATCCTTTACAGAACTGACATGCTTATGAGCATGAGCACATGTCAAGGACTGACTCTGACTCTCTCCTCGCCCCTTTCAAGAGATGAAGCTATGAGTGTGCCTCTGCTTCCCTGTGTGTAAGTTTCTCTGCTGGCATTGAGACCCCGAAGAAAAGCTCCTCGATATAATGTCTTGTTCAGTGTTCCGAGTCATGTTGTGCACATCTCATGATTTTTAGTAGAAGAATAGCCAAGTTGGAAGCACAGGGCAGTAAAGCCTGACACCTTTGGTAAGGAGCAAGGAAGTGACTCTGAAAAACCATTCCTAGAAACTCGCTATTCATCATCTGATCAGTTTGGTTCCTGTCATCAAGATAAAATTATCTTCCCCAAGGAAAAGCAAATGGTTATCCAAAACAAAATTGTCAACTCTGAAAATATTCATGCAAGCAACAGTTACAAATTGATAAGCTTGGCGCAGAGGCGGAGCGGCTCGGCGGCCAGACGCGCAGCGGCGGAGCGGCGCCGCGGCCAGACGCGCAGCGGCGGAGCGGCGCCGCGGCCAGACGCGGCGGAGCAACACCACATACAGGAAGAGGCTTTCGGGGACCAGCACAGCGGCAGACCCAAGCGGCGGGGACAGGCGTGCAATAAGGAGAGCAGTTCGCCCTACTACAATTGAATCAAAGAGGTAGGCTCTTGGTTGGCCAGGTCACTGGCACAAGGGGAGCCTGGTCCTGTCCTGAAGATCCTTCGGAGGGGTGAGAGGGTTCTTGGCCTGCAGCAGGAACCACGAAAGAGAGTGAGGGCATTTTGTAAGCGGAGCCCTTGGCCAGCAGGGAAACCTGATCCGGTTTTTAAAGGACCCATTGGATAGGATCAATAGGAGGAAATGGGCAGGCGCCAAGGCAAGAATTCACCCAATAATCCGAAAAACAACATGAAAACATCAGAACCCAATGATCTTACAACAGAAGTATTTGAACAACCTAACACAGAAGAAGTGGAAAAAATCGACTTTATGAAGATAATAGAGTCCCTTAAACAACATGTAAAAAATGCCCTTATAGAAATGGATGAGAAGTATAACAAAAAGTTTGAAGAAATGAGTAAATACGTACATGATACTCTGGGAAACCAAGAAAAAACCATCAAGCAGGTAATGGAAACAGTTCAAGAATTGAAAACTGTAATGAAGGCAAAGAAGAAAATACAAACTGAGGACCAGCTGGATATGGAAAATCTAGCCCAACGAGCAGAGTCTACAGAAACAAGCATAATCAATAGAATACAAGAGCTAGAAGAAAGACTCTCAGATGCTGAGGACACCATAGAGAAAATAAACGAACAGATCAAAGAAAACAGCAAAGCCAACAAATCCTCAACACAAAACATTCAGGAACTATGGGACACAATAAAAAAACCAAACCTAAGAATAATAGGAATAGAAGAAGGAGAAGAGTCACAGCTCAAAGGCCCAGAAAATATTTTCAACAAAATTATGGAAGAAAACTTTCCCAACTTAAAGAAAGATATTCATTTAAATATTCAAGAAGCATACAGAACACCAAACAGACTGGATCAAAGAAAAACATCTCCTCGCCATATAATAATCAAAACACAAAATATACAGGTTAAAGAAAGAATATTAAGAGCTGCAAAAGAAAAAGGGCAAGTAACTTATAAAGGTAAACCGATCAGACTTACACCTGACTTCTCGATGGAAACTATGAAAGCCAGAAGGTCCTGGATAGAGGTTCTGCAGAAGCTAAGAGACCATGGATGCAAACCCAAACTACTATACCCAGCCAAGCTATCGTTCATTATCAATGGAGAAAACAAGACATTCCAGGATAAGAACAAATTTAAACAATACGTAGCCACAAATCCAGCACTACAGAAAGTAATAGAAGGAAAATCGCAACCCAAGGAATCCAACACTGCCAACACTGCCTACAATAACCCAGGCATCTAATGACCCTTCACGAGCACATCTCAAAGAAGGGAGACACACAATCTCTACTACCAAAAGCAATAAGAATAACCGGAGTAAACAACCACTGGTCATTAATATCACTTAATATTAATGGGCTCAATTCACCTATAAAAAGGCACAGGCTAAAAGATTGGATACAAAAACAGGATCCAACATTCTGCTGTTTGCAAGAAACACATCTCAACCACAAAGACAGGCACCTACTCAGAGTAAAGGGTTGGGAAAAGGTCTTTCAAGCAAATGGTCCTAAGAAAAAAGCAGGTGTGGCCATACTAATTTCTAACAAAACTGACTTCAAACTAAAATCAATCAGAAGAGACCGAGACGGTCACTTTATACTCATAACAGGAACAATTCATCAGGAGGACGTCTCAATCCTGAATATATACGCCCCCAATATAAAAGCACCTACTTATGTAAAAGAAATATTACTAGAACTCAAGGCAGACATCAAACCACACACACTAGTAGTAGGAGACTTCAACACACCTCTCTCTCCAAGGGACAGGTCAATCAGACAGAAACCTAATAGAGAATTAAGAGAATTATTGGAGGTAATGAAGCAAATGGACTTAACAGACATCTATAGAACATTCCACCCAAATAGGAAAGAATATACCTTCTTCTCTGCAGCTCATGGAACCTTCTCAAAAATTGACCACATACTCGGAAACAAAGGAAACCTCCACAGATACAAAAAAATATCAGTGTCCACCTGTGTCTTATCAGATCATCACGGATTAAAGTTAGAAGGCAACAACCACGCTGCCCCCAAAAAACCGACAAACTCATGGAAACTGAACAGTCAACTACTGAACCACACCTGGGTCAAGGAAGAAATCAAGAAAGAAATTAAAGTCTTCCTTGAATTTAATGAAAATAAAGGGACAACATACTCAAACCTATGGGACACAATGAAAGCAGTGCTAAGAGGAAAGTTCATAGCACTAAGTGCCCACTTAAAGAAAACGGAGAATGCATACATTGGGGACTTAAAAACACACCTGAAAGCTCTAGAAAAAAAGAAGCAGACGCGCCCAGGAGAAGTAGAAGACTGGAAATAATAAAACTGAGGGCTGAAATCAACAAAATAGAAACACAGAAAACAGTCCAAAGAATCAATGAAACAAAAAGCTGGTTCTTGGAGAAAATCAACAAGATCGACAAACCCCTATCCAAACTAATTAAACGACAGAGAGAGAACACGCAAATAAATAAGATCAGAAATGAAAAGGGGGACATAACCACAGACACAGAGGAAATTCAGAGAATCATTAGATCTTACTACAAAAGCCTGTATGCCACAAAACTGGAAAATACAAAAGAAATGGACATTTTTTTAAATAAGTATCATATACCAAAGCTAAACCAAGACCAGGTGAATGATCTAAATAGACCGGTTTCTCGCGAAGAATTAGAAATGGTTATCAAAAATCTCCCTTCGAAAAAAAGCCCAGGACCAGATGGTTTCAATGCAGAATTCTACCAGAACTTCCAAGAAGAACTAATACCTATACTCCTTAATGTATTTCACAATATAGAATCAGAAGAGTCATTGCCAAATTCCTTTTATGAAGCTACAGTTACCCTGATACCAAAACCACAAAAAGACCCAACCAAGAAAGAGAATTACAGACCGATCTCACTCATGAACATCGACGCAAAAATTTTCAATAAAATACTGGCAAACCGAATCCAAGAACACATAAGAAAAATTATCCATTATGATCAAGTAGGCTTCATCCCAGAGATGCAGGGCTGGTTCAACATACGCAAATCTATCAATGTAATCCACCATATAAATAAACTGAAAGAAAAAAACCATATGATCATTTCACTAGATGCTGAAAAAGCATTCGACAAAATTCAACACCCCTTTATGATAAAGGTCTTGGAGAGAATAGGGATACAAGGGTCCTACCTAAATATAATAAAAGCTATTTACAGCAAGCCAACAGCTAACATTAAATTAAACGGAGAAAAACTCAAAGCCATCCCACTAAAATCAGGAACACGACAAGGATGTCCACTCTCTCCATACCTCTTCAATATAGTGCTTGAAATTCTAGCAATAGCAATAAGACAACATAAGGAGATCAAGGGGATTCGTATTGGAAAGGAAGAAGTTAAGCTTTCATTATTTGCAGATGATATGATAGTGTACATAAGCGACCCCAAAAATTCTACCAAAGAACTCCTACAGCTGATAAACAGCTTTAGTAATGTGGCAGGATACAAGATCAACTCCAAAAAATCAGTTGCGTTCCTATACACTAAGGATAAGGAAGCAGAGAGGGAAATCAGAGAAGCATCACCTTTCACGATAGCCACAAATAGCATAAAATACCTTGGGGTAACCCTGACCAAGGAAGTGAAAGATCTACTTGACAAGAACTATAAGTCTTTGAAGAAAGAAATTGAAGAAGACACCAGAAAATGGAAAGACCTCCCTTGCTCTTGGATTGGGAGGATCAACATAGTAAAAATGGCAATTCTACCAAAAGCAATCTATAGATTCAATGCAATCCCCATCAAAATCCCATCAAAATTCTTCACAGATCTGGAGAAGACAATAATTAACTTTATATGGAAAAACAAAAAACCCAGGATAGCCAAAACAATCTTATACAATAAAGGATTGTCTGGAGGCATTACCATCCCTGACTTCAAACTCTATTATAGAGCTACAGTATTGAAAACAGCTTGGTATTGGCATAAAAACAGAGAAGTCGACCAATGGAATCGAATAGAAGACCCTGACATTAACCCACAAACCTATGAACACCTGATCTTCGATAAAGGAGCTAAAAGTATACAATGGAAAAAAGAGAGCATCTTCAACAAATGGTGCTGGCAAAACTGGATGTCAATCTGTAGACGAATGAAAATAGATCCATATCTATCACCACGCACAAAACTCAAATCCAAATGGATTAAAGACCTCAATATCAGTCCGAACACACTGAACCTGATAGAAGAGAAAGTGGGAAGTACTCTACAGCAAATGGGCACAGGAGACCACTTCCTATGTATAACCCCAGCAGCACAGACACTAAGGGCATCATTGAATAAATGGGACTTCCTGAGGCTGAGAAGCTTCTGTAAAGCAAAGGACACTGTCACTAAGACAAAAAGACAACCCACTGACTGGGAGAAGATCTTCACCAACCCTGCAACTGACAAAGGTTTGATCTCCAAAATATATAAAGAACTCAAGAAACTAGACCGTAAAAGGCTAATCAACCCAATTATAAAATGGGGCACTGAGCTGAACAGAGAATTCTCAACAGAAGAAGTTCAAATGGCCAAAAGATACTTAAGGTCATGCTCAACTTCCTTAGCGATCAGGGAAATGCAAATCAAGACAACTTTAAGATACCACCTTACACCTGTCAGAATGGCTAAAATAAAAAACACCAATGATAGCCTTTGCTGGAGAGGTTGTGGAGAAAGGGGTACAATCACCCATTGCTGGTGGGAATGCAAACTTGTGCAACCACTCTGGAAAGCAGTGTTTCGGTTTCTCAGGAAATTCGGGATCAACCTACCCCTGGATCCAGCAATACCACTCTTGGGAATATACCCAAGAGAGGCCCTATCATACAACAAAAGTATATGCTCAACTATGTTCATGGCAGCATTGTTTGTAATAGCCAGAACCTGGAAACAACCTAGATGCCCTTCAACGGAAGAATGGATGAAGAAAGTATGGAATATATACATATTAGAGTATTACTCAGCAGTAAAAAACAAGGACTTCTTGAATTTTGCATACAAATGGATGGAAATAGAAAACACTATCCTGAGTGAGGTAAGCCAGACCCAAAAAGAGGAACATGGGATGTACTCACTCATATTTGGTTTCTAGCCATAAATAAAGGACATTGAGCTTATAATTCATGTTCCTAGAGAAGCTAAATAAGGCGAATCCAAAGACAAACACATAGGCATCCTCAGGAATATTAACCTTCATCAGGCGATGAAAGGAGACAGAGACAGAGACCCACACGGGAGCACTGGACAGAAATCTCAAGGTCCAAATCAGGAGCAGAAGGAGACGGAGCACGAGCAAGGAATTCAGGACCACAAGGGGTGCACCCACACACTAAGTCAATGGGGATGTTCTATTGGGATCTCACCAAGGCCAGCTGGCCTAGGTCTGAAAAAGCATGGGATAAATCCGGACTAGCTGAACATAGCGGACAATGAGGAATACTGAGAATTCAAGAACAATTGCAGTGGGTTTTTGATCCTACTGCACGTACTGGCTTTGTGGGAGCCTAGGCAGTTTGAATGCTCACCTTACGAGACCTGGATAGAGGTGGGCAGTCCTTGGGCTTCCCACAGGTCAGGGAACCCTGATTGCTCTTCGAGCAGATGAGGGAGGGGGACTTGATCGGGGGGAGGGGGAGGGAAATGGGAAGCGGTTGTGGGGACAAGGCAGAAATCCTTAATAAATAAATAAATTTAAAAAAGAAAAAAAAACAAATTGATAAGCTTATGTTTAGGAATATACATGTGTGTACATATAGGTATATGCATGTGGTAATAAAAGAGAAGTCATGAAATTGAAGTTAGCAAGGAGGGGTATATGGAAAGGTCCAGAGGGGAAAAACATAGGGGAGAAATGATGTAATTACATTCTAGTCTCAAAAATAATCTCAAACACTAAGACTTTGAATAAATAGTTCAGTGTTTCCCTCATCGTATGTTGTTCATGTATGAATATGATATTGCTGAAACTAAATGAAAAATGAGTTTGTTTTAAATGCATCCTAAATAAAAACCTGATGTGATGGCTGCAAAACAGCAACACAGATGAACTAGGGCTTCCTGTGTAAGCAATTAGCAGCTCCAGTAACTCATACACTTTGTACTATTTGATTTCATAAACATATCTAAATTGTGAGTGACTTAACAGCTTTGAATATTTGCCTCAAAAAAGACAGAACAAGTAAAGCTCAAATCCAGAGCAAGAGTTAAGATTCTGTCCTTTTGTTCTATGTCCCTATTGATAAAACCACAAACAACTTTATGATAGAACGTGTATCAGTCCAGCCCTGAAGGCTAAGCCCTTCCAACACTGTCCTTGTGAACAGTGAAGACCAAATCGTATCACATAAAAAGCTGCCCGTGGACAAGCTCTGAGCTTCTTCCTGCCCATTGTTTCTAAGAGGCTTGAGTGATTTGTTTGATTAATCCGAAAGGAGCAAAGCCAGCCATCAAACTCTAAGTCTGCTTAATTGCCTTTGCCCTGGTGTGGGATCTATTTTTATTGATTATGCTTCTGTACTTTTCACTATTATGTTGTCAAATATTGTAATATTAAGTGGTTTGGCTTCATACTGTGATTTAAGCTGTACTGAAAGTAGCTGCATTAGTCAGGAATCTGTCATGATTAGTGAAAAGATGAAATGTTGAATGTCATCCCGAGGAGTCTTTATAATCCATTGTACTGTGCAGCGGCCTCTTCTCATCAGCATCGGGGGAGAGGTAACCCTGGCTTTTCTCCCACTTTTCAGTGGTTTATATGCATGTGTTCTTAAATATTGTCCTGGCCAGTTAATTACATCAACTTAATGCAAATTGGAGTAATTGGGAAAGGAAACTCTCAGTTGAGAAGATTCCTCCTCATGACTGACCTGAAGGAAAGTCTATAGAGCATTTTCTTAATTAGTGATTGATGAGGGAGAGCAAAACCCACTGTGGGTGATGTCACTGCTGTGCAAATGGTCCTGGGATGTAGAAGAAAACAGACTAAAGAAGCCATGGAGAACAAGCCAGTAAACAACACTCTTTCTTGGCCTTTGTACCAGTTCCTACCTCCGGGTTACTGCCTTGAGTTTGTGCCCTGACATCCTGGACCATAAACTGTAGGATGAAATAACCCTCTTCCTCTTTAAGTTGCTTTTGGTAATGGTGTACCACAGCAACGGAAACCTTGACTAAGAAGCAAATTAGGCCTGCTGATTTGATTTTTTAGTTGATTTGATACTGCTAAAATACTCGGTGAAATGGTATTATTGTAACCAAAAAAAAAAAAAAAATGTTGAATGGGAAAAGAAATCCCAGGTGGCTTGAAACGGAGAACTAAGAAGGTTCCTTGATGTTTCTGGTGCAACAAAAGGAGCAGCATGTTTATAATCAATAGGAAGAGAAGGAATATAAAACATTAGATAAGGGAGTATTAAAACAAGTTCCTAAGATTTTCTTTGAGATGTTTAAATATCTCATTATCTCATTTAAAAACTGTCAAAGTTAGTCAACTCCCGCCAATTATAATTGAATGATATCAATGGGGTAGGAATATCGTATCATTTCAAAAGTCTGCTCTCATCTCCAGAAGATGACACAGAGCTTCCCTCTCAACTTCCTTCCTCCTACCCATAGATTTATCCCAGCCCCCAACTCCAGCAAGCTTTCCTGGGAAGCCTGCTGGCCACTCCAGTCTGGGAAGCAGGCAGCCTATCTGTGGGTCTTCACCTTCCCCTCCTTTTCTCCTAATCAAATCTCAGTCTCACCCTAGCTTTATAGATGAACACTAGATATAGCTTCTCCTTTATCTCTGTCCCATCACCAGTAAATCACTAATTTTTTTTCTCCTCAAACCTTTCCCCCTGCTCATCACATTGTCTCAGCGCCCAACCTAAGCAGGCAATTCCACGGGAACACTCAGAACACACTAGCAACGGAAGCAAGTAGACCAGTCCCACCTCCCCTCTAAATTCGCTGCCTAGCAATCTTACCGCTCCATATCAGATCACCCACTGCAGCCTTCCTCTGCACCCTGTCCCCATCTCCAATGGATCGTGTAGATCTTCTCCAGTAACCTTCCTCCCCATTCATCCCATTATCTTGTCCCTCACCTGCAGCAGGCATTCCCTGGGAACCCAACATTCAAGCCTGCCAGAGAAGAAAGTAGTCCAGCTGAGTAGGCAGGATAACTTCAGATCTTTCCTCTTTCCGCTCTCTCCATAGCCCGTCTCCCAGTCACATCCCCAGCTCATTGCTCCCAGGATGAATGAAGAGTTATTAGAGAAGCAGGAAAGGAGAAGAAGCAAAGAGATTTTTCTGTTTTGTGGGTTATTTATTTTGTGTTTGTTTGTTTGTTTTGCTTTTGTTTGCTTGCTTGCTTACTTTGATTTGTTTCCATATGGTGGGCATGACAGGGATGAGGGGATGATAGGAGGGACTGGGAGGTGAACGGAATTGGGGTGCATTATGTTAAACTTCCAAAGAGTCGTTAAAAAAGCAAATAAATGTAATAAAATAAAAGGAGAGAAATGGCAAATTGATAATCACTTCATATTATCATTATAATTTGCATGGTGTTTTGTGTATTCCTGGTGGGGAGCCAATGATTTCCATTTTGGGCTGTAGTGTAGATCAATTTGAAAGAAGTATGATGAAGTCAAGGGCACACTTTTGGATGATCTATGTGGATGGCAGGTATCAGTATCATGGCATTTGACCATAAAAACTATGCAAATACGCACGCTTATGTCTACTGTTTTATATGGCAGGTGCTTTCAGAAAGAGTGTCTATTGTTCAAGTGCTTAGGAAAGGTTAGTAAAATCAGCACCATCGCTCCATGAAGTATGAGCTCCATTGCTAAGCTAAGTTCAGAAAAGTGTCTCTACTTCTGCATAAAACTTTGCCAGTGAAACACAAGTCACGACATGGCTGATTGATGTTGAAATGATAGAGATAGATGGAATATGAAAGTCTAATAATTTAGTGAATAAATATTTGTATAAATAAGGAAATTTGTTTATCTATTTGTATCAGCAGTATTTCAACTGTAAAACATATACTCTCTTAAAAAGGAGTGACAGAACTGCAGATATTTGATATCAGAACAAATGTTATATGTTTTTTCTCTATTTTATAGTTGTTAGTAGAATGCTAAGATGTGATTAGGCAACTAGAATGGCAAGTAGAGGAAGAGAAGTCTGCCCAGTGAACAAAATTTAGGTTTAGCTTCTTTAGTTCCTCATTTAGAGCAGTACGTTCCATGTCTTACTATCGTGTTCTATTTTTTGGTGGTGGGGTTAAAATGATGCTGTGTGTGTGTGTGTGTGTGTGTGTGTGTGTGTGTGTGTGTGTGTCTGTGTCTCTGTGTGTGTGTGTTCAATCTTACAAACACTATTTGCAATGCAAAATCCATTTTCTGTCTGATATTTACATTTACCCCTTTTCCTTTTGTCCAGAGGCACAGAAAACAATGGCAGCTTAACAAAGTATAACCTTCATGTCTCAGTGTACTATTTGTTTATGTTTTGAGCTCACCTTTGAATCAGCATATAAATTGATAAATGAGGTTTGTTTGTCAATAGCCTACTCTTGGGAAAGTTTATTTCCCAACCCTCTATGACTTAAAAGAGATCATATTTTACTCAATTAATTTGTTTAGTAACACTTAAATATATCTACTAGTTAATAAGATCCTGTCTCCAAAGAAAGGAAAAAAAACATTGAAATCATTTCTAATCACATTTCTAATGTGAAAGCAGAGATACTTCTGTCTAACTATGACAAGTTAAATTTCTCTATTAACCTTACCTAGTTTTATCATCATTATGACTTATTACCTCATAGAGGTTACTAGAAAATATTATTTGCAAAGCATAGCAGTATTTATATCATGATTGACTTGTCTCTTTCCATTATTTCAAAGTTATTCACCTTGCATATTAGTGCCACAGCTGACTCATGTTCTTTCGATGGGATGCTATAAGACATATTATCCTTACAGTGAACTAAGTTGGTCTCACTGAAGATCCAGTAAATACAAATATTCTACTACGTAAGAATCTGTTATTACAGCATTGTTTTAAAGCTGGAATCCTCCAGATTGTAGAAATGATCTCTGGGTACTTTGAGGGATGTTTTTACTTCTTCAGTTGAGCTAGATCATTCCTGCCTTCTTATTATCCTTGGGGAGAACACTGCAGCCTCCTGGGGTACCTATATTATGATTATTGTGCAAAGGGACATGAAATAATGGTTGTGATGTATTTTGGAGCCAAGCTATGAAAGGAGACAAAAGAAGGAACTTTACATAGAGTCTTTTGGTTAAGATATGTGAATTCTGCATCTTATCAAGTTTCTCAATTAAATATCAGATACTGATACCTATAGTTACCCAGACTTACATGTGATTTTTTTTTTGTATGATCCTTACTTCTCCATAATACTGGGAAAGACCCCCTGGATTGTTAGAAACAGAATTTTCTTGGTGTTAGTTTCATTCTAATGAGAGCAGAAAAGCCCTGGGGACTGACAAAGAAATTTTATCTGTGGGTAAAGCCATGTTGGTTTAAGCTTTGAAGTCTTTTCCAGAATAAGATGTTGTTAAGACTGCTGCCTCTCTGACTTGTGGTTTTATCACGCATACAAATTTTCTTTTTTTAAAAAAGATTTATTTATTTTGTATACATTTATGTATTTATTATATATACAATATTTATGTATTTATTATGTATACAGTATTTTCAGTATTCTGTCTGCATGCAGGCCAGAAGAGGGCACCAGATCTCATTACAGATGGTTATGAGCCACTATGTGGTTGCTGGGAATTGAACTCGGGACCTTTGGAAGAGCAGGCCGTGCTTTTTACCACTGAGCCATCTCTCCAGCCCCATACAAATTTCCTGAAAGCTAATCTGTAATATCATTATCTGGACAGAGACACAAGGGGGATTGGCTGTAAATAGGTGTTTCACAGCTAAATTCTCTGAGAAATTTCAGACAGAAAGCTTTAGGATTCCTTCACAGATAGAAAAACGTGGCTTAGATGATTTTAGTACAAGCATTTCTTACCTTAGCTTTACAGCTCACCTGCTTCTCATGTTTCTTCTTTGTCCACATTCACAAGATATAAACTGAAGACTTACTTCACTTCCCAAGACAATATCCATGAAACCAAGAAAATTGGTTGCATAACATTCCGAATTATCCGAAGACTCGTGAAAATTCATGTCAAATTCATCATTAAGCACACAAAAATTAGCTATTGTTTTCTTAAATAGCATCTATCAAAATATGTGACTTGCTCTAATATGCAGAATTTTTTCCTCCTCCCATCTCACTCCCCTTACTCACTTTTTCCTCTTTTCTTTTTCAACAATTCTTATCTCACCAAAGGTTTTGTCTGAAAAGTTGATATACTTTCACATTTCATTTTAGCTGTGCTTTCTATGAATTATCAAAATGCATTTAAATTGCAAGGTCTACATCAAGTTATCACTTTTATTCCAGGTTGATATTTTCATAGTGTTTTGACATAGTTTTCCCTCAATTTTGTAAATAGATTGAAAGTAGTGTATAAGTTCAAGCTCATTTATAATTTTAAAAATGTTAATATCAAACTGATTCACTTTTAGAGATGAGACTTTTAAAAACAATAATGGATTAATTTTTTTCTTTTTTTCTTTTTCCTTTCCTCCTCCTCCTTCTTCCTTTTTTTTGTCCTCAAACAACATTTATTTATTTATTTTTCCATTCAAATATTTACACTTCCTTCCCTCCTCCCAATCCCCTCCTGCTCGCCCACACCACCACCTCCCTCTCCCTCCCTGCTTGAGAGAGGGCAGGGAACCCTGCCTTATGGGAAGTCCAAGGCCCTCCCAGCTACATCCAGGCCTAGGGAGCTGTGTATCCATATAGACTAGGGTCCCAAAAAGCCAGACCATCCTGTAAAAACAAGTCCCAGTGCCTTTATCAATGGCTTCTCAGTCAGCCCCCATTGTCAGCCACAATCAGAGAGTCTGGTTTGATCACATGCTCATTCAGACATGGTCCAGCTGGATTTGGTAAGCTCCCATTAGAACAGGAACACTGCCTCAGTTGGTGGACCAACCCCTCGTAGTCTTGATTTCCTTGCTCATCTTCTCCCTCCTTCTGCCTTTCAACTGGACCTTGGGGGCTCAGTCCATTGCTATGATGAGGGTCTCTGTCTCTATCTCCATCCATCGCCTGACAAAGATTCTATGGTGATATTCGAGATAATCATCAGTGTGATAGTGAGGCAAGGATAGTTCAGGCACCCTCTTCTCTGCTGTCCAAGGACCTATCTGGGGACATCCCCATGGACACCTAAGATCCCCTCTAAAGCCAAGTCCCTTGACAATCCTAAAATGGATCCCTTAATGTAGGTATCTTCTTCCCTGCTACTATATCTGTCCTTCCTCCATCTCCACTCTCCCACTCCCCCAAGCTCTTGCCAGTCTTTCCCTTCTCCCTTCCCTCTCCCCCTCTCCCCTTCCCTCAACCTCACCCCCACCCCTGCCCCCACCCCCATGCTCACAACTTTTGCCCGGCAATCTTGTTTGCTTCCAATTTCCAGGAGGATCTACAAATGTTTTTCTTTGGGTTCATCTTGTTATTTGGCTTCTCTGGGCTTGTGGACTATAGACTTAATGTCCTTGGTTTATGGCTAGAGTCCACAAATGAATGAGTACATACCATATTCATATTTTTGGGTCTGGGTTATTTCACTCAGGATAGTGTTTTCTATTTCCACCCATTTGCATGCAAAATTCAAGATGTCATTGTTTTTCACTGCTGAGTAGTACTCTAATGTGTATATATTCCACACTTTCTTTATCCATTCTTCCATTGAGGGGTATCTAGGTTGTTTCCAGGTTCTGGCAATTACAAATAATGCTGCTATGAACATAGTTGAACAAATGCTTTTGTAGTATGATTGGGCATCTCTTGGGTATATTCCCAAGAGTGGTAGGTTGATTCCCAATTTCCTGAGAAACTACCACACTGATTTCCAAAGTGGTTGCACAAGTTTGCATTCCCACCAGCAATGGATGAGTGTTCCCCTTACTCCACATCCTCTCCAGCAAAGACTATCACTGGTGTTTTCGATTTTAGCAATTCTGACAGGTATAAGATGGTATGCCAAAGCTGTTTTGATTTGTATTTCCCTGATCACTAAGGAAGTTGAACATGACCTTAAGTGTCTCTTGGCCATTTGAACTTCTTGATATTTTCATAGTGTTCTGACATAGTTTTTTCTCAATTTTGTAAATAGATTGAAAGTAGTGTATAAGTTCAAACTTGTTCATTGGTTTGAAAAATGTTAATATCAAACTGATTCACTTTTAGAGATGAGACTTTTAAAAACAATGTATTAAAATTCTTTTTTCTCTTCTTCTTCTTCTTCTTCTTCTTCTTCTTCTTCTTCTTCTTCTGCTTCTTTTTTTTCATGACAGGGTTTCTTTCCACCAACACGACTCAGACCTGGAATAAAATTCTTAATTCTCACTAGAGTAGTAATTTTGTTTCATTTTTTTAACCCATGAAAGAAATTATTTGATAAACAAATATATATATATATATATATATTACTTCCTATACCACATGATTTGATTTTATAGTTTTTTCTAGTATTTATTTATTTTAATGAAAAATTTTGACTTTAATTGTAACCGAAAAAACTGAAATCTCTGAACAGTAGAACAGCACTCACGAAAATGATCCTTTTGATTTTATGGCCCTCAAGTTTTTGTCATCTATGCCAAGGATAATTGACTTCTGCTGCACCTTCTTCAAACTCCTCACCATGGTGGGAGAACTATTGATAATAAGGACCCCCGGCTTCCTTCCCACTATAATGCGAGCTATTAGTCACTGATGAGTGAGCTTCTCCAAGCCCACATACTATTCAAGGTTATTAGATGTTAGAAGCGGCATCTAAAAATTAAGGGAGAGTCAAGATTGCAAGCCAGCTGCCCTTCTGGTTCTCAGAGGCAATACTGAACTCTGGTCCACTTGGCTTATAGTTCTTAGTGTTCAGGATGGGGCAGTGATCATATTCTGGAGGAAAATAAATCTCAAACGCCTCATCATGTCCACCATATGAGTCACATGACCTAAGAAATAGTCTCGCACAAGCCCTAAGGAGGAACAACACTGATATTGGTCTTAGTAGATATGTTCAGAGTCCATCTGGCTAACAGTGGTCAAGTGTTTCCTCTGATTGTAGGCTTGTAGATAATTTGGCTGCCTTTTTAGTGTACCCATGCCAGGTACACGAATATAGTCATCAAGTGAGCAGACAACATGTCTTTGAGGGCTGAGAGTGTGGAGTATTTCCAAAAGAAGTCTTGGTTGAGAGCATCCTTATTGTCAATGCTCTGTGCGGGTCTGGTCCCAGCAGCATTCTAATGCGGTCCAGACTACAGCAATCAGGTTCTATGGGACTTCATGCCACCCTTCGTCTTCTGTTTCTGGATTTTTGCAGGTTTACCTTTTCAGTCAGCTCATACCTGTTCATATTTGATCATGCTCCAGGGATGATGGCACAGTAGAGCTGGGTCATTAGTGAAACTGCTACTGGTTCAAGTTACCTGCAAGATAGAACTGTGAATTCACATCTCCACCATAATATACAGCACTAGACAAGTCAATGGCTGAGTAGAAGTCACACTCCCGTGGCAGCAGCTCTAGAGACTGTTACCACAGTTTCACCACGTTTGCTACAGAGGCTAACAGGTTTCTGACCAGACTGAAGACAGAGGCCAGCCCAAAATCTGTTATCTTCATGACCTCTCCCAGGTGAAGAATATTTTTCCTTGGCATATTTCTATCCTGTCCAGGATGCTATTCCTATCTATGGCTGTAGCAGAGGTTAGCTAGGATATAGTAGGTGTATCTGCATTGCCCTCTTGCTCTCAAGTGTGTGACTTAGTGAGGGACAGTTAGATGGGGAAACATTGGTTCAACAAATCTATATCTGGTTGGTCACATTCCAGTATTTTAGTATTGGGATCTTCATTTCCCACAAGGCAATATGAGAAACTCTTCCTTGCCATCTATTAAACCTTCTTCAGAGGTTCCTTATGGCTGATCTGGCAGTGCCTTGACCAAGCTTGGCAATTTTCTCATGTTTGAAGACCTCATAACAAAAGGGGATACCACTGCGTTGCACTGCTTTGTCATGGATGTGTAGCATGCTGTTCCTAACCCCTGCTTCAGCTGCTGGCTCTCAAGTCAGGCTACTCTAGCCTCCCCTGAAGCTAGACTGCTTTCTATCCTAATATATTTTAGCATAAATTTTAAACATGAATGTCAATAAAGAAAGAAATAACAAACTTCCAAAATTACACACACGTTTACCCCCTCCTTCACACATACAATGGAAGAACTCCATATGGAAACTTGTGAGTAGAAATTTAATGGGAAACCATTAAGTCTATACTGAGAAAAAAAAGTGACTAGGTTTTCAGGTCCATTTTTCAAAGCCAGTGTTAGTCAGAGAGGCCCCATAAGTTCAAAACCCCATAAGTCCCCCTCACAATAAAGGCTATTGCCATAGATGGCACTTGTAGCTGAATGCACTATAAACTTTGTTGGCAAGACATATACATCAAGTCAGAATTGACCTGGAAAATCCCTCCCTGGTAGCTACGTTCCACAGTTCTGGAAGGTGTTATGTAGACTCCTCAGAAAGAAAAGACTTGGTTTTAACCTTTTGCGAAAACCACATGTTACAGTACCAGCTTGCCAGATAGTATATGCCCACTGGTGCAACAGAACCATGGCAGTTTGGGGAGTAACCAACTATTTTAGAATTGGATTTTTGACCTAATCCACAGGAGAGCTTCATATTCATACTGGGTGCTATGTATGTGGCTTAGATTTCCATTGCTGGGGAGATCATAGGTCTTATGGAGAAACCTACTACTATTACTTTGCTAAACAAATATTCTGTGAAACTAATTTCTAAATATTTATGTTTCTAAACATTGATTGGTGCTGCTGGTTGCCTTGGCTAGAGAACACAGTTAAGTGGAATACATACAGTTGCAGTGGAATACAGTTAAGATGGGGAACTCCTAGGTAGTCTAAGTGCTGAGAATCAGTGACTATTGAGTTCTTAGTGAAAAAAAGACATATATTAACCCCATCACAGCTCAGTGAACACCGCAGAGAGAATATTAAAGAGGATGGGGAGGAGTATTGAACAACAATGTCTTCTAGGCATGACATGGCTATTGTACCCAGTAATTAACTCACAGCACTTGAAGTTACCTTCAGAAGACCTGCACAAGAGTGGGCCCATCAATGCTCGGTCATGGATAGAAGATAAACCATATGATCCTTCATCCCCAGGAGTTGCAGATAGCTATATGTGGAAAACTCATATTCCTCAGTCATGTAGCCACTGGTAAAAGGCTCCTGCTCAGGTAGATAGCCTATAATCAATGCACATGTAGTCAAACTTAATTATACACTGTGGGCGACAAAAGTCATGGAATGTGGGAGGAAAGGTTGTGGAGAGCAAGCAGAGGTAGAGTGGGAAGGGTCAAGGGAAGAAAACAGGTAAGGTAATATGTCAAAGTACATTCTATGGATACATCAAAAATTGTGGAAAAAAGTTAAAAAGGATGAAAAAAAAGGGTCCACCATTTTCAAGGGAGAGGTCACAAAACAAGATAAAATGGCAAACCTTGCAGCCTTTTGATTGATGTATCTGCAACTATCCTTTAAATAGTCCTTGCCTTCACTGTCAGCTCACTAGATAGGTTTCTAAGGTATACTTTCCTGCAAAGAGTGACAAACAAGGATGTTGTGAATCATACACTGCTTCCTCTTCTTTCACAAAAAAACATCTCTGACTGTACAATGAGTTTCTGCAAGATGGCTTTGGACACTTGAGAAAGATAGGAAAAAGAAAATGCCTTACCACTTGAAAATTCCAGTAAATCAAGCCGAGGAGACAACTGGAGCTAGTTCAAATATGAGCAAACTTTCTGAAAGGCCATGGTAGAGACAAGTGTGGCACATTTTTATGCAGCACAAAATACATAGAATATACAATACAAAAAGACAAAAAGGCAAATTACAGATTTACTTAGAGTATTAATATCAGTATATCAACATATTACTATTTTCTTCTTGAAAATGCCAAGAAGGGGAACGGGTGTGATTTGAGAATAAAGTGTGTGAGGAACTAATCACAATTGCTTGAATGGGTTTATCAGAACTTTAAAAACTCAAAATAAACTGTATCTCATGGAAATGATTTCTAATCCTTTAAAATTACCATTGTATTATTATAAAAGTCTTCTGTGATACATTAAAATCTATAAATGCTTATATATTCTGGTTCTTCTAACCTGAAGAATTATCACTCCACCAGGTACAAAAATATAAACAAAACTTTTGGAGAACCAAAGTACCTAATGAAATATTATATTTAACCTTTGCTGTCTGGCACAAGTGTAGTTATACCTGCTAAGCCCTGGAGTGGAAAACTTAAGAAACTTACAAACACTGTGCTTAAGCTTGAAGTGCTTTATTAAGGTCCAAGGGTAATGGTCTTAGCACAGCTGTACTCTGAAAGATAGCTTTTTTTGAACCACACTTGTGTTAGTTCATTTTACCTGTTTTTAAAATTCTACTCATGATGGTCTTTGTTTACTATAATAAAGCCTGATTGGAATCATTTTATGAAAAATCAAGAAATAAAACAATTTCCCCTCCCCTAATTTCCATCAGAATGCTAAAATGAATTTGAAAGAAAAAACTGTAACAAAATTGGTCCTGGGCTGAGGAATTCCCCTGTACACCCATTTTTGCCCTTGGGCAGTACATTTGTTAATGAGGATCCGGGCATTTGATCACACAGGTCGTTTAGATTTCTGTTGAGGGTAATGGTTAGTGCAGTTACAGTCCACCAGCAACAGCAGGAAACCCTGTGTCTTGTTGACTGTGCTTCACGAAACTTTGAAGTAAGTAGGAGCTCATGATTATAGCATAATCTTCCTAGGGGACACCGTGGAGATAGAGTTGAAAACCACCATCTGGATCCTTTAACTGCTATGCTCAGGCGTGCCTAATGACGGTAGCTCCGGTAATGCGCCCCATACTGTCTGGCAACGGCGTAGTAATTGTTTTTAATACGCAGTATGTAGGTCACATAGCTTTATTCACCCACGCTGTAAAGGTTTGCATTCTCTCACTTTATTAAAAAACATTGAAATTGCTTGCATTTTGCGGGAATCGTGACCCAGAAAATGCACATTGCCAAATAGTTAAACTAAAAGCATGCTTGTTTTATACATTAATACACTCTTTGCTATAAAGAACCAGCCCTTATAAAGTTTTAAGTGAACTGTGAAAAGTTTATGCCATTATTATCCAAGGGTAGTTTAGCCCAAGGTTAACCATAGTAATGTGAGAACAGGCGCCACAGAGCCCTAATGGGAAGCAGCGAGGCTCCGTCTGAGCAGGCTGGTCCCCTGCCTGCCCCTGATGTGCCAATGTCAATGCACTCAGCACAGATGCATGATTCAGAAACACACACTTCCAGTGCCTTTGATGTAAAAGCTGAAAGCATGCTGGAGCTGTTTGGGGCTGTACACGACTCTTGGTTACTTGACGTCCTCTATAATATTTAATGGGATGAGTTCTCACCTTGTCCTTTCAGGCTAAAGACCTAATTGAACTGTGATGCTGGAACTGAGTTTGAGCTATAGTCCCAGATGAGCTTTGAGAAGCCGCTGAGCAATAGAGGGATTTGTTTCACTGTGTGCACAGACATCCATGTTTTATTTTACTTTTTTTGAGGGTAGCTGTTTAGGGATGGCATGAACTGAACATGTAGCAAAGGGTAGTAACACTTTCATCTCTTTGAGCACAGATGAGCTGTAGGGTTGAATGGAAACCTTCAAAGGGCCATGGGAAATCAGATCAGGGTACCTCCCCACATCCAGCTTAGCTATCCCACTTTACCTAAATGTTCTTGACTAAAAACTTCTGATATGAAAGTATCTTCATCTAATGGGCATCTAGCACCTATTATGCTGTCCTGGGTGAGAGAAATAGTTAAGATTTCCTGGCCCATATGATTTGTTGACACTTCCCATGTGTCTGGAAGGGTATGCACTGCTTTACATTGTCTCAGTGAATCCTTATGGCAATGTTAAGATAAGACTGCCCTTATTTGAATGTTGACAACAGAGGGTTTTCACTAAGGTGCTCAGAGCTCACAGACATAAAAGATAACAGTCTAGCAGTAAAGACTGGGATTAGCTCTCATCAGCACTGTTGCTGCTGTCCACCTGCCTTGCATCCTAAAGGAAGAGAGTGAGGCAAAAGAAACTAAAAAGTGAAGTTTCCATTAAAAATGACACTTTAAATATACACATACTATAAATGTACAATACAAAAATTTAGATATTAAACTAGTAATGTACTTCTCGCCTTATTAAATTTTTCAACTATAATGAGTTTGCAACCCATCTACAACTACTGTATAAAAATAGAATTGATGTCTAATTATTGCAAATCATACCATAATTCTTTTGAACAATAATAAAAATATATTGTATAGCTGCTCTAGTGTTTATATTTGGAATCATTTTCTATTATATGATATACATAATTTGGATGAAATGGTAAAATTTGTTTCATGTGAATAATATTAAATATTCAATGCAGAAATGATATATGCATATATGTGTGTGTTTTACCTGCATTATATATGCATACAACATGCATACCTGGTGACCAAAGAGGTCAGAAGAGGGTGTGAAATCACCTGGCGCAGGAATTACAGATGCCTGTGACCCATCATTTAGGTGTTGGAAATTGGATTCAGTTGTCTAGATGAGCAGTAAATGCTCTTAACAACTGGACTATCTCTACAACTTTGATATATGTGCGCGTAAAGTATTTTCTCATAAAATAGGAAGTTACATGAAGCAGAGTACTATATCATGTGTCACAAGCTGGCACGGATGGGAAATGCCATAAGTAGAAACAGCAGGTCCTCCCAGTAAATCTAATTCTGTTCTTCCAACCAGCCTACTAGATCCCACAGTCCATCATCTATGTTTTCAGAGAGAAAATATTACAATATTACACACACACACACACACACACACACACACACACACAGCACCCATGATGGAAACAAAACAGTTCCTAAGTCATTAGATTGCAAGGAATATTTTCTTAAGAAGTATTATAAAAATGCCCTTCACGGAAAACATGCTATTCATAACTTATATGTAAAAGATTATAAAGTTCAGAAGTCTTTCATTGGATTTCAAACTTTCCAAATTGTTGAATATAATTAAATAAATTAATCTGAGCCAAGGATATAAAGTCAGGTTACATTGATAATGGGTAGATATATTTTAAAGGTACTTTCTAAGATACAATAGCATAAATGTGCATTTTGATATTAAGAATGAATTAGCGATTTCATAAAAGTGAGATTTTGACAAGGGGAAAATCCCATTCATCCTCTTCCTTGGTATCCTTAGAGATTTGACTGGATTCTCAATTGATCTGTTGCTCAGCTTCCTATTGCTTGAACTTATTAGAACTCTGTCTTGGTAGGCTGTGTTTATCCCTGGCAGGTCTCAGAGTGTCTTCAACATGGATCAGGTTCAATCTGCTTTACCTAGTATGTAATAACATTATACCAACATAAATGTACATTAGGCTTACCTAAAAGTAAGGAATGACTACTCATGAATTCCTGTCACATAGAATAAATACCTCTAAATGTATGTATATGCCACTCAATATTAAAGCTGACTGGGACATAGACTGTCTGAATTTGTGGTTGTTAAAATGACCTGTGCAGAACAAGAATTCAGATAGCCAAGGGCCTGACTCGGGATACAGCATTACCTACAGCATTAATTAACTTCCTTGCTGAGAAAAAAAAATGCTTGACAAAAGCAGCTTAAGAAAGTAATGAATTCTTTTGTTTCCTGGTTTTAAGAATATTGTCCATCATGGAAAGTAAGCCATGGGAATGGCAAGTTGAGATGTCACATTAAATCCAGTCAAAAAACAGAAAGATATGAATGGTAATGTACAAGCTAGTGATCCCTTTTCCATTTGTAAGAAGGCTGGAACCCCAGTCTATTGGGTGTGCGGCTCATAGGCAGAGCAATATTTCTGCTTTAGTTAAACCTCTCTGGAAACAATCTCAAAATCAGAGTATCTCCTAGGTGACTGTTAATCTAGTCAAGTTGACAATGGAGATTAAGTGTCATGAATACACCTCATTTAACCTAATTTTCATTCACCCTTGTGTCTGTAGGATCTCCTCCACAGTCATAGGATTTTTTCATAAATGTGTTCTCCTTAAATCTTAACCACACAGTTTTCTTATGTTGTCTTTAGATTCCTGTTGCCTTTGCTATCTTGTGATTTGACTTCTGTTCTGTGTCTGAGATACAAATTAAAAGACTATTAAGATGTAAAGCCAAGAATGACTTCACTATGAGTAGTTCTTCATCAACGGGGAATGTCCCAAAGATGTTGATCAAAATATTAAAACAGTGGCCAAAGCTACAAAACTCCTCTAAAGGAGCTTAGAGATTAGTATAAAGTTCTAGGACTTGAATAGTTTTGTCCTTTTAGAATTATTTTAAGTAATATGGCCTTTACATACATACAAGTCATTAGACTTTTTAATATTTATTGTCTCCCTCGCTACACGCTCATTGCTTACTGCCTAACTATAGCAGACCTTCCCCTTCCTGCTTCCAAGTCATTGTCACATGTATTCTGTTGCTCTATCTTTTAAAATACTGACATCATTTATCCTCCCTCCTCTGAGTTTGTTATCACTCATCTGCTTATATTGTGGTTATTATCTAATTTCAGATCTTGAAATAATCTGTTGCTGAAGATGTTTGCAAAAGTTAGAACATGTGACAAACATAGGAGTATTATTCATTTAGAGAGGGGGAGGAAGTGTTACAGTTAGAATACAAATATGTGATGCTTATCTAGAAAATAAAATTACAACACTTTTCTTGGTGTTTACAGAAGTAAATGGCCAATCTTGTAACTATTTGAAACATAGCTCAGGAAATGAATGTGTTTGTGTTCTTCCACTGATACTCTGTAGAGTCTATTTCAATTTTGCTTACTGTAAAATATTCTTGAGTATAACTATTCATGATTATGTCTTCTACAAGTAATATGGAAACTACTTACTAAAAGTAATAAGGTGCATAATTTTCTACAAAGATTCCAATTTTTAATAGTAAAATATGAAAGGTAGAATACATGAGTAATAATTACTGTTACATCAATCTCCAGTTCTGTCATTGTTTCCTTTGAAATTGACACTTTTGTATTTTATTTATTTTTAAATTTTAAATATACTTTTAACTGGCATATGAAAGCATAGTAGACATTATGAATATCTGTAAAGTAATATTACATTTTAATGAATACATTATATTGCATTATACTATGTTAAATGCATGTATAATATTCAAATCACATTAAACATATCTGGTGCCTCAAGCATTTGCCACTTCTTCCTTCTTTTTGAAATATACAACATATTGTCATTATCCACATTTGACTTCTTCTAGGTTTTAATGTAGAGAGGTCTAGAGGTTTTAAGTTATTTATAAATTTTGAATATCCCCAACTTTCTCAATGGTCATAATTTTGAAATTATTACTTTTCTCATTTACTTTTTAGCCTTTCTGGATACAAGTGTGGAAGTCTGTGCTCACATGCTGCATTTTCCTTCTTTTGTATACCTCTGCTTTTCTGTAAAGCCAATTCTCACTTGCTCTCTTCCCCTAGAAGAATCAGACTGATTTTCTACTGACAATACTACTTTCAAAAATTGCTTGATTGTTTCAGCTGTATTATTCTGAATGGTTTTCAGCCATAGAACTCTACTTTCTATTAAAATATAGTCTCAACTGCTGACTTCATCATGGTATGAAATGAAGTCAGAGATGAGAAGATGTGGAAAAAAAACAAATGTTTATATATGAATAGTAAATAAAGTCACTTTATTTAAATGCACTATTTTTAATGGTGCCCAGTTATTGCTTTCATCCTTCATTAGACATGAGTTTTCAGTATTCCTTCATTTTCAGATAGATTGTATTAAATTTCTAATGTTTAACCTCTGTCTTTTTTAATGTCCTTCTCTATATTTTATTTATGTCTCTTTATTTCTTTGTTTAAAACAAAAAAATCATTTTTTCTACTTTATTTACTGTAATATTAAGCCATATTCCTTATTCAATCAATAAGTCTGAATTAAAACATTGTTTTTTAGAATAATGCAATCTAGATAAATAGGAAATGGTGGGGATCAAAAACAAAATATTTTATTCAGCTTTATTAGCTAAATATTTTGTTTCTAAGTATTTTAATGAATTAATTGACTAAGTAATGTTTCATATTTAACCTACTTATAAGTGGCAGTGGAAATGGAAACAAAATTGAATTTGCTATAAAACTAGCTGGATTTGTGGGGTGCTGAGATAATTTCTTTCATAATCTTGGTGAGCAGGGGAAGTACTTCCTTATATTTATCTAGTATCTTTGGACTCTCATCCTATAATTTAACGAATAAGTTAAATTATCTTCCATTTTAAACCAGGTCTTATAATGCCTGCTTGGATATAATATACCCCCTGGAAGACAATTACTTTATATAGCACTGTTGAACACAGTGAATGGCTCTTGGGGATGAAATGATATATGCATGGCTCTCTAAACCCAGCTTTAACCTAGAGCTTGAATGCATTTGCACATCATCATCGTTTATTCTTTACATGAGCTATTTTTGGAAAATAATTATTGTAGATTCTATTGCTCACATTTACTAGCAGTTGTCTTTGACTTTAGTTACAAATGAACTTCAGACATCATAGATACATTGTGCCTTTTAAATTTTATCTATTAAAGATATTCAATTAAATGTAATTAGATGACCTAACCAAAAAATTATTCTTGTGTTTTCTATAAACATCCTGTTTTTTAGCATTACTAAGGGTTCCGCTTTCTCATTTCCCTCAGATCATTGTTTAATTTCTCTTATTTCCTCATTTGATTTGTCTTGCTTAGTTATATAACTTTTTTTCTGACATTTTCTGTTGATTTTGACCTTTCAGTTTAATTTGTCTACTATTTATGAAAATGTCACTATTTTTTCTGAATTTTTAGTACTATTTCACATGTGGAGTTTTAAATTTCTACACTTGCTAAATATTTTAGTTTTATTTCTCTGTCATATTAGGCTTTAGGAAATGAAAAGTGAAATCCTTTAGGCTCTTTCTCCAGAACTGTCACTCCTGTGCTCTATTAGGATTTTATGTACAACCTTGGCACTTGGCTCATTCCTCCGCTCCTCTGCAATTGTCATGTCTAACTCAGACTTTTTTTTTTGCAAGTAAGAATATTGATTTAATAAACAAACAATAGCAAACAAACAAACAAACAAAAACTCCACTTGGTTCCTTTATCTTTCCCACTTTTCCATAAATTCTTCATTTGTCTTGCTGGCCTTGGTACCTGCTGTTTATCATGCAGTATAGCAGCACTATTTTTAATAGCCAGAACCTGGAAACAACCTAGATTCCCCTTAATGGAAGAATGGATAAAGAAAGTGTGGAACATATACACATTAGAGTACTACTCAGCGGTAAAAAAACAATGACATCTTGAATTTTGCATGCAAATGGATGGAAATAGAAAACACCATCCTGCGTGAAATAACCCAGACCCAAAAAGATGAATATGGTATGTACTTAAGCCTACAGTTCACAAGCCTACAGACTTTTTTTTAAGTACTGTTACTTCACTCCTCTCTTCTCACTTTTGAAGAAGTCATTCCAATAATTTCGTCCTCATTTTCACTTACAGTAAATAATGTTCACAACTACACAAAGGGTAATACACTGTTTCAGTTAAGTTTGCTTTTCCAAGCGATTCTCTATAGACACATTTGAGAACTCTACCAAATTACGTATTCTGACATTCTGAATGACCTGCAGAATGTGCATACAGTGTACTTCTTTGCTGTTATTGTTTTCTTTGTTTTGTCTTACAGCAATCTGACAATTACGCTGCTTATTTTTTTTTCTGATTATGTTCTTTTTATGGCCTCTGAGAGCTCTAATGTTTTAAAAGCTTTCATGAGATAAAAGTCATGGCTATCTAAGTTCATGAGGGAAATAGAACGTGAGCATGCTCCCTGGTTTCGGATTTCTCAGCTATCCATGTTCTTCAACACACAGGATCCTATTCCATGATTATGTCATGATCCATACCAACGACACCACAATTTCTCCCCACACAAAATTTCATGCAGTAATTTCTCACAAATATTCATTGTTTTGTCAATTAGAAATGTTCTCACCATGTTATGATGGTGGATACCCAAGGGCAGTTCAATATCCTTTGTTATTTTGGAGACCTCTGATTCTTCCCGACAAGACAGGGTAAGACTCTTGCTGAGGACACCACAGACTTTGACTACAGCATATAGAGAAATCAAGATCACACAAACTAGAAAGTTTCTCTTTGCTTGCTGATTTTTATAGTGACAGAAAGTGATGTGTTGGGAGTGTAGGATCAGGCTAAAGCTGTCAATGATCTTAACTAGTGTCAGACCATGAATGCTATAATGCTGACCAGTAAGGTAAGATGGGCCTACTGGACCAACAGTGGCAGGACTATTTTTAATAACTATCTGCTTTCTGTTTGGGTTTGAGGCACATTCTGCAATATTATATCTGATATTGAATTCTAGTCTGCTGAGTTCTCTGGCAGAAAGAGCAGGGGCAGAGCTGGACCACTGGACTCTCCCTTGGGCTGAACAGGATGGTGAATGTGGTGACCCAGACCTCCTCCCTGGGTACCAAGAAGAAACACAGCCACTGAATCAGGAGTCTGTCAAAGCAGGAACCTTACTGGTATCAAGCAAGTGTGGCGGGGGCAGAGAAGCCTGGGATGGGCCAAGGCAGAGCAAGGAACAAGAGCCAATAATATTCTGCCATGCTAGAGGTGGCTGGGCAGAGGGGTCTAGGTCGAGTAGCCAGAGACCTGTCTCCAAACTCTAGCTAGGCTAAGGAAGTTACGCTAGGCCTCATGCCAACTCAAGTTAAGATCAGGAAATTACACTGGGCCTCATGAGGTCCAACACTAGTCAAAAAACAATGACCAGGGAGGACTTAGGCCCATAGAATGTGCTATTGTTACTTTGGTAAACCATGATGCTGACAAATTGCTTCCTTAATGTTTATGGTTATACCCATAAACCTGAGCTGCTTACTTACTTACTGGATCACATACTTACTGCAGAGGATACCGATATATACGGGGACTCATTAACTATTCGAAACTCAGAGAATAAATGACTTTAGTGCTCAGATACAAATGTGATATCTTTGTCTACTCCATCACTAATTACAGATTAGGGATAACTCAGAAGAGCAAGTAAAAAGAACGTAAGAGAAAGAGTCAGATGAGAAAGAGCGCTAAGGAATGCTGTCTTCCGCTCATGACTTGACTATCACATTTACGAACACATAGCAACTGTGGTTATCTATACACAATCCATATAAGATCAAGTCAGCCTCCAGTCACGCATAGGCAGGGTAGTGTTCTATAGGATTTACTTTCTGCTGGCAAGCGGTTGAAACGGACAGTTGGAGGTAGAAGAATCACTTCTGTGACTTTAGTCCCTTCATGAAAGTAGAACTTTCTCACCTAATCAACTCTTCTTTCTCTCTCTCTTTCTTATTCATTCTCTGAGAATCCCAGAGTACACACATTGTGTTTTGATTACCTAATCACTTCTTATGGTTCCCACTTTTCAATGCTATTTTAATATGGATTAAGTTTCAAACAGGAGTTTTAGGAAACACACACCAAGCAATGTGTTGATCTATTTCTTTTCTCTGGGCCCTCTCTAAATGCACGGTGTGGTACTGAAATGCTAAGTTATTTTGAAAACCTCTCCTCAGTGCTACTTATATCCCTGATAGTTTCTAAACAGTAACTGAGCATTAGTAGAATGTCTTGATGTTGCCAACCATTTATTTGTCAATCCAATATTTATGGAATAACTGTTCAATTTGTAAGCTTCTACTTTTATTGTTTTTTCAGAAAATTCTGGAGATCTTTGCCTGAATCTCCCTCTGCATCCTAATGCCCTTCCAGTTTTCATCACTGGTATACAAAATGGGTTTTGCAGCAATTGTGTGAACAGCACAATATCTACTACAGGTGCAGACAGCAATAAGTAAATGAATATAAAGTGATTGACTCTCATATCTTGTACATTGCATTAAAGATTTCAACTAGCTTTCATTCTCATTTTCTTTTTCATTTATTTCTCATATTTAGTCTGTTGCAGACTGGAAACTTAGAAAATAGTAAAAAGAAATGACCTTTCATAAAAGGTATTTTTAGAAGTGACCAATAACAAAATATTCACCAGCCGGCTTTTAAAATTTTTTATTACATTTGTTGATTCTCTGTGCAGTGGTGGGGCACAAGCATTTGGAGGTCATAGGCAGTTTTCAGGATATTGCTCTCTTCTACCATGCGTGTGTCAAGGATGGAGTGCAGGCTGTCCGTCTTGGTGGCAAGTGCTTTTACCTGTTGAGGAGTTACTTTTTAAAGCGTGGTTTTAGAACTCTGTGCTTCTGTATCAAAACTTTAAACTATTGTTGTAAATTTTAAATGGCTGAAGGAAGGTTAATAGAAACAAGAGGTAGGAGAATGATTGAGAATTTAGCTGTTTCAATAGTTGAATTATATGAATTTGAAAAATAACTATATCTTAGATATTTCTACAGAGACCTATAATTTAATTATGAATCTAATGTTATTTTTCTTTTTTGTATGAACTATGTGGTGCATGTTTGTCTTGCAACTTCCAAATCTTGTTAAAATAGTGGCTTTCAAAATCTTCTCATTGATGATGAACTATCATCTTATATTTGCTGAGAAATTTAGTAAACGTAATTTTTTCGTATTGCTTTTGTTTCTAGATGTTTTCTTGCTATTTTAAATATGTGCTTGGCTTAACAGATAATTTTCTAGGACAGCAGGCTTTTAAACTGTTAACCCAGTGCCTTGGTTTCATGGCAAACATCTTGTTGTATATTTGCTTTTGCTTTAGTCATGAAGGAAAAATAGTTCATCTTGTGTACTTTATTTATGTGTGCTTTTTGAGAGATATATTGAAGTTACAGAAGGGATCATTTTTTTCCTCTTAGAGAGATTCCTAGAATGGAGACAGCTCTGTTAAGAGAAACTAATGATATATTGATTAATGTGAGTTGAGGTTCGGGTTATCATTTTTATTCTTCTCTCATTTACCATCTAATTCTGACACTTTTGGTTCTTTGGTATCGAATTTCTGCTTCGGAGCAACATTCTACCCCATAATAGTCATCTCTGCTCTATTTATCTGACATAGATAAGCTGCAGCCCCTGTTGGATCGTGATCTTTGTCATCCATGGTAATCCCCAGGATGACCCAGCTCCAGCAACAGATAACCTCAGCCATTATGGTGTAGCTTGAGAAATACCCAATTGCCTTTATAAAATGTAAGCCTTTCCTGAGCATAAATAAGAGCTTCCTGGAGATATACCACCTGGCGTGGAAATAGGCCCAGTTGAAGCTCTGGAACAAGTTTGGAGTTGGGGCAGTGGCTGTGAAAGGATGGAACCTGAAAATGCGGGACCTGAGGAAACTGATCCCCTCACCCACGCTTCTGTTTCTCCTGGGGAAGGAGACCTTCCTTTACTGTCACTGAAACAGTCACTCAGCATACCTGCCTTCTCTTGCTCCCAAACCCGGATACAATTAAATACTAATATTATATGGGTGTTAATTTGTCAACCTATCTAAAAAAAAAAGAATGTTTTGACTTTTGAGCATTTCCCAGCATTTTAAATGCCACAAATATTTGAAATAATAATAATTATAATAATAATAATTGCCCCTACATCTAAGTATCTGTCTCCAGTTATATTCAAAGTTGTCTTTTTTATCTGTTGCTGAAACATCAATCCCTTTGCAACTCATGGATGGCAACGCAAACTTTCAACTTTTGTAGATAATGCAATAGAAAAGTGGCAAGTGGTAAAAAGAAAATAGTGTCTGAAGGAAGAGTGAATTCCATCTGTGTTGAAAACTTTTGGTAGCTGATGTGGGATGTAGCTTTGTAATTACAAACGAAGGAGTTGTGAAGTGAAAATAGCCCGAAATGCATAGAAATTATTCATCCACTTTTGCGAATATGCTTTAATTTTTTTTCTGTGAATACATTAAAAGGCATTTTGAAAATAAATCTAATAGTATGATATCTTATTTGAATTATAATTAGTAGATATTAATTACAGTTTGCTACTGCTGTCTAGTGGGCCACTCTCCGCAGCACAGGGTTTTATAAAAATCCACAGAGTCGGTGAAACTATGCTTTTCTATTTGAGGGGGGTTAGGAAAAAGGCACTCACAAACTCTTGATGATTTTCGCCTTTATTCTTCCTCTTTTTTTTTACTCTCTCTTCTTTCTCTTGTTTTTTGCACAGCTTTTGCACCTGAACCGCATCTTCTTGGCAGTACAAGAGTCTATAGGGTTGCTTTCCTCTCACGTTTTACATCTCCCTCACATGATTAAGCATTTTATGTATTACAGGTGAAAAACAAATTATTCCCAATAACCCACATACATTCACACCCAAGCAACTTGTTATAGATTAACCGTGTGGGAAAGCAAGGTGTTCTTGTCAGGTCTTTTACTGGCAGGATGCATTATTCAGTTACAAAGAAAGGGCCAATTACTTTACTAGTTATCTTAAAGGGTAATCTTATAAGGAATCTTAAGGCAATCACAAACCTAAACATTTATAATGAAAGAAAAACTAGTCAGTCAGCTGAACCTCTAGTCTCAGGGTGCACACCTATTCATCAATACCAAAAAGTTGAGGTCAGGAATTGGTGCAAGAAATTAATCGTCACCTTTGATTATTAACCAGGTTTAGGAAGGGCAGCTAGCAACAATCATGTCATTTTGTATTTTTGATCCTGACCTAATGGGTCAGACAGCCCAGCTATGTGTCTTTGTTGACTTTAGCTTGTTTTCTGGGGGTATTTATCGTAAAACTATTAGCAAGGCATCTGGTCTAGTCTGAAGCTGCTTTGAAGCTTTGTTTCAGTTAAGGCCACATCACTGCCTCTTTTCAGCATTAAGAGAATTAGGTCCAGTCTGACTCCTGTACTGGGGGCTTTCCTTTTCATCATTAACCCAAGCATTCTCTGAAAGTGGAACTTATGGACTTTAGCTATGAAACATGTCATTGTATTTATTTTCATTCATCAAAACTCTGTATAGGGTATCATTATTATCAAATTAGACAGTACAGTTTAGGGAGGGGTCATCTTCTTGACAATCCACAGGTAAAAATGCGCAGTAGAACAGGATCTTTCCAGAAGATAAACACACTATATCACAGGCAGTAGAGATCTCCCCACGTACACTTACAATTCCAGATACCAGAGAAAGAGAGCTGTAGCAAACATGTAAAAGGCACAGCAGAAGCAAAAGACATTCTAAGGTCTGCAGTCCCGTGGCCTTGCCTAAACGAGATTGGCCCATCAGAGAATTTCCTTCTGCTGGGCCGACAGGAGGAACTTCCGTTGGAACTCGTTGCTCCTCTGGCATGGCCAACGGCAGTTTAGTAAAATATTTTAACTGAAATTATGTTAGCTTTTTTACAGCTCTACCTCTAACACAAAACTTGCATTTAAGGTAAGAAGAACTACAGCGATGAACGAAGACCTGAGGGTGTCTGTCATCTAATATTAGCTCAAAGCACTTTCATGTCAGCTAAAGTAGGCCCTCTGATGTTGTTAGAGTATATTGGTAATCTTCAGTGCACCCGAGGAGACTCCTAACATGTATGAACAACCCTGTGCCCCATGTGGCATCAAACATGAGGAAGGGAGGCTTCCGTCATGCCAAATACATTGCCTTTCTAATTCAATCAAGTGGATAGGGGTGGGATGGGGGAAGTGAGAGTCGGGAGGAGGGGAAGGAGGGGGAACTAGGGGTGGTATGAAAAAAGAAAAAAAAATTAATAAAGACATTGTTGATTCAAGTAAGTGAGACAGCTACAGGCTATCATCAGCTTTGTTGGTCTTCAACCTTTTTGAGCCTGAACATTGTAAATAGAAGCTTCAGAGCATGTTAGCTGCCAGGCTAAAGTCAGAAAGAGCAACTGAGTTACATATTGAAACCTGGCTGTTTATGTAGCCCTTCAGTCCATTCTTGTATCCTTTCCCTTTGCAAGGTTTGCAGTCTTTCTTTTTGTTTGTTTGTTTTGTTCTGTTTTGTCAGGACAGGGTTTCTCTGTAGCTTAGGAGCCTGTCCTGGAACTAGCTCCTGTAGACCAGGTTGGTCTCAAACTCACAGAGCTCTACCTGCCTCCGCCTCCCAAGTGCTGGGATTAAAGACGTGCACCACGTGGTTTGCACTCGTGATGAATCTTTTGCTCACCACTACTACCACTACTAGCTGGTAAATTTTCTCACGATAGTGATGACTTTTGTGAAAGTCTATGAAATGCAAGACACCCCTCCCACTCCAAGTGAGGATCTGTGTATTTCTCTTTCTTCAAAGGCAGTCTTGTGATTTAGCTAGCAGTGTTGTTGCAGATTATTTGCTTTTATTCTCTGATGCTATTTATTTATTTGGAGCTTTTTTATATTTAAGTATTGTTGTGCACATATGTGCCTTGTGTGTAGATATGTAAATGTGAGTGTGAGTGTCTGAGTGAGCCAGAAGAAGAGTTCAGATCCCCTGATGTAACAGGAGGTTTGAGCTACCCAACATGGACGCTGGGAGATCAACTCCAGTCCTCTGCAAGAGCAATTCATGTTCTTACACACGGAATCATTTCTTCACTGCTCCGGCATTATTCTAATTAAAATCACAAGTCAGCATTCCAGGTCCCGATACCAGTTCTACATCCAGAAACATGGGCTGTTCAGGGTTTGTTTTTAGCTTAATTTTAAAACCAGCTCAATGTACTTCTCATTCTTTTCTTCTGTACTCCTAATCAGCATGATAGCCACGGGCTTTCTGTAATGTCGGCAGAGACAGTCTTAGCAATCAGTTACCAAGCAATTTTAACTCAGGCGAAAT
Organism: Microtus oregoni; assembly: GCF_018167655.1. Taxonomy (NCBI): domain Eukaryota; kingdom Metazoa; phylum Chordata; class Mammalia; order Rodentia; family Cricetidae; genus Microtus; species Microtus oregoni. Next base: position 6,171,958 of record NW_024543070.1, read on the forward strand.
ACATTCTTCTGAAGTGATCCACATTGGCACTGCTCCTGTGTTCTTTTTGGCGTCCTTTGAACAAATGCATGTGTGGAATCACAAATCTTACATTAGCCTCGCATTTCCCTCTCGAAAGCGTGCTTTACATTTTATTCTGAACTAAACTTGTAGACCTTAGCAGAGAGTAGTTTCTTGCTCGGAATGCACACATCAAGAAACTCAAAAGAGCAGAGTATCCAGAAACATTCATTCTGTCATGAAATATGGAATCTAGAAAATACCTTAGGAATAGAAGTGTAGATTAGATGCACCTTTGACTTATTGATTATCAATACTCGATAGCCAAGACTGATTGCCTTTGGTTGAGTTTTACCCACAGTTTATTTTAGTTATCGATCTTCCATCTTCCTAACTAGTTGTTAAATATTTATTAAATGTATATTAAATGTATCGTCTGAGATACACTTTTGCTATGTCAAATATGTTTTCAAATAAGGAAGAGAACTCTGTTAGGAATATAGCCAGTAAGGTGATGTTGTTTAGGAGGTGGCTAATGTTGAGGAAATGATTTTATGACATATGACATTTTTAGTCATAAATTTTGTTAACAAAGAACACATGGGGATATATATATATATCCAAGAATAAAGCTTCATGTTTATAAATCTTAGGTTGTAATTTTTAGCAGTTTTTTAACCTCCATAGAAACTAAACCATATGTAGCTGTTGGGTACTATTAGAGTCTTGGGAACCATACTGAATTAAAAATGTAGCTGAAGTTACTTACAAAATCCACAGCAGCACTATCAATCTGTCACTTTTGGCAGTATCTCACTGTAAGTGTCTAGTTTGCACTGCTATTCCCTACAGACATGGAGGTGAAAGATTTCTTCTTTGTTTGACCTTATTAGATAAGTAAGAAAATAAATTTTAGAGCTGACACCTCTCAGAGAAAGTACACAGTGGATGCAATTGGTTAACAGGGGGAGCAGTCAAAGGTTCCTAGCAGGTAGTCTGGTTCTTTTTTATGTGATTTTGCAAGTAAGAACTACTCGAATTAGGTTCAATCTGAATAAAAGTAAATATTCTATTTTATGTGTATGAATGCATTTTTGTGTGCCACGTATGTGCTTGGTGTCCCTGGAGGCCAGAAGATAGCCTTGGATCCCCAATGCAGTCTTGCTGTTAATCATACTTAAGGTCAGGTCTCATGCCCCACAGTAACTGGCCAACACAAAATGAACTCAGTGGTATTTTTTTTTTTTCGAGACAGGGTTTCTCCGTAGCTTTTGGTTCCTGTCCTGGAACTAGCTCTTGTAGACCAGGCTGGCCTCGAACTCACAGAGATCCGCCTGCCTCTGCCTCCCGAGTGTTGGGATTAAAGGCGTGAGCCACCACCGACCGGCTCAGTGGTATTTTTGTAGACATTTTGTCTCATATTTTCTTGATTGGAAGATGGTTTCTGATTTTGTTGTTTTATGGGCTTTTTTTGTGTGTATACATTTTTAAAATGTTTTTAGTTATTTTTAATATGTATTTTGCTTATGTTCATATTTGTTTGTTTTCTAGAGAAAGAAAGAGAAGGCATGGAGTTAGGTGGGTAGGAAGGTGGAGAGGATCTGGGAGCTGGGAGGAGCTGGGGAACCATATCCAACTATATTGCATGAAAAGTATTTACTTTCAATAAAAATATATTTAAAGACAAACATTTCATGGGAGGCACAGTAAAAAAAATGAATTCAGTAGAAATCATATTTTTTTCTGGAAAATATAATATACCTATGTGGAAGGGGAACGTTTCAAAGCTCCATACAAATGTAAGACATATTTTGTAGGGAGACTTTACTGATCATTTGTTTTAGGCTACACAAAGGATGGTTAGGGAATTAATTACCATACCTGCCCTGCCTAGTGAAGCTTCATGACTTGGGATCTGAAAAAAATGTAAGAAATTATCTAAACTGCTGCAGAGAAGCTTATTTATTCTTTATATTGCATTTGATCATAAAATTTCAAATATGATTTTTTTTTCATTTTCTTTGTTTGACTGGACATGACTATAAAACAATGAAATCTGATGAATTTTCTTCTTTACATACTTCTGCTGGCCCTTTCATAAAATCTAACTAAATGATATTATATAAACAATCAAACTTTTTGAGGGTCATATTTCCAAGCAATCAAGAATATTTTCTAGACACAAATACTTTAGCATTCTAATTCCAAGTGAAGTACATGAGATGGTTATTTTTACCTTTGTATAGTTATTTTAAGTTTTGCATTTAAAAATTTAAATACATTTAATTATAGGTTCAAATTATCAATCCTTTTCTGAAAATTTTCTTAGTTGATATAAAAAAGTACTAGGAGTTTTACCTGGGAATATAAGACATTAAAGGGTCACTACATTCTTTTATTAAAATAAAACTAAGTTTGAAGATTCTGGGGAAAAGTTTCTTCTGTCTTTAACTTTGAAACAAATGAGTTAGAATACATTACGATTATAATTTAATATCACATTCAACTTTTAAAATGTGTGCAAATGTGATAGTTATTTTTTAGTTAAGCCCTGAAATTGTTTTCTAAATTCTTCAAACAAACTAAGAAAATAAGTCACAATTGACTATATTGAGTGTTAAACTTTCACCTCAGTAATTTTTCTTTAGATTTATTTATTCTCCAATGACAAGTGTGAATTAATCTTAACTTCAAAAGTTTAGTGGCTCTTTCTGCAGATATCAACGGAGATGTCCATATTAATTAACATACAAGTTTTTAATTAGACACAGGGAGCTGTTTAAATTAGTCAGAACATGTTGAGAAAAGGCAGATATATAATTAGAAGACAAAACTGAATTCCTTTAAGCACAACTGTCAGCTCAAATTTAAGTGTGATGGAAAACAGAGGAGGGTAAATTTGTATCCACGCGAAGTACGTAGCACAGTGTTGTGACATTTTGTTGTAGTCTTCTCTATCCGGTAATAGACTGGGTTCTACTAAGTTCTCAATCAGACTGCCACGCTTATTAAGCAAGCTTTCTACTCTCAGACACTCTGAGGTGTGTGGTTATAGTTACTTAAGCAGAATTAAGATTCCTTCCTAAGAAATGGGGTCGGGCAGAGCCTGATTGAGGTTTCGAGCTCTAGTAGTTTGAAATCAGTGGTCATATGCTGGATTGAGTTGTAAGATGAATCCTGAAGACCAAGCATATTTTTTTAAATAAACCTAACTGGTCAATCTACTGCTGTGCAAAGGAGCTGCTTTGCTATGTGAATCATTTATTGGTTTGATAAATGTATTTTAAATACATCTCTAAAACAAAATTGTGTGTGTGATTTTATCTTCCTACCTTAGACCTCCCTGAAATAACAGTAACTCAATTGTGTAATTCTAGACATAGCTTTGTGCCTAGACATGGTTTCACATCTGAGGTAATCACTGTCATAGATATCATTAAACGCACTATGATTTTCTTGCAGTAAATAGCTGAGCACTGATAATTGTTGCTAACTACACAAGTTGTATAGCACGAACTGCATGGACTATGCCTGTTCAACCCTGATAACAAAATAAAAGTCTGAGAAGAATCTTGTAGCTGGCTAGATTTGTCCCTCTAACTTTGTTAGAGTTACACCTTCAGCTGCAGATTTCGCACTTTTATGGAACAAAGTCAGGAAACTATTCACAAGTTGTAGAACCCATGGGTTTAACCACCCCACTAGAACCTTTCAGTGTATGAAAAATGAAAAAAATTAAGGATCATCTTTGTTCCCAGCTTTAAGAAATTGATTTTCCTTTCCCAAACCTGAAAACCTGAAGATGGGTGGGTGGCAGGATAAGGAGTGACATGATGAAAATCTTCAGCTTTTATTCTAGGCCAGTGAAGAGCAGGAATCCAGCAATGAGATGCAGGGCTGTGGACAGTGCTACCTATACCAATATAGACAACGTTTGTTTAATGGCTGATAGATAGCTGCGACCCCTTTTCTTCTTGTTCTCCACTCAAAGTTACCATGATGGATTAGGACTCCTCGGCAAAGCTAAAGCTTCCCAAGAGCTGGCTGGATTTTGTTGTTCTTGTCAGAGTATGAATGCCTTTATAAAACAAAACGAAAAATTCCCCTTGGCCATTTATCTTCCTGCAGGTTGAATTGCACAGTTCCTTCCCAATCTCTCTCTGTGGTCTGCTTTTGACAACACAGGAAGGTAGCACATATTTCTCCCAAATTATTAATATATTTGTCTGTTATCTAGAGTATATACCCTGAGAATACCAGCAGTTTAAATCCATGAACTATACTTACACAGAAACAAATTAAAACTTTGGGAGAATGTTTCAGATGAAATATTTTATAATTTAAATATACAGTAATGTAAAACAATATTTAACTCCTTTCTTCCAACATGTATTCCTTAATTGTATTGAAATTTCAAAACCTAATTGTAGAAAATGATTATAAATTTTATAAAAAGTTACCAGGAAACTGAATTGTTCACATCCTTTCTTTCCCTCCCCTTTATCTTCCTTTGTCTCCCACCCTCTTTTTGTTCATACATTCATGCGCTTTTTTATTCTGTACAAAAGCATTTTCATATTACTAAAAGACCAGGAGTAAAACTCAGTATAAACAAATAGATTTATAATAAACAGTGGAATTTTATTGCATCCCCTTAATTTGGTTTTTAAAACTATAGAGAGGAAATGCCTTATTTGTTTCAGGCTCACAGAAGTATGGCTTCCTGGCATCTTTTTTTCAATGAAAGGCACATAATGTTAGCTTCAGGAGACCTGCATTTTTATGCCACTTCTATAACTTACCAAACATCAAGACCCTTCTCCTCTGGACACCACAACCCTGGTATCTACTTAGCAAGTGGTTGTGAGTAAAAACAGGCACCACTAATGCCTCATTCAGCTCTCTGGCTTGTGCTTGTTTGGTCCACTGTGGGCACTAAGTTAATATTAAACAGCAAATAATGAAGCGGAGACTTCTAGACTTGGAAGCTTCTCAAGTTCAGATGGACTGAATGCTACAAAGGAGCAGCATTTCAAAGCTTGTTTTTCATGATTCTTCCATTTCACTGGTGAAATTACTTGGCGCGAATGAGAAGGAAACACAGAAAACGCAACAAGCCCACTTAGGAGTTTATGGGGGGAGAGGAGAGTACAGGCCTGGTGAAGGTTGGTGTGCAGAGAGAGAGAGAGAGAGAAGAGCGAGCTTGAAGATGGTGCATCCAGCTTTTTTTTTTTATTGAGAAAAGGAAAAAAAAAGTATCCGCCTCCTCCCAGCCTCCCATTTCCCTCCCCCTCCTCCCACCCTTCTCCCCCACCCCCAAATTCCTCTCCCCCTCCCTCTCCAGTCCATAGAGCAGTCAGGGTTCCCTGCGCTGTGGAAAGTCCAAGGTCCGCCTCCCTCCGTCCATGTCTAGGAAGGTGAACATCCAAACTGGCTAGGCTCCCACAAAGCCAGAACATGAAGTAGGGTCAATGGAGCATCCAGCTTTTAAAGACTGCCTAGCACATGCACACAGGTGGATGATGTGGCTGCATCATACGCAGATGATGGAGCTCACACATGCTTGCAAGGGCTCATGCAGCTGTGTCATATGTAGATAATGCAACCATGCTGCATGTGGGTTCTTTAAGATTCCCAGGTCTATTAAGCACTTGTGCCTGAGGGCTTGTTTGCACATGCTTGGCCCTGGAACCCAGAAGAGTCAGCCATGTCGTGTGGCTGAATCATTACAACCTGTGTTAAACATTAAGTCTAAAGGACCAAGATCTGACTCAGAACAGTTCTCTTGGAAAGAGTGGGTCTGGAAGAAGAAATTGTCTCTTGACATCCGTCAGATAATTAGAGTGAATGGAGACTCCATACATCATCTTCTCTCGGGGACCAGCCATGACAAAAACACCTCTCACCAGGGTAAAGGCTTGGGGGTTATAAATATAGTAAAGAATATGAAGACGCAAATGAAAGTAATAAAACTGAGAAACATATAGGATAGAATTGGGCAGGAATTCCAGTGAGTACTGAAGATTCACTGGCATTTGATTTCCAACTGTTTAAAATACCCCTAACCCAAAAAGTAGGAGACAAAAGACTCTATTACCATGATAAAAGGAAATGAACATACTATTGAAAGTTGTGGGCTACATTCAACATTCATGGTTAAACATTCTGTGGCAATACAAAACAAGTCATGCTTACACCCTAGACCAAAATATTCTTGGGCAAACCCACTCCCTGGGTGGAATCCCAAGTTATCTCCACGAAGTGAGCTGGAACTTAGTTGCAGCCTTAGACTTTTGTTTGAGGTAGGAACAATCTACTTCCCTATTCCTGGAGCACAAGACCTGGCTATTAGCCACACCTGTTGACAAAAACCTTGAGAGCACAGAACCGTCTGACCAACTTCTAGGTGGGGCCTTTGTTTCTGGTAGAAGCACAATAAACTTGAAGGAACTTGAGGAAAGTTCCATCTCTCTGACCTTTGATCAACATGGAAATAGGCTCATAATTTCAGGCCTCCACAATCTTCTTTGGTTGTGAGTCAGATGCACTTGCTGAGTGGGAGCTATGAGGCAATCACAAAATCCCAGAGGGAAACATAATACCAAGGAGGACAGGCAGCAAAAGACTCAGTAGCCCAGTTATCTCTGAAACAGTGGGGACCAGACAGGAAGGCTCTGTCACTGACTCAGACTGTGGAAAGACGAATGGCAGTCTCTGTGAGTAAAGCCATGGCAGTGTTCCAGTGAGAAGCAGGAGGAAAAGGCAAGAAACCATGTCAGGTTGCAACATCACATACATGCAGCTGGAGACACTCCTGCTAGTGAACCAAGTCTCAAAGAAATAGTGTAGGTTTTCTCCCACTTTTGGTTCCTAAATTTTATAGACAGACACAAAATCACATATGTTTATATTTTAGTTAGGGTTTCTATTGTGATGAAACACGATGACCAAAAACAACTTGCACAGGCATGGTGATTTGAATGAGAATGGCCTATGTTTGAATGGTTTGCTACTGCTTGGTAGAACTGTTTGGGAAGGAATAGGCCTGTTGCTTCGTAGGAATGGGTGTGTCACTGGGTGCTGGCTGACTTTTCAAGACTTTTGCCATTCCCAGTGTGCTATCTGCTTAATATCTGAGGCTTGATATATGAGCTCCCAGATGTTCCTGCTGCCATAACTTTGTTCTACTACCATCATGTTCTCTAAGCTCATGACATGAAACCTTATTAAATGTTTTCTTTCATCAGATGCCTTGGTCACGATGTTTTGCCACAGTGGTAGAAAAGTAATACAGGGGCAAACGGTTTATTTTAAGTCACACTTCCACATCAGAGTCCTTTGTTGAAGGAAGTCAGGGCAGGAAGTTTGGGAAGCAGGAGCTCAAGCAGAGTCCATGAGAGACCACTGTGTACTTGCTTGATTCCTATGACTTACTCAGCCTGCTTTCTTATAGCATCCAGGACCACAAATTCATGCTTAGCACCCCGTACAGAATGCTGGGTCATCCCATTTCAATAATCAGTCAAGAAAATCCACAACCCAAAGCCTATCCACAGGCTAACCTGGTGGGGCATTTTGTCAATGGAGGTTCCCTCTTCTGAATTAACCCTAGCCAATGTCATGTTGACTTAAAACTAGCCATCTGAGTATATATGACAGTCTGCACTTATTTATGGTGTATCTGTTAGATAACTTGAAGAAAGTGTTTTGAATGTGAAAGGATTCATAAGGGTCAATAATCAGTCTGAAGATACAAATGTTGAGAAATTATCTTTTAAGATATGAACCTTCATATATGATCACCACCACTGGTCACTGTGAGAACTCCTGCCAAATAGATATAATATAATCATATTATATAATTTTATGAAATATTGTTCAAAGGAATATGACAATGTAAGAATGAAATTCTTTCATTGGTAAGACTTTTATATAAACAATCAATGTATTCTTCTTGAGGTAACAAGAAAAATATTGTCTCTATAACGGTCTGTCCTGTCCCTTTAAGAGACAAGCCACTCAATCCCTCCCCTGTCTGCAAGCTGATCTTCTGCTTCCTTCCTGAGTCACTTCCCTTTTCTTCTCTCTTGAAGAGGCAGCTTCTTTCTTTCCCTTCTCCCCACTTCGCCTTCCCCCATTTCTCTCTCTCTCTCTGTCTCTCTCTCTCTGTCTCTCTCTCTCCCTGTGTGTCTTTCTTTCTTCTCTTCTCCCCTTTACCCTCCATAACCCACTAAATAATATCCAACCTCACTCTGCATGGCATGCCTATCCATGTCTATGTCTCTGTCTCTCGTCTACCACATGGCTCCCTGCCCAGGGCCATCCGCCTTTAGAGACTGTGGCTTGGTCTCGTGGTGTGCCTATCTTTTCATGGTACTGCCTGCCTCATCAAGGTCTCTCACCTACCACTGCAGCCACTTGGGTAACTGTGCTGTCCCTGCCTGGTACTGGCTGCTCTCAGGACTGGCTGCCTGCAGCCACTTTGGGGACCTGAAGCATTTCACTTTTACCATAACAGTCTCTGCATTTATCATTCCCTGAGTGTATTCACATATGACTACGGCATTGCAAACTGGACAGAAAAGAACCTGAAGGAAGTGAAACAAGGAAGTTGCACTCTCCTAAACCTGCACTGCAGTGGGTTTTCTTTTTGTCCACACTCTGGAGAGATTACACAGACCAATTTTCTGCCATTACTTAAATTAATATTCATTTCTAGTATGTAGTTAAAGTGGCACCCAGAAGTTATCTGCCTAAGGAAAAGGGGAAAACTTCTGAAAATTAATGATCTCTTTGTCTAGCATGAAGGTAACTGGAAAGCAAACTGTTACATAAAACCCAGCATTTTCAAGAAGGAGAAAAACAGTAAGCATTGCTAAAAACAAAACAGAGCTGCAGCTTCTCTTTATTGTTCTATTTGAGCATGTTCTCTCCACCAATTATAGAGAGAGAGCTAAAGAGAGAGAGAAAGAGAGAGAGAATTTCCAAGTATGTTTTCCTTTTTAGACAAGATTTTAAACTGGCAACAGGTAGAAGCTCTGACAGCAGGAAAGATAATTTAAATTTATTGGGTTTCAAAACGCATGAGAAACCTGAAGTATGTGCTTATATGGTCTTTTAAAAAGCTGATTTTCAATTAATATTGACTAGATAAATTTAAATAAGTGATGTTTAGTGCAAGGTCTGGGTTCTGTGTCATCACAGAAACTCACTTAGAAGGAAAATAAAATTGGACAATTTCAAATATGGATTAGGGTAATTGATAGTGATGTGCAAACAATATAAGATATTGATTTTTTAAAGCTATGAATCATCAAAACAGTGTAATTTAGCATAGATTCAGATTTAACATCCTATCAGCTTCTGTCTCAATCCAGCATCTCAAAACAGCACTTATTTGTGATTTTTTTCCCTCTTCTTTATTTCTGGGTTTGTTTTTCAAGCCCTTTATTACCATAGATTTTTTTCTGAAGATGGCAGTAGAGGTACAGGAGCCTGTTGGCATCGATACAGTTGCTTCCCCCACAGGAAACAAGATGCTACATCATGTTTCTACATGGGAGGGAGGGACAGTGACTTGTCCATTTAGAGCCCTCCAACCTATGCAGTTGAGAAACCACAGGTGTCATTCTCTACCTTTCCATAATTAGTTTCTCTTATTCGAGGTTCATCCTAGCTAATTCTGTACAGTATTGTACAGCTCCTCCTGCATAATAGGAGGAGCTGAACTATTCTTGGGAATGCATTCTTTTATGTAGAATTATTGTAAAAGAAAATGACCATCACAGTATTTCCCAAGGACACGAAGAGTGTGCTCCAGGGCTCCAGGGTTGATAGGCCAGAAGTGATTGTCAGTAAACAGTGAGCCCAACTGTTGAGTAACAGGAGTCCAGACTTAATTCTCTGGTGTGGTCTCATGGCAGTGCTATGAGATGATTTCTCATTTTAGAAACCGTCTGTGCTCAGGGAGTCGACACCTTCCTTTATGTCATAGGCTTCAAGGTTCTAACCAGGCTTCAGCACAGGAGCAGATAGCCTGGGAAGGTGGTTCTATTTTGCCTTTGAGTGAGAAATAGTTATGCTTTGCTTAAATGTGTGCCTTATTATGCTTCTTTGTCACATTTCTGTCACTAACTTGAGGTTCGCAGGATGAAGGCTTAAGAAAAGCACCTGCCTTCTCACTGTGTTAGGGTGAGGCTGGGGCCCTGAGGATTTTCTGGTGTGCCACACTGTCTTTCGTCTAGACTCTTTATACTCACACACTCATATAATACATTCTCCAACATCATGCATTTTAGAAACAGAGTGGTGGGGAATAGAAGGCAGAAGACATGGAGGTAGGTTAAGTTGTAACTAAATTAAAATGTGGCTAAAACACCAGTTGTTATTCTGATTTATCTAATTTGGTCCATGCCTCAACTTTTGTCAAACACTCAGTGGAAAGTTTCCATCAGTACTGAGGGGTGAAAGAAGAGGAAATGGCTACCTACCAACTGGGAAACACATTTTTCTTGGTGCTGAATTTTATCCTGGAATGAATTTTTATGATCATATTATGAACCTCCGAAAATAGAGCTTAGCGGAGTGCTGAAACTGTCTTAAATATATTTTACAGGCAAATGTGCTCTTGGAATGATTTCTGTGAAGGTAAAGATATTAATTTTATGCAATCCATATGTATGTGTGTTTAAAAACATTTGAAGAGACTCTTATTTTCCACACAAGCATGTAATCAAAGGGAGAACAGAATGATTTGGAGAGTTTTTGAAGAAATTACACAGGCTGTCTGTCAAAGAAGCTGCATAATTCATCTCATTCTAATACTTCAGTGCATTTAATGCCTTACATTCTAAGCACCGAGAAAGATGGATCAGTCTGGGCTAATTCCAGAATTTCTCTCTCAGAGAACAATGCCCATTTCTATTTTGATGAAAGTTTCCAATAAGTGTGAAAAAAGTATCCTCTCCCCATTTAGAAGTATGTGGTTCTAAATCAAACAATTTATTAAAAAAATTTAGAAACAAAGGCATAGTTTTTTTCCTATTTAAACTATATGATCTTTACTGAGTAAAATTTGAAAGAATTTTAAAAAGTGATGATATGTGATTGCTGTATTTAAGTATGGTAGTCTCAGATAACAGACATATTCTCAAAATAAGATTCAACTAAACTCCAACGACAAACCACACTCTCAAAAAACATTGCATTTTTCTCCCTTTTAGGTAGTTTTGGCTAGTTTCACTTTACCGCTATGGAGGAAAAATACTCAGATTTCTTTTAAGTTTTTGTCTATTACTGTCAAGATGAGAAACAAAACTGAAAAAAAAAATATGGTTGGAAAAATCATAGCCAACACTTGTAGAAAGACTTAAAGCAGAGTTCATTTTGGAGATTTCTGAATTTGAAACGCAAAGGAAAAGAGTGGAGAAAGGGGTGGGGAAGAAAGCGAAGGGGGAGGGACCAGCCCAAGTATGAAGAATGTGTACTTGCATGCAAGTTCCTTGGGAAAAGCAAACTCATATGTCCCACAGTTTTTGCTTGACAGGTCGTCATTACTATTCCACAACTGCACCATGAGTATGTGAGATATAAACTGAAAGCATAGATGGTAAGAGTTTCTGTCCATGTATCTGAGTCTACGTGTGTGTGGTTGTGTGTATATGTGTGCATGCAGGAGCTGTGCCTACATGTGTGCACACGAGCATGTGCAGGCTGGAGGACAACCTCGAGTGGTGTTCCACAGGGGCCATTCATCTTGTTTTCTTGAGTCAGGTTCTCTCTCTGGCTCTGAACTCTCCACACTAGTTCAGTGATCCCAGGGAACCCTCGTATATCAGGTTTCCTGGAACTTCCTTAGAAGCATATAATCAAAGGTAGCTTTTTATGAGTTCTGGTGGAAGAACTAGACAGATGAAGCATGGTGACATGGGACTACTCTCATCATACCACATTCTGTTTTGGTTTTATTATAGATAGCACACTGGTACGGTTTATGAAGCCTTCTTCCAAGACAGTGATCCATAGTAATCAATGTCTGAAGCCTGTACCTGAGACATAAAAGAAGTTATTATTGATTGCAAAGTGAAGAATTGATAATTAAATATGATGGCATTAAGTATTATTTGAAATAGGATATATTCTGATTGGTTCTGAATTGTATGGGAACCTGTGGGTTTAGTTAGGCCAAGTATATTTTTTTTCTCAAATAACCAATAGCTAAGAGTTCTTTGAAGGTGGTGCAGCTTATTAGATTACAGACACTAATGAATTAGTTTCTTATCCCTGGGGACATTAAAGAGAAGCTAAGTGATTTGATGAGAGTTGATCATGTAGTCGTAGTAGGTTCTCTTCCAAGATTTATGACTTCACTAGTCCTGGGTGGTTAGTTATGTTTCTACTACCAGGCATGATTTCCATCTTGTTGAGTGGATCTTAAATTCCATTTGAGAGCTCTTGGTTGCTGTCAATGTATGCTTGACTTTATTGGACCATTAGGACTATCATGCAGAGCTGTTTATTCCTGTGGTTTCTGGGTGTCACATGTCACAGCCAGGTAGAAATGTTGCTTGTTTTTCCCCCTTGGGATCTTGCTGGGGAACCCAAAAAAGCCTACTGGTGGTTTATATAGTACCAAATGGTCAGCACTGAAAATATGTGTACATAGAACATCAGACACACTGAGTAGGCTGTATTTATGCATTTAGGAATATTTAGGTATGCATGTAATAATGAATGAAAATAGATGCCATGAACTTGAAAGAGAGCAAGGAGAGTTACATGGGTGAGTTTGGAGGAAGGAAAAAAGGGGAGATGATGTAATTATATTAATCTCAAAAATTAAAGAAAATTTCAAACAACCATAAAGAATTAGTCATGAGGACTATAGATCTGTGTATTTCCTCATTGTGACAACTTATATGCCTTTAGAGTAGATGTGTTTATAGACTCACTCTTTCCTGGGGCAATTGAATCAGTAAAATATGTTAACACTGAAACATTCTGAATTGTTTCCTCTCCCATGCTAAACGCTTGAGCCTTGTGTGAAGTTGACATATCCCTGGAGTATAAGAACACAGGCATTTTGCCCTTTACAAAAAAAAAAGCACTGAAAGAAATCTAAAAATATCTTCGCACCTCTGCTTGTGCTCGGCTTTGCTTTGGGAGGAAAGTGAACATTAAGCAAAATACCAGTAGGAAGAGCAGAAGTGCTGTTATGACTAAGAATAAATGATCTTTGAAGCCCAGGACCAGCCTAGCTCACACTGTTTTAAGTATTATCTGACTTTCCCCACATCAGACTTACTCATTGTAAACCTGTGGTTCAGTAGGTCAAACTGGCATTGACGGCATTCTCTCCAATGTGTGGACAGCAGATCTTCAGCGGTCTTTTGACCATTTCATAGGAAGAGATGGTTCAAAACCTCAGTTTGATGATGGAGATCAAGTATTCTCTTCTGATTTATGACAGTTGCTTACTAATTTATATTTCTTTTGCTGTCAAAAGCATCTTTATCATATACTGGCCAGGCAGCAAGCCAATGTCCTTTTGTTGAGCTGAATGTGAACACTGACTGTGTTTCCTTCTAACTTTGGTTCTTAGAAAATATTTTGATACCTGTTTCCTACCCTAAACCATTAGTCATTGCTATACCAGGCAAGGAACTGTTCTGGGTTGTTAATGTGCCATAAAGAAAGTCGAGTACTTACTTATATAAAAAAGAAGAGTTGTTTCTTTTAACATGACATTATAATAAAAATCAATTCAAATCAATACAAGACCATTAATTTAGGGCAGTGTAAAAAAATAAAGAAAAATTACCTTACAGCCTCTTATTTTTTCCTATGACAATTACAATTAAGAAGGACTCTCAAGGGTGACCTTCTGGCCTTGAACTTTATAGAGAAAAGCAGACTGTTTCCATGTCAGAGGTCAACACAGCTAGACTCTGTAGAGTGTTCAGGGACAAGAAACAAATTGATCTGTTTCTGATGGAGTGGAGGTCATCTTCGAAGAGCTATCACTTTCTTTGAGCTCAAATCAACCTATTTACAAGTAGGGTGAAGAGAAGATGAGTCACAGTGTGGTGTCATATCCTCTAAAATGCACAAAATATGTGAGAAATAACTCAGACTTATTCATTAATGTGTTGTGGAAAGGGATCTTGAGGCAGGTGACTACTTCTTGCCAGTCATTAAAACTAACCCTTATCTTGTTCCCCAATGTTTTGTAGAGTGGTTGTAATATAACAGAATCTCCAGGCTAATGCAAGACAGTGATTTCCTGAAAACAAAGATACTTTGACAGCCTCAAACTGGCATATTTTATATTTAAGTTTGTGCTAGTACAGAAATACTTATTTATCAGTTTATAGTATCAATAGAAAAGCAGTTCAGATGGGAGATGAAAATGTTATGTGTGATTTTGTGATGATTAAAATAAGTTCATTATTTTATGACATGCAATTTTACATCAGAATTACGAAAATTCCTTTGTAGTTTATATATTTTTCTTTATTTCTCCTCTCCAAATATCCCTTTAAATATAAGGAGTCTTTTTATTCTGCATCTGTGTACTCCTGTCCTCCCCCAGGCCAAATGATGGGCCTTGCTACTAGACATGGGTAATGAAAGGTAGGGATGCTGTGGTTTGCAGCAGACTCCCTGTGGAATTTCTTTGAACTGCAGAAAACCCACTACTTTCTGTGTCTTTTTTGTTTTTACCAGTTTAGCACAAACATTGCCTTTCGGTGCAACTACACGTTCAAAGCAAAACATAAAACTGTATTAGTTTAAAGGCCTCATTAATTTTCTTTGTGCTCAAATCCCCCACATTAATAAGGGCAATGTGCTGATCCCATTTTCAAACATATTTCATTTTAGTTGCTATTAACTTCAAAGGAAACCTGAGAAAAGGGTGTAAAAGTATTAAATTCTTATGTTGAAAAATTAATACTTTACTGACAACTGACCCACTTTTCAGTTTCTTTTGTTTTATGAATTTTTAAAGTTTTTCTATTTGTAAGACAGATCTATGGTTAATCTCATCCCAAAGCATTTTACCTCTAAAGATTAAACTGTCCACCCAATCCATGAATATCTGTGTCTGAATTCTTACAGTAGAATGATTTTAATATTTCTTTAAAATCTGATTATTCTGCAATAGTTTCCAATCTATGATCATTAAACTTTTGCTGTTTTGACCATGACAAATGCTGAAACAGATGAACAAAAGTATAGTTCCCACATGAAGGCAATGGCCCTCCCATTTGATACTCAAAATTATTTAAACACTAAAAATAGAAGACAGGTTTTATACATTAACCTCATCCCACACAAAGCACACATCAATTTCTCAGGATGTTTTTCCTGTACCAGTTTTAGAAAAGTTCTTTATCTTGTTTTTGTTTTTGTTTTTTTTTTGTTTTTCCTTTTCTGATTTTAGGAATCAATTCTAGGGACTCATGCATGTTAGTAAAACTTTTTTGATTATTTTTGATTATTTTTCTCTTTTGTTTTTTTGAGACAGGGTTTCTCTGTAGCTCTGGGGCCTGTTTTGGTACTAGTTCTGGTAGATCAGGCTGGCCTTGAACTCACAGAGATCTGCCTGCCTCTGCCTGATCATGAGTGAAACTTTTTATCCCCTTTTCCCTGGCTTTGTCACAGTCCTTGTTTGTCTTCTTTAATTTCCTTATTTAATTTGCTTTTTTCAAGTTCTATGTTTGAGCAAATGAGCAAACCACATGTAAAAAAAATATTCTAATCTTCTTGATTTCCTCTACTATTATTTCTCATGTTGCCCCAAGAGAACTTGAATATCAAAACTGTGCTGGCATAATCGTTTCAGTTGAAAACTGACACCTCTCTCGGAAGTCTAGGTGTCTGGGGGATTGTTTTTGGTGTGTCTCTGTAGGGTGTATTCTGAGAACTTTGTCTCTGTGCTGTTTTCCTATCTTAATACAACAACTGAAGCAAACCTTTGCCATGTGGTCTGCTAAGAAGACAGTGCTCTTAGCAGGTCCATACATCTGCATTAACAATGGGGTCTATTTGTACCAGGCAATCTGTAGAGTCTTGTAGAATTACATCTTATTTGGAGTTTTCTTATATCACTTGCCTACCCACGTAGACATTCTCTGAGACGTTGATATAGATGATGCAGTTGGAGTCCATCAAGAACGTTATAGGCATTATATCCAAAGATGGTACATGAGAGTGACCAACATCAGCATCACAGAGTCTGGGCAAGTAAGCTGAGATGAGGACGAGAGTGTAGTCTGTGTTGATGGCAAAGCAGCTGTTTTGATGAAAATGATGGTAGAGAAGTGCCAGCTTTGAGTGGCAAGACCTAACATTTCAATAGAAACTCTTTCTCTGGAGCTTTATGTAAAATTTCTCAACACTGATGTTTAAGCTTTTTTTTTTTAATTTAGGAAAAAAAGTAGTAGACAGTTTTGATTGGAACATTTAAATTGCTTCTTTCATCAAGAAGCATTTCTTTACATTTTTATTTGATCAACCAATATTTGATAATCGGTGAAGATGTTCACACACATAAATAAGGATGCATAATAGCTGGCACCCCCTTACGATGTTTCTTACATTTCCTCTGAATTAAGCAAGTATCTTAGAAGGATACATACGTAGGATATAGAGCAGTTTCTATCATCTAGGGTGGTCTGGGTTCTGTTTGACAGCTGAATGATCCCAGCCAAGTTTGTATATTCTCTTACTCTTGATTTCTTTGTGTGTAGGTGTGATGAGGATGTAGTCAATAGAATGTCAGTTGCCTTCACACAATGTCTTTCATGTAAATGCTCATTACCAGTTGTTAAAGATTCTTATCATTGCTCTTCAATAGCAGTAAAAAATTGATAAATTTCAGAGAGTCCGGTTTTATCCCAGGCTTTTCCAGACCCAGGCCAGCTGGTCTTGGTGAGTTCCCAGTAGAACATCCCCATTGTCTCAGTGTGTGGGTGCACCCCTCATGGTCCTGAGTTCCTTGCTCGTGCTCTCTCTCCTTCTGCTCCTGATTTGGACCTTGAGAATTCAGTCCTGTGCTCCAATGTGGGTCTCTGTCTCTGTCTCCTTTCATCGCTTGCTGAAGGTTAATATTCAGGAGGATGCCTATATGTTTTTCTTTGGGTTCTCCTTATTTAGCTTCTCTAGGATCACTAATTATAGGCTCAATGTCCTTGATTTATGGCTAGAAACCAAATATGACGGACAATGAGGACTACTGAGAACTCAAGAACAATGGCACTGGGTTTCTGATCCTACTGCACGTACTGGCTTTGTGGGAGCCTAGGCAGTTTGGATGCTCACCTTACCAGACCTGAATGGAGGTGGGGGGTTCCTTGGACTTCCCACAGGACAGGGAACCCTGATTGCTTTTCGGGCTGAGGGGGGGGGGGCTTAATTAGGGGAGGGGGAGGGAAATGGGAGGCGGTGGCTGGGAAGAGACAGAAATCTTTAATAAATAAATAAATTTAAAAAAAATTGATAAATTTCTTCATTTCTGCTTGACTACTTGAGTCTCAATTTGTGAACTGTAAATATGATGTTCTGTGGGGCTGTAACATAGTCAGAGCTCTTTCTGAGAGGGATTGGGTTTTAGTAATACAAACTCTAGGCAGGCTCAAGTTTTCATTATTTTGTGTTCTAGGCAGACCTTGGCTTTTTAACTTTTATATTTTTTGCTGAATGCTCCAGTAAGTGGGACAGCATTTTATGACCTTGAAGCCTCAGGAAGGATTTCCAGGTATGTTACCTAATCAGGTTTCCAGCTGTATGTTAAAAGAATTGGTGTGTGCTAGGCAATATGAATTCAGGAGCAGTTAAGTGGTCACTGCTGTTGTGTTCTCACATTTTCATCAGACCATTTAATATTCTTATTTGCCTCTTAGTAATACCCGTCTGTTCCTAATAGCTGAAAACAGCTGGATTTCCTGTGGGAACAGATTTCCCTTAACAGCATTCTCAAGGAAGTAGTAATTCCGTCAGTTGGTAGGACTACTAAGACCACCACAGCAGCCTCTCCTAAGAACTTCACAAATAATTTGAAATATTTTTTTCCAAAGTAAAATGTGATATTTTCATTTCCATTAAAGACAACCTGGTATTCCCCAAATTGTAAATGTCCTTTGCATGATTTTGATCATTTTTGTTCCTACTATTCTCCATTTTCTGACTTACCATTTTAATAATTCATAAGACAGTTAAGCAAAGAGTTAGTCTCTATCCTAACTCAACTCTATCTTATACGAAACTATTCTATAAGACACTTAGCCACAGGAAAGCTTTTATATTGTTGTCATACTAGGGCTTACTTAAATGTGAGAGGTAAAGTTAAATCACATGGAATCAATAACAAGGGTCATAGAGAGTAGATGCCTTGGATTATCACAAGTAATATCCAAAGCTCCTTTCATATTACCAGCTAATTTTTGAAAGGGAAAAACGACTGTCTCTTCTATTTTGCCACCCAAAGAAGCAATGGCAGATATGATTGTGTATATTAGAATAACAACACACCAATGTGTGCCGGGTACATTTGCTTGTCATGTAAAGAACAAATGTTTGGCTCATTTTCCCTTTTCTTCCATCCAGAATGCTTTCCAGGCTATGTTGCTTAGGGGTTGTAGATAAACTCTAGGTTATTAGTGCAAGTAAAAGATGATTATTTCCTAAACTAAAGCATCATTGAGAGAGGGAGGATGGATTGTTGGGAAATAATGGAAAGATGTAAGAGATAAATTATGCTTAAGTATGTTAAGGATGATTATTGTGGGATGTTTGTACACGGTGTAAAGAAGTATTGCTATGATTGTTGTAATAAAAAGTTGAATGGTCAATGGCAAGGCAAGAGGTCTAGGTGAGACTTCTGGGTAGAGAGAACTCTGGGAAAAGGAAAGGCAGAATCACTAGAGAGAAACACAGAGAAGAAACAAGAGGTACACGATGGAAGAATGGTAATGCCAAATGGCACAATATCGATTAATATAAATGGGTTATAAATTATAAGAGCTAGTTAGAAATAAGCTTAAGCTATAGGATAAGATTGTGTAATTAATAAGAAGTCTCTGTGTCACAGTCTCTGGCTGTTGTGACAGAATAAGATTCCTTACAATAGATTACATGGTGTACCTCTAGGATCTTGCCTTCAGAGATGAGTTGATGAGTTGTACAGTCTTGACATGGCTGACATAGGCTTGCCAGAAACAAATGGACTGAGTTTGAATGTATTAAATTGCACTTTCTGTGGAGCTTCATCCACATAGGATAATTCAGGAATCATTGTAATTTGGAGATGAAAACCTTAGAAAAGTAACCTAATTGAACATGGAATGTGGAATTACCAGATGTGAGCATGAAAATGAACATCAAAGCTTAAGTAGTGAATAAGGACCTGTGTGGAAATTAATCAGAAACAGTGAGATTAAAAAATCATAATTGCAAAATGCCTTTGTTGAAGCCAGGAAAAATACCTGACATTTTTTAAGGATTTATTTTTCATTTATGTGTATGTATAATTTTTTTTTCTCTCTGTGTGTGCCTGTGCCCTCCAGAGACATTTGCACTGGAGTTAATAGGAGGCTGTGAATGTCCAAAGTGAGTGCTGGGTATTGAACTCGGGTTCTCTGGAAGAGCAGCAAATGCTCTTAACTGCTGAAAACCATTTCTGCACATTTTTCAGTATGAAATAAAAGAAAAAATTAAATTAAATTAAAAAGCAAAGAGTAAATTTCTCTACAGATTGATCAGTGAATAAATGGATGGCAGTAATTACACATTTACATAGGAAACATTTTTGGAGATAAGTGAAGACAGAAGTATAATTTCAGGTGCTCTAAGAAGGAATTTTAAAATTTAAACTTTTATTATGAGAGACTATTCATATGCATTTTATGTTATCTTGTAACATTTTATGCTATCTTGTAAGATAGAAGAAACACGCATGTGGTTATGGGCTATAGGGAATGGAGAGTAGGAAAATGATCATGAGAAAGCATGACGTGAGGAGATAGCACCAAGAGAAAGCCAATCTCTGAGAATATGGACTGCGTGAAGTGCCTGTTGCTGAGGGATAAACTGACTTGAGAGGGAGGATTTACTGCAAGAAGACAGAAAGCTGTGCTGGTGCAATGGGGAAAAGACGGAGGAACTCGGGGCTCCATGTTTTTTGCTTATTTTTTGATAAATAGAAAGTTTTCTAGTTGGACAGGCATGTAGGGATTAGCAGGAAGTTGAACAGCTATTACCGAAAATGGGAGAAGGTGTGAATTGGAGTGAGGGGAAAGGGGTTAATGATTTCCCTCTCTTAGTAATGTGGTTTAGAGAGATTAGATAAGGGCCGAAAAGATAAAAGGATAGGAGCCCTTTGGTGATAAGTACAGTGGTGTGAAATGCTGAATAACCTTGGACCTGCCAAGGCCAGCGGTCTGCATCACCCAGGCTGAAGGACCTCTAACTTCTCACACAGAAGATGGAGATCTGTTCTAAGAATTTGTCCCAGACGGTAATTTTCTGATGTTAAAAGCTCTTTGATCCTGGGGTACATTTTGAAAGGTTTACAAATAATAAGTAAAGCTTTTCAGCAAGGGTGGAAATGGGGAAAATCATTTCGATCTACAAAATGGGAAACACATCCCTCCAACACATCCGTTAACTAATTTGACACAATTGCCGCCCAAGGAATTTATCTCAGCGCCTTTTTTTCTTACTTGGAACTTATAAAAAGTGTTTTTATTCTGTTTGCATCCAACTTCAGCTAGTCACCTTTTTTTCTGGGTACTCAGCCACATCTTTCAAGCTCACTCATCTGTAGCTGGATTTAATGAGACCTACGTCTTACTGGGAAGTAGGTTGTGGAAGTTATTGTAATGATTATTAAATCATTCTCTCAAGCCTTTTTAATCTTTGAAATGTTTAATTTCCCAAATCCCAAGCCACCTAGGAAAATGAAAACACAGCAAAAGCAGTACTCGCTCTCCCACTCCTGCCTAAAGTGAACATTTCCTTCCCGACCCTGTGGTATTTACAGGCAGGCACTGTGAAAATTAACCTTCTCCCATTACAAGTCCCTCACTATTGGTCTTTAATTCATACTGAAATTTGGGGAAAAGAACCAAATACAAGACTATGTTGTTGATTTTTTTTAAAGTAAAATATGCTTGGAGTATGAGAAGGAATACTCTTGCAAAGTTCACAGTCGGACTGTTTGAAAATACATTTGTTAGGAAAACATCTTAGCTTGGCTAAACTTGGAGATGAATTTATGGCATGATTGACAGGTTGTGAGTTGTTACGAATACACATTGGGAACTTCTTTGGGGCTGGGAAAGCCAAGGTGAGCATAAAAACAGTGTCTTCGTTGTTGCTGTTATTTTTTGTTTGTTTGTTTTTGTCTTTTTCCCCAGGATGCTCAGTTTGCACCTGAACTTTATTTAACAATTAATTGTGACCTCCTTTTCTGTCTTGAAAGATGGAATTTATACCCACCCTTGATCTAGAAAAAGCATCACTTCTGATGTAGGACACTGAAACAAACCCCCATGGAAATTTGAGTAAGTCCATTCAGTGTAATTTTCCTTGAAGGCAAAGATGAGAAGTGGCTCCTGACTCAAACCTTTGTGCTCTTAGAAGGGGTGAAAATGCCTCTACACACACGGCTGTTAGAATCCAGAAATAATGTATGTGCTACCCCTCTTGTGCCATTTTGCAGCTAATTAGCAAGGTTCTGTTTCACTTATGTGTAATACTTGAAAACACTGTTAAAAGCATATCTTGGAAATGCTCAAATTTTCTTTCATAAGTGGTGGAGGGTGAACCGTTTCTACCTGGAGTATTCAGAAAAATAAATATTTGATAAAATTACATTTGCCTTGAAAAAGTAGTCTGCTTTGGAGATATTAATTATAGTCTTTTATCATTTTTACTTAGAGAATATTGAAACTACCACGGAAATAATCAATGTGTGTTACCAAAGTTGGGGGATGTGTTACATGAATGTGAAACCGAGAGGCAATTAAGGTTTAAGGCTTTGTATATAATTTAATAACTTTTCTTTGCTTTTAAGAAAATTGGTCACTACCACGGCAATTTTGAGGACTTCAGGAAGTAAATTAAAAGTGATTTTATGGTTGTGTCTTTTCCTGCCATTGCTGAGTCTCTGCTCTTTAACACCTTTGGAGAATGAGGGTGATGGCCGGAAGTCTTGCTTTTCCTGCATTCTCTTAACACCTGGCCCCAACTGAATAAACTTATATGGATGGATAAATCTTCCCTTCTCTCTGTTTGGAAATGGCTGTAGCCTGGATAACCTTTTTTTTTTTTTAATGGCTTTTAATTGAACCTTTTCTGGTTCCTTTTAGACTCAGGGGGTCTCTTCCACAAAGATGACCCCATAATCCCATTGCACTTCAGTTAAGATGCCTGGGGAGGGAATGAGTCACTTTTCTCTTATCTGTTTCTTCCTTGCCTCTTCTTTCCTGAAATTCTCTAAGGAAAAGATGGAATTAAGAGGTACTCACAGAAATAAATCTGTCATTTGTTTTCTCTTAAATTGAAAGATATTTACTGTGTCTCATGGGATACATTTAGGTCTTTAAATAATACTCCTCAGATGGAATTCTGACGGAGGCTCCTTGAGACAGGAAATTTACCCGATCTGGTCTCCTGTGGCTTCCATGTTCAACCCATTAACTTCCAGGATAGACTTCACTGTGTGTTATTTTGTTATTTATCTTGGGTAGAGTAGTGGTTTTTGCTCTATGTAGAAATCTTCTTTGGCAGACTCCTTTAGAGCATGTATTTAGCTCAGATGCCCCTTTTGGGTCAAGTGAAAACCCAGATATCCTGTGATAAATGGGTGGAGGCTGATCGCCTAGAGTGGCAATGCTCCTCTCTGCCACCTCAAGCCAAAGACCAGTACAAACACCCTGACCACTGTGTCTGCATCTGAGTGCTAGGAAGCCCCCTGCCCTTTTTGTCAGTGGTAGTGCTGCAGGAGAGTGGAGTCACATCGTACTGAAAACTCTCCAAGTGCTTTTAGAGAGTTCTCCATTTGCAAACCAGTTTGCATCAAGGTTTGGAGAAAAGAAATGCCACAACATTCCAATATTTTCTCCCATCCAAGAAAAAGCACACATTTTCAGGCTTGCCAGACCACTTTAGTATATATAGTCTGGAAATAGGAGGGGATAAGTGTTATTAAAATAGTTTTATAATCTAGCCTGCCCTACATAGGTGGTCTAATACCTCACTACAGAGCAGTGGTTGATCTGATGACCAAATGTAGCTTGTTGCTTATTCTGAATGACTTAGGTTTATGAAATGATTTTTATATTTTTCATTGGTTAAATTTTTTTTAAATGTGAAAATGATATGAGGACCAAATATTTCTGTCTATAAAGCTTTGCTAGGACACAGCCAAGCCTATCACTTATGCATTTCTACGTCTGATTTCCCCTAGAATGATGGAGAAGAATGAATAAAGTCTGATGAATTGCAATTCCTAAATATCTACTATATGAATATTTTAAAAGTCTTTGCTGATCTCTGCTGCAGAATGTGATATACTTGGCATCTGCTCTATTGTTCTTGGCTATTAGTATTTCAGTTAAGATTTAAATAGTAAACTTTTACTTTTAACATCATGTTATTACATTGGGAAACTATTAAGTTATTATTACTTTCTTAATTTCATATTCTTGATTGAGTCCAAGAATGTTACTGTGGCTTATGAGTTCACCATTATATGTTTCAAGGGAGAATTATAAAGACCCAGGGATGATGTTTTCTCACCTGTGTGTTGCCATTCTTATTGGGGATTCCCTCAACAGGACCGAATGCCTGTGGATGTGGAAAGGGCATGGAGATGAATCACTGCTGAGATGGTTTCAGGGAACGGGGTCTGCTTTATTGCATATGAACAAGTATTTTTACAGAGGAAGTCTGTGGTTGGTTACCACATTCATTACCTTGGATGGGACAGTGAGGAATCATCCTACCAGGGTCTCTATGTGGAAGAAGCCCATAATAGGAGATACGGAGAGCACAGACTCCTCAACAAGCCAGCTGTAGGCTACTTCAGAATTCTGTGTTCTGACTTCTGGGAAAACTCAGGAGCATGGTGAGCCATATTTCGTATTTAGCAACACAATTTGCCAGGTAGGCTGTGTTCATGCCTAGTTTTCTACTATAATGAGAGAAGTTTTCTCCCTGTAACTGTAGAAGTGGGCATGATATACTCAAACACATTTTCATGACATTGAACCTGACAGCTTTGCATGAGAACACAGGACACCATGAACATCGGAATGTTGGTGGTTTTCAGACAGTGCCTGGTGGTATGAACACTCTAGATCTGTATGACTGTTTGTGTTGTTTTTGTTATCTTTTTGAAAATTATAAGAAATAAAAAAATTAGCATAATATTTCAAATACAAGATAAGAATTATTAATTTGGAGAATCATAATTAAGACATGAATGAAAATTCCCAGCCACCTTTTCTCCAAGGAATCTCACAGAACAAATTTTGTGATGGTTCCCAGAACAGGAAGCTCAGCATACCTGGATTTTCACCGGCATATAAACTCTTTTGTGATTCAGATTAATGAAATATAAATTTTCAACAGACCCTGCTGGGCTTCGGGATGGGTTCAGAGCTTAGCCTTCATTTGACATTCTTCATGCATTTCGTCAGAATGCTTCCTTGGGCCTGAAGCATATTAGCCACCCTTGGTTTTGCTTGTTAAGATCCTACCTAGCCTTTGGGACTCAGCTCCAATGTTACTTAAGCTGAGACATTAATTATGCTTTCTCTTCTGCTCATAGTATCTCATTATTGGCTCCATTGTATGAAAGTCACATTTTAATTTGGCATATAGCTCTTTGTGCTCACATCTTTCTATTTTACTTCTGAGGACAAGGATTATGTCTTGAGTGTTTTTGTATTCACCACAATACTTTTATTTAGCAGATTTCACAAAAGCTAGCTACTAAAAAGGCAGAATTCTAAACTTTGTAAGTTTAAAAAATTTAATAGTAATCAAGCCTAAACTAGAATAGTGACTACACGTATATCTTTTTTTTCACATTAAGCCTTTTTATTAATTTGTTTCAAGAAAAATAAATCTCACAATAAACATATATTTTTAAAATTATGCACATAGTATATCCCAGTGCTATTCATAGTCATTGCTTACTTGTATGTAATAATTTTAGATGATATACTTAAGGTACAGCAGTGGACATTAAAGGGTTTGTAGGGGAAAGTATATTGCATGCCTTTTTGTAAGATGAGCTGAATCAGAATATTGTTCATCTCAATCTAATGTATAAGCTAAATGCTTAAATCAGATGACACAGTGTCTTTGGACAGTGATATAACTAGCTGCTGTCAGAAAGTTGACTTACCAATAGGGTTGGCAATTTTAGCTTTTATGGAGTACTCTGAGCCTGTGAAGCTTCCTTTATAGTGTTCCTTCAGGTTTCATACACCAAAAATTTTATTAGGATTGTTCCAAGCCTGTAGACTCATGTAAAAGGAGTACATTGGTTGCGTGGGTTTCATGTGGATTCCATTTAACATATGCTTGCCTTCTGACTTGATTTTATTGGGAATCTTTATTCTGAAAGTAGTTCTATTAAAATACTGTCATGTTTTTATACAAAGACACAGATTCTAAAAAAAAAAAAAATATGTTGAGGGTGTTTTGTAAGTGAACCTGTAGAGTATTTTTAGAATAGGCATTTAAGAGGGCTTTTTGACTAGTCTCATGCTAGTTGAATAAGCAAAATGACAATGTGAGCAAGAAATAACAGCATTGTAGAAGTCCAAAATGCTTGTACCTATGAACACCTCATTTTCTATAAAGGAGCTAAAAGTATACAATGGAAGAAAGAAAGCATCTTCAACAAATGGTGCTGGCACAACTGGATGTCAACCTGTAGAAGAATGAAAATAGACCCATATCTATCACCGTGCACAAAACTCAAGTCCAAATGGATTAAAGACCTCAATATCAGCCCAAACACACTGAACCTGATAGAAGAGAAAGTGGGAAATACCCTACAATAGATGGGCACAGGAGATCACTTCCTATGTATAACCCCAGAAGCACAGACATTAAAGGCAACATTGAATAAATGGGACCTACTAAAACTGAGAAACTTCTGTAAAGCAAAGGACACTGTAATTAAGACACAAAGGCAACCTACTGACTAGGAGAAGATCTTCACCAACCCCGCAACAGACAAAGGTCTGATCTCCAAAATATATAGAGAACTCAAGAAACTAGACTTTAAAATGCTAATTAACCAAATTAAAAAGTGTGTATACTTTAGAGTATAATCATATTACTATTTGTACAAGGTCCAGAAAGGAAATATGTGCTTCAGCATTTAGCCGTGTTGGCTTGATTTGGGATTAGAAGCAAACTGTTACTCAGAGGAACCGCAAGTAAACATGAAAGGCCAATCCTTCAATATGCCCTTTAATCTAAAGTCTAATCGTAATTGTCAATGAAACCTGAGAAAGGGTGCAAGAAAATTAGGTTTCTTTATTGTTACAAAGCCGAAATTATTTTCTACTCAGAAGCTTTATACTTCCAGAAGTGTGTGTGTGTGTTTTGATTTAAACCTGAAATTGATCCCTTCAGATTGAACTAGGCATGCTTAGATTTTGTTTCCTGCCATCTCCCTCTCTGCACAGAATCATTTATTTTGGATTCCCAGAAGTAGAAAGAAGAATAATCAGACAGGTGCATACTGACTTTGTATGAATTGACTTTTGATTCCTTTTTTTTTTTTTTTTTCGAGACCGGGTTTCTCTGTGGTTTTGGAGCCTGTCCTGGAACTAGCTCTTGTAGACCAGGCTGGTCTCGAACTCACAGAGACCCGCCTGCCTCTGCCTCCCGAGTGCTGGGATTAAAGGCGTGTGCCACCACCGCCCAGCTTCTGAATTGACTTTTGAAAGTGTAGATTGTAGGTGAGGACATTGAAGGAGAACAGAGAACATCAGTGTCTCTTTTATGATTTCCTTAGTGAGATTAAAGAAGCCAGTGTAATAATAATAATGTGAGTTGTTTTACAGATTTTTTGGAGTGCTTTAAAAAAACTTTTTAATTAGTGTATACACTTTGTAAAAAGTAATGGGTTCCTTTGTAGCAATTTCTCACATGGGCCCAACATTTGAACATTTTCAACTCTATTCCTTTTGCCTGTTGACTCTTCCTCTTCCCCTCCTTCCCTTCTCCCAAATAGTTCCCATTCCATTTTTATACTTAAAAAATTGATTCTTCATATAAAAGAAAACACGATTCTTTTCTTTCTGAGTTTGTCTTATTTTGCTTCATATGGTGACCTCTGGCTCCATACACTTTTTCCTGCATACAAAATGCTGTCATTCTTACTAATCACTGACTAATATTCCATTGCATACACATTCCCTTTTCTGTATGAGCTGAGAACCTAGGATGATGCATAATTTGGCTACTGTGAAGAACGAGTTGATTATTGAAGAGTAAACATGAGTGATCAGGGGTCTATCTTGTATATTGATTTGAATTTATTCAGGCGTATACCCATGAGTGGCCCTATTTTCTGAGCACCTCCATGCTAATTTTCACAACAGCTAGACTAATTGACTTTCTCACAAAGGGACTACATCCTTGCCAGTTTTTATTAGTGTCTCTTCTTTGTTAAAATGCATTCTGATTTGTCCTTTAGTCTTTCTCTATTCTGAATATTACACATGAGTAACCCTTGATTTTAGGAAAGCTGATTATTGTGGATCTGGAAGATAAGTTGTCACATTTTAGGATTTTTGTTTTGTTGTTTTGTTTTAAAATCGTGGTCCATGGTAAGACAGAAAGAACCTCTGCAAATAGCAGAAGTTCCTAAGCCCTTGGGAGAAGAGGTCTTCAGAAACAGTATGGGAGAACAGGTTATAATGAAAAGTATATAAGATACAAAGAAAAGATTTTGAGGTAGGACTTGCAAAAGGAATGGTGGCCATGGAGCATTCTTCCCCAAGGCAGGGAAAGCTCCCAAAGAGAGATGTTATTCTGAGAGAAGAAGACTAAAATCAGGAAACTGGAATGAGCCAGTCTTACTCTGAACAATGGCTTTAGCCTTAGTTAGGAAGACAATAGTTCATACGTTTAAAAGGAACAGAACTTCTAAGAAGACAGTAATTTTACCTTTTAATAAGTGTATAAAATCAATCCTCTTGCTCCTTTCTTGCTCTTCACTTGTTATTAAGATTTAAGTATCAGAGTCAAGTTAACGATAGACGATAAGAATTTTCTTCACATCTTCTCGCCTTTCTTTTGAGTGGCATGTTGCCATTATTCCTCTTTACCTGGATCACTAGCTGAAACATTGATCTTTACATATAGCTGGCATGCCAACATCACCAACATGTCACCCCACCAGCATCTTTGCCATGTGTTTTTCTTTCTTGGCAATGGCATTTGTTTATCTTTCCATGTATGGTTCCCTTGGAGCTGTGAGCTGGTTCACAAACCACTGAGAGCCAAAGGTTGTTTACATGCTTTGAAATACATGAGCCATAATAGATTTTAGTCTCCAGTAAGCTCTCACTTCAATATAATTGTTTTAAAGCAAAGTCTCCTTATGGAGTATAACATGGACTTGAACTCACTGTGTAGCCCAGGCTGGCTTCAAACTTGTGATTTTCCTCTAGAGGCCTTGGATTTTAGACACTCCCAACCAACCTAGACAGTTATGCTTCTTTTTTCGAAATGACGAAGGGTATATAAAATTCATGGATCAGGAAGTGTTGAAACATGCCTTTATTCCCAGAACTCAGGAAGATCTCTGTGATCCTGAGGTCAGCTTTTTCTATAGAGCAATTTCCAGTGCTACATAGTGAGACCCTGTCTCAAAAACAAACAAATAACAACCCCCAAATTTATGGAATGGCAGTGCTGGATGTAATTAGGAAGAAATGATGTTCACACTTAATTTTCGTACTGCGCAGTAGCATTGTAACCTGTGGTTCACACCCCAGTTAATTAAGAAGCTATTTCTCACTATGGAATGCATTGTGAACAATTATGTTTCAGAAAAAATATTTCAGTATTTGCATTTTTATGTTAAATCTTTTAGTAATTTTTTTGCAATTTGTGGAAAAATATTATTTTCCATTATATAAAAACATAAGACATCTGTTCAATGATACTCAGTTAACAAATAAAGAGCCAAACAAAAGGAGATTTGTTTGAAATGGGGAAGAATGTCTTTGTAGGACGTTTATTACAGTTGCATGCATGACGTTCATTCTATTCATTCCCCCTCCTCTGTCTTTTCCCAATGTACTAAATAGATTAGGCTTTAAATTTTTTTGAGAGGCTTTTTAGACATGACCACACTGTTTATTATTATTATTTTTTAAATCTTTTCTACCCTTCTCTCTTCCCTCTTCCCTTTTCTCCCTTTTGGATTCATGAACTTGCCTTGTATAATTATTTCTGGCAGTGTCATGCTTCTTATATGTAATATGTACATGGGTTTAGGGATGGCCAATTAGGGTTTATGATGTATCAGGAGACTCAGCCCTGGAGAAAACTCATTCTCCCTCCTTCATCAGTCATTCATTACATATAAGTCTTCCTCTAGTGGTTGTTTCTTATGAACCTCCCCCATTCTCTTTCCCATTTCAGATGGTATGATCTTTATTCAGAAGTTATTTGGAGAAAATTATGGTTGACCTTTTTAAGGTTTAGTATCCCTGACATATCTAGAATATACTATCTCACAAATAGGTGTCCTATTCCTCTGACCCTTATTTCTCTGCCCCTTTTCATGGTGTTGACTAAATCTAAGGTGCAGGATTGGCATTGTAGATGTGCTATTGTGCCCGTGTACCTTCTGATCACTTGTTCCTTGTCACCTGACTTCTATATATGCACTGTGGCATGCATACCTACAAATATACAAACATGCAGAAACATACACACAAAATAAATAAAAATAGAAACTATATAGATACTATAAACAGATGTGTATACTATATACATTAGACATTCTCTCCAATGCTATTGTATATACTGTATATACACTACAATATGTACACTGTATATGCATGCTTGCATGTGCACAAATACTTTTTTTCTTACTCTCTTCCGTAAGATCTTTGCTTTCATCTGTAGTGCCATTCCACATTTTATTTTACTGTTTATTTTGTTAAAATCCTTATTTTGTTATTTTTCTTAGATAAACATATGATATACTAGCTGACCAGGTAAATTTTAACTTGGAGCCTATCAAAGTCATTTTTAGGGTTATTTATTCTTCTAGCTTCATGGACCCCTAAAATAGTTTGATAGCATGTTTTCTTCAGTGAAAGTCAAAATGTCCTTAAATAAGTTTTGATATTTGTTGCCAGAGATACAAGTTTATCAAGGTGGATATTATGAAGAGTGATTTCAAATATTCCATGCATGCACATATCCCACTAGTGCCTCCTTCAAGGTTTTATTTCCAGGGCCACAAGCCTGGCTTCAAGTGACATTCATAAAATCAAGTCATGCCTTTGTCCCACAGCCATTGAACTTAGGCAAAAAATGAAAGGAATGAAACTCTTAGTGGATGGAAATAGAACTCTATATTATTGTAATTTGACAGAACCTCTTAATACATCTATATCTTTATGAATTCTCCAACATCCAAAAGATTATACTTTTTTTTCTCTTTCTCATAAACTCATTTGTAGCCTTAATTCTGCCATCCTTGATCTAGTGTTCTAGACTTATGTGTTCTAGGCACCAACCAATAAGCAGAACCTGATCTACACCTCCCCTATCCCATTGATTCTATAACCACCTCTAGCTTAGCGATGTTCATGCGTTATTGCACACGAGTTTTATACGAGCATGCTATAAATCTCAAGAGGCCTCATCTCAGAGAAGGAAAATAGTGCACACGGAAGGATAAACGAAATCTTAGGCTGCTCTTGGGGTCTCTGAAGGGTAACTTCTTTAGTTTAATAGGTGTGGTGTTGCTGGAGAAGATTATGAGCTGCGTGCTCAACAAGGGTCGCTTTCCACTTTTACATTCTCTGGGTCTAATGTAGTTTAGACATACTTTAGCAGACCCCACACTAGAAGCAGCTGTGGCTCCTGCCGAGTTTTCCTTTATTGTGTGCATTTTCTTTCTAGCTCCGTCAGTCTAAGACACAGAGCTGTGTGTAATGGTTTTCTGCAACAGAAAAGATTATTAAAAAAAAAAACAATATCAAGATTTGTGGGGGGTGAGTGCATCTTATATTAAGATGGTGAGTATTGAAAAATGAAGAGTATGTAAGGAAAGAACCACCCCAGACCCATGGGATGCTAAATGCTAAATTATATCACTCTCCCTTCAGCACCGGTGAACATTACTTTGTTTAGTGTATGGATTCCAGATGCTGTGACTTACTCAGTCTTTAGGCAAGCTTAGATTTCCTGCAAAATGGCTCATGGTTCCACTCTGTATAGTAGCATATGCCTCAACACTATGGTCTGTGATTTGTGTATCTGAATTAGTACGTCTATTGTGTTCCCAGTGATTACCACCTGTGCTAATGGAAAAAAAAAGCATGTACGAAGTTCCAACAATTGGAAACTAAAGGTAGTTTACTAAAGCTTTTGAACCACATGTTTAGAATACATTGTTAGTGATAAATAATAATCCTTATTCTCACTCTTATTTCTATATTGCTAAAATTAAAAATTACTGGGGAGCATTTGCAGAGTAGTTATTGTAATATGGTTGTAGTAGCTGCTTAATTACATAGTACATGTTGCTAATTGTTATTCTGAATTCTAAGGCATAAACAGATTGAACTTTCTTGACAAGAGTCTAAAAATTCTCATCACCTGTCATCTACCTATGGTTACACAGCTCTCTACCTGCCTCTTGACTCTGATAGCTTCTGTAACCACTCTTTTCCTCAGTTTCCTCAAATATAAAATAGATGTTAAAAATACAATAAAACAGCAACATAATATTTTAAGAATCAGCAATTGCTGTGATTACAATAGTTATGAATATTAATATATATTAAATGTCAGATTGAGGTTCAGTGTCTTATTTAAAGAATGGTAGTGTATCTTAAAGGATGGAAATAATAGATTAGCATTACAGAACTAAAATATGCTGCCAAGAAACATGAAAGGCCTTGAGTAAATATGCTGGCAGAATTCAGATAATCTTTAGGTCTAAAAAAGTTTCTTTATGGAAGTGACACTTTAGCCAGTTTTTCAAAAAGTGAACTGGGATTAGCAGATGGGAAAAGACTAGGGATAAAATTAATATACAAACTACAGCAGTCTTAGTTCAGGCTGAAAAACTTGGGGCCTCCCAAAACAAGTTAATGACTCAGTGTTGATCTGAAGAGCAACTAGAGACATTTTAAGGATTTAGGCAGGAGAGCAACATGATCAGATTTAAATTTTAAGATCCCTCTGAGTGGTGTGGAGAGACCAGATTAGAGTTAGGCAAGACTTGGTGAGCAGATACCAAATCAGTGACTATTTTTCCAGTTCCAGGAGACAGTGGTATCTGAATGAAGGTGACGTTCTGGGAAGGCATTTCTTCTAATAGATTCAAAACCATCTAGGACAAGCTGGTAAAATGGTAGGTAAATCAGACCCACGTGCTTTTCCTTTCCTCCCTTCTCTCTTTTTCTTTCCTTTTATCCTTCCTTTCTTTTTTCCTTTTTTCCTCCCTTCCTTCCTTTCTTCCCTCCCTGCCTTCCTTCCTTCCTTCCTTTTTTCTCCTCCCCTTCCCACCTGTAAATGCATAGCTACTAACCATCATTCACCCATCAAATAGTTATAGGTGGTACCAGACGGAGGATCTAACTTGGCTGCTTTAATGCCCCCATCCTGTGCTCTCGTTTAAAGTCAACTTTAAATCTCCATAAATTGTCACTGTGCTTCTCATATACACTATTTGCTATCCCAAGAGCTCTGGATAAGATCTCTTTATATACTAAAACTTTTGAATGGATGTACAGTCTGCTCTCTGGGACTTGAAAAATGTAGCTTTTTCAAACCAAAGAATGTCCCTTGTAGTCTTTTCCAAAGCCAAGTCAATTAAATCATTTTCGTTCATTTGCTAAATATGTAATGAGGTTATTTTACTCATACTGTTTTTAGCAAGAGCCAATTTTGCATGCAGAATTTCTTTTGGTCATATGTAGGAGAGGTTTCATTACCCATACTGGTATCTTCACTCTTCAATTTGTGAAAATGACTTTCGGGTCAGAGTATGACATTAAAACTAATCTATAGTGAACCTTATGTGATGTGATTTGAAGGTAGGAATAGCCTAAAAGTACACTACAGAGGAATAGTTTGGGGAATAGGAAAGAAATGGTCAAGACTACATGAATTTGTATTTGAATCGTGCCTAAATAGTTTATATTTGAGAGTCCAATATCTGTCTCAAAATAAGATTAAGTGATTTTGGGCAATACTATATTCTATTTGCGTTCTTTACAACATTAATTCTAGTGTGTGAGATTTGAATTAGGGATCTTTTGCAGGTCACCTTTTGAGCATAATGATAAAATTATGTAGACAGAATTAGACTCTTGTAAAGGGTCTAAAGGGGTCCCACATAGCTTCCTTACTCCTTTTACTACATGTAGTCACAGTGAAAAAATGGCCAGCTTTGAGGAAATGGGCTCTCACAAGGTATCACTTGCTCAACCTTTAATATTGTGGGGTTCCCAGTTGCCAGTACTCTAAGAAATAAATTTTGTTCCTTAAATGCCACTCAGTGTATCATAATATTTATTTTATTTTTATTTTATGTATACATGTCTATCTCCTGTATGTAAGTAGAGGCACTGTGTGTGGCCAAAAAATGGAGCTGGCTTCCCTGGAATTGGAGATAAGGACCACTGTGAACTATCAGGTAGCTACTGAAACTGAGACCAGGTCCTCTACAAAAGCGGGAAGTTCTATTAATGTCTGAAGCATCTCTCCGGCCCCACTTTTGAATCTAATTTTTTTTTTAAAAAGAAACCCATGGGACTATAGAAATTAATCTATGGAAAACTGATTTTTGATAATTTACCTTATAACATGGTATCTGTGCTTTTGCATTAAGTGCAACAGTATGATCCACTACTTTGGGATTTAAAAAGAAAAGACACATTGCTTGTATTTTTGCAGAGATCATGCTAGCACTTAAGAGTTAAAGATGGTGGGCTGATAGAAACAGGCATTAAACAATGAAAGAAAAGCATAAAAAGCATTAATAATTACATAATAAAAAGCACTGTACCCATGAAACACAGATCTTGTTATACTAAAATATGGTACTAGAATAGGATACCAGCCAAAGGACTGGATGATCAAGGTGAGGAAGTCTTCTTTTGAGATCACAAAAAAAAAAAAAGATGGAAAATAGGAAATGAGAGAAAAGACAAGGTCACTTTATTGGGAACATGAGAAGAAAAAGCAGAAAGTGAAATTGTGGATATATCCAGAAAGTAATCTCAGTAATTGGGGTTCTTAATTCCCAGAGACCAGGAGTCCTCAATGAGCAACACAGAAAAGAAACATGTCCCAAGTCCTGACCGACAGCTGCAAACTATATATCCTTCAGAATATTTTAGAAAAATGTTTCAAAATTTACACATTACTTTTTGTAGCTTGTTAGAGTCACAATGGATTAAGATCACTTAGCAGGGAAATCAGAAGCTGAAGACCATAAAGCCATGTCTTAAAACTCCTCAGGAAATGCTTTCTAGTTGGGAATATGGGATATTATGCATGCTGAAATTAGCAATGAAGAGAAAATGCATAAGAACACTTTCAAATACACAGTGTGCATCCAAATTTCCTGCACATTCCCCTTTCTTAAGGGAAATCAGGAAATATATCCAACAAGAACAGGAATAAATCAAGAGGTGGGGCAGTGGGAAAGAACGGGAGAGGGACAGAGATGCACCGGGAACAAAGAATCTTAAGGGTGAGATGCAAGATAATGAGGATAGAATGACAGCTTGTTTTAGGTTTTAAAGCCTTCAAACACAATAGCTTAGCTCTTGTAAAGTCTGTAGAACTCTTGTAGAAAGTTCCTCAAGAAGATGAAACCTGGAAACTATGTAATTGGATAGCTATTTGCATGTATAATCAGTTCTAATTACTTAAGAAAGTAGGAAAGGAAAAAGGGAAAGTTTTGTAATCACTGGGGCAATGATGAGGACATTTATCCTGAAAATATTGGAGCACTAGGGAGTGGATCTGGGGGAGTTGTTCATCCTGTCTGGTTACCGGAATTTTAGGTTGCATGGCAGTAATCAGGTCTTCAGTGGTATCAATGACAGATGTTTATCTATCTGGAATCAATCATGGAGGGTGAGAGGGTAGAAACTGCAGGTAAGGGAAGTAGGGGAAGAAAGATAAAGAATGACTATCACTTTGGGATTTTCACTGATGAGATAAAACATCTTCTTACTGAGGTGAGAAAAGTGGTGAAAATGTTTAAGAGCAAACTAAAGCTTTTGCTTTGGATATCATGTTCAGCTGCAGTCAGTTCCTAAGTGAACATCCAAGTGGAGGAGTCAGGAGCCATTTGCTTGCCACTTGAATACCTCCCTTACTCTGTACAGTTCTGGCCTCCTGGGTAAGCCTCGTCATTTCCATCTGTCTTTAGAGTCTGCTCAGGCAGAATGGCCCAACACTGTACTCTAGCTCATTGGTGATAATGGGTTCCTGTTTTGATCTTTCCTTCCCCTAGTAGAACACATAATAATTCCTGTTGCCTACACTCCCTGGAGGAATCCTGTAAGCATCACTGATCTATCTGTGAAGTATGTTGAGCTTGGTGGGGAGAAAAGCTGTTTTATAAATTATGAAGCACTAGAGTGTCGACAGACTGTGAGTGTTGGCTAGAAATATCCATGCCTCTCTAATCAGAAAAGAAGTGCAGAAATTAGGCAAGGAGTGGTTTTGTCTCAAAGGCTCTTTTCTTTGTTTTGTTCTTTCCTTTTCTACTTTGTCCTCTTCTTGCTCCCACACAGTCTGTCATAAAACAAGAGAAAAAATTAAAATCCATCAATCTATCTCAATTTTAAAATAATCAGAGCAAAATCAGTTTATTTTCCTAATATGATAAAGAAAAAATATGAAAAATATTCATAATGACTTATTTACTATTTTTTTAAAAGAATTAATTTTGTTCTCTTTTTTTTGTTCACTAAAAGTGAGATTAATAAGATTTCCTATGTATCAATAAATAGAAAAGTTGTTTCTGTATTACATAACAAAGAATCATAAATTGAATGTTTAAATAACATTTACAATGACATTTGAATATGAAATATGGTTAATTTTGTCAAAAATAGGCTAGTTCTGCATTTCAAGATTCTTCAAATCTTAATTGACAGGTTTTAAATGAATGGAAAATTATACAATATTCATAAATTTGAAGTTAGTATCATGATTACAATTTCTCCTAAAGTGATTTACATACTCACCATAATCCTAATTCAACACTAGATTTTAAGAATAAAAATTGATAAGGAGATTGTAAAATGTATCTTGTATGAGGATGAAAAATACCACAACAATTTTGAAAAAGATAAGTTGAAGAAAACCTACTGACTTCAGATATGTGTGCCTGCCACAAAGCTACAGCAATTTAAACAGCTTAATATTAACACCAAATCATTTTTTATGTAAGAAGAAGAAGGAAATCACGGTGATTTAGGAAAAGAAAAGTTTTCTTAAATTGTGAAAACAATAAGAGGAGTGGAGAAACAGCTTGGCAGGTAAGAGGTCTTGCTGCTTTTTTAGAGGATCTGAGGTTTGTTCTCAGCACCTACTTCAGAGGATTGAACCTTCTTCTGACTTCCATGGTTACCCATACACACATGGCAAGAGTAGTGTATACCAGACATACCCATACACATGAATAAAAACAAAAATAAAAAAATAAAAACGAAAACTTGATCATCTTTTACAATAGGCCAGCTGCCCAGGCTCTAAATTATCAGAATTAGTTATATTTTCTTTGAATTTGTCTGGAACAATTACATCGTCTGTATAAACATTGCCTATTAACAGATGATGTTCTCAAATTACTGTCTGTGTTTCACTGTCTTTCTGTTTCTCCAATCTGGTAGTTCCTCAGAGACAAGGCAGTCGGCTAATAAACATATGTCTGTGTTACTGAGCTCGACACAGCCTTGGTAGAACACCGTGTTCAGCGGAACAGTGAGGACAGAGGGGTGAAAAATGAGCCCAGTGGACTGAGACCAAATGTCTTTGCAGGGAAGATGAACAAAGAGGCACTTTCTTTCAGGTGAATGCCGGCTGCCTACAACACATAGCAGGAATCCCTTCCATAAAAGGCCAGCAAACACTGGAAGAGTTCTGAAAGTGCAAAAGTAGATGTTGTCATCCGGTACACACTTAGTGAGCTCTGTTAGAGTTATCGTCACCATAGCATTATATGGCTTACTATTCTGTAGAGAAAAAAACCAAAGTGACTTGTGCAGACTTGTGATCTCAGCTGCAGAAGAAGCTCAGGCATGGTCATGAGTCAAGGCTAAAGGGTTTAAGATCATTTTGGCCAACTTGATGATTTGTCACCAAAATAATAATATAGTAAATTAATATGCAAACAAAATAAAGATAAATCATTACAAAATGATGACTTCATACTGGATAGTTTGCACAAAGCAGATGCTGTTATTGGGATAGAAGGTGTCATGGCTACAAGAGACAGATTGTATTGTTTTATTAGAGTTTCTAGGAGTGGTTGATGATTTGCAGAGCCTATGGTGAGCTGAAGCTTAGGTCATCCAAAAGTGAGTGCAGTAAACCTCTCCCTGTGCCAAACTCTGAGATTTTGGAGTTGTATCAGTTTCGGTATCCCATGAAGTGCATTTGTTTATGTCAAGCTGTAGGGCCTCCCAGATCTTTGCTAAAAAAGGAAAGTTAAAGTTTAAAAACATGAACAAGGGAAGAAAACATCCATTTTGTAATTCATGAAAATTAAAAATAATATCCAAAAGATACCATTTGGAAAGTGAAAAGTTTCAATATAGACTAGCAGAAAACACTGGCAAAAGCATATTCAACAAAGGAGCTGATATAGAGACATAAATAAATGTTATGACTAGTTAATGATAATATAAAGTCAACAAAAATTCAAAACTATTTTGACATAAATTTTAGGAATTTATTTATATGCACATACACAAAATGATCAATATTATTTGTCATTAAAAAAATGCCAGCAAAATTCCAGTGAGATAGCACTGCATTTATTTTAGAAAGACACCATCTCATAAGAACTTCAAATATTTGCTAAAATTGGTAAAAAAAAAAAATTGACAAGCAAACTAGGCATTTATTGCTAAGAGCATGAAGTGATTGTAGTTTTCAAAAACGGTTAATGAGATTGTGAAACATTATAACCTTAGAAATCAGTTAGCATTAATCTTAAAAAAATTAGCCAGAGAAGATTAATATGCATACTTAACACAAATTTGTGTGCCAGTGATAATTATATTATCACAGTAGTTTAAATATGTAAACAACCCACAAAGTCACCCAAATTAAAATAAAAGAAAGAAAGAAGATGGACTTACTGCTGAATTAAACAAGACTTTCAAAGACTTAACAATTATCTCTCTCACACTATTCAAGGCAATACAAAAGTAATTCTACCAAACTCCTTTTTGTAATATGGAGGGTCCTGTTGGGGCTTTTGTCCCACACGGTACCCCACAACTGTTTAGCCCCAAAGAAAATCACACATTGGTCTATAAGCTGATTGACCCATTAGCTCAAGCCTCTCACTGGCTAACTCTCACATCTTGATTAACCCATTTTTCTGATCTATGTTAGTCATGTGGCTCAGTACCTTTTTTCAGTGGGCAGATCACATCCTTCTGCTTTGGTGATCTGGGCAGGAGTGGAGGAATCAACTTTCTCCTTCTCAGAATTCTCTTGTTTTCACTACATCATTTCTACTTCCTGTCTGTTTTTTCCACCTATATTTCCTGCCTGGCCAGTCAGTGTTTATTTATAACATGATTGACAGATCACAGACAATTCTCCCGCACCACCTTTTCAAAGCCATTGTTATACTGATAATTACATAAATGCACAAAATAAGGTAAATATATATCTGTTAGACATGTATGCTGAAAATTTAAATAAAAGATTTGGAAACTGAAATTAAAAGTACCATGGCCAACTTACTTCATTTCAGGATGAAAGAAAAGATGGTTCAATATATACAGATCAATAAGTCTAAAATTGCATGTAGACGTAAAGACATAAGTCATGTGATCACCTCAATAGGTACAGAAAAATCTTTGACAAAATTGAGTATTTTTGCCATAAAAGTTATAAGAAACAAGGAATAAAAGGCATTTTTCTCCATATAATAACTATATATGAGTAATCTATAGTCAATGCACTAAATAGAGAAAAACTCAAAAGATTTCCTCTGAAATTAGGAATGAGGCAAGAGGATATGTTTTGTGTCTTGGCCAATTATAGATCCCTGTCAATCACTTTCTAGTCCAATCAGTAGCTTTTCTGATAAGGATTGAGTATGACAATCTGATCAGGATTGAGTACGTCATATGGGCATGACAAGTCATTAGGAGTCCATTTAATGCTATGTTTGATCAACAAAATAGTTGTAGTAGGGTCTCCCTTAGGGCCTATATCTTGTGCAGCATATATATTTGGTCCGACAGTGCTACCAGGTGTAGTTTCATCTTGTGAAACTAAAATTAAATCCAGTCAGAACGTGGTTGATTCTTCCCATGTTTGTGGCACTAACTTATCAATGGACATAGCTTACCAGGTTTGCCACACAGCTGAATAAAATTCTCACTTGCCACACAGCTGAGTAAAATTCATAGATACTTTTCTCATTTGATAGCAATGCTAGCGCCTTCTAGCACTATGAAAACTAGGCAGTAGAGCTGAAGCTTTTGGCAGAGTGCCAGATTGATTCCTCCATGTTCTCTAACTCGGGTGAGTGGTGTCTTCTGCACTAGGGTCTTACCAACAACTTCTGGAGGGTAACCAGGAGCAATGCCAATATCCTGTAGTGTTTGTGGTTCTATGACACCAAACTGGCAAACAACTACAAAAGAAATTGCTCATTGACCTTTTCATTTGTTAGATTAGGATCTAATAGGCACATTGTTGCTATTTGACAAGATACCTTCATTTTAGCATGTGTGTGCGTGTGTGTGTGTGTGTGTGTGTGTGTGTGTAGGAAGTATAAGATTTCCTGTGAAAGTATGTTGCAATAGATTTGAGTATAATAATCATCCTATTTGTCCTGTTTTAACAGGGCAAATTTGATAATGCTATTTGGTTTGAATGCATTAATGGTTATTAACTCCAAATTACTAAGAATGCATTAATGTGACATTAGGAAAGAAATAAAGCATCCCCCAGGACTCATTTTATCCAGAGCAAATCCAGAATGGAATTATCTGCTTCATGCTGTCTGTGTCCTTCATCCTCCATATGTCTGTTCTGTGCATCTGAACCAGCGCATGCCTGAAGACTGTCCTGTGACTCCGACTCTGCACTCTTGCATGTGCTTGAGTGTATGTGTGTTGTGTAACTTTGTTTTGCCATGTTCTTGTCTATGTGCATCGATCTCTGTCTCTGTAACTGTGTTTTGGACAAAGGGCTTCACTTTATTTACAGAACAACCCAGAAAGCCTCACTTGGAAAAGGGACCGGATACTTTTACAGAAAACTGTAAGACAGTTTTTCAAGGGATTAAATCACTGGCTCCAACTGTTCCCAACTGACCCAGAAAACAAACGGTACTATAAACATAATTGTTTAACAACTGATATACGTAAGTGAATATTCATTTTAGAAGGTTGCTTTTACCCTCTTTGTTTGCTTGCTGCTTTCAGCAAATGATGCATTGTTCTGGGTCAGGGGCATAGAAGAGTACATAATTTAAGATTGTAGCTATGCATTAGCTTAGATTCTAAAGTTGATTACATAGGAAATCTAAGGCAAGTAAACTTGATTAGAACATTGTTCTTTTAAAGGCAGGTTAAACAAATAGGCTGAGTACACATAGGATGGCAGTCTCGGGTCTTAAGTAACCTCAGCATGTATTATTAACTCAGACTGTGAGATTCAGCAAAAGTTCCAGTCTCTTCAAGCATATTTTCATAATATTGCATTGCTTCAACTACCCTCTTCCTGAAGAATCTTATTTAGTTTTGCAATGTTGTTGGAGGTACCTGTCTTAGTCCCCTTTCTTGTTTCTGTTTTATCATACTCTGACAAAAGCAGTTTAGGAGAGAGAAAGTTTATTTGACCCCAAAAGTCCAGGTTATAGTCCATCATTATAAAGAAGTCAAAGACTGTTCATATCACATTTATGGTCAAGAACAGAAAACAGTACATTAATGCAATCATGCTTAGCTTGCTTTCTGCATTCTTTACAGTTCGTGATCTACTGCCTAGTCAATACCCCAAACCACAATTCTGTAATTAAGATGGATCATTCTGTATCAATTACGACAATCAAGGCAATTCCACACAGATATGTGCCGGGTCAACCTAATCTAGATAATCTCCCATGGAAAGGTCTTTTCCAAGTGATTTTCGAGTATATCAACTTGACAAAACTAACCATGACAGTGGTTAGCATGAAATATAGACCAAGTCTACTTCAGAATAGACACTATGTTCTTTCCAATATACTATGTAAATTTTTACAGTATAATTGAAATAAAAACAAAACTTTTGCTATTTGCCAAAACATTTTATCCATTATAAATATTTGCTGTAGGAAGTCTTACAGCCAGTGGTTACCCGCCCACTGGGGCTTGGCCTCTTATACTATATATGCCGATGTAGAACATGCATCCGGCCTCTTTTCTTGCCTTTGGGCAAAGAAATGCCCATGCCTCAACCATTGACAAGATACATGATATCCAGAAATGGATAAGCAGGACTGTCAAATCTTGCCAAGACAGATATGACGGTATTGAAAATTTTCCTTCCTCTGAAAATGGTAGGTCAGGTATTCTAGGCCTTAGCCAAAGTTGGTTTCTTCAGTATTACAAATGGGACTTGGGTGATTGCCCAGGTAGCCAGTTGTCTCTGTCATTTGTTGCACATTTTTGGAAGTTGCTCAATTGCACTTTTTGCTTACTCACGTAATATTATTTCCCTTCTCGGATCCTCGACAGGGTTGAAGACTAGATAGTTGTAGTTACTTTCCTCTCATGACTTGGCCAAGTTATTTATTATATATACAAAACTTAAACTAGTTAGAACAGGATAATTATTAAATA
This sequence comes from Microtus oregoni, assembly GCF_018167655.1. Lineage (NCBI taxonomy): Eukaryota > Metazoa > Chordata > Mammalia > Rodentia > Cricetidae > Microtus > Microtus oregoni. The sequence goes on from NW_024543070.1 coordinate 6,214,296, forward strand.
TATTTTTTCTTATTGTATATAATTTTGTATTTGGCTTGGAACTCTCTTATTAAACAAAAGGGGGAGGTGCTATAGGAAGTCTTACAGCCAGTGGTCACCTGCCCGCTGGGGTGTGGTCTCTTATACTATATATGCCAACGCAGAGCATGCATCCCGCCTCTATTCCGGTCTCTGTGTACCATTTGTGGATTTTGGTTTCTGATCTCTGTTCAAGCAGAGGATTCTGATTGGTGAGTCTACCCCTAAATAAATAACCATCTACTTCTCAATTCTGAGCTAGTGTGGGATTTCTTTTAAGCATCCTTCTTCAAATATTTAAAGTTTTAAATTATTTTTATGTAATCTTTTCTAGTTTTTTTTTTTCTTCCAAGAGGAAATAAATGTTATTTCAGACTTTAGCATCATGACCTTGCTATACTTTTCTGGTTGTCAGAAATTGTTATTATTTTTCTCTTTATGCCTGAGTAGTTTTATATTGCTTTATTCTTAAACTAAAATTGCTGAGAATCTGGGTGAAGAAATAAAGTCCATTGTGTTGAGGTAGCCATTACTCTGCAAGTGAAAGTCACTAAGCAAACAAAGGAATAATTATCTAACATCCTTTCAGGAATAGAAGACCTTAAGAAAGTAGAATAAAACTAAACTTTTCATAGTTCATTTTACTCTTAGTTTGCAAATGAAGTATGTCTTGATTTTTCAAAACTAGGTTATGTCAGTGACTTCCTGCAAATTTACTACATTTGGATAATACCACATAATTCATGCATTTATAATGGTGGTTGAAATCTTCCTTTATCGATTTTCAAAGTATAGACATCCATAAATTATTGACCATTGTAACAAATATCGCAAAATAATCACATATGTGGCTGAGATTAACAGAATAGAATATTATTAATTATTTGAAAAATAAGCTATTATAATTCCTTAAGCTAGGATCAGTATCTTTAATTATCCCTAATATTTATATGTCTTCAGAGAATATGTAGCAAAATAATGCATTTCTAAACATTAAGCAGCATATTTTGTTTAGGGATATTGCTTTTTAAGGTCAAAATATAAGAAAACTAAACATAGCGCACGCCTTTAATCCCAGCACTCGGGAGGCAGAGGCAGGCGGATCTCTGTGAGTTCGAGGCCAGCCTGGTCTACAAGAGCTAGTTCCAGGACAGGAACCAAAAGCTACGGAGAAACCCTGTCTCGAAAAATCAAAAAAAAAAACTAAACATAATATAAAATGATTAATAATGTTTCATAACCTTTGGTCTTCATCTGCTACAAATACTAACCATGATAATAAACAGGTCTACTAATATTTAGCTGAAAATCATTTCAATTAACTCAGGGAATTTTGATAACTACACATCCATTTATACATATGCATACATATATATTTTTAAAATACACACCAACATATATATGAACATCATCATAGTTATGATGTAATAAAAATATTGGCTACAAAATGTAAAAATTTAGGGTTTGTAATAACTGTAACCATTTGGCACTTTACTACTAACATATGTTTAAAACAACTCTTGGGCTACACAGATTAATAGAAATGGGTTAGATCAATATGTAAAAGCTAGTCAATAAGAAACTGAAACTAATGGGTCAGGCAGTGTTTAAAAGAAAAAAAAAACTTGGATAAGTACAATTGTAGGAATACTTTTCCTCAAATAGTTATACTGACAAGGAATATGAGATTCAGGATCAAAGGATCACATATTAGACAACCACATCTAATGTAGACTAGTTAGTACACATGAGGAGTCTTGATCATGGGGGTGAGTATAATATCCCGTACTTCCTGGAAAGGTGAGGGATGGAGAACAGGCTGATCACAGAATCTGGGAGCATATCCACATTTCCTCTATGTAAAATAAAGCCTTTGTCAGTCACTGTGAACCAGACAACTAGAGAGGTGCATGTATTTCTTTGCCTAAAAATGAGATAGACAGATATAGAAACCTAGGATTTTCTTGTAACTATTTTTGGAAGCTAGTTTTGATATTAAGAATGTAGGATGGAAATAATAGACATCTGTATGTAACTGATAATGAGGCGATATTATCAGTTTCAGGGAGCCTTTGCTTCAGCACAGCAGAACCTCAGAGTAGCATTGTGCCATCCTGATTTCAGGAATCTGCGTGCAGCAGGCATCTGAGGGCAGGCTATTCTGTTCCTCTGCTTGAGCTGTCTATGAATCCCTTTCAAGTCAATTCGTTGCTCTAATAAAAAGAACAAATTTAAAGTATATTTACAGAGTAGTTCTAAAATCTTAGGAAAAGTGTCTTAAGTAATGCGTGCTTGTTTTCCGAAGTGGATTGTTAGTGAGGTCACTTGTTCGCAGGTCTAGAAAGCACATTTCTCTAGACAGTTGTCCTTAAGAAACAGACTCTGTGGGGCTCTATAGCACACGACTTGGCATCCTTGACATTGTGAATGAAAAGTCTCTTATAAAATCCTAGACACACAATAACTTTTCCAAGACTTTCAGGTATGTTCAGGGCCTCATAAAATGAGGCTTATAATGTCTTGTTGTTGGGTCTCTTAAGAACCTAGGTGACATTAGCCTTAAAAAAATAGATTCTGTAAAGATTTTTGAGATTATATAAAAATTTTAAATTATTTACGGGGCATTCATATCACTGCATTTATAAGGCATCATGAAATTATGCTACCAGGGCCAGCGAGGGAACGGCTCTAAAGGGGTCACACAGTTCTTACTTTTGCTTTAATGAGAACACGGGCTGCATTTCAAGTGGCATTTACAGTGGATTGTGCATGTTTTCAGCACTATTAACTGTCTTGTGAAGTGAAAGCCACACGACGGTATTGATACAATATGTTCAACAGGAAAAAATAAAACTGAGATTGATGCTTTCAATCTTTTTACCAAGAGAACATCTATTGTGTGTGTCCCGAAGAGATGCATCACAGAGCGTAAGATAGGTGAGAGAGTGTCTCATTTCCATCACTGCTGGAAGATTCGTAAATAGGATTCCACTTTAGGCCACAGCTGGAGAACATTATTACCAATGGAATTCGAAAACATTACCGATGGAATTTGAAAACGAGTTCAGAGTCAGATAAAAAAGGGGAATTTTTCTTCCTTTGAAGATCTGCAAACAAACACCAGAAAATCTGTCTCACAGAATTGGGAGAAATTCTCCATATTATGTAGCCAAAAAGAGATAAATGTGGTTACAATGTTTCAAGGCCTGACCAAAGTATTGTGAAACTTCTCTGGATCCATCACAAGCTACAGCCTGCCTTTGGTGGGTAAAATCCCACCAGGTCAGGTTCTCTGGCACTAAGGAGTGGCAGTTAAAGGTGCAGTTGGGTTCAGGGTTCTTGGATGTTTCTAAGTTCCTTAGCTTAATATCTAAACCGTAATATTGAAAGCTACCCAGTTTTTTCATTTTCTTAATCCCACACAAGAAGTCTAGCTCAAGTTGGGCATATACTCCCTCTTTTATCCTGTCCTCCATACTAGGGTAGCTATAAATAGGAGCTCTGATACCCACCTCTAATCTATGAACGCCAAAGTGACATTTTTAGTGATTAAAATAAGACTCTCTGAATGGCTTACCTTTTTTTCTTTGTCCACTTACCCTTTCTTTTGGTTCCCTTTTCAAATATGGAGACACTATGGTAGCTCTGGCTGTCATGCTTCTAACCATGAAGTCTAGACAGTCCTTGAACTTGTCATTGTTTTCTTGTCTCATTCTCATAAGTTCTGGGGTGATAGGAATGTGCCATTTGGCACAGCTTAAGGTGCTTCCTGGAGTGCTTGCAGATGAGGACAGAATTCTCTTTAAAATGATCTGCTAATCCCTTCTGTCTTTGGATCCAATTGGCACAAGTACTTTCTTTACATTGTACTGCCATGGCTCCACCCACCACAGCCATTGTCGAATGCTTTTACCCATTTTGATCTATTTTCTTTACCTTAGATAAATCTATCTCATGGCTTATGGTTCTTCTGACCAGGTCAAATTCCCTCTTGTTTGACATGTGAGTCTTTATATCATGATACCTTTCAGTGTTAGAAATTTAATTTATATCAATTTTCTATTTCACTAGACATGTTGGTCAGTTTTTGACACCAGCTAGAGTCACCTGGGAAGAAGAAACCTCAATTGAGGAATGGCCTCCAATTCCATCAGATTGGTCTGTGGGCATATGTGGGGAATTTTCTTGATTAGTGATTAATGTGGGAGGACTCAACCCACTGTAGGCAGTGCTGTCCTTGTGCATGTGGACCGACTTTTGTAAGAAAGGTAGCTGAGCAAGCCAGTAAGTAGTGATCTGTGGTTTCTGCTTCAAGTTGTTTCTTCAACTTCTGGCCTTGGTTTCCTATTACTGGTTGTCAACTTGACTGCATATGGAATGAACACAATCCAGAAATGAGGCACACCTGTGAGAGACTGTTTTGCTTGGTTTGAAGTGGATGCATCCACTCCTTGTCTGAACCCTTGAAGTAGGAAGATACACATCTTTGATCCAGATCTTGAGGTAGGAATATATATCTTTATTTAATCTGGGCCATGACTTCTGCTTGAAGTTTACCAAGGGCAAAGAGGAAAGACACATTTTCTCTTTCCCTGCGTGCTCTCAGCGTGTCTTGATAGTACATTCATTCCTTCACTGACATTGGAGCCTATTTCTTTGGGATTCCAGCAGATATTGCAGAACAGTAGAGACATGCAGCCTTGTGGACTGAGAAATGACTGTATTATTGAGCTTCCCATTCACAATCACCCATTGTTGATTAGTTGGCCTGCAGCCTGTAAGTCATTCCAATAAACCATGTGTGTGTGTGTGCGTGTGTGTGTGCGTGTGTGTGTGTGTGGGTGTGTGGGTGTGCGTGTGGGTGTGTGTGTGCGTGTGTGTGTGTGCGTGTGGGTGTGGGTGTGCGTGTGGGTGTGTGTGCGTGTGCGTGTGTGTGTGTGCGTGTGTGTGTGCGTGTGTGTGTGCGTGTGTGTGTGCGTGTGGGTGTGCGTGTGTGTGGGTGTGCGTGTGGGTGCATGTGTGCGTGTGTGTGTGCGTGTGTGTGTGCGTGTGTGTGTGCGCATGTGGGTGTGTGTGTGCGTGTGTGTGTGCGTGTGTGTGTGTGCGTGTGTGTGTGCGTGTGTGTGTGCGTGTGTGTGTGCGTGTGTGTGTGCGTGTGTGTGTGCGTCTGTGTGTGTGGGTGTGCGTGTGGGTGTGTGTAGTGAAAGATTCATTCTATAAATTACTCTAGAGCACATTGACTAATACAGTCATGTATTGTAGCCTATGAGATAAATAAACCCTTTCCTTCCCCATGTTAGTTTTATCACACCAATAAAAAGCAAATAAAAGCACTGGATATCAAAATATTAAGCATTAAGGTTTTTTTTTCCATTTTATATTTTTACTACTTAACACAGTAATGAAACAGAATACAACATTAGTTTATATTCTTAAATGAATATTAATATTCATTTGTATTAATTCCATGAACATAAAAATATTCAAATGATAAAGAAACATAGACGAAGGGTAATTGAACAGAAAGTAAGAGAAAACTTTGTAGGGAATTCTGAGGGATTAAAAGCTTTCTGAATAAGCTAATGAATTGAGGTGATGGGACTGTAGCATACATTTTTTTTCAAAAGGCTTTCTCTGGTTACTGGTTAGCTAGTCATGTGTGTTTCCAACTACTGCTCCCTTTTTCCTCTTGTTGACATAAATTGTTTCATGTGACAATATATATTAGATATGATTACTTTGTTACTGATTGCTTGGGCCTGAGCTGAGTATTTCCAGGTTCTTGGTCTTTTATTGAGGAATGAAATGAAAAAAAATCAAATTGAAAGATAACAAGAAAATGCTTCAAAGCAAGTGATAGAACACATCAATGCTCTGTCAAGATTGACACCAGGCCATTTGAGTGAGGGACACTGAACAGTTCTGATTACTGTTTGTGGCTTCCTTTTATGCAGTTCAAGGGTAGGAGTTTTTTCGCTAAGGGGCACAGAACCATGGCTCTCTGAGAAAACTGTATCATGTAAGTCTTTGCTGACTGCACGTAGGTGCATTCCCATAATGCATCTGATTGTAATCATCTGTATCCCCAATTATGATAGTGAATAGGGGATTATCTCTAAAAGTTCATGCTGGGAACATGTGTTACCTTACAGGGCATATAATCCAAATCATTTCAGGCCAAGTCAGCCTGTCTCTTAAGGTTACAGGGTGTGTTCTTGAAAATGTTTGATTGGAAATAGATTGTTACCAATGGGTGGCTAAAAGAAGTGACTTGCTTCTTTGTAGGAATCAGGTGTGTGATCCATCCTGATGAAAGTGAGAACTCTCAGATTTTGAACACCTTGCTATATGCATTGTTAAGAGAGCAATGTGTGTACCCATGCTCAATCCTGGGTTGTTAAACCAGTCTGCCTCGGCTTGTTAACAACACCTAAGCAGAGTCAAAAAAAAAAAAAAAAAAAAAAGAACATTGGACTGGAAAATGTAGCATATAGGTCGAGTTCTTGCCTAGCATTTGAGAGAACTTGGGTTCAACCAGTAATATAACAAAACAAAAATTTCAGTTTTTAAAAAATTATCATTTACCCCATCTCCATCTCATATGACAACTATTTCATCAAGAAAAATTATCTCTCCTGTTTCTCTTTATCTCTGAATCTCTCACAGATAAATATTTGGTCCCAAAATTAGAGCAAAACTTTAATCTTTTCAATGCTTTGCAAAAGAATGTAACCTAAATACATCTCACCAAATTAGTCCTTCTTAATACCACTGAGTTGTACCGAGTTCCCTATGATATACCATCTCCCTTGAGGAACTAGGTCATTAAACCCAATTTTATCTGTCTCCTGGGGGAATTATTGAAGGACTTTGACTGAGACCATTTCCATTAGAAAGACTATTTAAGCCCCTGTAAGGTCAAGCACAGCAGAATCTCCCAGACTAGCATATGCAGTGAGGCTGAATGGAAACAGCTACACTGCTTGGAGAGGACAAGAACAGGCGAGATTTGAAAACTGAAGTCTTCTTCCATGGTTGTGCTATGGCGAATGCGAAGTATTTATAGAGGATAAATAATAATAATATAACAGAATAATGTCTCCTGAATTTATGAGAAAGTTAGAGACTCATTTTTTTGCCTCTTTTACATTTTTACAGCTCAATGCAAATTACTTATTAAGTATACTTACCTCAGATTTTTTTTAATTGATAGATACAGAAATACAATAAATGGAGTTTTCAGGAATAATATATAATAAATGTCCTTTTCTATTAGAAAGAATTGTGGTTTTCTTAGCTTAAAAACTGGTATGCAATGATGATATTTGCCTAAGGCTGAGAGATTTTTGAGTAAACATGGTAGATCTGTCATGTTCTGTGTATTGTTTATGTCTGGATACTTTCATGTGTTAAGATTTATTCAGCCTTATAAGAGTGGAAACTTATTTTGTGGTGTTTTGTATCAGATAACCATTTAGGAGCTTCACCGTAGAGTAGACTAATTCTTCCTCTTTCGCTAGTCCTTTAAAAGTCTGCAGTTCTTCCTCTAAGAGTGAGTCGTGTGAGAATTCCTCATCAACATTGACGTGTCATGCTAACTGGAACTGTCATCATTTATGACTTCTTTAGGCAAGCATATTGTTGAGATTCATGGGTGTGGCTTCCTTGCTGTATCTAGAAGATACAATCTTGCAGTGGAGGGACTTCCTGGTTATCTAGCTCCTACAATCCTCTGTCCCCTCTTCTGTAATATTCCCTAAGCATTAGGTGTAGGATTTGCAAGTAGATGTAATCATCTGGAGCTGGGTATCCTTGTCCTCAGATAGAAATGAGTGATACTACTGTACCGTTATGGATATCTTGTCCTGTTGTCATTGTGGGCTGTCGACATTCCTGACTGATTCATACTGGCATACTGACTGATCATCGGGTGCTAGCATAGCACTTTCTGCTACCATGAACTCCAGTCCACAGAAGCTGTGGAGTCAGATACACATCAAATCATCTGAGTCCTATGTTTAAAGTGTGTTTGGCTTTCAGCAATCAGGATTTACCTCAGCAATCAGGATTTACCTTAAAGTTGTGGAAGGAAAACAAGGGCAACAGCAATGCCCTCTATAAATAGATGGAAGTGACTTAGACTTCCTTGACCAACAACTTGAAAGAGAATTTCTCCTGCCTGACACTGGGGATTTTCTTAGATACCATCTAAGTGTGAGGTTATTACTATCCTAAGTGGCATAACTTCTTTAAGAATATATATGCATATGCTTTATGTATTATATGTAATTTGTGTAAATACAAAATGACTCCTTAAAGCTTTATCAAACAACATTAGTGTTATTTGTCCCCCTTGCCACATTTTTTCCCTGTATTATCTTTCCACTTCTCCAATTAATGCCTGCTCACCATTTTTCTTGTTTTCCCTTTAATATACCCTGTATCTTGTTATCCCTCTCTCAAGCACCTGCCCCATCACCACAGTCCCTTTTTACTTTTAAGGTTTCTGTGATTACTCCATGTTATAGACTAGCTAAGGTCTGACCAATTTTAGTAAGGAGCCACACATATGAAAGAATATGCGTCATTTGTCTTTCTGGATGTTTGTTAATTCACTCAATCTAGTATTTTCTAACTCTACCCATTTGTTGGAGAATTTACAATTTCATTTTTTTTTACAGTTGAAGAAAATTCCACTATGAGTCATTATCACATCTTTGTTATCCATTACCCTATTGAAAAAAGGTTAAGGTGTTTCCATTTCTCAGCTGGTGTGAATAAAGTGGCAAAGAACATTGCTGAGCAAATATCTGTGTGAGATGCCCAGTCCTTTCGACATAGACCAGGAGTGGTAAAGCTGGGGCATATGATAGATTTATTTTTACCTTCTTGAGAATTCTCCATGCTGATTGCCAGAGTGGCTGGACCAGTTTTCAAAGCCATTAATAGTGATTTGGAACTCCAATCTTCCCATATGTTTGCTAGTATTGTTGTTTTCCTTTCCTCCCTTCCTTCCTTCCTCCCTCCCTCCCTCCCTCCCTCCCTTCCTTCCTTCCTCCCTCCCTCCCTCCCTCCCTTCTTTCCTTCCTTCCTCCCTTCCTCCCTCCCTCCCTCCCTTCTTTCCTTCCTTCCTCCCTTCCTCCCTCCCTCCCTCCCTTCTTTCCTTCCTTCCTTTCTCCCTTCTTCCCTCCCTCCCTTCCTCTCTCTCTCCCTCCCTTCCTTCCTTCCCTTCCCCCCTCCTTCCCTCTTCCTTTCTTTCTATTTTATTATTGGTTTGTAGAAAGGCTATTGAATTTGTGCTTGATTTTGTATACTGTCACTTGGTCAAAATTGGTGATCATTTCTAGAAATTTTCTGTTAGACTGTTTGGCATCTCTTACGGATAGTGTCATATCATTTACAAATGTAAATAGTTTGATTCCTTTTATCCGTTTAATTTTCTTGCATTGCCTTATTGGATGGTGTTTTGGACTCTATATAAAGGTAGTGGGGATAGTGCACAGTCCTGTCTGGTTCCTGACTGTAATGGGATTGCTTCCAGTTTTTCTCCATTTAGGATAATGGCTAGGAAATGCAAGCAACCAAGATGTACTCCAGAGGTGAGCAGACAATGAAAATGTATTGCAGATATACATGGACTATTAGCTGTTAAGAATAAAATTGTAATGTTGGCTGTGAGTTTGTCATATTTAGCTTTTACTATGTTGAGGTACATTTCTTCAAGACCTGGCTGGCCTTCAAGTTACTATGGAGACCTAGTTGGCCTCCCAATTTGCAGGAAACCACCTGCTTCTGCCTCTTAGTGGTGCATTAAAAATGTAGGCCACCATACCTAACTTTATATAAACCTTTTTCTCAAATGGTCTACCCCAGGTATTTCACAGGAATAAAAATACACGGTAACTTGATTAAAGATAAGCAAAATTAGCATTCAGTTTTTCAGTCTAATTAATCACAACCTATGTTCAAATTGTCAGAGGTACCTTATAGCTAAACATCAGTCAGTATAGACACAGAGCGTATCTATCACTATGTAAAACTCTATCAAAAACAATACTACCATAGACAGCTTCCATTAAGGATAGACATTTTAAGCGCTATTATAAAAATGAAGGATTTGTGAGATGAAATTAATTGCTTTCAATGAAAAAACTGTTAGGTAAAAGTATGATTTGATGAATTTTCCTCAAGCAGTCTGTGCTGGTGTGTGAAATCAAATCATTGCCTTCTAGAATACCCTGCTACTTAGAGTATTCTTTTTATAGACATGAAAAATTTTACTAATGTTTTGATAAGGTAAATTGAATAACAAAATTAAAAAACTCCATTAAGTATCAGAACACAGAATAATTAAGTCAGATTAAAAATCTGAGGATCACAACTATATCTAGAAGGTTACGCACACATAGAACTGAGGGTTTTTTATAAAATGTGTGCTGTACAGATAAGGTGTCTAACTCTGTTTTTCTGTTTTTTCAGGCTCTTTTCACAACATTGGATTGTATTCAAAAGCAAAGGCAGCAAGTTCACTTGTATTTATCAGAGGACAGAGTTCAAATCTCGTTTGAAAATGGAAGATCTTATTTCAGTCAGTTGGCATATACTCACAGAAATCATACTGAGTGTTGAATCTTTTGATAGATTCTTAATAGAGGGAATGCTAGCAGGAAGGAGGAGAGCCTTGGGTGGTCGGGACAGGTTATTGTGGATAACTGGTAATAATTTAAGCGAAGGAATAAGAATGGGAGGAAACACCCAGAACTACAAATAACTGTATCTTGCTGCTCTGTGATAGCAACTCCCTGCATGCATTATGAGAGATGGTAAGCAGATGTGCAGAGGAAACCTGCCTGCCTTTGATGTGAGTCCTAATCAGAGAGAAAAGCAGAAAATCCTCTCTGAATGTGGACCACATTTCATCACAGTGGAACACGTTTTCTATAATTAATTGAAGACAACTTGTGACTCTTTTCAAAGTTACCTGTGGAACTTAGAGAAACAGAATCCATGAATGCTGTAGAGGAATGATTCATTTAAGGATGCCATTAAAGGTGGGCTGAAAACCCGTCTGGGAGGGCTTACATTCTGGCTCAGGGGCAGGTTAGTTATTCAGCCTGGGACTTGTGGATCTCAGTCAGTCTGTAACACTGCCCTCACCCACAATATCCAGTTCATGGAACTGACCTAAAGCACTCTAAGAGGGCTGTATTTGAAGTATATTTTTATAGCTCATACATAATCCATCTTTTTAACAATTCTACAAGGGGTGGAATGAATGCATCTAAAGAACTAAAGTCAGAGATGAAAAGCTACAGAATAATTTAAGAGTATGTGAGAGAGGAAGAAAGTACATTGACATGGCACTGGAAGGGTTGATTCTGTATGAATTCTGTCAGGATTGACAGAAGAAGTGATAAGAAATGAAGATGAAAAAGTAGTTTATATTCAACAACGCAAGAACTTCTGGGAGATGGATTCTTAATATTATATTTAAATTGTACCTAAGAGGGAGTCAAAACTCTTACATTCTTGATTCTCTGATATATAAATAGAAAGACGAGAACGTGGGTAGATATTAAATACACTTAGTTAAAGTAAGAGAACACTGAATAAACTTTTAGTTTAGGTTTTAATCCTTGATTAGTTGAGAAACCACAAAGGTTTTCAGCTGTTCCTTGCTCCTCCTCCTCCTCCTCCTCTTTTTCTTCTTCTTCTTCATCATCTTCTGCTTTTGAGATTGCTTGTTCTTATGTCTCCCAGACTGGCCTCATATTTGCAACTCTCCTGCCTTAGCATCTGAAGGACTATGAGTACATGAACATCTAACTACTGTAAAAGTTTTATATCAGGAAAATGATGTAATGATTTTTTTTTCCAAATTATGTCTCACAGTGCTATGTAGGATGACCTGAGTTAAAATAAAATGTAAACGGGGAAATTACTGCAGAGGCTAATGTGATATTCTAGAGAAATGTTGTCAAATTCTTTGAGTGAGAATGCTGAGAATTAATGGTAAAAGCATTTCTTGTGGGAGGAGAATGTCATCAGGCGGGAAACAAAGATGAGATAGGCCAAATAGGTGACTTCATATGAAAAAAAATAGTGAAAATTTGTCCAAATTACTTTAAATCTATTTTAATTTTAAAAGTAACTACTCAAGATGAATATAAGGAGCTTGACTGAAGTCAACATTTCAACTGTATCTGTGTATCATAATATCATATTTTATACTTTAAGTATGGACAGTATACTAGGAATACCTAACTTTATTACTTTTGTAGCTTTCTAGCCACCTAGTATGTATATTTGCTACTCGGGCTCTCAAAGTGTCCTCTTGTGATTATTCACTTGAAAAACACTTTTAGGAATCTGCCCGCTCTTTACAGGGCAACATGATCCTATCTCCAACAAATCTTTATTGAAATTATGGTTAAATAAATAAATGAATGAGCATCTAGCCATGAGGAAGAGCATTTGGGGAGCCCTGGGATTTCTAGGGGATACATAACTAAACTTTGAAGTAGGTCATGACCTTGGAATTATGTTGAAGTTTTCAGTTTCAAGACACTAACAGTGATTAGAATAACTTGAATGACTTTATTCTCAGGATTTACTTTGTCTTTTTGTGAAAAGATGGATTTGTAATTAATTTCTTTCTATGCAGCATCATTTCATAATAGGTCAACATAGAGTTTCCATAATTGACAAGAACTTTGTAGATCTTCTAGATTTTTTTTCCCAATATAGGGTTTCTCCATGTAGCTCTGGCTGTTCAGGAACTTGCTCTGTAAACTAGGGTGGCCTCAAACTCACAGAGATCCTCCTGACTCTGCCTCTCGAGTGCTGGGATTAAAGGTGTGTGTCACCACTGCCCAGCTAGATCTTCTAGATTAAGAAGGTAAATGAGCTCTTTATTCACATACCACCAGGAAACACCATTTGATAAGATACCAATCTTAGAAAGTCACCTTTGGATGACAAAAATCTGGTGCTCACACTTAAATGTCACAATTTTTCCAGCAGGATTTGAGAATATAGTCTCTTGACAAGTAAAATGGGGTAGGAAAGTTGGGCACAACACCTCCCAAACCTTAGTCTTAGAGAAGGAATATCCCAAGAGCTGCCAGTCTCCTGTCTTAGATCCCATTGCTCCTTAAAACTACCTTTTGAGAGTAAGCAAGATGGCTTAGCAGGTGAAAGCAATTGCTTTGAAAGCCTGTCTTTCTGAGTTGCATCCCCTGAACCTAGGGCAGAAGAAAACCAACTTTAAAATTATACTCTCTTTCTTGCACCTGTGCATGGTGTGGTAGCATGTCTAGTCTCCATGTTCATTAGTTTCTCTCTCTTTGTATATATGTCTGTGTCTGTCTCTCTTCCTCTCTGTCCTCTGAGTTTCTCTCTCTCTCTCTCTCTCTCTCTCTCTCTCTCTCTCTTCATCTTTCATTTCTTCCCTCGGTTTGTCTCTCTGCATTTCACTTTCTGTGTATCATTCAATTTTAAAACCTTTTCATAACATGCTCCATGAAACTTCACCTAATCATAGGTGATCTCAAGTTATAGTTTTCTCACAAGTTTGCCACCAGTCAGCTTTTTACAAGCCCTGGTTGTGTCTACTCATATGGCCAGTTCCTTCAGGAAAGGACAAACAAATGGCTACCCATGATTAATTTGTTCATGGGAGCATGTACTTGGTTGATTATGAATTTGTCAGAAAGAAATATAAATCACCTTTTCCATAGAGCTCATCTTTATTGCAGTAATTGCACTGAAGGTTAGTGAATACTGTATGGTAAATACCATGCAATGTTTCACTCATTTTAATGATCTAGTCTTTTGTTTCAGATAGAGCATAGCCCCGAAGAATGAAATAAAACCCAGATTTTGCACTACTTGTTTCAGTGGATTGCTTCACACTAGGGAGACGTAAAATAAGCACTTTTAAAAAGCAATGGTTATAAGGGAATTTTATTTTATTCTTTTGACCACATAAAATTTAATTTCCTTCCAGATTTGTTGTTGAGATTCTTTGTTTATTTGAGTTTGCCAGTCTATTTAAATTTCATGATACTGCTTGCAAGCATGACATTTATTAATATTTCACTACATTTTCTTTATTTTTGTTTTATTTATCTTTTGATGATTATGGGGCCAAAATAAGAACCCAAAACAGGTTATCTGGTGTTAACGTTGAGTACTTGACAGTACACTGACAGTCTCAGTGTAGTAGTTCTTAAACTCTGAGAATAGCATCAAATAATAGCATATGATATATGAAGATAATAATTGACTAGGCAAGATACAGTAATGGCTTCTAGTTTTCAAAGTTTGCAATATTTAACATGTTTTTAACTATTAATGAACCTTCAGTACCTACTCTGGTGTGTGTGGGGGGCGTGTGATCTGAAATTTGTGGAGGGAGTTATATAAAGTTATTTACCACTTCACAATTATTGTAGATTCTACTCCTTAGAAACAGGTAGTGTGATTAATCTTGTAGGAAAAATTCATTACTTGAACTTATTTTAATTGGCTTTGTTTGTTTGATTTTCCTTTTGTTGAAAATGAATACTTTTTTCATTTAGTATGTCCTGTTTATGCTTACTCTTCCCTCTATCCTTCCCAATATCTTACCACCACCTCTCCCTTCTAGATTCACTCCATTTCTGCCCCTCATTACAAAAGAATAGGTTTCTAAGAGGTAGCAATCAAACATGACAAAATAAAATATAATAAGATGAAGCAAGAGCTATCTTATTGAAGTTGGACATTTCTTCTTTCCAAGCAGTTCCATCCTTACTTCCTTGGCTCCTCCTGTTTACTTAACCTCTCTGGGTCTACAAATTATAGCTTGGTTATTTATTTAACAGCCACTCATAAATGAATACATACAACATTTATCTTCCTGGGTCTGGGTTACCTCACTCAGAATGATTTTCTCTAGTTACATCCATTTGCTTGCAAGTTTCTTGATGTCAACATTATAACTGCTGAGCAATACTCAATTATGTAAATGTACCACATTTTCTTCATATATCCTTCAGTTGAGGGACATTGGGATTGTTTCCAGTTCCTGGCAATTATAATGGCGCAATGAACATGGTTGAGCAAGTGTCCGTGTGATGGGATAGAGCATCTATTGTGTATAATATAGTTGGGTCTTGATCCATTCCTAACTTTCTGAGGAACTGTCATATTGATTTCCCCAGTGCTGTGCAAGTTTGCACTTCCACCAGCAGTTTAGGAGTGTTCCCCTTGCTCTACATCCTCACCAGCATGAGCTCTCACTTCTGCTATTGATCTTAGCCATTCTCACAGGTGTAAGAATCTCAAAGTAGTTTTGATTGGATTTCTCAGATGGTTAAGGATATTGAACACTTTCTAAAGTGTTTCTCAGTCATTTGCTATTTCTCTATTGAGAATTCCTTTTATGTCTGTACCCCCCTTTGAAAATTGTTTTTTTTGATAACTAGTTTCTTGAGTTATTTATATATTTTGGATTTTAGTCTTCTATTAGATGTAGAGTTGTCAAAAATCTTTTCTCATTCTGCAGGCAGCTGTTTTGTCCTGTTGGCAGTGTCCTTTGCTTTATTGAAGCTTTTCAGTTTCATGGGTTCTTATTTATTAATTGTTCAATTTAGTGCCTGCTTTATTGATGTTCTGCTCAGAAAATTATCTCCTGTGCCAATGCATTCAATTCCCCCCCCCACTCTCTCTTCTATCCCATTCAATGTGTTTGGTTTTATGTTGAAGTTTTTGACCTATTTGGAGCTGAGTTTTTGTGCAGGGTGGTAGTTATGGGTCTCTTATCCTTCCTCTACATACAGACATCCACCTTGGCCAGCACCATTTTTTGACGATACTGTCTTTTTTCCAATGGATATTTCTGGCATCTTAATGAAAACTCAGGTGTCCGTAGGTGTGTGGATTTATGTCTTGGTCCTCAGTTGAATTGTGTCGATCAATATATCTTTTTCTATGCCAGTATTATGCAGGTTTTTATTATGATAGCTCTGTAGTCCAACTGGAAACCAGGAATGCTGATACCTTCAGAAGTTCTTTATTGTTCAGGATTGTTTTAGCCATCCTGGATTTTTCGTTTTTCTATATGAAACTTAGAACTTTTCTTTCAAGGACTGTAAAGAATTGTGTTGGAATTTAATAGTGATTGCATTGAATCTGTAGATTGCCTTTTTTAAGATAGCTGTCTTCACTATGGATACATAATTAGGGGATATTTTTCAATCTTCTGATATTTTTTCATTTTTTCTTCAAATATTTGAAATTTTTATCATACAGTCTTTTACTTGCTTGGTTAGAGTTACCCAAGATAATATCTATACTTATATTATATAGACAAATTTATATCTATACTCATATTTGAGGCTATTATCAAAGGTACTGTTTCCCTAATTTCTTTCTCAGTTCATTTGTCATTTGTATATAAGAGGGCTTCAGCATTTTGGTTAATCTTCTCTTCAGCTACTTTGCTGAAACTGTTTATCAGCTGTAGGAATTCCCTGGTGAAATTTTTTAGGGTTACTTATATATACTATCATATCATCTGCAAATAATGATACTTTGACTTTTCTATTCTAAATTGTAAGCCCTTGATCTCCTTCAGCAGTCTTATTACTCTATCTAAAACTTCAAGTAACATATGGAGAGAGTGGACAACCTTTTTCTGTTTCTGATTTTAGTGGCAATTCTTTTGGTTTTTCTACATTTAATTTAATATTGGCTATTGGATCTGTTAATTACCTGTAATGTGTATAGGTATGTCCCTTGTATCCCTTATCTCTCCAGGACTTTTATCAAGAAAGGGGTGTTGGATTTTGTCAAAGGCCTTTCAGCATCTAATGAAATGATCATGTCTTTTTTCTTTTGTTTATTTATATGGTAGATGACATACTGGTTTTTGTATATTAAGTCATCCCTGCATCTCTGGAATGAAGCATACTTGATCAAGGTGGATGATCTTCTTAATATGTTCTTGTATTTTATTTGCAAGTGTTTTATTAAGCATTTTACATCTATCTTTTTAAGGGAAATTAGTCTGTAATTCTTTTTATTTGTTGTACATTTATGTGTTAACCGAGGTTTCTGTCCTACCCGGTCCCACAGCCATTAAGTCCCAAAGAAACACACAGAGGTGTACATTAATTATAAATTGGTTTGCCTATTAGCTCAGGGTTTTTATTAACTCTTATAACTTACATTAGCCAATAATTCTTGTCTGTGTTAGCCATGTGGCTTGGTTCCTTTATCTGTAAGACATTCTCATCTTGCTTCCTCTGCAGCTAGGTCACGACTGCTGACTGACTCTTTCTTCTTCCCAGAATTCTCCTGTTCTGCGTGCCCTGCCTTTACTTCCTACCCGGGTACCCCACCTCTACTTTTGCCTGGATACTGGTCAATCAGCATTTTATTAAAATACAAGTAACAAATCTTTACAGGGTGCAAGGTCATTGTCCCACATCATTTATGTGGTTTGGGTATCACGGTAACTGGCCTCATAAAGCAAGTTGGGTCATATTACTTCTCTTTCTACTCTATAGAATAACTTGAGGAGTATTAGTATTAACTCTTCTTCTGGTAGCATTCTGATCTAAAATTATCTGGCCCTGATCATCTATCTATCTATCTATCTATCTATCTATCTATCTATCTATTTATCATCTATCTATTCTATTTATCTATTTTTGGTTATGTGACATTTAATAACTACTTCCACAACTTCCACTTCACCAAGAGTTATAAATTTATTTATTTTTTATATGATCCTAATTTAAATTTGGTAAGTGGTACCTATGGAGAAAAATTTCCATTTCTTTTAAATTTTCCAATTTGGTGGAGTATAGGTTTTTGAATTATGTCCTTATGGTTTTCTGCATTTTCTCTGTGTCTATTATGTCTCCTTTTTGATTCTGATTTTCTTAATTTTGATATTGTCTTTCCATCTTTTAGCTAATTTGAATAAGGGTTTGTCTCTTGTTGATTGTTTCAAAGAACCAACTCTTTGTTTCATTGATTCCTTGAATTGTTCTCTTTGTTTCTAGTTTATTGCTTTCAGACCTCAGTATGATCATTTCCTTCTGTCTATTTATTTTTGGTGTGATTACTTCTTTTTGTTCTAGAGCTTTCAGGTATGTTCTTAAGTTGATGGTATTAGATTTCTTCAATTTTTTTTAATGTTGTCACTTAATCCCATGATTATTCCTCAGTATCACTTTCATTGTGTCCCATAAGTTTTGGTATATTGTGTAGTAATTTTCATTGAATTCTGGGAAGTCTTTAATTTCTTTATTTCTATCTTGACCCATTTTAATTCAGTAGTTAGTTGTTTAATTCCTATGATTCTGTAAACTTTCTGTTGTTATTTTTATCTAGCTTTAAACTAAGGTTATCTGATAGAATTCAGTGAGCTATTTCAGTTTTCTTGTATCTGTTGAGAGTTGCTTTGTTTCTGAGTATTTTATCAGTTTTGGAAAAAGTTCCATGAGTTGCTCAAAAGAAGGTATTTTTGTGTTTGAATGAAATTTTTTATAAATACTTATTAGATCTATTTGGTTTATAATATCTGTTAGCACCAGTATTTCTCTGTTTAGGTTTTTTCCCCCTGGATGACATATCCATTCCTTAGAATGGGATATTAAAGTCTCCCACTATCAGTGTGTGAGAATCAACATGTGATTGCAGCTGTAGGAGTGTTTCTTTAACAAACTTGGATGCCCTTCTGTTTTGGGCATAGATATTAAGAATTGAAATGTTATCTTTGTGGATTTTTCCTTTGATTAGTGTATAGTGTCCTTCTCTGTCTCTTTTGGTTAGTTTTGTTTTGGAGTCTAGTTTGTTGGACAGTAAAATGGCTATGTCAGCTTGCTTCTTATGCCCATTTGTTTGGAATATCTTTTTCCAGTAAAGTAGTGTTTATCCTTGATGTTGAGGTGTGTTTCTTGGATGCATCAGAAGGAGGAATCCTCTTTTCATATCCATTCTCTTAGTCTCTGTGTTTTTATTGGGGAATTGTGACTGTTGATATTGAGAGACACCAATGTCTGATGATTGTTGACTCCTATTATTTTCCTGTTGTTTTTGACGGTGGTAGTAGTGGTGATGCTGGTGGTGGTTGGGGTGGTTTGTGTTTATGTGTATTTCCCTTTTTAGATTTGGCTGGTGGTTGTGACTTTTAAAATGAAGTAAATTCTAAGAAAATTTATAGATTCACACTATTTTTTTTATAAAAATTGAAGAAATATAGAAAGTTTAGATTGAAGAGGACTGAAAAAGTAAAACTTGAGGGTATAACTTTGGATCTAAATTTTGACTGGAAATAAGCATGCTCAGAAATTAGATCAACTGCCAAGTACTTGTCATGGTTAGTAAGAAATATCTTAGAGGGAATAGCTTATTACACAGAGGGTAGAGCCATGAGTCATATAGAATATTTTTTAGGTTTGAGTTTTAACTAAAGAACTTTCTATCACTGCCTCACCATACTTAAAAATTCCTAGTGAGTAGTTAAACTGATAAACTCTGTGCCTTCTTTCTCTCATCTTGAACAGAAATATTCATAACATTTATCCTATAATGTTATCCCTCTATTGTTTATTATGGATGTCTGTGTAGACATCTGATCTCTTTAGTTCTTTATTTATGCAAATTTATGGCTAAGAATAATACTTAAGGATCTTTATCCTAGGGTCCTCATTTATATAAAATCTTCATTTGTGTACTTCTGAACTTTGATCTGATGTTATAATAGAGATACATACTTCAGAATACATTAAAGAATATAAAACACGTGGTTCTCACTTTATGCATTCTTTTATGATTCTTCCTGGATTGTTCACTATGGGGGAAGACAAGTGATGTCCAATGGATGGTCCCAGATGGTATGAGATCAATCTGGCAATAATGTTTCTTTGTGAACATATCCTAAGACCACAGTCAAGATATTGGCCTGAGTTTCAGTGTCAGCTGAAGACTTAATTTAGGATATTCTTGAGGGAACACTTTCATGCACTGATGCATCCCTAGCTCTGAGGTACTAGTGAGATAAGTCACCCATCACTAAGATAAGATCAGGAATCAGTTTATAAATATGTCATGAGACAACTAGTGTGGATATCAGTGCCAATTGTTTAAATGATTAACTGTGAACATATTTCTATTATTAAATGTAAGAAAATCATCTTTTTCTTTTCTTGGCATAAGGATATACTAAGAGACCTTGCTCAATTGTATTGGAAATCATGGTTTGTCTGAAATGAAAGGGAATTATAACAACTATCATATTGTTTCCTTTGACCTGAAAATAAGATACTAAATACTAGAATACTTACAGTTGGAACAGAAACCCATTGCCATTGTTCTTGAGTTCTCAGTAGTCCTCATTGTCCGCTATGTTCATTGGGAGCCTAGGCAGTTTGGATGCTCAACTTATTAGACCTGGATGGAGGTGGGGGTTCCATGGACTTCCCACAGGACAGGGAACCCTGATTGCTTTTCGGGCTGAGGGTGGGACTTAATTGGGGGAGGGGGGGGAAATGGGACGCAGTGGCAGGGAATAGACAGAAATCTTTAATCAATAAATAAATTAAAAAAATAAAAATAAAAAAAAATAAAAAAGAAGGCAGAGGCAGGCAGAACTGTAAATAAATAAATAAATAAATAAATAAATAAATAAATACTAGAATACTTGCATGTTCCTGTTCTTGGTCCAGGGAATTATATGTATCAAAAACCTTCAGTGTTTTGTTAAGAGTGAAAAAGGAACAGAAGAAACACTTGAAGACTGAATTACAAGACCTGAATAGGGATTGGTATGGTTAGACATCTCACTGTGGTGTCATAGAGTTGTTTCCAACTTCCCTTTACTGAAAGGGCATAAGAAACAGAATCAGCGGACATCATCAATTGGGTTTGGCACTCCTCATAATGCCTGAAGCTAGAAGAGTTATTCTTACTCATTAAGCTGTACATGAAACACTCATGGATGTTTGCCCTATGTCTCTTTAAATCTAATAACTCCAGGTAGGTAGTGGCTAGTTATCAGGATGTTATATGTCAAACTCCTTTATTTCTTTGCGTCTTGCTTCTTCTTCTACATTCTTGAATGTTCAATACTTCATATCTTGTACTCTATATGCTGAGATTGTTATTTCCATTAATACTTGAGTCAGTAAGTAGAGGAAGAAAAATACTTTCCTTTGACAGAGAACTCATCTTTTTTCCATAATTATCTTCCTGAAGCTAATGCTCAAGAGTTGCCACTTCTGTGGGTGAGATGCTGCTTTTCGCAAGAGTAGCCTAAGAAGGTAATTTTGTGTATCCAGCATGATCTCAGAAGAACAGTTTCCCCTCTGTGGTTAGTGTTCATTTTCTTGTTAATGACCAGGGGTTATGCTCAAGTGGTCCGTGCTCCTTCTCTGGGCCCCCCTTAAGAAGTATGAGTTTGTTGGCTCACAATATGCAGCAGACTGAGGTCTTTGAAGAGGGCAGATACTTTTGCTTCTGTTTCCTTCTAGTGATGTTCAGCAGTTCATGCTGAAAACATATGCTTCATGTCAGACTGTGAAATACTACCTTCTAATTGTACACAGAGAAATTATTAGGTGCAACCTAAATTCTGATCCTGAAGCTTTCAAAGTTTAAGATACTAAAATGCCCTCCTAAAACAAGATCAAGTTAAAGTTTACTTTAAAACACACAAGTGAAAAACTCATGGTGACCAGACACTCATTTTACAAGGACACTCTCCCTTTAATGCGTTAAAGTTGTACTAAAATGAGACAGAAAGGCTGTGCTTTCAGTGACAAGCAAAATGCATGTCAAAAATATAGAAGTATAGAAGGGCATTTATAATCTCTTGAGTCAAACACATATGGCAAGTAATACTTGCAATGCAAATATTTTGAAAATGTCTCTGCCCTTCCCCCTGCTGTTGTGTAAATGATACTTAAAAGTTTAGTAACCATCAGAAGTCTGCGGAAATTTTGCCAAGCAGGAAATACTCAGCTTTGCCTGGACAAAGAAAGTGCTTTAAACACATTTATTTAAAGATATGGGTAGTAAGGAACAGACACACGGAATGAATCTTAAGCCATGTACATGACTGGATTAAGAGGTTCCTTGTTATTTTCTATTGTCATCATGTAAATTCTAGTCAAAATTAATATTGAATGTCGACAATGCTCACAAACCTTAAATGTCATAGCATGGAAAGTTGTTAATGTTGCAGTTTCTAGTATGCCGTAGATTAACAAATATGTAGTTGCATGGCTCATAGATTTTACAGCTAGTTGCTCTGAAAAAAATACTTTCAAAATATATAATGCTGTGATCATCAGTCTAAAAAGCTAGAAAATTTTTGCAGATTAGTATTTTTGTTTTTAAACTTCTTTTGCAAGTTTTTGCAACATGTGCAAATTTTGCATGATTTTAAGATTGTTGCAATCTTGTGTTAACGAGAGAGCAATTCTATGGCTTTGTTTCTTCGTTGCAATTTCTAAGGCAAGAGCCAAATAACATTTAATAGCATGTATCTTTAACAAAATGCATCTCCTCATGTTTTTATGTATTCAAAAATGAGGATTGAGTGAAAATTGTAATTTTCATCATTAACAAATTAAATAATTTATATTTTGAATAACACCATTAATAGCAAACTATTAAACACTATTCTTTATGTAGAATATAATACATTTAATTCTCCAGTGATTCAGATTCATTATATATATATATATATATATATATATATATATATATGTTATAAAAAGAATAAGAGTATTTAGAATGAGTCTGGTCTTATAAACTGATAACTAATAAAAGGTTTGTAAAGGAAACACTAGAATGGTAGGGTGTTGAGAATTTAAGTTTCAGACAGTTTCAGAAATAGTGCATAAATTTTGAGCTAAATATTTAAATTTCATTTTTTGTAGCAAATTAACCAAAGGGAACAATGCAAATTATTGGGAATACTGTATTTCACTGGTTTGTTTAGGAAATTTCTATATGTCTGGGCATGATATTTGTTTCTATTTCAAAAGAAATTTCTCTAGAAAGCATGACTTTGTAGGTGGACTTTCTGCATTAATATGCAATTTATTTCTAAGTTCATGTATCCATGTTTCCCACTAGTGAAAGGTATATTGGCCTGCCTCTAAGAGAGAAACAAAACTTTGCTTTGTCAGAAATATACCTCTCTTGAAATAGGTATCAAATCTGCTAATGCTAATACCTTACGGTGCCAGTAAATTATGGAACTAAGGCTAGGCTCTCCTCCTGTGCATTCTAGTCCTTCAGATTCTGTTTTGTCACACGCAGCCCACATGTGGTGCCTCTTGCTCACCGAATGCTATTGAAACTCAGTGAAGGGCTGGACCAGAGAGAGCAACACCAGATTAATGTGCCAGTAATTGCTCATCGGCAGCTGACATGAAAATAAATGGACTGACAGTGGGTGTCAGTTACCTCCAGCTAAAGAGGCTTTTGGGGGAAGTATTACAACTGGATGACACCTGCAAGCATTCAGCTCTGTCAAACTAGCAACGAACAAAATCCCCACCAATTGTCTCTGGGTCTATGGAAAAATGCTTTCTGTTCACACCACTTTGACAGTGATGGGTTCATGCCATTTTTTTTCTTGTGTTTGGGAAGCTTTCGACTAGTGATGCTTTTCTATATTTGAATAAAATGTGTCCATATTTGGTTCACAGTTTGAGGTATTTAGAATATATCTTTAATCCCAGCACTTGGGAAGCAGAGGCAGGTGGATCCCTGTGAGTTCAAGGCCAGCCTGGTCTACAAGAGCTAGTTCCAGAACAGGCTTGATAGCTACAGTGAAACCCTCTCTCTAAAATAAATAAATAAATAAATAAAAGAATATTCTTGAGACACTGACCTTAAATTGATAACTATTATAACTCCTTAAAACCTTATATACGCTGGGGGTAATACATAATGAGAGGTATAGTTTCTTTCAAATAAATACAAAACTAACTCATGATCCAATGTAAATGTCTGTTGAGTTTCACTGGGTTCATTCTCCTTGTTATGAATCCCTTTCTTCCCTTTTCCCACTTCACCTCTCACTTGCTAGATAAGTGCTTTATTATGGAGCTCCATCTGCAACCTTTCTAACTGTTTTTTATCAACACCCTCCTTGTATCATCTTTTCACCTCTCACTTGCTAGATAAGTGCTTTATTATGGAGCTCCATCTGCAACCTTTCTAACTGTTTTTTATCAACACCCTCCTTGTATCATCTAATTCAAATGATTATGTTAATGTAGAATACTAAATTTTTAAAAAGAAACTATTCCTTCATAAATTTGTCTTTGTGCTTTTGGGTAGAGATAATGCAACATATATGAAAGTAGGGATACACACGCAGGTTTCACAATCCCTCAAGAATTGGAAGAAAACAGGTGAAAGGAAAAATTGATAAGGAGTTTTCCTATATGAAGACGCGTTATCAGGATTAGAAAGACAAAGAGTTTATGTGATTAATCAGATTCTCTAGCCAAATTATGCTGTACCTAGGCGAGGTATGACCTGGTATGCAGTATAGACTCTAGGAAGATCAAGATATAGAGTAATATAATATAACTCTATAATGTATAGAGTTATTAATGAGTAGGCTTTGTACAAACAGCTCCAGAGAAAGAACATCCAAGAGATGTAAGTGGACAAGGAAGAGCAAGAGGCCTGGCAGCACAGTAGGACCTCAAGTAACTTACTGGCCTAGTGGGCTGTGGACAAAGCCCTGTTTGGCATCAGTGTCCAGTCACCCTTGTGTCTCAGTGGAAAAACCAAGCATCCATGTGGTTATCATTACCAGATCATTGCAACTTTTGGTAAGGAGATTGCTAGGGTCAAATTTCCTTTAATATCATGGAAAAAAGGGAAGCACTGACAAGTTTTATTTCTTGAAATATTTGAAGGTGGGTAGCCTTTATACATTTGCAAAGGTAACATTTTAATTACCCTTTTCTCGAGTGCTTATATTTACATTTTCAGGTGCAGTTATTGTAAAATTCAGCTAATATAATTTTAATTTTCTTAAACATATGTAGTGATCTATTATGGTATTGATAATATAGGTAGTTAATCAGTTCATTAGTAGACTTTTGATTGATTGGAACGGGGGGCATGCTAGTGTTACAGAACTCATGCAAAGGCAGAAGACTGCCTTTGGAATGGGCCCTCTCCTTCCACTATAACAGGCTCAGGGACTGAACTCAGGCCATTAGGCTTCACAGCAAACTGCACTGTCTCACATATTCTTATTTACTCTTTATCTAGTGTGTATCAGATGCTGTTCCCAGTGTTAGAAATAAAGAAGCAAGAAAGGTTTCTTTTTGCAGCAACAGAAAGCACCAAACCAGGGACATGGTGATGACAGGGACATCAAATGACTCAACTAATTCCCCTTACCCAGAGGTGTGAGAAGGTAACCAGCATCTGTTGCATGTGTCTTTTGTGCTTCTGCTCACCATTTCATATTGTATTAAAATACTAGCTCCAAGTAATGAAGCGTTAACAAGCATTGTAAGGACTGTGCTAAAATATCCCTAGTGACATAAGAACTAGAGGTCCAAAGTTACAACTTCCTTGGCCTCTCTTTAGACATGTGGCCTTTCTACACTTGGTAGGACACTTTTATCACATTCCTGTATTTGTTCTTCTTCTTTTCTATGAACAAAGAGGCAAAGAGACATTCACCTCTGTGAAATATCTTGGGAACAATTCTCATTTTCAAGCTTAGGTCTAAGAAGAAATGTACCAGGTGGATACAGACTTTGTAATTGACTCTTATTGGGTCTAGTCATCAATCCTACAGGCAGAGGACATTCCTAGCTCCTGGCAGAAAGAGCCTAAAATGACAGACAGGCAAGAGCAGCTATCATATGTAATTCTAGTAAAGACTTTACGGAGGAAAACACAACAGTGCTTGCTTTTTAAAGGCAAAATGTACTCCAAAGACGTTAAATAAGCTTAGTCAATCTGGAAAGGCAGAGTCAAACCTGGTTCTGGCTGCTAGAAATCTAGGGCTCTTTATACTGCATCATTCTATCATAGATATCTTTACTGTATACTATCTTTATCATGCTGGAAATATAGAGGCTCCTAAGTAAACCTGAATGTTTAATTCATGAATATAAAATTATATGTGGCTAGAATAACTCAAAATAATCTATTCCATTCTCACCCAGAATTCAAATTTAAATATACATTAGTTTCAGAAATTTTAGATTCACTAGCTGTATAAATAAGTATATGAAAATACTCAAGGAATTATGAATAGAATATCACAAATATAACTATTCCAGTTCTCGTGTAAAAAGTAGTATTTCAATTCTCTACTTGGAGTATTCATTTTTAATCTTTAAATTACCAAAATAAATTGATTTTAACAACATGAGATAGCTAGATGCACTTACGGCATATAGAGGGGGAACTTTCCTGTTGAGATGTCTTCTCACAGTCTATGGGGAGGTTTCATGTTGCCATTAGGATGGTCATCACTCTCTGAGCGTCAATGGATATCTGTTTGCTCTCATTGGCTGGCAGCTGCATCTTCTCAGTGGCTCTTCGTGAGGATCAGATGTACTAATTGTTAACTATAAGATATCATGTATAGTATCTCAGTATATGCCTTTAAGCAGACGTGATCCTGAGGGGTACTTCACTAATTTGCCAATCCACATGACTTAGATGAATGTCCTCTTCCTTGCTGACCTGGAACTCCCACTAGCAGTAATAAGAGGGGAGTGATAGAATGGGAACAATATACCAGATTGGAATCTGTTTTGGACTCCCTCTGGGCATCCAAAGTTTATTTTTCCATGCTTTCCTTTCATATATTTTATCACGTATCAACATTCTTTTCTCTGTAGAACTAGACAGTAGATAAAATAGGATTTGGGGACCATATAGTAGTGTTGTCATTGCTATTATTGTAGCACAAAAACAGTTACAGGCAACAAGAAAAAAAGTAGATGCATGTGTGTTCCAATAAATATTTGTGAAAATACAGTAGTTTGATAACTTCTAGCATTATTCATATTTTTATCAATATGTACATATCAGTGTTGTGTATAAGAATGGCTTTGAGATCTGTATCTACATCATGAAAGATTGAGAAGGGACCATGGTGTGACACATGGAAGGCAAACATAATGCTTGAAAGTTTAAAGGACAGACTTCAAGGAGCTAGAAAAGCAGATCTATGCCAAGACTGAAGGACTTGTAAAGGAAAGGCAGAGAATGGAGTAACAAAGAAAACAGGCAGAAGGAGGGAGCCATCTTCGGTAAGACCATCATCACTTACACTGAAATACTAGAAAGGAGTTTGGGTCAGATTGCATAGAGCTCTGAGTGTTAGATCAGTGAGTGTGGGTTTTGATTTTCAGCATTTGGGAAACAGCAGAGTCTTAGCTCATTTGCAACTGATGGAGTAAAATGCCACAATTGGAGCAACTTGATGAAGGGAGGGTTTATTTGGCTCCACTAATAGGTTTTAGTCTAAGTTTGTAGGGAAGACAGACAGCAGGGATGAATGCAGCAGGTCTTTACATCCACAGTCAGTGACAGAAAGCAGTAAATTAGGACATACTTGTGCCCCTTTCCCTCCCCCTTCCTCACAGTCCCTGGTCCCTTAACCAGGCAATGGTCCTGCTCACAATCTAAAAGGCTCTCACTACACTGTTTAAAAGAACCAAGAGAATCCCTCACAGGCATTCTCAGAGACTGATCTTAATTCCTTGCAAGTGTGCCTAAAAGCTTGCATCCTTGGTTCTAGTGAACATTTACTGCTGGTCATTATAGTCTTGGAAACTGAAGAAAAGTGATATCTAAAGAAAATCATACTAAGAAGATAAATGTGCTGGATACTTAACGTTAGGTTGAGACCAGTGTTAGTGGAAAGGCGACTAGAGGGAACAATTGGAAAAGACCAAATGAATGAATTAAAGACAGATCAACATATTGGAAGGTAGAAATTAGAATGTGTATATTATATATTCTATAATACAATAGACATAAAATATTTCTACATATGTATAGATACATTTTTAAAAGAACAAATAAAAAGAAATGGATATAAAATATAACTTAATATCACAATGATCACATATTTAAAAAAAAAAGAAACAGCTCATCCAAGAATGGACAAGACTAGAAAACTAGGAGACAAGAAAGAATATTTAAAGGAGAAAGGGAGGTCAAAAAGTTAGGCAAATTTCTAAAGAGATGCGGTCAATTTAGCCTTGAGTGTATGACTTAAAATACAGGCAAGAAGGCTTGACTGTAGTGGCATAACATTGTCTCCTCATGTGGAGATTTCCTTGTTATCAAGGGTTGCATGAACGGAATATATGCCTGAAATTGCTGAGCTCTTTTATACTAAGTGCCCAGATCACCAGCTGGCCAGCCAGAGTCTCAAGGCCCAGCTGGCAGACAAGCAACCACATCCCCACCTGATGTGATTTCACTCAGAGGGGGCTAACCATCCAGGAGCCTCATTGCCTGGGCTGGGGGAAAGACAGCCCAGGTTCCTCGCAGCGGGGAGCAGGTGGGCCTCGTTATGATAAGGCCATATGTGGTGGAGAAATGGTAGATAAGGAAGGACTGAATGGTTTATGTACTGTAGAAAGTTGCAGAAAGGAAGAAATGAAGATGATGAGGAGTGGGCTGATATTAGAGATCTGCTCGCCACCTGGGGCTATGGTGATGTACCAACCAGGATATTGACAAGGACGATGTCCCTGTCCCTGGTCCTACAGTAGCCAGTATCTGTGTTGATGTCCTTGGCTCCTTTGCCATAGCTATCACGTGCCATGCTGGTTCCAGTAGTCTCACCCACCTCCTGGGGCCATGCCAATTTGTGTGGTCTTAGCTGCCACCTGGAACCATGGTGACAAACAGGTCCACACTGCTGCCGAGGACCATCTCTGGGCCCATGGTCTTACCTCAGCTGAGGTTATGTTTATGCCCTTGGCCCATGTTGCCACCAAAGGCCACGTGAAACCTCAGATCTGGGCCACAGTCTGTGGTTTTGGTGTCCAGGGAACAGGTTGCTGCCAGAGCCATCCTGATCTGAGTCTCCAGGGCTACCACCTGGCATTAAGATGTTGACCAGGCTGAACTGCTGCCTGGGGCCATGTTTGGCGGGTGTCTGTTGAAGTCTGTGCCCCAGGTTGCCATTAGGGACCATGCAGAAGCCCAGGATCTGGGCTGGAGTCTGTGGCTTGTTTGGAGTCTGGGGGCCATGCCAGAGCAGGGACCATACAGATCTGTGTGGCCTGTGCTGCCACTCAGAGACATGGTATGTTCTGGGGCCAGGTTGCTCATGAAGACCATATCTGGATCAGTGGCCCTATAGTGGTCAGGGCCTGGATTGATGTATGTGGCTCCTTTAGCCACTGAGAGCCATGAGCATACCCAGTGTCAGATCAGTTGCCTGAATCCAGGACGGTGTTCAAGGGCCAGAATGCATCCAGATCTGAGGGGCCTGTGCTGCTACTCATTGCCATGGTGACATCTGGGTCAGAGCTACAGTTGCAGGCCAGGTCTGGGTTCATGGTCCTACTGCAGCTAGCGTCTGCGCTGATATCTGAGGCTCCTGTTACCATTGAACGTCATGTAGACACCTGAGATGGGGGCAATGTTGGTGTCTGACAGACATACTGCTGCTGGGGCAGTGGTAATATTAAGATCCAGCTGCTGCTGAGAACCATGTCTGGGTCTGGGGTCCTATCGCAGCTGTCATCTGTGTTTAAGTAAGAGTCCAGTATTCCTGCCAAAGGTCACATAGAAACCCAGGGTTGGGGCAGCAACCTGAGGCTTTGGTGGTGTCCGGTAGCCATGCGACCATCAGAATCATCCCACCCTGAGTGTCCATTGCTTCCGCCCAGAACCAGGATGTTACCTCGCCCAAGCTGCTGCCAACAGCCATGTCTGGCTTCATGGTCCAGCTGCAACTGGGGTTTGTGTTGATATCTGTGCCCTATGTCATCTCAGAGGGCTCATAGAAACTATGAGAGATGAAATCAGAGGGCCATGCTGGCCAGCCCCGCCTTTTGCTGGCCCTGGGAAAGCCAGCCTTGCCTCTTGCTGAACACTGTAGAAAGAGAGCTGCCCTTGCACTCAGGAGAGATGGCCTCAACCTTCACAAGTGAGAGTGAGCTGATCATGAGAACATGGGTGTAGGTGAGCTGACCTAGGCTGAGGCAGGTGGCCACAGTGACATGGACTGACCAGCTCAGCTACCACCCAGGCCCACAGCCTGGCCATGGGTTGACCCACCCTAGCAACTACTCCATCTAGGACCCGCTGGAGCTCATGAAGGGACTGTTCCTATGGAACGATACTCGCAGGACTTCAAAGCTTCGGGGTGGCCACAGGATATTCCAGGGAGAGGATCCAGTGATAGTGATGCACCAGAAACCAGAGGCCTTGAACCAGACCAGTGACCCATTGCAATGAACATTTGCTATTAAAGCTGATAGGACAAAAGGGTGTACTACATAACACACCGAGACTCCCAGTGCCACCAGGAGGAATGAAGAGGTCTTGGAGAGGCAAGAAAGAAGAGAAGCAAAGAGTTTTTTTCTTTATTTAGTTTGTTTTCATCTTGTCTTTTTTTTTTTTTTGCTTGCTTGCTTACTTTGTTTTTTTATTCCTGGTGGGGCTCTATAGAGGTGAGGGAAGGACATGGGGAGTTGGAGAGGCAAGCAGAATTGGGGTGCATGATGTGAAACTCCCAAAGAATCAATAAAGCTAATTTTTTTTTAAAGTGACTTGATCATCACTTAAAAAGACAAAGTAGAAATTTGTATCACCAGTCTTATGGGTCAGCAAAAGAAAAGCAACCGGTGTGTAGTTTTTACAAAAGGGGACACATAGGAGAATAGAAGTGTCAGGGAGCTTTGCAGGTACAGCTAAGTCATGTGTTTCATGTAACACATTTTTATTAAAGTCAGTATTCATTGTTTTCGAGATTAATGGGTGTCTCCTGGCTTAAACTGCACTACATTTCATTACAGATTGTGATCAAATGATGTAAAATTGTAAAAGCTGCATAACTCTCAATCATGTTTAATGTACTGAGGCATATGTTTTGATAAAGCACAAAAAAGATTTCTAAGTCGTAGATCTCAGAGACACTACCAGACATGTGCATCAGAGACTGGGTTGAATTTTCAAAATGAAAACTTTGTTTTTAATTAGAAATCATTGATAATACCATTTGATAATCAAGTTCAATTATAAATAATATAGACATTAATATTTGTCAAGTTTCAAAAGCCATTTCTTTTTTATTGAAAATATATTCTTCTTTCATGAACTATATCCCAACCCAGTTTGCCGTCCCACCACTCTTCCCAGCTCCCCCTCACCTCCTCCCCTGCCCCAGCTTTACTCTTCTTCTATTTCCCTTCAGAAAGAGCAGGCCTCATAGAGATGACAGCCAAACATGACCAAACAAGATACAATAAGACAGTGCAAAAGCCCTCATATTGACGCCGGACAAGGTAACCCAATAGGAGGAAAAGTTCCAAGAGCAGGCAAAAGAGTCAGAAACACACCTGATCCTCACTGTTAGGAGTCCCAGAAAAACACCAAGCATTTCTTAATGAAGGTTAGTACACAAAAATTCAACTCACCCATGTTTATAAAGAGATGATGAAAATTATTGCTGTTATTTGTCTTAAATGAAGCTTTTTACAAATATGAAGAAAACATACTGTTTTGAGAGCCAAGTACAGTGGTATATGCTTGCAACACAGCAGATTAGACAGTGGAGGAAGTTTGTGATTTCAAGGCCAGCATGGAAAATAGGGTGAGATCTCCTTTAATTAATGAAGGAAGATGAGAAGGAAGAAAGGAAGGTATGTCCTCACAGTTCTAAAGTTCTGAATTGTGAAGTTGAATGCAGGGAGGAATACAAGACCTGCCCAGGATTTATCTATGCAAAAAAAGAAGGTAGGAAAATTATAAAAAACACAGGTGTTGGATGACTCCAAGGAAACAGCTTCTTCCAGACACAGCAGGGCTGACACACGTATGGACTCACTGTGAAAGCATTCACAAGACCCACACAAGTTTAAGCCAGAGAAAATCCCAGCATGGAGAAATGGAAGCAGGCACAAAGTCCCACCCCTAAAGAAGAAGCTATTTGTAACTGATAGCTGCTTGGAGAAGGAAAAAGCAGGTTTTTTTTTTTTTCTTCAGTGGATTGACTCTAGGTATTTCAACCACACTCCATGGTAAGCCTGATGCTCTAGAGTAGTTGGCCAACACAAAACAGACCCCACGGTCGTGGTGTGTGTGTGTGTGTGTGTGTGTGTGTGTGTGTGTGTGTGTGTGAGTGAGAGAGAGAGAGAGAGAGAGAGAGAGAGAGAGAGAGAGAGAGAGATTTTGTTTCATTGATTTTGGAAAAAACATGAAGTTGGATTGGTAGAAAACAGGAGAACCTTGGAGAAGTTGAGGAAGGTGAAGGAATATTACCAAAATATATGAAAATTTTAAAAAATAAAGTTGTAAAGAAAAGACGAGTTTTTGGAACTGAACTTCCCTTTATTAATATGCATTGTTATTGTGAACCAAAGTGTGTGTTTTAGGGAGTAACAACTGGAATAGAATTTAATTATACTGTGTAATACAGTTATGAGATTTTAATTTGCAAGTAAAATACAGAAGGCAGAAACATGTGACTAAGTACAGTACAAACTGATTTTACAGAAGCCTGAAGCAGAGGTAAGCAGATCTCTGTAAGTTCCAGGCCAACTAAGGATAAATAAAGGTAAGACCATGTCTTAGGAAAAGAAAAAAAATGAGGAGGTGGGGGAGGAGAAGGATAAGAAAGGGAAGAAATAATGAAGGCAAAAATCTATAGAAATAAAAGGAAATCCATTGTTAAATTGGAGATCCATTTAATAGAGACATACATTAAAATTCCCCTGGATCTATATTCTATAGACTATGAAAATTACCACATTCTTGATGGATTAAATTCCTTGTCAAAATAGAAGGGAGAATAAGGTTTTCTGATGAGTTTAGTGTGCAGCCTGGCAGAATCTCTAAATATTGATGAGGGAATGGTTGGTAATTCTACTCTGTGAAAAGCATCTTCTTTGATTTTTTTTAAATGAAATTCATGCAGATCCCAAAGAATTCTACTAGATTAAAAAATCCAGGCATGGAACAATTAGCGCAGATATGCATAGTCCTCTCGCCCGACAAAAAATACAAGATCATATCACTCAATCATCACCCAACTCATAAAATTTAGACATTCTTCAAAAGACAAAGTGTATTTCACATTTCATATTATTAGTTGAGACAAAGTCTCAATCTTTTTGGATTATCATCAGCCAAATTCTGAATGAAATAAAATATTCAACATTTATAACTTAGAGAAGTTTGAATAAGAGCAAACCCAAATCCTTAAGATAATTTTGGGGGGGGAACCTGCTAATTTTTCTTTATATATATTCAAGCTCTTAATTGAATTCTTACTTATCTTAATCAGATATCAAAGTTAGCCATCCCATATGCAATTCAAAGAAGTTTCAGTAAAATTGAGTAGTTTTTCTGGGATAAAGATTCAACTAAATTTTGAATAATATGTTGTAGTAACTTTCTATAACTATAAGCTATAACTATCTAAGCAAGTATTGGCATTATGAACCCAGAATAGGAAAGTTATTAGAAGCAAAATTTCCAAGTCAATTGTGGATGTATTTTGCTTCTTTGAACCTATCTTCTGGTTTTGTGGAGGTCTTATTTTTAGAGGAATATACAAAGGGAAAAATACACTTAGCAAAATAGAAACTGTTCAAATATGGACGGATGCCAGTCTTTACTAGCAGATGTGAGATGAATATGAGCAAGAAGAGAGCATTTAAATGAGGTGTAGGGGAACACATGATTATTTCATGTTAAGAAAATGATGTACAATGGTGAGGACAAAAGTGGTGAGAGGTGCAAGTGTGGACTGAAGTATCATGTCTCTCACATAAAAGAACAAAAAATGCTTATGGGCTTGTCAGCACAATGAAATGATGAGTAAATTTCCCCAGGGAGTCCTGGGTATACATATTATAGTGTATAGTATGGTATATGACCTATACTGGATCTACCAACCAAAGAATGTGTGCTAAAATGATCTATCCTGTTATATCAACTATACTACAAAGCACAACTTCATTCAAGTAAACTATTGTTATGTTATATTAGATTATACACACATACATATATGTATACACACACACACACACACACACATATATATATATATATATATATATATAGAGAGAGAGAGAGAGAGACAGAGACAGAGACAGAGACAGAGAGTATGATAGAAGAATAGAAGCAACAACGCAACTTCTGTTCATCCCTACTCTGGCTCTCACTGTTGATGTTAGCCACGTCATGTGCAAGGACTAGAAAAGCAAGCACCCACAACAAAACATTGAAAAACATTACATATGTCACACCCTGCGGAGAGTAACACCCAGTTTAAAACTTAAGCAATTTTACACAACATAGCTGTTTATCAAATGTGGAAAATATGGTCTTTGGGCTGAGATCATGTTCAACTTCTTCAATTTTTCTTAGTGTGTAATTTGGCTGAGCATCAGATTAAGTGAAGCCTCATTAATAACTACAGCCACCACTTGCAGTCTTTCAGGTAGTTATGCCAAATGTATTTACATATAAAAGTGATTATTCTTAGCTTCTATGGGGCTATGAAAATGTACATTGCTGACTGTAACTATTAACACCAGCACTGCATTGGGGTAGAATGATTCAGAACTAAGAATAAAACTTAAAAGTCTGTTTCAGTACCCAAAGGCAAATGTTACTATTATCCCTAATTTCATAATATCTTTAGCAAATGAAGACTTTATTACTAAAATACACTGTCTTGCCGTTTTGGACAGTGGGAAACATCACTCTTTGCCTCAACCTTCTACTCACTTTACTTAGGAGAAGGCAATGAGGAAAATGACAGAGCTGATTGGAAACTAACTGGTGCTTGAATACAAGTGGCCTCTTTCTGTTAAGAAATGGCTGCGTTAATTGCCACTGTTCAAAAAATGTCATGAAGCCAGTTAAAGTGCTTTGTGCAATTTTCCAATCACCCTTTCTGAGTGTATAGTTTCTCTGTGTGTTCAAATTCTAAAAGGCTATCAGGATATATTTGCCATCTGGAAATTTATTGCATGCTGTAGAAATTCCTACTGCCAGAAGCCTTTAAGTAACCCACCCACTTGGGTGTGGCCTCTTATTCTATATGTGCCCATGTAAAGTATACAAGTAGCCTCTTTTCTGGCTGCGGGATTCAGTTGCTGTTCCCTGTTTCAGCAGGGGATTGTGATCTGTGAATCCACCCCTAAATAAATAACCCTCTATTATACTCAATTCTGAGCTAGTGTGGAATTTCTTTTGAGAGTCCTTCTTCATTTACATGTGAAAATATTTTTATTTTTTGATTCAGCCATGCTCTAGTCCAATTTTATGTCCTGTGTGAGAATTCCAAACTAATGAAGACACCCAACTCATGAGCATTGCAATGACTCCATGAAAATGGATGCTTCGTGAATAAAAAGTTATTAAAGTTAGCATAAATTTTAAATGCTATTATCAGTATTTAAACCTCACCATTTTGATTTTGTCACTTATAGGTATCCTTTGACTTTTATTACCCCTAAAAGTTTCAGGGATTTTTTTTGTTGTATTGAGCTTATGGTATTTTTATCGACATTGTTTATTTACCATAAGAAGAACAACATCTCATACATTATTTTGCCTAGTGATATAATCAAATTTATTGAGTTTTGTTTCTTCTTTGTCTTTGTAGTTGATGAGAAATGACTTTTATCAGAAAAAGTAAGAAAGATGCTTGTTTGTTAAATAATTATATAATGAGTCAACTTTTGTTAGTTTTTTCAATTTTTATTATCTCCTCTATATATTTGAGAGTATGATGGTGGCACTCTCCAAAGAGGAGAAAAAAGATGACTTTTATGGTAGTGACACTAGGCAATTTATTTCTTTCATTTAGATTTGAAATGCATTAATTATATTCACAGTCAAAGAGCAGCAACTGTAAACAGGAGACCAATGTTATTTTTCCTAGAACACTGGCAACTACTATACACATATTTTACAATATAATATATCAAACTATGCATTTTTGTAACTTTTGAAGTAGATAATATCATTATTGAAAACAGGCATACAATCAAATACACTGTTGTTCAAGGAGTTTTATACAAACACACATCCATAGGAATCATCCATATGCATGTTCATAGGTATCAATTAACATTATGAGTTTATTTCTAATTTATAGTCAATAGAAACGCCAAGAAAACAAACATGTTTACTGCGGAGCATTGATCAGACAGCTATGCTAACTGTGAGGCCTAAAAGAACTGGTAGGTCAGAGAGAAAGAACAGCTTACCCCGAGATAGGTAGTTGATAGGTCAGTGAGAAAGAACAGCCTACCCATAGATAGGTAGTTGGGAGCTTATTGAGGTCATGTCTACTTGAGTGACTATGACTTCCAGACATTGATTTCTCTGTAAATTGTATTTCTGATGCTTATAACTTGCTGTTTTTATAAGAATTTAAATGTCTCTACTCATAGAGATTCTGATTTATACCAGAGTACCTATACTTTTGCAAATCATATTTAAGCCCCCCCCCCCCCCCCAAATTCTGGTATTTCACTGCACGTGTTTTAATACAAAAAGCAACTTTTTTATAAACTAGCCATGTGCCTGTGCCGTTACTATGCGTGCTTCCTGGTTTCACATGCCATAAAAGCTTTTGAGAGGAAGGGTTTACACACCTCTTTTCCCATCCTTGTCTTTGTCAGGGTAAGCTATTTAAAGCTGATGTGGATGGTAATGAGCCCATGCTGGCTTAGTTCACAGTCTTAGGTGGAAATTTCTTGGTTTGCTAGACATGGTGCTGTTTTAATTTTGCCTATTAATGTTTATTATTTACTTGGATAAATTGGTATAAAGTCGGGACAGAGTCTACTATACAGACCAGCCTTGCCTTGAGCATCCTGTGTAGGAGTGATTTTACATCCAAGAGCCTCTTAGCTCAGCCTTCCTAGTACTGAGATTATAGCAATGTGCTGCCATATCTGCCTAAAACTACATTTTATTAGTGCTTTGATGAAAGTCTCATGAATGGGTGAAGGGTTTTTAGCAAGCACTTACTTCTCCAAAAAATATATTCCTTTTCTTCAATTATCTATTGATTTGATAGTATAACTTAATTTTAAAATTTCTGTCAGTTTTCTGAGTATATATCCAAATTGATTAGAGCAGATAGTCCTTTCACTAATGTTTTATTTGGTAATTTTATATCTATATTAGTAAGAGGCATATGCCTGTGGGTTTTCTATCTTGTAATACCTATGCTTAGTTTTGGTATTAAAATAAGCCACAAAAAAGTTTGATTTTACTTTCTGGAAGAGTGTGTACAATAATTGAAGAAGAATTGAGAAAAAAATCAAAAATATCCTGAAATAAGTAGTTGGGTCCTATTGAGATCCTATACACCCTAAGTGTTCGAATGAATTCACCCAAGAACTCATCCAGAAGCCTGTGCTTTCATTTGGAACAGGTTATTAAATGTCAACTTAATTTCTTTACTCTACGGTATGTTAACATTCATTTCATGGAATCTGTTATGATGGCCTTTTTGCAACTGTGATGTGGGAAAATTATTGCTCTTTTTTCCCATGGGCAGCCTGAGTAGAGGTTGATCACATTTCTTGATATTTTAAATTTTTCACAATTAAAAGTTATTTATTTTACTCATATGTATGTGCTTGTGCTGACTGTGTGTGCCACATTTGTGCTGGTGCTCCTGGAGGCCAGAAGGGGGTGCTGGATCCACTGTAGCTAGGGTTACAGGGGGTGACTTGAACCAAACTTAAGTCATCTGCAAGAGTAGCAAGTTTCTTTTATTTTTATTCTTATTATATTTCTATTATTTAAAACTACTTTTGAATTTAAATATATTTTGATAATGTTCTCCCCTCCCCCAAGTCCTTCTATGTCTTCTCCACTCAACATTAAGTTTTTTCTCAGAAAACCAACAGAAGACCAATACAACAAAACCATCTACAACCAAGAAAACACAATACCTCTCCCCACCAAAAAAAAAACAAAACAAAACAGGAAAAGAAAAGAAAAACAGAAACTAACAAAGAAAGTAGGAACAACAAATTGTAACCAAACAGAAGCACATTAAAAAACTACGGAGTCCAATTATATGTTGGTCAGCAACTCTTGTACATGAGATCTGTTTTGATAAAACTAGTATCATTCTATTAAAGAAAACTGAGTTTTCCTTTCCCAGCAGGTATAAGTGACAGTTCAGTTGTTAACTTTTACCCTACTGGATAGGTATTAATTAATTCATTCATTCATTTTTAACACAATATAACGAAATAAAATATAAACAAAACCTATTACATTAAAGTTGTATAGAAGGTTAAAGAATTGGGGACTCATTTATTTGTATACTTGATAATCCCATAAAACACTAAAATGGACAAGAGAGAGAGAGAGAAAGAGAGAGGGGGTTGGAGGGAAGAAGGGAAGGAGAGAGGGAGAGAGAGAGAGAAAGAGGACCTGGTGCAGACCAGTGTAGACTCTGCATGCTGCTTAAGTCTCTTGAGTGCATGTGAGCTTTGTTTATGTTGATTTAGAGGGCCTTGCTTCCTTGGTGTCCTTCATCCCTTCTCACTCTTATCCTTTACCTTCTCTTCTGCAGGGTTCCCTGAAAGAATTTGATGGAGACATCCCATGTAGGGATGAGTTTTCCAAGGTCTCTCACTCTCTGTGTCATGTCTGACTGTGGGTATCCATATTTGTTCACACCTTCAGCAAGGGTTCTTAACCACTGAGTCAAATTTCTGATTCCCACATGTATTTATCTTAAGGGAACAACTCTTTTAAATGTCATTAATTTTTATGTCTTGACGTCTTGTTTGTAATTCCATTGATATCTGTTGAATTCCTTATTTTTTCTTTTGCCTGCATAATCTCTGCTATTAATTTTGTATGTTTAAGAAATTCACATTGAAAACAATCAACTACATCATTAAAATGTATTTTAGCTGTTCACGTTTCTTAGTTCCACTTTTCTTCATCCTTTTCACTCTTTGTTTGTTTCCCATTGATTCTGTCGTGGGTGTTGACAAAATCCTTAGTGTGCTTTTTCATAAACCCGAGTATAGATGATGTTGCAAATGACACAATCCCCTGCTAACTTCCCAACCTTCATTTTGCTTGTTATTTTACTTTCTTCCCCACCTCACCACTAGTGTTGAACCGCGACACTATCTGTGGAGATGCAGATCCTCTGAGGTTTATGCCTCCTACTGTAGTTCCATAAAATGGGTTTCTCAGAGTGCAACAAAACTCTTCTTTCCTAAGTGCTCTCAGTTTTGATGGTGATGTCCTCACCATTACAAATAAAAATATAGTCTGTTTTGGCCATTGCACCCAATTGGAAGAACCACCTACTTTGTTCACATTCTCTCAAAGTATTTCAGGAAAACTCCCATAATGAGAACACTGCAAGGGCTTGTCTAGAACACTAAAAATGGTTGTTCCTGGATGAGACTCACATTCTAGTCCTAAAAAGACTGAGAAACAGTGGATAGAGGGGCAGACCAGTCTTACTGGAGGGGGACATTATGGAAGTCGAAGATTACATCACTAGAAGGTGGCACATAGTCAAAAGTACTAAATGATGCAGCAAAGAAATTCAGCTGAGTTCTAAGAAGAAAAAATTGAATTTAACTCTAAATGGATCACATTCTCAAGTGTTAGCTGCCTTTTGGAGACGCTCACCACATCCAAGTATATTATAGAGAAAACCCATTTGGAAGTCAATGGGAAGCATCTGAAGGAGACAAAGGGCAAATGGGAGAGAAACAGGAAATTGACATGTCCTGAAAGAGGCCATCAGAGGTGCTGCGATGAAGGCACACGACAAAAGATAAACAGTATAATCCTTGAGAATCCAGCCAGTTAGCAGCAAAGGTATTTTCCTCAAACAGGAATAGCTTCTCTGAAATCAGACTACAAAGGGAAGAGTAGACAAACACAGCCATCTTTTTTCAGTGGATTAGATGCAGTTTGGAAACTCTGACTTGATCACCTTCATTTTTGCTTTGAGGAACCATGCTTCTGACAGGGAGGAACTGAGTAGGAGGCTGAAGGAAATGGATTGGCTATAAAAGGTAAATCTGAGGGTGCTGCCATGATATCAGAGGGAGAGGTCTTTGACAGCATTTGGCAGCTTCTGTCACTGTCGTGAATAAGCTCCCATGCTTTATCCTCTTTAAATTCCAACTTTAATCCCCTTTGGCAGCTTGACTCTTAAGGACATTGTCGTAAGTCTGACATCTGGGGTAGTACCTAATGATGGCTACCTCCGGATGTTCAGACACTGTGTAATCTTCTCACCTGACATGTAAGCTGGGCATGGAGACTTGCGTATGACATTGATAGAAAGCTAAACCTCTATTACTACTTCTGTCTGAACATACCTTGTAAAAGAAATGTCTTCCATCTAGTTTACATGTCATGTTTTTAACTACTCTGAGAGACTTCCATGTCAAGGAATGAAGAGAGAGGGCCCTTTGGCTAGTATTTGGTGTGAAAGTAAGGTCTTCAATTCATCCATTTATGAGACATTGAGTTTTGACAACCTCCAGATAACAAAGTATCTCTGTGGATCTTTGCCCAGTTGGAGCTAAGGTAGCAACTCAATCCAACAACTTGATTGCAGCCTTTTGAGAGAAGAGCTGGGAGAACTGAAGGGCCCAGCTAAGCTTGTTCTGGCTCTGAATTCACTTAAACACAATGAATGCTGCCCTTAAGCTACTATGCTTTGAGGTAACTTGTCAGGTAGCTGTGGGTACTTAATATAGATATTATACACTTGTGTATTTACCACTCATGAGATCCCAAAGATAGCAAAATATAAACTATGTGTATGGAGAGTTTATGGCAGTTTCTGAATAGAAATACCTGCCACAAATGTAGATGTTTCCACTATTGGATCCAATTCTTATTTAGTAGTTAGGAAATCTGTTTATTTTATTTTATTTTATTTTATTTTTTTGGTTTCGGTAATTGTTGGTTGGTCATAGGGAAAGACTTAAGTTGGATCTGTTTTCTCTTTCTGGAATATGGGATAACCAACCAACAACCTATTCTCCAGTCTTTCATAAGATTTGTGTTGAAAAGATATTCTGTGCCAGGCTTTGTTGCCAGTAAAATAAAGATTCTCAATTTTTTAAAGGTAAATTTCACCTTTAGCTCCCCCCCCCCTCAGTTAAATATCTGAAAGTGGTCTTTTCAAATTAAGTCACATCCTAAAGAAAACATAAGGATTGAGCAATAGACCATGAGATACGATTTCCAGACATGAGGTCTATAAATATAAAAAAAGGTTCCCTTGTCTTTGGCAAAGGCCCAGTAGCAAACATCATCACTTCCCACAATACGGCTTTCTTCTTGCTTCAAACTGAAGAGAAACGTCACCATGAAAGGGCACAGTGTACCGACAATGGAGACTATCTCACTAGTTTTCGTGTTTATTTCATTTCTATTGAGGTGAAGAGTCAGTAGATTGAAGAGAAAATTTGTCAGGGATTGCAACTAAGGTGTCTCCATTCTTGTAAAACTGTACTGTATGTAAGCTTAGGCCTTTGCTCTGAACAGTCTATAAAATATGGGATGTGTTGGGGGAACTGATGCATTGGGAAAAGCAGAAGATAATGGGGATGACATTTTCAAACAGGATAGTGATTGTTGGGAAACTAACCCCCATGCTTTGTTCCATGTAAGCCTGATTTGTGTCCAAGCATGAAAATGCTGGGCATGTTGAGGGAAGCCCATTTTTTTTTCTGGATCTTTTACCTCGATCTGCACCCTATGCTAAAAGGTAAAGAAGTTAAGAATGAATACTACCCATATCTGAGCTAATATAACAAAAGGGTTAAATTCAAAACTATGTCAGAATCCCAGTCAACAGCTATCACAAGCTTGCAAGTACAGAATGTAAACCATAGCTGCCTAGTGGGCAGCATCAGTGTGCATAGGCTGGTAGTCCCAAATCTCTACGCAATTAGAGATGCTTAATCACACAATCCACATCATATTATTTCTGTTTTAGTTGTTATCAGTCATTTTCTCATTCTGTCTTCAAATATTTCATTTGCCACTTTGTAGTGATAAGAGTGGCGGGGCTGCGTCCCCAGCACCCCAGCTGCCTGGCTGGCTCTAGCTTATGCCCCGGAATAATTACACGGACACTGTATTCTTTTAAACACTGCTTGGCCCATTTCTATCTAGCCTCTTCTAGGCTAATTCTCACATATTAATTTAGCCCATCTCTAATCATCTGTGTTGCACCCCAAGGTGTGCTTACATGGAAGATTCTAGCCTACGTCCATCCTGGGTAGGAGCTGAATCGCCTCTCCCCAGAAGAGCGGAGCATGGCGTCTCTGTCTGAGGCATCTTACTCACTTCCTCTTCCTCCCAGCATTCTGTTCTGTTTACTCCACCCACCTATGTTCTAAGCTATGAGCCCAAGCAGTTTGTTTATTACTTAACCAATGAAATCAACAGATTGATATATGACACTCCCACATCACCACTTCTAGGAAAAAATCTTAATATTCAGGACAAAAATGCCTAGCTTTTCAATACTACTCACTCAAAAATTTATATTAAATATTTAAATGCTGATTTAAATATTTGTTGCACAGACTTCAGTATTCTTATTTTCTCTGCTCTGTATTTCTACTAATTGTCATTGTTGGTGTTTGTCAGTACTAAATGACGCTGACATTGGAGGAGTTTCTACAACTAGTTGTAGCTGTCTACAGCTAGTATGCAGCCTAGAGTCTTCAGAATAATATATTTCACACCTCCTACAAGTGTTGCCTCTTGGGCTGACACTTGCTTATCTAATATAAACAGACCTGTCTTGTTCTTAATATACGACAAAATATAGATTCAATGCAATTAATTGGATACAAAGAACTTGAAATAATTTATCTTAAATTCATCTGTCAACTGTGATTATAAAAGGCAATGATTTGAAGACTTTCTTTAGGTCAGGTTAAAATTATGAAGCAAAAACAAGTATGAATCCTTGACATCTCTGACTTCAGATGGCACACTGAGCGTACTGACTAGTCTCCTGTCATCTAAGATCTAATTAATATAATAACACAGGAAAGCAAGACTTTAAAAGAAATAAATCCTTACCAACAAAGATCCATAAAGATCCAGAAAGGTTATTAGTAAATGACAGATTTCAACAAATGTTTATAAGGGAAAATTCTATTGGGAGTGTTCTGACAAACTGAATGGCAATGAGGAAGTTATGGGACAGAATACATGGGGAGTTACAGAGAAGGAAGACAGATAACATTCTCTTGCATCACTCGGAGGCACTCTGTGTTTGGATTCAGATGGGAGTGGGCTAAGAAGCTGAAACTGAGGTTAATTGAAATAACAAAGTGTAGGCACTTCAAATGCAACTTCTTCCTTGCCTCATTCTACAGTGGTTTATCAGCATGTAATACAAATCCTTAGTAGCAATAAATGCCCCTTTTAAGGAGAGTAACTGATCATAAAGACTAGGCTACAACCAGCCAATAGAACCTCATCA
Organism: Microtus oregoni; assembly: GCF_018167655.1. NCBI lineage: Eukaryota > Metazoa > Chordata > Mammalia > Rodentia > Cricetidae > Microtus > Microtus oregoni. Next base: position 6,258,055 of record NW_024543070.1, read on the forward strand.
TTTCCACAAATCCTCCATCATTACAAGTCATCACCCTTATAAACTCCAGGAGGATTCCACTGTATTCGGAGGTTTTTACACAGCCCCCTGTGCTCCCCAATTCCAGCAGTCTCTCCCAGCATTCTCTCCTTCCATCAATGCCCTGACTCCTGATGCCTCTTTCTCCTTTCCCCACTCACTTGCAGTCTACTTGCAATATCTTTTCTATTTCTCCTTCCCAGGGAGGTCCATGCATCTTCCCTAGAGCCCTCCTCTTTATCTAACCTCTCTGGGTCTATGAATTGTAGCTTGATTACTATTTAATTAACATAGAATATTTTGTCTTTCTTGGTCTGGGTTACCTCACTCAGGATTATTTTTTTTCAGTTTGCATCCATTTGACTGCTGATTTCATGATGTCATTGTAAGCATTACAGTCTGGATGGAAAAGTATCCTGGCAACCAAAAACCAAGGAATACCAAAGGTCATAGTAAGCCCTGCTCTAGGGAAAGGTTTCCCCAGTGTAACAACTCTGCTCCAGCAGAGAAGGACTTTGTGAGTGAAATTGTTACAAATCGGTTCTGGAGCCCCTGAGAGGAACAACTCGAAAGTTTCCCCAAAGTCTTACAGCCCTGCTCTGCTACATTCTTTTCCAGGTTCTGTCTCTACTCTCGGAAAGAAGGTCTTCACCCAATATTGCCTTCTTCTTCAGCAAATCCTACCCCCTTTTGCCTCCGTAACTGGTTCGAAACTGGTTACAGGGAAAATGGAATGTAGGGGAAATGGATCATGCAAAGCAAACATCCCTGACCAGAGCCAAAGAAACACAGTTTGGTCCTGTAATCAGAGACAAGGAAATACACCCTGACCCTTAAACCAGAGCCAAAGAAATACACCCTGACCCTGAAACCAGAGCCAAAGAAATACACTTTAGACCTAGAATCACAGCCAGTGAAAGATATATGTCCTAGCCCTAAAATTAGAGCCAAAAAGCTATAAGAGCCAGTGAAAGAAGCAAACTCTGACCCTCAAACCAGAGCCCAAACTGCCACTGACCAACCAAGCAAAAAATCAACGAATATCTGAGCACACGATCTAGCCAATCTGAGCTCAAGGGACTGAAATCTGACCAATTCTCACCGTCTTGCATAGATTACATTATAATACATTTTCATTTTCATTGTAATATCTTAGTTTCTTTCTTCATTTCTTCAACGTCCTGCTACTTTTTCAAATATGTAGTCTTCATCCTGCATATGCTTTATTTTTTCTGTACCAGTTTTTGTTTCTGGTTTCATTCCAGTTTAAGTGAGTAAGGAAAGAGAAATCATTTCAAATTTGTGTGTTTAGATATTTTCAAGGTCAAAAATATTACCTAACTTGGAACAATATTTTGTGAACTTCTGAAAATAATAAGACTTGTGAATTGCTGGATGCATTATTCTATAGATATCTGACCATTATGAAGCTATGTGTCCAAACTCACACTGAGTAAGTTATTATCTACTTTGAGCTATTGCTATAATATCATTCCTTATACAGATATCCTCCTGCATGTGTATTTTAAAATCCAGTTTTGGATGTGAACTGCTGGTGTAATACTACAGTAGCTATGTTTTGTGATTCTATCCAATTCCTACTGTCTGTGTAAGGCCTACCTTCTCTGCCCAGGAAGAATTTCTCTTTATTCAACTTCAGGCAATCTGTAGTCCACTCTCTCTCCTCATGCCCTCCTTACCTGCTGATGCTTTGATTAATCCACTGTTGATGGAATCCATGTGAAGGTTTTCCTTTATCACATTTTCATGATGTTTTTTTAACTTCTCATTTTTTTTCCCTTTATCGCTACCCTTTTCTTACCAGATTCAACTATTGGCCAGCTCCTCTTGTAGAATATTTAATCAAAGACTATTTAAGGGAAGGTTATTAAGGTTGATTCATTGAAAACTTGCCTCTACTGTGGCCTCGTTGCCTACTAGAAATTTAATGTACTGTGGACTTGCTAACAGTGAGAGAACTATCTAAACCCAAGTAGAACTTTTCAGCTAGTATTCATTCAAAGTTTTGCAAAAGTTCATGCATGAATACTGTGTCCTTGCCCTGTGGCAGCATCAACTCATCTGATGTGGGATATATCCAAGGAAAGAGCACATAGTTAATGCATGCTGAACACAGGATCTGAGCAACTAGTCCATTTTCTTTGCTTTCTAAAGCTGCATAATAGCAGAATAAAATTACCTTTTCGCAAATGCATATTCTTAAAGACTATCTCTAGATGCTACATTCCAGTAATACAGGGTCTAAAGATTTGATGATGATATATTAGTCGTATTTGCCTATTTTTGCCTTTTATTAATAATGTGATTTTTGCGTGTATTCATTATGAGAATTTTGCTCTTAAATTAGGCAGGTAGCACTTGGAATTCAGAACAATCAATATTCAGAACACATTTGTCATACCTTATCTATTTTCTCCATTGATAGTTGGCCAATTGGGTTATTTGCTGACTGATTTTCTTGTTTGTTCCTGTGGTTATGAAATAGTAGACACGTGTTTTATTAATATCATCTTATTTTGCAATGTTATGTCTTTTTTTTACTATAGTGCTTAGAAAGACTTTGGTAGTTATAAAAGATACTATAGGTAAAATATTCCATAACCCTTACTTGAGAACATTTTGAAATAGTGTGCAGTTGACATTTTCAGTTCCATGTTTTCAGATCAGAGCGAAGTCAGTTTGGTGATGGCTGTCTTGGAAAGATTCTTATGAATGTTTTATGGATCAGTAAACTTAGAATGGTCACGAATCATGGCAAACTATTAGTTCTTAGCCATTTCCTCATGTCCTTTGAAGAGGTGGCAATGGTAGAAACTTTCCCTGTGGCTTTTTGGAAGTTGGCAGGGGATCTCAGTGATCATGGCAGCTGGATAAGTGTATCTTATTCTCGGATACTTCATTGAGCTGTATAAGAAAGGGGAAGCAAGCTTGGCCAGCCTATCTAACTCTGCAGCAGGGTGCAAATATGAAGCTAGGAAGCAAAACTAGAGAAACTGTCTGTCTTAGAGAAGATGATTTACTATAGTTGAGCAATTATAAATCTTTCTGAACTGTGGCTCTTCATAGGCATAACTCAGGATTTTTTTCCATGGTGGAGTTTTTTCCTAGCTTATAGCCCTCTAATGTCAAAGAGAATATTTCATGTTGTCTGATACTTTATAAAACACATCCTGAAAATATTCTGAAAGATTGTTTTCTTCCCCCACAGGGTTGAACATGCCTCTTTATTATCTCCTTCATTTGTAGCGCATGCCAAGCTTGACAGAGTGTAATGACAAAGGTCATATAAGCATTAGAAGAGAAATTTCATCCAGCGTAGGTTATGTATCAATCTTTTGCTTAAGCTTTCAAAGAGTATCAAAACAACCCAAAGATTTCTTTCCTTTTACTAAAATGATTTCCTAAATGTGTTTTGGGGAGTACCCAGCTGTCAAGAAAAAAGGAATGACCTGTGTGGTTCCATTTCTAAACACATATTGACTCCACTTATATTCTGCTCAATAGTAATATTTGGATTATAAAATGTGGAACAGAGTTGAATTAAAAAGAGGATCCAGTGTAGTTAGGCCATGTGTAACATGGTTCTCAGCAATAATATTGATTGACGTGGAAACATCCCATATGCAGAAATAATAAATTTGAAAATACAGGGGTAAGGTGTAGTTCATGGGAGAGTCCTTGCTGAGCATGCGCAAGGCCTTCAGTTGCACCAGCTTTACCTGCAATAATCTCTGTTTGGATTAGATACCAACTCATAAGTGACCTAATTGTGGAAATAATACCCTGTTGCTTTCCAAGTCCTGCCAACTTTCAAGAGCAAGGTATCATAGATAATGAGTGTACCAAAGGGTGGAGAATCTTAGAATTCTGTACACCACACTCTTTGGGATACACTTTGTGAAGGACTTCTTTAAACATGACTAGATAAGTGAAAAGGAAGTTATTTGGAATTTTCAACTTTTCCATTGTCATTTATACATTGTCTTAACTACTGTCACCCAAAGCAATGAACTCAAAACATAATCATTAAGTCTAAGTTCCTTTCCACCTTATCTGCCTTGCACTTCCATTATCCATCTGTGAACCACAGATAATATGCAAAGCATTCCCTCAGGTGGCTGGTTTCCCCAGAGAGTGATGTGAAGCCCTGGTCTGTGCTTTGGTTAACACATGCTAACTAATCCACTCTCTTTGAGTTAGCTGGTACATAACCTGTTTCTGACTCTATCCTCTATAATTGATGATCTTTGACCCACAGGGAAAAAAAAAGTTAGACAGAATGAAAATCGGAGTAGAATGGCTTTTATTTATGCAGACAATTTTGCCATAGGTTTCTGTAGAAGTCCCCTGTTGAATCTTCTTTTCTTTGCATTTCCAATATTTTCTGTGATTGCTGGTGGTCTACAAAAATGGCAATGGGACTTTGGAAGTCTTTGCACCCCTTTTCATTCATTCAGTCTAGACAGACTGTCAGAAAGGGTGATCAATCACTTTTTATCTATGTTGGCCACTTTTTATTCTTCCTTACGTTATGGCCAATTTGCATTGCTTTTTTGTCCACACTCTCCTTCATTTGCCTAATACCTTTCTTAGGCCAATGCAATGAATCAAACTTATGTCAGAGTAACCCCCAGTTTTCTGCTGCCAGCATGCTGTTGAGAGGCATGTTGTATTGTTCCAGGTTTACTGAACTGCACAGTGTCTCCACAGCTCAGCACCAGCATAATCTAATCTGCTTCCTGACTGCAATGTCAACTCGCAAAGACAGAATCAGGCAGAATTCCAGGAGTCAGAGTGAGAGAGCACCTGAGGGATGGCTGCTTTGCTTGAACACCTGAAGGAACGATGGAATTAAGAAGTGCTGCCCTCAGATCACATAATGAAGATAAAAATGATAATTACCCTGGTGGTAATCTGAATTAATCAACAAAATCTTCATTGGGCTGAGATGTTCTAGCAATAGACTTTGAGCTATTTAATCTGTTGAGGTTTTGTCATTTTAAGAAATGAAAGGTAGTTGATAATTTTTTTTCCAAATGAAGTCAAATTGATATAATTTTACACATAGACCCTTCAGCACATGTAGAACAAGTTTATTAGACACAGTCCCAAATAAAAGTCAGTGCAATAATGAGCTCTGTGGCTGGCTGAATGTGTCCACTCTAGCTCCACTCTAGGAAGTGGGTGTGGTGTGTTCACATGAACATTACAGTGACCTGGCATTGCAGAAATGGCCCTCTTCAATTTTGAATATGTGTGACCTTCTGCATAAATGTTACTCTGAACTTATAAATTGTAGCTTGACTTTCAATTGGGGCATTTATAGAGATCACTCATCGGATTATTTGAGAAATTAGTGTTAAGGGAGCTGTTGATGGACACATGATTTGGTACATGGGTGACATAAGTTCTAATGAATCACACAGAAACTGACAGACACCTCAAAATAGTTCAGGAAACTCTCAGGATGTGTAGGATTTTAGTGTGAGTCCAAATCCATAAGGACTTAATAGTATTTCAGAAAAATGAGCTTTATTAGATTAATTAAAGTATGATAAGCAATGCCTTCACATTAAGAATTCATTAGTTTCTACTAACTGAAGTAAACAATGGGTTTTAGGACATTGTTGTAGGAGGCTGTTTATTTGTTTCTGGCTGCTCCTGGCTGCTCAGCCATGAAATAATCACACAGAAACCATATTATTTGCAATACTGTTTGGCCAATAGCTTAAGCATATTTCTGGCTAACTCATACCTTAAATTAACCCATTTCTATTCATTTGTCTATTGCCATGAGGCTGTGGCTTACCAGGTAAAGTTCCAGCATCTGTTTCTGGTGGGGCTACATGCCTCTCTCTGACTCTGCCTTCTTTCTCCCAGCATTCAGTTTAGTTTTCCCCACCTACATAAGTTCTGCCTTGCACAGGCTTAAGACAGTTTCTTTATTAACCAAAGGTATTCACAGCGGAGAATTCCACATCACCTCCCCTTTTCTGTTTAAATAAATAGGAAGGTTTTAACTTTAACATAGGAAAATTACATAAAACAGTTATAAAGCAAGAAATACAGTTAAAATATTTATATCTATTTTATCTTTTATCATAACTAAGGAAAACTATAACTATACATTCTTCAACTCCATCAAAGACTCCAGAAGGATATAGTATTACCTAAATAAACATAAAGTGCGTTGTAAGCAATTTTCAAAACTCTAAAATTGACAGAGACATCTCACTGCCTAGACAGTCACCCAAAGTTCTTCTGTTTTGTTGGAGTATCCATTCTCGGCCTACGGCCCATAGTATCCAGTAGACTTTTTTATAAAGTAGGAAATTTCAAAGACAATTTGGCCTATATTGGCAGTTTGTCAGACACTTTCTTTTGTATCCTGCAGACTCTTTCATGAAACAGGAACCGCAAGGACTCTCACATCTTAATTAAACCCATCTCTATTAATCTGTACATCACCACAAGGTCATGGCCTACCAGGTGTCTGTCTTTGGCGGTGGTTCCGTGGTTTCTCTTTTACTCTGCCTCCTTTCTCACAATATTCAATTTAGTTTTACCCATTAGCTCTGTTCTGCCCTGCTCTGCTATAGGCTCAAAGCAGTTTCTTTATTTACCAATGTTATTTGCAGCACACAGTAGGGAATTCCACATCAGGACATTATCATAAATGTGTATTAGGTGTATCTTTCAGTCATATTCATTCCCATTCTTCCCCATTCTCCTCTTCTTTTAGAATCATACTGATCTCCTATAGCCTTCTTCTACTTTAATGTCTTAATTTATTTACATCTGGGTTTCAGATATGAAAGGAAACTTGTATTTGTTTTTTCACTCTGGCTTACTTTAACAATCATCAGTACCATTTCTTTCCCCTCAAATGACTTAGTTTTATTTCTTTTTATGGCTAGATAATGTTTCACTGTATATACAAACTCATTTTTTATGCTCCATTTTTTTTTGTTGAACCCCTATGCTAAGTCTATGAGGTGACATTCATGACATTCTTGTGTGACTGCCTTCCTCAGTATTTGTAGATATCATGCAGATACTTCAGTGGCATACACTTCTAGAAATCTAACTATTGTCAATGGAAACTCTGATATATTTTGTAGGAATAAAATGTATTTAATTTATATTTTACATATATGGCACAATAATACTAATATCTGAGGAGGAAATATAGTAGTGCGAGCGGCGGGGCTGCATCCTGCCACCCGGCTAGCTTTACCTGAAATAATTACACGGAATCTGTATTCTTTTAAACACTGTTGGAAGCAGCCTGCCGCTCCATACAACAAGGAAATATCTTATTTATTATTCTGAATATTTCTTTAAGTTGTAAGTTTTTATGATTTTAAGGTTAAAGTCTACACACTGAATATCTAACTTGCCAGAAGAATATTCTTTTGTTCTGCTCCTCATGGGTTGCTTATTTTTCTAATATCTCTGGGCCTCAATAAAGTTTTTGATAATCCTGAACATTGACATATATCATTAAGTTCCAAGATCAGTACTTCCAATTTACATACTTTACACATATAATTATAAAACAAAATATTATTTCTAGACTATTTTATATTTTTTACCATATTTTATATTATTTTACCATAATATAAAATAAGTGTCCAAAATAGATAGGTTATTTCATAATAAATAATTTTATTGGTTTTACAAATTACTCTGGTAAAGCAGAAAATAGAAAGTAATATTTATTTCTAATGTTCACTTCTCAGGAATAACTATTATCAAATTGAGATGTATTCTGTAAAAAGTATTAATAATAGAATGCAATTTTAGCCTATAAAATGGTGAAATGTATTTGTCAACTAATCTGGTGATTGGGGGTTAATACTCAAAATATATATGGAATCCAAACAAATTAATAGGAGATAGAAAATGACCTGATTATAAAAGGACAAAAGAACCTAATATACATTTTTGAAAATTCTGTATACAATTTAAAACAGGCTACTGTAGTTATTTGAAATCACCTATTCTCAGAGAAAGGCAAATAGTTACAATGGAATTTCATCTCTAGGTGGACTGGTCACTGGCAAAACAGCAAAATGCACCTTATTAATCAGAATGGGGAAATGGGAGAAATGTTGGTGGAAATGCAAATGTTTCCAGGATTTTGCCACATGAATGCTTCTAAAATATTAGAAGTAGGTCTACTACATGATGAGGCAATCTTATTTTTGAGTATTTGTCCAAAATAACATGTCATAGAGACATTAACACTACCCTAAAAGCTACAGAACTTCTCACAGAAGCCAAGTCATGTAGACAATCCAAATGTCGAGATCAGATGAATGAATAAAGAAATCATAGTCTGTGGGTCACAGTAGAGCGCTATTCCGCTACAGAAAGAAGAAAATGGTGTTATTTTGGGCAACATAGATCAAACCAGAGGATGTTATACTAGGGAAATAAACCATCTGTTGAAAAACAAACACTGAATATTATACCACACAATGAATATAAAAAGCTCAGAAGCAGAGACGAGACTGTTGAGGACCAGTGGCTGAAGCTGGCAGTAATGTTGGCAGAGATTGGATGTATAAATGTTGGTAAATAGGCATTTCTGAAATGAACCATCACAAGTGACAATTTCTCTTATTTTATTCTTCTTTGGAAGGGCAGTTGAAAGAAATAGGGAAACAGGAATTCTGGGAAGTTTCCATCTAAGCTTAAGGTGTATTTTCTCCTTCATTCTACTAGTTACTTTGATTTTTTTCACTTCAAGTTTTTTAGTTTCTCTATCGCCATGCACAAAACTCAAGTCCAAATGGATTAAGGACCTCAATATCAGTCTGACCACACTGAACATGATAGAAGAGAAAGCGGGAAGTACTCTGCAACATATGGGCACAGGAGATCACTTCCTACATATATCCCCAGCAGCACAGACATTAAGGACAACATTGAATAAATGGGACCTCCTGAAACTGAGAAGCTTCTGTAAAGCAAAGGACACTGTCACTAAGACAAAAAGGCAACCCACTGACTGGGAGAAGATCTTCACCAACCCTGTAACAGACAAAGCTCTGATCTCCAAAATATATAAAGAACCCGAGAAATTGGACTTTAGTTTCTTGAATAATTTTTTTCTTGGATGGTCTGAGATCTGAGTTCCTTGCACCTGGATCCAAAAAGGTAAATATAGTCCCAGAACATATATAAGAAACTGATTTATACAGAGATTTCTTGCTTAAGGTTTGTTTTATGGGATTACAGAACACAGAATGATAAAACTTTTTAAATCCTAAAAAAAAAAAACTCTGGAATATCCTGAAGCTTATGAAGTCTCAGTCTGCTATAAACTGAAAACCATCTGTTAAAAAGAATTACAAACATACATAAATATGAAAGAGTATATATTAATGACAATACAATAACTTATAGTAAGTTACCAATTTTGAAAGTCTTGCTAGTACCAGAGAAAACACAAATACTAGAAAGGGGCTGGACAGATAGCAGAGAGATTTAAAAAAGCACTTAATGATCTTGTAGATAGATGACTGAGTTCTATTTCCAGTATCCCTAAAAGGTGGCTCCTAACCACCTGTAACTGTAACTACAGGGGGTCCAACACCCACTTCTTGCCTCTGTAGTCATTCACATACAGGTGCATGCTTGTAAACATATGTGCGTGTACACACAACACATAAATACCTTAAAAATCTTTTTACAAACAATAACAAAAACAAGAGAATTCTCACATTTCAATCAAATGATTGTCTATATGCTAGCTCCTACTTGCTTCAGCTTCAAACTTGACTACAACTTTAGGTGAACAATATTAACACTTTTGTTCCCCAGAGTTTAGAGAGACAATGCAATTTTTTATTAACTTTGGCCTTTTCATTGTTATACAATTTTTAATTTTTCTTTCAGTTTCATAATTCCCCATTATAATGGCAAGTAAATGTATTATTACTATTATTGCTATCAAATATTAGAAGTTGTCTCCAAAATTTTGCCACAGATATGCTCACTGGGGGATTTATCAAAGCACATATTTCCTTTGGTTAGCAATTCAATCATTTACTCTGTTACCTACATTCTTCCAGGGTTAGCTTTAGTAATATATGCTAATGGTTACTCGAGATTTCTGTTTCAAAAATTTCTGTCTCAACAATAAAACGTGCTAATGCAGTTAGCTTAGGAAGTAACCCAGGCACCCATGCCTACTGCAGGGCATCTAGGCATAACTCAGAAATCTCTATCTACTTATAGAGGTGGTGGTAGAAACTAATGACTGGTCTATGTGTATAAAACTGACTAAATCAGCCTCAGTTCTTCCCAGCCCACCTCCAGCTGCTCAGTTTTATTTTTCTTTTCCTATTGCTATGATAAAAATAACCTGACAAAAACAACAAAAGCAAGGAAGGGTCTCTGCCTTAGAGTAGTAGAGGGACATGGTCTAACATGGGAGGAAGAGATGGAGAAGGCAGGGCAGGCTCGGTGGCAGGAGCAGGAGGCGAGCTGGCCACACTGTACTCACTCTGGAAACAGAGAGCAAACAGAAATTAGGGACAGATAATAAAGCATCTAGGTCCATTCCTCAAGACCCATTTTCTCCAGTGAGTCTAAACTATAAAACATTCCATAATCTTGCTAAAGAGCAACATCAACAAGCACCAAGGGGGCGTTTCACTTGAACCACAGTGCCAATGCAAATATGGTTCTGCACAGGAAATGAGCTAAAGGGTGAAACGAGTAGAAGAGACAGCAGTTGTTACTGATTTTGGTTAAATTGCCCTACTTTTATACATCTTGCATATTGCGAGAAAGGACACGCACAAGGAAGACTTTGACCTTTAAGTTTCATTAGTATGTGGGCTAAATCCCATCTGAGGTAGATGTTAAAAGGCAGACCTAATATTCTATTATTTGATATCAGAAAACTATTACAAGCCAGCGGTAAATGCCGTGGAAGAATGAAAGATGGCTGTTAGCAAGGCATTGGGATCATCATATGTCCCAAGGATCCACACGATGACCCTTTTGGGGTCAAAGTCTACTTGATGCTGCGCTGCATTTTTTTGCAAACTGAATCTTTGCGACTTTGCAATAATCTTTGCGGTTTTACATGCTAGCTATTTACAATGTTTATTACTTGGAGAGGAGTAATGCAAGGGTTATTCTTTTATTTTTAACTAAATATCAGTTATTATTGAACCTCTAAATTTCCTGTCAGCTGAACTTTTTAATTATTTTTATTTCATTTGCCATTAAAATAAAACTTAATATCTTACTTTTATTTCTATAGTTTATATCTTCTGTTTAAATTTAAGTGCCTCAAAGGAATAGGCAATGTTTTCTTCTTTGCTTTTTTGTTTACTATCTCTACCGCTGACCTTATGCTGGTCACTCAGTAAATACTGCTACCCTGGTAGCACTTCACAGATATCTCATGACTTCACTTAACCATCTGTTTATTTTGATCACTGGACTTTTTTTTTTTAATGATGCTCAGTTTAGAAAGTTTGGGAGAAATAAAAGTGCCAACAGTTTAAAGGCTGTGGAACTTTGGTGTCTTTTTTGTAATATTTTTCCTATGATTTAGCATTGTGGTCCTGCCATAAAGTTCAAGCTTGTGCATAAACAAATTGAATGAGGCTAAAATGACTCCTCTTAGTTGGAATTTCATTTTTTTACTTTTAGTTCTGTTTAGAACATTTGCAGTCTTTGTCAGTGTCTTACAAGGTTTGGTGTTTGCTTCTAAATTTCTCAATTAAATGAAAAAAAATTATGTAAGTACTTAGTTTCTCTGTTTTCTCTGCTTTTTTCTTAGTTTCTTGTCTTTAGATGTATGTATTCTGGGTGACTCAAGATTTTCTTGCTATCATTGCGTTTTCCCTTTGGTTGTTTGGGTTGTAGCATGATTCTTTCTAATTAGTTCTCATTTTGTTTATACAATTTTTGTGTGACTTAATTTACCCTGATATGGTTACACATCACTATGATCCCATAACTGTAACAAATCAAGCAAGATTTGTGAATTTAAGATAAGTCTGAACAATATACTGAGTTTGAATCTAGCTTAGCCTGTGTTTTCTGCTTGTTTAGTAATACATATATAAATATATGCCTATATGTATATAAATAATTTAAATAAAATTATACCATTGGGGATGGCAATGTCTCCCACAATAGTTGAGGACTAGATAACAAAAACCCCTGTTCCAGAGCACTGGAAGCATCCCTTATTATTATGGTCAGGGAGGTTCAAGAAGTTCTCAAAACAATATATATTATTGCCATTGCCCTTATTTGTCTTCATAAACTTAAAAGTAAATACTTATTGCTAAAGATACCCTACACTTCATTACATGACTTAGAGGAATTAACCTGGAACTGACCTGGAAAACTCCCATTTAAAGACTGACTGGCCTCATTGTATCAGAATTTGCTATGCAAGCTGTCAAGGAAGAAAAATAATTAAAAGTCTTATCCAATTGTCAAATCTATGAACCACAACAATGACCAGAGTAGAAAGATATACCCAAGGATAAAACAGTGGTACTTATGTATTGGGGTGACCAACACTGACTAATTGTACTTAAGGTCTGCTCAGTAGCATCGAATTTATGCCTAGTACAGGAAAACTAGCCAACTACTTGAGGCTGAAGTGGCCATGGTCCTTAGAGGAGAACCTAAACAGCCACATCCCTAACCCAATATAATTTCTGACTGTATTAGAAGTATAGCCTTATATACATGCTCTCGCCACTCATCAAAAAGATACTTCTGTGGCAGACAGAGATCATTACAGAAAGCCATAATTGGTGGAGTTGCAGACAACAACTGACCATGGGGTATCCAGCTCCAATGGATACACCTACAACACAAGCATTATACTTAAAACCCAAAGAACATTATGGAAGAAGGGACAAAATGATTATAAGAGGCAGTGGGACAAGATGCCTCCTCTGAGATATTATCTTCTCATATGACAAGTAGTTGTATCCTTGATGTCTTAATAACATGATCACCTGAACAAGACTTTCACAGGATGGAGAAAATATCATAAGGCCCTACTCCTAGAAGTAACATCATAAGCAATTATAGATGCTAAGACAGGGAGTATCAGTGTTCTCCAGGGACGAGCTCCCTCGTAGGTTATCCAATCCCAAGTGGGCAGCCCTAAAGGTATGTACTCACGAGCAATACTAAACTCAGCAGAATAATTTATACATATACATCTGTATGTATATATGTATATATATACATATATAAAATAATCATGAATGGCTAATGAGTTTGAGAGAGAAGGGAGTTATGGAGACAGATGAGCAGCTGGAAAAGAGGAATGGTTGAGTTAAAATGATGAACATATTGTACTCTTGTGTGAAATTCTCAAAATAAGTAATAAAAATTTGTTTAATCTATATAAGGATTTTCGGGGCATATTTTAATTTATAGTGAAACATTCATCAATAAGAAAATGGAGAATAAAATGAAGAGGAAAAGTTAGAGAAAAAACAAACAAGAAACCTTATCATGGACAATTAATGCTTTGTTTTTCCTTAGCGTGTGTAATTTACTAATTTTGCTCTTTGTGTTGTGGAGTCTTCTTTTGTGACTCCTCCCACAATTAGACAGTGAGCCCAGGGTGAGATACTCTGGAGAGCACTCTGCCCTAAATGAGATGTCTTTATCAAATGCCTGGCCTCAATGTTGCGGGACCTATGCAGAATAGAGGCAGAAAGATTGGAAGAGCCAGAGGTGGAAGGTGGCACCAAGGTAAAAGCTTCTGAACACAGCAGTGCAGATTCACATATGAATGCACAGAGACTCTGACAGTATGTACAGACCTGAACAGGCTCAAACCTGACAAAATCTCAGCACTGAGAAGAGGAAGTAGATACAATGTCCCATTATTAACCAACAAGTTATTTACAAGGGATACCTGGTAGAAGAGGGAAGATCAGTTTTCTCCAGTGGAGTATTGCTGGTCCATCATCCACCTTCCATGGCAGGCCCTGTGCTGAGAGAAGTCAGCCAACATTAAACAGGCTCCATCTTTATGTTTGTTTGTTTGTTTGTTTTATTTTTGTTTTCTTATTTGAAGAAGGAGAAAAAGAAAAAAATTGCATTGGTAGGGAGATGGAAAGGATCTGGTAGAAGTTGGAAGAAAGAAAATGTGACCAAAATATAGGGTATGAAAAATGTTTAAATAAAAAATAAATGAAAACAGTTTTCAGTAAACATTTTAATTTTGTTAATGACATTTCATGTTTAAATTTAAAAGTTTTAAGTTGTTTTCTTTATTTCAATCTGTTGTCTTTCAAAGTTTGTTTCAAATAAATTCTGTGAGCAATTATCACTTTTTTATTTTATTTAAAAAAAACTAACTTTTATCACTTTACATAACAATCCCAGTTTCCACTCTCTCCCCTCCTCCTTCTCCCTCCATCCTCTTCCCAACCTATCCCCCATCCACTCCTTAGAGAGGATAAGGCACATTGCTTTAGGAATGATCAAGACCCTCCCTTATATATCCATCCAGAGAAGGGGTTCCAAAATGCCAGTACAAGCAGTAGAAATAAATCCTGCTCCCTCTGCCAGTGGCCCCGCAGTCTGTCCCAGCCATACAACTGTCATCCACATTCCGAGAGCCTAGTTTGTTCCAATGCTGGTTCCTTCCCTGTCTGGCCAGACTTGGTGAGCTCCCATTAGCAAGGTAACCTTTTCATGGTCTTGACCACTTTGCTCATATTCTCACTCCTTCCACTGTTTGACTGGACGTTGGGAGCTCAGCTCAGTGCTCCTTTGTGGCTCTCTGGATCTTCTTCCATTAGAGAATGGATGAATGTTCTATGGTGACATTTAAGATAGTCATCAATCTGACTGGCAGGGCCAGTTTGGGCACCCTCTCCCCTGTTATTTAGGCTCTTAGCCTGACCCATCCTTGTAGATTCCTGGGAATTTCTTTAGTGCTAGTTTTCTTGCTAGCCCTATATTGGCTCCCTCAATCGAGATATCTCTTTCCTTGCTCTCCCTCTCTGTCCTTCCCCCACCTTGACTACCCCATTTCCTCAAGTTCTCCTCTCCCCTTTCCTTTTCCCCTCCTCCTCTCCTTCCATCCTCTCTTCTCCCCCCACCCCCATGCTCCAAATTTTTCAGATCTTATCTATTTTCTCTACTGTAGTAATAAGAGCGGCGGCGGGGCTCCCAGCACCCAGGCCGCCTGCTCGGCTAGCTTATGCCCCAAAATAATTACACAGACACTGTATTCTTTTAATCACTGCTTGGCCCTTTAGCCCTAGCCCTTACTGGCTAATTCTGTTATCCCGATCAACCCATCTCTAATAATCTGTGAGAACCGGTCTTACCGGGAAGATTCTAGCCTAGTCCATCCTGGGTCGGAGCTTCATAGCGTTCGTCTGCCCAGGAGCCAGGAGCATGGCATCTCTCCCAGGCGTCTACTCCCGAGCGGAGAGCTGTCGAGTCTGAGCTCACTTCCTCTTCCTCCCAGTGTTCTGTTCTGTTTACTCCTCCCACCTATCCTCTAACCAATAAAATGGGCCAGGGCAGTTCCTTTATTAGCCAGTGACCTTCCTCCATCACTCTACCCATGGAGATCTATATAAGCATCACACTTATTGTTAGTCACAAATAACATAAAATATCATGGGGTAACACTGACCAAAGAAATGAAAGACCTGTTTGACACAAACTTAAAGTCTTTGAAAGAAGAAATAGAAGAAGATACCAGAAAATGGAAAGATCTCCCATGCTTTTGGATAGGTAGGATCAACATACAAATGGCAATCCTACAAACAGCAATCTATAGATTCAATGCAATCCTCATCAAAATCCCACCACAATTCTTCATAGACTTTGAAAGAACAATACTCAACTTCACATGAAAAAACAAAAAACCCAGGATAGCCAAAATAATCCTCCTGTACAATAAAGGAACTTCCAGAGGTAACTATGTTTTTTTTTTAAACAAGAAATAACTGAGGTTTCCTGGTTGAATTAGGGACCCAAATGCTAATCTCATAGGCCTCCTTTTATATCCAAAATGGCTTTCCATACCTGCTCTGTAAAGGTTGATTAGATTCCTTTTTATTATTCTTACCATGAGCTTCGTTAAGCTTTGATGGGGGAATGTCATATATCAATCTGTTGATTTCATTGGTTAAGCAATAAAGAAACTGCTTGGCTGGCCCTCATAGGTTAAAACATAGGTGGGAGGAGTAAACAGAACAGAAGGCTGGGAGAAAAAAGCTGAGTCAGAGAGTCACCATGATTCTCCCACTCCAGGCAGCTGCAGGTTAAGATCATTCCTGGTAAGCCAGCTCGTGAGCTACATGGATATTAGAAATGGGCTAGTCCAGGTGCGAGAGTTAGCCAAGAAAAGGCTAGATATAATGGGCCAAGCGGTGTTTAAAAGAATACAGTTTCGGTGTAATTATTTCGGGTAAAGCTAGCCGTGGGGGCGGCCGGGTGCCGGGGACGCGGCCCACCGCTCATAATTATAACAAAGCTTCCTAAGGATACTGGGGAGGAAAGCTTTGTCCTGCTGACTGCAGCAGGTTTTCCCATTCTTAGTGTATGTTCACACAAGTGTGGCTCAGCTGCTAGAGGATGCTACCTTCTGACAGGGATCTGTCTATGTGATCTGGGCATCACAGAGAGTATCTCTGCCAATTAGGTCTTGTGCACTGAGATCTGAACCTTAGCCGTAGAGAACATGTCTCAATCCCAGGTCTGTTCTTCCCTGGATCCCCTCTCTCTGCCACAAACTATGCCTTCGATTTCACTTTTTCTTGGTCATGTACTACAATTTGTTATGTTAAAATCCCTCGCTGAGATCATTGTATTGGTTCCATCTCCGGCTTGAACCTAGATTAATATGCTTATTGATTCTCTGAGTACCTTATAAAACATCTTCCTGGAACCTTCTGTAACTGGAAATATGAAAAGCATTGCCACTAGTTTGCATTAGACTATATATGTACAGAGAAATTTTTAAATAATTAATTCAATTTGTGTTTTCCAATATTGCACAATTCTTTTATTTTAGTAAGAAAGGCATGGTTGGGGATTTGAACTGTTTCATTAAAACTTATTTTTATATATCACAACACTAGTGCATTAGTTTGGGACTCAGCAGGCAACTTTCATCTTTTTTTGATCAGCAAAAAAGGCCAAATGACTGAATGTTGCTACTATTTCATCATCTCTATCAGTAAACCAAAGAATATGCCCTTTATTTCTACAAAGTCTTAGAGTTATTAACCTTTGTCCTTGAAAGTTCTTATAATGGTTTCATTAACAACCTAATTGCCATAAAGGATAGTTCACCCCCATTATTGCAAACCATTTTATATATTTTACAGAGAAGAGTCTCAAGGCTAAGCCTGCTATCATCACAAGAGATGACTAACTCCAGCCCCAGGAAATATACAGTATTATAATTATCAAAAGAGTAAAAAAATCTTATAGTAGCTTCCATTGCTGTGGAAAGTATTGTGAGTTTTTAAATTATTTTTTGAGATTTTAATCTTATTTCTAGACATCCCTAGGGGACTATCCACCCATGGTGATTGCTCTCCATGGGATGAAAGCTCAGACTTCTTATAATTCAGCAGACTTTTATGGACTCCCTCTAACTATGCTCTCAAAATTAGAAGTAATTTTTAAATGACATTTGTCATAAAAGAATGTAACATGAGAGCCTGCTTATCAGGGTTTCTGTCCTGCTCAGTTCCACAGCCAGTAAATCCCAAAGAAAATCACACACAAAAGTCTGCATAAGTTATAAACTGATTGGCTCATAGCTCAGGCTTCGTATTAGCTCCTATAACTCATATTAACCCATTATTCTTATCTATGTTAGCCACATGGCTTAGTACCTTTTTCAGCAGGGCAGGTCACATCCTGCTTCTTCAGTGTCTGGGGTGGACTGGGGAAAGAGCTTCCTTCTTCCCAGAATTCCCCTGTTCTCATGGCCCCACCTCTACTTCCTGTCTGGTTTTCCTTCCTATATATCCTGCCTGGCTACCAGACAATCAGCGTTTATTTAAAACATAATTGACAGAATATAGACAATTCTCCCACACCAAAAGAAAAGGATTAAAAAATGAAAAGCACGAAGTAACACACCTCATTCTCAATTCTGCCATTCAAGGGGAGGATGGCCCTGTTAGAATTTTGATACAAACTTTCAAATCAAGATTTCTAGGAGTTTTCTGGTTGCTGAACATACAGGATTGGAAATGTCCTTGTAAGAATGATGATATTCTAGGGAAACAATTAAACTGTTTGCTTGGATATCAGACTGCTAATACAAGGAGTCTAAGAAAGTTCTCCAGTTATGCTGGACAAAAGTAAAAAGTGAATCCTGGTGTCACTGAGAGGGGAGCTTGTATCCTGAGTAAGATTTCACCTGGTTCTGGTAACATGTCAGGCTATTTTGAAGTGAGACAAACTGAGATGAAGACAATGTACATGAGTGAGACCCCCACCTTGGTCAGGGCTTCTGGCTATGTCCAGCTTTCCATGTAAACCTATATCTCAGGAGAGCACCCTCATGTTAAGTGTGGAGGTGGTACTTCACTGGACTTCTTACTTCCTTTCTCCAAATGTCCCCACACTGAATAAATCTCCCTTTTCAGTATGACTTTGTCTCTAGTTTTCTTTTTTTCCAGTAGTGGTTTAGCTCTGTGCTGCCAGGACTCCTTCTCTGACCCCAATAGTTCCAGTTATAGGAATAAAGAGTCAAAACCCCAGTTTTCATGATGTCAGTATTCTGAATAATTTCCTTCTGTTTATATTGTATCAATTTTTGTAAGCATTTTACATGACATTATCTGGTTTTATAGAGGATTCATATTTGTTGATAATTTATCCTATAGACTTTTTGTTAGTATGAAACGAAATTTTGTTAGTTTTGAAGTATGCCAATTATCTAACAGTAAATAAATCTACATTTATTTAAATAGTAAATTTAAATAAACTAAATATATTAAGTAGTAATTAGATTTATATTAAGCAGAATTGTATACATCTTGATGTTTTAAGCCTTTGTTTAGTATAAATTAATAAGAGTAATAGTAAACCAAGAAGAAAAGTATTTTTGAATCCCCTAATTTGTTGAAATAAGTCATTGAGGGATGTTATCACCTCACAAAACAGTGCCCATGAACCTTGTCTGATGGCACTTCTAAATACCGGCTCTCCATTTTGTTTGCTAACACTGTGTTCCCTGGAAAGAAAGCTTCTCCTATGCTTATTGTGTATTCTCTGACATCAGCTAACGGAAAGCAGTCAGGTTGAGTGTCGAGTTTGTTATTGAATTTATTCACCTTAATGTCACTACCTCCGTTACTACTTTACTTGATGCTTTGATATTGGTACATTTCAGCTTATGAATAACTTAAAACCATGGTCTATATAGGAGTGAATATTTAAAAATTTCCTGTATTTTAGAATTTCCTAAGTTTCTTCATGGCTTTTCCTTATGCCTACAGTTGTCTGTTAAACACTCTGTGTGAGTTCAGTCCTTTTAAATGTATTGAGACTGATATATAGATTATTCTTGAAACATTTCACACTTATTTACGCTTGAAAAAACTGTCTTCTACTACTATAGCTTATTCTACTGCTGCTAGAACTTTGTGTTGCTTCATAGAGTTATTGTAAATATTTTATTTTCTATATTTGCACTATCAGTTACTGAAATGAAAAACTGAAATTAACCACTGTCATTTTTTAATCTATAGCTCTTTTAATTCTTTAAATTTTTATTTATAGCAGTAAATATGTGGATGTTGTTCTATGTTAATATACCAATACATGTGTTATTATGTAATATCTCTTTGCTTCTGTAATTAATGTTCATCATCATGTCTATTTCAGCTGACTTCAACATGGTTTTCTTATGCTTGTTGTTTGTATTGTTTATCTTATTAGACCATTTTCTTTCATCCTCTTTATATGTGAGTTTGAATTCATAATTGCATTTAAAGCCTGTTTTTTTTTAAGATAAGCTATAGTTAGGTATTGCTTCACTTATAATCTGATATTATCTACCTTTTAGTTTGAAGGTTTAATCAATTCTCATTTAATGCCATATTGATACGGTTAGAATTAGGTGTTTTTTCACCTTTTTTATCCATCTCATATCTCACTCAAAGATAAAGAAACCTTATTAAATTTATTAAAAATAATAATAGTATTTTAAAATTAAATAGAAATTCATTGAAATTATATTAATATTGCTAGCATACCCTCATTTAATTAGACATATAATAAATTTTTATTCAATTTTATTGAGTTATCTACAAGTTATATATGTGTATATAAATACATATATATTTAATTTGTGCAAATATATGAATTTCACAACAATATAACTGTCATTCAACTTCTTCTCTAATGTGTCTTATGAGACTTTTATGCAATATTAAACTATATTCTTTAAATAATTATGTAATTATTAAAACATAAGAAAATATATACATTGCTATACTAACACAAAACCATATACATTCTAAGACTATTTTCATTAACTTTGCCAAAGAGCAATGAAATAAAATAACGTAAATTTGAAGATGTTTCCCATGAACACATAATTAAATGCTATTATCTTCTTTCTTATGAGAAAGTGTGATTAGTCACATCGTTGTTTTTTTATATGTTATGCTTCTTCTTGATTCTTTCAGGACCCTTCAAATATTTTGACATGGAGTGGTTTGAAAGGTTCTAGCTGAGTTCAATCTTTTTATCTTCATCTCTCGTCAACCACTGATGTCACCGAGTGAAATCTGGTGAAATCTGAACACCAGTTATTTTGCTTTCATTCTTTTTAACTGTGATTTGCATGTTCTTATAATGTTTTTTTTTTACTAGATATTCTACCTGACTGTATGCCAATTGACCCTACTTAGTATAAATTCCTTGTCTATTTGTTAAATTGAATATCACTAAGAAAACAGAGATAAGATCAAATCCTATTGACTGCTTGCTTTAGTGAACTTGGATATAGAGCATAAGCATTATTGTGGTTCAAACTGGGCACTTTTGTTAATAGAATGTAGAAACTTGTGTTCTGGTTTTATTTGTTTGAACTCTTATTATTTTATTATTGATTTCATTTAAATAACAAAATCCATGTCCTGATATCTTTCTTTTTTAACGCTTGATCTTTGGATAGACTCCCTGTTTCTTTATGCTTGATCACTTAGTTTCTGATTATGGTAGAAATTATGTTTATATGTTACATCTTCAATGCACTTTGTTTCCTGCCACATATGGTGTGACTGAACTAAGGATCATGCTGAAAAATATTAGGAGTGTGGTTTTAAGATTCTCAGTGAAAAAGACAGAGAATACATACAAGAAGACATTTTGAATACTTTTCAGCTCCTGCTAAAACTTTTATGATCAATGAGTAGCAAATAGATTATGTACTCATAGAAGATTACATGTAGTTTTTAAAAAGAGACAAAATCTATAGAGGAAAGATCTTAAAAACATATCATCAGAGTGAGGCTACAATGTAACAGATTAAAGCAGGGAGCCTCTAAGGGAAAAATACAATTCCCACATAATTTCTAACAAGAACTTATTAACATTTGTCCTAATGCCCACAATAAGTGTAGTCCTGACCACTCAACAAAAGAACTTATTTCTGCATCAGAGACCACTACAGAAAACTACAACCAATCAAAATGAAAAGTAGTGGAGACTAATCCCAAATGGATACATCTACAAAATGCTAATGCACCTAAGACTCAGGAAACATTGTGAGAGAACAGAAAGATTGTAAAAGTCATAGGGTCAAATAGAAGACAGCCGTGAGATGCTGTCTCCTAGTGATATCAGAAGTATCATGCCAAAAGCCTTACCAACGCCACATCCCAAATGTGAGCTGAACAAGGACGACACCAATGGATATGCCAAACTGGACAAGCAAAAGCCCAGGAGGCCTCAACCCTACACAAAGAAGTAATACGCAACTTCTCAGCTTTCCTCAAAGCAGGGAGTGGGGGAAGTGATCTTCCACAAGGAAGAGCTCACCAATGGCTGTTTAGTTTCAAACAATCCTGAGAACATACACACAAGCAACATTATAGGAACTGAGTAAGACATATTTAGAATTATACAAAAGTGTGTGTGTGTGTGTGTGTGTGTGTGTGTTAGTGTGTGTAAATGTAATAACAACTAAAGAAAGACAAAACCATGAATTTCAAGGATAATGCTGAGGGGTATATGGGAAAGTTTGAGGGCAAAAAGGGAAAGAGGGAAATGCAATTCTATTAATCTAAACAAATAAAAAAGACAAAAACAATTTAACTGTCTCATAAAGTGATTATTTTGTTGCTAAATATAACATTTTAAATGCTTTAAAAAAAGCCAGTTGTCTCACTTTGTAAAAAGTAACAGCTGCACATTCCTTTTATAATTGTAGAATAAGAATTGTGGTGATGGTAGCGTGCTAGTGAGTGAATGTCCCTAGAATAGCGGATTTATTCTTTACATTAGCTTTCTGTTTTTCCTGTGTTGCATGCGTATATAATGCCAGAACTTTAACTATTATAAATTGTTTCAAATGTAAGTTTTTTGGAGCAGAATCTTCTTAATTTTGAATGTTGGCAACCAATCAACTGCTTTGTTATACCATTGAAGCCACAGAACATAGATAAGAAATTAAGGTTGGCATATAAATTATCAGTCTATAACTTCAGAGTTCACCCATGCTGAAAGACAGATTAAGTGTATGGTAGGAAAAGTTGTCTTCGATATATACTTTGCCAGAAATAATGACTTAATGACTTAGCATAGTCATCTATGCTGATTCCCCATAGCATCTGATGGTTGCAGTTCTAACTTAATAAGCATAAAATAATGGGAGCCTCTTCATATCCTTTAGGAAGCAGATGTGTTTGAATTTTTATTTAGAAATTCATGGGTAAAAGTTGTAAAACATGATCATTATTTTTATGTACTTAGTCTTTGGTTTCAGGGCTCTGTGGGTTTATAAAACTTAACATTTTTTAAAAGAGTCAAAAATCTTTGCAAATTTCAAGTCAATGTTTCACAACAGATTGCAGTGTTTCCACGGGGGCTGCAGGCTCGTCAGTGCGGATCAGACACACATAGTTTACCAATTTAAAATATATGTTACTTACCAACTAGTTTGTAACATCTTTGATAAGCCACTAAATCTATGTTTGCAATGCCTGTTTCAGGTTTTTTAAAGTAATAATTATCTTTTTGTAACCTAATGGAAAATGGGTGACTAACTCCAATAGAGTTCTGCAAATAAATATTCTGTTTGAATTTTATTGCACAGTGAAGACCAGAGAGCAAACCTTTCAGTATTTAAGTTTGTTTTCATATAGTAACTCATCAGTGTAACATTGACCTCCAAACCTGATATTGTACATTTTTCATTTATAACAATGCAATAATGACAGAAAATTATGTTTTTTTCTTATTTGAGATATACTTATAATTACATCTTGATTAGTTAAGTATAAATTCCTTGAATCCACATGAACGACTTTCTCCAAGTACATACAGAATGAAAAGTAAATGTGGATCAATATTAAATGAAACAGCTGAATCCAAATATTAGAATATTAATGAAAACTTGTATAGATAACTAACCTCCGTTATTGTTCTATGTGAATATGCTAGCTAGTATGTGAATGTCTATAGTATACATGTATGAAGCAGGAGACATGTTGTGAATATGTGTGTATGTGTGTGTACAGAAACTTATTGAGTAAATGGGATTAAAACAATTTCAGCAATTGTTTTTGGTAACATTTATGTACTTAACATTTCACTGGGTTCTTGTCTTCACTTATTCTTTACTGAACTTGCAAACTAGAAATCATCTGAAGAGTCTAAGTTCACACATATGTAAACAGTGTAACTCTGACCTACAAAGCTGCTTTGGTATGCTTTGGAATCTTAATCAGTTCTTGATTATATTTTGCTTAACCAAGGTACTCTACAATAATCATTTCTTTTAATAAATGTATATTCAAAGTGCTTCTTCCTTTTATTACCTAAAGTTTTGGTTTTTGCTCTCTTTCCCTTCTACCTTTTTAAATTTACAAAGTGTTCCTTGGACAAATCAAATTAAGCTTACAGTTACATTTTTAATTTCCAGAAATTCAGTCTATTATAAAACATTCCATTGCATGCAGACTTCTCAGTTTTTACATATGTAAAACCAATTGAAAATATGATTCTTTTGTTTTGCGTATGGAGAAAAGTACAGAGTTCATTTATTCTGATACTTAATTTCTAATACTATTAGAAAAAAACTTTGTAACTGATAATTGCTGGGGAAATTTTAAAATATATTTATTTTATGAAACACTACATAGCAAACTTCAGTGTTTTATCCATCTGAAACAAATACATTTTAAAATTTGGAGGGAATTTCATGCAGTATGCTTTAATACTATATAACCTTGTAGGCAAATATGTAATTACAGCTATGCTTCAAATATTTAAATATATTTTGAATGTGGGAACTCTAACAATGTGTTAGAGTTGAAAAGACACACTATTACATGTACAAGTTCCTGGCCTATATATTTATACTGGACAATAATTTGTACGTGAAATTGAATTTGGAAGACTGAATGCTAACACTGAAATGTTTATACTATAAAGTTAAATAAATCTAAAATGAAATAGATTTCTGCTCTAGGTCTTCGTGTAGCAACTACAAATATAGCAGCTATTAGGAATTTCTTTTTTAAATTCCAGACATTAATGTAATCTCTCCTAACTAAATGAGAAGGAAGTACATACAGTATAGTTTGGTGAGGTAGGGTACGATGTAATGGGGCACAGGTGAATGATTCCCATGTATAGTATTTCAGTTAGGAGGAAATGAACATGCTGTTTCCTATGAAAGACACAGTGGATCATTTAGAAGTAGTCTTTAATCATATAATTCACAACAGTTGGATAATCGGGAGTCTGGAGTCAGAAAGGAGGTTTCTTTTGAGGAGCAAATCTTCTCTCATTTTGATTTTGCTGACCTGTGCAGGATGAAATTTATCCTTTGCCAGTCCTTTCTTACTCCCGACAGTGTTCATTCAGGTTCGGAGTCAGACTGCTTAATAGGTGAACCGAGTAAAATGAAATATAAAATTGCGAGAAAGAAACATACTATAAATACCCAGGGAATAAAAAAAGAGAGAGAGAGAGAGAGAGAGAGAGAGAGAGAGAGTTTATAGGCGACTTGTGTACAAATGGAGGCATTTAGTTGTAATGTGTCTTCCGTGATAAATGGAGGGAAAAGGCTTGAATAAATTTCCCATTATGAAATCAGAAATTGCTATGCTTTGCCCTTTTAATTTGCTCCTTGAGAAAGGTGAACTCTGAAGAAATTCCTACCAGCAGAGTTGCCTTGGTTCAGCTAATGAAGTGCAGTAACTAGGGAAATGGCACGGTGCCGGATGGTATTCCAGGGCAGGAGGAACAACACTCCTGTATTAGTTAATTAACACTGGGATTTTATAAAACCTAATTTTATTTCCCATCCGTTTCTCCTAGAGAATAATGAGTGACAGGTAGGAGAGGGCATAGGAGCTGCATAAGTTGAAGCCTCGATGTCTAATAAGGGTCTCTGGAGCCCTGCACAAGGAGGTCATTTTCACAAATTTGCCTTCCTAGTTCAGGGTGAAGATGTACGTTGGCACTGCATGCTGTTTTCTGAAGCTTTCAGCATGCTGAATGTTGTCTCCGAAGGACAGGCAGTTCATTAAGGTCTGTTCTTAAGCATGAAATGACAAGATTTGAACTTGGCAACTTTAAAGTGAGAAACAGGGTTTCTTTTAGAGTGGCAAGTCCCTCCTCTTCAGGAAGGCAAACCTTCCACATGGGGGAGACGAGGAGGAATTGAATGTGGCACAAATGGACGGCAGTTGGCAAACAGAAGAGTCAAGGACTCAGGCGCAATTATGAAAGAAAAAAAAATCTGTTTTCTGATCTGATAACTAATTCCATCTCCATATTTCCATCACAATGGCTGCATTTATGCTGCTATTGAAGCCGCCTTTGTCATTCTAATTTTTGAGCTATGATGAGCAGTGTAAATGCAGACTTCTCTTCCCTGTTTGTATTAAGCTGCCAGTTACAGCTCTAGAAACAGTTTCAAAATCACTTTTACCTATGAATCTAATCTCTTCTATAATACATATTGCAGATAGTCTTTAAATTTATCGAGAGCCCTTGATTATGGAGTATCATAAAAATCATTTGTTGAGAAGAAATTCAATTTCTGCATCTCCTACAAGCAACCCAACTTTCCCAGGCAGAAACTTCACTGATTGTTGTTGTAGGTCAGTGGTTCTCACTAAGAGGGTGGAGAATCCTTTGTGGGGTGAATGACAATTTCATAGGGGTTGCCTAAGAACAACACATATATTTACATTATGATTTATAATAGGAGGAAAATCACAGTTATGAAGTAGCAATGAAAATAATTCCATGGCTGGGCGGGGCGGTGGGGAGCATCACCACAAGCTAAGGAACTGTATTATAAGATTGCAGCATTAGAAAGTTTGAGAACCACTGCTCCAGGCTAAGGCTACCATTGGCCAGGACAAGTTCTGCCCTTTCTGTGCAATGGTCTCATCACATGAACATCAATGCAGAGGGCTGTCACTGATGAGGTAGTTTTAGTTAAAGCCAATCCGCAAAAACATTTTTATGAAAAAAAAAATCTGAGTGGGCACACAAAATTCATAATAATTCTCTGTCACCTCCCTCATTATTTTGGTAGATGTTCTGTAATAAAGGCAGTGAAGTGAAGCAGGGAATAGATAACCTGGGTCTCTGCCATGTCTGCAGTGCCACAGATACACTATTTGCACAGAAATTATGCATGTTGACTTCGCCTCTTAGAATATCTGTGCACTGGTCTAGAAATTATGCCTTTATTATGATTCTTCAAGGTGCTGCTCTTACAAATTATGAGTGGAAAGCCCTGTTATTAATAAGCAAAACCAGAAAATGAGGAAAAATTGAGCAAGCCACCATTGTTTGGACATGATACATAATACTTTCATGTTTTCAGTAGGGCTGGTACAAAATTTATACTTCTATTGAAAATTCTATTTAAAATCATAAACTAGCATTTGTTATGTTGGAAATCAACTCTAAATTTATAGTCTTATGTAAATCAGTGAGAAGTTTCATTTTGTTTTTCTCAACTGAAATAGTTTTATTGTTCTTTCCCAAAGAAAGATGAAATTCCCTTTACTTAGTGGAGAAACAAACTTCACTTTTCTCAGATGGTTTTAGGACTTTCACATAACTGTAAAATTCACATTTGTTTTCTATAATCATATGTGTCCCATAATGTTTGCAGTGATTGAATTGATTAACTTGAATCAGGATGGTAAGCCTGATCAATACCTATGAACTTCTCTCTAGTTTTCTTGGCTCTGTGGAATTTATTAAATCTGTACCCTATAAAGGGAACATTTGTAGGGAACTGGATATATTTGGCAAGTATAAGATTAAGCAATCTGATTAAACTCAGAAAGAAAAATAAAACCACTCATATGTTCTTCCTCATATTTGGGAGCCTATAGGATAATGCATACATGCATATATTAAAACTGATACAAGTGGGCTTAAAGTATAAAAATTTAGAAAGGAGACTAAGAAGCAATAATATGTGATGAGGAAAGATGGCAAAAGAACACATAAGCTATGAACATTCGTAAGGCTGTTGTTTTTCTCCTTTGAACTCCACCACAGTTTTTCTTTTTCCTTCTCCTTGGCGGAAAAGTGAATCCAACTTTCTGGGTGTTGAAATAACAAGAACCACAACAAATAAATAAAAGTGTGATTGATAGTGAATGTGTGAAGCCCTATGAAACAAAAGGCTTTCCTAATTCTAGATTTTAAACCTATGCATCATTCAGAAATGGCTCTACAAGTTCAAGAGTAACTAATGTATAGAGATCAACAGCTAAGAATTCACTGTGCTTTGCAATGCAGATAATGAGCAGATATAGAAGGTATGCAACTGTGCACAGCTGGCAACTGAGTGGCTTTTCAAAGCCAGTTTAAGACCTTTCCTGTCTTAACAATCAAGGTGATTTCTCCTGCTTTTCATTTGCTTTAGAAGAAATTTTGTAATAAATGAGTTGCTGAATAGCAGCTATTACTTATTTACCTTATTTTATTGAGCTAGAAGTATTATTCTGACTTCTCCAAGTCACTAATTGTTGATCAGTTGTGCTCATGTTTTCTTTACACTGATGTCCTCTCAGGTACCAGCAGGGTACCTGCAGACTGGAGCATCCTATTCATATCGACGGTGAATATAGCAATTTCATCAGTTCATATTAGGATTACAAGCACACATCCTATGAGTTTCCAGTGATAAGAAGCTGTCTTTGCAATTTGAGTCTTTTAGATTAGAGAGTAATTTAGATTAGAGGATAATTCAAATTTCATTTGGACTTTAATCCCTCACTTGAGCATTGATGTTGTGAGTTCCTCTTTACCAATTTTTGTGTAGCAATTTTCTTCCTCCCTCCCTTCCTTTCTTCCATCCTTCCTTCTTTCTTTCTGTCTTTTGTCCTTTATATTTTTGTGTGGTTTTGAGAACTCACGATAGCTTTCTTTTCTTTTAAACCTTTTTGCTTAAAGCAGTATTATTTTTGATTCTTTAGCAGGGAATAATTTGGCTGACACACATCGGGGAAACCAATCTATCTGCTCAAATCATTTAAAAAAAAGAATTATTAAAAAACACTACACAACTCATTTATTAAGACTGCAGAGAAACTGGACATAAAACTACTCTTCTAAAATGAAAGCACCTGCCAGACAAAGCACCCTGAACCAATCTTGCAGCTCTAGCAGGAAAATCATACACTCCCCAGACTCCATGCAGCTACAAATTTGTATCAATTCCAAGAAAATCTGCCTTATTCTAAGACACAGAAGTAAGCTCCCCCCAGCTGCCTTGCACCTGTATTTTTATTATTCAGAATTTATTAGGAGACTCCAAATACTTTCGAATACTTTCTTTTTTTAGAGGAGCTATCCTCCTTCAAATTAGGACCATTAAAAGCCTTACACTGTGAAAATCTTGACTACTCTTCCTTTGTTTTCGTGTTTATCACACATTATAATGGATTCCAGCATATCCAGTTTCACATAAAATAGTCATAGCTATAAGAAATTCTGGAACATTATCTGTAATAGAGAGACCGTGATCCATCTGTTGAAATGACTCCCAAGGATGATGTTTATGAAATAATTTAACCTTGATTAAAGCATGTATTGAAACTCAAGTTCTCTGACTAGCTAAGGTTTGCCTCATCTTAAAAGCAGAAATAACATGAATGGCAAAGTTACAGAGCTAGACAACAAGTTTCCCTTCACAGTCAGTCCTCTGTCCATGCGTGTGCTGTGTGTGTGTGATTATATATGAGTGTATTCAAGACTTTTAAGACATCCTTTCTGGCTTCTTATCTTTACAGACTATATAGCAGAAAATACGAGAACTCTGTGTACTCCTGACTTTAAACTCTAGGTGCTCAGTTTCCTTTGACATCTTCTATTAAGAAATTCTTAGTGTGGCAATTGATGAGTCCATATTCTTACATTAATATGAGTAATTTTGTGATTTTTATGAGAGAAAATTTTGGGGGAGACAGATTTATGGGTTAGGACAAATGTATAAGTACATATAATCACTATTATGTTATCATGCAGCACATTTTCACTATCTTCAACATATTCAGTTATGATCCGCTCATTGCTTCTCCCTTGTACTAAGAGCCCCAGTGATGACTAATGCTTAAGCTGCCTCAAAATTTTGTTTTCTCCAGAATGTCACATAAATGGCAGCCAAAAATAATGTATACTTTACATGTTGACTTTGTACATTTATCTGGATGAGCTTATCATTTCCATGTCTCTTTTTGTAATGACAACTCATGTTTCTTTATTATATGGACTAAATACATACAATACAAATTGGAAACATCCAAGATACAGTTTGGTAATGAATTGGTAAAGTAGATTCACTTACTTCAGAGAATTATGGTGGCTTCCAATTTTGATTATTATGGCTAAAGCTTCAATATGCATTTATATGCAGTTTTTTTCATAGCTGTCTTTTTAAATTTACCTCAGAAAAGAAAAGGAGTAAAATTATTAAATAAAAGGTTGAGTATTTTTCTCTGTAAGGAACTGATACATTATCTTTTACACATCTATTCCCTTGTATATTTCTATAAATAAATGATGAGAAAACCTGTTGTTCTTCATTTGGTGGGTAGTGTTGATAGATTTCTTGTTGTGCAGTAGTAGTTCGTGCAGTGTAAGTTCTTGCAGTAAAAAAAATGCCTGTAATATTCAGAAACTGCTTATATTCCTTCACACATCAGTAGATGAGTGACACCTTTTCTAGTGACTGAAGGAACCACCTGAAAATTGTCTCTGCCATTTCAAACAATCTCCCACATTTTAAAGATTCCATGCTGGTGCGGGAAAGACCACTGCTCCCATTCTGATCTGAAAACAAGTCATATGACCACACCCAGCTGCAAGGGCAGCTGAACTGTTATCCGTAGGTAGTCAGTAGTTTTTCACAAGTGACTGCTGCTACGAAACGTCAGATCAAGAACTCCTAGGTGCCACTTAGGGGTACTGTCCACATTTTCTGGGAGAAACCATGTCAGTTTTGATTGAATGCCTTTCTCATTATCCACTTCAAGAACAGTAATTGGGTCTATAGTTATACAAACTGGGAACATCTTTGTCCATTAGGTGTGACTATTGACTACTATTATCCCTGAACCTTCTCCAATCCTTCCACAGGTCCTCAGATGAGATGCTTGGGAGGCACTTTTTTTCCCATCTTCCAGAAAATAAAGGTACAGAGGGAAAAGACTGGTATGATTTAATTGTTGAATAGAAGGCAAATAATATTCATTTCAGCATATTGTTTCTGCTAGAGGGTAGTGGAAAAGGAAGGGAAAATAATTACAGACTTCAAAATCCAATCATCTCTGTGTACTTTTGCTCTTCTCCTTATGTGCACAGTAATTTAGGTTTTGTTTTGACAGGAACGCAGAGATATTCATAAAACAAGAGGCAATATTTACAGATTTAGATTTAGTAGGTATCTTATCAGAAATGAATTATAAATTCCCCAAATTTCTCGAAGTCCTGGTTCCTAAAATATTCCAATTCTCCTCAACACACTGAAATCTAGGGAGTTATTTATAAGCAAAATTTAAAAACTTCATGGCTTTAAAATATATTCCAATTATGTATTGAATTGACAGACTCTTGAAATATGTTGACACTAACACTATTAAAAAAACCACTTTGAGTCAGTGGTAGAGCATGGTCTTAGTTTGCAATAGACCCTAGGTTCAGTCCCTATCACTATAAACAACAACCAAGTCCTCAGTAACGTTAATAATGTCTTGACACATGGCCTATGGGCTACTTATAAACTATTTTAACATTAACTTATTTTCAAACAATCTCACGTGGTATATTTCTGTGTCTCTTCTGGAGTGTGAACGTGAGAATGCACAGAGGGAAGGAAGGAATAACAATACATGCTTCAAAGCAGGTGCCTAGGCTGTAAAATTTCAAGACCACGCTGGCTGCTCAGTAGCAATGTATCACTTATTTTTTCTATATGCTGGTGGTTTTCTTATAGAGTTCAGGTATAAACAAATCCGTGTTCAATTTATACTTTATGGTGTATACCAGAAATCCATACAGGATTTTAAAATGTGTTTTCTTTTTGAGATTTGTTTCCATTATCTAGTATGGGGAATGTAGAGGTATTTAAATGTTATTGTGCTATATGTACATGTGTTATATTGTGTTATATATGAAAATATGCATGTGTGTGAGAGAGAACTGTTTATGTCAGTGGAGAACTGATGTTGCTGTAGGGTGTCCAACTCCTCTATTGATCTCTACCTTATTATTGTTATTATTGTATACAAGTATCTCATTGAATTTCATGATAAACAATTTAGCAGATCACGTTGCCAAAGAGCTCCAGAGATCTTGTCTCTGCCCCTACCCTTCTCGTGCTGGAGTTACAGAGTTGTGCCACCACACCTGGCTTTCACCTGAATGATGGCATTCTGAACTCACAATCTCATGTTCGAGCAGTAGAGATTTTCCCTACTGGCACTTCCCGCCAGTCGATACTTGCTTTTTTCTTACCCCTGTTCTCTCTTATAGAATACTTGGGCTGAAGTTCAGTGTATGTTAACTAGAAAAATTTGAGTATCTGTGAAAAGAATCCATGAAAAAGTACCTGAAAATATTAAAGTAATAGTAAATTACTATTTTGTCTCAAAGGGCCAGAATAACTTGTTCTCAAATAAAAACTGTTCTGAAATTAACAACTTTTGATTCTCCAAACCAAATCTACACTTAAGCAAAATTTTATTTATGGATCATTTTTAATAGCTGGTTATTAAGGTCAAATATAAAGCAATTCATATGTTTTAAAGTGCTAGGTGTTTTAATATCATTTGCAGACTTCAACTTTGAAGACACATAAGACATTTTTAAAGGTGTATAGTGTTTATTTGCTCAGTAAGAAAACACCTAACCTGTAGCTTCCAAAAGAAATGTTTGTTGGCCCTGCGTTTCTTCTTGAGTTATAATTGATTCTTGATCTTGCAGACATCAGTAATTTTACTTTGCTATTATGAACATGTGCCTTTAACACTTGTCCTTTCAAGGCCCACTGAATTTTAAGCCTGTATCAATATGTGCGGAGGAGAAAGTGCTGCCCTGATTTATAGCACAATGCTTTAGGTTGATGCTGTCTGCACATGGCTGTCGACTGGTTTTTCTGCCGTGCATCACTTGTCAATTCCACTCTTCCTTTTAAAAACAACATAACAGAGAATTTTCACTGTTGTATTGCAAGCTAAAGAGAGGCTTTCTGCAAATGAGTCTGGTTTGAAATGGGCCAGCTCTTATATGAAGCTACTTCTGAGCAACGAGCTTTCAGGTGTTGAGAGTATATTCTCCTTGAGTTCACAAGGTGGATCCTGACGCTACTCATTTATTTTTATTGACTAGAGCATTCTCATCCATGGCTCTGCAGATTACAGCATTCAAGTTAACGGGATGGATGTATCAAAGGTACTAAGTTGCACACTGCCACAGAAAGGCTCTCAAAAATAAAAAATGAACTGTGGTCCCAGTCTTGTTTGTCCCTCCATTTATTCAGAACTTGGTACATCTATGAAAGGTTCCTACATTATACTATTGTTTTTTATGACCTGGTTCAGATTTTGTAAAAAACTACATTGATCCAAAAGACAAACACAGTCATCTTTTCACTTCCTTTAGGATGAAATGATTAGGATCAATCTTTTTTTTGCTGCTACAGTCTTAACTAGGTACTTACATAAGAACTCGCTGAGTATGGAGCTAACTATGGAGCTAACTATCAAGCTGGTGCTTTATGTTAATCCCTAACCTATTTGAAATGATTCTTTTAATCTAGTGATAGAAAGATATAACATGAAAAGAAAATCAACAATGTCCTCAGTAACACCAAGAATTTACAAATAATGGTAGAGAAGACCATGTCCTATAAGGATATGCTCTTTGTACATTACATACATACTTCAAATGTGTATTAATTAAATTATGGAAAACAAGCACATTTTTGGGTAGTTTTATTATTTTATTTTCTTATGTTTCCTACTTATTCACAAAATAGAAGGAAAATTAACTCAATATATGTGTAGTAATTTATAAATTTTAAAACATCTTCATATATTATTATTCTTTCTCCATAGCAACTCTGAAGAAAAATGGACAAAAATAGGATGGGCTCTATCACTGCAGATGAGATATATGAGGATCAAAGAACTTATGTAAGTATGAGTTTAAATATAGCAGCAGTTGAACTTGCATTGTGGTTGAACATACATCACATTAACCTTCCTTTACAAACAAAAATTAGCACATTGCAGTTCTTATTCAAATTCTGGCCATATTTATTCTGTCCCTATAAGTTCTGCAAATCAGGTACTCTTAGAGAGGTCACATACAACTGATTCTTAAACCTGTTTTTAGAATTTTTCATCATCTTGCTGATACTGTTTTCTTCTAGGTTATTGCCAGTTTTCAGATGCCTTACTATAACTGCCGATTTTAATTTTTCATCCATTGTGAAACTCTCCCCCCTACCACTTACCAAATCTCTCCACCTTATTGTCTGTCTATTTGCCACCTATCCTTTCCAGTTCTTAAATGTGTCTGCCCTTTGTTTATTCTTTGTCCAATTCCTTATTAAGTTTCTTGATATGAGAAATCAAATAACTATCAGAGAGAAGCCTTCATCAGCACGGCTGTTCTGTGCCAAGGGTCCCCAAGATTACTCTCAGTCTTAGTGATTCACTGAACAGATTCCCAGGGCTCAGCAAAATGGTTAAATTGCATTTATAGATTATCACTGCGACAGCTCTCAAAATACAATAAGCAAAGGGAGGAAACACAGGGATGACTTCCAGGAGAAATGAGCTCTAAGCTTTTATGGTCCTTTCTAGTGGCATTTCATGAAAAAAAATGCTTCCTTTTGACAGAAATATATGAAAACACATGGTTTTGTCACCCAGAAATGTTTGCTGACATCATGGTGTCCAGAACACTAATGGAGGTACAATTACATAGGCACATGGGAACTGGATTTCTGACCTCTGCTCGCTAAATTTTAACTGCCAGAGTAAGTGGTCATATTATCATAAAATATTTGGTACAATTAGTACTTCATGTTCTAAGTGCTTGTGCTCTAAAACAAAATTAAGAAACAAAAAGCTAATAAACAACAACAAAAAACCCATCAGTAATCAGCAGAATCCAGCCATGAAGGATTTCTTTATCATGCAGAGTCTGCACAACTCAGACTGCTAAAACAGTATTTTTCTACATGAACCTTATACAGATGTGTCTCTCTTACACACTGGATCCCTGATTATCTGGGATTGGACCAATGGTGGTCACACTTCCCATAAGCTATGTAGGAGGTAACTCAGAAGATATGGAAGGATCAAGGAAGGATACCAGCAGCACCGAAGGGGCCAGATCTAGTCACAGTTCATGTGCCCACAGGAAAGTCAGAATTGGTAATAAATATTGGCATTCAATAAACACTAACATTCTGTGCTCTCAGAATTTCAGATTCTCAAACTGGGTTTTTGTTTTACCGTGGCTACCAAAGTGGTCATTGCCCTTGGTTGCAAGGCTATTGTACTGCTTCCTTCCTGATCCTGTGTCTGACTCTGCAGCTGTGTGGGTAGACCTCTGCCCCCCACCCACCTCTCACTGCCACTCTGATTCATTCTGGATGGGGATGAACACATTTCATTGTTAAAAGGCACCTTTGATCATTTTGCTCTCCTTGTCAAAAACCTTTTATGATTCTCTGTTGCTTGCAGATGAAAATTTACTGCTCTAAGTTTAGTATTCATTCTCCTGGTCTTTTTCAAAGTCTCATTTCAAGATAGGTCTTTATTTTGTTTACTTTCTTTTGATTTAATTAAAGTGTTTTTAGATGGCAAAAGAAAAAAATCTTTCCAATCTTTCCGGTTTTGGATAAGTGTTGTGTCTTAGTTGTATTTGTTTGATCCCATGCAGGGCAGTGCATTTTAACAAATACCATAAACATCTCCTCCTGTGTAAACCTGTATATTATAGCTTTGATTTTTTATTGTAATCTTGAGACTCTAATACACTGTGAATTTAAGCTCATTTTTGAGACAGGTCTCAGTAAGTATCATAAACTGGCCTTGAAACTTCAAACTCTGGCTGGTAGATTATAGGTACCAGCTGCCACTTCTGTCTGAGGCATGATTTCTCAAGCCTGTGACTTGTTTCCTCAATTTTATAGAACTTGTTGTAGGAACTCCTTATTTCATCACCTTCAAATGCTACACATGCCACAAAATTTAACTGATGAGTATATACATCCAAG
Source organism: Microtus oregoni (assembly GCF_018167655.1). Taxonomy (NCBI): domain Eukaryota; kingdom Metazoa; phylum Chordata; class Mammalia; order Rodentia; family Cricetidae; genus Microtus; species Microtus oregoni. The sequence continues at coordinate 6,294,107 of NW_024543070.1, forward strand.
CATTGATATTCGGATGGTTTTTCTTAATATAGTTATACATTTTAATGGATAAACCATTTCTAAAGATCCCTAATACACACATATATATCTTCTTTTTCAAAATATCTTTATATTTTTATAGTTTGTCTGTTCTGTCACATATTTTTTTCTGTACAATATTTTAGGATTAACTCATTAAAGTGGAATTTAGTGACATTTCATTTTGGATTGTATGGACATAGTGTTTTTTATTATAAAACTGCAATCAATTTACATATTTTGTCTTCCCATTCAAAAACATAGTATACCATTTTAATAAAGTTTATATTTTTGTAGAGTTTTAAATTTTTATTCTTCTATTAGTTCATGTATTGTGTTGGCTGAATCCTAGGATACATTCTATAAAGTCAATTTTGTTTTTTTAGGAATGTGATTCATATAAATTATACTTTGCTGGTATATGGAAAAGGTATTACTTTTTTCACATAAATCTTGTATCATAAATATTCAGGTAAGATCACAGCTATTTTTTTGGTTAGCATTACAAGAAAGACAATTTATTAAAATAATTACTAAAACTTTCAAACCAAGACTTCCACAGCAGTATCTACACATTCTGGGAGTTGAGGTGTCAGGAAAAATATCCTTACTGTTTAGAAAATGATTCTTGGGGCAGATAATGCCCTTGTTTTTAATGTCTTTTTTGTATATATTTAATTTGTATGACAGTATTTCCATGCACATAGTTAGTACAATTATTATATAGTCAGGTAAATTAGCATATCCTTCATTTCAAATAGTTACCTATTTCTTTTCGGTGAGCTTTTTGTAAGACAAAGGCGAATGAAATCTATTGTGTTGCAAATTTCACGTACACAATAAATATTATTAACCTCACCCTATATGTCCTGCTTTAAATCTCTAGATGGCTTTGCCCTGCGCAAGTACAACTGTGTCCATTGGACTAGCTCTTTGAAACCTCACCCATGGTTCTATGGTTCTGAAACCCACTATGCTTCTATATTTACCTCACGTATTTAGTCCTATTTTCCATCAGCTTCCATGTGCAAAATGAATATGCAGTATTTTTTCTTTTCGTGTCTGGCCATTTTCACTTAGCAAGAATAATGTTCATCCAGGCTGTTGTAAATAGGAATGTGTGTTGGTTAGTTTTTTTTTGTTTGTTTGTTTGTTTCTTTGTTTTTTTGTCAGATTGACACAATTAAAAACATCTGGGAAGAGGGAACCTCAGTTAAGAAGGTGCCTCAATTTGATTGGCCTGCAGGCATCCCTGTGGTGTTTTTTTTGTGATTTACCATTGATGTTGGAAAGCAAAGCAGGTCTTGGGCAATGGAACTCCTAACTAGGTGGCTCTGCGTGGTCTAAGAAACCAGGGTGAGTAATCCATAGACAGCAATCCAGTAGGCAGCACTCCAGCATGCTTTCTGCTTCATTTCTGCCTCTGGTTCTGCCCTGACTCCCCTAGTGGCAGATGTGCTAAAGTGCATCAACCCTTTCCTTCTCAAATTGGTCATGCTTTTTTTATTTTTTCTTGAGTTCTCTATATATTTTGGAGATCAGACCTTTGTCTGTTGAGGGGTTGGTGAAGATCTTCTCCCAGTCAGTAGGTTGCGTTTTTGTCTAAAGGCAAGCTAAGATGGAGGTTCTCTTTTTCCTCTTTGATTTTCATAGAACTTAATAAAGCTTTCCTATACAAATTGCAACTTTTGTATATAGTATTTCATTATATATTGAATACATGGTTTATAGACATCAAAATAAGTTATTACTTATAGAGTTACTGAAAAATATCACAAGTTTTCCTGTTTATTAGCTTGTTTATAATCATGCTGTTTCCCTTCACTGTATACTATGAGTAACTAACAAGAATATCAATAATTCTATGAGGTATTGACTTCATTTACTTTGATGTATATACATGAGGAATTGCTAAGTCATATGGCACTTCTATTTGAGGGCCGGGTGAGAAGAGAGTTCTATAACATTTTCCATAATAGCTGTTCTATCTTTTGTTTCCACCAATAGTAGGCGTGATTTTCCTTTCGTGTGCTCTCCAACAATACTGTCTCATCTTTCTGATACTAGACACCCAATAGTTGTGAAGTGATAGATCATTTGGGTTTGAATTTTAATCTTCTTTATGAAATATACAACTTTTATGTGCTTGCTGGCCATCTTTATAACCTATTTGAAGTAATGACTAGTCTTGAAAATAAACATGGAAATGAATAGGTTAGAATCTGTAGAGCTGAGGAGTAAATACTGCCTGCTTCCTGCGAGTAGCCCTCTCAAAGATACATTTTAGTAGTAACCTTTCTGTGATAGAGAAACTCTGGCCTGGTGTACTTAATTATTTCTGAGGGGGATTCATCTTTTGTAAATATATTTGTAAAGCAATGTTTATTCATTTGACAATGTGTTGATTAAGTGATTATAGACCATTGAACTAACTGAAACAGTGCAACATTTCCTTCTTCCAGTACTAAATATTGCACCCATTCAAAGAGGATAAGATCATAAGCTCTTCAGCCTCAGGCCAGAGATCTGTTAGAAAGTGGCTCTACCACCTAGTGTCTTCAGGAAGGGAAGCTGGCCTGTGATTGGCCACCACTTTGTTGTCTACTAATTCAGTTCAATTCCTGAAGGACAGACATTTTGTTCTCACCCTGTCTCTGCTTTGTAACTTCATTGGAAATTAGAAGAAAAAGGTTTTCTTCTTCAGAGTTATACATTTTAAAATTGTGGAATGAAGGGATTTTAGTGAACAATCAACTTATTCAACGATGGGAAGCTACAATTTATACTAAAAATATTTGTCTTGGGAAGTATTATTAAGACTAAGCTTTTCCGAGGTGCTTATTTCTATTGGTACAGAAGAACTTTAATTTTCCATCATCATACCAAATTAGAAAATTCTGCACTTCAGTAAAAAAAAAAAACAATGAGGGGTGTGGAGAGAGAATGAAGGGATGGATAAGTTATCAACATAACTTGTCAGGTAGCTCATAGATCACCAGACATGACTGCTCACTCAGGAAAAACCATTAAATAGCAAACTCTCTCTAAACAAGGCTATCAGACATGTGATTTTTGGTCTTATCAGATCTAATAATTATCTACTCTTTGACTTCTATGTACTTTAACATTTCCTATGTGGGTATATTTTCTTTTAACAGTAATAATTATCAGTGTATATTAATTGCATGAAGTAATGGGATATAAATTCATGAGCTTTGATGAAGGCAACCCTCCCTCCTTTCTTGTTTTCTTTCCCTTGGTCTCTTCTTATATCCCACTAGTTTTTTTTTTTTTTGATCATCCTAATCAATTGTACTTGTTTGCTTCCGGCTTATTTTACTTAGTATAATATCCTCTAGTTCTGTGCATTGTCCTGAAAATGACATAAGTGTGTTGTTCTTAATGTATGCCCATACCACATTTTCTTTCTCTATTTAAATGTTAATGTGCACCTAGCTGGTTCATGGCTTCGATAATAGAAATAATGTCACAAAGTGGATGAAGATGCAGAGATCTCTGCTTCACTCTGCTTAAATAACCAACAGTACAACAGTTGAATCATACCGTAGTTCTACTTTTAATTTTTGAGGGAGTCATAAAAGCACTTGAAATCGACTGAGATTCTGTAGTGTTAGATAATGGGCTATAAAATAAAACCCTTAGTCTAAGATACAAGACCTCCTTATGAGCATTCATTAAAGAAGCTCTGAGTACCTCTTACTCTAATAATACAAAAAAAATAATACAAGCTTTTGCTGTTCCTGTTGATTGCAAACAAGACTAGTTGATAACACTCTATTTCTGAAGATAACACACATCTTGGTTGAAAGATATAGACAAAGCAAGTTAGAACTGGCTGGGGCTTCATTCTTGTTGACTAGCTTCTGTAGTGTTTACACATTCTGTGCAGACTACTGGGGAAAAAGGAATTAAGTTTCTGAAGTAGCTATGAGCCCTACAAACTCCATTACCAACAGTCTGGGCAAGATTGTCTCACTGGTATAGTTGTAGCAAGTAATTATGGGGTTGACTAACACTCTCTAATTGGATAGGAGACCTGTGCCATAAGAGACTGTTCAAGCCCAGTAATGTAAAACTTGCCCACACCCTACAGCTGAGAAGGTCTTGGCACAGAGAAGGGAAATTATTCCTGTTATTTAGCTAAATTATTGTGATATCAAACTGGGTTTTAGTGTCTATATTTATACCCTCAGTTGCATATTACTTTCATCCTTGGAGAAATTTCTTTTTGCAAAGAATGGCTAAAGGTCAGTAGTTACAAGGACACATAACTGCTCAAGGTGCTGAGTATAAGTAGTACTTGTGTGTTCACAACTAAATAGGACATTTATAACATCCTCACAAAGTCTAATGAATATCATAGAAGAGAGAATGTAGGAACTAGAGGACAGGGGGAATTCTTCTAAGTATGGCACAAACAATATGATCATGATCTCATGATAGCCATGGCTACCTGGAGTGCACCTGTTTAAGACTTGTATAGTCAACAGTCAACTAAGGATCCAGGAGAGACTCACCAGGCTACTGATACATTATAGTGGAGGGACAAAATGTCTACAGTTTATAGACAATAGGATACACTGTGTAGCTCACCACAGCAGGCTACAAAGGATCACCCAAATCCATAGTCACAAGTGATAATATAAAACAAAACACATGAAAGGGAGAAAGGAGATTGCAGGGAAGAGAGTAGTGAAGGAGTTAGGGGCAGTTTATGGTGAGTAGTAACAAGAATGTATTATATGCATGAATAGGAAGATCAAAGAATGAATTTCATAAAGTTTATAAAACAATCATGCCAAAAGTACCATAAGAAGAAAAGGTTTATTTAGACTTATGGTTCTAGAGAGATACAGTTCATCATGGTGGGAAAACATGACGGCTGTCAGGGAAGACATGGTGAATGTATCTGTAGCCTGGTTACTCAGACTGTATCCATTATCGGGAAGCATAAACTGAATGGGACATGGGGCTCAGCCAGAAAGCCTGAGGGTCCTTGCCTGTGAACCACATCTTTCTGGATTTTCTAATTCTTTCTTTCAAACAAAATTAAAAACAATCTTATTTTACATACCAATCACAGTTCCTTCGGTCTTCCTTCGTCCAGCTCCCATGAAACTTCCATCCACCCTATCCCCCACCCATTCCTCAAGGAGGATGAGTCCTCCCATGGGGAGACAACAAAGTCTGTCATATCACTTGGGGCAGGACCATGAGGCTCTCCCTACTGTATCTAGGCTGAGCAAGTTTATCTCTCCATAGGAGATGGGCTCCAAAGAACCAGTTCATGCCCTAGGGATAAATACTTGTTCTATTGCTAGTAGCCCCACAAACTTCCCAAGCCACACACAACTGTCACCCACATTCAGAGGGCCTCGTTTGGTCCTATGTAGGTTTCCCAGCTATCAGTCCAGAATCAGTGAGCTCCCACTTGCTTGGGTCAACTGTTTCTGTGGTTTTTCCTATCATGGTCTTCCCAACTTTCCCACATAGCACCATCAGCTGGTGATCATGTGTTCAAACACGTAAATCTGTGGAGGGCATTTTATATTTAGATCCCAATCATGGAAGATCAACTGGGCTTCATAAATAGAAAATATAGTGAGAGAATAGTAGAAAGATCACATCCTTTCAAAGATGACAACGCCAAACAAAAACTACAGCTATCTAACGACAATCATACTGCAAAATTTATTTGTTGATCTTCTACATCTTTGCACAATGTGTCTTTTAGAAGGTATTTATTGTCCATGGTTGCCTTTCAGAGGACTTTTTCCATTTTCAATTTTTAAGGAAGTAAATGAACTCTTTTGCTCTATCTCATAAGTAGTCTAATAGTTTAATATTCCTCATTCAACTTTCAGTGAGATGGTTTTATGAACAAATATTAGCTTTCTGTACTTTAATGCTTGCACAGGATCTCATGAATTTTTATTTTTAATTAAAAACTGAATCACTGATTGCTAATCCCTTTTTATTATTCTTTAGCCTATTTGTATCATCTAAGCAACTTTCCCTCAGCCAATTTCTTTTCTTTGGTACTTCCATGTAGTCTTATGGGTAAGGACTATTCATTGCATTATTCTCACAATTAGCAAATATTTTTGCACCAAATATTTTCTTGGGAGTTAAAAACACAAATTCTCTTGAAAAGAAATCACATACTTCAAATAAGTATGCAACAAAAGCTTTTGTTTTAGAGTGTGTTCATGCTTCATTGAAAAGATAAATATTGAAATTATCTATTTTTAAGAGGTCTCAAAAAGGATAATATTATCACTGCTTAGGAATCAGTTTTTAATCATGAGTTGAAAAAGTCTAGGTAAAACAAAAGTGACAGTCATACTACAAAATATATCTTTTACCCCATTGCCTAATGTGTCTTTCATAGGGCATTTATTGTCCATTTTTACAAGCTAGGTATTCCCAAGAGAAGCTGTAAGTAGGAAAGGATTGCTAATAAATACACAATCCAGATTTAAATTTATGAATGGAAGTTGTTTTGCCTTGAAAGTTATTGATAGGACATTAATCCCATTGTCTTGAAAAACCATATAGTATTTGTCATGAAAAATATTAAGTAGTCACATAATTTTATCTAAGTAACAAAATTCAGTAGGAGAAAGGTTAGGTTAAGTATTCATTTATTAAGGAATATACTTGTTCTGGAATTTAGGAAAATGTTGGAAGAGTTATAATGAGTTTAGAAAGTGTGGGTAAGAGAAAAATAGTCACTAAATTATTAAAGATGTAGTCTTCCATGATTGACCATCTCCATATACATTGTTGAAGTTTTTTGTATTTATAAAATTATGGTGCATTTAAAAACACTACTGCACAGTGTCTTTTAAAAATTAGTTTATCATCTGAAAAGTACATACTTTACAGAACATGACAACCTGTTTCTTATTTATTTAGAAAATGGCTATGAAGATTCTGTACTTTTATATCACAAACTTACAAATGCAAAGTTACAAACAAATTATGACAGATATGTTGAAACAAAGTTTCAGCTTTGTGTTGAGATAAAATAAATACAAAAAGTCTCCTTGACAACAAGGAATTGAGCTGAGCAGTTTCTTCTATTTGCTTTATCTTCATGGACCAATCACAAGCAAACTAGTTTCTAGTTGTCTGTTTGAATAGAAGTTCCTGCTTCTGTGTATCTTCATGTGTCTTCATTACCCCTCTTCCCATCTTATCTTCATCAACAATACAGAACACTCACTCTTATTCATATCTTCTTGTAAGGAAAGGAGACATTTTGGTGATATTGAAAGGAAGAGTCTTTTGCGCAAAAGAAATTCTGGCTTTTTGTTCAAGTGCAGAGTGTGAAGAAGTGGACACGTGAGACTTACTGTGTCAAATTTCTGGGTCAACATTACTAGGAGATGTGGGGCTGTATAAAAAAGAAATAGGACTCCTAGGTCAGGGAAGCCAGGCATGACAAAAGGGAGGAGACAGGGGAGATTTCCAGGTTTTTATCATCCTCCAGTACTTCAAGGTATCCCATGGTTAACTGAAGAAATATTCTGTCTATATGGTGTTAGAGTGGGCTAGCTTGTTTGGCAAACGTAAAGAACTTCAGTACTTATGCTGGGGGTCACTCTGCTCTCTACAGTTGTGTCAGTAAAGCCTTCCTTCCTGGATTGTGGCCACCAGAGATTCATTGTTACTACACAGGTTTGTGTTTACGGTTGGAAATGACAGTAGCGTTTTAAATTCTATGCCAGTGAAGGTTTTGTTCAAATTGTACAAATTGAGCTTTTTTTAAATTTAATTTTTACTTTACAGGTCAATCCCAGTTTCCTCTCCTTCCCCTACTACTGCATGCTAGACCTTCCCCCAACCCCACTCCACATCCATTCTTCAGAGAGGGTGTAGTGTCCTATGAGTCAACAAAATCTGTCACAACACTTGGGGCAGGACCAACCCTCCTCCCCATTATCTAGGCTGAGCAAGATATTCCTCCTTATGGAATGAGCTCAAAAAAGCCAGTTCATGCACTAGGGATAAATACTGGCTTCATGACCAGTGGCTCCAAAACTGCCAAAGCCACACAGCTGTTACCCACATTCAGAGGGTCTAGTTTGCAAGTTCCACAGGGGTCAGTCCAGAGTCAGTGAGCTCCCTCCAGCTCAGGTCAGCTGTTTCAGTGAATTTCTCCACCATGATTTTGACCCCTTTGCTCATGTTATCGCTCCTCCCTTTCTATAGCTTGACTCTAGGTGCTTGGCCCAAGAAGGTCTCTGCATCTGCTTCCATCAGTTACTGGATGAAGGTTCTAGGATGACAATTAAGGTAGTCATCAATCTGCTTACAGGGGAATGACGGTTAAGGTACCTTTTCCACTATTGCTTATATTATTAGCTATGGATAGAAGTTTCTGTCCTGTCCAGCCTCACAGCTGTTCAGTCCCAATAAAATACACAGAAGTTTATATTATTTATATACTGTTTGGCTTATTACATAAGTTTTATTATTAATTAGCTCTTACAACTTAAACTAACCTGCAAATCTTGTCTATGTATAGCCGTGTGGCTTGGTACCTTAGTGAGTCATTCTCACTTGTTTTCTCTGTATCTTGCTGGTAAATACAGACTGAGCCTTTCCTCTTTCGACAATTCTTCTAGTCTGGTTTTCCCACCTAAACTTCCTGCCTGGCTGCTGGCCAATCAATATCTTATTAAACCAATACAAGTGACAAATCTTTAAAGAGTATAAGAGCATTATCCCACAACACTTACCTGGGGTTATTCTTGTGGCTTCTTGGGAATTTTCCTACTGCTAGGCTCTTCAGTAACACCATAAGGGCTCCCTCAATTAATATAACTCTTTCCTTGCTCTCCCGCTTTGTCCTTCTCCCAACATGACCTTCCCAATCCTTTATGTTCTCCTCCCCCTTCCTTTTCTTACCTCCCTACTCTGTTTCACTTCTACCTTTCCATCCCCTCTCCTCTCCCAGTTTACTCAGGAGATCTTGTCTATTACCCTCTTCTCATGGGATCCATAAATATCTCTCTTAGTATCTTCCTAGGTCTTGGCTTTTCTGGGGCTAGTTATTCTATACTTTATGTCTAACATCACTTATGAATGAGTACATACAGTCTTTGTTTTTCTGAGTTTACCTCACTCAGGATTTTTTTTTTATTTCCATCCATTTGCCTGCAAATTTCAAGATGTCAGTATTTTTTACTGCTGTGTAGTACTCCATTGTGTAAATGTACCACATTTTCATTATCTGTTTTCTGGTTGAGGGGCATCCAGGTTGTTTTCAGGTTCTGTATATTATGAAAACTGAATGCTACTATAAATATAATTGAACAAATGTCCTTGTGGTATGAGTGTGCACCCTTTGTGTATGTGCCCCAGAGTGGTATCACTGGGTCTTGAGGTACATTGATTCCCAATTTTCTGAGAAACAGCAAGTTTACAATTCCACCAGCAATGGAAAAAGATTCCCCTTACGCTGCATCCTTTCCAACATAAGCTGTCATTAGTGATTTTGAACTTAGCCATTCTGACTAAGATGGTATCTCAGAGTCATTTTGATTTATATTTCCTTGCTGGCTAAGGATGCTGAGCAGTTCTTTAAGTGCCTTTCAGTCATTTGAGATTCCTCTGGTGAGAATTCTCTGTTTAGTTCTGTGCCCCATTTTTTATTAGATTAGTTAGTATTTTGATGTCTAGTTTCTTGAGTTCTTTGTGTATTTTTGGAGATCAGTACACACACACACACACACACACAACACATACACACACACAGAGAGACTAAAACCAAAATATATGTTTCTTTAATTTTCTGAAACAAGACTAGTCTTGATTTGCTTCCTAAAATTTAAATGGAGCTGTAAAGCCAATGTTTAAAGAGAATAAGAATGGGATCTACATGAAAAGCCATCTCACAAGAATAGGCAGGATTGAAAAGGTGATATCACCGCCACTTTATTAGGGTGGGGATGAGATGGGTAGGCTGTGACATTTTACCCAGTTAGTCATTGAATAGTCATCACTATGCTGGTCACATTGAACCACAGGTTTTATTCCAGATGCAATGGAATATTCCACAAATGATGACTTGTTCTTAGATATTGTCTCTTTGAATTTTTATAATCATGGTGTCAAGAAAGGAAACATATTTAAGTTTGATATGAGATTTGTCTTAGAAAACTGATGGCTAAGATTTAATATTTATCCTAGTTATATGATGTGTGAGTCTATTATATCCCAAGTCCATCAGCACTGCCTCCAATGTGATGTGGTACTTCCCACTCTTTGCTCTGGTTACCATTGATTAAAAAAGGAACTGCTTTGGGTCTATAGCAGAGCTATAGGGGAATAGTGCTAGGCAGGGAAAACTAAACTGAATGTTGGGAAAAAGAAGGGTGGAGTCAGAGAGAAGCCATGTAGCCCCTCTGGGGATAGAGGCCAGAACTTTAGCTGGTAAGCCACAGCCATGTGGCCATAAACAGATTAATAGAAATGGGTTAAATTAATATGTAAGAGTTTGCCAATAAGAAGCTAGAGCTATTCTGATAGGTGTAAGATGGTATCTTAAAGTTGTCTTGATTTGCATTTCCCTGATCGCTAAGGAAGTTGAGCATGACCTTAAGTGTCTTTTGGCCATTTGAACTTCTTCTGTTGAGTATTCTCTGTTCAGCGCAGTGCCCCATTTTATAATTGGGTTGATTAGCCATTTACGGTCTAGTTTCTTGAGTTGTTTATATATTTTGGAGATCAGACATTTGTCAGTTGCGGGGTTGGTGAAGATCTTCTCCCAGTCAGTGGGTTGCCTTTTTGTCTTAGTGACAGTGTCCTTTGCTTTACAGAAGCTTCTCAGTCTCAGGAGGTCCCATTTGTTCAATGAGGCCCTTAATGTCTGTGCTGCTGGGGCTATACGTAGGAAGTGGTCTCCTGTGCCCATGTGTTATAGAGTACTTCCCACTTTCTCTTCTATCAGGTTCAGTGTTTTCAGACTGATATTGAGGTCTTTAATCCATTTGGACTTAAGTTTTGTGCATGATGAAAGATATGGATCTATTTTCATTCTTCTACAGATTGACATCCAGTTTTGCCAGCACAATTTGTTGAAGATGCTCTCTTTTTTCCATTGTATAAAAAACACCAGTGATAGCCTTTGCTGGAGAGGTTGTGGAGAAAGGGATACACTCATCCATTGCTGGTGGGAATGCAAACTTGTGCAACCACTTTGGAAAGCAGTGTGGCGGTTTCTCAGGAAATTCGGGATCAACCTACCCCTGGACCCAGCAATACCACTCTTGAAAATATACCCAAGAGATGCCCTATCATACAACAAAAGTATATGCTCAACTATGTTCATAGCAGCATTGTTTTGAATAGCCAGAACCTGGAAACAACCTAGATGCCCTTCAATGGAAGAATGGATGAAGAAAGTATAGAATATATACATATTAGAGTACTACTCAGCAGTAAAAAACAATGACTTCTCGAATTTTGCATGCAAATGGGTGGAAATAGAAAACACTACCTGAGTGAGGTAAGCCAGACCCCAAAAGAGGAACATGGGATGTACTCACTCATATTTGGTTTCTAGCCATAAATAAAGGACATTAAGCCTATTATTAGTGATCCTAGAGAAGCTAAATAAGAAGGAGAATCCAAAGAAAAGCATATAGGCATCCTCCTGAATATTAACCTTCATCAGGCGATGAAAGGAGACAGAAACAGAGACCCACATTGGAGCCCCGGACATAAATCTCAAGGTCCAAATCAGGAGCAGAAGGAGAGAGAGAACGAGCAAGGAACTCAGGAGCGCAAGGGGTGCACCCACACACTGAGACAATGGGGATGTTCTATCAGGAGTTCACCAAGGCCAGCTGGCCTGGGTCTGGAAAAGCCTGGGATAAAACCAGACTCACTGAACATAGCGGACAATGAGGACTACTGAGGACTCAAGAACAATGGCAATGGGTTTTTGATCCTACTGCAGGTACTGGCTTTGTGAAAGCCTAGGCAGTTTGGATGCTCACCTTACTAGACCTGGATGGAGATGGGTGGTCCTTGGACTTCCCACAGGTCAGGGAACCCTGATTGCTCTTTGGGCTGACGAGGGAAGGGAACATGATTGGGGGAGGGGAAGGGAAATGGGAGGCGGTGGCAGGGAAGAGACAGAAATCTTTAATAAATAAATAAATTTTAAAAAAAGAAGCTAGAGCTAATGGGCCAATCAGTGATTTAATTAATATAGTTTTCGGTGTGGTTATTTTGGGTCTGAGTTGCCAAACAGCCGGGAATGAAACAAGTGACCTCCCCCAACACCAATATTTTTATATAAAAAATTTAGTCTTTATGGAAGTTTCTACTATTTTGTGCTTTTTTCTTAATTTAAAAATCTCCTCATGACTTTTATAGAAAACAACCTTTACTATTTAAACATGAGGGAATTATAAAACACATGGTTCAGTTTATTTAGGTTAATATTGCTAGAGAATATACAAGGTTCACTGATAATTTGTACACGACCCTTAGACAAACAGCATATGGAAGCATTTTTAGGTTTAGATATTGCAGTTCCTAAAATTACTTGACAGGATTCCTATAATAGAAGCAAAATTTTTCACCTCCCTGTGTACTCACTGAATCTCTGCTCCTTTTCTATTTTTTTCTTTCTGTTACCTTTTCTTTTTGCTCTTCTCTAATCCATGTAACACAGTTTTACAAACCACAGCTGAGGTAACAGCAGATCGTTACAGAAAATTTAACACTTCATGTATTTTGAATATAATTTTGTAGCTCTTGGAAACTGACTGTAAATAAAACTTTAAAAAATGGTGGTGAACATCTTTAATCCCAACACTCAGGAGGCAGAGGTGGGTAGATCTCTGTAAGTTTGAGGCCAACCTGGTCTATAAGAGCTAATTCCAGGACAGCCAGGTCTATTACACAGAGAAATATTGTCTTGAAAAACAAACAAACAAAAAAGAAGGAGAATAGCAACCAACAATCATACTACATGTGTAGAACTAGCTTTACAAAGATGTTTTTAGTCCTCTCATGGATCATGGCAGAATGATAAAGCCTGTGTGTAAGTTTGCATGCACAATAGTATATGAACAGGAAAGATCACTCATTAGAACCTTTTCAAATCATTCTCTCTTACAATACATCACAGCTGTTGCCTCCCTCCCTCCATTTCTTCCAGTCCTTACCTCTATTTTCCCTCTCCCCAAGATCCATTGCTCCCCACTTCAGAAAATGGTAGTGTGTTACTATGCACAGGAAATGAAGAAACAGATTTTGATGACTGAGATAGTCTAGACCCAGCCTCCCACCCCATCTCTCTTCCTCCTAGTCACCTCTCTCCCTGCGCTCCATGGTCTCATTGAACTGTGTAGGATAGACTGACTTCCAACTCATGACATGTTTTTAACTGGTATGACAAGAAAAGCATTTTTTTTTAAAAGAGAGTATACTAGGAAAAAAAACAAAGCCTTGTTAGTAAGAAAAATTTTCAATGGAATTCAGATAGTGCCCTACCAGCTCCTAACATCCCTGCTTGATGAGTGGCTTATTTTCAGTAACTATTAGTTCATTTCAATTCAACTCTTATGGGTGTGGAGTTATTAAGTTACAGCAAAAATAAAACTACAAAACAATTTTGTAACTAAGGTTTCTTAGGTATTATGCTCTTAGTTCTAAATTTTTTCAAGTTATTTCTTCCTTTTTTTAATCATTGCTCAAAAATACAAGAATATTTAATTTAATAATAAGAGGAAACAGTGAATGACGCTCGGAATATGTGTGCGGCAAGGAGGTGGGAAGGAGGAAGAAAAATGAAGTCTAAATGGGAGGGGAATAATATTTTATTTCTCCAGAAAGAATAAACAAGGGCAAACTCTGTCTACTTCCGTCTCTAAGTACATCGAAATAATCCTGGGCTATATAGAAGCAGGGCGGACTAATCAACACACGAAGAGATGAGGTGAGACTTGAGGACATGACTGATAAAGCAGGGGCACATACGCTGGGCTGGGCTTTTGTTTGCTGCGACTTCATGGTGCGTGGATACTGTGTAGAATGATGACTTCCTGCACTTGGATCTGATGCTAAAATATTGTCCATGGATTCTTATCTGCTTTCAGCTACATAGTGATGTAGAAGGAAAAGAAGAGGCCAGAGCCCCAGTATAGGAGGTGATTCCTTTTCCAGGGGGTTTCCTTATCTTCTTTATCTTCACTATCTTCTGGACTAAGCACTGTGTTCTGTACCCAGCACTTGGGGGAGAGCAAGGAAGGGATGGTTGGGAATGGCACTATGCTGCATTGTTGGGTAGTATTTAAGGAGAGAGAAATTGTTTTCCCTTGCCAATAGGGTTTTTTTTTATATACATGTTTTCAAATGATTGATTTATACATCGTCAGTGATACAAATAAAGAGATACATTTATCTCTTTGCACAAGCAGAAAGCTGATTGCTCTATAACGTGAAACCACAATTAGCAGAGATGCACATTGAAATGTAGAATAGCATCATGGAGAAGTCTTTGATGTGTTAGTGGCACTGGCTGACAAGCAAAAATGATCATGAAGAAGATATGCCATATTTGTCACAGTGAGTATCAATCAAGAGGCCATAATTAAAATTAAAGGTAAATTTTCTGATATAGTATTTAAAATTCTCTATCTCCTCCCCTACCCCTCTGCTTTTTATCCTTAAGCAGAGAAATAGTTAACCTATCATAGCTAGGTTATCATCCAATGAAAGAATAACCATTCTTGTTCCTCCTGGTATCTCTTTTCTCATTGTATGAGGACTATTGGCTACCTTAGAATATTAGGCTGTATTATTTTATGTTAACATTTTTGCAGTGTACATTTCACATGTCACACAATTTCAGTGTTGATATTCTTTAGCCAAGATCTGCAGTATGAGTTTACTTCAAAACCTTGTCTCTGAGTTGCTCTCAAAAGAAAGTATGTATTATAAGAAATCCATCCACAGTGAAAAACACTGCAGATCCAAGGGTCTAGTTGGATCATTCTTGCTTAAATGGCTGCGCCCTGTACTTAGGCTGCCTGGGGGCTACATATTTTGAAACTTTCCTCATGATCTCCTGGAGGACATTACACATGAATCATAAGCTCAACCTAGGATTTAAGCAGCTTCCAGTTTTCTTACAGCATCCGCCTTCCACTGAATGGCTAAATCAGGTTCCTTTGCATTTCAGTGAGAAGCAGAGTCCCTCGTCATTTAAGTTGCCTGGCACTATCAGGAAGAAATAGGCTGCCTCTGAACAAACTATGCTAGGGGAACCAACTCCCCAAGTTGTTTTCTTCCTGTGATGGGAGAAGGAAGTTTGTTTCTCTGCAACCTGGGTATGGGATGGTGCTTTGGCATCACTGCCAGTGAAAAGTTTCAAGTGCGTGCATTTTAGGGCCCCCAAATCGTGGCCACATATTTAGCTTGTAAAAGACAATCAGAATTAAGTTCCATTCTGCTCATATTTTCAACGCTGATGAATTAAAAGCAGATGCACTTCCTAAAGCTGTTTACTTGGTATGCTAAGCATATTTATTTCCTTCGAAATTAAGATTTAGCTTGGATCATAAACAGCATGATATTTTAGTACTGTGTTGAGAACCTGAAGTCATTTCTCATCAAAATGTTTTCCATGATGGTAAAATTCACAGATCAATCTACCAAAGATACTATCCAAAACATAAATTATATACTGAGGTTTTTTGTCTTAACTCTGATTGTAAAATTATATTTATTTAGACAAATACATTCACAGATCCAACTTAGATTGACAGTAAAGTATTGCATCTTGTTAAGGCCATGGATATGGAGATCATAACTACTGAGGGAATGGATGGTGAGTCCCACCTACAGGGCAGAATTTGTTCACACAAATGAGAACTACGAACAAAGTTGTTAGGGAGGATGCATCTCAGGTTGGGCAATCCTGGGATGCTGTCCAATTGTAGCTTCCACCTCAAACACCAAGTTCTTTTTCTCAGATACTTACTACTTAGGCTGGATCAACATATAATTTTTTTTTAATTTGCCATTTAATTTTTGGAGAACTGTATACATGGATATCAAGTTTGTGTTATTACTGCCTCTTCCTCTATGCCTCTGACTCCTTTTGTGTTCCCCCACTTACTCTTAAATTCACAACCTTTTCTTTTTAGATTATAATTTCTTTCTATTTGCCAATCTCTCCATCCATCTAGATAACTCATCTCTCTCTACTGTCTGTAGAGTTCATTTAATGTTGAGTTTAATGTAGAGTTCATTTATGTGTTTAGGGCTGACCTCTTGTGACTGGATAATTGTTGGTGGAGACTGCTTGTTCATTCCTGGGTGCCCGAACCTGAAATAATCACACAGAAATTATATTAATTACAATACTGTTTGGCCAACAGCCTAAGCATATTTCTAGCTGGCTCCTACATCTTAAATTAACCCATTTCTATTACTTTATATTTTATCACGTAGCTATGGCCTACTGGTAAGGTTCCAGGGTGTCTGTCTCCTTTGGAGGCTACATGGTGTCTCTTTGACCCCACCTACTCTCTCCTCCTTTATCTTCTCGGGATTTTCACCTTGCCCTCTTCTGGACTGCAATAGGCCTAAAGCAGATTCTTCATTAACCAATGTTATTCACAGAATACAGAGGGAATCCCACATCAGATAACCTATGAAGGGTTCATCCCAACAGAAGAGTAATTTTTCCTTTCTTAGATTCCATTATTACCTGTAGTTTTTCATTTTTGGATAGGACTTTTGAGATTTTCGCCATTTGAATTGGCATGTCAACAATTTCACATTCAGGTCTTGATTAGGTAACTATAGATTTTAGATTTCACAGTTGCAGCTTCCTTGTCACAATTACAAGTCACTATCTCAGAGCAGACACTGTACTCTTCTGCTGTCCCCTCTTCTGTGATGTCCATTGAGCTTTAGGTGAAAGATTAATATTGCAGACTTATCAATTGGTCCTTGGTACTCCATGCTCAATTGTTCTTTGTATTTTGATCAGTTTAGGATTATCATAATGGTCTTTGTCTGCTACTGCTGTTGCTGCAGCAGCAATAATAAAGAACTTTGTTGATGAAGAGTGAAAGCTAAACTTATCTGTGGATTTAAGTATAGGTCTTTAGAATGCAGTTAAATATTATTTTGATGTAGAAAGACAACAATAGTAGGTTCTCTTCTAGAGTCCCTGACCTTATCAGCCAAAGGTAGTTTGCTGAATTACAGTACCAGGCATGAATTTCCTCCTACTAAATAGGGTTTAAGTACTATTAAATGGATGTTGGTTATCCATACGATGTAAGTACTACTATTACACCCTCGGGGATATTTTGCCATGATGTTCATTGTTGTGGTTCATAGGCTTTTCAACTGGTAGGAACATAGGTTGTTTTTAATCCCTTGGCAGCTTGCATAATAGCTTCTGTTACTGTGAGAGCTCATTGTTCAACCATGTCCATCAGGCAGTTTTAAGTTCTCTCTCTGATGTTTCATGCAACAAATTCAGTCTTAGACTTTATTTGGGTTTAAAAAAATAATTCAAAATTCATCTTCCTATGAAGCTTTAATTATTCTCAATGTGGACCTACCTTGGAATAAAATAATACTCTGAAGATTCCTTGGTAATGGATATATGAACTTTAAACTTTATTTAAAACTTAAAATAATAATTCTTTGCTTGTTTAAGACACTGATTTAGTCAATAAAACTGGGATAGGAGTTTGCTGATGAAGGATTTGTATGAGGAGTGCTGACAGTGTTTGTTTTCGTTACTTATCCATTCATTGAACAAGTAGCTTCAGAGTTTCAGGTATTGTGATACATTATAAGAACTTAGAAATCAAAATGACTTGATCATGACTGTTTAAAATACATTCCAGTAGCATGAGATGGACATAAATAGATGAAGTAATATATTCATGGATTATCAGTGTTGAGAGAAGCCACAGGATTCCTGTTTTAACAAACACAGAGTTGGTGACTTTACAAGGTTTTATTTCTATCCCGTAGTTTTAATAGTCTGAAGTTTGGAAATAAGGGAAAGAAAGATTCTTTCTGGAAGTCTAGAAAATAACCTATTATTTGTATTTTCTAGCTTCTAGAACTTGTTTGTTTTTCTTGGTTCTCAGCCAGAGTGTCCATCTTCAAAACCTAAAATATTACATCTTTCAGTCTCTCCCCTCTAAGTTCTAACTCTATTCCTTTTTCTTCCATTCCAGCATATTACTGTGGCTTTTTTTTACCTTTCTCTTCTATAGAATTTTATAACTCTACCAGAATCAACTTGTCCATCAAGAATGATTTTCCTACACCAAAATCTATAAAGAATATCTTTGCCTTCATCACATGAAGAAACATTGAGATCACCATATCTGAGGCATTACTCAGCCCACCACAGACATGGTGTAGATTAGGAGAATAAAAGGATCAGTTGTGATTATGGGTAGAGTCAGGTCATTCAAAATGGCAGTTTCAATTTGACCATCAAGTTTTGGCAAGGAGGACATTATGCTCCTTCAAAGACATGTGATGGAAGTTATTTTCATGATAGAATGCAAAAAGAGGCATGCTCCGAGAATAGGGATTAGTTGGATGTAATTTAAAAATAATAACAGTGGGAGATTTCCAAGAAAAATGAAACTAGAAATAAGATAAGATTAAGAAAATGAACTTTCCTTGACAACAGAAAGGGTTTAGACTAGCATGGTGTCTACTTGGGAGCTCTAGCAATTATAGTTTTCCCTTGCCTCTGATTCAGAGAGGATATTCAGTGAGGACTTGTTACTTTCCTTTGTGGGGTAACCTTGAAGGCTTTTGCATGCATTAAGCCACTACAGTTAGAGGTAGCCCCTCACCCTTCATCTGGCCTCCATCTCTCATCATTACTTGCTCTTTTATGTCTGATATGCTGGCTGGTTCCTATTGTTTGACAATATTTTAAAAAATAAGTTTTATGTATGTCTAACTGCTATTTGACTTTATTAACTCCACTTTTGATAATAATTAAGCTGGAAATGTTATTGAGATCACCTTTGAGGCCATATTTCCTTTACTTTAGAAAAGGAAAAATCTTGACAGACCTTTTCAGTATGCAAATTGAAGCAAAAAATGCAATTTTGAGAAAATGGTATTATAGAAATGTATTTGTGTTGTATCTTTTAAAGACTTAATTTCAGACAATAAGTGTCTTTCTTCTCAGAGGATGCTCAGAGTAAGCAGTTTATATAGGAGGCTTACGGAGTCACATTCCCAGTTTCGGAGGCTAGAAGCTCCTTATAGGACAAAGGCTCAGAAGTAAAATATTTAGGAAATATTTTCACCTGTGGGCTCCATTGATAACTCTTCTTTTGTTTCATTCTCTTTCCTTTTGTTTTCAGCATCAAAGAGTAAGCCCAGCACATGCTAGGCATATGATCTACCACAGAGGTACCCACTCACCCCCTTAGCTTCTGGTTAGAAATATTTGTAATTCTATGCATTCCTGCCACTCATCCCCAGTTGCACTCCACTCATTATATCCTGAATAAATGGTGTGTGAGTAATAGAGGAAGACTCTGAATTGGTGTTTCTGATGACAAAAGAGGCTGAGCAGATTACACACACACACACACACACACACACACACACACACACACACACAACTTACTTCCTTTATAGAATGTTTAATAATATCTGTAAGGATTCCCAGCTATGTGGAGAGGCAACTCTAATAAAGTTGAATTTGCTGAGCTCAGGTCTGGTGAGGATTATACAGTTTTTAATTAGACATTAAGGGGAAAAATCTACAAATCTATTGGGCATATACATTTCTATTTACACAGCTACCAAACTCTAAGTAAGACAAGTTCAGGCATGATGTCAATAGTTAATGTATGGATAAAACCATAAACACTTGAGGTGAAAGATGTCTTTCTCTCAATACATCCATATCCCAATTCTTGCCACTATTTTTTTTTCTTTTTGGTCATTAGGTATCTTTATATTCCTTTGTTCTTCTCATCAGAGTGGAATCAGCACCTTCCTGACTCAGAACACTTTCAGAAGATCAGGTCATTCTTATTTTCCTTGCAGCAATTATTCACTGGTCAGAATGCCTATACGTACCCTTGGAGCTAAATCTATTCTTGTGTACTTCTTTCTGCTTGTGGAGTTTCTGGCACCTTTTTCCTCTATAACTATCGATACTATGTTAGCTTGAGTGGTCTTTTAGCTTAATAACAAGAACAGAAGCTCTGTGGAATACTGTTAAATGTATCATGGACAGATTGCCTTTTAGGATGATTATGGTCTTGGAGTAAGAAGGCAGAGGATTGATTCCATATTATTTTGCTGCAAAAGTATGAACATATCCAATAATTCCAGTGTAATGCTTATATGTGATTTGTGATGTCTTCCAGCTACCAAAATTGCCAGTTTTAATATTAGCAATGGATATAGAGAATGGTATCTCTAATAAGCTTTGCATAATTTTAAATACCACTGTTGTTTCATGCCATTTAGAAAAGCATGCTGCAGTGATATTTCTCTTTGGGGTAAAAAAATGCCAGTGACCTTGCTCCCTTCTGAGTAATGGCTTTTATAAAAGGAATTTATAATCTTTTCTGCTTTGCAACCTCACTGACATTGCCTAACCTACTGTAGTGTGTTTTCTGACACCTCTGTTTCAGAGAAAGAAATCCACACATTATCAGCAGTAACAGGCAAGTGGCAAAAGCTGTCATTTTTAGTCCAGTCCTTGTATTTGTCATTTCAGTTATATCTGCCCCTGTTATAATTCTCTCTTCTGTAACTTCACTGAACGCTTTTAATTTTTATGTTATATTTCAGATAGTTCTCTCTGAAACTAGATATATAGTTCAAGTAACTCTAGTTCTACAGAGTTATAATCTATAGATACTTTATCTCTCCTTCTGTACTCAATATTACAAAGTAGTTCTTAGACTGATAACCTCTAAGTCAATATCTATCATTCAGAATCTTTATTAAATTGCAAAAGACTATACAATATTTACTTTTGTACTGCCTTAGCATTTTGTGCGGCATGGTATTGATATAAAACTGATTCATCTCCCACATAGGATTGAATGGAATCACTATTTACCCAGTCTCCAAGTTCAAACATCAGAACTGTATATTGTGACCTAGATATAGTTTATCCTGAGAAAAGGATTCAAATAACAACATTTTGTCAGAGAAATGGAAGGCTAGCTTCATGAGGAAGAGGACCAATGTCATATGAATCAAGGAATACAGAAGCTATGCAATATGACCCTTGGTTTCAGCTTTTACAGCAGACTATAAAGAAGCAGGAACTCTTTCACGAGTTATCTTTCTTCTGCATTCATTCCTTCTCTAGTCATGCTAGGCTGTGAAGCAATGATGTTAAATAGTCTACAGAAAAATGAAGGCAGGAAGAAATAATTTACCTATTGATAACCAGAGACTTGGTTTCCGTCTTTGGTACCAGCACTGCAAGGAACTAGTTTTTAGGTTACAGACTCCAAGCTCCTGATGATCATTTAGGAAGTGAGGATACTTCCTCTCAGGTTGAATACCACTGTTAGGGAAAGCAGAAGTGGATAGCAGTGTGAATGACTGCATGGTCATTGCCATCCCAATTCATTACCCCAAACTGATTCCTGTGTTTCAGATTTTCATTTTGGACTTGTTATGAAGTATCATCTTTTCTTTCTCATGATATAGCTCAATGTGTATCCTCTTATTTCATGAATTTGTAGGATCATTGAATTTGTTATTCTCTTTATCTCGTCTTGCGTGTCTCCATGGGCTATCAGATAAATTTTCCAAAGGGAATAATTTAGTTGTCTCACAACCATATTCCCTAAAAACGCTCACTGTCTCTCTGATGACTCCAGTAAAATCTCTATCTTTAGCACAGGGAAGATAGTCATCTAAACCTGGCATTTGTTTGAACATATCACACATCAATTATTTTCATTTCTCAATGATCATTTATGGCTCCACAAGCCCTAGATGGTTTCGTTGATAAATTTCAGCAACATAAACTGCCTCCCATCCTTTACCAGGATATGATCTAACTAACTAGATCAAATATTACTGTGTTAAATAAAGAGAAAAAAACAATAAATAAAATATTAGTGTTTATTTATTTATTCAGCAAATACTTAATTACCAGGCTGCTTTTTATGATCAAAAGAAGCTGCTGTTAACAATTGAAACAAAAATATGTATATTTCTATTACTAATACTCCTGCTGAGAAAGTAGTAATAGCCAGCATACATAAAATATGTAAAGTATTATCAAGTGAGAAATAATGAGAAAATTAAACAATGGAGATCAGTGGGAATGGTTTGAGGTTGTAATTTTAGGTGATATGGACTGGGAAGATCTGACCAAGATGGTTTTTTAGTAAAGACACAGAGAAGATAAAGGATCATCTTTTTAGAGGTTCTTGGGAAAAGAAGAACAGATACAGGAAAGTTAAGTACAAAGTATAAAGTAATGTGGGGTGAAAGGTTACCTGGAGTATTTGGTGAATCAAAAAAAAATAGACAAGGGAAATTAGTGAAGGGGAAAAATGATAAAGTTATTTTAAAACACAACAAGCTGTCAGAGAAATGTGGAGACCTTTCTTTGACTAAGTTCTTTTCTTTAAGCATAAAGTAAGCTACTGGAGAAACTTTAAGGGAAAGCAGAACCCTGCTCAGGATGTGATGTTGAGAACAGAGAACGCAAGAAAAAGTGCTGAAAGAAGTTATTGTGGTATTGTGATAATCTAGTGTGAGATGATGAGATGATCGCGGCTCATTCAGATGGCAGGGATGCTACGTAGTGGTTATATATAACCACTGCCCGTGTGTGTGTGTGTGTGTGTGTGTGTGTGTGTGTGTGTGTGTATAAATTTGCATAAATAAGAAATGTTGGTACAAGCAATTATGAAAATGGTATGAGAGAGGAAATATATTTGGAAAGAAGTAAAAGGGACTTTCAGGTATCTTTTTTTGTTTGTTTGAGATGAGTAAGAGTTCACTGTCCAGTTGGATAAATTAGTCTGGACTACTAGGAAAAGAATCTTTGCTAGAAATAGGCATTTATATGTATGAATTTGAGTATAATTGTGGGTACCAGAGACCACATAGGTTAATGGGAAGGAGTAGAGAAATATTGACCAACGATAATATATTGTATGAGTCAAAAAGCTAGGATATACATCTCCATGTGTGTTTTCATCAGAAAGAAATGATAAATATTGATGAGTTAGATATGCCTATGTATGCAATATTGAAATGATTCATGGTATCCCATAAAACTGTAAACCCTTTATGATTTTATTTATTGGTTTAAAAATAACTTTAGAAGCTGAAGAGATAGGTCCATAGTTAAGAACACTTATTGCTCTTGCAGAAGACCAGGATTCAGCTCACAACATTCACATGGTGGCTTACAACCACCTGTAACTACAGCTCCAGTGTATTCAGTGTTCTCTTCTGACTTCTGTATGCATTCCAGGAACTCACAGAAATGCATAGAGTAAAATTATCTTTAAAAATATTTTAAGAAATTATTATTATTGAGATTACATTTAAAATCACGAGACCAAATGATATTTTCTCACCCCAGAGTAAAATCAAAATTCTATAAATCATCGAAGAAGAGGATACAAAGTGTTCCAAGACAATTTAAGAATGTTTTGAAATTTAAGAGTTAAGATTATAAAGGGACCAGGAAAGAAATCTATCTAATAAGCAGAAAGAAAAGTTGGAACAAATATTTAATGGGTTAAGCATGATAGATTTTCTTTCTCACTGATCTCTTTGAGACACTTCTTCAAAGGAAAATGGTGTCTGTGTTTCACATACCCACTCAGCTAGCCAGATTCCCCCTAAGTCTAGTCTGGACTTACCATTCTCTGAGACATCACTTTTTGCATTTTAACACTTAAAAGGAGAAAGATTATTGGAGAACCTATCTATTGTTTTATTTGACTAGATAGCGGTATGCAAATTACTTTCACACATGATTCCATGTTTTATTAGTGCATGCCATGTCTGTGAATGAGGCTTAGAAATATGGTCTAACAGTGTACTATTTTATATTAAACCGAACTTCAAAAAATGAATCAGTGACAGTGTTCTATTTTCTACTCTGGAAGGACATTCTGCACATCTTTTCTCTGAATTTTCATTTTGCCTACGCTTTCATTGTCCAGTGGAGTCACTGACAGCATTTATGTATATATCCATAATGGTTTGCCTATTTACTGAGTATGTAGATGTTCAAAACATATCATTGAATAAAAAGATAAAAATATTTAAATTGTATAATATTTTACACTTTATAAATTAATCAGATATTTTTTTTGGTATCAAGCCTATTTTGACCACTTGCTTGGGACTCAGAAAGGTTAACTGCCTTGCATAAAATCACTCCAGTGGTAAATGATGGATGTGGCCCTTCCTTGAACCCAGCTTTCCTATTTCAGGAAGATGAATAGTCTTGATCATTCTTCTCATTTAGATTCCATTGCAACGGGCCTAAAGTGAAAATGAAATATTCAAATGGCTAAAATCTGATATGTAATTTACTAAGAGTTTTACTATAACCTCTATTTAAGTATTGATATAGGATTATGATACAGACCATGAGCTATTTTAGTTTCTAATGATATTATATTGTGTGGAATATATAGTGACAGAGACACTGACATTAAAATTTAAAATTATCGAAGCAAGTTGGAAAAGACAGCAAATGAATTTAAACAAAGATGATTCAATTAAAGGACTACAGGGTAGAAAAGAAACAAATACCATCAGAATTAACATTGAGACAATGAATAAGAGAGTCTCCTACAAAGATTCAGGAAAACCCATTGGAGAAACATATTGCTATCTTTGTTTTGGTCAAGGCTCTACCACGAGCTATTTATTAGAAGCCTGGAATCACTTTTTGACTCTGGACCTTGTGATGCTTTTCATGTGGATTATTCAATATCTATTTCAGGGATTGGTACATTTTAATGATAGCTGTTAAAATATTGATATTATCAGGCAGCAGGAATTTACTAGTAAAGTTTTTTGTACTTGTGACAGGAAACTTCAATCTTTTTATAATCATTCTTTCAACTTTGCCCTTTGTGGATTGACTGTCTACAAGTTAGCAGTTTCTTCATGATGATGTCATTGCAACAGGTTCTAGATTCATACTGTCTCTTGTCAGAACCTAGAACAAAACAGAGCTGAAGTGTGTGTGGGTGTATGTGGAGTTTTTCTGTGTCAGGCAGCCACTCCCAAATAACCATAAGAGATTTTTGTAAATTATAAATGCTCAGCTGATAGTCCAGGCTTATTACTAACGAGCTCTTACAACTTAAAATAACCCATTTCTATTAATCTATGTATTGCTATGTGAATTATGACATTACCTGTGCTTGAGCATGTCTTATTCCTTTTGTGTGTTCTGGAAACTTCACTAATTCTGCCCATCTTCTTCCCAGAATTCTCTCTGCATCTAGCTATCCTGGCTACTTTTTATTAACTTTTGTTAATAAAAAGTCAGCTTTTTATTAACAAGGAGAGCAAGACATTTTAACAGTGTACAGGATTATTCCACAGCTTGTGGTTGTGGGGTGCTAGCCTTCCCCTTGACCACTGCCTCTCCTACAAGAGCCATGTATCCACATTGAAGTTAACAGGGTTGAAGAGAAGAGATACCTGATCAGAGCAGAAGGTGAGAGAATTTCAGAGAAAGACAATTATATCTCAAAAGGAACACATGGAGGTAAGATTGGAATTTTACTTTATTATTTGTAGAGAATGAGTAAATATGCATTGTTTGATGTATACACACTTATGTCAAGTTTTCCAATGCCTCAGTCCCATGGGAAAGGACAAATCCTTCACTGGGGTAAGCTTACCGAAATGACAAAGCCTTTCCCCAAATGAGCCTTTTCAAATGACAAAACCTTCTCTCCTGGTCTGTGTTCAAATGGGAGAGTGTGAGAGGAAAACGTGCACCATAGATTTCTTCCCATAGATGTTTTCCACCTGAAGACTGCTCCCCTACAGACTGCTCCTACTGAGGTCAGTTAAATCTGCCTTATTTAGCTGTAATCAGTAACTCTGCCTCCTTGTTCAAATCTCCAACCCAAGCTTCCGAGTTTCTGTGAGTTCTCCATCAGAGAGCCCAGCCCACCTGACCTCAGCTTTCCTGTGTTCCTGGGTTTGTCCTTTAATCACTCTTTTACTACTTTAGGCAGGTTAATCCCCATGGCCATACAAGAAGACAGCAGTTACTACTTGTTTAGAATATACCCTTTTCCTCCCACTATTCAGTTTAGTTTTACTGCTTAGCTCTTTTCTGCCCTATCACTGGCCAAAGCAACTTCTTTATTCATTAACCAATAAAAACAACACATATACAGAAGGACTTCCCGTATCACATTACTATGGGAGTACTACATTTCGAAGGTGACTTATTACCTTGGATTTCCACAGTGTGTTTAGATAGGACCTGTGCATCTGGAGTTAGTTTATTCCTCGTGTCTCTTGGTATGGATAATTCTTTCTCCATTGTTGACTGAGTCTTTTTGTCTCATTCTATTTTTGTCTATTTGCTCTTAATCCAAGTTGGCAGAGTTTGGATCACCTGTGTTTTGCCTGAAGTTTAGTCTTATGGCCACTTGGTGTTGATGTGCAAATGAGGTATCAGGAGCAGTCCTGATACACCTAAGGACAGGTACATGTTCTAACCACAGAAACATCCATACAGTTAGCAGACTTTACTGAAGATCCTCAGAAATCTGGACTCTAGCACGAGTTGAAGTCCTACCTTTTGGAAGCTGAGAATGGCTCTATCCAGTTTGTTTTCCTTTTCTACACATATTCCTTCCACCATTGGTTGACATCATAGCATTTTTTGGTCTTCTCTTTGAAAATTTTCTGGGCATGTTTTCTGAGTACTTCTCATTTCCTGGGTGTCATTGCTTCTCTTGACTCGACATTTCTGAAAACCTTTCTTTAAATAAATTCTGAAGTATTTGTCTAAATATTCAAAGAAATTATAGTTCCTGTTTTACATGAACTCTAAGATCCCTTTCATGGCAAAAGACGATGACATTTATTCTCTGTCTCTGTCTTTGTCTTTCTCACTACTCTTACCTATCTTTTCTCTATTTTAAATCTGAAGATTTTAACAGTAGTATTAAGGAACTGCCAGACACAATTGAATGTGGATTTTCTTCAGTGTGGCCTGGCCTCTCTAGCCTTATAACCTTTGTTTAAAATGTCATTTTCCATTTAATTAACACCTTTGTAATGTTGTATATTTTCATGTCCTTGTAATTCTTTTCAAAAAATTCTGATCTATGCGGGAGACCAAATTTTATTTGGCATTTGGCTAGTATTTCTTTTTATATTTACTTATTTTATTCTTCTGGCAAAATCACTGCCCTATTTTAATATAAAAAAATTTTTCTTTCCTGATAATTTTATTCTAAATGGTATTTGCATTTTTTCCAATGGAAATTGTCTTCAGTTACAAGTTTTTCTATAGTTTTAAAGAGGAGAAAATTTGTTTCTTTTCACAGAAAATAGGCAAATGAATCTCAGTGTTCTAGAAATTCTGGTAATTGTTAGCTTTTCCACTCCAAAGCTGTTAGTGTGCTTAAAATGATACTTCAGAATTTCAGTATTCCAACTGAGAAATGATGCCATTTAATTAGCTTTACTAGACTTGCTTGAAAATGACTTATATTATTAGATACAATTACGGTAGGTTTTGCTTCACAATTTGAGACCCCTTTTCAGTCCTTTCTAGCACCCATTTCCTTTCTGCTCACCATTCATTTTGTTTGCCTTCTTATTGAAAGGTAAATAAATAACGGAATTTATTTTGAGCAGTTTTATTTGAACAAAATCTGTGTTAGAAATTACAAAATTTTCCACATAGTCTGATGTTAACTTTAATTTGCCTTTTACATTAGCAATTTGCTCTAGTTGGGTACTTTTATGACAACTGATGACTCATTAACCAAATTGGTAATTTGTATGACAGTTCCTTCTGAGATTATCAGACTCTGAGTTGTGACATATGTATATTTTAATGTATTTGTTATTGAAGTAACAATCTCCACTGTCTGGTTGCCATTGTTGGGTTTATTGTCTCCTTAGCTTTTCCTTTTCTTCATGGCCATGTTCTTGGAGTGTTCTGATTGTCCTTTGGAGTGGCTTCTTTCACTCAGCAATGGTCATCTAATAGGATTCCTTCATAAGTTTTGTGGCTTAGCAGTTCATTTCTTGTTATCATTAATGCTCCGTTGTAGGTATGTGCCATATATTTTCATCCACTTATCACCTGAGTGATATCTTGGTTTTTTCTTACTTAGCAATTATGAACATATAAAGTTCTTTCTTGTCTTTATCAGTAGAACACAATTCATAGCTTCATGCAGAGCATTTTTTTTAGCATGGTCACTAGATTAGCCTCTGCAGAGATTTAGCCAAAGCCCATGACCCCAGGTGAACTTCTAATGAATTTCCAAGTGACTCCTTCAGTATATCGATGTTACAAGTCAATATATTAACCACAGATACTGTCAAAACCAATAAAAGTCTCTCTTTGTGAGTTTGTATTTCTAGTATATAGGAAAGCAGTTTGTTAGGCCTTATCCTTTCTGAGGAGTGGATGGGGGGTTGGTCGGGGAAAAGGTGGGGGAATGGGAGGATCGGAGGGAGAAGGAACTACAGTTCATATGTAAAATAAAAACCAACATTTAAATAAAAACTGCCAGGCTGTGGTGGCTCCTGCCTTTAATCCCAGCACGGGGGGGGGGGGGGGGGGGGGGGGGGCAGAGGAAGGCGGATCTCTGTGAATTCCAGGTCCAGGCCAGCTTGGTCTACAAGAGCTAGTTCTAGGACAGGCACAATGCTACAGAGGACCCTTGTCTCGAAAGAGAACCCCCCCCAAAAACATTTAAAAACTATCTTATAACAAGAAGTGGACATCAGTAATTAAAACAGGAGAATAAATCAGGAAGACCTCCATGTCAAAGGTAACTTCAGTGTATTCACATTTGTCTGGAGTTGTCAAGACGTAGAGTCTCATGACAAGGGCCTCACTGAGAACAACTCAGAAACATGAGAATTAGCAAATCAACACCCACTTCATAGTAGTCTCTGGCATTTCCTTTGAAATACACATGTATCTTAAATTCCACTTTTTATTGTGTTCTGAAAACTTGTCATGTGAACTCTCATTGAAGGATAAGAAGATAAAACCTGCTGATGCCTTAATTCACTAAAATTATTAAAAGGCCATGAGTAATGGGTCAAAAGGGAAACAAAATGGCCATGAGTAAGGTCAGAAGGGAAACAGTGAAAGTAATACTGTGTCTTCAGAGGGGATACTTATTACTATGAAAATATGATATAAAAACATATTATTATCATGGTATGACATTACTTTCATATGTTACATCCCCGTTAAATTTTCCAGTTAATTCTGTGGAAAGTGTTCCAATTTTTTTCAGGTTATGTTCTCTTCTATTTTTAACTGAACACCCCCTAAAACTCAGTTATCTTAAATATTTCATTGGTACAGAAATTCAGCTAGACATCAATATTTTTAGTAGTAATTGAATAAAACGAATAGAACACTTTTGGAACAGAATATGAAGAAATTTGCAGATGGGGAAGGACTAGGAAAGAAACAGTCATGGCCGACATTACTGATGCTCTTGAGTCTGTTGATGGATTAGGATATTTCTAAAGCCCATAATCAGACACACAAAATTTATCTTTAATACAAATGAATATGAATTTAAAACAAAATAAAATTAAGACTTGCTGATTAAGTAAAGCTGAGGCTGAAGTAAGAAAATAATTTTTGACTATGATGCCATAGTCATTCTTACCATGAGGTCAAGGTACCAATGAGAGGAGAGCATGTGCAGAGAAGATGCAGAGATAATGGGGGCAAAATCCAGAAGGTTCCCCTTTTATGTCCCCTAAGGGAGGTGCCAAGTAATGACTCATAAGCTTAAGCTCAAGAAAGCCTTGAAAGATACTTACTGTGATCTGATTACAGTGAGTATACTCTCCCCTCCCCCTCCCCTTCTATGTATCTTCCTACTCATTATCATAAGTTCCAAAATCGCAAGTAGAAAAGACTCAGTGACACTTGGTTAATTTCTTCCTTTGCACGCATTTTAACATTTCTCGGTTATTTCCATTTGTAAATTTCATTCACCCTAATCCCAATTATATTAACATTACCTGATTTAGGTCCTTTTGCTTTGCTAGACAAAAGAATTAACCTTCACTTAGCAATTTAAGCATTCAAATCAAGATTGAAGTAATTACAATTTAAGTAACCTGTTATGGACCATGTGAAAGAAATTCGTGGAGCTCCCAGAAACTAGCGGCTACTTGGAAAACGTTTCAAGGTAGCCTAGTGGGGTAAACCATGCAGCCATCTGTCAAAAGACTGGGAGGAGAGGTCATTTGTATTTCTTAATCTGCTGATGAGAAATTTTTTAACATGTTCACTCAGTAATACAGACAACCTGGTAGAAGAATTCTGACCTTTCATGGATATATTTCCTTTTCCATATGTGTGCTTCTGGATTCTATAAATTAGATTGTGTATACACCCCATTCCTTCAAGATGCCCTGTACCCTAAAGTGAGCAGTGAAATGCAGTATTATATTTGTGGAAAATCTTTGGAACTGACCATATTTTTGAGCACTTTCCAGTGATAATAATGTTAAATGAGGTATAAATTACATGGAAATGGCCTTGGAAAATGTTGCTTAATGAAGAGGAAAAATGTTGAAACACTGATAAAAGATTAAAAATTCAGATTTAAAATGAAAATGGGACTATTTGGAGAGCTGCGATGAAGCAAGCACTTTGTCAGGTCTGTTCAAGCAGCAGTCAGGTTTGAGTTGGGTAAGTGTGAGGGCAGATGGATGTCTTCCCTCTGCTCTCATTTCTTGATACCAGTTTGGAGGGAGACTTCAATATTCGTTGGCTGCTGTGATAATAATTATATCAAACTCATAATGATCTCTATTCATCTTTCCTAATAAACCCAACATGAAAAATAATAGCAGGGTGAAAAACACAAAAAACTAACTCTGACTCCACACCCCATGGAGCCAGAATGAAATGAATTAGTAGAGGCCAAACTTTTATTTAAAGTGATAATTCTCCAATAACTTAGCATAACGATTCTGAGGTATACACACACACATATATATGTATATAAAATAGGTCCTATTTTATATTAGCTTCACCTCAAGCCCCTGTGTAAAAAAACTAACAATGTTGCACTGAGATTATTAAGTAGTGCCAGTATGCATGAGGATAATGGAGGATATATGCTCTTTGGAGGCTGCTTCAGCAAGAGAGTTAAATTTATATTGATACAGTCAATTTTTTGTGTCTTGTTTTATTCCAGTTAAATAAAACAGCTCTAAGAAAAGTCCAGAGAGAGTTGTATTTAAGAGGTTTAAAATAAAGTTTCATATATGTCAGAAAGACTGACCTTCCTGGTAGTGGTGAGAAACTCCCTGGCCCATTGCACTGTGACCTGCCACTCAGTCACGGAAGTATTGATTCTGAGGCACCATTATTAAGATGCCACTCTGTCAGAGATGTTTGTCTTCACTTTGTATTCCATCTAACAATCATTTGGCATGACTGTGTTTCTTTTCCTGAACAGCAAGATTTTAGTATTATAGACCCGTAGAGTTAGGGAACATTTTGCAGACCACTGTCTGTTAATCAATCATTATTTCATTAATGAAACCTTTCTCATAGAACACAGAAACCAGTGTCATCCTTCTCAGATGCCTGTTGTAATGGTCTATCCTGTCCCTTTAAGAGACAAGCCCTGCCTACTCCCTTCCCCCCCAGACAGGCAGATCTTTCTGCCTACCTGTAGCCCCAGTCTCTAAATAAATATCCAATCTCACTCTGCATGGCATGCCTATCAGTTTGTCTCTCACCCATCACATTCTGCATCTCCTCTTGGGATTGGCTGTCCCTCTTGGTCTCTTACCCACCATGTGGCTCCCTGCCTAAGACCTGCTGGCCTTCATAACCCGAGTACCTCTTAAGGGCTCCCTGCTTGGGACTGGCTGCCTTCGTGGTCTCGTGGTCTCAGGGCCTGCTGCTTGCTGCCTCTCAGGGACCTGCAGTGTTTCTGCCACTGTGCCCCTTGGGGAACTATCACGTTTTACTTTTACCATTACACCTTTGGAACTAGGGACTCCCAACATATTGGAATAAGTCGTTTCAATGATTGCCTTTTTGTGTGACACAAAATACCTCACAATAGCAACTTAAGAAAGGGTTTATTTTGGCTTATGGTTTGAAACTGCACTCTGCCATGGTGAGGAAGATATACTGGTGGAATCCTGGAGCAGTGGATTACATTGTGCCAGTAGTCAGGAAGCAGAAAGAGATCAATGTTGCTGCTCTTTACTTCCTATCTTTCATTTTCTTTTACTTGACTAGTACCAATGCTTTTTGGATGGTGTTTCCCTCATTCTGAGTGGGTCTTTTCTAGTCAAATAAACTTCTCAGGAAACACTCCCATAGGTGCATAGTGTGTCTCCACAATGATTTCTAAATATGTACGTTAAGGTGTCAATGAAGATTAACCATCACAGGGTTAGTTACTAACAAGTCCTTTTTTTGACATGTGCAAAAAAAGTTTGTTTCTTTTTAAAAACTTAGAAAGTGGTATGGTCTATGTGGAATTCAGAGGCACTGGATCCCATGAGCTGAAGTTACAGGTAGTTTGTGGTATCTTCAGTAATAAAGACTTATCACCTAATTCTGGTGGGCTATCAGAAGTTATAAAAAAGCCCACATTGCTATCTGGTCCTTTATGGAACAAGAACTCATAAAGAAGTATCCCATACCTGAAATATGGATTTTTAATGCTAAAGAATGACTTTTAGAAGCAGTGTTATCCAGCCATTCACGGGATCTTCATTTAACTATTTTTTTTCATGGGTATATTAAAGGAAAGTATTTTATAATCATTTTTGTGGGACAGATTGTGACAATAAGACATAAACTTGGATAATCTTTTATTGCTTTATTGAATACACGGAAGACTTCCAGATAAAAGGGTAATTCTCCTACTGAGTGGACAAGATAGGAACCGATGAGGGCAAAAACCGGAGTAGTACAAACATAAATTCTTGTTACATTAATTAATAAGTCCCTCTCCTTTCCTCTGGAAGATACAATCCAGAGATAAATAATGGTTTTATGTTTGGCAGGGACCAGTCTCGACACAAATGCCTCTTGCCAGGGTAGAGACATGGGGATTAGAAATATAGTAAATAATATGAAGACATGAATGAAAAATAATAAAGCAGAGAAACATATAGGATAGTATCAGGAGGGAATTCCAGTGAGTACTGAAAATTTGCCCGCATTTAATTTCCAACTGCTTAAAATACCCCTAATCCCAAAAGGTAGGAGTAAGACAGAAAGCTATATTAACAGGATAGAAGGAATTGAACATACTGATTGAAGGTTGCAGGCTACAGTCTTAGTTAAACATTCTGTTGCTTGAACAAAACAAGTTGTGCTCACATACAAACATTCTGTAGGCAAACCACACCCTGGGTTGAAACCAGAGTTATCTCCTTAAGGGAATTAGAACTTAGGTGGATGCTTAGACTTTTGTTTGAGGTTGGAACATATCTACTTCTCTATTCCTGGAGTACAAGATCTGGCTATTAGCCACACCTTTAGAAAATAACCTTGAGAGAGCAGAACTCTCAGCTCTACCTCTAGGTGGGACCTTTGTTTGAGGTAGAAGCACAATAACCTAAAAGGAACTAGAGGTAATTTCCAACTTTCTGACCTTTGGAAATAGGCTCATATTTTGGGGCCTCCAAATAGGTTTATAAAAATTTTGAGTCCTTTTTTCATATAAAATCTCTACTTACTCATTTAGGAAAACCTAGTTTAAAACTTAGCACTACAAATTATGGTAGACTAACTCAAGAGACCTTGGGTTATTTATTTTATTTTAGTATTTATTCTTAAATGATCATATACCATGAAAAAAATAATATATCCAATGAGAAGAAAATGAAGAGCTAAATTTCTAAATAAATAAAATAAATATAACTAAATAAATAAATAAAACATCTAAATAAATATAAATAAATAAATAAATAAAACATCTAAATAAATATAACTACTACTGTATTTTGGTGGGAAGTGTTCATCTATAGAACTTTGGCATACTCTGTTAGAGACCAACTTCAACAAAGATACCACTTTCCAGGTAGGGGCATGGGGATTAGAAAAATAGGTAAAGAGAATGAAGACGCAAGTGAAAATAACAAACAGAAGCATAGGATAGTATAGGGAAGATACTGGAATTGTCCTAATTTAATTTCAATTTGCTTACAACACCCAGCCCCAAAGAGATAGGAGTAAGATAAAAAGTACATTAACACGATACAAGGAAATGAACAGACCAGTTGAAGAATTACAGGCTACATTCTGTTGCCAGAATAAGACAAGTAATGCTCATACCTTAGACCAAAACATTCTGTAGCTAAACCACTCCCTGGATGGAATCCATAGTTATCTCCCTAAGGGAGTAGGAACCTAGTTGAATTCTTAGAATTTTGTTTGAGGTGGAAACAGATCTACTTCTTAATATCTGAAATACCAGGTCTGGATATTAGCCACACCTGTAGACACTAACCTTGAAAGATCAGAACTCTCTGGTCTGTTAATTGAACTCTTGACCATAACTTTGAAGGAATAGAAGTAAGTTCCAATTCTCTAACCTTTAGTCAAGATAGGATGGACCCATACCTAGGGGCCCTTCCCTGTTAATACCTATGGTGGTATGAATTCACATGTGTATGGCACATGCATGCAGAAGTTTCTTTCAGCTAGCTTTTACTAGTGTTCCCAAGCCTTGGATTCAGAGTCCAAAAAAGGGGATTATAAAAGGAGCCTCACTGTTTGTTAGTTGTTCTTCAGTTAATTTACTAGAATCTTGATGGGAGATGTCACGTTGAGCACAGGTGAGTTCACTGAGAATTTTCTTTCTATTTCTCAAAGTGTTTGTTTTCACAGTATGTGACTCTAGCCATGAGGAGCAAAGCTGTTGCCTGCAGATAAAATGCCACATGAACAAGCTGACAAAGGTAGGAAACATATGGTGAAGTTAGTACATGTTGCTAAATGTAAATACCACTTGAAATGATCTTTTTCATTACTGCACAGTTGGCTATGAGAGTGTAAGACTGAAATATCTAATTATTCCATTAAAATTCCAGCCAAAGAAAAAGAAACAAAACAGCTATATAAGGCATATATTTATAGTTTTTGTATATACACACACATCTATATTATATATACATGCATACATACATATACACATGTGGGTAGGATTGATAAAGACTTAAAACTTTTTGCTATTACGAACAAAACTTATTGTTGGCTCAGATTTACAATTTTTGGTTATCATTTTTATTATAACAATAAGCATCACACATTTTATTTTAAAAAATAAGCAACTTTGATGTTAAATTTCTTTCCTTTTGATGTGGGATTGTCATCATATCTTTCTTTAAAACTCAAGAGTCAACTAGCTACATTATGTCATAAGTGCTGGAAATAGAGGAGAGGAGAGGGTACACAAGATTCTGAATTATTAACTTAAACATATACCTTTAAATGGTTTACTGGATGATCTGGACACCACAGGGTCTATTTTTTTTTTAAATTCTAGCCACCTGCTTGAAGATGCTAGTTCAAGGGCATGTCCATTCTTTCATTGCTATTTAGATGCCTCTCTTATACCTGTTTGGTTAGTTTGAAGCCTAAATCAGTAAAATGAGAGCTTAGAAGAAATTGTCCAAAGTAATTCTCTTAGTTGATTTTCAGTAGAAGTGACAAAACCATAACCAGGAAAACTCATGAAATAAAACATTTAATTTGTAGCTTACTGTTCCAGAGTCTTACAAGTCATGACTAGCTTGGCAGGGAGCAAGGTAGTAGGAAGGCAGGCATAGCACTAGAACCATAGCTGAGAGCTTACATCTGATCCACAGGCATGAGACAAAGAGAAAAAAAAAGAGTTAACTGGTAAAGGTGTAGGCTTTTAAAACTGCAAACCCTGCTTCCATTGACATACTTCCTCTTTTTTTAATATATTTTTTTTGAGAAAAGGAAAAAAAAAGTATCCGCCTCCTCCCAGCCTCCCATTTCCCTCCCCCTTTTCCCACCCTTCTCCCCCTCCCTCAAACTCCTCTCCCCCTCCCTCTCCAGTCCATAGAGCAGTCAGGGTTCCCTGCCCTGTGGAAAGTCCAAGGTCCTCCCCACTCCGTCCAGTCTAGGATGGTGAACATCCAAACTGGTTAGGCTCCCACAAAGCCAGAACATGAAGTAGGGTCAAAACCCTGTGCCATTGCCATTGACTTCTCAACAGCACTCATTGTTTGCCATGTTCAGAGAGTCCGGTTTTATCCCATGCTTTTTCAGTCACAGTCCAGCTGGCCTTGGTGAGCTCCCAATAGATCAGCCCCCTTGTCTCAGTGGGTGGGTGCGCCCCTCGTGGTCCCGATTTCCTTGCTCATCTTCTCCCTACTTCCGTTCCTCATTGGGACCTTGGGAGCTCAGACCAGTGCTCCAGTGTGGGTCTCTGTCTCTATCTCCATCCATCACCAGATGAAGGTTCTATGGTGGTATGCAAGATATTCGTCAGTATTGCTATAGGATAGGGTCATTTCAGGTTTCCTATCCTCAGCTGCCCAAGGGACTAACTGGGGACATAACCATGGGCTCCTGGGAGCCACTCTAGGGTCAAGTCTCTTGCCAACCCTAAAGTGGCTCCCTTAACTAAGAATTGTGGTTCCGTGTTCCCCTGTCCAAACTTCCTTTATCCCAATCCTCCTGTTTCCCCAAGTTCCCTCCCTCCTTCCCTTCTAACTTTTCTCTCCCCATCACCCCTTACCCCCATCACACCCCACCCCCAAGATCCCAATTTTCTCCCCGGCAATTTTGTCTACTTCCCATAGCCAGGAGGATAGCTATGTGATTTTCCTTGGGTTCTCCTTCTTACTTAGCTTCTTTAGATTCACCAATTGTAGTCTCTGTGACCCTTATTTATGGCTAGAAACCAATTATGAGTGAGTACATCCCATGTTCATCTTTTTGGGTCTGGGATACCTCACTCAAGATAGTGTTTTCTATTTCCATCCATTTGCATGCAAAAAAGTCATTGTTTTTTACTGCAGCGTAGTACTCTAATGTGTATATATTCCATACTTTCTTCATCCATTCTTCCATTGAAGGGCATCTAGGTTGTTTCCAGGTTCTGGCTATTACAAATAATACTGATATGAACATAGTTGAACAAATGCTTTTGTCATATGATATGGCATCTCTTGGGTATATTCCCAAGAGTGGTATTGCTGGGTCCAGGGGTAGGTTGATCCCAAATTTCCTGAGAAACCGAAACACTGCTTTCCAGAGTGGTTGCACAAGTTTGCATTCCCACCAGCAATGGGTGAGGGTACCCCTTCCTCCACAGCCTCTCCAGCACAGGCTATCATTGGTCTTTTTGACTTTAGCCATTCTGACAGTTGTAAGATGATATCTCAAAGTTATTTTGATTTGCATTTCCCTGATTGCTAAGGAACTTGAGCATGACCTTAAGTGTCTTGGCCATTTGAACTTCTTCTGTTGAGAATTCTCTGTTCAGTTCAGTGCCCCATTTTTTAATTGGGTTAATTAGCATTTTAAAGTCTAGTTTCTTGAGTTCTCTATATATTTTGGAGATCAGACCTTTGTCTGTTACGAGGTTGTTGAAGATCTTCTCCCAGTCAGTAGGTTGCCTTTTTGTCTTAGTGACAGTGTCCTTTGCTTTACAGAAGCTTCTCAGTTTTAGTAGGTCCCATTTATTCAATGTTGCCCTTAATGTCTGTGCTGCTGGGGTTATACATAGGAAGCGATCTCCTGTGCCCATCTGTTGTAGGGTACTTCCCACTTTCTCTTCTATCAGGTTCAGTGTGTTCGGGCTGATATTGAGGTCTTTAATCCATTTTGACTTGAGTTTTGTGCATGATGATAGATATGGGTCTATTTTCATTCTTCTACAGGTTGACATCCAGTTGTGCCAGCACCATTTGTTGAAGATGCTTTCTTTCTTCCATTGTATACCTTTAGCTCCTTTATCGAAAATGAGGTGTTCATAGGTTTGTGGGTTAAAATCCGGGTCTTCTATACTATTCCATTGGTCGACTTCTTTGTTTTTTTTGCCAGTACCACACTGTTTTCATTACTGTAGCTCTGTAATAGAGTTTGAAGTCAGGGATGGTAATGCCTCCAGAAGATCCTTTATTGTATAGGATTGTTTTGGCTATCCTGGGATTTTTGTTTTTCCATATAAAGTTGATTATTGTCCTCTTCAGATCTGTGAAGAATTTTGATGGGATCTTGATGGGTTTGCATTGAATCTATAAATTGCATTTGGTAGAATTGCCATTTTTACTATGTTGATTTGCAGATGATATGATCGTATACATAAGCGACTCCAAAACTCTACCAAAGAACTCTTACAACTGATAAACAGCTTTAGTAATATGGCAGGATACAAGATCAACTCCAAAAAAACCAGTCGCCCTCTTATACACAAAGGATATGGAAGCAGAGAGGGAAATCAGAGAAGCTTCACCATTCACGATAGCCACAAACAGCATAAAATATCTTGGGTTAAATCTAACCAAGGAAGTGAAAGATCTATTTGACAAGAACTTTAAGGCATTGAAGAAAGAAATTGAAGAGGATACCAGAAAATGGATGGACCTCCCTTGCTCTTGGATTGGGAGGATCAACATAGTAAAAATGGCACACTTCCTCTTACAATGCATCGTATCCTAATCTTTCCCGAGCAGCAACAAACTCTGAAAAAAAAACCATTCAGACATATGTACATATGGGGAACATTTTGATTCAAATGCCACAGTAATCCTGCAGAAATCACCTTAATTCTCTAGGAGAGAAATAGTGCTGAGCTCACATCTAGCTCCTGCCTTTGACATAAGACTTAATCTTCGCAAACTCACTTCTCTGACTTATCTACTGTGATAACTAAAGATGGTCTTTTGAGTTCTTCAGTTTGGTAAATTTCTTGGTTGGCAAGAACACAGTCGTCATCTATCTCATGGTAGGTTACCCTGGTGTGTGTTTTCTAAGTGTGGCTATTCATTCAGTTTTCTGTGATGGGTTAAAAAATCATAAAGAAAACAATATGATTTGTTATCTTCATCATCCCCCTTAATAATATACATAAATACACTTCATTCTAACTTGTATAGTCACAGAATAATGTGTCTGATACTGTGAGAGTTAAAAATAGTGATAGGTTTGATTTAGGAGACGAAAGGAGATCCAAGATATTTTCTTTGCAATTGAAGAATGTGTCAGGAAACTTTATAGCACTTTGGGGTTAAAGTTCACTGTTTAATTGAAGTCAAAGAATTATAGGCAAGGATAAATTAGCTTTCAACAAACAGACATTTTCAGGCAACATTTTCTACAGCTTGTAATGGTATATTTATTATATATTTGGAACTGTAACTCCCCAGGTATCTGCTGATGATCATTTTACATATCACTGCCACTTTTGAGAAACAGAATGATGAAAAGGTGTAGGCAGGGTTTTGCTGTCCCAACTATCTGCTCCTGATATCTGACACAGATGTTTAATATTGCTTAACAAGTGCTTGGCTGATAGCTCAGGCTTGTTACTAGCTAACTCTTAAGCTTAAATTAATCCATATTTCTTATCTCTGCTTAACCATGTGACTCATGGCTTGTTACCTCATTTTCCACACCTCCCGTTTCCTTGGCAGCTGGCTGCTGTATCCCTGACTCCACCTTTCTTCATCCTAGTACCCCTAGTTTATTTGTCCTACCTAATTTCATTTCTTTCTCTTTTATATTAGGAGAGATTATCCTGAGTACTTAAAGACAATTGTCCTATTAACAATCCTCCTGCATTCTTCAAAAAAATGCAACACTTTTATTATTTATTTACTTATTTTTGTATTTATACATGCTTGCAAGTATGTATTTTTAGACACAACATGGCATGCATATAAAGGCCAGAAGTCAATTTACCTGGGTCAATTTTCTCCTTCTTTCTGGATCCCTACTGTTGTACTCAGTTCCCTGGTGTGGTAGCAAGTATCACTACCGGGTAAGACACTTCACCAGTTCTTATTCCTATTCTTTTAACTTATTGACACATAAGCTACATTCTGATTAGGCTTAGGAAATTCTATCATATTTCATTTGATGATTCTGAAAGTGTTCTATGATATTTATGTATTTCTTTTTAGCTATTTCTATTTAATTTGTCAATAAAGAAGAGATGTGCTGTTTTCTTGTGACATAATTGTTTTCAATTCTATCCAGGAACCTGAAAAAAATAGATATGTATCCTATGAATTTTAAACAAGATGTCAAGGTTTATGAGGCTGCTATTAACTTTGAGACTTTAAATCTTGATTTCTAAAGCATTACCACATATAACAAGTTATGTGAGCTGTTTGCTAAAACTACAGTTCATCTGACACTAGCTTTCACAAAACTGAGCTGATTCTTGAGATTTGTATGCTTAACAAAATCCAGGCAAGATATTTGGATGTGATCTGGAATGTTAGTTACAAAAATTGAAAGACTAAAATTAATGCATATTTGGGAACCATCTAACACTCCCTCTTTTCACAGAATGACTTTCAGAAACTCACTCTAGAAGTAGGCTCCTTTCTATTTTTAGAGTGATGGCTCTGGCTTGGGTCTTTGCCCTGAACTGCAGCAGGAGGTGACTTAAAGAGCATCTTCTTTGTTACTCTAACCTTGAGTTGTAGCAGGTGGGTAACCCTCTGGAACTCCACTTAGGTCCTCTGAGCCTCAGTCCCTTTTCTATAAATAACAGGGTAAATGACTGTTGGAGGCTGTTGAGAGGATTAAGAGAAATAAGAGCTGTCGAAAAGATGTTGCCATAGTGCCTGGTATATCTTCAAAAATCAATATATGTTAGTTCTTTCCCCATTTATCTGCCACGTTTCTGCCACTTATCTGTCTCCAGTCTCAGAGACTTCATGACCTCTGCTGCTACAATATTTACTTGAATTTAAGACACTTCTTTGCTTTGCTCTCTTGCTCACTGTGACCTTGGCTGTTAGGTTCTGAATCTTCACTTTGTTTTGTTCAAATGAGCTAATAGGTTTGACAGCATTTTGTTGCTCTCATGAGGTTCTGAAGCCAAGATCTACATTTAGCAATATGATGCTATTTCTGCCAATTACAAAATCTTGAAGCAAAATGATGACCCAAAAAATGTTGGAGTAATAAAATATTATTTGTTTGGAATCAATTTCTTTGTGTACTATATTCCACATTGTCTTAAACTTGTCTGCACAGTACCTTCTCCTCTGAGAAATTATATAAATTAAAGTGCAATTTTCTTTCTGAGAGACAATTTAACAAAAGAATTCCTTATGTTCCAGCTAATTCAACAGTGACTGGCTATGAATGGGAAGTTCCAGGAATCCAGGACTTGTTCAGTCCATCATGCTGGATATCCCAGATGGTCTTCAGTGTATGCATCCTGAGATCCTGAAAAAGTAAGTTTTAATGTCAGTGAAAA
Organism: Microtus oregoni; assembly: GCF_018167655.1. Lineage (NCBI taxonomy): Eukaryota > Metazoa > Chordata > Mammalia > Rodentia > Cricetidae > Microtus > Microtus oregoni. Next base: position 6,335,860 of record NW_024543070.1, read on the forward strand.
ATGGACTTGTTAGTGAAGTGAGCAGAGAGAGAGAGAGAGAGAGAGAGAGAGAGAGAGAGAGAGAGAGAGAGATCCCTCTTCCCATGTCCTTATGTAGGCTTCCAGCAGGAGATAAGACCCAGGTTAGAACTGCATTAAAAATCTGAATTATAAGTATGTCTTCCGCCTGGCGGTGGTGGTGCACGCTTTTAATCCCAGCACTCGGGGGGCAGAGGCAGGCGGATCTCTGGGAGTTCGAGGCCTGCCTGGTCTACAAGAGCTAGTTCAAAGACAGGCACCAAAGCTACAGAGAAACCCTGTCTCAAAAAAACCAATATATGTGTGTGTGTGTGTCTTCCTCTTGCAAAGATCCATATTAAAAGTATATCTTCCCACTTCAAATTAATCAGAAATCCTTCACAGGTGTGCCCTTCATTTTTGTTTTTTAATGAATTCCAGATGTAGTCAAGTTCCAATTGTCAGGTTTCCCATGAGTATCTACAAAAAGTTGCAGTAAAACTAAGCACCACCTGATGTATGAAGGCTAGGCAAAGTGACTCAGCCTGAGGGGTAGGGTCCTAAGAAATAGAAAGAGTCAGAGACAACCCCTGTTTCCACTCTTAGGAGTTCCGCAAGAGGACCAAGGTACACAACTGTAATGTATATGCTGAGTGCCTAGGTCAGTCTCCGTGAACCCCTAAGAACACAGGTTTGTTGACTCTAAATTTTCTTACGGTGTCCTTGACTCCTCTGGCTCCTATAATCCTTTCCTCCCTTCTTCTGCAGGATTCCCAAACTCTACCTAATGTTTGGCTGTGAGTCTGCATCTGTTTTTATAAGTTGCTGAATGAAACTTCTCTGATGGCAATTGGGCTAGGCACCAGTCTGGTCTCAGGACATGGTCAATTCAGGCTAAGTATCCGACATTGGAAGGGGTCTTAAATGGGGTCAGCTTTAAAGATTTTATTGCACTTACCTTGAAATGCCACCCCCCCGCTTTTCAGTAGTCTTTCAGTACTCTTCACCTCTGTCCTCCTCCAACTCCAGAAGTTCCAATCCCACCTGCCCTCAGAATACCCAAGAAATCTCTCCTATTTCCCCTTCCCTGGGAGATTTGGGCATTCTCCCATGAACCCTCTTTGTTGCCCAGTTTCTCTGGGTCTGTGAATTGTAGTATACACAACCTTTATAGCTAATATCTACTTATAAGTGAGTACATAGCATGTTTGTCTTTCTTGGTTTGGGTTACCTCACTCAGGATGATTTTTCTCTAGTTACATTCATTTGCCTTCAAATTTCCTGTTGTCCTTGTTTTTATCTGCTAGGTAATACTTCATTGCATGAGTGTACCACGTTTTCTTTGACCATTCTTCTGTTGAGGGACATTAAGTTTGTTTCCAGGTTCTGGCTATTATAAATAAAGCTCCTGCAATCATAATTGAACAAGTGTCCCTTTGGTACGACTGAGCAAACTTTGGGTGCCCAAGAGTGGTATAAATGGGTCTTGCGATAGATTGATTCCCAGTTTTCTGAGAAACTGCCACATTGACTTCCAAAGTTTTTCAAGATTTTTTTCAAAGTCTCTACAGATTTGTATTGGGATTTTTAATATGGATTACACTGAATCTGTAAATTGCTTTGGGTAAGATGTCCACTTGTATTCTGTTAATCCTACCAATCCATGTGTGTGGGGTATCTTTCCATCTTCTGATATCTTCATCAGTTTCTTTCTTCAGATATTTGAAGTTCTTACCATATAGGTCTTTGACTTCCTTGGTTAGAGTTACATCAAAATATGTTATGGTATTTGAGAGTATTATAAAGTGTGTTGATTCTCTTATTTCTTTCTCAGCCTGTTTGTCATTTGTATATAGGAGCATTGATTTTTTTTGTTTTGAGTTAATCTTGTATATAGATACTTGACTAAAAGTGTTTATCAGGTGTATGACTTCCCTGGTAGAGATTTTGGGGTCACTTATGTATACTGCCATATCATCTGTGAAGAATGATACTTTGACTTCTTCCTTTCCAATTTGTTTCCCCTTGATCTCTTTTAGTTGTCTTATTGCTCTAGCTAGAACTTCAAGTACTATATTAAATAGGTATGGAGACAGTGAACAACCTTTTCTTTCCCTGATTTTAGCGGATTTGTTTTGAGTGTCTCTGCATTTAATTTGATGCTGACATTTAACTTGCTATATATTGCCTTTATTGTGTTTAGGTATGTCCCTTGCATCCCTGATCTCTCCAAGACTTTTATCATGAAGGGGTGTTAGATTTTGTCAAATGCTTTTCCTAAAAAGATGATAATTTTTTTCTTTCAATTTGTTTATACAGTGGATTACATTGACAGTCTTTTGTATGATGAACCTTCCCTGCATCTCTGGGATGAAGCCTACTTGGTCATGGTGGACAATCTTGATGTGTTCTTGGATTTGGTTTGCCATTATTTTATTGAGTATTTTTGCTCCAATGTTTGTGAGAAAAATTGTTCTGTGATTCTTTTTCCTTGATGAATCTTTGTATGGTTTTGGTATGAGGGTGACTGTAGAAAGAATTTGGAGCTGTGATTAAAGTGAGTCTGGGCAGAAAGGATAAATTGATTGGCTTGCTGCATTCTAAGTGATTGTTTCATATATATGTTATTCATGTTCACATAGCAATTTTGAAGTTAAAAATCAACTAAAGTTCAATACTCTAAATAAAGTTCTCACAGTGTTTATGCAATTTTTAAAAAAAGTAATTATTTAATGTTTTACTTGAAATTCAGGGTTAGAACAACCATAACACTAAAAAGGGAAAATTAAAGCTATAAAATTTCAAATATGGTAGGAAATATTGGTCCCTCAGATATTATAACATTGCAACATAATTGTACTTTATCAATAAAATTACGGATGCATTTAATGATCAGCAGACATGCATACATTTGAAAATTATAAATTTGTACTTTCAAAGAATGTGCTAAAAATCCCTTTTGAGTTTAATTTCTAGTGAAGTATCTTTAGCTAGATCTTCCATTCATGCAGCCCGTGATGATACTAATGACCATTCTTTTATGACTTTCAACATAAATAATAGAAATATGGACTTGCAGTATTTTGTTCTGTCAACTTCTAGGTCTCTATCATCCTTCACCTTTTAAATCTGCTGTTCAGGGTTCATAACCAGCAAGAAACTGATGTTTCTATGACCATAAGCAATCATCTCATAATTTTCCCATTTTCCTAGGCAGGTGGGCAAGAAACTATTTCTGTTGTAAATGGTAGTTGTAATAAATAATAGGATTTATCCAACTCAATCCTCTTTATGTCCTGCAGAGTAAAGCAGAACTATCTTAATGGCAGGGAATAAAGGGGGTAATTTTGTTGGCAGAGTCTTGATTTTATTACTTTACACTCTCCTCAGATTCCCCGAGCACAACTAACCGAGAATAACCTTTTTGCTTCAGAGCTTGCAAAATCTCAGCATGCCACTTTGGCACAGCAGCTCCATGGATCAGAATGGAGAAGGCTATTGCGGAAAGATTTACTACAGAAAAGGCCAAGTGTGTTCTAAGATGGTTCACGACTCCTTTAAGATTATACAGAGATATCCAGCAGGACTGCAAGTTGTCAGTGACTTGCCTCAATTTTCCCCAGGGCCATCCTTCTGAAAATAATTATCTCGTGGTTCCTTTTCTGACCCAAGAGGAACTTATGCACTGTCCAGAGCATTGAAGAACTATACACCAAAGCATTTAAGTACAATCACTTGTGTATGTGCATGCCCCCCAATTCTACCTTCCTATCATGTTTTGAAATATGAATATTCTGAATAGAATTTCTACTAGATTTATGGAAAGTTTTGCATATCAGTTACTACTGTGTTTTCACTATCATTTTGGATTATGTAATTGAACTAATACCTATTGGTTAAGTATACACTGAACTCTTTGTTAGTTTTTTATACTCTTATTGCTATTAAATGGACCTGGCTATCAAGTTGCTAATAGTATCATTATTGATTAGTAGAGTGTCTGAGATTCATAAAGTTTGACAACGTGCTCAACACTAGTAAAGAAGTCTAGATCGATTTCCCACTTTTGAAATATCATAGCTCTATTGCTCCTATGATATTTACCGGGTGATGATTTAGGTTAGCAAAATTATGGTATAATCTCTGGGGATTATTATAGTGTTTTTGAAGTTCCCAAGACTTCCCTCATGAGAATCCATTTACTAAAATGGGCACAGACATTTCTACATTAGAAAAGCAACGGCTAAGATCATAGCGGGAAAAGTGAGCAATGATTATCATTTTTAAATTTTTCAACATCTCCTGTTTATTAAGGAGATTAAGGTTGTGGAAGGATACATTATTTCTCTAGGGTCAAGCGTCATCCCACACATGATAGGGTCAGATTTAGTAGTCTTGTATTAACTGCTTAAGGGAAATGTCTTAGGGCTTCCCTTATTCTGGAGATCTAAGGGTCAGGACAATAAACCCTGACTTTGGTGTTTGAATATTCAAACCAATTTTTGTTCTACTTTTAAAATATGTTTTATTAATTCTTTGGAAATTTCATGCAACATGATTTATTCATATTCATCCTTACTGCTCTGACCTATTTCCAGATCTACCATCTCCTACCTCACTTCCCCAACACTCTGCCCTGTCTATTAAAGGATTATTTCTTTAATAAAAGAGACTATCTCAAATCAGGTGTCCTTGTCCTCTGGTTATTGCAGTCTTTCTAACCCACTCTCCCAGTCTTCCCTGAACCTTACATCTAAGGGGTGTGTTGTAGGTGTATCTTTTATGTATCAGAGAGTTGTTTTCTGAATTTGACCAGTGGGGCTTTATGTCACAGTGCTTATCTATTTTCTTTTTTTTTAGGGTATTTTTATGCAGTTTTTTTTATTATTCTTTTTTTTTTCATTTTTCTTTATTGAGAAAAGGAAGAAAAAAAACCAAGTTTCCACCTCCTCCCAGCCTCCCATTTCCCTCCCCCTCTTCCCACCCTTCTCCCTATCCTCCCACCCTTCTCCCCCTCCTCCCACTCCTCTTTTTTTGAGGAGGGGTGAGAGCTATACTTACATGGAGATTTATGTGTTTCTCATAAATAAAGGTGTATTTTTGGCCTTTGTGAAATATTTCTGGTCTCAGAAATTCCCACAGAAGAATTAATTGGTTAAGGGCTTTATTGTAAAATTACAGAATGTTCAATGACTATGATTCCTATAAGATGGGTGTGTGGGCAATGGTGCTTACCACCAGGGCTGACAGCCTAAGTTTAATCACGAGAATCCAATTCTGGAAGAAGAGAAGCCTGGCACAAGTTATTCTCTTAGCAGCACACAAGTGCCTTCGTATGCACCCTAGCTCCTACAAAACATATAAATGAAAAAATATGGCACACACCTGTAAATCCAGCATCTGGGAGACGATTGCTGAAGGATCAAGAGTTCCCATCTTCCCCTACATAAAGGGCATGGAGGTTACATGATACTCTGTGCAAAATATATTATCTGAAATATTTTATTGGATTTGATCTCTATGGTAATGATACTTTCTACATAATGAGGAATAAATTGAGGTATAGTCTGACGTGACATACAGAGTTGTGCAGATATTTAGTCTAATTCTAGACCGCTAGAGCTGCTCGAAGATATCCAGGAATAATACAGAGCTGTGCTGTTGTCCAAGCCTTACTGATTCCCTTTGGCTCTCCTGTGGCTTTGGTGGCGACACGTTTAGGCTAAGTGCCCTGCAACTCAGGCACAAGTGGACAGACAGTTTCTGAAAACACAGATATTTGGGGCTGTGTTTTCGTTATGTTTTTCTTGATGAGAGCAACTGAAATTTATCATGTCGGAAGAAGCATTGAAGAAGCAGGCAGATATTGCTTTTCAAACCAGCAGCTTCTGCCTTAATCTTTCTGAACTGTCAAGCCCATTCTTGCTTTACTGGGATGTCTGTAACAGCATAGGGGAAAGATAAGCCCTTATTGACTAACATTTCTGTTATTAGAGACTAATGGGATCCCACTGAGAACCAGGATTTACTACGTTCTCTGAAACTGGATAAAACAGAGCAGGTGGGTCAGAGAGGAGGAGCAGTAGAAGAGGAGAGATAATGTGACGGGAAGTTGACCCTTCAATCTTGTGCTTTCTGGGTACTTTCAAAGTGATGTGTCTGCATCTCCCTGGTGACATTGCCACAGTAAACTGTCTATTGCTCCTAACTTATGGAGAGAATATATCAGGATACACTTGGAGCTAGATAAAATAAAAATTCTGGTGATTAATATGTCAACAAGGCTTATCAGATGGCAGATGACAGTGACTCCTGGCCGTATTACTCTCAGGCTTTGGACATCTGAGTAAGTGTCTACAAGCTCAAAACACTTGTCATCACACTTGAGAACTGTCACAGGAATGCAGCATGGTAGGCTGAGCAGCAATTACTGGCCTCTTGTACATAGCACAACATCAATTTTATTTTTCCCTTTCTCCTACATCTTATTAGTAGAAAAATAGATAAGGCTATCCATGTGGCAAAATAGAGGAAGATGGAGTGTTTGATAGTCAACTTGAAGGAGCATAGATTTATCACAGAAAAATATTCTCCAAAGTGAACTCTAGCCCTCCTGTCCAATATTTATAGTGAAGCATTATACCAATAACAAGGTTGAAGTGCCCATTACAGCCACCATTGAAGAAAACACTAACTGACCTGGGAATTGTATCATTGTTGCTGCTGAGCGAGCTCAACTTAATTCATATTTGCTTAAAGTTGAAATGTTTAGAAAGTTTAGCTCTAATCAACATTGCATGTATGAAAGTGGAGGAGAAAGTGATGAGACTCCGAGATGGGGAAGCCAAAATTCCTCATTATGTTCCCAAGGAAGCAGCTCATGCAGATGCTAGGCATAGATAAAGAAACAAACAGGCTGTAACCAATAAAGGGCATGCAGATTGTTTTGCAGGATAGTGCAGTGGATGCAAACATTTAAAATAAGAGTTCTGAAAACTAGTACACCTTTCAGGATACCCCACACCCATTCAAAACTTACTTTTAAGGTTAATCTGGGAGGTATAATGTGATAGTCATATAATGTCGTAAGGAGGCTGCTTATTGGTTTCCAACTGCTCAACCCTGAAATAATCATACAGAAACCTCACTAACTAAATCACTGCTTGGCCTATTAGTTCTAGCTTCTTATTCGCTAACTCTTACATCTTAATTTAAACAATCTCCATTAATCTGTGCATTACCATGAGGTCGTGGCCGACAAGCAAAGTTTCAGCATGCCTTTCTCTGGCAGGGCTCCATGGCTTCTCTCTGACTCTGTCTTCTTCCTCCCAGCATACAGTTTAGTTTTCCTTGCCGATCTAAGTTCTGCCCTGCTAAATGTCCAAGCAGTTTCTTTATTTGTTAATGGTAATCATAGCTTACAGAGGGGAATCCCACATCAATACAAAATAAGTTCATTCGGAATTTTCCAGTACATTGGTGATTAATTTAGGAAAAGCCACTGCGACCTTTTAAAAAAGTATTTTTTTCAAAGGACTAAACAAATATTTTACTTTGTAGTGATTTCATTTTTTATGCTCTTTAATGTTTAGCTTAATAGTTTTAAGACCTATTCCACCTTTATTGTTTTCATATTTGGATGTAGCCAATAAATGCTAGGATCAGTAATGTTAATAGAGTTTTGATTTACCATGGTGTTAGCTCATTAGTCCTGTTTATGTCTAAGGAGCACTGTGAAATGTGGTTTAATACTGTTATAGAACATTCCTGTAACTCTACCCATTATACATACATATATATATATATATATATATATATATTTCATTATCTACCAGTGATGATTATTTTTCTCAAGTATCTGACTTTATTATTGATTTTCTTTCTTTTGAGATATGTTATAATGAAACTATTATATATACAATAAATATATTATAATGAAAGAAAATAAATGTCATGTAAATTGTCTATTGAGTTCTTAAAGTATAGTTTCGGTGGTAGAACAAAGAACACAGCTTACTAAAGGTTGTGAGATTACCATGGATATCAGTCTTAGTTATATTTATGTTTCATAGCTATGTATTTAGATGTCCAATTAGATACTGTAGCTTGTTGGGAACTATGAGTTCAGCAGTCATTTTTATTTAGTATGCTTTGGGGAATGGATTATGCAGAGGACTATTATTTGAATAGGATTATTTACTGGGAAGTGTTTGTCTATGGCCCTTCAAGTCTCACACCAGTATTCCCACTGGGATCTCAGAGAAGATGAAAATTTCCATATATCTCTCTGAGCTCTGAGGCATCTGTCTCATTTCTCCCTTTAGACTTTTGTTGTTAAGCACTCAAAGCTAATAGACATTATTTCTTGGCTAGCTTCAGTTTCTTGGCATTATGAAAAGTTACTGAAATTTTCTGAAGATACCAAAATCAATCCTCATATTAAAAAATATGTTTAATGGTTTAAGCTCTCTTCAAACCATTAGTCTGATTTGTGAAATATGTGATTATGTGAATATACTTGCAGTGTGGGATGTTCATGTTGGGACATTTGTGGGAACATGACCTACAGTGGCTACAGCCACATGAGGAACTAGAAATAGACACACTAACTCGCTCTGTATGATGTATAGAGTGAATCTGTTAAGTGTGCTAACTAAACCAATCAGTGATTTCATATATGAGGAAAATGAAGATTTACCACAAATAGTCTTACCTAGTGGATCTCATATCTGAGGTTCACAAAGCTACTTAAGGATAAATTAATTTTATAAGAATATTAAATTAATTACCTGTATAATTTAAAGTTAAACTATGATAAAGAATAATCTGTAAAGAATGTGCACTCAAAGTGAACATTACTTTGGAAACTATTAAAATCTCACCTATGTTTGGTCCTTATATAAATGTCCACAAAATGTTTTCTTCTGAAATTATGGAGATTAACATGAATTGCAATTTAGTTCTACACAACAGATAAATATTTAATATAATTAATATTGAATACAGCATCATTTTTAATCCCTCCAAACAGTTATTTCAATATATTAAGTGATACATCAAATATATTATGAGGCTAAAAAGTCATTGATAAAGTATAAACAAAGAACACTGCAAATGGATATAATTATTTTAGTATCTTGCTTGATATCCTTAATACTAGATGATGTAAAGGAATTTAGGATTCACACATTTGAGGAAATGTACCAGTATTACCATGTACCATAGGATTTGGGAGGAGGAAACTTTTTAACAGATAGGGAACTGTAGACTTTAAAATCACTTTCTTAATAAAACGCTTCAGAGAAGAAGGAAATATGCATGCAACGAAAGAATCTAAAGTGCATCCAAGAACATGTCAACTCGGGTTTACCTCAGATGGGTCAAAGAAATGAGGGAATATTTAATTTAGGAGTAAACAAGGAATGTAAAAGTAATGGAGGAAGAAAGTTAATACATATATACAGTGGATGCAAAAGTATATATATATATATATATATATATATATATATATATATGCAAAAGTTAATAAATATATACAACGGATGCAAAACCCAGAAAGTAGAATCTTGAAGGTGAAAGTGAAAGCTTAAAGAAAACCACAAAAAGAGTTTACCAAAACAGAGGCAATTCTCACGATACGTAAGGTTCATTTGTTTCCAGTTTTGACATATAAATGATATTACATTCAATTAGAAAGTAAACATCTTCGGTTGAATAGACCTAAACTAAAGACCTCATGAGGCTTAACTCAGAGGAAGAGATTTTGGGTGCAGAACCATTGTAGAATGCTGGGATAACTCTGAAGAAGAGACTTGTCCCTCAGCTCAGGAAAGGCAAATGGGCACATTCCTCAAGGACTCAAGGTATCCTTTATAAATCAAGGCCTTTGATGACTCGACTGTCATCAGACACAAGAAGTCAATATAACAAAATCACTATAGCAGGGCTTCATCTTCCTACTGTGAGAGAGTGATTTTTACCAGGCTTCACACACACACACACACACACACACAGACACACACACACACACACACACACACACAGTCTCACATGAACTGATACAAATAGGCTTCACATACACAGAGTCACACACACACATTCTCACATGAACTAATACACACAGGCTTCACATACACAGAGTCTCACACACACACACACACACACACACACACACACACACACACACACCACTTGAGTACAATACAACCAGAAGAGCATGTGACCAGGAATGAAACAGAATGCACCAAGCTGAGTTGCACCCAACCAAGTTTCCAGGTCAAGGGTTTTACAAGAAATAGGGAGAAACTTAGAATATCATCATTGTCACAGGGCTGGGGAAAATGAAAACTAAACAAACAATTTTCAAGCTAGAAAAGAAGGCAGCAGCTAGCAAAAGAGGATTTTGTACCAAATAAATGAGTATGAATGAGAGACATAAAGAACTAAAAACAAACAAAGAATCAATTATCCACTACAAGTATTAAAGCAGTAGCCTTAGATTCGTGTCACTATAGAGACAGAGAGCATGCTTTAAAGGAGGTGGAGATGTGGTGAGCATTTGAACTTACAGTGGGAATTCCTGATGGTTCACCGCAGATGGAGAATAGCATAAGCCTAAATAGATCAGTTGTTATGAGTTGTGAAAGTCTGAGCGTCGTGGAGTTGATCCTCCTACATGGTCCTCACCATCCAATAGAAAGTTAACTCACTATAGAGAAATATACTAGCCCTGGACTTCAAAACTTCTTTAGTATCTAGGGCTTTCACACATTATATAACAGCATAGGATAGGCTACGAGAAATCTGGAGTCAGAATCAATCCAAAGCCAAATGTAGTGGTAGGAGCAGCGGGCTACATCCCCGGTACCCGGCCGCCCCCACGGCTAGCTTTACCCAAAATGATTACACGGACACTGTATTCTTTTAAACACTGCTTGGCTCATTTCTATCTAGCCTCTTCTAGGCTAATTCTCACATATTAAGTTAGCCCATTTCTAATCATCTGTGTTGCACCCCAAGGTGCGCTTACCAGGAAGATTCTAGCCCACGTCCATCCTGGGTTGGAGCTGAATCGCGTCTGTCTGGGAGAGCAGAGCATGGCGTCTCTGTCTGAGGCCTCTTACCTCACTTCCTCTTCCTCCCAGCATTCTGTTCTGTTTACTCCGCCCACCTATGTTCTAAACTATGAGTCCAAGCAGTTTGTTTATTACTTAACCAATGAAATCAACAGATTGATATATGACACTCCCACATCAGTCAAATACTTATATATAGTAGAGATAAAGCCATGCTCTAATACACGCATTGAAGTTAGAAGATACACGCACCTAGTAGCTAGGATTAGTACGATATCCATAGATCATAATACAGAAACTTGAACTGCAATCTATTCAAATACTTTTAAAAAGTGAAAGACTCAACCCCTCCTAGAATAACTCATTAAATCTATAGGGAGGAGTAAAATTTTAGGGTGACAGGGACATTGGAGGAGCTGAGGCAGAAGGAGCAAATGCATGGGTACAGCCTATGGTATGTAATGAGAGCTGGTTTAAAACACACAGACATGCTACAGAGGCAAGTGGACAATAGTTCAAAACATCGGCAAGTAAAATATAACTAGAACTACAGAAAAAGACATAGATATCTAGAGCAGTGTAGAATGTCTGGGATAGTGCACATGGACCAGTGGGGGGCTGCATGGTGCAGAGCATAGGGTACATCTGGGGACATATGTGCCAAGGTCTCTCACAAACTGATGAAGAATGTGTCACAAACAGAGCTAAAAGGGATGCCACTGCAGTTGAGGCCAAGGACATATATTCATTTTGTAACCTTGTTCAAAAGATGAAAAGAATTGAACACACTCAAACTGAGATACCTGTGAGAAAATAGTTTTCCTGAAATTGTCAAAGCTGTGAAAACTATAAAACATAACAAAGGAAGTGACATCATCATAAACAACTGCATATATCAGGGTCTTAGGTCGGGTCTTGAAAATAATAAAAGGGCTTCATAGAGCAGGAATTGTACTAGTTTTACAACATTATTTCAATAATTATTTCAAAATAAATGCTGTTAAATAGTAGTATATGATTAAATATATTACATATTTGAAATATTGAACACCACAAAAGACTACAAATAGTCAAAATGAATGGAGAGCTGATTGTGTGATGCCTGCCACAAATAAATGCATTTAGAAAAAAATCCCTATAGTTAAGGCTCAGGAAACATTACGGAGATGGGGAGAAAGAAAGATTGTAGGATATAGATGATGGGACAACCAGGACAGTTTCTACAAGAGGACATGTCACAGGGTCACACTGAGAGGAGTTGAGAATCAATCAAGATATGTTGTATGAAATTCTCTATGACACATACTTAACCAGATTATTTCTGTATACATTTGAATAAAGATTTTGTTTTTGTCTCTTTTAAGATAAAAAGCATTCTCAACTGGCAGAAAATTACTACATTACTTCTATTTTTTCATAAATGCTTCATAAATAAATATATTCCTAAAATATATAGTAGAAATAAACACTATATATTATAAAATTGGAACTGTAGCTATTATACTTATGTTTATATATATGTGTGTGTGTGTGTTATGTATATATAAACAGCTTCATTTTTCTTATTAGTTTACAAATAAAAATTTGAAAATTTATTTTTAAAGTTAATAAAGTAGCAGTTTATTAATTTTATTAATGACTTCATTTACAAATTTATTAGCAAAAATCTAGTTGCCATTAAATATGGTGACCCATATATTAAACTCTAATACTTTGGTGGCTAAAGCAGGAGATTAGTCATGAGTTTGAGGCCATATAGAACTGTATAGTGAGTTTCAGATTATCTTGGGCTATAGAGTAAAATTTTGGTTCAAAACACACAGATATAAAGACACATACAAATACACAGACACAGACACACATTCACACACACACATGCCCACACCATTTACCTTTTCAAAGTTACTCAGTGAAATTATGAGCAGATATTAGCAGAGATTTCATGTGAAATTCCTGAGAGTGCACAGTAATGCTTATTTATTAATTGAATAGATAAAATAAGCATATATAAGCATATATTTGATTATCTTAAATAGCTGGGGGACTATGATGCTTCATACACACGAATAAAAAGAAATAACTGATTGTTAAAATGTCATACGATTTCTTAGATCCAAAACCAGGTGATCAAATGGCTTCCATAAATATGTATAAGGTGTCTCTATTTTGGCTCACATCCTAAGGCAGGTGTGAATCTAACACCTGCCTCAAATTTGCATAGTCTTGACAAGAACTATATCTGAATGCTCGAAATCTTCATTAATATTTAAACATATGGAATAAGAATGAGCAAAACACCATAACTACTGATGGGTCCAGGTTTGTAAGTTGAAAGGCAATACTCTACAACAAACCATACAGACTCAGAATGGACTGGGAAAATGTCTTTGAAATCTTCAGATATCAGCTGGGCCGAACACTTACCAAGGTTGCAGCAGGGAAACCAGCAGAGAGCTGAAAATCTGTTTAGGTACCCAAGGTTGCATGCTGATAAGCTTGTTAATACTGCTTCCCTTTAGCCACGTAGAAAGAACAAAGGTTGTTTACTCAAGCTTGTTCTGGTCTGCATGCCATTCTGTAAGTGGACTGTGAGAAAACTGAAAAGGGGGAAGCAAACAAACAAACAAAAATTAAATAAAAATAAAAAAAAGAAAAAAAGAACAATTGCAGAAAACAAAAGCAGTCTCAAATGGTAACTTGGAGCCTGCAAAATGGCTCAGCTGTTAAAGGTGCTTGCCTCAAGCCTAATGTGAAATCAATCTCTGAAATTCACAAGGTAGAAGGAGACATCAAGTTCCTACACGTTGTGCTCTGGCCTCCACCCATACTCCGTCATATGTGCAACCTCCGCTCCTGCCCGCACATACACAGAGGTTTGTAATTTTTCAGAAAACTAGAGGCAAAAAAAGAAAATCGTATTAGGTGAATTCAGTTTACCTCAGAGAAATAAATAACAACATATAGTATGTGTTCTCTTATTTGTGGATTTGTATTTAATATAGATACATAAAATCATATATGTTTATAAGGCATGAGAATAAAAGTGCAACTGGTTCGAGCATAAATGGGATTAATAGGAACGGAGAGGGAAATAAAGGGGAGAGGAAGGAGACAAATCAGGATAGGCTCAACTATTGTCTAGCAGTTCCTTTGGATATTAAAACATTCCATATTGAAAGGAAGCTATGACACAGGATATTTACAGAAAGGTGAAACAATGGGCATGAAAAATCCACCTTGCTTAGAAGCTTATTAAGACAGGAAGTAAACAACTCAAAATGGTTCAGGAAGCCCCTGAAGCTGACAGAATTCACTGGACTCATCCATCACTAAGAGCACGTAAGCAAAAAAGATTATTGAGAGACACTCTCAGACCATTGGAAATGTTTGAAAGAGGTAGAGATGGAGCATTCTGGGAAAAATCAGAGATGAATCAACCAGACTGGCAGATTCGGAGACCAGTCCAGCAGTCTGGTAAAGGCAGAATTCAGCCACACATAAGACTCGTGTTCTAGGTTTCGAGCTTCTGTGATTTGTCATGCTTCAGTGTACCTTTTTAAATCTCTGATAAAATTCCACTGAGAAAAATGAACTCTATTTTATTATTCATTGCTCAGTTGAGGAACATTTATGTCACTTCCATATCCTGGGTATTGTAATTATGGCTTTCCTGAACATTACTGAGCATGTATCTTTGAAGTAGGATTGTTGAGTCATTTGAGAATATGCCCAATAGTGGTATAGGTGAATAATGAAATACATATATTTCTAGCTTTTTGAGGAGCCTCCACGCTGACTTCTGTAGTGAGCTATACCTGTTTGTAGCCCACCAGCAGTTAAAAGTTAATATTCAATTTTTCCTATGTCCACTCCAGCATTTGCTGTTATTAGATTTTTGTTTCTTTCTTTCTTTTGTTTTGTTTAAATCATTATGATTAGGGAAAAATGAAATATCAAAGAATTTTTTATTCTTATACCTTTGATGGCTAAGGATACTAAAGATTTAAGAAATATTTCTTAACTCTTTACATACTGTCTTTTAAGAGTTCTATGTTTAGTTCCTTGCCAGAGTTTTTAACTGGGTTATTTGTTTTCTTGATATTTAGCTTTTTGTTTTGTATTTTGCTTTTGTTTTTGTTTTGTGTATTCTAGAAACTGACTGTCAGCTGTGTTGAATAGGTGTTAAAGACTTTTTGTCCAACCTGAAGACTGCCTGTTCTTTCAAAGGGTAGTGTTCTTTGGGAGGGACAGATGTGTCAATGGTTCAGTGAGGAGTCAGTGCTTTTGCAAAGGACCACACTGGATGGCTCAAAACTGTTTTGTTACTTTGTCTCCAGAACACCCTCTTGTGGACTCTTTAGCCACCAGCCTACTTATGTGTAAACGCAAACACACACATACAGACACACACACACACACACACACACACCTCACACTTAAAAAGTATTTTTAATTAAAAAATTCACATGAATTGTTTATACTTCTATAAGAAAATTCTCACAGAAACATTGGACCCTGGACCCTGGACCCAATGCTCTCTTAGGACCGCATCTGTAGCTCTTCCCTAAGGTAGGCTAATCCCGCGTTGGAAGGTGCTGGTGAGCTGTGGTGGAAAAATTTGTTTACCCCAGGTTTATAGCAGGCACAGCTGACACTTGTTATATCAGTCAGGTGCCAAGCTGAATGCTTTCTAAGTAGGTGACTGTAAGGCAGTAAGATGAATCTTTGTCTCGCCACCCTCTGGGCCCACCTGCTAGGAATGGAATTGACTCTTCAGTGAGGGTTGGGAAGCTAGAAGCAACTATAATGTTTACAGATGAGTTTGATGTTTTATTTTCTTTAAGGTTATTTTAAATTAAAATTCATAAATTGTCATTGTTTAAATAATACTTCATGAGAATCTAAATCCAAAGCTAAATCAACATTGATAATTATAGAACAAAACTTGCCATTCATTGATGTGCCCTAGCTTATGGCACCTTATGGAAGAAAAATCATTTCATTCCCTTTACCTTCTATATTACTCATCAGGAGGAAAGGATTTACTGTTCTAAATGAAAATACTCTAGTAAATAATTTATATATCTTTACCAATTTACTTTCAAGGTTTTGTTTGATTGTTGGTTGGTGTTTTGTTTTGTTAAGCATGCAGGTTCAATTCCACTCTGGATATGTGGTCTACAGAGATTGATTTTACAATAAGTAGGCAAGTGTATGTCTTCAGGGTTTGTACATCCACATATATGTATAGGCTTATGAAATTCTCTACTTATCAGCAACTACCATCACTCTATATATCTATCTTCATCTATCTGTGTTCCTTAGCAGAAACTTCATGGAAAAGCCTGAAACCAATGTGTGTGCTGTGGGACATGTCCCACTTTTTTTCTCAAAAGACATAATTGTCTTACAGAAACAAATTGTTTATCCCTGAAAATGGGTTGTTGGCATATTCTACTAAGGTGTGCAATGTTACCTTGCTTTCTTTCCACCAGGCAATACTTCATCGTTTCAAAACAAGTTATGGTACTTTTCAACCAGTATTTTACTTTATAATATTAGAGGTTTTACTAAATTATGATTCATTTACACCTTATATTATAGAACTATTAACCTCTTGAAGGGATCTGAGCTGGGTGACCAGTGGGAAAACTCAAGGGTAAGTCTACACTATGATTCCCATTGCCAAGCAATGACCAGTTTAGCCTAAATCCAATGCCAGGAGAGCAAGCCCACCCTTGTTACGGCTTGGAGAACCAGGACCCACAGGCTGGATGACTCAGAAACCTAGCATAGAAACAAACAGGACTGGAGAGAAAAAAGTCAGTGTAACGATGCCTAACTATATTCTGCAATACACCTAGATAGATTTGTGTTTAGCCCAATTGCCATCAGAGAGGCTTCATTCAGCAACTGAGGGAAGCAGATGCAGACCCATGGCCGAACCTTAAGGGGAATTTAGGGAATCCTGTAGAAGAGGAATGGGGAAGGATTGTAGGAGCCATAGGGAACATCACAAGAAGACTCAATCACAGAGACTGAACTGACATCCAGAGATCCTGCATGGGACTAATCTAAACCCTCAGAGTGTCCAGTACAATTGTGCAGCTTTGTCCTCTTGAAGACTCCTAACAGTGGAAACAGGATCTGCCTTTGACTTTTTTACTGACTTTTGGGACCCTACTCATATTGGGTTCCTTTTCCAGGCTTAATACATGGGGAGGTGCTTAGTTTTACTGCAACTTGATATGCCGTGTTCTGCTGATAGTCATAGACCTGCCCTTTTCTAAACAGAAATGGAGGAGGAGTGGATGGGGGTGGGGCAGGAGGAACAGAGTGGAGTTTATAGGGGAGGGACTGGGAGGAGAGGAGAGAGAGGAAATTGTAGACAGGATGCAAAATAAACAAATACATTTATTTTTGAAAAGAAGAAGAATGCACTGGATGGTTGAAGATGGATGCTAAGTTACCAGCCCACTTGGGCATGGCCTCTTATACTATAAATGCCCATATAAAGCGCACACTGCTCTCTCTCCTGGCTGCTCTATTCGGTTCCTGTTTCCCATTCATACAGAGGACTGTGATTTATGAGTCTACACCTAAATAAATAACCCTTTATTATATTCACTTCTGGGCTAGTGTGGGATTTCTTTTTAGCGTCCTTCTTCAGATGGTAGGCTACATTTCATGTTTTCTAAATACTACACCTGTGCCCATGCTGTTCCATTCCTCATAGCCTGCTTTATAAGGAGATGATGCTATTCATGAGGCATAACTAGAAGCCTTACTTCCAGCCAAAGAAAAGTTTGCCCTAAAATTACTCTGTTGTATGTTTTCATCCTCTCCTCTCCTCTCCTCTCCTCTCCTCTCCTATACTCTATTTCTCTCCCCCCTGACCTATCCATGTATATTTGAATTTCTCTATATTTATACACACATACACATAACTTGGTTGGCCAGAGGTAGTGCCCAGGAATATATATTTACTAAGCATCCTTGTTTTCTATTCCATTCTGTTCCCAAAAGTTGTTTGTTTTTAACGAGTCCTCCAACCAGTATTGGAAAACACTGGTCTACAGATTAAGGATGATGTTGGCTTGTAGATGTGATCAGTTTTCTATCTATTCAAGTGATGTTTCTTGAACTAGTAGTCTACAAAAACATATTTGATAGTTAAGTATTTGATTCTCTCCATTCAAAACCCAAGTTTGTCCCAGAAGGGCGTTGTTAGCCTGCTATGAACCCAATAGTTACTCCCGCTTTCATTTTTATTGACTCTTGCTTGACTTACTCTGAAATAACTATTATTTGGTTCAGTGAGGCCCCAGGTTGTCTCATATTTAGCATTTCTCTCTCCTACTCTGAGCCACCCAGCCTGCTTCAGCTATATGAAAAACCCTCGCTTTTTTAAAAATTTAACCTTCATTTAAGCCTTGTTTATTTAACCACGAATATGTCACTGTTGCTTGCTGAATTCTTTCTTTTTTTTTCCCGGCAGAAATGCTAGGCTACTTGCCTTTATGATTACACCTCTTTATAACCTTGATCAGAAATTACTAGACAGAGAGTGCTGGGTGAACTCTCACCTATTTTAATCAGTTTTCTGTATCTGCATTTGTTTTATTTTTTAGAATATTACTCTGTTCTTAATTTTAGTATTTATTAAGTATTATATGGGTAGATTCTTTGTACATCCCTATACATCCCTGAGCAATTCTTTAACCTTCATCTTGCTATCTCTCACTATCTCTGTTTCTGTCTCTCTCAGTGTGCGTGTGTGCCTGTGTGTGGGTGTGCGATTGTGCGTGTGTGCGGGTGTGCGTGTATGCGTGTGTGCGTGTGTGCGTGTTTTTTGTCTATCATTTTCCAGTTCCTCAAAGAGAAGTAACTATATTATTAACAGTCGATCATTAAAGTCCACAGTAATTTTTTTTAAATTTATTTATTTATTAAAGATTTCTGTCTCTTCCCCGCCACCGCCTCCCATTTCCCTCCCCTTCCCCCAATTAAGTCCCCCCCCCCAGCCCGAAAAGCAATCAGGGTTCCCTGTCCTGTGGGAAGTCCAAGGAACCCCCACCTCCATCCAGGTCTAGTAAGTTGAGCATCCAAACTGCCTAGGCTCCCACAAAGCCAGTGCGTGCAGTAGGATCAGAAACCCATTGCCATTGTTCTTGAGTTCTCAGAATAATTATTTATTGGATATTTTAAATGGATTGTTTTAGTTTCCTATAGAATATACTGTACTTGTGATCGTGAGTAAACTTTAAGTGGCAAGGGACAGTTTATTCACACCATTGCTCTTTTCAACAGCTTGTTTTAATTCTTACTTCTAAACAGCACGTGGATTCATGTTGGCTGTTTTCATGACAATTTATTATTGGCTTACAAAGACTGTGACACTAACCTAGGGCAGAAAATTACTGGTCTGAGTTTGCATTTCCTTTGGTGTCTACATAATCTTGTCTACATCCTTCTAGGGCACTTGAGGGATTCTAAAAGCTTTGTGTTCTCATGCCCTTGACCAGAGTAGAATCACCTGCTGCATCATGGTAATTCTCACGCATTGTGCAATGAAGTGTGGGCTTTGTTCAGAAGTCTCCAGTTCTTTATTAAGTGGATGTATCATTTTAGAATTCTTACATATTCTGTATGCCCCATTTTATTGCAAAAGTTGTTACATGGCATTAAAATTATTGTTTTTCTCATCTGTTCCTCTCTTAGGAAATGACTTCATTTTGCTCCCTTAAAAGTGTATTTGTGCCCATCCAAGTGTCTTGTGGGAAATAAATGTTGATTTTAAAAATAAGTATTTATAGACAGTAGGGAAGAAAGGGTAGAACAGACTGACCTACTTATTCTCATTTGCCTCGATTGTTTTTGATGGAGTCCCTATATTGCCTGCCAAATTATTTGAGTCTGGAGAAAAATCATTTTACTGCCTTTGATAAGTATGCTAAGATTTTATGCCCTTCCTAAAGGGTGGGATCCAAAATCTATCTACAAAATGTGTTTATATTAAAACTCCTTCTGTTGACATTGCCTCAAGGAACAGTCTAAATATACCATGGTATGTCACAAGACCTTAGCTTGCTACAAATCTCATTGACACAAAAAGGCATGAAGAACATCAAGTAAACATTTATCATAGTTACATGTGAAAATGTCATTCACCTTCCACCTACTTTTGACCAGATCGATTCTCAAGATTTTCGAGCATCCTTTAATATTGATAATCCCATTCAGGATGATACATTGTTCTCTCGGTCTATATGTTTTCCAACCTATTCTCTGTGTATATACAGGCTCTCTAGTTGCCTATCTCACATGAAGGCCCAGCACAATTTTTTTTAATGATTTTGAAGTTTATCTACATCAGGTTCCATTGACTTTTACTTACTTCCAGAAGCCCCACCTTCCCTTCTCCCCATGAGCTCCATTCCTCTGTAACATTGTATATCTACAGTGCTGTATTTAATGCTGAGCTCAGAAATTGGCTTTCTCTTTTAGCTCACAAATCAGTGTACTGAAATATGTGACTGTGCAACAAATATTCATCAAATAATTAATACATTTCCTTATTAGAAGTGAGATCCATTATTCCAAAATATTATTATTGGTCATAGCCAGTTTATTATTTTACAGAATAATTTTTACAGTACTTTTGAAAACTGGCCATAATATTCTATATAACTTGCCACATATTAGGACTAAAAAAATTCTTGAAGTTTTGAAATAACCAGATTTTCTGTAGTTTATCCCACTAAGTAAATTGGAGCTTTTATTTTTTCTTTTTGAATTTTGAATAAAACTGAAAAACATAATCTAATATTTAGAAAAATAAAACCTTTCATTAACTTGAATTTTGTAACTATGAAATTCACTTAGAAATATTTTTATTAAAATAGACATGGAAATATAGCTGAATGCTTTCAAACTATGCTTGGAATTGGCATTTTATTATTCAGAATGCAAGATGTCTGCTAGCTTATTCAAATCCAATTCATATTATTTTTTTGAAGTGCTTCGGACATGCGGATGGTGCCTTTTCATGCTGGGAATCTTCAGCACTGTTTGGTTTGTTTTTGGCTGGAGCTTCACCATAGTGCCTAATTTAGGAGATGTTCAGAGAATGTCAGGGCCACTGTTCTGACATGTCACCAAGCACTGGCACCTATCAGTGAAGACAGGCATGCTTGAGGGAAAGGCATGGCTGAGTGGACTGGTGGCCATCTGGCCAGATAATGGGCAGCAGGGCTGTCACTGCGGGAGAATTTGCAAGTAGAGATGATGACAGAAGTAAAGATGAATCCTCTTGTCTCTGAGGTAAAACTCCATCAATCAAGGAGGACAGAAGTGATCTAAGCTATGTAAAAGATACTCTTGACTGTCGGCTCCCTTTTATTTGAGGGTACTTAGCATTTTCATTTGTGTGTACGAGGTCCTGGATAATTAATAAGCAGTAAAATCTGAGTCCAGGCTCATCCCATTAATAACCCTGATAAGTCAATGATCTCCCCCATGTCTTCCTGTCTCTGTGACTTCTGTATCTGCCTCATACACAGGATACCTAGATGGAGCCTGGAGAGTTTGTTTAATGACACGTTAATAGTTTCTTAATCACCTGTTCATAATTTCTCAAATCCACGTGAATGTTTTCCCTTTTGTATTATAGACCATTCACTTGTTTAACTAGTTGTTACCAGGAGAAATTTGTATTCCTAATTTTCATTATACCATTTTCCCAATAACGTTTCACTTCCTTTCTTTATAAATGATATTTAGAAGATATGACAATGAACATGAAATAGTATAGTCCGATGTCTTGCTATCATCATTCTAGTTGCTTGATGAACTCAGGTTTATATATTGCTTATCTATCTCTTCCCTTTGCTAGAACACAATGCGTTTTCCTTCTATCCAGGCACTTTTCCTTTTAATGGTCAGTGCTTTGTCAAACTTCTGTTATCCGAAGTAAATGATGTTACTTGCTGTCCTAGGGGAACACAGTGAATATCAGTAGGTAAACGGAAGCACTGGTAACTTCTGCAATGTCAACTTCATCTCTGTCACCATTATGATGATGGAAAGCAAGCAGCATCTGCTGGCCCATTCCAACTCCAGGGCTGCATCACTAGCAGTTGGAGAATGTGACTAATGTGTAACTAGATACGAGTTTTAATTACTCTAAAATGCCATGGCCACAAGAAAAGATAAAGTTTCAGTACTCAGATGCTCTCAGAGGCCCAATAATCATTAGCAAGACTGTCAGCATCCATCCATCTATCCATTTGTTCAGTATAGGAGCATAATGTTTAAATGGGAAGTTTGACCTGTTTAGGGAGGTCACAGAAGCCTGTTGGGAAAGGAGTTTTGCGATGGTACAGGAATGGTTACTAGATACTATGCTTTACAAAATAAATAGATCTCTCAGAGGAGAAAATAATAAAAACTTTTTAACATAAAGATTCTTCTGAATACAAGAAAAACAAAGAAGGGAAATATGATGAGGCTGAGAACAGGATGTAGTCGTGAATAATCTCAAGGAGACAAGTTAAAACTATATATGCCTAAAATAATGTTACCCATGATAACAGTTTGTTTGTTAAACTAAACAAGAAAAAAAATGATGGGTTTAAGTGTCTAACATATGTGTGGAATTATTGAAAAGTGTTTGAATGTCCATATAATCTTAACTGTATCTGTGTCTTTACATCTGTGTTGTTATGTGTGTGTATGTGTATATATGAGTGATGTAGTCACATTGTACGGATCTACTCAGCAAATATTTGCCCACTTATTAAAGGTTGAATTGATGCAGAGGTCGACTGAGTTTGAAATGCAAAAGACTCACAGTCTCATAGGATATTCTTACAGGAAAACAGACAAACACCAAAAAAGACCCTCAGTCGAAAAGTAGAATATTGTAATTTTACATAATAACATGAACTATGAAGATAGAATGAGGTAATGAAAATAATCTTGGAAAACCAAAGTGAAGAGAATGAATTGTGTAAGATTCTAGTCTAAAATTTATAACAGGTATTTGGCACATATAGGCATTGTTTCCAAAAGACAGCAATGTGGCTATTCCAAAGTCTCATGAAATGCCATTAGCAAGGTTAAAGTAAGCCTGGATATCTTAGTTGTCATGGGTACAAGTGTGTTTCCACTGTAAAATATGGTAAAGAACTTAAGAACTTAAGGAGTGGAGTGGAAGCCATAAGGTGAGACACAGAGTTAAAAAAACAGTTGTAATAGATCGATACAAATTCGTGGAGGAAAGACAAGATTCCAGAAACATTTGAAGGTAGAACCAAACCTTCAAACTTATGACATATAAGTAGAAGCACTTTGGAAAGAAGATGGAGAGGAAAACTAACCTTGTTTTGTTATTGTCATTCTAGGTTTAGTTCTGTCTTATTCTTAGCTGGAGAGAAAAGCAGGCATAAGGAGAAGTTACAGATTCTTTTCTATTGTATCTAGGACATCTACAGTCTTAAGATGTACATTCTGGTGTGCCTTATAGACATCCAAGTAAAGGTATAGTTGTGCAGTTGGGTAGAGTATAGTTCACATATCAGAAAGTTCTTCTTGAATTTGATAAAGAAAAGTCTATTCGGGAGGAACTCTTATTTCTACTCTGTTTTCTTGGAAATGAGACTACAGTCAAGTAAGATTTAAATGTATAAGAGATGGTAAGAAGAAATGATGAGTGACAGCCCAAATTATAAATATAACTTGGGCTTCGTAGTGCTGTAGAGTGGAGGATTAAATATTTCCCGGGATGTTGTTTGTCTGCCAAATCAAACTGATTCTGATGGAAGAAGAGAGGGGGAATATCCTGGTTCCATCTAGTTCCACAATTCCTTTACAGAGCAGAACACAAGTTGAAAGCCAATGTAGCTTGATCCTCAGAGTGACGTACACACTATGAGCTGACTGCTGCTTCCTACTGTCGACCTTCTTGGCCAACCTACTGCAGAATAGCATAAAGCCACATTGTCCAGTACGACAGATGCTAAACAGGTGGCTATTAAAACTTATGTGTCAAAATTAAATGAGATTAAATTTTTCAATTCACTCACGCCTGTTGTACTTCAAGCACTACCTGCATATTTGAACAAGATATATATTTACTTTGTAATGCAACAGAAAATTCTTTTGGACAGTTATAGTATATAAAGAGGCAGACTTAAAGTCAATATATTTCTGTCTTTTGGTTCAGTCTCTATTGAGACAAAAGGCAAATATTATTTACTCTGAAAAATCCAGTCTAAATCTGCATTTAGAGGGAAAGATTGTGGGAGAAACAATTCAGATAATTGGAGCCAGATGCCGCTGCATTTCTTCTATGTGGCATTTAGGTTTTTACAATTCAGTGTGTTATGTCCTGCCTCACATACTGAAACAACGAGTCTGTGCTCCTCCTACCATGTAACCTGAGTATCTGACTTTTGCATTAATTCAAAGGAAGTGTACTGAAAAGTTGATCTAGTCAAAGCTTGTCCATGATGCTTAGATTCTCAAAAAATGTACTTTGTATTTCTTTTGTACCAGTTTGATGAAGCTGTGCTACTACAGCAAGTTATGTAAGTCATAAACAAAGGGCTACATCTCTGTGAGCGGAAACTAATGTAATATCTGCTGTTAATGCTCTTTTCTTAGACTGCAGTGTGAATAGCAGGGCTATACAGAAAAGCAGCACAATTGATCTAAAGAAAGCACTTCCATTCAGCACCCCAACTCATACGAGAATAAAGGACACCCTATCAAACAATGAACTGCATTGAAATAGAAAGATACTTGAAGCAAGACTGCCAAATTATTTATCTTTTATTAAAGGAGAAAATCACACATAATTATCTCTTGTAAATTAGTGTGTTTGTTCAAGTTGGAAATGGAATCCGAAATAATGATCATAAAATAATCTACCCTTAATCAAGTTAAGTATGACAGTCTGTTTTTAATACAAATTTTTAGAAAGGTACTTCAGAGCGAGGAATGCACTCAAAGGGGCAGGTCAGTATCAACCTTCATCCTCCTTGACCCGCACAGTGGCTAGACAGGATGGACTTTTACAAATGTACGGAGTACCTCCTCCATGCTGAAAATATTTTTCTGACCCTGTAACTAAATTTGCAAGAAATTACCAAGGGTAGTTTTTAATTCATGCAAAACGGTAGTAGCCGAAGTATTTTTAACCATAGAAATGTAGAATCTCATGCCCAGAAAGGAAGCAAAGTTAAACACTTTTTAAAACTTACCCACCCCCCTTTTCCTGGCATGAAATAGTTTGTTTTAGGCAGAGAGAGATACAAAATAAAAATTTGCACTTCATAAAAGGATACATATAATATTTGTGTGTCATTAACTCTCTCAAACAAAGCAAAAGCCCCAAACTACTAAAAACAGGACTTTTTAATTTTAAATACCCAGTTACTGAGTTTTGGTGACAAACATAGGCATTTGTTTAAAGCAGGACATTGCCACATCTTAAATACATTCCCTTTGTTTTTCTTGAAAGAGACTTAAGAAAGAATTTTTAAGGTGTATACTCAAGAGTAGTATAGCTGGATATAATCAGTATATTTTCTCTAAATTTTAAGGACTCTTCATAATTATTTCCATAGCAGTTCACCAATCTAGCCTACAGTTTCACCAACAGTGTATGATGCTTCTCCTTCCAGCGAGCTCACCTTTATCTGTTATCACCTGACATTTTTGACTAAAGCCACTTTCATTAGGGAGAGATTGAACCTTAATATAGTTTAAATTTCTGTGATGGCTAATGATATTGAACATATTTTTATAAGTATTTATTAGACATTAATAATTCTTTTTTAATTTTTTATTGCTTTATAAATAATACCATTCAAAATTTCCACTTCCTCCCCTCCCATTTCTCTCCTGCTCCCCCACTCACCCTCCTCCCTCCCCCTTCAGTCCAAGGAGAGGGCAGTGTACCCTGCCCTGTAGGAAATCCAAGGCTCTCCCCCCTTAATCCATGCCTAGGAAGGTGTGCATCCAAACAGACTAGGATCCCAAAAAGCCAGTGCACGCAGTAGAAATAAATCCCAGTGCCATTATCATTGGCTTCTCAGTCAGCACCCATTGCCAGTCACATTCAGATAGTCTTGTTTGATTGCATGCTTGTTCAATCCCAGTCCAGCTGGATTTGGTGAGCTCCCATTAGATCAGGCACACTGTCTCAGTGGGTGATCAACCCCTCGCAGGCCTGACTTCCTTGCTCATCTTCTCCCTCCTTCTGCTCTTATTTTGAAAACTCACTGTTTAGTTCCAAAGTCCATTTTTTAAACTGGGCTGGTTGTTTTCTTAATATTTAGATTTTTTTTAGTTCTCTGTTCTACATATTAATTTTCTGTTAGTCGTGTAGCTGACAAAATTTACTTGTCTTTTGTAGGCTGCCTCTCTACTCAAATGAGTTGCCTTTGTTTGACTACTTATTCAATAGTGGCACAACTGTCATGGGATAGCAATTGTAACCAACTATGCTCAGGTTGGACTCTGCTTCATAGGAGGGAATTCACCAAACTTGGTATTAAGAACCTAATCAAAGGTGAAGTTCAAAGGCCCTAAAAGGAACTTACTGTTATCATTTAGCTAAGTTGAGACGATGTCAAAGAGCTTACTAGATATTTATACTTATATCCAAAGACATGCTGTTCTCAACTTTAATCAGAGAAGCTTCTCTTTGTAATGGCCATAATGTGTAAGAATAAGTGATGGTTCAATGCTCATCCATAAACAAGATATCAATATCACCTTCTCTAAGAAAAAGGAAGTGAAAAGAATTTAAGCTAGAAGATCAGGAAAGGTATAAAGTGTTTGCTCTGGGGCATGCCACAACAATTACAAACAGGATTTCAAAGCAGCTATGGTTGCCTGAACTGAATCAACATAATCCTGGGCTTGTCAACAGTCAGTCATATATTGAGGGCAAGATAGCATGGATCCTTGCATACCTCCTTGCTAAACTGATTGCTACTGGTGGATTGGAAGGCAGTTACTTTCTATAGTTATGTACCCAAGAGTGAGCCTACCTGGCTGTAATGGATAGTTCCAAACCTGTGGACACAGATGGTCCTTGTTAAAATCAATGGGTCAAACAACAAAGACTTCAATTTGGGATAGGGGCTTATAGAAAGGATGAGGTGGCAATGAGATCAAAGAGTGTGGAGAATAAGTGTAATCAGAATGTGTTATATACATTATATAGGTAAGGAATTATCAAGGAACAATTTTAATAAATAAAAATATTTTGTTTATTTTTACTCTTTATGAAAAAACCGCTTGGTCTAAACATTACTAGAAGAACTCCCGTGTATACATTTGTGAATATGTTCACTGAAGTGATCTGTCATTCTACAGAAAGTTAAAAAATAAAAGCGTAGAGATATCTGCATATCTTTGCTAATCTGGGAGATGTGTAAGTTAAAGAGTTTTGGTAGCATAGTGTGATATGGTGAAAAATTTAATAGACTGTGAGATGTCTGAAGAATGAAATTATTTCTTACAAACCTAAATTATCTCAGTAATTCAGCTCTTTCGCACTTTTCATAGTCACTTTCAAGACTCATACAGCTTTTTTTTTTTTGTTTTGGTTTTTCAAGACAAGGTTTCTCTGTGTAACAGTCCTAGCTGTTCTGGAACTAGCCCTTGTAGACCAGGCTGGCCTAGAACTCACAGAGATCCACCTGCTGCTGCCTCCTGAGTGCTGGGATTAAAGGTGTGTGCCACCACCGACTGGCCTCATACAAAACTTTATGAGCAATTTTGCATCTGTTGATCACCCATAGTGCCTCCTCTTCCTCCTCTCCCTTCTTCCTTTTCATGTTCTCCATGTAGAAAGTCTATAATACTTTTCTTCAAAAACATTTTGTTTTGATGGTATATGTTTATTATTTTATAAACTATTTTTGACATGCACTACTTTTTTTCTACATTTTGAATGTAGAATCTGTTTTATTCATTCCATTTTATTATGTTCCAAATCATAGGCATGGTCTAGGATCGCATCCATTGTCTCTCATAACGAGAAAGGATTTTGGAAGTCACATTAAAGTATGTTTAGTTCTTTCTGTTTCACAAAGATAGTTGATTGAGATTTGAAGATTCTTTTACCCAGTTGCCAAAAGTAATAACAGATTGAAAACTATCAATTCCATGATTGTAAAATGAAAAGGTTGGAAAATATAAATGGAAACATATTTGAACCAGTATTATTAATCGGCAAGATGAAGAAATGATGACTTACACACAGATGGAACTCATGAGCATCAAAAGAAAGTTTGAGTCTTAGGTCCCTGAATTCTTAGTCCAATCTTTCTAATTAGACTTTGCTAATTTTGTCTTTGATGACTTCAGTGACCTTTCATTTGCTCTCTCTACTCCTAAATTCACTTAGCACAATGTCAGTCTTTCTTTTCCAGAGTCATGTCTTGGGATTATGATTCTTTTGTTTTCCACACTAGACCCACCCCTGAATTCTACAGTCTCCTATGGCTACCATTTTCCATCTACCTAACTCTTCCATTCCTGTCTCTGTGCCTCTGACATCCATTTTCCAGCCACCATTATTTTCTTTTCTGTTGTCTCTGTTCATGAGAGTTTATCTGAAATCTGTTCTCAGATAAACTAGCTGAACTATAAATCTCCCGTATTGGAATTTTGGACAGAAACACCCCGTCTTATCTTAGAACTTTGCTACTTCATGGAATTACAAATACACTTCATCTTTCCACAAGGGGCAGCCTGCAGCATCTTTAGCAGAAAAAAAATTCAATGTTTGCATTATATTCTTTTCTTATACCTTTTTAATGGATAATTCACTTCTTATATCATTATGAGGTTATTAGTAAATATAGGAGCAATAAATCCATAGTAATAAAAAGGATTTGGGGTGATACTTCACACTTATATATAAAAAGCATTGGAACTAATTCAAATCTAGAGTTGAGATATACCTTAGTTATTGATATTCAGATAAATTTTTGAATGAGTCATCATTCTGTCAATGCAACTAAATACATGAGCTAATCAATTCAGCAGTAGAAATGTATGTATCTGCTCACAGTTTGGGAACTTTAATCCATAGTCATTTGGGGTCTTGTAATAAGGAAGTCCACTGAGGTGAGAATGGCTTTCAGGGAAGCCCTCAGCTCCTGTCTTGAAGTAAAGGAGATTAAGAAGGGTCTGGTGTCCAAATATTCACTTCAAACCCATGTTCCCAGGAACTAGAAAATATCCTTTAGGCCACATCTTTTGAAGGTGCTACAACCTCATAAAAAGTACCAAGTATTTATTTAGGAGTCTAATAAAAATTACAACTCTTTGAAAGTATAGTTTAAGTATCTGGAAATGATATTGCTCTCTTGGGAAGATGCTGTGGGGGTTTGAATGAGAATGGCCCCCATAGGCTTCTATACTTAAATGCTTGGACCCCGTGTAGAAGAAATATTTGGAAAGAATTGGGTTTGTGGGTTTGGTAGAGAGGTGTATCACTCGGTGTGGAGTTTGAGATTTCCAAAGCCCACAGCAGTACAAATTAGCTCTCTCTGCCACAGATTTATGTCTCAACATATGATTCTAGCTATGGTTCTAGCACCATATTTGCCTGCCTGCTGCTGAGCTTCCTACCATAATGGTCTCTGACTCCAACCCTCTGATACGGTAAGATCCCAAGAAATTCTTCATTCTATACATTTCCTTGCTAAGGGGGTGTTCATCATAGCAATATTAACTAACTACAACAGACACAATTCCCTCTGAGGTATGGAGAACCCTTCCAATTATAAGTTGGTGTCAGGAATCAAAGACTGTCTCTTATTCTTAAGGCAATCCAGAGATGATGTGGCAGAAAAGCACCAGACAGTCCCCTCCCTGCACCGGTTTTCTACCCCCACTCAAAAGCTCATACTAATGGGAGCAAGGCAACGAGGTCTCCCCCATCAGGGAAGGGAGGCCTCCCTCTCAGAAAGTAGACATTAAAAAGAGAACTGTGGGCAGATTGATTTCTGAGCCATTGCAGAGAGGAAAGCTAACCATTCATGTGGCAAATTAGGATTAGAAGAAAGGGATTTAAAAGGTGGTGGTGACGGGATGCCATTTAAATGAGAATTAGTAACAACTAAAGTTAAAAAAAGTCTATCTTTATAAAGTATCAGGCATCGGAAGCGACACTAGGGTTTTACATGCATACATCTCATTTAATCTCACTTTCCAAAAGTGCTTTCCCCAGATTCTCCCTACCATAATCCAGGACTTTGACTAAGAAACTGGAATTTAAGTATCTCTCTAGAGAGAAGGCAAAGAAGGGGAAAGGGACCTAAAACTGATTAAATTTGAACATTTAACCAAATGTATCAGACTTAGTTGCTTTATGGCACAATAGAATATGAAAATGGAAATAAAGGAAGCTGCAGTTTAATAACATTGGCAAACTTGAATTGGATATTTGTAAAATTGTAAATGATGTATTTGAAAGTCTCCTTTTTTTAGGTGAATCTAGGGATCACAGTTCAGTTAGGTGACTAAGTTTCGGGAGGCAGTTGTCATTCCAGAGGAGGAATTTCAGGTGTAGGAGACCCCCAACATCATGACAAACTAATATTCCTTTGTCAATAGAAACTTACTTAGAAATTGTAGCTAGGGGGAGGGAGGGGAAGAGGACTACAGCCTAAAGAGTTACTTCCTCTTGATTTGAAGGATGCTCTTGAACGTGACTTTGGGTTCAGAGCTAGCATGGACAGTAGTCATACTAAGTAGCTCTTAAGCTACTGTGTTGAGTTCTGCTCCATCAGAAGAGAGACCATCCTGAAGCCCAAGTCAGATGTTGGCCAGCTGGTAGGAGTGTTCCTTTCAACAGAGTGCAGTGGCGAGAACAGGGTAGGTGGTCATGGCTTGCCATCTGGATGCACAGGCTTTGCATTTCTGAAACAGCACTATTGGAGTTAATATGACATTGTACTCCTTAGGGTTGTACATTTAAATTGGAATAGCATTAAACTTTAGCTGAATTTTTAAGTGATTTTTCTTCTCTCCTTCTCTCAATCGTCTCACATATAGATGGAAACATATTCCTTTACAACTTCTTGGGATGACTATGTTTTGCCCAGGTGTGTGAACTGAAGTCTATCAGAAAATTCTTTCTGCCACGATAGAAGCCAGATAAAAGCCAGAGAAAGGACTGGGGGTCTTGGGAAAACAGCCTTAAAGGAGATGTAAGGAGTGAGGATTCTGCTGTGTTAGCATCCCTTCTGAAACCTCCCTGATTAAAGGGCTGCTTTCATGGCCTCCCTTCTGTTTTCCTGAGTTCCCTTAGTCTTGGCTGTAGCCAAAATCCAAGCAATGTAGAAACGCACAACTCCTTAGTGTGAAACTAGAAAATATGAATATTTACCGGAAAATTAACTATTCTCACTGAACTTGAGTTAAATATGAAGTGTAATGTAGGCCAAAGTTCAGTGGTTTCCCAAAATCTTTCAAATTTAAGGAACACTTCAGTGTATTGGTTTTAAAAATTTGTTTATGAAGACTTTACCATGCTCCAAAATGAATCTAAGATGCTGTGGGAGCCTCTGAAAACCACAGAACATTAACAGAGTTGAGAAGCAAATAATAATGAGAGGTATAAAAAGAAGGCAGAAGAGGACAAGCAAGGTCTATTCAATTGTTGTATCTGCTTACAATGGCTGAGTATAAGGCTTTGTTCTCATGATTTTATGAGGAAATTTTATTTTTTTTTGAAGTCAGGGATCAATATGAATCAAGACTTATTGTCTATTCTTTTTTTGCCTTAAAACACTGTCCCATTTCTGTCTAAAAAATGAACATACATTCTGAGCAAATGAAAAGTATCACAGAATCAGTTTGTACTACTTAAATGATCCCATGTTTTCTATGTATATTTGTGTTCTTCAAAATATGAATTTCTGATACTAGTATTATTTTGAAAATAATGAATATATATATTAAATACAACATGTTTTCAGCAAATATTTATTATTTTCTAAGCATTACTATAGGAATTTGGAGTGTACAATGAGCAACAAATTAAACAAAAGGAGATAAAAATCCCCTTATACTTCTGAAACAGATCCCAGTAGATTTAGCAGGCAGAATGCTGGAATCACTTAAAGGACAGGAAACAAAATTCTGAACTTTGTTCTCAGCACAAGGAATTCTAGAGTCTCTGTTGTGTCCTGGATATTATCTTGCTTTTCAAAAGTTCTCAGATATATTATTTTAGCTTAATTTTAATATAAGATGTTCATCAACTCTTTGAGAAATGTATACAATATATTTTGCTCATATTTGCACCTCATTCTTTTCTACTTCTGATCTATGCACCCACAAACTATATCCTCTGTCTTATTAACCCACGGAGTCTAAAGTTGCTGCCAATGTAATGCTGGGTGTAGGAACACCCACTGGAGAATGGTTGACTAACCAGAGTCCACAAACTTAAAAATCACAATTCTTCTTCTCTTGAAAGCCACTCACTTTCTCTCACTTTCAAATAAAGGTAGGGGCTTTGTAAGAACCTTTAGGTGGAATGCTGTCTTGTTTGATATTATATAGGTCCTGCGGAGGAACCACAGCTGCTGTAAGCTCATGACTCAGAGGTAATGTATTACATGCCAGGCTCTTGCATATTTAATGCAGATGTCACAGCTAAACAAAACAAAAAATGCACTATGAGTTTAATTACTCTTCAGTGTCTAGAGGCAAAGAAAAATGAACAGCTACATGAGTTTGATGCACTGGTGATAGACATAGAGCAACTGGATGGGGCTTATGCCCTACAGGCTATGCCGATGGTTACTGCTGCTTTCCATTTGAATTTGGTTGAAGAGCTAATGAAAGAACATTTGGCTCTATTATCCTTCTAAGTTTTAACTTCAATGACTATAATCCATCGCTTTGTTCCTTTCTTTTCAATTAACTTTTAGAAGTACTATATCTTGATTCGTCTGCAAAATTACTAAAGGATTTTAATGAAGAGTATATACCAAAATGTGTGTGCTGGCATCCTTTGTTTTTTAAGTCATCATTTTGCCATGTTTTCTTCGTACACAAAATGCATGCTTCAAAATAAAACCAGAGGCTGAAGAGATAGCTCAGTGGTTAAGAGAATTTGATGCTCTTAAAGAAGACCTGAGTTCAACTCTGAGATATAATATGGCAGCTCATAATGTCTTTAACTCTAGTTCAGAGAATCCTCTGCCCACTTCTGGACTCCATAGGTACCAGGCACCCATGTGTTATATAAACATACATAAAAGCCCAATGTTCTACATACAAATTAAAAATAAATCTATCTTTTTTTTTTAAATGAGACAGGGTTTTTTTTTTTTCTGTAGCTTTGGAGACTGTCCTGGAAATAGCTCTTGTAGATCAGGCTGGCCTTAAACTCACAGAGATCCGCCTGCCTTTGCCTCCTGAGTGCTGGGATTAAGAGTGTTCACTCTCACTACCCGGCAGAAAAAGTAAATATATCTTAATGAAAAATTCAAAATAAATTATGGAGAAATAATGAATAAGAAACGAATTCTCCTATTAGGTGGCATTAAACATGCCTCTAAAGTCAGTATTTGAGAAGCAGAGGCAGGATGATTGAAAATTCAAGGCCAGGCTGAGCAATAGCATGAGTCAAAAGTCAACATAGCTTATATGGTAAGACCCTATTTCAAAACAGCAATGATACCAGAAACCCAAATGAAAAAAAGAAAATGTGTTTTGATGTGCAGTCTCAGCAGTCTTAACTATAGTGCAAACACTTTCAGCGGTTGCGTTTGTTTCAATAATTTGATAGATACACACATCTGATACTAACTATTCCTACCTGTCTATATCAACATATCAATACACACACACACACACTTACACACACATTTATATAAAGCTGAATAGTAATATTTAGTAACATTATAATCTTTCTTATGTGCATTGTCTCTTGCTTAATGAACTCTCTTGGAAAATTGTTCATACATCTTTATACTTAGACATACTTCATTGAGTTTAGATTGTTTATATTAGTAATAAAGATCAGTAATCTTAGCAAAGGATGCTAAGTATGTTTTCAGCCTTTTACATAATAATATATTTTTAAATATTATTTTAAGTAACAGATTTTAGATTTATTTTAAATAATGATAAAATTAAAGTTATTGATTTGATAAGTATGTAAATTTAATGGTATATTAGATAACACCAAAGTCTTTTGCACAAAGATACTATGAACTTCTACTCAAATCCAAAATGTTTGAAGATTTTCATATTCACTCATAATTACCAGCACTGGCTACATCAGCATTAGGAACATTCTTGAACAAAGATTTAAAAAAAATGGCATCAGGATATTTAGTATATATTTGTTCAACTGTTATAAATTAGGTTATTTTTCAAAGTTGTAATGTTTCAAAGTATAGTATGTGTGTGTGTGTGGTTTTGTGTGTGCACGCAAATATATGTTGTTATTGTTGTCTTTTGCTATTCCTGAGTTTAAAATTTGAGTTATGATTTTTCTTTATTTCATGCTTCTTTTATCCATATATAGTCACCCATTTCAGTAGCCTGGGGTTATTAAAGTCTATAGCTGCTTGAAAATATGGAGTTTAGGTAGACTAATACCATTTTTAAGATAGGGTCCTAGGGAAAAGATAAGAACCAGAGAAACAGACAAGCAAATCGATGGCTAAAGAAGATTTACCAGTGAATGTTTGTTTGCTTACACCAAGAAATTTATACCTCATTCAACTAGTAGATTTTTGGAAGATATTGAAGTTGGATTTACTTCTGTTCTATAGCTCAGTAGGATATGTTTTACAAGGACTGAATATTTAATATTTTTTTGTACTTTTATTCTTTTCATCCATATGTTCAGTTTCCCTGATAAATACACAAGATCAGAAAAACTGTTTAAAAACAGTGCTTGGACTTGTGACCTCTGGATATTTGAATATATCACACTTACTTGAACCATTCTTAGGTAGCTGTCCTCCAAAGTAGTTTTGCCCTTTGTTCAGGTTTTTTTTAAAGTAGTTAATCCAAAGCTATTAGCAACTTTCAGTAAAAACCATTATGCTTGGTTTAAACGAGGCATTACACACATTTCCCCTGGAAAATATCGAGCAGTATAAATTATTTCCAAGGCAATGAAAGAATGTGTCTATAAATATTATCCAGAGTGATAAACCATCGAATAAAAGCATTATATAAAAAGCTTTTAAGTTGTGAATAATTGTGTATTTGGCAGAGACCAATTTAAAATGAGAACTTCAGTAAGAGTTGCCTTGATTAGAAAATAACTTCTATAAAATATAGTTAGAGGTTAAAACCTCTTGAGAGAAATGCAGCCTGACGTAGATGATTTGCAGAGCAGTGGTGTTAGAGATATTTCTCACTGATTAATCTACCTCTTTTTCTTGTAAGATACTGCTTGTACACAGTGATTTTAAGTTCTTAGAATAAATTAAATAAAAATGATTTATGGCTCTCCTTGTAAATGGAAATACTTCTACTCTATTATGGATAAGTTTCTTTTAACTTACTGCTAAAAACAATAATTTCAAAGGTCTACATTCGCTATAAACTATCGGTGTTTTAATGAGATTAACCTATAGCTTTTTTTCCCTTATGAACTTAGATTACATAATAGATAAAAATTTGAGAAAAAATGTTGCATAGCAGCAGATTGGGTTGCCCATTTTCTTTTCAATATTTCATTGAGTAGAGGCAACATATTTTAATAATGAAAAATGAAGGAAACAAATTTTCCCTATAAAAACTCATACTTTGAAAGGCATTTTATTTTATTAAAAACAAAACTTGTCTTTGAGTTGACTCATACAAAAAAAGAACAGATTGTACGGTGAGACTTCAGTGGACTCTTGATTTTTAATGTAAGTGACTGAGGATAGTTCGAGTTAGGACTAGTCTGGGAAAAGCTACTCAACAACTACCTGTCAGGAGAGTTAGGGAGTCAATAGTTTACTTCCATCTTTTGTCTCCTTTAGTAAATTCAAAGTAAAGACTGGACATTGAACTTGGGACGATACATAATCTCAATGTATCTTTTGACTGTAAGACATTACTCCTGGTACTGATTTTTTGTACATTATCAGCTAGAACCAGATCCACTTGGAGAGTCAGGATGCAGCACCTGGTACCTACCAGTACTTTTGCAACTTTGTCTCATTCAGGAATTACCTACTTGAAGTGGCTCTGATGATCGTGGCTGAGAAGCTTTACTACAGTAAGTTTCCAGCAATGCTGACAGTGTTGGTTTGTAGACAAAACTCCGAGGAGAAATGCTATAGAGTACTGGGCTTTGGAGTCAGCGTGTGCACCCTTATACCTGTCAGTGTGAACCTGGGCAATTGATTGTCTCCTGTAACTTCCTAACATTTAAAGTAGGATAGTGATGAAGTTACATCATAGGGTAGGTATGATTACAACCTGGAAAAACTCACAACAGAGTAAAATGTTTGAAATTATTATTGTAGTTTTATACCCCAGATAACTCATTTTACTAAAGTGTTTAGACTTTAGAGATGACCGTATGAGAGGCTTTTGTCTAGAGTCCAAGAGTTCGAGTTGGCTAGATAGGAGGAGAAAAGAATTTTTGGTCTCCAGATATACTTTATAATTCCCTTTGCTGCCTGATTGGTCCTGAAACTGATCTTCAAATTACAAATGTTTGAAAAGCTTTACATTTTAAGGTTATTACCATACAGAAGTGTAAAAAGAAACATATTCTGTATGGCACCATTTTTTGCAAAGAGAACAACAATGATTTTGCCATGCCTTCAGAATATGTTACACAGTGACAAACCAGGGCCCTAAAAATATAAACAGCATCTTCATTTCCACCCAAGTGATTTTGAATAAGTTAGAGTTCTGAAAACACAAGGCATGGATAAGATCCACCTTTACCCTCTAGTAGCGCCAGTATCAGTGGTGTTTGGTGACATGTATGCTGTTAAACAAATAAGAAGCATGCACAGGAAAACAGAACAAACAGGTTGGGAAAGCAGGACATACCTCACAGTCCAGGATGTCACCCATGGTATATCACCTTCCTGCTGTAAAAATACTCATGTCTAAATAAATATTAGTACTATAAAGAATAAAGGTTATGGCTTATGTTTTCTTGCGTTTGTTTATGTTTTCTTAAAATTATCCATAGGATTTATTTATTTTTATTTTATGTGTGTATGAGTATGCCTGAGTAAAAGTTGTTGCATACCATGTGCATGTGTGGTGCCTGTAGATGCCGGAAAACAGTGAGAGACAGATGTATGCTACTGTTGGGTTTGGGGACCAAATTTGGGTCCTCTGCAAAAGCATCAAGTGCTTTTAATCTCTGAGTCTTCTCTCCTTTGTCTTATGGTTTCTTATGTCTACATAGTAAAATCAAGTTTGCTTTTCTGAAGATGATAGTTATAACTAGCTGTTAAATTAAAGTGTTTTTCAGTTTCATAGGAGAGAAAAGTTGATAAAGAGATGGTTATCTATACAACTATTAGAAATGGGAAATCACATTTGGCATTGAGGAAGATATGGCCATAAAGCAATGTTTTAGCTACAATGGATTGTATAATCTAGAACAGACTAAAACCTCTTCTGGTCTTCCTGCTTGAAGATAGTTCTACTTATGATCTGCATGAAGACCAGAAGAGGTTTTAGAAGGCAAATAAGGGGTGGTTTGTCGTACATTTAAATAAAATCAAGTAGATTCAAGACAAACACTTGCACCAGCAGTATTCAAGTTTGGCCTTGTTTAAGATGTATATTCTGTAATGATGGGTAAGGAGAACATCTTAGAATCAGATCACAGGGAACTGTGTTAGCATTAGGAGCAGTTTTTCTTCTACTGGAAATGGAGAAACCCTGGAGCTTCTGACACAGAAAAGTGACATGTCAGAATGTTGCTTCCTGAGCATGCCATGGTAAACTGGATTTGGGACAAAGATTAGTGAAAATCCCAGAAGGAAAGTCTGGGTAATCAGAGGCTGCGGACCTCTTCTTGCTAGATGGCATGTCAGAAAGTGAGATTAAATAACCTTCAGACACTGTATAAATCTACTTCCCATGCGACCTCAGTGCCATATCTATTAAACTCCATGATTAAAATCTGCTTTCCACCCTTGTCAGCACAACAGAGTAAATGTGCATCCATCCATGTTGACTGTGAGAACCATCTAACAAGTGTGGATTTTGTGTTCTAAATCCCAGGCTGTGACTTGTTAAAACCTAAAGAGTATGGGCATCAAAACAGCGTGCTGTGACGACTAATATAGAAATGAATACAACTGAGCTAAATTGGTGGAAACAAGGTGGAGTATTAAGAATAGATGCATTAGTGAGAAGATTATAAGATTTAAGAAACTGATGCATTGAAATAAAACATTTTTTTTTATTTTGTTGGATAATGCACTAATATTACCATAAAATATAGATTTTATTTGCTTCTTGCCAAAAACTGTTTTCTTGTAAAAATTAGGATCTGAAATTTTGTATATCTTTCTCCAACAATGACAATAAAATCTTCCTGCAATTCGTGCAATCCGCACTATTTTACAGTTGTCGCAAACTTTCAGATTACACAAATAAGAGCAATTTCAGAAAATTAAAAGATTTTCTACTGATTTTTCAATTATAAGGCAGAAGATCCAAAGTAAGAACATTTATTATTGGACCTAAATCCCACACTCAAACATTAAATCCTTGATATTGCTTAGAGTTTGATTGGCCCATTTTGTGAAAGAACAGTAAAACAAGTGGACTTCCATTGGTGAAGAGTTGCTGTGTTTTTGAAGCAACATGATGCATGCATCTATAAACTGGTAACTGCTGTTGAACTTCATTGCATGGTGGTGGATTGTGGTCACCTCGTGTAGGGTTTGAGTACAAAGTATCTTCCCAAAGTCTCATGTACTGAAAGTTTAGTTACAACCATCATCCTCAATGGTGAGGGACAATCCAACAACCTAAAAGATTACTGAGTAGCAAAGATTCTATCCTAACCCATGAGGTTGATCTTTTGCTGAATTCACAGTGATGGTATTGTTAGCAGATGGTGACCTAGTTGCAGGAAGTGAGTCACTGGAAGCACACTCCTGTCCCTTGCTGCTTCCTGGTTGGCATGAGATAAAGAACTCCACTTTCCTGTGACATTATGCGCAGCCTCTCCTCTGGTGCCTATGAAGGGTCATGCCACCATGGACTAAATCTGCTGAAACTTTGAGCAAAATAAGTCACAGTAGTAGAAGTATGACTAAAACACCTGACTTATTGTTTGGATAACTGGCGAACTCTATGTGAACTCAAAATGTAGAAGTATTACTAAAATCACTCAAGATATTTTATTAATATAATGCCAAAGTTCAATCAATATTTTATAATCACCAATAATAATGACAGTAACATTGTGCTTTTTGAAACTAATTCCTTTTCCCTTTGTTGTATTCTATGGGTTTTGATGATAAAATTAGCCTGATTATCACTATCTACCTAAATGTATATGATTTTCACTTGAAAGTAGAAAACAAACCATAATTGATATGGAAGATATAGTTTAACATAAAGGTAGACATTTATATTGAGGTCCACATACCTAGTGTGATTTTATTTTTAATTCACACAACCTTGACTGATTAAAAATATCTAGGCAAATTATTTAATCGGAAATATTTTTGTATTAGCTCCAGCTACTATAAGAAACTGAAATTTTGAGTTTAAAACACCTAATGAAGACACAGTGCCCAGTGAAATGTGGGCATTGTTACAGTTACGGAGACTAATTTTTCATGTGAGTCTGGAGTATATAAAAACTGCACAAAGACACGACGAAGCACAAAGTCATGGCAAAGAGCATTTTCTTTTCCTTTTGAAAATTTAATAAGAAAAGCAAAGAGATTGATCTCAGTGCAAGCCCCACAAAGTTCACACCCTGGGCATTCTTTGACTTTTTCCCTCCTGGGAATGTCAAGCAACTTGAACCGACATACAGACAAGAAGGCTCTCAGCACACTGTAGCTGAAGTCTGCACTCTGAAACAGCCTTAAATTAGGAAGCCAGATATTGTATGATCATTATATATTCAACTCTCATATAAAGAAAGTTTGTGTATTAGTAAATGTAATTCATAGTGTGATTCATATACTACAAAATAGTGTAAATGAAACAAAACAATGCCGATGAATTATAATACAAATGAAATAAAGCAGTATAAAAGATAATCTTTTTTCATGATTGCTCACAGAGGATATGAAGGTCATAATATAAAACAGGTTTTTGAGTTGAATTATTTAATTACATTTCTGCTTTCTTTTCCCGAGTATTAAATACATGCTATTTATTTAAAAGTAAAACATTTGTATTTATTATTATGTGTGTAGGTTTGTGTGTGCACATATACTAACTCATGATCATATGACCTGTGGTGGTTAGAGGACAACTTGCAGGTTGGTTCTCCCTTTCCACCATGTTGATATTGGGGATCAAACCCAGCTACTCAGGTTTGACAGCCGTCTTACATTTACTGCATTGTGTAAACCAACACCAGGCCACATTTGCAGCCATTACTATGACGTCTGTAGTGCTATATCTCTTGACTGAATTGTCCCTGACTTGAAGTTCCTTTATGAAGAATATCCAGCTAGCCACTGTTTTATTTCCTGTACTTTAAAAATATTTATTCCTAAGCAAATTAAAATTTTTATGCTTCTTTGAAATTTCTGAGTATTAGTCTGCTTTTTCTGCCTCCACATATTTTAGAATAATATATCTAGAGTGATTAACGCACTGAATCTAATTTAATTTACAAAAACAATCAACTTAGCATTAGAGAAGAATTCAGAATTGTTTTTACCTGTGACTTCTCAGCCTCTGAGGGTGCACAGTTCCAGGCTCAGTCAATATCAGGTTCTGTTGGCCTCTGTACCAGCCTGACAATGAGATTAGGCTTGTCAGTGGAAGGCAGTAAAAGTCCTGATTCCCTAATTGCCTTGTTAGAATCTTCAGGGTTTAGGTGGGATGGGAAAGCTTAGGGAGCCAGGGTGCTATCTATATACATTTGAAATTGTTAAAGCAAATTAAATATTTTTCTGATAGAGGGTATATGGATTGATCTGTGGAAATATCTCTGAAGTATATATGCCTATGGTTCTGTCATTAGGGACTGTTTCAATAATTATAAAGCATAAAATCTGCCTGAGATTAGTGCTGCCTAGAAACCAGAGACTGGGGTTCTCTGAAACCACGAGACAAGAAGTAGCCCAGACCTTAGCAGGAGAAAGAGATGCACAGGACACAAGGATAGAAGGTTAACATTGTCACTGATTGCAGAATAGTGTAACTGGGATATCTGAAGTCCATCAATCAAATGACGTACCTGTTAACTGGTACTGTTTTGGTCTAAGCTTGGTTAGGTTTTGGCTCGAAAAAAATCCCATACAAATTCCTTTTCATGAAAATTTCATCTCATATGTCATCACCTCATAGATGGTGCGTCTCTTTGCCAGGCAGTAAACTCAGGTGACCTTCCAGAGGTCTCAAAGTCCTTATTTTTCCTTATCAACTCAAAATGTAATTTGTATATAATGTACTATCATTGCACTCTTACACAGGACTTTGATTCATATCAGACACAAATGCCCTCTTTCATGTGCTTAAATATTGAGTAATTGGATAATTGATGTACTGAATAAGATGAAAGGATTCTGACTGAGCCATGTGCTTGATTGAGGGTGTCTAGCAGTATCTGGGCAAAATTAGGAATTTGAAATGAACTTGGAATGCATCCTTTTTCACATATAAAATAATAAAACAAAGTGTTCTGTTATTCAAAAATTGATTTTCAACCTGACTTCATTATTGGGCTAGATTGAGATAACAAGGAATGCCTGTATCTGTAAACTGAATTTAATACACAAGTATAGTAGACCATTATGCTGTGGGAAATTAAGGTTCATGGCATGAATGAAAGAATGACTCAGTATCATTGTATCTGCAACTGAACAGAGTGAGGCAAATTAAGAAAGATACAAGTTTAACATCATCACAGTTTCTGAATTCCTATTTTCCAATACTTATTGGTTGGTTTTACAAGGATAATTTCCAGAAATATAATCAAACTACCCATGAAAAAGGGACCATATTTCAAGCACTTTTGTAATTTTTACTTCCTGATGCTGAAACGGTTACAGCAGCTTCTCTCTAAAAAGGATAAGGAGGAGCCAGGGCACTGGACACTACAGCCTTTCTTTTGATTTAAGAAATATGAGGATATTTTTATAGGAGAAAGTTTCATTTAAAATAAGTGGAAATATAGAAGAAATATTCATACAGATGATTAAGAAGCTCATCAGAAGTGTAAGATGGATATTTAAGGCTGTTGGATATACCTTAACACTCAGCTAGCAAAGTACCAGTCTGTATCATCATGGCTTCTTCTTCCTTTTTGAAAGTAAGCTTATTATATTTTACTGATTTTTATTGAGCTTTACATTTTTTCTGCTCCCCTCTCTGCCTCTCCCCTCCTTGCTTCAAGCCTCCCCCAAGGTTCCCATGCTTCCAATTTACTCAAAATACCTTGTCTTTTTCTACTTTCTACTTCCCATGTAGATTAGATCTACGTAAGCTTGAACCTGGAAACAACCGAAATGCCTCTCGACCAAAGAATGAATAAGGAAAATGTGGTATATTTACGCAATGGAGTACAATACAGCAGGAAAAAAAATGACATCTTGAATTTTGGAGGAAAATGGATGGAGCTAGAAAACATTATTTTGAGTAAGGTAACCCAGACACAGAAAGACAATTGTCCCATGTACTCACTCATAGGTGTTTTTTTTAACATAAAGCAAAGAAAACCAGCCTACAAACCACAATCCCAGAGAACTTAGACAACAATGAGGACACTAAGAGAGACTTACATAGGCTTTCTCTTAAATAGGTACAATATAGGCAGTAAAGGAATCATGAATCTTACCAAATAATATATTTGTTTTCTCTAGTGATTGTAAATCTTCTACTAACATAGTTTCATAAAAAAACACGTCCCCTAATGCCAATGATAAGAATCCAATCAGTCTTCACAAGGAACCTCAGGAAGGAACATATAAGATTTGGAAAATACCTGGATTTGACACAAATGATACGAAGGCATCCATTTGGGATACTGAAAAAAAATAGTTTTATCCTTTATTTGAGAATATATTGATCATATAATTTGATGATGTAAATATGGAAATATTA
The DNA here is from genome assembly GCF_018167655.1 of Microtus oregoni. NCBI lineage: Eukaryota > Metazoa > Chordata > Mammalia > Rodentia > Cricetidae > Microtus > Microtus oregoni. The sequence goes on from NW_024543070.1 coordinate 6,379,215, forward strand.
TTATTTCAATTTTATGCAGGATGATTGACTATATATGTATTGGAGTACAGTTGAGGGTAAAGCTGTAAATTGAAGAAGAGAATTCATTAGCAGCTAGCCCATGTGATATTTTGGGTAGAGGCCACAGAGCAGATTTTTTTTTTAACTTTGACACTATTGACATTTTGTAAGGACAATTACTCGTAGTGTGAAGCTTTCGAAGGAAATGGAAGAAGGTCTATTCTAAACAGAAAATTATCTAAAATGAGAATCGAAAAGAGAAGATTTCTAGTGTTTGTTAAGCTCTCTCTGTGTATGTGTGTGTATGTGTGTGTATGTGTATTTGTATATTACTTCCAAATTTTCATGTATATGTTATTCCTTTACTTTTTCTCATTGATTTCCAAATTATAAGAATAAAGAAAATGTTTTGAGGTCAAGATCTTTTGAGTATGTATGCAACCTTTAGTCTAGGTTAATTAGGAAGAACATATATGAGTTGAAGTTTTTCCTTTTTGACTTTTTAAGTAAATGAGGCTAACTTAAGAAAGATAAGACACTAACCAAAGGAGGCAAAAATGTGTGGAGAGTTTGAGTTTCCCCAGAGGTGAAGTGGTGATGGCTCCCCATGTTTTTCAGTGGTCTAGCTTAGAAAAGAGCAAGAAATCCTTCATTATAAAAGAAGATGGTGAACCATAAAAGTGGATATAGAAAACATTGTAAATTTTGTGGCAAATATGTAGAGTCCATCATCATTGCCATATTTTCTGAATTACAAATTCAATTTGTCTGGTAAGTAAGATGGCTGACACTATCCAGAAATTACAGAAAACTGGAAAACCCACAAAACATTCTGTGTGAGAGTGATCAGAAGGACACTCAAGGGAGCCATTAGGACTATGGGACAATGTCACCAAGTAACAAGAGCACATCTCCACTGACAAGTCTTTATGTGAACTCCACATAAATTAGGAGTAGCTTTCTGCTGACATTCTCACAAAACTATTATTAGAAAGTGGCCTAACTTTCCTCCCTACCCTCTCTAAGTTATGTATTCCATTGTTTCTACCTCCTACATCCTGGATGACCTACTCTGTGTCTGGCATGATTTTATATTCTTTATTTAAAGGAGTATTTTCACTCTCACAATGCTGAACAAACCCCAGACTATGGTTACAGTAATAATGTTAGCTTCAGAAATGTCCAAGGTGTTTCATTTCTAAGATGTAATGTGGGCTTAACATGCACTTAGCATGCATATGACGAAACTGTTTCCATTTAAGAACTGATGCTCACGTCAGCGCTGACACAAATGCCATAGTTCTTTTGTCTTCTCCTGACTGTATGTGTGTATATATATATATATGTATATATATGTACATGTATATATATACATATATATATATCATGACTTGAATTTGTGATTTTTAAAGAATTCTTTCTTCCTACCATATATGAATAATATACATGCTGTTGATTGAAGCTACAACCACCCAAAAAACCTTATACAATCACATGTTTCTATCTTAATGTCTGAGATCCTTAGACATGATAAACATTTTTGAACAATTGAACTGTACAGCATGGTTTATTAACATTGGTCTTGTGTGTTTTGTGTTTCATGAAGTGTTTTTCCATATTGGTGATTTTCTCCTATTGATGTGGAGGTAAGTGATTACCAGTGGGATAAATTGTTGGGGATGTAATAAGTGCTTCTGGTAAAGGGTTAGCAAAGCCAAGGACTGATGTTTCTCTAAGCTCAGACTTTCCCAGGCTATGAAGTTTTCAGTATTCATCTTCTAAAACCACATTTGATCCAAACTTCAGGTTTCTTAGTTTTTAGCTAGAATTCTGTATCACACATTTATTATTATTTAAATTTTTAATTGTATACAGTAGCCCCTTCTATGAAAGGTTGGGATGTTCTAGCTTGCTTATCTTATCTTTTGTTAAAACGTTTGTTTGCGTCGAACAAACCTTCAGATAACCACCTATCTTAGCTTTGTTAAAACTGCTTGTTTCCAACAGTTTACTGTGAGACTCCCCCACTGGAGCTGCTGACCAAGATGACCGAATGAGGTCTCTCTCCTCAAAAACTCTGTGTTCTGGACACTTGGGCCCACAGCTTGGTCCCTGAACACTTGGATGTGGTCTCAACTGGCTGAAACAAAGACTTTCAAACTGACTATACACTCGGTGTGAGTGGTCATCTTTGCTGAACTCCCTGTACCTCAATGAGGATTCCCCAGAGTGGGACATGGAGCTCTTGAAAGCAAAGCAAAGGAGAGTGGGTGTATTCACAGAGAAAGTTTCATCTTGACTCTGGTTTTATTTGGTGTAGTCTATTTATGTAAGAGGTGCTTTACTGGGCTCTGTAAACATGGAGAAACGTGTGACACCATTGTGTGCCAGTATAAACTGTTGTGAACAAGCCTTCAGTGATGTCTCACAACCTCTATCCCCTTGATAGTTAAAAAAGGAGGCTTGTACTATTCCACGAAAAGAAGGAAGCCATAGCATGTTCTCATGAAAACATGGTCTGACATTTTTTGTCAAGACACATTTGTGATTTTTGAAAAGACTAACTGAAACAATTTCTCTTCTTTGACACAGAAAGGAAAAAGTTGGGATCAATCGCTTAGAATATGCTCAATGGCTTTGCAATCATCAGAGCAAGACCTCCAAAATGAGTGGCTCCTGGGAGGAGGCCTTCAAATCCCATTGAGGGGTTGATTGAGCTGCTTTGACAAGCAGGCATGCAGAGTTGCAGCTAAGTTTTTTTTGTAAAGAATACAATGACCTCTGGTATCAACAAGTGACTTTCCTAAGGCTCACATGTTTTCAAGAAGCTCAAAGCCCCGGGTGGGGATTGGCAGCAGCTGGAGGTACCCTTCCTTCTTGCACTTTTCTACTTTCTTTAGGAGTGCTGACCAAGGGCAACCATATAAGAGAAAGCTGTGCTTCTAACCAACTGTGGTCTATGAATTTCCAAGAAGTGAACAGAACCGTCAGATGATAAGTTGGATTTTCCTATCTTAGGCACAGGGCAGGAGTGTGGGGTGCTATCGTATGTGGATTTGAAATAGAAGGAGCTGGACTTTAGGTGAGATTTTATTGTAGTTTGTCTCTTTGGTACCTAACAGTGTTTCTTAGGCCTAGGAATAAGTGACAAAGACAACAGAATGGCATTTCCCCTCCCATTGTTATCATTCCCAACCATTTGTGGTTTACATTTTGATTCTAGTAAGAGCAGGAATCATAAAGTGTTTGGGGTTCTTCTGTATAGTGCACAGTTCCACTAATTACTAAGGAACAGATAAAATCAATGGTAAGGCATGGGTAATGTTCTGGGGTGTTGGGCGCTATTTTCAACTGGTTTATTCTATCGCTTAATCTGGAAGACCCCAGGGATAAAAACACAGAGTCTCTGTTATCTAAATCAACAGAAGTATGTCTAAAAACTTTCTTGAAAGCTCATTTTTCCCTTCCTTTATAAAATTGATTTGTTTATAGCACTGCCAAATGCATTGATTTATCCTCACCTCCTGTCAAAGCAGGTGAGTTCTGATGTAGGACATGGACCATTTCAGGTGATCTATCACAGAGTGTCTTAACAGTGCCAAATGTCTTTTAACCCCTTTTGAATGTGGCTTCTTACTCAAAAGCAACCACTCTCTGGAGTGACCCCTGAACCTGCTGTATCAAGAATCAATAACTAATTGAATGTCTGGTGATTTTGCTTCTTCTACTGGAGATAGTGCTGGTAATCAAACTGAGGCCTATCTCACATCACAGGGCCTACGAGTTAGCTTTAGAGCCCATCAATCTAGGTTTTTGTCAAAAAAAAAAATGAGAGAAAGTTAAAAAAAAAAACTGCAGAAACAGAAAGCTGTTAGCAAAATTACACCCTTGTACGTTTGTATCCAGCAAGCAAATAATCATCTGTGCCCAGAGTCTGTGAGAGGAAGGGGAGTAAATATAGCCTGCGATTAAAACCCTTTGCACATACAAGGAAGAGAAAGCACTCATTTGGGTTGAACACATTTCATTTAACAATGAAAGTCTAAATCCCAATTTCATCTTCACTGTCATGAGAACTACCTATTTTTATATATAATAGGTATCATTGTCGTATAAAGTACATGCTCTTTGCAATATAAGTATGTGGTTATCTAACAAATCTAAAGCTGCAGGTTAGCTTGCAGACATCGAGGCCCTGACATAAAGATTTGCATGCAAAATGTGTCTTACGGATTGCTTTAGGGAGGAAACAATCCTGCATCACATGAAAAACAGTGCTGGGTTCTGAAGCATTAATGCCAAGGTCCTCGCAAAACCTTGGTGCCTACGTGGATCCTCCAAGTAAAACCACAGGTGGCAGGGAGACCCCTGTGCCCTAGGTATGTCCTGGTCTACAGGTTGCTCAAAGGAGGGGCACTGACATGCTTATAGGTGTAAGTCTTTAACCATGGGATTCAGTATTGAAGTCTGAGCTGAGAACACAGAGTCCTGAGAGGGGTTGGGTGATATAGCACAGTACTCAGTCCATCAGCTAAGTGGCTATAGCATCTAGACAGATTTAGAATGAACAGATTCAAGTAGTCAGTTGCTGCATTTCACCCTCTAGATAAGCAGTGGTGAACCACCTTAGTCCAGAAAAGACAATTTCTTTCTACACGGATATCATGCATTTTGGCTGAGACTCTAAACAGTCGATGTGTTAGGGACTTTCAAATATACAAGCAATAGAGGAAAGCAGGTCCAGACAGTGACAACCAAAGCCCACATCACTTTATGTAAGTCTTGTTAAAGAAAAATTCTTGTAAGAGGTCACAAAGGACAGAAACTAAATTGTGCTTCTTTGGAAAATTCCTGTGTTGAAGACTGAACTTAGAAGGTGACTGCCCATGGGGACCAGACCTTTGAAGAGGTGACAGGAGATATCAGGGTGCTTTCTTTCCTTCTCTTGGAGCACATTAAAGACTCTTAGAAGGGAGGTTGCTTACAAGCCAGGAATAGTGTTCATTCTAGAAGATGAGTTGTCTAGTACCTTAACCGTGAATTCCTGTCCTGTAAGAGGAAAGACCATCTTGTTGTTTTGTTACAGCATCCCAACCTGGCCACTACACCTAGACATGTGTTCAGCAAATGGACATCCATGCCAGATTTAGGTCAGTGACTTCAAACAACCTACACCGGAGGTGATAAGGGCAGATTGTGAGAGTTAATGGTGACTTACAGTAATGAATGACCGATACCATTGATGCAAACATGGGCAACCAGTGCCCCAGAAGAAAATCTTCATTGCAATTAGTGAAATCTACAGGGAGGAAAGATGAGCAGAAACTGGCTGGGGATCATGTAGTGTGGAGATGTTAGTGGGTGGCAAGTCTTCTTAAGCCCCACTCTGACTTTGTGCTAGCTGATTCTTTTTGAGAGAGGCTTCTCATAATCCTGGAGGATGTTTTATCTTGTTCCCTAGCCTATGCTTGTAAGATGTCAAGAGCAAGCTCTACCCTTGGATAATAACAACTGTGTATAAATTGTCAGATGTTCACTCAAGGTCTAAATTGTGGCCGTCTTCCCAGCCTCCTAATTGTGACTATAGTCTTGAAAATATGGTCTATGAGGGAAGCACTCCCAGAGAGACCTGATTGGAAGAATTGCTTTGTTTCCTGTTCAGGGAACAGAAAACCCTGTCTTTGTTTCGACGGCACTGGTGTCCCACGTTCCCTTAATGAGCATCTTTCTCACGGAGCATTTATCCTTCTCGAAGTCCACGCAAGGCATCTCTAGGAAAGCAAACTGTGATTGGTCGAAACTGAAATTAGGTCTAGAAAAATTGGTAACTATAATGGAGGTATTTAGCAGCTTAATGTAATTCTTTGCTGCTTTAAAATGTTCCAAAGAAGGTTTAGAAGTCTTAATTGGAAATCATTTTTAGTTTTAGTTTTTATAGGGCATTCTAATGACCAATGACCCAAAATTTCCTGGATCATTTGATAAGAGCCCAATTATCTCCTCTTAATCTGGATTTTTAAGATAAATTTTCAGTGTCATTCATGCACCAGTAGGATTTTTCTGTTTTTTGTTTGTTTGTTTGTGTGTCTGTCGGGGCCCCACCATCCATCTTCCAAATAAATATTCAGAGACTTATTTTTTACTTATGAATGCCCAGTCTTAGCTTAACTTGTATCTAGCCAGTTTTTTTTAAGTTATTCCATCTGCCTTTGGCCTCGGGGCTTTTACCTTTCTCTGCTCTATATCTCGTTCTTTCCTTTTTCCTCCATTGCTGGCTGTGTGGCTGGACCATGGCGTCTCTCACCTTTTCCTTTTTTTTTATTTCTTTTAATCTCATCGCTCTCTCTATTTATTCTGTGTGCTAGCCCCACCTATTTTTCTCTCCTGCCTACCTATTGGTCTTTCAGCTCTTCATTAGAATAATTAGGTGTTTCAGGCAGGCAAAGTAACACAGATTCACAGAGTTAAAAAAATGCAACTTAAAAGAATAAACACGTCTTTGCATCATTAAATAAATATTCCACAGTATAAAAGAATGCAACACATCTTTAATTAATATCCCACAACATATGTTTATACAAGAAAATATGAGACAGTGCCACCTGATTCTCAGCCACTATATCTCATGTTGCATAAATAAAGCCCTAAAGTGAGACGATACAGTGGCCATTTGACATTATTCGATTATCCTGTTACTTTCTTTTCCTCTCAGGGAGAATTCCATCATACTGTTTAAAATTTGCAGTGGTATATGAGACTTATTAAGCAGAAGCATCCATTCCTTTCACATACATAGAAAATAGACATTGTGACAAATTTATCTATTCCTGCAGCTGTGTGTTTATAAATGTCAGAGCAGGACATGCTTGGTTAGATTGCAATCGATCATTGTTCATGAAGGATGTTGCATTAGAATAGTTAGAAGCTGAGACAGAAAGCAAAGAAAGAGAACTAGTAAAAATCTTTTAGGACCTAAAGCAATAATAGAGAGAGAATCTGTTACTCTCAGTTTTTATGAATACTTTGCTTTGAGATTCCTCACTGGTTCTAATCTTGTGCTGGCCTTTGGAAACTTCAGTAGTTTTATGTTAATAACTCCCACTTTATAAATAAAGCTCATGGAAACAGTAATTGCTATCCTGGTTGTTGATGGATCCAATAGGGTTCTTTATAAATACTTTTCTCCTTTCTCAAATCTTAAATGAGTTAAATCTGTCAATGGAAGGCAGCTTCCTTGCCCATTTTTAGATTACTACAAAACCACAGAGGAACCGGGCGGTGGTGGCGCATGCCTTTAATCCCAGCACTCGGGAGGCAGAGGCAGGCGGATCTGTGTGAGTTCGAGACCAGCCTGGTCTACAAGAGCTAGTTCCAGGGCAGGCTCCAAAACCACAGAGAAACCCTGTCTCGAAAAACAAAAAACAAAAAACAAAACAAAAAAAAAACCCACAGAGGAACAAGAAAGTAGTATTTTGAAGAACAGCATTAACAAACACCCTCATGTGTTTTTACAGACTTCTTTCTAAGACATTAGACTCCTTTGTTCTTCAAAAACCAAGGAGAGCAACACGATCATATATGCAACATATTCTTGTATCTTTATAATATATATATATATGTATGTGTGTATTATCTATTCTTACATCTTTACTTAGCACACCATAGTGTGTGTGTGTGTGTGTGTATGTGTGTGTGTGCATGTGTGTATGAGAGAGAGAGAGAGAGAGAGAGAGAGAGAGAGAGATCTCCATAGGCATTTTCCTTAATCACTAAGACCATGCTATTATGATGTTCTACAATTTAAAATATGAAAGTACATATTAATAAGTGTCATTAAGTGTCAGTTTGTGAACATACATTTTTCAAATATTTTCAGGCAGTGAAGAACATTTCAAATATTAAGGTATTATAGTACATTTACCATATCCAGACCTTAGTTGATTTTCTGTTATCAAAGCTGAAAGGTATATTGAATGCATTTGCTATATTCAATTGAAGAAAATAATTGTAAGTTATTAGATGCCACCATCTGATGTATGTATTTCTTCAATGTTAAATACACACCAAGCACACCATACCAGAATAATCATGAATGGCATGGATCTGTGAAGTCGAGATGCACTACCTTGTTCATAATTCCTTACTACTGAGGATAGAAAAGTCACAGGCAACACTCCTAGGAGTCTTATTTTGTTTCATGTTTCACTGCCTGAAAGGCACACATATGCGTGGCCACTCCATTAGCTGAATTCATGTAATGGATGCTATTGACAGTTGCCTTTACCATGAGGTCTTCAGTTTTAGGCTATTTTTCTTACTTCAAAACTTTGCATTCAAACTGCCTAGGCTCCCACAAAGCCAGTACGTGCAGTAGGATCAAAAACCCACTGCAATTGTTCTTGAATTCTCAGTATTCCTCATTGTCCACTATGTTCAGCTAGTCCGGATTTATCCCATGCTTTTTCAGACCTAGGCCAGCTGGCCTTGGTGAGATCCCAATAGAACATCCCCATTGTCTTAGTGTGTGGGTGCACCCCTCGTGGTCCTGAGTTCCTTGCTCGTGCTCCGTCTCCTTCTGCTCCTGATTTGGACCTTGAGATTTCTGTCCGGTGCTCCCGTGTGTGTCTCTGTCTCTATAGGCAGTTTGAATGCTCACCTTACGAGACCTGGATAGAGGTGGGCAGTCCTTGGGCTTCCCACAGGTCAGGGAACCCTGATTGCTCTTCGAGCAGATGAGGGAGGGGGACTTGATCGGGGGAGGGGAGGGAAATGGGAAGCGGTTGTGGGGACGAGGCAGAAATCCTTAATAAATAAATAAATTTAAAAAATAAAAAAAAAATGAAAAAAAAAACTTTGCAAACACCTCTTTTGAATAGGTAGTGCCATTTGGCCCCTTGGATCTTTCCTTTGCAGAGAGTTAAGCTGTTGAAAAGAGGATGAAACCTTTCTGCTGTTTGATCTGGAAACTGGGAGCTTAGCTTCTACATTGTTTTTTGTCTTCCTCACAGAGCATTCCAGGTTAGCCTGTGCCAATTTCTTCAAGGGGAGATTTGGTTTTTATCTATCAACGATCTTTAATATTCTTAGTGGACTTTCATTCTAATAAATAGGAGAATGTTAACACAATCATTTGAATGAGAATAAAGACATAGGGATAATAAATCCTGGCTTGCTCATTTTAAACAAAAATATTAGATTGCAAATGAAGATCTTCTGTAAGCTTGATATATGCATACTGCATTATAAAGATCTGATAGCAAGTCCAAATAGAACAGTCTTCTCCAAAGACTTTATTTGTTTAGAAAGCAAAAGCCATAATACATTGTTCTGTATTGTCTGTGGCAGCTAAACAGATGATTTAAATGAATCCTGAAACAGGCCTTTTCTACTAATTTCAGAAATAGATAGCATGTCTTAAGCAATTCATTTAAAGGCATTTTTCTTTAAGCTGATGGCAGAGAGTAGGAGGGACACTTGTTTCAAAATACGTTGAACATTTCCTCAATATTTATCCTCACCACTATGACAATAGGACATCGTTTCCATAATGATAATGGCTTTTCCAACTAGAATCAATAGAAGGTTTCTCCAGTTCTCCAAAGACTATCACAAATTTTTTTAAAAAATGTGTATAATCTAAGGAAGTAAAACTTTACTTTAAGGATTTTGTAAAACTCACAAAATATTATGTCACCTATGTACATGCAAACTTGTACTAGAGTCAAAGAAGCTTAGATTGTCTTTTCTAGTATTTTCCTCTATAATGCTACCTTTGCCATTGTGCTATGTGAGGGTAAAGACACAGAGCAAAACCTCATAATAAAAAAATCTCAGGTCAGCTGATGGAAGAGGTATACGTGGACTTTCACGGCATGCTTTAGAATCATTTTTGAGCATAAATTTCACTACCCACAAGAGAAGTTTACTCATCAATTCCCCTTCTTAACACTAAAGAATTTACTCTAATGGGTATCACATGGTAGCTTAACAGGTCTTGGTTCCATTAGCAAACATTCATTAAAAAGTCTCTTGCTTATTTCCAACACTGATGAAGTGATCTTTGTGAAGTGTTCTGCCTTGGCTGTGTGTTCTTGCAGGCAGTGCAGGCTGTAGTCAGTGGGCTTCTCATGCTTTAGATTCTGTTGTTTATTTCCAGTCTTTTAGACTTTCAGTTCAAGCTCTGCTTCTTTTGTTTTTGATTTTTTTGCTTTGAAAACTAACTACCAGCAGGCATTTTTGTCTATGTATTAGTGCGGAAACTTTAAGATTTTGTGTGTTCCTTCCTATCAGACTTTTGAGACTATGTATGGAGAGTTTATGTGTTGCCCTTGTGACATTCATCTGTTCTCCTTATCTTTTATTTAATGTGATGATCTAATTTCAGTTATTTAGGAAGCTTGAGCAGGACATTCACACATCCCAGAGCTTTCTATAGAAATTTTCCCCTATCCTGGATCATGATACTTTCTAACCATTTTGGATAAAGCAGTTCAACCATAGCTCTTTTCAAACTCTTTACTCAATAAAAGTTTGTATACTTTTCTATGTATAAAGATAGCCCACTAATTGTGTTGGTGATATGGAATGTCCTTCTGTATATGTGTTGCTTTTATTGGTTGATGAAAAAGCTGTTTTGGCCAATGACTTATCAGAGTAAAGCCAGGCAGAAATCCAAACAGAGATATATAGAGAGACTACGCAGAGTCAAGGAGATCCTAGCCAGCCACCAAGGCAAGACATGTAGAAAATGAGGTAAAACCATGGCCACGTGGCAAGCATAGATTAATAGAAATGGGTTAATTGATAATGTAGAAGTTAGCTAGAAATATGCCTGAGCCATTGGCCAAACAGTGTTGCAATTAATATAGCTTTTTTTATGATTATTCGTGTCTTAGTGGCCAGGAAATGAAAGTGCAATCTCCAATTACATGTTTGCTTGATTCTATTTATCTTGCAAGTGACAATCATTTTTTTTCCATCTGTATGAAGGACCAACTAGCTGTTTTAAAAGAGCCACCATTAGACCACAAACAATATATTGTCATGCATAGGTTTCAGCAGGCTTCCCAAAATTTTATTGGCAAATCAGTACCTTTGCACATTTACAGAGCAAATGTGTTTTGAAACAGGGTCCAGAAGACTGTCTATAGAGACATTTTCATGTTTAATCAACCCACTGTTAGAAAAATTTAAAACTATCACTAATTTATGTCATTTTATCAATGTTTTCAAACTTAATTCAGAGCTGAGCACATTATCTCTAGTTCCTGGGGATAAGGCATATGCATTTGAAAACCAAGGGGGAAAATATAGAAAGTATATCTTGCCCCACTACAATTTTATAATCTGGCCAAGCTATTATTTTGAAAGTGTCAAATAAACTGTGCTTACTAGAGTGGATTAAGATAAGCTCACTCAGCTGGGGAGGATAAAGTCTTAAGTTCTGAATACTTGTGCGAGATTTGCTTAACTCAGCATACACAGACATTTGCCCTGAAGCCTCCTTGGTGTCTGACTTTCTGGCCTCCACATTTAGACTAGGTTTGGCTTACTTCCACCAACTCTAAGTATTAAACAGAATCATGATTGCCTTCAATCAGAATAAATAAGGAGATTACTGTGGCACAACACATAAATTGCAGGCTAAGTCCTGTCATAATGATGATTCTCATTCTTCTAACAGATTGGCTTGGGAAAACTTGAAGAATTTGCAAATGTGTCTGCCCGTGTCTGCTGATAGCAAAACAAAATCCGTGCCACCAGTCTAGAGTTACAAATCTCAGCGTCTATAGCTGAAAACACAGGACTCACATTTTGCAAATTTGGATTCAGTTCATTAGAGTAGAATAATAAAAACACGACCAGGAGATGCTTCCTCCTGCTATTTGGAAGAGGTGGATTTGCTGATTCTGCTAAAGAAATACTTGGCAAAGAATTTATTGTTTTCTGCCTTGAGACTCAGAATGCATTTAGAAAATGTAGAAAGTGGATCCTAAAATATAATAGCAGAAGGTCATATGCCAACTGCCATCTCCAAGGGAAATCTGGAAACAAATTTGCCACTTTGAATAAACACTTATTTATGCAGTTCAATCTATCAAAAACACCAAGAGGCCCTGCTTGGTTAAATATTCTAATACAATTACCAAAGTAATGTGATTGGATGACTCTAGCAGACATCAGCTCCTTGGGCAGCATCACTAAAGTTAGCAATTATGCTGGAGATGGGACCACAATGCTGCAAATGAAGCCAGATGTACAGCCGAGGGTGTCTGCAGCCCATCAGGACTTCCTGGGGGAATACTGATTAGACTGTGCAACTGGTAGAACACTTCAGAAATTTACACTTATCCAATATCTTTTAGTAGATTTTCTTATACAATTCACTCCTTCTTCGTCTGAAGGGAATACACATGAACACACACACACTTACACACACAAAATAGAGTTGGGGTACAGGTGTGGTGGTGGTTGCTGGTCAAAGAAATCAGTATTATCATTCCACAAATTATTGTTCCAAAGAATGATAGCTTTATGAAAAGTATCGATACAAAATAATAAGCTTGTCTCTTGTTGTTAGAGGAATGTGGAAATACACTCAAAGCAAACAGTCATAGTTGAAAATGATGATGATGCTTCAGCACACATCCCATCACAAAGCTGCATTTTCTTGTCCCACGTATTTAGGCTAATTGTATAGCTACACTGGACAATAAAATACTGATGCATGATGCATCCATTTCCAGACCACAGATGCAGCTAATTTCAAGTGTTCCCCCATCCCTGCTCTCTGAACAAGTGAATTTGTGAACTGGACTTAAGAAAACCCACAGCTCCTACATAGACAATAGATCACATAACAATGGGGACACAGGGCGATAGTTACCAAGGAGATTGCAGGTAATCACCAACACTCAATTCTCCCTGAATTTATCTCTCTAACCTAGTGCTTATTCTTCTATTCTAGTTGAGCTTCCCCAATAGATCCTTTATGAAGCAGAGGTGCGCTGTCCTGAGAACACTGCCTACCCTATGTATTTTAGATCTCCAAAACAGACAGCAGTTATTTCAAAGCCACTAATTTTCAGGGTCGCCTGTGAGAGTGATAGCAAATAACTCAAAGACTAATCAGTAAGGAAGAAAACACACCAGCCCTGAGGTAGTGTCTTCATGAAGTCTATTCTTTCTTGATTTGAAAACAAATTCCCCTCAATAAAACACACAGATACTATTTTCTCTCAGTCTATGTCCTTAATTTCTTGACTGAAATCTATATGTATAACGTGACTCTGAGCTCGTTAGAGCTCCGGTCCAGTTGTCGTTGTTCATTTGTACTCTGTAGATTTACTTCCTTTTGTGTAGTTTGCTGAAATTCTCCTTAGGAAAAAAATCACTGTTAGCTGTGGCTTCCTTCCTTCACGGTCTGGAAGTCTTGGCTTGTTTCAATCCAAGGGATTAAATGATCTTTTCATAGGAACTATAGAACTTTGTTATGTCAATACTTATTCATATACTGTTGTAGGTGTTGAAAGCAGAGACTGCTTGTTCATTCCCTGGCAGCTCAGACTCAAAAATAACAACATAGAAACTATATTATTTGCAATACTGTTTGTCCAAAGCTTAAGCCTATTTCTAGCTAGCTCTTATACCTTAAATTAATCCATTTCTATTAATCTGTGTATCACTACATGCCTGTGGCTTACTGGGCAAAGTTTCTGTGTATTATGGGGCATAATTTTGGCATCTGTCTCCTCTGAAGACTACATGACTTCTCTTTGACTCAGCCTAATCTATCATCCTCTATCTGCTTGGAATTCCTGCATTGCCCTATTCTGCACTGCAATAGGCCAAAAGTGGATTCTTTATTAACCAATGGTATTCACAACATACACACAGGAATCCCACATTACTTCTCCTTTTCTGTCTAAATAAAAAGGAAGGTTTTAACTTTAACACAGTAGAATTAAATATAACTGCAATAATTACAGTTACAATATTTATATCTACTTTATTTTTTATCATATTGAGGGAAAGCTTTAACTATAACTATTCATTCTTCAACTCCATCAAAGGCCCCAGAAGGATATAATATTACCTAAGGTAACAAGAATTTCATTGTAAGCAACCTCCATAACTCTAGAAATGAGAGACATCTCGCTGCCTGGACAGTTACTCAAAGTTCTTCTGTAACATTGGAGCATCCACCTTTAGCCTACAGGCCCATAGTACCTAGCAGACTTTTCTATGAAGCAGGAAATTTCAAAGACAGTTCCACCTATATTGTCAGTTTGTCTGTCACTTTCTTCTGTGTCCTGCAGAATATCTGGCAGACTCTTTCATGAAGCAAAATCTCTGCCTATCATCCTCTTGAAGTAGATTGGTGCTTCCAGAAGCAGATGTGCTCATTGTCATGAAAAGTCCATTTTAAATGGCATATTCTGTGGCTGTGACTTACTGACAAGGTTCTGGCACATATGACTCCTCTGGAGTCTTCATGGAGAAACCTGATTCAACATGTATAGTAAAATAGTGAATTTTATCCTACACATCATTTACCTGTGCAGATTGCAACCACAATTACACTGTGAGTTAATAGGACCTACCACTGTACCAGTAATGAGACTTTTCTCATCTTCCTTATAAGGTCAGTGTTAAGTACCCTTTGATACATTCAGGTTTCAAAATAAAACTCTGTATAGCAATCATTTCATGATGGTGGGTTTTCATTCCTTTTCTGTATTTTTTCATCATTCATGTGTTCCATGAGTTGTACATGTGGAGGCCAGGAGAAATATGTGTGAGTTTGTGTTCCCCACCTTTTGTATCCCAGGGATGGAACTCAGATCATTAGGAATAGTGTTGTATTATTATGAAAGTATCCATTATGTTCTGAGTCTAGAACTTTTGCTGATGTTTGTAACTTTTGCCAGAGTTTGTAACATCTCAAGTTTCCTTAAAACTATTATTGTTCAGTGTAGCCAGCCTGTTTAACTTGCTTTTAAGTGATCTATTTAAGTGATTTAAGGGTACCAACCACCCTTATTTGTCTTTCATTTCCCATGTAATCAACTTTTAAAACCTGTGTTAATGCATGGCTATAATCTAGCTTTGGAGAGAGTTTTGGAACTAGCTCTTGTAGTCCAGGCTGACTTCAAACTCACAGTGATAATGCCTGCCTCTGCCTCCCAAGTGCTGGGATTATAAGGCATGCACCACCAACACTGGCACATGAATTTAATCTTAAATTGTGTATGTGTCAATGTTTTTGATCCAGAGAAAGCAGTGTGTGTGTGTGTGTGTGTGTGTATGTGTGTGCATGCTATGGTATCAAATGCTGAGAACAAAAAACAGGTTGAAAGCAACTTTATAAAATAAATGTTTATCATAAACTTTGAAAGCAGCTACATTGTTGGGTAACAGCTGTTTTTTAGCGCATCTACTAGGGTCAGTTAGAGTCAGTAAAATTCAATCTCTTGTGAAATTCTGTTAAAGAATTCTCTAAAGTATCCATGATTCTTTCTCCATGTGATACTTTCTATGATGTTCAATAAATACAGAGCAAAGGACTTTTGTTATAGACATAGACACAGGGACACAGATTCAGAATCACACAATAGAAAACTTACAGATAGGCCAGAAACAACAAATTACACAAAGAGAAGGCACAGGGAGACAAGTAAGAGAGATCAAACTTTGGCTCACTCTTGGCTAAACTACTCCAAGAGGGAAGTTCTTTGATTTATTCCCTTAAAGTGACACCCAGGCATAGTGATGAAGCTCTTTATCATTACTTCACCTTACTAAAGTGCTCAGTCATGTGACAAATACCTTCAATCCTCCTGAACGATTGACATCTTATTTTTCCATATATATATATATATATATATATATATATATATATGCATTTAAATTTATGTTTAAAATTTATATTTAAAATTAGTAGTATACATCTGAGTTGTGTCCCTTAGTTCAGCCATTATTTCACAGAGCAAAACTCTTGGCAGGACACTAGAGACATATTCCATGCAGGTGATAGCTATTGATAACCATACTTTTCATTTTAAAAGACCATACCCCGAACCTCAGTAACACTTCCTTCCTCTTGTTTCCCTCCATCTTTGTACCTGATACATCAAGACCCTCTTCTTTTTCATCTCGCCTTTCCTGTCTCTGTCAACCACTCTTGATACTCAAGGGAAAAGAAATCTTCCTAGGGTTAGAACACATTCCTCGGCTGTGTACCTCTTGCAATTGTTCTGTCTTAAAATTTAGGCAGCCATAACTATTTCCTACCCAAGTCCACTACTATTTTATTTTTCTTTAATTTGTTTAAAATACCGATCTAAACAGGCTATCTTACCATGGGAGGAAAAAGAAATCTTGTACCTCTATGCTGTGTTTGGACAGATTCTTTTACATTTTTGTCTCCCAGACCCCCTCTCTGGAGCTTCCTTTCAGTGGCTGTGGCCTCTACTTTAAAAGGTGCCGTTTTAATTCCCTTTCCAACCACCAATGAACACCAGCTCACAGCAATAGTCACTGTGACAAACGGCACTGGGATAGACTCTCATCCTTCTGAGGCTTTTTTTTTTTTTGGCACATGCTGGGCCAAACTCAAGCTGCACCATAGTGAAAATCAGACTCAAATCATTTGAACTTTGACAAACGCATCCTGAGGGTATTTCTGGACCATTTATTTTGATTGAATATTGAATATCTTTTTTGAACCAGTAGCCTTCTTTTATTCTGTATGAGGTAGGCTCCTGACTACAGTTTGCTAAACCATAGCAGCAGGTGTCATGTTAAATTTTCCTCTGCTTAGTTTTCTGACCCAAACCCAGACTGGTTGTTCTTGGAGATTACTTGTATGTCCATAAGCCCATAAAGCTCCTGCAATGATCTAAATCTGTCTTTTCATTTTTCCTCCTTGATATAGGTCAGAATGAATAGCTTCTCATTTGTAATGAGTATCTCCAGACAGTGCCCATATGTTAGGTGTCATCTGATATTTGGAATACAAATTTGTGTTTGTATTTGCATATTTATATAGTTCCAGTTCATTTCATGTGGTAGCAAACTGCATTATATCTTGATGACTGATTTTTGTTTATTTCTAAAATTGGGGATTTTATATCAATGTTGGAAGCAATTCAAGTTACACTACAGTGAAATAATCAAGCCCAAGGAGAATCTCTAAAGGACTTGACTGGCATGTCAATTTCCTGTTCAGTATCTGATCTTGTAAACAAAGCACAGGGTGTGGCTTGGCTGTACCATTTAAAGTCATCATATGGTAGTTATGGATGACAATATTAGGTAGGCTATATATATTAAAATCTCATACATTTCTCCATTTACAGAAAGTAGAAAATACCAAAAACTTAAGGAAATTTTAAATTTTTATATACTTGTCACATATTAAGGATAAAGTGTTCACTTTAAATAGTATAATCTGCCATTTTATTAGATAGTTTGGATTAAAATAGAAACCCAATGAATATCTGTGGAGTGATTAAACAAATGCATTAGATGACCATAAAGTCATCTAATACCAAAAGAGCATGATCTATCATAGAGAATGCAATCCCCTCTTGTTAAACATCTAAACATCTAAATCTAATGATTTCTTATAAATAACTTTGGCATATAAGCTTTCTGTTTCTTTGATGGTTTTCTTAGACTTAAATTTACTTTTTTTAATAAACAAAACCTTGGTAAATATTGTCAATGATTAAACCTAATTCATCCATTGAAGAAATCATGAACTAAGATTTTTCTCATAGAAGTTAAAGCATCTTAAATGGCATATTTCATCACTCTTTTTGTGCTAATTTGTCTTCTTTCACCTCCATTTTAAATTCAACTAAATGAAAACTATCAATTTATTCTCTTTCCATCCAATATTATTTGGGCATATATGTTCTCATATAATAACTAAACATAGAGCTGGGTGGGATGGGGGTAAGGGGAGAAGGGGAGAGAAAAGTGAGAAGAGGAGGATGGGGGAACTTGGGGAAACGGGATGATTGGGGATAAAAAAAGGTTGGATAGAGGAGCAGGGAATCACATAACTTAATTAAGGAAACCACCTTAGGGTTGGTAAGAGACTTGAACCTACAGTGGCTCCCAGGTGCCCAGGGCAATGTCCCCAGGAACCTTGGGCAGCTGAGGATAGGAAACTTGAAATGACCTATCCTATAGCCATACTGATGAATATCTTGCATATCATCATAGAACCTTCATCTAGCGATGGATGGAGATAGAGACTGAGACCCACACTGGAGCACTGGACTGAGCTCCCAAGGTCCCAATGAGGTGCAGAAGGAGGGAGAACATGAGCAAAGAAGTCGGGACCACGAGGGGTGCACAGTGGAGCTGATCTACTGGGAGCTCACCAAGGCCAGCTGGACTGTGACTGAAAAAGCATGGGATAAAACCGGACTCTCTAAACGTGGCAAACAATGAGGGCTGATGAGAAGCCAAGGACAATGGCACTGGGTTTTGTTCTTACTTCATTTTCTGGCTTTGTGGGAGCCTAGCCAGTTTGGATGTTCACCTTCCTAGACCTGGATGGAGCGGGGAGGACCTTGGACATTCCACAGGGCAGGGAATCCTGACTGCTCTATGGACTGGAGAGGGAGGGGGAGAGGAGTGGGGGGAGGGGGAGAGGGCGGGAGGAGGGGGAGGGAAATTGGAGGCTGGGAGGAGGAGGAAATTTTTTTTTCAATAAAAAAAAAACATAGAGCTGATGTATTGAAATCTTTATTGGTTCTATTTAAAACTTATTTAGTTAGTGCTATTCATCATAAAATAATTCTTAATTAAAATTACAATGTATAATTCATCAGTTTATTTGCATGAAAAATCAATAATTCGTTGTAGATTTTACAGGACTCAGTTATGTTTTAGATATGTCAAGCTAAAGCTTAGCTTCTGGGTGTACTTAAGTGTATCCTTGTATGACAGATGCGGTAGCCATAATAGTAGTGATTTTGTAGTTTTCAAGCCATAATAGTAGAAGTATTGCAGTTCTCAAGTGACGCATATTATAATGTGCTTCATCAGAAATTATTTTAGTTTTTTAATAAGTGAACCATTACCATTCATATAGCCTTGCTCAGTAACTCTGTTTGCATGCTATCTCCTGAGAACTTGCTGGAAAAAACGCTATGGTTTTACATAGTTTTGTTTTTCATTAAAACACAATGAACTATGATTAACTGATTTTTCTCTGCTTTATGCCAGATATTGGCCAAGGGGTTTATTTATAAACTTTGTCACTTTCACTTCTTCATTTTTCATAAATAAACTCTAAGACCAATATGGTTTTAGAAACAGCAACTCAAAATCAAGGACATGTAGTTGCTAACAAAATGTCACATAATTTTAAATGTTGGGGCCAACATTTTATCATTATTGTGTGTCACTCTTTTCTTTATTTGTACCCAACTTATAATAATATAATAAGTATTTTGGTATCTCCTAGAACCCCTGAACTGTTTTATTCATATATACAAAATAGTAAATTCTATTTCATAGAAATTATTTTATCCTCTTATTTAGCAACATATTTATTTCTTCATAAGTAAAAAATTACAGTTTAACAGTTTTTAAAATTAAATACCTTACAGACAGACAGTAACACACACACACACACACAAACACACACAGGTGTGGGGGAGACTCTTTATATGTATTCAGTGTTATTGCAGACTAAAATTTTGTACTCCTTGCCTTGGAACAAGTGTTGAAATATTGGCTTGACTTTATGACTAAGTCAGTTTTGCATGTTATAGTTTAAAGATGGCTGCAGATATGATACAGTACATAACCTTTCAATCAGTAGAGTGCAAAACAATAATAAGAAACCTGAATCAACACAATAGTGTGCAGAAAATTAGAGATAGAAAATAGAAAGGAAGGGAAATCAGAAGGACAATAAGGTTTCTAGAATTCAAATCAGTCTAAGACAGAAAAGAAGATAAAAATTGTTCTTATGTCCAATAGGTTATGTACTGAGGAGCTTGGGAGAACAACTGAATTTTTGGAAAATCATAAAATCACCTTGATTGTAGCAGAACAGCAGGTGGGGATAATCATTGATGAGAACTCCAAGAATCTGTCATGTGCAGAACTCTGGTAAAATTTCTATAATTTTTCCTTTTGACAAAGCCACTATTGCCTCAATTTAGAGAGTTCCACCAATGCATTGCCTTGTCCTTTGCTTCCCAAGCTTCTCACGGTGTTATGTATTAGTCTAACATCTACCTTCAATGCTAACTTCTAGGCCTGCCAAGGCAGAGACTCTTCCTGTTTGTTTTGTTGCCAATGCAGCCATGAGATCCAAAGAAGGCATTGATAAGCGATTTCTGAATCGAATTCTGAAAAGAATGTAACTAACTTGATCAGGTCTAGGAATACAAGCCATCCAAACTCTCTGTCTTGGTTGTGCCTGAGAACCTGCTTATTAGAGCGGTAGAGTCCACTGCACTTGGAAGTGGACTTTCTGGAAATGTGTCTGCAATTTTAATTAGAGCTTGCCCCCTATTAGGTATGCAACATTTAGCACATTTGTCAAAAGGAGATAAATTGAGTATGTAGCTTTAAGAAGCAAGCAGGAAAGTGTGCAGTTCTGCTGTCAGAATGGTAGTGGAAAGTTGGGTTCCTGGGGTTTTCTTTTTGCTCAGAATTAGCTCCATAGTGCCTTTCAGGGTTTGTAATTCTGTTTGTAAAGTTTGTTTAACACCTATACTTCCTTAAGGCAAGGATGATATCCTCAGAGATCTGCATATTTAGTTTTTAAAACCTTAACAGTGTTGCTGTTCTTCTGCCTAGCCCTGGAAAACACACATATTTCCTTGAAAAATGAGACACAGACACCATTCACTTGTAATTGCCTTTTTGTTTGGGAGTATGCAAGAGTGGTATTAGATTAGAGTCGACTTTGGGGGTGTGTTTTAATTCCCTTCCAGAGTGTTGTCATGAGTTTATATCAGATGCTCTCTCCAGTGCAGAACAAGAAAGACTCTCACAAAAGTAACAGTATGAAAAACTGAGTGTTAGTTTTCCAAAGTAAACACTGTTCTGAAATTGATATGTCAGGGTTTCAAACTTGTCAACTATTCTTTTTTTGGACAGGGCTTTTCACTGATCAAAGAGTGCTTTTATACAGGAAAAAGATATGGCTACATCAAATTTATCATATGTAGACAATTGTGAAATTTAAACGGTCCCAAACTTGAATAAAATGTTTGAATCACAGAATTTATTAAATAAAGAACATACAGAAAATAAACAGAACAACTATCTCCACTTTTTTATGAGAGAGAAGAGGGAGGTAATTTTTAAAGAAATGCATTGTGTAAACAGATTTAGGTTCAGAGCTGTTTGTATTTAAGAACATAAAATTTAACCATAGAAATAAAATTCTATAGCCCAGCATTTCTTAATTACTAAAGGATATTAGCTTTTGCTCAGTACTGTTCTGCTTATTAATGCCATCATTATATATTTCAGAATATTTTTTAATTACTGCATTAATCTTACGTGGTTTGTTTTGATAATTCGTTTGGTTGGTCCTGGCTGTAATAGCTTATTATTATTGTGGAAGAGAGAATTCAGAGGAAGAAGTGATGGTAGGCAGAGAGGTTTTTGGTCTCTGAATCCATCAGCATTGCTGGGCATTTGTGTTGTTTAAACCTGAAAAGGAAATCAAGGGAATCTCTATTCCTTTCTTTCCTCATAAAAGAATGTTGGGCCAAAAGGCAAACCCACATGTCATTCAGCTCCCCTTCATCCCATTCCACTTGTTTGCCTATATGAGGAACTGAGCTCATGTCAATTTGCGTGTAAGTTAATACAGAATATTAGATGGACGATGTCAAGGGAAAAATCAGTGTTGAGTGATGTTTTACTTGTTTTTTGTTTTTTGGAAGCCCACCACCCAGCTCCCAAATAAATCACATAAATCACACACACAGAGGCTTATTCTTAGTTATAAATGCCCAGGCTTAGCTTGGCTTGTTTCATGCCAGCTTTTCTTATGTTATCCTGACTACCTTTTGCCTCTGGACTTTTATCTTTCTTTGTATCTGAATACCTTTCTTTACTTCTTTCTTTATGGCTTGCTGTGCAGCTGGGTGGCTGGCCCCTGACATCCTCCTCTCTTTATTCCCTTGTTGTTCCCTTCTTTTATGTATTTCCTCTATTTACACACTCTGCCTGCCAGCCCTGCCTATCTATCCTTGCTACTGCCTCACTACTGGCCATTCATCTCTTTATTAGGACCATCAGGTGTTTTAGACAGGCACAGTAAGTAACACAGCTTCTCAGAGGTAAATAAATGCAGCGTAAACAAAAGTGACACACCTG
Organism: Microtus oregoni; assembly: GCF_018167655.1. Lineage (NCBI taxonomy): Eukaryota > Metazoa > Chordata > Mammalia > Rodentia > Cricetidae > Microtus > Microtus oregoni. The sequence goes on from NW_024543070.1 coordinate 6,401,586, forward strand.
AAGATAATATTCTCCAACAAATGATAGCTTTAGGGACCTGTATTTTGGGAACATAGTTCTCAGTGTTTAAATTTTTTTTTCATAATGTTGTATGTTAAAACCATTTAAGGTTACCTAAAAACCCAAAAGAAATGGTATAAAAAAAAAGCATCATTTAAACATGGTAGATTTAAATGGACAAGGAGTATTTTATTCTAGACTGCACTGGTTTTGTTAGCACTATTGTCATTGAAAGAGACTGATTTCAATGCCTCTAAAAGCTGGAGCTGGTGACTTTAGAATGGTGGAGCAGGGGGCAGAGTGAAAAGTATTGAAGGAGGCTGAAGACACTTGTTGAAACTGCTAGACCACCAGTGTGTACTAATTGGTAGTTAGGAAAGTTGAGCTTTTGTTCTCCCGTGGACTCTAGGGTCAGAGGCACTTTCTGTCTTGATGACTTATCGGTCTTGATGACTGTGTTTCAAAAAGATGTCATCTATTTCCAAAAGATGGACCAAGAAGTAAAAAAAAAAAAAAAGTATGCACACATACTCACACACCTAAATTAGGCTATTACATGTAGGAATAAACATATCTAAAATTTTAGCCAGCCAGCAAAGTATTAAGAGTATCTTAGTCAGTGAACAAGGTAGGCACAGATTGTACAGTCATTCACAAAGGTTTACAGGTTAAATGAGTCTTTGAGTGTCTAATTATTTCCTCAGGAATTTATAAGACTTTATCAAGTCTAGTAGAATCTTCACAGACATCCAACTAAAAACACTTTTACTTTTCCAAACAAAATATTATAATATTTATTGTAAACTCATCTGTTACTGATGGAGGAAGGTCATTGGTTAATTATAATAAAGAAACTACTTGGTCTCATAGGTTAAAACATAGGTGGGTGGAATAAACAGAACAGAATGCTGGGAGGAAGAGGAAGTGAGCTCAGACTCGACAGCTCTGCTCTCTGGAGCAGAGACCCCATGCTCCCCTCTCCAGGGCAGAAGCACACAATGAAGCAAGCTGCCAGGTCAGACATGCTGAATCTTTCCCGGTAAGAACTGGAACTACACAGTTTATTAGAGATGGGTTGATGGGGATATCAGAATTAGCCAGTAGGGCTAGAGCTAATGGGCCAAGCAGAATGGGCCAAGCAGAATGGGCCAAGCAGTGTTTAAAAGAATACAGTGTCCGTGTAATTATTTTGGGGCATAAGCTAGCAGGCAGCCGGGGTGCTGGGGACGAAGCCCCGCAGCTCATATTAAAACAGAATGGGGCCCAGACGTGTGGACAACCAAATCCACTGAAAGCCTGAGAAAGCTTGGGAAAGAATAAAGCATGTTTTCTTGGTAGCAGCGATTTCTCTGGTCTGCTCTGCTTGCTAGAAGCAAGCAAGCGCTCTCATCTAAGAGAGGCTTCCTGACTCAGCTTTAGCTGCAAAACTCTGCAGCTCTTAAGAGGTCCTGCCATGAAACACTTAAATGGTGTTGACGAAAAGCTGAATGCATGCTTTTCGGTTTTCAGCCATAGCAGGAAAAAAGCTGCACCATTTAAAAATGCCGGCTTTCTGGGCTGTCCTGCCAGGGCAAACTCTGACTCTTTTACGCAGGCGGTTCGTGCGGTTTGCTGAAGCTTGCTTGCTGGCAGGGACCTTGAAATGCCGTAGAGTTGTGGCAGTAAACATGGCTACAGCCTGTACCTCAGCCGTGAGGCTGGAAAGCTAAAGAATGGGCTGGATCTAGCTGCCAAAGCCACAGCTTTAATCCCACCCATATTGCTCAGTAATTTAAATGCTCGTGTGGTCAGAAAAAGAGAGAGAGATATACAGTAAAGAGAGATTCAAAAAAATTTTTTAAATGATTTAGAGCATGTTAAAAATATATGCAGACTAAAAGTTGAAGTTCTTAAAGTAAAAAACAAAAAAAAAGAAGGAAGAGAGTAGTTGGGTGTGGTAGTACACACCTTTAATCCCAACACTTGGGAGGCAGAGGGAGATTGATCTCTGTGACTTCAAGGTGTGGTAGCACACACCTTTAATCCCAGTGCCTAGAAGGCAGAGACAAACAGATCTATGTGAGTTCAAGGTGTAGTAGCATACACCTTTAATCCCAATGCCTGGGAGGCAGAGACAGGTGGATCTCTGAGAGTTCAAGGACAACCTGGTCTACAGAGTTATTCCAGGTCAAAGATACAGAGAACCTGTCTCATAAAGCAAAAAATAAAAGTAAAAATAAACAAAACAGAGGTTAAAATAAAGCGCACAAAGATGGGAAATACACAGAGAATTTTGATACTGTATGCTATTATGCTCTCTTTGAATTGTTTGAATGTTGAGGAAAGAGCTACAGCTGCTAAAGAATATTTGTTTATAAATGCTGCTGAACTAATCCAACATAGATAGTTTGAAAATGCCTTGACTGTGAAATTTGGATCTAAGGACATGATGCTTTGGAAAGGAGTTTCTTATTTTGTTTTCACAGAGGATGAGACGCTGTTCATTTCTTCTATTCTGATATGGTATGATGGACCACACCCTCCTGAAGGGTTGCTGTAAACATCTTCAGAAAATTGCTTCGCTCAACTGCCAACTGAGATGAAACTAGCACACAGGTTATACCATGAAAGACCTAATTAACGATGCCCCCATTCAGCAGGAAGCAGTTTGGAGAGAAAAAACTGTGCCCATGTTCCCAAATATGGTTTATAAATGTTCTTTTACATTTAAAGGGGGATATGATATAGATATGAATAATTTGCATTAGTATAGATATTGCTTTATTGATAGAGATTTAAGGTCAATTTTGTTATATGTATAAGTGTTTCTGATTTTGATTAAGGTATTGTGATTGTGTAGTACATTTAAAAATGTGATGTATATAGGTGGTTAATAGATAATAATAATAGTCAAGTTTGTAGTCATGTTAGTTAGATTTTCTAGATGTACATAGATATATTTTAGATAGACATTCTTCATATCTTTCAAAGATTACAGAATAGGACATTTAATGTTTTAATAACTGAGGACTTTTCATGACAATGAGACACTCTGCTCCTGGCAGCACCAATCTATTTCAAGAGGAAGATGGGCATCGAAGAGGCTCGTTATGGAGTTTGATAGCCATTTGGGCAAGAAACTGCTCTTGCCTGGACTATTGCATAAACTGGACACAGAGAACCCGCAGAGAGAGGACTACTGAACTTGCCTAAAGGTGAGATGATCTTTCGGGGTTCCTGGTTCATGAAAGAGTCTGCAAGACATTCTTCAGGACAAGCAGATAGTGACTGCCTTTAAAACTTCCTGCTTCATGGAAATGTCGGCTGTAAACTATGGGCCTGTAGGCTGAAGATGGATACCCCAACGGTACAGAGAAACTTTGGATGACTGTCCAGGCAGCGAGATGTCTCTGTCATTTCTAGAGTTTTGGATTTCTTGTTTGCTTGGGTAATATTATATTCTTCTGGAGTCTCTGATGGTGTTGAAGAATAGATAAATAGTTATAGTTTTCCATTGTTATGATAAAAGATAAAATAGATATAAATATTGTAACTGTAATTCTTGCTTGATAACTTTTGTTATATGTAATTTTGCTATGTTAATGTTAAAACCTTCCTTTTTTTGTTTAAACAGAAAAAGTGGAAATGATGGAGGAATGTCATTGGTTAATTATAATAAAGAAACTGCTTGGTCTCATAGGTTAAAACATAGGTGGGTGGAGTAAACAGAACAGAATGCTGGGAGGAAGAGGAAGTGAGCTCAGACTCGACAGCTCTGCTCTCTGGAGCAGAGACCCCATGCTCCCCTCTCCAGGGCAGACGCACACAATGAAGCAAGCCACCAGGTCAGACATGCTGAATCTTTCCCGGTAAGAACTGGAACTACACAGTTTGTTAGAGATGGGTTGATGGGGATATCAGAATTAGCCAGTAGGGCTAGAGCTAATGGGCCAAACAGAATGGGCCAAGCAGTGTTTAAAAGAATACAGTGTCCGTGTAATTATTTTGGGGCATAAGCTAGCAGGCAGCCGGGGTGCTGGGGACGCAGCCCCGCAGCTCATATTAGAACATGTTACAGTTTCGTAGGAGATTTAAATATTTTATCCTGCATGGAAGCTCTTTAAGAGGCAGGCAATTAACAACTCAAGAAGCTTCATGAAGTCCCTGAAACTGACCAGATTCCCGCTGCCCCTATTTTCCAGACTAAGCAATAAAATCATCCTTCTGAGGAAAAAGAAAGTTGTGATTCAAAGAAGACTCTCTGAGGAAGAAAAATTGTAAAGAAGACTCTGAGGCAAAACCAGCTTCTTGGAAGAAGCAGAAAATTTCTAAACTCCCAGGAAAGAGATTTATACCAACTGAGGCACCTAGAAAGAACAGGCTACAACCCGTTGAGCTGTCTGTAAGCTATGCACTGTGCTCCATGTTACCAACTTTCTGAGGCATGAACTTTAGTACCTCAGTAACGCAGCTGTATTTGAGTCATTTCTGATCATTTAAGTAACCCCTCACCTGTATTCTTGTAAGTAACCACAATAAAACTCATGGTTTCACCAAGGTGGACTTTGATGGTACTTGTACTTGGATCTGTTGTGTGTCCCTGTCCAGGGTTAATAGATGTAAGAGTTGTGTCTTCCCAGGAAAAGATTTTGAATACAACACTTCTTTAAGTTTTTTCACTTCCTGATTCTCAAGCATATATTAAATCAATTATATGCTATAATTTCATATTTTAGGATATACATAGTACATTGTACATAGTAATTTTGAATGATACATAGTGATGCATACAAATATAAAATTCAGCTTAATAGGATTAGTATATTTCTTTGACCATGAGACATCCTCTTATAAACATTTGGCTCTAGTAGTTGCACTTGAGCTGAATTCCTCAGAATTCCACACACACAGGTACCATTTTCTCCCTCCCTCTCTTTGTATTTTTTGTTCTCCCTTTCTTCCTTTATTCTCTTCTCTCCACCACTCCTTTCTTCTCCTTGTGTTCCATTGTTGTGTTCTCACACCTAGATTAAATCACCAGAGGTATTTTTGTTAAGTTATGTTTTGTTTTTTCTTTATAGGTGAAAATCTCTTGTTAAAGAAAATTTTATTTTTTTATGAGAATTTAGATACAGAACCAAGTTTAATATTTATGAAATTTAGAAATTAACAACAATATTTTGAATGGAATCTGAAGTTTGAGTTGGGGAAGAGTAAAAAAAATAAGGTGAGAATCATTAAACCGGGCAAGTGTATGTGAAACTTTGATGCCTGTGGGCTACACCAGATTTTCCTGATTTAATGCATTAACTATGAACCCTAGGGCATTTGGGCTCTCTAAAAACTCAGAGGAGGAGGCAAGAAACAGACCTATTAGTCTAGATACTTAAGAATTGTTTTAATAAATAGAGGTTTCTAAGCTGCTCACCAAAGTAGTGATTGTTACATGTCTGCTCCGGGATGTTAATTCACTGCGTTTGCCCATTAATGACCACTGCAGTTTGCTGAAGGCACAGCAATTCGTGATCATTCAAGTGCTCTTCCGTTAGCTTCCTTCTGCAGCTCACTGCATTATTCCATTCCAGGCAGAACTGATGATACATGTCTACTATTACTCGGGTGCTTTCTTCCTGAAGATTCCTCTGTCTTCTTCTACGTGGATGGATCCATCTCCTCTAGCCTCGTTCTTTAGAGGAACAACAGATCTATCCTTCCCTTGTAGGAGCTAAAGCCTATGATGGTAAATCTTATTTCCCAGAAGTGCTTGGATGAAATAAACAAAGTCTAGGGCAGTGGTTTTCAACCTGTGAGTCACAACCCTTTTGGGGGTTGAACGACCCTTCCACAGGGGTCAGGTATTATATATCCTGCATGTCAGATATGTACATTGTGATTTATAGCAGCAGCACAATAATAATAATACAAAATAGCAACAAAATAAATTTATGGCTGGGAGTCACCATGACATGCGGTGCTGTTTTAAAGGATCACAGAATTAAGACGGTGGGGAACCCATGGTCTAAACTTTGTTTCCTTTTTCTTCTTTCTAATGGTAACAAGTGAGGAAGAAAATAATTAAACAGTGTCTATATAAGCTTGAAAGCCTGAAGTACTCCTTCTCTGAAATGTGGTCCATGCATTTCCTTTATTTTCATTTCTCTTGAGAACTAGAGCCAAATCTATTTCCTGCATATGTGTGTCTGTGTTGTATATAGAGGATATATTCTTCAATTATACCCTATGGCAGGATCCTCTTAAATTCCGTTTTTCATGCTCATTATATTTATTTTATCATGTTTTATTCAGGTGGAGAAGTCAGTATGCCAATATGAACATGTAATTTAAATAAAAGAAGCAAGTAGTTTGTTTTAAAAGGACATCAAAGTACAAGTTTTGTATCATTCTATTTTACACCTTGTCTCATATTATTTTTAGTGTTCTCAGATTGAGGGGTCATATCCAAACTCTCATAACTGCCATGTAGTAGAGGATCAATCTCCGCATACTCATCGGGCTCATGACCCTTGCACTAATCTGTTTGAGGATATCCCTACATGTATGTTTTAATTTCCCCCACCTTTTTGCTCAATACCCAGTGCCTAATCTCATGTTTTGTTTTTCTAATGAGATATGGGATTCTCAACAACCTAATTATGCTAACTCTAAAAATGATTTTCACAGAGATCAAGTTTTATACACAAAGAGTTTTTGAGGAAGTCTAATTGATCACAATCTGATGTGTTTCAAGTTATGATTCTGAGTCAGTAAAACTTCCAATTTTATAAACATTTCCTCAAAGCTGTCTTCATTCCTTTTACCCTTGAAGACCATTCTTTGTGATTTTATGGTTTTACTATGGAAAGAAATGAAGTGATAGTGCTGGGAAAGAACTCCATTTAAATTGTCTGCTTCATAATTTGACTATAGTTTGAAAAATTGTGGTATCTCTTTCTGGGTTGATCATATGTAGAAAATGAAAGTATTTTCAAAGGACTAGGTGCTTTATGAAGAGTTTCCATACTTTATCAAAGATACTATGCAAGAAATTTCATTTATTTACTATTCTTTTTAAGATACGATCTCACTCTGTCACCAACTGTGTCTGGAATCCATCTAGTAGCTCAGGCTTATTATAAATTTACTTCATTCATCCTCCTGCCCTAGCATCCCAACTGTTGTTATTATACATGCAAGCTACCACACATGTGGAAACACTTTACTTAACATTCTTTTAATTTTATATTCCTTTGTCTCCAATAGCATAATTTATGGTATATACTTATATCCTCAAAATAACTACAATTACATAATACATGTATATGTTCCTGTTTTGTTTAACATGCGACATATGTGCACACATTCTTACATTCTTGGTACTTTTGTAATGTGCAGAAACAGTTCTTACACATAGAGAGAAGACCCACTTGCTGTCTCTTCTTACCTATGTGCCTCGTGTGCATGCTCTTCACACAAGAAAACTATTTCTAAACATAACTTCTTCCTTTGCTCATTCCCATTGCATATTTATTTTGTGGTTTCTGTATCAGGCTGTAGAAGCTGTTAGGAGCAAGGACACTTCAAGTTTCAATGACTTACCACCTATATAGTATCAGACACTGTGGTATGCTTCTCTCAGGTCACGTGCTGGAACAAGAAATTATGTATTCTATAGAGTGGGTTATTCCAGACCAAGCTACCAGTGGTTTTTTAATTCTGCTATGTTAGTACTCAGAAGAAACGAAAGAAAACAGAGAACATTTCTCAAGGGAACTTCTTCTCTTCTTTCTCTTTTAAGTGGTTCTTCTTTAAGGGCAAAGTTGAGAAAGATCGTCAGTGATCTGTGACCTCAGAGGCAGGATGATTTTCAAGTTATTTGAGTCTTACCTTGAAGCATGTGATATTGTTCGACTCTTCTGAAGAAGCTAAACCCAACACATGTGGTAGCAATAGAGCTTATCCTCGTCAAGAAGAATTATTAAAGTTTCTCAGTTGGTATATGCTAACTAGTTGGTCAAGTTGATGCTTCTTTCTGTCCATTTCGCTTGTCAGATTGTTGAAGGAGGCGTTTGCTGTGTTCAATCAATTTGTTGACTATTTATCAGTGCCTCGTTTAGTTTTAAGGTGGCAAAATTATATTAGAGTTTTTAATTATCTCATTAGGAAGAAGTACATTAGGATGCAAATTAATTGTGGCTGGGATTTGGCTCATCAGTAAAATCTGTTTAGGGACATAAATATTGTTTGGTTATGATTTGGCAGAAGCATGAATTTTACATTAACTTAGAAAATGTTATTCCATCACCATGTGTTAAAGATTTTAAACGCTTAATGTCAAAATTCAGTGTCCTTTTACTCAGTTCAATGTTTTGTTGTCAATTATTTATTACTGACCTAACACGTAAAATTTAAGATTTCATGTAGGTGTAAAACACAGGACATAAATAGAAAAGTAGATTAGGAACAGGTCTCCATTATTTTCCTATTTTTGGTTAAAACACAATGAAAAAAACCTATTTTTTTTTAAAAAAAGGGGGGGAGGTTTAATTTGGGCTGCTGATTTCAGAGAGCCATAGTCCATCGTGGCAGAGCAAAGGTATGGTAGCAGGAAGAGCTGAGAGCTGATCTGAAAGCCGGAGGCAGAAAGAGACAGCATGGAATGGTGTGGGCTTTGAAACCTCAAAACCCCCAGGGACAAAATTTTAACAACACCATGTCTCTTAAACCTTTCTAAACAGAACCACCAGTTGAGAGCTAAGTTTTCAAACACAAAATCCTATTGGTGGCATCCTCATTCAATCCACCACAGAATTGGGTACGTTTGAATGCTTGAAATAAAATTGCTAAGAACCTTTGAACGAAGAATTGGGACAAGAAGTATTGTTCCAACTTTTTAGCCGCCTGTAGAGAACAAGTTGTTGGGACAGTATCCAAACACAGGAAACCCTCAATATATATAAAATGTATGGTCCATATGCACATTCAAATAAAGAAAAACATATTAGTTGGACAGGTGTAATTAATTGGTGAATCAGAAAGTTCTTTAATGGTACACATGATAACCATAACCTTTGTAGGGCACTCTGTGTTAGTAGAGGTGGTATTGCTTAAAATAATGATAACCTGATAAATATTCAGAAATAAAATCAGGTGCCTCAAACTGCATGAAATAAATAGGAAATGTGATAGTTAAGAGAAGCTGAAAATTATTTTAAATTCAGATTCAAGAATAATAATAAAAACAGGAAAATTAATAGCAAAGTACATTGACTAAGTGTATTTCAGCTCATTGAAAACAAATACTACTTATTCTTTTGTAAAGTTAGAAAAATATACCTTTAAATTTGAAGTCAGTTTATAAATATTTTTACTTAGTGGGAGACACTTAAAAGTAACCCTATAATCCAATAATTGATTAATGTCAGGATTCAAAATAATAGGGACTCTTGGTTGTTATTATGAAATTATTAGGAAACAGATAACAATTTTAAGTGGGACAATATGATAGGAAAACAATATCTTCTAAAGAAATTTCTATCTTTATATCGGAATACAGTGAATAGAGTACATAATAAAGGAGAATTAGAGCTCTGAGTGGAATATAAGATTATTAATGGGCTACCTTTATAATACAAAGATTATCTTGATAATCTAGTTGATTCCAATGCTATTGTGGACATCAATAGGATGTAGGAGACAGCAAACATTTTAGTAACAAAGTGAAACCAGACTGAAAAGGTAAGGAAGTTAGGTTAGGTAAAGCATCTCTTCCCGATATTAAGAAAAAAAGTCAAGCAATTTGTTTTATAAGCAAAATAATACTCTTACCCTTTTCTAAGAAGATCCATTTCCAAAATCATAAGTATGTTAGTTTGGGCTTTCACAAATATAATTAAACAAATTCTCTCCTGAAGCTATCAGATAGAAGTCTATACTGGCTATCAGCCTGATTTTAACTTTGTAAGTCTCTGAACTGAACATACTAAGTCCAGGTAGATTTTTAAAGTATACAATTACAAGATGTATTTGTGAAGTTTGAGAGACTTAATTAAATTGCTATGGTAACAGTAGCAAATGAATACATTTGACAAAATAAATTTGCTACTTTAAACTTGACAGATGTTTTCATGAGACCAGAGATGATATTAATATGTCTGAACTGCATGTGCATATGGAAGATCTATATTCAGAAATTGTTTTCCATGAAAACGTGTTAGTGTGAGAAACTTCTTAACAACTGATCGGTCTGGAAAACCCTAGAAACACCCGCCACCCACACACACACAGTGTCAGCTCCTGTCATTCATATCTGTGGCTCACCAATAATAGATAAGATCCTATTGCTGAAGAAACCGCACATGTTGGTTGCCTGATATAAAGAAAGTAAGCTATAAATTATATTGGAAGCTTCACCTCCACTGGCTAGGTTTTATATTTTTCAGGTGGTACTTTGGAGGCTGCTGGAAAAGAAAAAATATCAATAATTTAAGCCATCTTGAACTCTGAGTTAAAAGACCAACCTGCCAAGCAGGTGGTACCCACGGGCACAATAGTGGCACTACAGTTATGGAGGAAACAATGGCTCACTGATTTGATTCAAGTGTTAGTGCTTGAACAAAACAAAGGAACAAACAAAATAAAGGACTATATGTTTTAATGGAGTACTGAATGCTATTGTTTGACCATATTGGTAGTGTCAAACTACTTTCTAAATATCAAAGATTATAAACCTAGAAAAATACCATACTCTTCTTTAACCAGAAAAAACCACTCTTCCTAGTGAACGTAGTAAATTCAATCATGCTGCGCAAAGTGCTGAGAATGAGTTATGGAAGAGTGTCCATTGCTAAAAGATCTTTATTTGCATTATGTTCTCTAATGCTCTCTACATCTCAGGGAACATTGATGGAGTAGATTTTGAAAGAAAGATTGGGAGAAAGGCTGAGATGCTAGTTTTAGGACCTTTGCAATTACAACTTCAAAGCAGTTATAGATGGCTGCACAGAGACTTCATAAGAATGATTCTGTCACAGTCAACCATAGATGCAGGAAGATATCAAGGGCTCACTGACTTCCTCTTAAAGGTTCAGGAGGAGGAGGAGTCTTTACTTTTGTTTGTATACTCACTGGTGACACCAGCAGGCTCCATGATTGGTTGCAACTCAGTGTTTCCACAGATGTCCCGTATTAAACTAAATAGGTAACAAAATAAGACCAAGGTTCATGAATCTGGGAAAGAAAACAAACTACTGTGGGTAAGGATGTAAGAGAAGATTAATTCTGGTTGAGATTGAAGTAAAGGTAAGTGAGAGAGGAAAAGTTAATCATAATATATTATGTTTATGAACATGTATGAAATTTTCAAAAAACAAAATTGATAAAAGAAACTAATATAACATTGTATTATTTGAAATATGTGATTAACGTGTTTGTTTTACTTTTAACACATACATATACGTGTAATGTATACATATGTAGAAATAGAGTCTACATTTCTTAAAGGCTTTTAATGACTGCATTATCTTGACATCAGAACTTTAGAAACCAGTAGCCTTATTAGTCTTCAAAAGGAGATCCATGAGGAGAGATCCCACTGTATAGATCTTTATGAAGATGATGAGTCCTTTTATTTGTATGACAAACATTTTGAAAATGGACAAAGGAACAGAAAATACTTTGAAAAATAGATGAGGGTTTTATTTTTAATTTGAGCTTTCAAGTTACTGAAGTAACATTGTGAAAATGTTTATGTTAAACCAGAAGGAACTAAAGCTATCTTCATAGTTTACATTTAGTTTACCTATCTAATATTCTCAACTTCTTTGTCATAAGCATTAATAAATTTAAAACATTGTAAGATGAGTTATAGAAAAATTTTTCTTGTACCTTTGTTTTGTAAATAATAAAACTGATATTTGAGGAATGCCAACACCCTGTTGTTAAAACAGAATTAAGTTATCTTCCCATAAGTGTATGTTTTTCTCTCTAGTATGTCTAGGATGTCTTGATATCATGGTGGACTATTCCATAAAATTTTAATGCTTTTATCAACTCATAAAAGAAAATGTTTTACTAACTCCCATAAAACTTCAAGCAAGCATGATTCCTCTCCTCTCTGATTGTGTTTCTATAATGATATATGGTGTAATTAAATTTTCTAGAATTTGTAAGTTGAAAAAAATTAGTTACAAAAATTTAAATATATTATAGAAATAATACTTATCATTATACAATTACTAGCATATTTTACAATTACTATAATTATAAAATGTTTGTTCTGTTTATTTCTATTCTCTTTTAAAAAGGGAAATATGGTATTTTCTTGAGAAGTGATATAACTCTACCCTATGCCAGTTTAGAAAGTCCGCTGGGGAGTTGGAGATTCATTGTAAAAGATTAAAAGGGTCACAACATAATGAATTGTTGGAAGATCACTTTGGTTGATGTTTGATATCCTAACATAGTTCATGGCATATTTTGCTCCTGTGAAAATATGTGAGTGATAAATACATCAGTAATATAATCTTTAATGGGAATTTTCATTCTCTCTAAACTCAAGAGATTACATCCTATATTTTTTTTACCAAGGATACTAAGTCTTTTCTCTTATTGTTTTTTTTCTATTCAATTTTTGTGTTTTTTCCCATTGTGCAGATTTTTTTCTAATCTTCCCATTTTAAGAAAACACATGCATAAAATTGACTTAAAGTAACACAGTACTATTTTCCATCTTTCATATGCCTGTACATTAGTGCTTAGATATAGATAATATTTATCTCTATGCCTAAGATTAATGGACTACTGCCATAAATATTACAGGGACAGCAAGTAGTCAAAATCACTGAAGTTTTCTGCCCATGGCTTGAACACCTACATGTTGATGACAGTCAAGCTCATATCAACCACGATCAGAGGCTGTGACCTATTCACCTACCGTCTTATTGAGTCTTCGGGAAGTAAGGGATGTATGTATCATTTGGATCGAATCATCCCTTCATAGATGACTATAGAGTCAAAAATACAGAAATGATAAGAAGAAAGAAGGAATGAAATCATACCTGAAATTTGAAGAATAGTCAATATACAGAAACAGTTCTTAAATCAAGAATATCATGATAGAAAAACATAATAAATCAAGTTACTGTCACCTGCACAATTAGCGAAGTGAGATGATGCATGTTTTCTTGTAAATATTGCTTGGTTAGACCCTTTGTGTTTTTGACAAACTGGAAAGGAATATGGATTTTCTTTTTGTTCTTAGAAGTGAATTCCTCAGTCATTAGTCACAGTTTGACAAGAATAAATTTTGTATGAATAATTTTACCCTTATTTTATTGACTAAGATGTGCTCTGACTTGTCAACCATCATCTCCTGTCATTATTCTGCAGTTTTTCTATTTTAGAAGATCCAGAAAATTTCTGGGCTCTCAACAGTCTTTATTAAAAACAAAAAAGCAATAATAATTTAAAGGTTATGCCTATTTTATTGCCCTTTTGAAATATGGTAAAAGTCCTTTTGCAAGTAACTAAAAAAAATTAGGGAAGAATATAACACTTACCTAAACTATTCCTTCAGGATTCAATCACATATATTAAAATATATTTCATTTTATTAGCTATTTTTAAAAACATTAGTAACAGTCAACGAGTCAAAGATATTAATCATAAATTGGTCTCTAGGTTAATAACAGGTATATCAAAATATGGTTAAAAAATAAGGTCATTAAAGTTCATAATGTGTGTGGAATATATATATATATATATATATATATATATATATATATATCAAAGAGGATTAATTACATCTTACACATTCTGGGAATTTTGACACATATTTATAAAAATCATTTCATCCTAATTTTTGTAATAAAATCTGATTATTCAGATGGGCTGTTAAGGGTTAGTAGGAAGGAGATTGTGGCAGTCAGAAGACAAGGCAGACATATTACTATGGGGCCTTTCAGGTTTTCCTCAGAGTAAATGACCAGGACGGGAAGTGGAGTATGTGGAATGGTATAGGAAGTTGATGGACAGGAGGCTTTAGCAGCATGTTCTCCATCTGGAGTATAGTACTCATTAATGTAAGTAACAAAAGAAAGACTTGCAGATTGAAACTTGAAATAACTGCGGGAGCAATCTAAGCTCCAGGTCCCATATTTATTCTTTCCACTGCACTCCCTGTTTCCAGTGAACACAGACAGAGAACTCGTATTAATAAGTGGACATTAGACTGGGAACCCTGTCTAGAACCCACCCTACTACTGAGGTCTCAGAGAAGTTCTTCACCTGAATCAGAATATAAAGATGGTTTCTCATTATCTAATTGCAAGTAGTAAGTGAAGTTAAAGGGAAATTTAGTTTATTCAAATAATAGTGAAGAATTTTAATTGACAAAATGCTAAATAAACCAGCATAGGACCTTTAAGGAAGCATTACAACACATTGAGAGGAGTTTTTTTTTTTTGCATATTTCCACAGGCACTTTTAAATTTACATTTTTTTTAATTTCTTGGTATAGATTGCTTTTAAGTAACAAAACAAGTTAAGAAAGGTGTTATGCAAAATAAAAATCAGAAAAATAATTAAAGTTGAATGAAAACTTTTAACAGTGATTGATGAACAGATCTGGAATGGTGAAGTAATAAGAGCGGAGGGGTCCCCAGCACCCCAGCTGCCTGCTCGGCTAGCTTATGCCCCGAAATTATTACACGGACACTGTATTCTTTTAATCACTGCTTGGCCCATTCTCTTCTAAGCTAATTCTCACATATTAATTTAGCCCATTTCTAATCATCTGTGTGTAGCACCCCAAGGTGCGCTTACCAGGAAGATTCTAGCCTATGTCCATCCTGGGTCGGAGCTTCATCCCGGGAGCGGGGCATGGCGTCTCTCTCAGGCATCTGCTCCAGAGAGGACAGCGGTCGAGTCTCTGACCTCACTTCCTCTTCCTCCCAGTGTTCTGTCCTTTTTTCTCCTCCCACCAATCCTCTAACCAATAAAATGGGCCAGGGCAGTGCCTTTATTAGCCAATGACCTTCCTCCATCATTTCCCCTTTTTCAGTTTAAACAACAAAAAAAAGGCTTTAACATAGCAAAATTACATATAACAAAACAGTTATCAAGTAAAAGTTACAATAATCTTTATCATAACTAAGGAAAACTATAACTATAACTAACTATTCTTAACTCCATCAAAGACTCCAGAAAGATACACTACTACCTAAGCAAATAAGAAAAAAGCAACTTTTAAAACTCTAGAAATGACAGAGACATCTCGCTGCTTGGACAGTCACCCAAAGTTCCTCTGTACCGTTGGGGCATCCATCTTCAGCCTTCAGGCCCAAGGTATCCAGCAGACATTTCCATAAAGCAGGAAAATTCAAAGTCAGTTCAGTCACTATCTGTTGTGTCCTGTAGAATGTCTCGCGGACTCTTTCATGAATCAAGAACCCCGAAAGATTATCTCACCTTAGACAAGTTCAGTAGTCCTCTCTCTGCGAGTTCTCTGTGTCCAGTTTATGCAATTGTCTAGGCAAGAGCAGTTTCTTGCCCAAATGGCTATCAAACTCCATAACGAGCCTCTTCGATGCCCATCTTCCTCTTGAAGTACATTGGTGCTGCCAGGAGCAGAGTGTCTCATTGTCATGAAAAGTCCTCAGTTATTAAAACATTAAATGTCCTATTCTGTAATCTTTGAAAGACATGAAGAATGTCTATCTAAAATATATCTCTATATATCTAGAAAATATTAACTAACATGACTACAAACTTGACTTTTATTTATGATTATCTATTAACAACTTATATTTCCTAATTATACATTACATATTTAAATGAACTACACAATCACAATACCTTAATCAAAATCAGAAACACTTATACATATAACAGAATTGACTGTAAATCTCTATCAATAAAGCAATATCTATACTAATGCAAATTATTCATATCTATATCATATCCCCCTTTAAATGTAAAAGAACATTTATAAACCATATTTGGGAACATGGGTGCAGTTTTTTCTCTCCAAGCTGCTTCCTGCTGAATGGGGGCGTCGTTAATTAGGTCTTTCATGGTATAACCTGTGTGCTAGTTTCATCTCAGTTGGCAGTTGAGCGAAGCAATTTTATGAAGGCGTTCACACCAACCCTTCAGGAGGGCGTGGTCCATCATACCAAATCGGAATAGAAGAAATGAACAGCGTCTCATCCTCTGTGAAAACAAAATAAGAAACTCCTTTCCAAAGTATCATATCCTTAGATCCAAACTCAAAATATCTATGTTGGATTAGTTTAGAAGCATTTATAAACAAATATCTTTTAGTAGCTTTTGCTCTTTCCTCAGCATTCAAATAATTCAAAGAGAGCATAATAGCATACAGTATCAAAATTCTCTGTGTATTTTCCATCTTTGTGCAGCTTTGTTTTAACCTCTATTTTGTTTATTTTTACTTTTAACTCTTTGCTTTTTGAGACAGGTTCTCTGTATCTTTGACCTGAAGTAACTCTGTAGAGCAGGCTGTCTTTAAACTCTCAGAGATCCGCCTGTCTCTGCCTCCCAGGCATTCGGGATTAAAGGTGCACACTGCTCCACCTTGAACTCACAGAGATCTGTTTGTCTCTGCCTTCTAAGCACTGGGATTAAAGGCGTGTGTTACCACACACAACAACTCTCTTCCTTTTTTTGTTTTTTATTTTAAGAACTTCAACTTTTAGTCTGCATATATTTTTAACACACTTCAAACCATTTAGAAATTTTCTTTGTCTTTGAATCTCTCTTTACTGTATATCTCTCTCTTTCTGACCACACGAGCCTTTAAATTACTGAGCAATATGGGTAAGATTAAAGGCGTGGCTTTGCCAGCTAGATCCAGTCCATTCCTTAGCTTTCCAGCCTCATGGCTGAGGTACAGGCTAGAGCCGTGTTCAGTGCCACAAGTATACAGTGTTTCAATGTCCCTGCCAGCAAGCGAGCTTCAGCAGCCTGTACTTGCAAACCGCACAAACCGCCTGCGTAGAGTCAGAGTTTGCCCTGGCAGGACAACCCAGAAAGCCAGCATTTTTAAACGGCGCAGCTTTTTTCCTGCTAAGGCTGAAAACCGAAAAGCATGCGTTCAGCTTTTCGTCAACATCGTTTAAGTGTTTCGTGGCAGGACCTCTTAATGAGCTGCAGGCTTTGCAGCTAAAGCTGAGTCAGGAAGCCTCTCTTAGATGAGGCGCTTGCTTGCCTCTAACAAGCAGAGCAGACCCGAGAACACAGCGAGTCTAGTTGCCATCAAACAAATTATAGCCCTTTACTCCAAATGCTCTATTCAAAAGCTCTGTCTCCTGCAGGAGCCAGACAGAGATGGCAATGGCGGCACAGCCCCAGGAAGTCGCGCTTTAAAATGACACAGCGTTTTTTTCTGCTACTGTTGCCGAATCAGGAAATCTCTCTACAGCACGCTACCAACAAACAGCAAAAATCTGTGTTAAACTCTTGCTCCCTTATTTTTAAGTTTTCTCAGGTTTTTTAAGTGGGTTTAGTCCATCATGTGGGGCGCCATATGAAGTAATAAGAGCGGAGAGGTCCCCGGCACCCCAGCCGCCTGCTTGGCTAGCTTATGCCCCGAAATAATTACATGGACACTGTATTCTTTTAATCACTGCTTGGCCCATTCTCTTCTAAGCTAATTCTCACATATTAATTTAGCCCATTTCTAATCATCTGTGTGTAGCACCCCAAGGTGCGCTTACCAGGAAGATTCTAGCCTATGTCCATCCTGGGTCGGAGCTTCATCCCGGGAGCGGGGCATGGCGTCTCTCTCAGGCATCTGCTCCAGAGAGGACAGCGGTCGAGTCTCTGACCTCACTTCCTCTTCCTCCCAGTGTTCTGTCCTGTTTTCTCCTCCCACCTATCCTCTAACCAATAAAATGGGCCAGGGCAGTGCCTTTTTTAGCCAATGACCTTCCTCCATCAGAATGGCAGAAAATTGACTCCAGGATGTTGTTGATAAACTTAAAATGTGAAAAAAAGACACAGAAGATGTTGGGACTAATGAGTCCTGGCCTTCAGCTTCTCTTCCCTCCTAGAACCTTCTAATTAACGTTACTAGAAGCTGTGCCTAGCTTAGAGGATCAGAGCATGGGATTTTCACCTGTTGGCCATTGACTGCAGTGTATTTAAGCCTACCTGGTGCTAATAAAGAGGGGCTTTGGTATCAGTGTTTAAAGATCTGTGTGTCGGTCTGTCTCTGCATCTGTGTTCTCAACCTCCAGCCCCTTGCCCAAAGCTCACGAACTGGGGTTTAGCACATAGAGCACAGACCGGGGCCGCGTTGCGCAGCAAGAAGGCAAAGATGAAAACGCAGAGAGAAGTTAATGTTGACATAACTCAAGGTTTGTCTCAAATAAGAAAAAATCACACTGCAGGAAAATCCAATCAGGAGCATTTACTAAAAAACACACCTAATAGCTAGGGAATGCCTTGTGTATCCATAGCTTACTCATTCCAAAATAATAGCTAAATACAAGAATTAGTCAAACATGATTCAGAAATATTTTTAATGAAATGATGCTAGATTGTCACATGTGATCAAATGTGGTTTGAGAATGAAGTGATTTAAATACTACAGCATGACTTCAAAATTAGCTAAGCCAAAATTTACATATCGTGGTGTTGGCTACTCAGACTTAGGACATTATATTTTTTGCCCTCCATTCCCAAATGATAACTAGTCCTTAGAGCCAGAGGGTAAATGCTGTATTTGTGCAGGGTCTAGTTTCTTTCTGAAAACCTAATCTACTACTGTGTACTTTCAAAGAAAGCTACTGGAATCTGTAACCCCTGCTCTCCCAGAAAGAAATAAATAAGTGCAGGCTGAAAATTCTCATAACAACGTGAACACAGGACATATAGATCTTTTTTTGGGGAGGACACAATTATTTACAGAGTTACAGAATGTTTTTTGCAAGCAAATTTACTGAAATCATATATAGTCTCTCCAAAGAAAACTCATCCTAAAACTTCTGTTCTACAAGGGAAGATGACAGAAACTTCCCTTTGAAGAGAAATGATTAAATTCAATATTGTTCAGCTTCAGTGACTCTTCTAAAATTGTGGTAAAAAAGACTACATTTAAAAACACCACCAACATGTTGATGAAATTATACATAAATCTTTTGTTATTCAATCACTTATCACAAAAGAAGCCTCTCTTTACAGCAAGCTGAGGTTCAGAAGGCCCCCACAGTACACAAAGCAGAGACCAATGGGTTTTAGGGAACCCAGTCCCCAATGGATACATATGCATCCCAGTTTCTTTACAAACATTGCAGTAACATTGTGGAAGAAGGTGACAAAAAGCTCCCAAGACTCCAAATACTTGGGAGTCTTTTGTAAAATAATCATGGCTAGAAATGGTGGCATAAACAAGATTGGAACTATGACAATATCAATGGACATACTAACAGAGAAAAGGAAAAACTGGGGGGTTCATAGATGAAAAACTACAGGCAACTAATGACTGCTAGGAGAGGAATTAGCCTCTGCCTCTCCCAGGGATGAGCCCTCTTCTTGATTGTCCAACGCAGAGTAGTCAGCCCTGAAACCATTTATGCATGTATAGATATATACATGCATAATGGTTTCAGGTTTCAGGTTTATGCATATATATATATATATATATATATATATATATATATATGTGTGTGTGTGTGTGTGTGTGTGTGTGTGTGTGTGTGTGTATAAATGCACTCAGTATGTTGTATTTATATATTCATATATGCACATATATAACAACCAATAAAATAAAATGAGGCTAAAAACTTAAATGTGTGGGAGGAGAAACAGGAGTGGTAATCCATATCCAGAAAGACAAATATAATATGTATTCATTCAGAAGTGGCTTTTAGATGTAAAGCAAAGAAAAAACAGCCTACAGTCTACAACTCCAGAGAATCTAGACAACAAAGAGAACCATAAGAGATATACATAGATATACATAGGAAGGAGAAAAAAGACAAGATCTCCTGAGTAAATTGGGAGCATGGGGGTCACAAGAGAGAATAGAAGGGGAAAGGGGAGGAAGAGAGAGGAAGGAGAAAATATGTAGTCACATAAAAATAATAAAGTATAAAACATGTCATTAATGACAAGTGAAAACATGATGAATATTAGTTTTATAGAGAGAAATGACATAACATACATACAAGCCTGAAGAATTACTGAAAAGAAACAGTCAGAAGAATTTCAGAATTTCAGTAAACTTAAAAGATAAAAGTATCATACAAAAGTGAAGAGTATTTCTCCATGCTAACATTGAAGTGTCTGAAACAGAAGCTGGGGAGGCTCTCATTTTCAGTACTACCAGACATAATAAATTACATGGGGATCATTTAAACTACACCAGAACTTCAAAAATAAAAACATGATGGCAGAAATTACCAAAGGAAAAAATAAATGAAAAAATCACCTGTTTATGTTAAAAATACAGCAGCAAAGTATCCACATGCTATGATTTTCAATTTCAGTAAGTCTCTAACACCCCAGTGATTATTTCAAAGAGATAGGAGAACACATTGCTAAAATGGTATCACACCAAACCTAAAGCAAGTTTGTGTACACAGAACAGAGGTAGAAGTATCACATTTTCTAATTTCAAATGTGTAGACAGAAGTTTCTGTCCTGCCCCATCCCTCATTCATTCAGTCCCCCCCCAAAAAAAAACCACACAGAGACATATTAATTATAAAGTTTGGCTTATTAGCTTAGACTTATTATTAACTAGCTCTTACAACTTAAATTAACCCATAATTCTTCTCTATGTTTAGCCATGTGGCTTGGTTCCTTTTTTTTTTTTATCAGTGAGGCTTTCACATCTTGCTTCCTCTGCATCTGCTTGATGACTGCATCTTTGCCTTTTGTCTTCCCAGAATTCTCTTAGTCTGGTCACCCTGCCTATACTTCCTGCCTGGCTATTGGCCAATCACTGTTTTATTAAACTAATATGAATGACAAATCTTTATAGTGTACAAGAGCTTTGTCCCATAGCACAAGTGACATTATCAAGTTATTATAATAAAAACAATAAGCTACATGGGTAAAACCAGACACAGAAAACTGTAACTTTATAAAAGCAAAAATTCACATATATGAAATAGTGATCAAGAAAGGTACCAAGGATATTTAGTGAAAGATATCCTCTTCAGTGAAAATCATAAATCATATAACCACATACAAAAATAAGTGAATTTTTATTTTGAAGTATACATAAATAACACAACAGATTAAAATGTTGAACTTGAAGATTCAGGTCATAAAACCCCTAGAAGAAAACAGCAAAGAGCACCATAAACATGGCTGTGGCCGTGATTCCATGTCTGTGATAGTAAGCTGTGGTAGTGCATGCTGGTAGGACATGCCGAAGAAGCAAATGCAGGAGGTCCCCAAAGTTACAAGTTGGACTGGATTTATGCAGGCTTGGTAACTCATACAGAACTTTAATCTCAGCACTTTGGTTGCAGAGGCAGGCATATAACTGAGAGTTCACAACCAGCCAGGTCTGCATAGCAAGTTCTAGGATAGTCAGGGCTACATAGAGATATACTGTATCAAAAACAAGCAAATATTCAGCAGCATTAGTTACACAAGAAAACAAAGAAAAACATGTCTATGATGGCTCAGGAATTGAGCACAGTAGCACTCACATTATCGCTCACAATTGCCTAAAACTAGTTCCAGGGGACTTGACACCTTTTTCTGTCCTCTGTAGGTATTGCACCCATGTGGTACACTTACATACATGAAGGCAAAATATTTAAGTATGTGCACTAAATAAATCTTAAGTATATAAGTATAAAAATATAGGTAACTAAGACAAAAATAAACTAATGGCCCTATATAGGTCAAGATCAAAATCATTAGCAGAAGAAGAAATAGTAAATTAAATGCAAAGGCACCCAGTAGTGAAAGGAAAGAATATGCAAGCAATGAATGTGAAGACACACACCCATTTAACCTCATGTCTCTGCTATTTTTTTGTAAAGAGAATATTATATGCATGTTATGGGGTACTTTGTGACACTTCAATACATGTATCAAAATCAGAGTAATAAGTATTTCTATCTCTACCTACAGTAGTTATTTCTGTGCCAGCAATTTTATATTATTTTAGTGACTTTGGGATATAGCATAAATCATTTTAACAAAGGAAAAGCAGAAGTAATGCCTCCATGTGAATTATGTTTCTCAACTTCTCCCCGTCCCTACTTTCTTATCTTTTATAGTCCCCAGGGATCATTCTCTTAGTACATTGTATATGAGTGACTTATTAGCTTCCACAAGTGAATAAGAACTTGTTTTTCTTGATCACTTGCTATTGTTTCCAACATGCATGTTGTAAATGATGAAATTTCATTCCTTCTAGGACTGAATAATACTCTATTCTGTGTAGATACCACATCTTCTTTACTATTACTTAAGTAGTAAACAACTAGATTGATTTCATATTTAAACTATTGTGGGTAGTGCTGAAAGACACGGGACTAAAAGTACCTGTTTGGTCTTATGATTTCCTTTCTTGGCTGTGTGCCCAGTACTAGAATTGCTACATCATATAGGAATTATACCTCGGGATCTGTTCCTTAGCCAATTTTCAACTGTATGATCATCATTGTTATTATAACTATTTAATCTTAGCTTATGACATATTCTGGATAGCAATCTTGATGCAGGTATATTTCTCCCATTTAACTGGATATTTCACAAGTCCATGGCTGGTATTTCCACAGAAACTTTTGCATATAATATAATCCTTCTGTATGCTTATGTTTTGGTTGCCTCTGTTCCTACTCAAGTAATACGTGGCCACACCAGTGACTGGAAAGTTGTCTTTTCCTGTTTTATGGTAGTAATTTAATACTTTCAGGTGATAGATGAACTGACCTTTTTTTTTTTTTTTTGCGTTTTCGAGACAGGGTTTCTCCTCTGTGGCTTTGGAGAGTGTCCTGGAACTAGCTCTATAGACCAGGCTGGTCTCGAACTCACAGAGATCCACCTGCTTCTGCCTCCTGAGTGCTGGGATTAAAGGCGTGCGCCACCATCACCCGGCCTGAACTTTTTTTAAAAAAAATGATTTGAGCTTCTGATTTTTGACAAAAATAAATGGATATTTTTACAAAATACCAATTAATATTCGGATTCTCTATTCTTCAGCCCATGAGTCTGGTTTTATTTAAGTATTTAACTTAAGTATCTACTTAACTTTGCAATCAGGAATTTGGAAGTCTTATATCTCCACTCTCACTAAGAATCACTTTGACTATTTAAGTTTGTGTCTTCTTTAGAAGTTTAGACATTTTTTTTGAATGTATGAAGAAAAGAATTGATATTTTGTTGGTGTTATAATAAATCTATATATTGCTTTAGGTGATCAAATCATTCACCTCCATTAATTCATTCAAACTGTGACACTGAACATCTTTCATTCACTGTGTCATTCAGCAATGTCTTAAAATTATGATTATAGAGACATTTTACATTTTGGTTAAATATGTTACTTAGTATTCTATTTTCTAGGCATTGTAACATAGATTCCATTCTTATTTTCTGAGTTCAATACTGATATTTCTATATCTATATGTGTGTGTGTGTATGTGTGTGTGTTGCAAGTTTTTCTTTACATGGTCATTCTGTATTTTCTATCTCACTAGATTTATATTTGAATTGTAGCTGCATTTTTAGGCAAAAATAAGGTTTTTGTATGTATAACATTATTAAAAAGTAGAGTAAAAATTATTTCATCATGACAGTTTGGATATCCTTTCTTCTTTCTCTTTCATATTTTTCTTGCTAAGAATTTCAACATGTTAATAAAGAAAATTGGTAAAGACAGACATTATTTATTTATTTATTTGTTTTTGCTCTTAGAGAAAATTCTTTAGCTTCTCACTTTTCTTGCTTAGGATGGAACTGACTCTGAGTCTTAAACACAAACACACACACACCTATTTTGTAATTTCACATATGTTTCTGCTATAGCAGATTTGTTAAGAAATTTTATCATGAAGAAACATTGGTACTTATAAAATGCAGTTTCTTATCCAGTGAGGACATATAAACAGAGTCTCTTTGTCAATTAGTCATTCCATAACACTTGCTACCATCATCAAATTTATAACAAAACTTAATATTGGTCTACTTTTCTCCCAAATATTCAGATTTTCATTGTGTTGTCAAATTCTTAAAATAATGGCCAAGAGATTATCTGTTTTTCTGGTGAAAAAATAATATAGAGAGCATGGTGTTATCCCATAAATTTTCCTCAATGCCTCTGAGATGTAAAAACTGGGTTTACTATACTTTGTGATGGTTTGAACCTCTGCTGGGAGGACATGATAAACAGTGCTGAGAACAATGTAGACAAGGACTCTAGCCAAGAGCCTCCCAGGAGAATCCAGAAGCTAGATTACAGCTCTGCTAACTTTGGACATATCAACTGATATTTTATCAGAACTACTAGTCTGACCATCTATTAAACGCTGAGGAAAATGACCCAAAGAATACCTAGATTTCGCTATTCATGAATGACACTTTTTGCTGATACTAAAATGTCACACCTACTGATAGACTCGTCTATTTCAACTCCCGAATGAATTGTTGGTGTGAATAGGGCAGACACTGAAAACATGGGCTCTGAAGTGAAAACACCTAGGTTTGAAGCTGGTCCCATCATTTTGTACATCTGTGTCCATGCCTGGACTACTCTGCTCCGTGTCTCTAAAGGAATAGCAGAATCACATGGAGGAAAAGGTCTGTGAAGTTGTAGAAAATTACATGAAAAACCCTTAGAGTACTAACTTGCATGTGGCACTTGAAAAAAATTAGCCATTATTGTTTCCTTGTTGTTAATATTACTAATAGTTCTATTGAATTCCCTATAGACTTCAGATATGATATTTTTGTATTTTTCTCTTTACTTTTATTTTATGTGTATGTGTGTCTTGCTTCTTTATATGCCTGTGCACCACACATGTATGGTATTTATGGAGAACAAAAAGGGATGTCAGATCGCCTGGGAGTTCCAGACAGATGTGAGCTGTCGTGGAGCTGCTGGGAATTGAAACCTGGTTTCTGCAAGAGCATCCAATGCTCTTGCCTGTTGAGCTATATCTGCAGTCTTTTGTTTTGTATTTTAATTCCATTCTATTTTGAACCAAGTCAACTTGTTTGACTTAAAATATGATGTATTTTCTTAAAGGCATACCTGCATATATTATAAATATGCTTAAATGGGAAGTTTAGGTTTTTATAGTATACCTGTTTGTATAATTAATATGAAAATGTAACAACATTCTATGCATCTGTAGTAAGTCACTTATTGAGGGGAAAAAAAAAAGCTTCTCTATTTGATTTGGAAACTCCAGCCCTATTATTATCTGCGTAGCTTTTCTTCAGATCAATCACTGTTAGAGCTAAATTCATTACTATTAATAAAGCTTTATTTATCCCATTAACAAGTGCACAGATGAGGACTGTGTATTCCAGTGCACATCTCCATTGCCTGTTATAAGTGTTTCTTGGATGAAGGTATAAAATAATTAGATGTTCCTTTTTCCCTAACATAATCAATAATTAGTTGGGAATCAAAAAATATGACTTTCCTCCCATTTTCTTTGTCTTTTCTTCTCAGAGATACTGAAATTGGAACATGAGGATCCATATAACCACAATTTTCTTTTATTGCATTTTTCTTATGCCAAATTTCTTAAATTTAGCAAAGACTCAGTTTGTCAAATAGTCACATAACCTTAGTGTCTTTGGCCACATAATTCTCTGTCAGAGTCTGGTAGATGAAGTGGTTTGTTTAAAAGTATTTGCTCTGGAGTTATCAAGAAAGAATTTTATGAGCATTTCCTCAATATTGGATTCATATTGAAAAAGACAACTCTATCAAGGTCCATCTTGTTTGCAAATTAATATGTATCATAATCATTTTCATTATGACTGAGCCTCTAACCTTTTCTTTAATTAAGTTCTAACTTTAAAATTTTCATTTTCATTTCTGAATGTAATAACAGTTTTCAGAACAACCCGTGGAATTTGAAAAAGATCACAAAGAAAAGAATTTGATGAGCTTCCAATTATCACACCTTTTGAAAAACACTCCTTTTGTATTTTAATTTTTTATTCTTTTTACATACCAACCACAGTTCTCCCTCCCTCTGCTCCTCAGAAAGCAGAAGGCCTCTCATGGCGAGTCAACAAATCCTGGCACATCAAGTTGAGGCAGGACCAAGATCCTCCATGCTGCCTCAATGCTGAGCAAGGCATCCCACGATAGGAAATGGGCTCCAAAAAGTCAGCTCATGTACAAGGGATAAATCCTGGTCCCACTTCTAGGGCTCCAAAAACAGACCAAGCCACACAACTGTCACCCACATGCAGAGGGCCTCGTTCAGTCCCATGCAGGCTCCCCAGCTATCATTTCAGAGTCTTAATTCTCAGGAGCTTGAGACAGATGTCTCTGTGGGTTTCCCATCATGATCTTGACCACATCTTTTGCTCCTATAATCTCTACTCCCTCTCTTTGGCTGAACTCCCTAAGCTCAGCCTGATGCTTGGCTGTGGATCTCTGCATGTTTCCATCAGTTACTCGGAAGGTTCTATGATGACAATTAGCTTAGTCACCTATGTGATTACAGGAGAAGGCCAGTTCAGGTACCCTCTCCACTATTGCTAGGAGTCTTAACTGGGGTCATCCTTATGGATTCCTAGGAATTTCCCTAGCACCAGGTTTCTTCCTACCCCCATAATATGACTCTTTCTATCACGATATCTCTTTCATTGCTCTCCCACTTCATCCCTTCCCCATCTTGACCTGTTCCCTCATGTTCTCATCCCTCATGCTTTCCACTCTTCTACCCCCTTGCACCTCCAGCACTTATTCTTGATAACATATCTGTGATTCTTAAATAAGCAATATGTGAGTTTTATACATATGTTACTTCAAAACTACAAGGTTGCTGGATTTTTAGCATATAATAAAATATTGAATCTAGCTCTTTCTAATACTTATTCAATAACTATTCATTTTCTTCAGCAATGTTTTAAATTCTGTAACTGCAGTAAGCGACAAGCAGGGCCACTTTCCTTAGGAGACTATATTGTCAGTGGGTAAAGAAAATCAGCACAGAGTATGTCAGATGGGAGAAAAGGACATGAAAAAAGCAGAAAGCCAATGCCCAAGACCCAGGAATGCTTGCAAGACTGGAAGAGGTTGTGTGTAGTTACACAAAACTTTCTTCAAGGACAATGAAGGGGATGGATATGGGATATACTGACAGGAACGTGGCTGCCACACTAAAGATATTACATTCATACTAATGGGGTGGAAGCAAAGAGAACATTGGGAAACTACCAGACAGTCAGGTCAAATGGTGGACTGTAGTGATATTTCATTTGTATTTTAATATATAAAGCGTGCCTGAAGATCAGAGCACAAAATAACCAAGTCACTAGAGAGCTCTTACCTCTATGAAATCTTCAGACTGAAAGAGAATGAGTTCCTTTCTCATCCTGCCTTATATTCCTCTATAGGTCTGGGATTAAAGGCATGCACCACCTGTAGGGCTAACTATTGTGGCTGCTGGGATTAAAGGTGTGCGCTACCACTGCCTGGCCTGTATGGCTGCTTAGTGTGGCTATTTTGTGTTCTGATCTTCAGGAAAGCTTTATTTTTTAAAATACAAATGAAATATCACTACAATGGAATGATGGGGTTACCAACTGAATCTTTGCAGATACTGTAGGGATACTAGCTTCTATTATAGTCAATAGGGTAAGCAGTGGAGAGTTTTGAGCAGAGGAAGAACATGAATTATATCTTAAGAGCATGTGCTGGCTGTTCATTAATATTCTAAAAAATATATTTAAGGAAGTAGTATAAAAAAAGAAGAGTCAGCAATTCCAGTCATGAATCCAAGTGTGATCAGAACTGAAAATGTTTCATTGATGATAGCACTATAAAAATACTAATGCCCTTCAGAAGAATGACATCTCTGGTGAGTATTTTACACAAACAGACGTTGACACAGATTTGACATGCTGAATGTTTATTAGGATGCCACTTGTGAGGTGGGGAAAGAGAAAACAAAAAGGAAGAAAAAAACTGAGGTTCAAAATATCCTTATATAGTCTCTAAACTGAGCTTAAACATACCTGATTTCTCAGCAACGTGGCACTATCAGTAACTGAATGACAGACAAACCCTAGAAGACATATGAGCTGAAGTATATATTGATAGGCTCCAGAATCAAAGAAAAGAATAAATGAGCAGTGTCCCATTGGAATGATCATAATGAAAACATGTGGCTATAATTCACCTTTTTTGCCAGTTACTTAATGCTGTTTCTGATAGAGTATATCCTGAGGGGTTCTTAAGATTGCTGCTTCTATTCAATGTATAAAGTGATGTAGGATTCCCTTCTGTATGACGTGAATATCATTGGTTAATAAAGAAATTGCTTTGGGCCTATAGCAGAGCTATAGGGGAACAGAGCTAGGTGGAGAAAACTAAACTGAATGCTTGGAGAAAGAAGGGCAGAGCAAGGCAAAAGCCATGGAGCTGCCGCCAGAGACAGATGGGCTAAAACTTTGCTGGTAGACTACAACTTCGTGGTGATGCACAGATTAATGGAGATGGATTAAATTAATAGGTAAGAGATCGCCAATGAGAAGCTAGAGCTAATGGGCCTAGCAGTGATTTAATTAATATAGTTACTGTGTGATTTTATCAGTTCTGTGCAGCTGGGATGAACAAACGGTCTCCTTCCAACAATAAAGTCCATTATTCAGGGAACCAAAAAAATAAAAAATAAAAAAAAGAAAAATAAATAAATAAATAAAGTCCATTATTTTTTGGGTGAACACATAGGTATTTTTTTACAAATCTCTTCTATAATAATTGATAGCAAGTATATATAAAAGCATCATGTGCTATGATGTACAAAATTAACATATCATTGCATAATGTGCTTGAATGGTAGTAGACTTAATTGCAAATCACAATTTTCCTATTTGTGAAATTTGATGCTGAAGTACCTTGAAGTTTGAAGCTCTGGCCTTTTACTTAGTCTTCCCATTTAGGATCTAATATGAACCCTTTAGAAACAGACGTGAGAGGACGTAAGAAACTGGAGTTACAACAGTGGGGTAGCAATAAATGGTTTCTAACTAGATGACATAAATTTTCCTTGTCAACCCAACTTCCTTTCACACTAGACATATCAACCTGAATAGAAATAGTCCATCACATAATTGTTTATATTCAAATCCTGTGTACAACAACCAAGCTGTATCTTGTTATCTTCACTGAAGTCTCAAAACGTAGTTGTTACTATTAAATCTCCTGGCTTCATAGCCAACTTGATTCTAAAATTTACATTGAGAATTAAACCATTTAGTGCTAATCTTTTTATATTCAATTGACTTCTAATACTAATACACCCATTTGTTGGGGTAATGTTTATTCTGTTTAAATGATTTTGGAGAGACAAACACAATTTGAGGTAGAGATAGCAAATGTGGACCCTCAGTCTTTTGAAAAGTTAGTGAGAAAGGACATAAACATTTCTTTTCTAGAGGGTGCTAAATAGTGAGAATTCTGCCATCCAATGGGAGTGGCAATTGACAATCTCTGAATGTTCTTTCCGACCTTAGAATCCTCTTCAACTTGTCCCAGAGCAATGATTGGTAATGGCTGAACCATTTTATTTTCTATGCCTCATTTTTCATGCTGATAAATTTCTCACTGTTCTTCTAAATAATCTGGTAGAGTAGTTGTTAATGAACCCAATCCCCACCAATTATCTTAACCTACACTCTTGTGCTGAGAAAGTTTTATCACTTGACATTAAAATGTTCCTATAACTCCTATGAGTTTTTTCAAAGGAAAAAATATCCACAGATACATTAAGAACTACCCACTCTTCTCAGGACCATGACAAGAATAAAAGGAATATCAATAAGGAATTTATTTAGCTCACATCAAATTCTATTAGTCTCTCATTATCTCTCATTTTAATATTTCTCCTCTCTCCCAGTGTGTGCCATTTACTTCAATTAGGCATCCCCCTGCTGGCCATGCTTTTCTTGCTCTAACTTGTGCAAATTCTACACATTCTTCTAATCACTGTTTCTCATTACATATTCCTTGGCTATTTTCAGACTTCATTGGTCTTCCTTTACTTGAAAATCTGATAGGATTATAGCTTGCAAAAAAGTCTACTCTGTATTTAATGGCACAAGGTTAGAAGTGTGCACAAGCATTTCAATTGTTTTATTTTATCACCCAACATACTGGAGACTCTTAAAAGTAGAATATTGTTCCCACAAAATTCCCACTTAAAGTTCCCAGTGTGTGCCCTCTTCCTTGTCTAAGAATGAGGCTCATGAAGTATAACGCTATGCATCTGTGAAGGGTGTGCTCCTGCTCTGGTTTAAATATGTAGCTTTAGGATCAGCATATAACCTTTTATATCCTTAATCAGTTATATTTTTAAAGACTGATTACAGCTTACATTTCTCAAAGAGTAAATCTGGCCTAGATAATTTGGATCAATTATCCTGAAAGTGAAATTGACAGCCATTGTTTATTTATCCATGAAGTCAGTAAAAATTATGTTTTGGAAGAAGCTCTCACAAAAGAATTCAATTTTTTTCTTTAACTTAATCTTTAATGAATTCAGAAAAAATAGTAAAATCATCTGCTTGCTTTAAATATGATTTAATGCTCTAGCATTATAAACAGTATGAAGGCATTCATTTAGAGTTAAAACTTGGAAATATATTACCGTACATGTTTGCAACCTACCTCTAAAAGAGCTTATTATAATAGGATTACATATATTTAAACACTAACCTTTTAATAAACATGCCTCTACAGAAGCTAAAGACATGGAGAGGATTTATACCAATGTGTGGATAGTATTTTCCTGAAGAAAAAGAAACAGAGAAATAAGAGCAGAGACTTACAAGAGTCATTCAAATGTAAACTCTGAATTATTTACTAAGAAAAGACCTGAAGCCATTATGGCAGAGCGATAGCATTCTTTACTTGTCCATATTTTACAACCGATCAAATTCAGAGTGGTGAAACCCATTCCAACTGACCTCACAACACAACTTTCTCAGCCAAGATTCCAAAGATTATTACCAAAGAGGGGATGGGAAGGTTATAAGGGCCACAGGAACATGAAGTTTTTGTTTTTATTGAAAAAATTTCCGCCTTCTCCCAGCCTCCCATTTCCCTCCCCCCACACTCCCCCCCCCCCCCACCTCCAGTCCAAAGAGCAATCAGGGTTCCCTGCCCTGTGGGAAGTCCAAGGTCTTCCCCTCTCCATCCAGGTCTAGGAAGGTGAGCATCCAAACTGGCTAGGCTCCCACAAAGCCAGTAGGAACATGAAGTTTGCTGTGAGATTGTGCCTCCTAGTAGTGTTAGAGAGGTGGCAGCTGGGTTGGGATGACTACAGAACCATGTTTTCTCTTTTCAAGTGCTACAAATTTCAAGCAAAGCTGTCAGGAAACAAATGAACCAAATCATGCCAGTGACCCATAAGAGAAGCTTCTTTCATAACTAATAAATCCATAGCATTGAAGAGAAAATGTGTGTCCAAGCAGTCACAGGAAGACTGAACAAAACCCCAACAAATGTGAGAAAACAAAGGTGGCCACAGTACTACAGACACATAAAAGACACTGTGAGTTCCTGATTTAAATGCAAGTGCACAAGAATAATTAAAATACAATCAGGATACAGAAACACATTAACTGGACATACATTTTAAAAAGGTAGACCAAATATAAACAACATATTTTCAATAATTCTTTTAAGTATAAAAATTGCAAACAAATTAGATTCCTCTGTACACATTACAAAATATTTATATTGGGTCATCAAATAAATATTTATAAGCTGTTACTCTCACTTTTGGTTTCACTATTTAATTTATTTGCCTAGATCAAGATGATTGTGTCACATAGAAGTGAAAATTTAGATACATCTTGGGATGTGATAGCCTGCGTGTATAAGAGTCAAATATATATGTGTGAATACATATGTGCATAGGTATTATATACACACTAAAATTGAGCCTATTCACCTATCTCTTACATGTCAGGCAGGATCTTAGTGGCAAAAAGCTTAAAAATATATTTTAAAGAAAATAAAACTGCTAGCTTAGGATTTGCTTTTCAGAAGCATTTAGATGAGATTCTTAGTGAATCAAGAAATACTTTTGATAATTTCACTTATTAAATTTAAGGTTAAGAATAAATTTAATGATCATGAAATTAATATATTCAAGGTAAATCACAAGTAAAAGTAAAAACTGTTGTGTCTTAGAGAAATGGATCACTCTTCACCAAGGTCAAGGACCCAAAAGAAGAAGACATTTAAGTTTCTATTTTCTTATGATTGGGAGCTAGATTATTCAAAGATTATATACAAAGGAATTTTTGTATATAGCAATAATGATGTTTTTAAAATAACTAGACTACATACTCCCAGATTTTATCTTGCTATTTTATATGCTTGTGTTCTTTTGCTTAGATTTTTGTGCTCTTTTTATATTCATTCTTTGGCCCATTGTTGACAAGTTAATTTGGGACCATGATTCCTGGAATTTATATGATACATATACTTCCAGTGTTTCATTCCTGATTACTTACATTTTGTTGATAAGATTTTTTAAAGCTGGTGGAATTTAGCTAATGGAGTGATTGGCAATATGTATCATTTAGAAAAACATAAGGTTAAGTGATATTGAGATTGAAGTAAGCCAAAAAAAAAAAAGAAAAGAAAAGAGCACAGTATCAGTGTGAAATAGCTTATGATTCCCAACTCACCATCTGTTCATCACCATCAAAGCAATGACCATCAGAGCCAGAGGAGGCAAATATCTATGCTTCTCATATAGCAGTGTTTTTAAACCATCATTATCATTAAGAAAAAACATCATTAAATTATCTATATGGCTGACTCAATGAAGCATGATTAATTTCAGATTGAGGTCAAGGTAAGAATCAGTGGCAGGCTGCTTTGCTTTTCAGATCTTCAGGTTGAACCCCAATATCTGTCCCTAAGCTTTTATTAATCATGCTTAAATTCAATGCATAAATCATGCTTCATGGGAAAAGGCAAACAAAATACTTGTGGTAAATTTCAGAGCAAAATAGCCTATATAATTTGAGCAAGTCAAATGAAGACTGTGAAAGTTGAAAAGACAATATACAGATCTTATTCAAATTTAATGAAGTTTTTATCCTTTGAAAAATGTCATACCTGTTTAAAGTGTATATGGATTATAACCCCTACAGCTCCAACTCTGTCCTTTCAAACATCACCCAGTCTTCAAACATATCTCCCTCCCAACATCATGTGTCATTTTTAAATATTACTTTTAATAATCCACTGAATCTAATTAGTGCTATTTACTATGTGACTGATTGTGGGATACACCGGCTGTGACCTGGGGCAATCAACTAATGTCTACCCCTTTCAATAAAACAAAGTGTCTCCTCCTCATTTAGCACAGATCAACTGTCAATAGTACCTCAGTTAGTTGAGCTTCAGATGCCCTTCCTCTCCATGATCTATGCAGTTTTCTTTCTTTTTTTATTTAAATTTATTTATTTATTAAGGATTTCTGCCTCGTCCCGCAACCGCTTCCCATTTCCCTCCCTCTCCCCCGATCAAGTCCCCCTCCCTCATCTGCTCCAAGAGCAATCACGGTTCCCTGACCTGAGGGAAGCCCAAGGACTGCCCACCTCTATCCAGGTCTCATATGGTGAGCATCCAAACTGCCTAGGCTCCCACAAAACCAGTACGTTTAGTAGGATCAAAAACCCACTGCAATTGTTCTTGAATTCTCAGTATTCCTCATTGTCCGCTATGTTCAGCTAGTCCGGATTTATCCCATGCTTTTTCAGTCCTAGGCCAGCTGGCCTTGGTG
Organism: Microtus oregoni; assembly: GCF_018167655.1. NCBI lineage: Eukaryota > Metazoa > Chordata > Mammalia > Rodentia > Cricetidae > Microtus > Microtus oregoni. The sequence goes on from NW_024543070.1 coordinate 6,435,551, forward strand.
AGATCCCAATAGAACATCCCCATTGTCTCAGTGTGTGGGTGCACCCCTCGTGGTCCTGAGTTCCTTGCTCGTGCTCCCTCTCCTTCTGCTCCTGATTTGGACCTTGAGATTTCTGTCCGGTGCTCCCATGTGGGTCTCTGTCTCTGTCTCCTTTCATCGCCTGATGAAGGTTAATATTCTTGAGGATGCCTATGTGTTTGTCTTTGGATTCACCTTCTTATTTAACTTCTCTAGGAACATGAATTATAAGCTCAATGTCCTTTATTTATGGCTAGAAACCAAATTTGAGTGAGTACATCCCATGTTCCTCTTTTTGGGTCTGGCTTACCTCACTGCAGTTTTCTTAAAGTAACTACAATTCTCTGTGTCATGTGTGTTACAGAGATATGGCTTTCTGCAAAATTATCCTGTGGTTGGATTAGATTCCCCTTCCTTAGTTTTGTAATTTGAGTATAAGAGTGGATATTGTCATCATTTTTCCAAGTTAACCAGTAGTTGTTATAGGACATCTACTGTGAAGACAGGTAGAAATCAACAATGAAAACACCCCTGTAAGTTACTGGCATACTGTAAGCCAGTGGGCATACTGTAATCCAGAGCTATCTCACTACCAGGAAATGCACATAGTATTTTTTTTATCTATTAATCAAGTGTAGATTCAAAAAGGTATTTCTGTGTCAGACTAGTTGTTATATTACTGTGCTGGCTACATTAATATTTGCTTAAATGTCTTTATAGTGCTGAATATTTCTATTTCACAATAATGGTTATTTCAATCAATACTGACCTCAAAATTACTGTTACTGGAACAGACAGTATTCTAAACTCAGAAATGATGGGTTAAAGTCAACAATAATCCAAGTAGTAAACCAATAAGCTAAAAGTATTATCATGCCATTTTTTAAAAAATATGCCAACAGTAATAAACAATTAAAACAAATCAGGTTATAAATGTTAAGGAAACTGTACTATTTTCCAATTTGAGAATTAACTTCTTTCTTTAATAGTTATTTATTTATTTATTTATTTATTTATTTATTATATATACAATATGATGTCTGTGTGTATGCCTGAAGGCTAGAAGAGAGCACCAGACCATGTGGTTGCTGGGGAATGAACTCAGGACCTTTGGAAGAGCAGGCAATGCTCTTAACCTCTGAGCCATCTCTTCAGCCCTGATAATTGACTTCTTAACAACTGCTTAAGTACCTAACACAGTAAAGACAAAAGAAAACAGATCTCATGTCTACTTGATTAGAGTAGTGATAACAATTATAAATTCATTGAAAAAAAAAGATTCCAAACTCCAAAGCCAAATTAAACAAATTTCAAGAAAACTTGAAAGGGAAATAAGTAGAATATCAAAACAAATACAACAAAAACTGAAAGCAAAAAGGGAAAAAGAATATATTCCTTTTCCCTTTTTGCTTATAAAGACAAGAGAACCATTTACTATATCATATTTAATATTTTGTAAAAATGATGTTTTAATTGACAAATACTATATTTATTTGTGTGTCTGTGACAAAGCTGGTCTTTCCTCAATTACAGATTATTTTAAGTAGTATATTTTAAATTTTGAAATTTTATCTCCACTGAGTCCTTTTTTTCAAATCAATATATATTTTTCCAGATGAACTGCAAGCACAAAATTATTAATATAATTTCTAGTTAGGCATCTTTTTTTATATGTAACCCCTGATGAGAAGTTAGTGTCTTTCTTTTTTTTTTTTTAAATTTATTTATTTATTAAGGATTTCTGCCTCGTCCCCGCAACCGCTTCCCATTTCCCTCCCCCTCCCACGATTAAGTCCCCCCCCCCTCATCTGCTCGAAGAGCAATCAGGGTTCCCTGACCTGTGGGAAGCCCAAGGACTGCCCACCTCTATCCAGGTCTCATAAGGTGAGCATTCAAACTGCCTAGGCTCCCACAAAGCTAGTACGTGCAGTAGGATCAAAAACCCACTGCAATTGTTCTTGAATTCTCAGTATTCCTCATTGTCCGCTATGTTCAGCTAGTCCGGATTTATCCCATGCTTTTTCTTGTAGTGTTGGAGCCTGTCCTGGAACTAGCCCATTGTAGACCAGGCTGGCCTTGAACTCACAGAGATCTGCATACTTCTGTCTTCTGAGTGCTGGGATTAAGTTATGTGCCACCACCAGCTGGCTATTATTTATTATTTTAAAATATATGTTTGAAAATTTTTTAAATGAAGAATGATTTTATTTCTCATTATCTTTTTAGAAATTTTAGTTGCAATCTAAAGTAGAATTAGTCAAATTTTTATAAATTAATTATCAAACATTCATTTTTTACCTCCAAGCTTTTTTATTCAACCCATCATTTTATTGCTAAATAACTTTCCTATTAGTCAAAGATATTTCCAAAGATTTATTTTCACATGTTGCTCAGTTTTATTAATGATTAAAAATTATACTATGGAAATGAGCATTGTTAGATCAATTTTTAGATTGTTGAAACATTTTTGTATAACTATTCCTTGAGAACTATGAACAAATGTCTACTCACTTCATATAGGTAATACAGACCAAAGTAAACGTACCTACTAGATTGAAGCAATTTGAATCATATGCAAATTGTGTATTACCTAGGGGAAAAAGGGTAGGTAAGTACGACTGTTTATTTATGCTAAAAAAAATAACTGACCATGCACTGTGGTGGTAATGTTCCAGGTCATGAACTGAGTAAGTGTCTATAGATAATATAATAGAATTTATAATGACATAGAATTGTGTTTATGATTTGGGTGGGTTTGTATTAATATTTTCCTTCAATAAGAAAGAAATAATGTGGAATTTAAATCTTGCAAGTTCAGATAATAATAAATTGCAGGTGAAAGTCAAGTGGATGAAAAGGGTCATTTACATAAACTGTAGGCGCAAAACACACCCTGACCTCTAAAGACATTAAAACTCATTTTATCATCTTTGAGATTCATAGATGAAAAGTCTAACCTGAAATAAGATATTGAACCTGTGATGCATCTCTGAGGCCTTAATGAACTCAAGGATAGAAAGGACATTCCAAAGACTCTTTCAGTAAAATATTAACGGCAATGCTTAATCAAGCACTGAGGCTTTTACACAGATTTTATTGATTATGGTCTGAAATGTGGGAAATGCATTGTTTTTTGGAGGTAAATGCACATACATGGCTCCAAATCACAAATTTCTTGATTCTGTATAATAAAAAGAACAAGAACGAAATGCTGGCTACTATATGGAAACGAAGGATATTGCATTTCCAAAAGTGCAAATAGAATGGAACTGCCGACATCAAGACTGATAAATTGGATATGAACGAATAACTACCACCTACACCTTGATGTCCTTTGAGAAGAGTTTTATGAATTCCACCCCAGGCCACACAGGGCCACTCACTTTAAAACTCAGCTTACATTACAGGAAGCTAAGGTGTGTCACAGCCACTTCTTGGAGTAGATTCCCACCGTTGCTTTATCACGTCAGGGAAGAATTATTTCTTCCCTTATTATTTACAACAGCACATCCCAGACATTTGTCTGGTCTAGCTACAAACCTACTTGTGTGGTGGGGTTATATAATAGGTCTTCGCTATGTTCTTTTCTGTAGTTGTGTATTATGGAAGGATGGGCGGGTGAGTAGGAGGAGTGAGTATATTAACAAATAGGAAAAAAAGAATGAACAGCCAAGAACAATAAGAAATGGTTTCTAACTATTTATTCAATATTTCATTAACCAAAAAGAATGATAGAAAAATTCAGTTATAACTATTATGTCAAAAATAAAGAAAATAAGTATATTTTAATGCACCAAAACATAACATAGAAGTCAGGACATGGACAAATGAGAACAAAAATCAGTAAAAGTTAAAGGACAAGTATGACAAATAAATACAGTCCCTCCAAACTGTCTTCTCAGCCTCTGTTGTACCATACTGGGTTTCTCCCAAATTATGTGTATTCTACCAATCAATATATCACTACCGTAGACTGTTGACCTAATAAACCTTACTGTTTTGTGTGTGTGTGTGTGTGTGTGTGTGTGTGTGTTTTGTTTTGTTTTTTATCTAACACTACTCTATCCCATCCGTCTAATCTTAGGCAACCAGAGAGATTTAGGCATGAATTCCCTTTTTCATTCCATGTTCAATGTCCTTCTGTCTGTTGTATTTGAGTTTGGGAAAGGCAGAGACCATATTTGATGTGTTGACCTTTGCTCTATAGCAGCACTTAACATAATGACTAACACCTGTTTGGCACTCAAGGCCTGGTTGGTGAATTAACTAATGAAATGACTTTCTGTGCATTCAGTTAAATTGATCCTTGTCATCCATTATGATTATGATGATATCATCAGTATGGTCAACTATTCATTCTTTATGATGATGTCATAGTGTAGTTAGTGACCTGGACGGTAGTTTATAATGTAGATTTGTCCAAAAGCACTTAATCGTCTTCCTAACGCCTATACTTCCCAAGTCTCAATAGCACTGTCCTTTCTTGAATTCTTTCAACATCTCTACTGAACTGTACAAAAGCAATCATTATTGTTCAGTGAATTTCTCATAATTATAAAGGTTCTGTATACTTATAATTGAATGAAAACTTGAATGTTCTCTGATTGATGTAAACTAGAAGCCCTCTATAGCATATATGAGCAGTGCAACATTCTTCTCTCATATCCCTCATACATTTGTGCTGAAAGTGGAAGAGATACCCCTTATTCCTCCTTACTATTTTCAGATTGTCTTCTTTATTTCTTGCCCAATCATTTTCACCTTTGAATTATACCACTACTCATACATTGCAGTATCTGTCAGTCATCTACAATTGTCATGCAGACCCTGGGAACTTATTTCCCATAGACTTCTAGTCCTACACACTTTCTAGGCTCTAGACAATATAAAACTGATAACTAAAGTTATTCTATATTTATAATTTTAATATTTTTTCTTCCCTTCTCTCTCTTTCTTTGCCCCTACCCACTCTCTGTTGTAGGTCAAAATAAAGCTTACAGAAGTTTATTCTCTCCTACTTCCTTGTGGAAACCAGGGATTGAGCTCAAATCCCCAGGCTTGGCAGCTTTTCCCGCCAACAGAACCATTCAACAGCCAAAATAATTGCAATGTTATGTACCCCTTTCTTCTGATACTTCTGAAATTCCCAGTTCAAATGCTTTATTACATCAATTCTATTACCCCAATAAGAAGAATAACAATGGACTAACCATTCATTCTTTTCCTTAGATGGTTTAAACTCTGTGACTCTTCATTATGATTGTGTTCTTGTAGTGTTTTCCATAGTGCTTTCATTTTAATTTGTCAATCAAGAATCCAATTTTGACTAAATCTAAATGCAGCAAAAGTAAAGATTTCAAACAATTCTGGAATCAGGTCAGTTTAAATTTATGATTGCTAATATTTCTGTTACTTTTTCAGTTTGAATTTTCTAGAGAATAAAACATTTACACACTGAGTTTTTATTTAAATGATTATTAATCTTAAATGAGCTTTCATGGTTAGGTCCCCATCTTTCTGTATTTCTCCACTTTCTCTCCTTTTACTGATTGTTGGTTTCAGACATGCTCTTTATATTACCGGGGTGTTAGCAATCTTCCTCATCTCTCCCCTCTAAAAAGAGATAAGTAGAAGAACAAATAAGCACCTTTAGTACAGCATCACATTAGCACTCATTCATCTGCATCTGTGTGCTCTCTTTCTTCGCCATTTAGCTGGGCTTATTTTTCTGTTCTGAGCTGAGAATATGCCTGAGAGTAGAACATGCTCTGTTCATGGTTCATTGTCCCTGCATTCTCCCCCTCTCTCTCCTGTACCCCTTTTCTCCTTCTTCATCAGTTCCCTCTTCCTAGTCCAGCAAAAATGTTATTAATTCTTTCAAATTAGGAATCAATAACAACACTAACCTCGTATTGATGAAGTGCTCTCTTCATTATTCATTTCTGCTTTGTTTGAATCTGAGTCACACAAATCTGCTCCAGCCCACCTGTTTCCACTTCGTTTATCTTTAATCTCACTTATATCATGCTTTTGCCACAGCATCCCATAAATCTATTTTTCCAGGTTGAGGAATGCCTTGGTCAACCATGTCATATATCGCAAAATTTACAGAACTTTTGATAGGGAAATTTTATCACACTGAGGCTTTGGACACAAGGATGATCTATGCCAACAACATGCACATTTGATCATCAATGATTTTCAAACTAGAAAATCAAGTTATCTAGCTTAAGAAAGACTTCATCAAATCCTTCTCCTTGAAATAGTTCGTTCTTTAAACTTGTAGCTCACCAAACTCTCCTCTTGTCCTGCTACATCTGTTGGTCTTTGTCAGTCTCCTTTTCCAGCTTTCCACCTGATCTGTGACCTAAGTGTTGTAGGGTTTTTAGAACTACATCCTCAACCCCATCCCTCTGTCGTATTCACTCATTTAATTATCAGGCAATTATTGTTACATTTACACCTTTAATTTGAGATTTTTATTGAATTGTCAATTTGTCTGTCAAGGCCACATCTATACTGTCTTACATAACAGACCTAACAAACTTAATCTTCCCCTTTCTAGACCTTTGGATCATTCTTGGGAACAATCTTTCACAAACAGTGTTAGTCACCACTCTGGGTTTAAGACCTCAGCTTTTCACATGGACTATGGGAGCCATATTCTTTCTGATTATTTTGTTTAATATTCTTAAAGTTATTGTTTGGTGTTTCATATAACCATAAATGAATTTTTATCATGTGTCCTTACATTGTCCTCTCAAAGCACAAAATTACATACATACAAAATTTGTAGAGGTTTAGTACTTTTATCTTTGTATCTTCTTTATTATCTCCCCTTAAAAATATTCTAATGTAAAACTGTGTTGTCGTTACAAAGAAAAAGATACATATTTAATGCAAAACATTATTTTTTGTGTGTTACACTGTTATTACTTAATTTGTGATAGATAATAGAATTATTTTGCCTTTTTATCTATGCACCATGACTAAATTCAAATATTAGTAATTTTCTTCTCTTTCTCTTTTTTAAGGTAGTGTTTCAAAAGTGTGTGTGTGCATGTGTATGTATGTACATGTGTGTTTTTGTGCATATGTATGTGTATGTGTATGTGTGTCTACCTGCGTGTGTATGTTTAAGATTTTTCTCTCCAGTCACTTTTTGCAGCTTTAGTGGAATAGACTACTTTTTAGATAAGTCTTAGCTCTGTTTTAGAATCTAAAAGCACATTTTACTGTCAAGATTATACCTATTTCTTAAAGCAAATACATTTTGCCACATAACAATTTAAACAAATAATAATGTAATTTCTCCATATCATTAACTGGAAAGTCCTGGAGGATTTTAGATATATAAGCTGTGACTACAAAATAGAATATTTATATTGCACAGTTTACTGTTAGTTTCTCATCTTACTATGAACCACAGATTGCTACAATTTAAAGAGCAGAAATCAAATTTTCTTTTCTAGCTAACATCTTCAATATCTTGTCACAAGCTGCTCTATAAACTAACAGTGAACTATAGACATGTTGCTCTATGGTCAAGGAAGATGATCTTTGCCGGCCTCTTTTCCTGGGTTACCCACAGATATGTAACAGATTCTGTTGACATTTTAGGGCCATTCAGAGGAAGATACCTCTTTGTCAAGACCAGGCGTTCTGTTCTGGGGCCTTTTGTTCATAAGATGTAACAGTACCATCTTGCCGAGCTCCAAGGCTTTGCATTCTGAGGTGAGTCTGGCTCTGCCGCTTTATGAGATATTATTCATGAAAATGAGGAAAGACTGGGAATCCCAACTGCTCAAATGACCCCCAAATTAATATATGCTTGTGCTAGTCCTCTTCTTTTAACTGTGATAAAAAAAAAAAAAAACACTTGAGAAATTCATGCTAAAGAAAGGAAGTAGGCTTCATTTCGGCTGGTAGTTTTAGAGCTTTCAGTTAACAGTTCCTGTCTGAGTTACTCTGGGGCCCACAGTAAGGCAGTGAGTGGGAGTGGTGAGAGCCGTCCTTTTTCAGTCACTTCCCCTCAAGTCTCACCTCTCAGCACTGCTGCACTGAGAACACGAGAATTCATGTGGGCATGTCAGGCCTATGTTGTAACTAAAGGGCGATAGTTCATGAAGATAGTGCTAAACGGAACCTAATGAGAATAACTGTTGGACTGAGAGAATTGGAGAGGATGTGAGCCCTGTTTTTATTTGTACTGAACTTCTGCTTTCAAATTACAAATTCTTAAATTTTTTTTGTCAAATTTTAAAGTATGATGACTGTAGTCATCATAAACAAACAACTAAATAAACGACTATATGTAGATTTATTTGCAAACATTTAATTCTCTCTATTGTATATATTTGTACTACTGGTGTGTCTATATAGTTCTTCCTTCTTCCATCCTTTATATAATTCTAGAATACCTTTGCTGGATTGCTTCTAATCTGATTATACCATGTTCTTCTGTTTTACACCTGCTTGAAAGTTAGCTTACACAGGATTTTTAAGTTAGCCATTCCTTAAACCTGGAAACTATCTTCTTTTAACCACTTCTCAAAAGAAGTTATCTCTCTGTGTTTATGGGCTGGAAGGCAGCCACATCTTCCTCCTGAGCTGGTACACAGGGAAACATACCAGGGATAGTCGACCTTATTCTCTTTCCCAAACACGTAGTATGTTCTTCCTTGATAAATGATTTTAACCCATGAGCACGTCTCTTTCTGTGTTTAAATCACTGCACAGTTTTTGCCTTTGTTCTTGAGGTCAGTAGCTAAGAAATCACCCAAAGCTAAAAAAGGAATTCTCGCCTTAGCAACTGAAACTTTTCCTTCCCTCTCCTCCTGACGCTCAGCCTGTCTGTAAAAAATCCTTTCTAGAGTTGTGTTTTCTTCTATTTTTTTCTAGAGATACCTTGCATTCCTCCTGCATAATTGTGTTTTCAACAGTGACAGAAGCCTATTTTGTGATTTCGATATGATTAAAAATGAGGTCATGGTGTTTACCCACAGCTAGGCTAGAATACTCTAGGAAAAGTGTATTTTGTACACTGTACAATTCACCAATAAAGTGTGAGAGCTCCATTTTGTCAACAAGGAAACACAGGCAAGAAAGATAATTGATTGATGTTAACATTATCTAACGAGAGGAGACAATGGGGCTAAGATGTTTCCAAATGTGTCTTACCTGAGTTCACTCAGATGTTGATAACAGAATCAAGTCCATCTTACCTGAGTTCACTCAGATGTTGATAACAGAATCAAGTCCATCTTACCTGAGTTCACTCAGATGGTGATAACAGAATCAAGTCCAGATACTACTTATTTTTGCCCACATAGAATAAGAAGTTTGTAAGTCAGCATTTTGCACTTGGATTTTTTTAAATCAATTACTTGGGTGTTTAAAGATTTCCTGGCAGCCTGGAGGTGAGCAGTACTCGTGAAAGAGAGAGTGGAGAGACTGACAGACAGCACATTCTGTTTTATTTTGCCTACTCTAGAATTCAGTCTCTGTGTTCTTGTCTACAGCTACACTGCTTTTCCTGATTGAGATAGATTTAAGTGAGTTCTCCTATTTCTGCTTTGTTTTATTGAGACAGTGTCTTGTTGTGTAGTCAAGACTGACTTCCATCTCACATCCTACTGCCCAATTTCTGGGATAGTAGGAACGCGACAGCATGCCTAGGTAATTATCTTATATCTTTATGCATCTGTGAAAGCAAACTTGTGATTTTTCTCTAGTCCTCATCTTGTTTTTTATTCATTTAATATTGATTACAGTTAGGGTCTTCTACAGATAACCAACCTTTTCACATAAAGACACAATTGACAGAACCTTTTACAAGTAATAAGGATCTCTGGTCATGGCTTTAAATCAGGGTGGAATGAAATGTTTGGCTATCATAGTCATTGGAAACACCTTCACGTATCACATAAATTCAATTGTATAAGAAGAATCCATCTATGGACTTTTGCCAGGTACAGAAATACTTAACAAGGCATGTCCTACCTTTATTAGACCAACAACAACTGCAAAATTCTCTCCACGTTATAGTATGTCTGACTTCATTAATGAGTACAAACTCTGAAAAGAGATTAAGCAAAACTCCACATGTCCATTTTTTCAGCAATGTAATATTCAAGATGAAAAAATCTTCTGAAGTGCCATCCCAATTTAATTTTAACTTTACAAGATAAAGTAAAAACAAAATATCAGATACTAAACTATTCTGTTGCCATTTAAAGAGTCTTCCATAAGCCCGGGTTTCCCTCATATTTTGACTGTGTAAGAACTGGAGATAATTGAATTTGGAATGTGTACGGCACTATTTATGAGCAAAACCAAACGCGATGAGCTTGTCAAGCTTGACTCTGGTTTAAGCTTGAATAAACTCAATTTAAATCTCCAGCTCTTACTTGCTGAATGAAATGCAGATGGGAGAAATATGCTTTCATAAGCAACTCATTTGTTTGATGTTTTTATCCAGAGGTTGTCTTCTATCATATCAAAATACCTTAAAGTGAAGTTTGGAAGGTAAAGAGTAGAAAGAAAACAACCAAGATGAGTAGATCTATCTCATTATTTAATATGTCTGGAGACATTAAAGAGAGACTAAAATACTTGGTTCCATTCCTGTTGGTCATTAGCTTAGGGTGGGCTGCAGTATTGCTAGTGAAAACTAGTCATTTATCCAGATCGTAACTGGTGGGATTCACCCACAGGGATGTAAACTATCTAATCATATTTAATGTATTTTCATTTCATCCCAGAAGAGTTGCCATTATACCGTAGACAGTCAAATCTAGACATGTGGCTTCAAGAGTAAATCAGAAAGTCTGCCAACAGTGAGGATGAAGGGTGGGCAAGATGAAGGAGAAGCAGGAGCCTCATGGCTACTGGTAGGAAATGCCATTAGCAGACAGGGGATCTGAAGTCTTGGATGCCAATGAGGAGACAGCATGATGAAAGAGATCATTAGGAGCACTGAATGCCTTGCTCTTCTCCTGAGGACACGGGAGATACTTTGTGTCGTGAGGCCAGTTCCACAGCTGCTCTGCTCCCTTTCTTTGAAGGCTAGTCATCCACTTAATTACTGGCTACAGTTGTTTTGTTTTATGCGTGCCTGCCATTTCAGTGCTGTAAGAACAGGCATGAGAATGAGTGCACTTTATCACAGGGCTGAGGAACAACGCACATATCTCCACAGGAGCAGGAAGGAGAGGCAACACCGTGAGAGGACTTTATATTCTTGGCCTCAGTCAACTGGCTTTCATTTACTGATCTTTCTCCAGAGAAATCTTGTTGTGTTTAATTATTTGCTTGATTTTCCTCTCTGGGTCTGGATAATAAGGTCCATGGCACAATGGGAACGAGCAACCAGCATCTCTCCTCCCTCCCCCTGTCATAGGCTCCTCTCTACACTCCGTGGAGATCTCTGTTTCTCACACCCTCTGTGCCAGTATCAGTTCACTGACCTACTGGCATCTCTTCTGAGCTTTGCACCACCCTTGGACCCTTGGGCCAAGATCTGGCTAAGATTGCTGTAAGTGGAAAACCCCTAGGGGTTACAGAAGCTATTCTGATTTAGTTATAAACTTGCCGGTAGGAGGTCTTAAGTTACCAGGCAACCATTAATTAATTGGGGAATCATTGCATCCATAAATATTTCCTACTTAAGTCTCTTGGGGAAGTTTAGAAATGCTTTCTAAGGTTCTTGGAAGGTCCTGAGAACCATCTGTTCCTATTGTTGATGGAAGAGATGCACGCAGTGCCTTCTTTATTAGTGGTTCCCTCCCTCAAGCAGTAACGCCTATTTTCCTTTCTTTATACCTTAGAACATCTTACCCCAAATACACTACTCACTTACATGAAACCTTATGTCAATGCTGTTTTTATTATTGTTGTTGTTTGTTATTATTATTATTAATTTGTATGTGGAGGGGATCCAGACTACTTTATTTGATGCCCCTGACCTAATAAATTCTTAGCAGAACTTCTCGAAATATTGTAGAGAAGAATTTCCTCACATTGTTATTTTACAAACCAAAATCTTCAGTCTGAGATAAGATGGAAAAGCAGTGTATCTTAATATATTAAAGGGTTTGTAAATGCTCACTTAAATTTGCCTATTCAATTGTATTTAAGTAATAATTAAAATATAAACTACTGGTAACTGACAGCAACAGCCACCAAAACTAGCATCTGGTGGGATACATTACAAATAGAACTGTGATGGGTGGCCTAGGACTGGTGTCCTTCTGGGAAGCCTCTGAGATCGTCAATAGGAAGTCTCGTAGCATTCATAGCAATATTACAGCTTTAGATGTTAATTTTTACATTCTTTCTCTAAGGGAAAGTCGGACGTTAAAGGATGTTATAGTTGATGTAGAATGATCCAGCCTCCCCCCATCTCTCCTCCCTACTTGCTTCTTTTCTTTTCTTTCTTTCTTTCTTTCTTTCTTTCCTACTTCTTTCTCCTAAAACTCCCCCAAGGTATAAGGCACTGAGAACCTAAAGTAAAATCACTGCTATAATGTATCCTTTGTGTCAAACTCAAAATGTATTAATGCGATGTGACTTTTAGACTATATTACTGTTCTATAATAAGAATTTTGAGATTTGTAATTGATTGGTGTTAGAAAAACATTATTCCACTTTTCCTACCAATTATTTTTTCCATAATATTTGCTTATTATTACAAATGTTCCAAACTTTCAAGAGGGAATATGTAATTGGTATCAATTTATTCATTACTAGATTTAATAGTTGTTAATAAATTAATTATAGAACAAACAGAAAAAATACTATGCATATTGCTACTTCAGTAATAAAAACAGACTTGTACGAAACTACTCAGGCTTAGTCATATCTAATGATTTCTTCACAGTATTATCTACTATCTGACGCATAGCCAGCCTCTTGATTTGGTCAGCTAAACACTATCTCATGTTTGTTTATTTGTTTTGTTTTAACTTTAATTGTTTGCGTAGTAGTGGTGGCATCCAAAACCTGGTGTGTGCTAGTTCACTGCATTCACTAGACTTATTGTACAAAATTCCCATCACTGTATTTTCTTTCTATATGTCTTTAGTGTTTTTTAACTTAAAATACCCCATTCAGGATTTTTATTTTCCTCTGAAGAAACAAAGATGCACTTTGCCTTTTGAATATCCAGAAGTGAGTTTGAGGATATTAAGTGAGTTTCTCTGTTTCCTGCATATTCTGCATTTAAGAGATGAGGCATAAAAAAAGATTTAATGTGGTTTTAATATTTCCTACAGAGTAGTTTCATAGGATACATTATTTGTATAGTGGATTCATAATCAGGAGTACTCTATTTTGGTTTCCTAAGACATTTATACAAATCTCACTGCTCTCTTAATCATTAGAATAAGAAGTGTATGGGAAATGGATTTCCTGAGCCTAAAGTTTTTGGAGAAAATCAAGTTTAATGAGCTATGGCCTAAACTTATAATTTTGTTTGTAGTGAAAATCTGAGACCTTATCTTGGGCAGATTATTACATAAGGCAATTGTTTCTAAACTGACTATATTGAACAATCCACTCAACTGCATATTTTATAAAGTACTTCCCATATAATTTAATCTTTTGTCTTATATCATAACATTTTTCTTTCTCCAAAATGTCCAACTTATTTGTTTCTATCTTTGAGTTTCTATCTCTGTCTCTCCTCTCTCAAGTAAATAATCCATACTGTTTTTAAATATATTCAGTAATAAATTAATTAAATTCTGTTTAGATTGTGATTGTGCAATCTAAAACACTCCACATGACCATGATCAACAGAATGGTCTTTTCTTCTCAGTTTCCGTCCACTAATGTTAATATGCAACTTATTTTCTAATCAAGGGCACTGAGAATTATTTTAGTAATATAACATCTATGTTAGGCTTTCTTTGAAGTGAAGTCATTGAATTTTTCTGCCCCAAAGTCTTAGAATAGGTCTTTCAACCAACGTATAAAAATTATCTCTCAATAGAGAATCAAATATTTTCCTGTAGAATGCAGGCATATTTTTCTGTCTTCCTCTGTCTATAAGAAAACAAGCTGAAAATGCAAGCTCTTCCTCCCATACATCAGATCTCTGTTTTTGCCAGATTCTGCCATATTCTAAAACCTGAGTTCCTCTGTGTCAGTTGAGAGATTGAACTGTTGTGTAGTAGCCATAACACACAATAAAAATTACATCATAAGCAAACTGTCTCTCTTCTGGGTCACTTCACTGGAGATGGCTCTAAACTGCTTCTAATGAAATCACATTCACAAATAAGTGTTACAGTGTAATACTCATATCTTTTGGGGTTGCTTTTGAAAAACATGACAATGGAAAGAAAGATAAAATTGAAGGAAAGTGCGTATTGAGCCTTTCCTAAATTATGTGGACAGTGTATTACTTCAAAATCCTTATTGACCTGTAAGTATTCCATCCAGAAGCAAGAGACAACATGGTTTCTGCATTTATATTCCTGGACTGCTGGAGGAAAAGTAAGTGGCTCATAAGACAGCAGATACTGGAAATGAAGTCAATCATCGCACACATGCTCTCTTCTCCTTACTTGTTAGACAAAGCTTTATTTATTTATTTATTTATTTTTTTGTTGAAAAAAATTTCCACCTCCTCCCTGCCTCCCATTTCCCTCCCCCTCCTCCCACTCCTCTCCCCTCTCCCCACTCCTCTCCCCCTCCTCCCACTCCATTTCCTCTCCCTCTCTAGTCTGAAGAGCAGTCTAGATTCCTTGCCCTGTGGGAAGTCCAAGGTCCTCCACCCCCTCCATCCAGGTCCAGAAAGGTGAGCATCCAAACAGGCTAGGCTCCCACAAAGCCAGTTCATGCAATAGGATCGAAACCTAGTGCCATTGTCCTTGGCTTCTCATCAGCCCTCATTGTCCACCATGTTCAGAGAGTACGGTTTTATCCCATGCTTATTCTGTCCCAGTCCAGCTGGCCTTGGTGAGCTCCCAATAGATGAGCCCCACTGTCACAGTGGGTGGGTGCACCCCTCGGGGTCCTGACTTCCTTGCTCATCTTCTCCCTCCTTCTGCTCCTCATTTGGACCTTGGGAGCTCAGTATGGTTTAGACAAAGCTTTTTAAGACGCACAGTATCTTGCTCTGTGACACCTAATTTGTTTAACTGGTTTCATATAAATCACATCAGAGACTAACCCTGAAACTTCTCTCCTTCTTATGTATTTGGGTCACGAGTTGCATCAGAAGCATCTCTAGGGTCAGAATGCTCATAGGCTCTTTCATCCCTGCTCATAACTTCACTCAGCTTAAGCCCAAGGCTCTTCTCAGTGAGTTCCTAAAGATGATTTGATATATTCATAAATATTTTAAAAATATAGAACTTATGCAAAACATGCAATTAGAAGCATTGAGTAGAATACAAAATGTGTCAACGTGTTCATGGCATTGAGATTAAACTGAACCAAATCTAGCAAAGAGAGCAGAATATTCAGAACAACCTCGAGTCCTGATCTGCTCTGAGCAACTTCAGGACAATATTGTTAGAAAGTTATTCTTTTGCTTCTATGTGACAATTTTGACGCTCAGTTGTACATATCATACTTTATTCATTTCTCATTATTCATTTATTTCACAAATATTTAGAGTACCAAAGGTCACATGTTTTATTAGCTGTGTATATTTGCCAGTCGTGTGAATTTTTATACCATTTAACTTCTATAAAATACATTGTATTCTTCTATAGAATAAAAGAGAACATTCTTGAAATTATTGAAAAAATTAATTACCCTTCTACATATGAGAAAACTGACAACTGCAATACAATATACAGAACGTATATACTGCATTAGCCTCACCCCAACATCTTTATTATTATAATAAAGTGAAGCAGATAATTAAATATCAAGAAAATGTTACTCAATAAGAGTGGTACAAGCCCTTTGAAGATCTAATCGATGGTCTGTTTCATGTGCCCTACATCGAAATTGATGTGACTTTGAAGCATGAAACATATTCATATATAGTAGAAGATGTGAATGTGTTTGTATATATACACATATGAATGCCTATATGCGTTTTGGTTATAATTTGAATAATATAATAAGAAAAGTTATGAGGAACAACTTATTAAATATACTTTGGTGACAAATTGCCATATAAAAGCCCAATAGCTATACAAAATATCAGCATATCCATTCATGTTAGCAAGTTCAGTCTGTGACTGAAGTGTTGCATGAGAAGTATTTTCATATTTCAGGGTTGCTATCCTGGTCACATTTGGAAACAGATTGACCCAGATGTTTAGCACCCGTACTCTGAAGTGCAATCTAAACTCATCGCTACAGACATGTTCAAGCAATCCTTTTATTTAAGTGGCTGTGTTCAATCATTATTGGATTAACAAGAACATGCTGGCAGCTACCTTTCTCCATCACTACTATTGACCCTTACCCTCGTTTCATTTATGTTAACTATAATTTTTAATTATCACCAGATGGCCTGAGATCCCAGCTCCTGACCTGGTTTCTCCCAGCCTTCTGCTGTTCATCTTCAGCAAATCAAATGTTTGCTTTCAGCTCTGTTGTCTAGGCTCAGGAAGAACACAACTGTGGCCTGTTAGGAGCCAGTGATATGAGGAACTACATAGAACAGTAAAAGTGACAAAAAAAAATCATGAACTATGATCATAATCTGCTTGTGATCTAAGGGGTGTCTTAAAACAACTATTTCCTGAAATATTAAAAAAGGAAGCAGCTTTAGATTCCAGTGACACCAATGGGGACAGTTTGGGGCCTGGCTGGAAACAGAGCCGTGCTGTCACGTCATTGTGGTTTCTGTATCTGTTTGAACACTTTGTGGTCTGGTTTTGCTTCATTATCTTTCACTTAGATCAGGAGAGTAAGTCATTGATACGCTAGAACATGTCCACAAGAAAAATCACAACAAACAATTAGTCTTAAAGAAATCCCTATATATTATTACAGAGATACAATAAATAACCCAAAATACGCAAAACACATCAGCATATTCCTGACATACAGTGTGATAGGCCTAGGCATTTTCTTTCAAGATTTTATCTGTATAGACATTATAAAGTATTTAGATTCTGAATATTCCTTCTTTGTATTTATAATTACAATCTCATGATTATTTTCATTTAAAGCACCAATTTTCCATTACCAAAACTAAAGACAGTTAAAATGTTAATTAATACATACAGTTCTAGACTGTTTTGTTAATGGGTTTATCTGTAAAGAATCACAAATAAAAATTATATGACTAAAAATGTTTAAGCCAATGAGCAGAAGCACATGAATATTTCCTCAAATAGGAAACGGGATTGCCAGAATCTTCTAAGCCCTGACTTATACCACTTTAGACAGCTTTTACTTAGTGTTCAGATACATAATGTAGTTTGTGGTCAAATGTTTATTCCTGGAGTCTATTTTTAGCATCATTTTATGAAAGCCATTCAGTCTGTTGCTTAAAGCAATAACTTGTTCATTCACTTCACTACTCAGAACTATTGCACTCTGTGTGTGTATCACAAAATACTCTTTCAGTCTGACAGGAAGATAATACGCTTGTTCTCAGACTTTAGATGATAATCTCTACTGATGTTGTTATCAGCATTTTACATGTCCCTTAAATATATGTGCACAATTTAGTGGTAATATTCTGAGAATGAAGTGGCTATGTCACATGATTGACATGTTGAGTGTAGTTCACCTCCCACAAAAAATGAAGCCAAAATGGAGATTTCTCAGTGTGGAAGCTTGTTTAGAATGGGAAATTTAAGACGGTTCAGTCACACCTATATGTATTTAACGAAAATCAAGAACAATGTTTCCATGGCAACTGTCCTTATTGAAAAGAGATGTATTTTCAGCTAAACTATTGCTTTCCTCAGAAAATGAATGTTCTTAGTATCTTTTAAAAATAATCTACTGAGGCAGAGTCAGGCGGATCTCTGGGAGTTCGAGGCCAGCGTGGTCTACAAGAGCTAGTTCCGGGACAGGCACCAAAGCTACAGAAAAACCCTGTCTCGAAAAACCAAAATAATAATAATAACAACAATAATAATAATAATAATCTACTGTTAAGTATACATTTCCTCTCTGTAATAATTAGAAATGGTCCCCGGATATAACGCAATGTTCTGAGAATAGCAAATATTCATGATAAGTGTGTGTTGCCAAAAAGATATACAAATGACAAATAGGCGACGTGGACATGGAAATTATAAAATGTCCCATCTGTAAATGAAGAGCAACAGAGGCTCATTGGCTGCGGAGGAGAATCAGTTTGCTCTAGGAAAAGGCTTCCTCATAGACTGTTCAACCATGGACACATATACATGTAAGTATTATAAGCAAAGTTAAAGGGCTTTTGGGTTTCATATGCATGTATACACACACACACACACACATATAAAGAATATATATATTCTTTAAAAATTGCATATTCTATCACTGTGTGATCCAGTAGTTAATCACTGGGTGTTTAGTCAAATGATTAATAAACTCTCATCCAAACAAAAAGTTGCATATCAATGTTTATAGCTGCTTCATTTATAATTTCAAAACTTAGAAGTAGCCAAGGCACCTTTCAATGAATTAATAAATAAATAATTTGCACTATTTTACCACCAGGATATATACAACAATAAAAAGAATTGAATTTTTTTTCAAACTCTGAAAAAATGTGAAAGAAACGTAAGAACGCTATCATAACTTAAGTTATGATAACTTAAAGAAAAGGTTCTGAAAAGCCTACATGTTGTATGATTCTAACTGTAAAACTTGCTGGAAAATGCAAAAACCACAAAATAAACCAAGGGAAAGATTATGTTCCAGATGCCCAATGTAAGACAGCCACTAAAAATGGGTGGAGAATGTGAATTTGTAGAGTGTCCTTTAAAATTTTGTACAGAAACATATTTGTTAACTACCACAATGACTTACTTTTAACTGTAAGAGAAATGAATTATTTTATATGGATATTTATATTCCGAAGAGGCATATATATATATATATATATATATATATATATATATACATACATATGAATATGAGTAAGTCTTTGGGGACAGTGTAATTAGAGAACTAGAAGGATAAATTCTTCAAGTATTTGAATGAATAACAATTATCTTGCTTAGTTTAATCTCTTAAAAGCTCATTTATATGGAAAATTACCGTAATAGTTCCTCAAGCCTTGGGAATATAATAAACAGCTACTTGTACTATGCTTGTGGATGTTTTCTCACACATTACTGTTTCCTACACAGGGTACTTATCAGAAATATTCCCCCTATTTTAAATTTCAAAGTCCTTCAGTATATCAGAAACATGTGCCTTGTACAATACATTTTAGTATATATTTTGGAATATATAGTCTCACATATTCTATTAGACTAAAAAGCAGAATGAATTAACAAATGGAGAGAAAATACCTTCAACATGACCTTAATATTTTAATATGTCTTCATTGGCATGATTTTTTTTCAGCTAGAATAAGAAGAGCAGAAACTACAAAAATTCATTTTATTTCACCAAATGTACAGTGGTCTATTGACCATTTAATCTCAGAAAATTAGCCTCTATTAGTAAAAATTAAACATTCATAAAAATATGGATTCTTTCAAAAACAAAGCAAGTATGTAATTTTGCAATATGAACGACCTTTGGATGAAAATGGATGTGGAAAAAAAACATCACACTGTGGTGATAGTATCTGTGTGTGCTGGCAGAAGAGGGAACAGAAGTCTCACAAGAGAAAAGAGATGGGGGAGATTTTATGAGAATGTGTCTCCTTGTAATATCACAAGCTATATACACAGAGTCTCATGCATGTGCCTTCTAAAACATGAGATGAATGAGGATGACACCAATAAAAGTGTCAAAGTGGACAGAAATAAGCCCATGAGGCTTCAACCCTACATGAAGAATTATAGGCAACTGGTGGGAGATGGGAGCAGGAAAGAGGGATCTTCCTCAGGGAGAATCACATCAACCGGTTGCCCAGTGCCAAATGATCAGCCTTGAAACATACATATAAGTAGCATTATACAGACTGAACAGCTTGTACTTGAGAATATATATGTATATACATGCGTATACATATATGCATGCAATAACAACTAGTAAAAAGGAAGCCATGAATTCGAAGGGCAGTGTGGAAGAAAAGGAAAGAAGAAATATTGTAATTAAAATATATTCTCAAAAATAAAAACACTAAAAAATAAAAATGAATAAATAAAATTTAAAAATTTACAGAAAAGATCTCCTGAGAAAGTTGGGAGTGGTGGTGGGAGGGGAAAAGGGAGGGACAGTAGAGGGAGAGGGAGAGGGGAGAAGGGGAGGGAGTAGGAGAACATGAGGGAATGGGATGCTGAAGAAGGGAGACATACAGAAAGGGAGAGAAAGGAAAGCGATATCTTGATTGAAGGTTTCATTAAAGGGCTAGGGAGAAATCTGGCACTAGGGAAATTCCCAGGAACCCGAAACGATGACCCCAGCTAACACTTTTTTTTTTTGAGAGGATGCCTAAACTGGCCTTCCACTGTCATCAGATTAGTAACTACCTTAATTGTCATCATAGAACCTCCATCCAGCAACTGATGGAAGCAGATGCAGAGAGATCTACAATGAAGCACTGGACAGAGCTACAGGAAACCAACCCAAGAAAGGAGCGATAATATGAGCAAAGGGGTCAAGACCATGATGGTGACACCCACAGAAATAGCTGACCAGAGCTAGTGAGAGCTCAGTGACTCTGGACTGATAGCAGGGGAACTTGCATAGGACCCAACTAGGTGACAGTTGTGAGTGAGGCTTGGGCAGTCTGTGAGGCCACTAACAGTGGGACCAGAATTTATCCCTAATGGTTGAACTGGGAGCACATGGGGATAATTATGCAAAATGAGAAAAGATTGTAATAAAAATTCTTAATAAATCTTTTTACAATAAAAAAGAGAAAGAAAGAAAGAAATATATGATCTTCTCACAGCAGTTGAGCAGTCCTTTGACAGAAACGGGAAACCTGCAGGAAATTAGCAAGCCTCACACGAGGACAGAGGATAGAGTGATAAAGGGGAAATTAATAATGCTATTATGCATGCATCAGATACACCTGGTCCATTTACAGCACTGTTGTTCTCCTTTTAAAATTTAATAAGTAATAATTCAACTCAGTAATACCGGGAGTTTGAAAATACAGACAAATAATGACCAGGTCATATATGACAAAAGCTTGCTGTCCCGTAGTTTCCTTAGTCAATATCCAGATTGCAAACCTTACCAAAAGATATTTGGAGCACAGATGCTACCCTCTGTATTGTGTCTATCAACTTCTACCCCAAGACAAGGAATAGAAAAATCAAACATACTCCCAAGCCAAATACATATTAAGTCCAATTCTGACTTCTTTCCAGTTTCCCCAGTCTACAATGTCAGTCAATGTTTTCCTCAAAATCTCTAGCTTTATCTTTTTCCTTTTTAAGATTGATTTTATTGAGCTAAACAGCTTTCTCTTCTCTCCTCTGTTCTTCTTTCTACCCCTTCAACCCTCTCCTATGGTTCCCATGACCCAAATTTACTAAGGAGATCTTGTCTTTCTCTACTTCCCATGTAGATTAGATCCAAGTATATCTATCTTGGGGTCTTCATTGTTGTCTTGATTCTCTGGGATTGTGAATTGTAGGATGGTTTTCTTTGCTTTATATTTAAAAACCACTTACGAGTGAGTACATATGATAATTGTCTTTCTGGGTCTGGGTTAACTCACTCAATATGATGTTTTCTAGATCCATTCATTTGCCTGCAAATTTCAAGATGTCATTATTTTTTCTGCTGTGTCTTATTCCATTGTGTAAATGTACCACATTTTCCTTATCCATTCTTCAGTGGAGGGGCATTTAGGTTTTTTCCAGGTTCCGCTATGAAAAACAATGCTGCTATCAATGTAATTGAGCACATATTCTTGTGGTACAATTGAGCATCCTTTGGGTATATACCCAAAACTGGTATTGCTGGGTCTTGAGGAAAGTTGTTTCCTAATTTTCTGAGAAATCTCCATACTGATATCCAAAGGGGCTGTACCAGCTTGCACTCCCACCAGCAATGCACGAGTGTCCCCTTTACCTCACAACCTCTCCAGCCTAAGTTATCGTTAGTGTTTTTAATTTTGGCCAATCTTACAAGTGTAAGATGGAATCTTGGAGTTGTTTTGAATTGCATTTCTCTGATGGCTAAGGATGTTGAACATTTCCTAAAGTGTCTTTCAGCCATTTTAGATTCCTCTGTTGAGAGTTCTCTGTTTGGGTCTGTACTCCATTTTTTTTTTTTTTAGCAAAATCTCTAGATTTTGCATTAAGATATATCCTGGCTACCCTGCTTGTCTTGGCATTCTCAGCAGGGTGTTAGCAATGCTGCTTTTTCCCATTACATAGCAGATTTTCAATAAACAACTCCCTATATCTTTGGTGGCCTTTAATATTTCCTTATAAATAATTTTAACAAATATTTGTAAAAACTTCCTTTCCAAGAAGTCTTTAAAAATGTATCACTTTAATCATCATCATCATAATTGATCTCCTATTAATAACAAAATGGTAGGTGTAGTAATATGAGCGGTGGGGCTGCGTCCCTGGCACCCCAGCCGCTTGGCTAGACTATGTCCTGAAATAACAACACACAAACTGTATTCATTTAAACACTGCTTGGCCCTTTAGCTCTAACCCTTACGTGCTAATTCTGATATCCCGATCAACTCATCTCTAATAATCTGTGAGAACCGGTCTTACCGGGAAGATTCTAGCCTAGTTCATCCTGGGTCGGAGCTTCATGGCGTGTGTCTGCCGGGGAGCGGGGCATGGTGTCTCTGCTCCAGAGAGCAGAGCTGTCGAGTCTGAGCTCACTTCCTCTTCCTCCCAGCGTTCTGTTCTGTTTACTCCTCCCACCTATCTTCTAACCAATAAAATGGGCCAAGGCAGTTCCTTTATTAGCCAATGACCTTCCTGCATCAGGTAGGTTTATAGATTTTTTTCAAATAATTGATTTGTGGATGTTGTAGATGAAAACATAATGGGAATAACCACAGGAGAGACTTTGGATAGATATACACAAACACACTACACTTTTTTGTTTTTCCATAAGTTAGTTGACTAATTAGTCCTTATTAATTCCTTCTAATAGTTTCTTCTCAGAACAATGGAGTAATAACTGTTTCCTCAAAGAGGCTGTTAATAGCATAGAACTATGAACTCTTCATAGGCTCTGCATATTCACAAACAGTAGTATTTCCTCCTACAGTTATCCTTGACCTCAGTTATAGAACTATGTTTTAATAAATAAATAAACTCTCCTACATACAGACTCTAGATTTAATCTTACATTAGTAACATAAAAGCATAAAGTGGAGGGTGGGACCAACAAGAGTAGGATGAACCAGAAAGGATGGTGAGGGGAGAGCTAATCTGACCAAGATTTAGTGATACATGTGTAAAATATCATAATGAAACATGCTGCTCTCTATAGGCACAAAACATTAAATAATAGTTAATAAAAAATGAATATTTTATAATAAGTAAATATAAATAGCCTACCAAACAGATTTTTAAATCTGGTTTCCTTTTGATTGTAAATGTAACAAACACTGGAACAAATCTGATAGATAAAAACCATAAGGTATGTGCCTCTAGGCTACAGATAATGGATTTGATTTGACAATCAAGTATTATATGCTAGAAAAGTTTGAAATTTTTGTGAAAGAAGCTAAATTTCTGAAATGTGTAAGCATGTAAGTTATTAAATAATTTTTAAAAATATTTTCTGTGTTTATTATGACTTGAGACAGTTGATGCCAGTGTTTTTTTTTTTTTTTCAAGACAGGGTTTCTCTGTGGTTTTGGAGCCTGTCCTGGAACTAGCTCTGTAGACCAGGCTGGTCTCGAACTCACAGAGATCCGCCTGCCTCTGCCTCCCGAGTGCTGGGATTAAAGGCGTGCGCCACCACTGCCCGGCTTGATGCCAGTGTATTAGGGGAAGAAATTATATATAAATAACTCACCCCCCATCTCCACATAGGTTCTTAGAGCAAACTCTCGTATCAGTGAAATTAAAAAAAAAAAAAAAAAAAAAACACGCTATTTAATTCAGTGAAGCAAGGCCATTGCAAGCAGATCTGCTTCTCTGCATACTGGATAAGTAACTAATTATGAACAAAGCTGTTATATTAGCTTTACCTTGCTCTTTAACTGTGACAGCATGAATGTTGCTCTTTAGGACTTGAATTAACCCATTAGTTTCTATCTACAAATTCACAGAACAATTGGTTTTGCTCAATACATACAGCAGCTATGTTTTTAGCAGCTACATTTCACAGATTCAATTGTACTTAATTAGATTCAAGAAAAATCCAATTCTCGTTTGTGTTCAATATATAAATCTTATTTCTATACACTGTATATACCTTTAGAAATTCTGGTTAATAGGTAATTGTGGAAATATGTATTGATAGTTATAAAATTGTTAACTTTTATTTTGATAAGAGATAACTAATATGACATCTTTTTCAGAAATACAGAATTTAGATGGATATTAGAACTATTTCAGATACTGTTAAAAAGTCAACTTTTCTAATGAAATGTAAGATAGTCTCTCAAATTTTATTTTCAAAAATTCATTATATCTTTATAAAATGAAATTATAGTAACTTTAAACTTTAGATATTAATTTAAATAAATTCTGGTCATTGACATTAAAATTCAATAAAAATAAAAATCAGAATTGTATTACGTCTCAAAAATTTTTTGGTCCTTGTCTACGAAAAAAAATTGTTTTACACAAGAATAGAAAAATATGAGCTTTAGATGCTTGAATGCTAATTGGAGTTATACATGGCGCAGCAACAAAGATGACAATATCACATACATTCTACAACTTTTAGTTGAGGAAGTATGCAGTGACTGTACCTGATGTAAGTTATGATGTTGGTACTATTTGGGTCAAGTTTGCAGGTGACCAGCATGTGGCTTACCCTGTGAAGGCTTCATCTTCCCTGTGCATCTTGAAATTTATCTCACTCATGCTTCGAAGCGGACTCTTTTGGGTGACAATGTGGATGAGTAAGTGTCATTAGAGTATGCCCACATGATTGAACACTAGTAGCTTTATGAGAAGATGGAGAGGAAAAAAATAAAATTTCTGATTTGTCTAAGCTTTAGTTTTGCCCAAGGTTTTAATTTTCTCTGTACATGTGTATTAAAACATTATGACATATTTAGATAATAGCATTTCTGTGTATATGCTAAATTTTCAAAAATTAAAAATTTCATGAAAATATTTAAGAAGTAAAACATGTAAAAACAGGAGAGATACTGGCAGATACATACACATGGTATTCTCTGTGTCTTCTGTGCCAAGACCTGAAGCACTGGCAAGAATTATTTTGTTAGAGCCACGATATGTGATCTTAGCATCTGAATTCAGATAATGATAAGCTAGATCCACTGTATTCAATATTAATAAAACAAAAGAAGACATTCTGCATAGGATCCTGGTACTGTAGACATTAAGACCCACAATTGCCAAATGGGATCTCACAAGATTGTAAAGTTCGTGTATAGCAAAAGACACCATGACAGGTATGAAGAGACAACTATATGAGGAAAATTATTTAGTACCTATAATCTGACAGAGGATTCTGTATAGAACAAATGTGCGTGCGTATGTATGTGTGTCTGTGCGTGTCCTTAGGTGTGGTTTAAATGGAGTTATCCTATAATGAGTAGGTTAGAAAATGCTTCCTCTAAACACTATAGGCTCTTAAATAAATGTCCACTGACAGGTGGGTAATGTCGCATAGACAAACCCAAAAAGCACATCCTATTTCCACGCTCTTGCTTACCACACTCCGGAAATTAATGGAAGATCCTCTTACTGAAAACATGGAGAAATCCAGCTGATACTGACTTGGAAGTGTCTTCCTACTGATTTGTCTTCACATAGGGTTGGAAATTCCTTGTGTGTTACCCAACAGAGAAGAGGAATAAACAGTTGTAACTGTTTATAAACAGCTGTGAACTCTGGGAGCTCTTATAATTACCGGCTTGGTACTATAGAGGCTTGCAGGTTATGGAAATAACTAGGAACTTCCTGATTGGGCTTAAAGTCAGCTACACAAGACGTAACCAAGGCTTGCTATCACTAACTGAACCAAAATCTTACTTCTAACTGGGTCACCAACCTCAGAAAGAGCTTCTAATACAATGACTCCTCTAAATAGACATTCTATTGAACTCCTTACTAAGTTCTTGCTTTTATAGTCACAAATTAATGCATTCTAATGCTGATCAGGGAAGCACCTTTCTGCAGTAGAAAGCTATTAATACAGAGATCCACAGCTGATCAACATGAAGAGAATAAGACTGTGGAGTGTTCAGTACTAAATAAGGCATCTCTAGGATTTCCCCCATTAAGAATCATAGACTATCTTAAAGGAGAGGGAGGAAGGATGGCGAGAAACAGAGGCAGTTGATATCTTCAGCGAAATAGGATTTTCCAGACACGTCATCATCATCATACACATGAACTCACAGTGGTTGTGACTGCATATACAAGGTCTGCACAAGACTGAAGTATGCAAAATCCTAGGATGAATGGCAGAGGGACTCATGAAACCCCACATTTATCTGAGGAACTGTTGTCACTCAAAGGCGGCTGGGGTGAGTCATTTTCTTCAGTGATGGAGCTCCTCAGAGACTAAGCCTGTTTCAATAGACAGTCCCACACCAATATAGACAGTGATGTACTGAGTAGTATAATCAGTTTAAATAAGAAGTGCTCATGAGTATAGGAGGGATAAGTGGAGTGTGATTCAGCGGCTAGAGAGGGAATTGTAGGAGAGTGAATGAAGGATGGATTTGATCAGAATGCATTCATTACATGCATCTACAAAACATTCAAATAATAGAATGATTATAAAAATCAGTCTGGCTGCTCCTGTGTCAGGTATATTGTCCTGGTGTAAAGAATGTTGCTGTGCCTTTCTTATGCTTTTTTTTTTTCATTTGGGACAATGTCTCACTCAGGGTAGCCTCAAACTTGGATCTTCTGTTGATAAAGTATTTGGAAGTTGTGTATAAGTTTTAATAATACAAGTTTCTTTGCGGTGTATATGACAGGATGATCATTTGCTACATTGGACTGGTATCTTCACAGCTTTCAAAAGGCAATATCTGTCTCCAAAGCTTCCTTTTGCGTCCTGCATTTAAGTCATTCCATGTAGTGGAGTCATGGCTGAGACTGTTCAGTGTCTGGAGGCTTCCAGAGTTACTTCTCAGATTCCTTCAAGTCCTTCCACACATGTGTGATTTGTAGGACATTTAGCAGGATGTTGCCATAATATTGAATGCTGTACTTGGAAGCAAACTGGCTGAAGTTAAAGGCTGAAAAAAAAAAGACAGTGTGGATGGTGGGATTCACAGTCTAGGGTGGAAAAAATAATGCCCATCGATATATTTTTAAGATGACAAATTGAGGGGGTGAATTCTGCCAACTCATGCAGTTGTTACTTCATTAGGGAATTTCAAAAAACTTCCTTTAAACTGCAGACAGCTATGTGCTATAATGAGACAACATGATATTCATGAGGACTGTGCTGTTATTTGTGCCTAATCTTAATAATAGCTGATACTGGAGCCCCTCAGCTTCTCTCCACAGACAGGGCTTAATGAGGCAGTTATCTACTCCTAACTCCAGATGCTCTCTCTCTCCCTCCCTTCTAAATCTTTTGTCTCATTCAATATGTGTTCGCATCTGCAGAAATGCAAACCATTATATGCAAGCAGTGCTTCTAGCTTCCCGAACTGCTATCAAAACGAGTTTAGCTAGTCTTCTCCATGGTAGGAATCTGATCTTCCTTCCAGCAGCAATTATGGAGTGTATTGGTTTCCTAGGGCTGCCACGACAAAGAACTGTAAGCTAGGTGGTTACAAATAACAGACACTCATTTATTCCCAGTTCAGGAGGAAGACAGTCATAAAGTGAGCCAGGTGTAGGCTGTGTCCTGTGTTCCCTTACGTCTGCATTTAGAAAGAATCTGTTTCCTTTGCCCTTTTGATGTCGGTGAACCCATGGGAACTCTGGGCTTCAGATATGCCTTCCTGTGTCTACCTTTCTCAATACATAGCATCCTACAGTGTGTATTTTCGCTTCACTTTGTCCTTTTATTAATCTCTCTTTCTCTCTTTTTAATGACATTCATTTTATTGGATTATAATCTTAGAACCTTGTATAGACTTAACTAATCACCTTAGAAATACCATAATGACACTCATCCACATTGTCACCAAAAGAGTCCACTTTTTTTGTTTTGTTTTGCTTTCAAATAAGGACACTTGCTGAATACTTGGTGCTACATATTCTTTTGTTTTGTTTTGGGTTTTAGAGCTATACATTTTTTCGATAGCAGAGACAAAGAAGGCCTGATATTCAAGGAACATGGTTTCCTTACCTGGTTATTTCTCATTAAGCTCATAGTTTAAAGTTCACTGTTACTTTAGTAATTTTTCCACATATCACAGTGTAGAAGATCAGAACCAGCTAAAATAAGACATATGTAGCAGACTTTAAATTAAAAAGGAATAAGAATTAGAGTTTAAAAATCACACACACACGTGTGTGTGTGTGTGTGTGTGTGTGTATTTAATTAAGAAAAGTTAGAAAAGCAGAGTGCTACACACATATATGGGATTACTCTAATCAAAATTTGAGTTTCAACTTTTTATATACCATCTGTGTGAATGTTTGTAAGTATTTAATTTTCTCTTTCTCTTCTATGGTTAAAATAAGCTTACTCCTTATGCAGCATCTAGCTTTTATTTTTGTTAAGAGATAATCTTATGAGGGAATTGTTGCTTAGCACAATATGTGACAATAAGAGACAGCTAACACTTTTGTCTGGCCTGTATAAAAGACCCCAGCTTAGCTGCTGTAATGCCATTTTGCAAAGCCTTCACACAAACAAATGTAAGTTCAAGGTAAAGTCAGTACTCCTAGGTGGTCAAACAGGATATCTGTGGTCAGACACCAGGCCTAGGAGGAGAACGAACAGTTCTGGGAAAAACTACATGTACCCTAGATAGGGCCAAGTCTGCTATTATTATCAGACCTGCATGTCTTCTGGGAACTTGTCCCCTAAATGAACCATCGCCTCGTTTGAACTGACCAATGAGATCCCTGTAACCATGCATTGCTTCTGTATGCCTGCTTTTGCCACCCTTTTCCTATAAAAAAGACTTTCTACCAGCCTGCAGGTGTGCAAGCCCTCCGAAAGGACTTTGCCGCCCACAGGTACCTGTGCACACCCAATAAACTTCTTGCTAATTGCAGCCAGTGGTCTCGACTGTTCCTTGGGTTAGGGGTCTCCTCCTGAGGGAAGGACCATTCTGAGGGTCTTTCATGTATACACTTGACACTTGTATGCATAAAGGCACACAGCATATATACAAATATGTGAATTAAAATTATTGTATAAAATATATCTCTAATAAAATGTATTTGTGTGTATTCAATTTGCATGGATTACCTTTGTCTTATTATTCTCTAAACAACATGTTTAACACCATTTACATAACATTTAAGTTGTGCCAGGAATTACAAAGCAAACTAGATATGATGTAAAGTGGAAGGTGGTAGGTATGATACACATGATCACTGTGTCATTTTGTAGAAGAGATTTCAGCATCTACAGTCTCTGGTATCTAAAAGAGTCCTGAAACCAATCCCTCCTGGACAACTGACCATTAACTCTAATAACTCAGATAGAGGGAGATACACAGGAGTTCAGAGTTGTCAGACAGGGTATGGAGACTTTCATGATGGCAGAATTTCTTAGGTATTTCAATCAGTCATCTGCCATTGAAGGAATTGCATACCCAGATGTGATTCTCTACCCATCCTGCTTGTCCAGTTACATGCACTGGGTGTTTCTAAATATCTGTGCTTTTTTTCACTTTATGAGGTACATAGTCTGAAAGATAGATCTCAAGACAACGACATCATCATAGTGTCTACAGTGGTATTACAAATATTTACCTTTTCAAAAGTCTCAAGTCAAAACTCATAGTAAAAGACATACTGCTTAACCGCAAGTTTTTCTGGCTCCTATCTGGTGTGTATCACTTTCTCAGACGACTGAACTCCTAAAATGTGACCCCAGCCCAACTGTGACACATGCAGATCTCTGGTTCCTTCACCTGCTTGTACTCTTATAAGTCATATCTCAGGCACACAATTGTAAATTTCCCCAAAGCTTTAGACATTTCAGAATACATTTTTGTCTGAGTCAAAATCAAGAATCGGTAATGTTGTTTTATCTATTATCTTACATATTTTAGAAAGTGGCTTCCCTATTGGATGCTGAGAGCATTTCTCCTTCAAACCATTTTTCTTTCAGTATGATGGATAGAAAAGTTAATTAACTTATGTGCAATAAAATGTATGTGGAACTGTAATAGGGAAATAATAAATATGAGAAATTTTGTGTTCTGTTTCTCTCTGGTATGTGTATTTATCTGTGGACAGAAAAGCAGTTTAGTGTAAGATTTAGAGTTTTAAACCCTTTAAATACATAACAGTGACAGTGTTCAGCTTTCTTGAACATTGTTTTTGTGAAGAAAAAGGCAACAGCTGAGAAATTCCCCAATTGTTTCTTCCCTACAATCACTTGTCATTCGTGTCCAGAGAAGGTACTAACCAGTGCAAACTTTTCTTTTGCATAGTCTGATACCTTCTTTATAGTTCACCACCTGTGTAAAGACCCAGTTAGTCCTACTGTTTGTGAGATGTCTCTCATTAATGAATAGTCTATACAGAGAAATGGCATTAAGAGTCCCCTTAATTATATTAAGCATAAAATATAAAATAGAAAAAACATAATTTTTCTCACATATATTTATCTATTATCTATCTGTCTTATTACTATCATCGATCTATCTATCATTTATTATCTATCCATCTATCATCTATCTATCTCTATCTGTTTACCTCTATAAAACATTTATAATGACAAAACAAGATTTTATGCATATAATTTAGCTACAAGATATTGAACCTTCTTTAAATAAAACAATCCTTTCTGAACATTATCTCTTAAAAATTTAAAGGATGTGTGTCACTTCTTACTGGTTACTGGCATATTAGAATAAACCATATTTTTTTAAGTGATATAGAAAGAAAATTCACAGAAATCAGAATTTGTTTGTTTCTTGCTCACATTTTCTAAAGGAGAACTTTATGATTGGTGCTAATTTTTTATTTCTCCTATACTTCATCAATTATTGTGTCACTTATTTAAGATTTTTATGAACATTTCTTCAGGGACTAAAGATATGGCTCAGCAGTTAACAGAGCTTGATGCTCTACCAGAGACCTTGAGTTTAGTTCCAACACTCAAGTCAGTGGTTGACAACTACATCACTCCAGCTACTGAAGAAGATACTATCTTTTTTTTCTTTTTTTTAATTTATTTATTTATTAAGGATTTCTTCCTCCTCCCTGCCACCGCCTCCCATTTCCCTCCCCCTCCGCCGATCAAGTCCCTCTCCCTCATCGGCTCAAAGAGCAATCAAGGTTCCCTGACCTGTGGGAGGTCGAAGGACCGCCCACCTCCATCCAGGTTTAGTAAGGTGAGCATCCAAACTGCCTAGTATCCCCCAAAGCCAGTACGTGCAGTAGTAT
Organism: Microtus oregoni; assembly: GCF_018167655.1. Lineage (NCBI taxonomy): Eukaryota > Metazoa > Chordata > Mammalia > Rodentia > Cricetidae > Microtus > Microtus oregoni. The sequence goes on from NW_024543070.1 coordinate 6,467,290, forward strand.
CAAAAACCCATTGCCATTATTCTTGAGTTCTCAGTAGTCCTCATTGTCTGCTATGTTCAGCAAGTACAGTTTTATCCCATGCTCTTTCAGACCCAGGCCAGCTGGCCTTGGTGAATTCCTAATAGAACATCCCCATTGTCTCAGTGTGTGGGTGTACCCCTCGCAGTCCTGAGTTCCTTGCTCGTGCTCCCTCTCCTTCTGCTCCTGATTTGGACCTTGAGATTTCTGTCCGGTGCTCCAATGTGGTCTCTGTCTCTGTCTCCTTTCATCGCCTGATGAAGGTTAATATTCAGGAGGATGCCTATATGTTTGTCTTTGGATTCACCTTCTTATTTAGCTTCTCTAGGATTGCGAATTATAAGCTCAATGTCCTTTATTTATGGCTAGAAACCAAATATGAGTGAGTACATCCCATGTTCCTCTTTTTGGGTCTGGCTTACCTCACTCAGGATAGTGTTTTCTATTTCCATCCAACTGTAGGCAAAATTCAAGAAGTCCTTGTTTTTTACTGCTGAGTAGTACTCTAATATGTATATATTCCATACTTTCTTCATCCATTCTTCCATTGAATGGCATCTAGGTTGTTTCCAGGTTCTGGCTATTACAAGCAATGCTGCTATGAACATAGTTGAGCATATACTTTTGTTGTATGATAGGGCCTCTCTTGGGTATTTTCCCAAGAGTGGTATTGCTGGGTCCAGGGGTAGGTTGATCCCGAATTTCCTGAGAAACCGCCACACTGCTTTCCAGAGTGGTTGCACAAGATTGCATTCCCACCAGCAATAGATGAGTGTACCCCTTTCTCCACAACCTCTCCAGCAAAGGCTATCATTGGTGTTTTTTATTTTAGCCATTCGGACAGATGTAAGATGGTATCTTAAAGTTGTCTTGATTTGCATTTCCCTGATGGCTAAGGAAGTTGAGCATGACCTTAAGTGTCTTTTGGCCATTTGAAGTTCTTCTGTTGAGAATTCTCTGTTCAGCTCAGTGCCCCATTTTATAATTGGGTTGATTAGCCTTTTACAGTCTAGTTTCTTGAGTTCTTTATATATTTTGGAGATCAGACCTTTGTCAGTTGCGGGGTTGGTGAAGATCTTCTCCCAGTCAGTAGGTTGCCTTTTTGTCTTAGTGACAGTGTCCTTTGCTTTACAGAAGCTTCTCAGTCTTAGGAGGTCCCATTTATTCAATGAGGCCCTTAATGTCTGTGCTGCTGGGGTTATACGTAGGAAGTGGTCTCCTGTGCCCATGTGTTGTAGAGTACTTCCCACTTTCTCTTCTATCAGGTTCAGTGTTTTCAGACTGATATTGAAGTCTTTAATCCATTTGGACTTGAGTTTTGTGCATGGTGAAAGATATGGATCTATTTTCGTTCTTCTACAGATTGACATCCAGTTTTCCCAGCACAATTTGTTGAAGATGCTCTCTTTTTTCCATTGTATACTTTTAGCTCCTTTATCGAAAATCAGGTGTTCATAGGTTTGTGGGTTAAAGTCAGGGTCTTCTATTCGATTCCATTGGTCGACTTCTCTGTTTTTTTGCCAATACCAAGCTGTTTTCAATACTGTAGCTCTGTAATAGAGTTTGAAGTCAGGGATGGTAATGCCTCCAGACAATCCTTTATTCTATAAGATTGTTTTGGCTATCCTGGGATTTTTGTTTTTCCATATAAAGTTGATTATTGCCTTCTCCAGATCTGTGAAGAATTTGATGGGATTTTGACTGGGATTGCATTGAATCTATAGATTGCTTTTGGTAGAATTGCCCAGATACTATCTTTTGACTATCATGTGTACCCACACACATGAAATATAGAGAGAGATGTACACATTCACCAAAACATTGTAAAAATAATTACATCTTAAAATTGGTTCAATTATTAAAGATGAAGTATTGGACCAGGGATATTCTTAAAAATTAAAAAAAAAACTTACAACATGTATTTGTGTGTGAGTGTGTGTATATGTATGTGTGTTTGTGTGTGTGTCTGCATGTGTATGAATGTACACCGGAGTTTTGCACCTTGACATATATTTTTTATGTGGATGTCAGGAGACAGCATAGAGAAGTAAGCACCCCCTTCCCTTCCCTTGCAACATGTAGATCTAGGAGACTGCTCAGGTAGTCAGACTTGGCATCAAGCATTTCTACCTGCTGAGTCATTTTCACAGGCCCCCAAGGAGGTTCTTTTATCTGAGAGCTGTTCTTCCACCTAGGCCTGTGTCTGTAAATGTTAGTATAGATTCTACCTGAGAAAGTCTAGTGATTCAGAAAATTATAATCCTTTATGGAAGTGATAATATTTGCTTTCTGCTTAACTCTTATTTGTTCCTGTGCCTTTTAAAAGGGATTCAAGCCTGACAAGTATCCTTCACAAATTATCAAGTTTCGGAGTATCAAAAAATGTACACACACAAACACTTCTGGGGAATTCTTTAAAGTGTTGGTGTTTGAATGAGAAGCGTGTGCCCATGCCTAGCAATTTAAGGCTGCCCATTTTCTCACCAGTTCTCATTATTTCTTTCAGAGCCTGAGGCAGTCAAAATTTGTAGGACACCTTATTAACTGGGCATAATTTAAGTAGCTTCTCTCTCTCTCTCTCTCTCTCTTTAATTTTCTTTTTTTAAAAAATGGGAAGTAGGAAGAAGTGCCTGAGCTGATGACTAAAGCAAACTGAGTTACAAGTCATGAATTCATCAATTAAGAAAATACTTTTAAATTTTTTAGAGTCATTTTATATATATATAATGAAATTGCTGTGCAAAGAACGGGGCCTCTGTGTGTTTGGACACTGTTTTGGCATGGGAAGGAAAGTTAGTTTTTTCTATTCATTATAAAAGGGCATCTGTCAGTCAACTGTTCCGGGTAAGCTGCAGTCTTCACCTCACCTGATAAAATAAAAGCCACAGTGGTGTCAAGTCGCTGCTACTTTGCATTTGTTTGGGATTCACTCATTCATTGATTAATTTTCACAACAGTATGTTATATGATTTTGATTGTCAATTATCACTCTAGTTTGGATACTTATATGAGAAAAAAGAGAAAGAGATTACTGTTGCATAATAATGGATGTCTATTTTCAGAATATTTTCTAATTATCTTCATTGGTTGAAATAGATAATGGGAAGAATGTACTGGGGATTGGTTGGCATCACTTGTTCATAGGTAATTTAGCACTGAGGTGTTAAACACGGCGCTCTCTCCAATGCGAAATGCCAAAATCAGTCAAATCCTGTGTGGAAGGATGAACCCTGCACCCTGCACCCCATGGAGGCACATGAGATACCTTCTGAGAAACTCTGGTATGCCTTGCAGGATATACTTTAAATTCATTTAAAATGTTTCACATTTTAAACACAATATACAAAATAGAGAAATATGTCAACAAATTCAAAAAATGGTGACTTTTATGTGGCCAGCAGTGCCTCAGCTAAGCCCATCAGCTAATTGTCATAATGATAAATAATCAGTATTCTACAGTGTGCAGTGATGCTAAACTATGAAGTTAGTTCTTTAGTGTCTTAAAAACAATTTATACTTAAAACAGTTCCAAACTACAATAAGTTTATGAGGAAGTAAGCATGTTTGAAGTCAGGAATACCTGTGTATAAGTCATATCATTGACTTATAAAACTGTAAGAGAGAATGGAAACTCTCAATAAAATCTTTCATTCAGGCCTCACAGAGGAATGCTTTGTTGGTGAGATTCATTTATACAAATTGTATATGAAATACCAGGAAGGTATATTCCAAATGCTTTCATGTATTCTAGTCTCCTAGTTTTCAGCGGACTTATTTTTTCTCTTCTCTGGGACCAATGCACAAACATAGCTAAGTGGAGAGGAGTTGGGTTATTAGGGACGGGGAGAAAACAACATGCTCAGGTTCTTAAAAGAAAGAGATAACTTTATTATTAGACTCAACTATGTGGGCATTTTTTACAAAACATCCTAGATTACTACCAAGGCTGGATGAATTTTTAATCTAGACAGGTTTATACAGTGTAACCTATCCTTTTAAGCAGTCAGTCAAGTATTGGCAGTCTACTAAAAAACACTCACTTTATTTACTGCATGTTTAATTATTACATTTACACAGCTCACTTTATCAGTCACTATTCCTTACAGTTGGACTAGATATGGTTCAGTGTACTTCACATCAGTAGAGAATCATCATGAATAATTAATCAGCTGATGTAACTTGCAAAGCAATGCTTAGAAGTCACTGGTGCTACTGACATTGTGAGCTCTATAGCTTGGTATTTTTTTAAAGTTTAGAAAGTTAGCCAATTCAGTGTATGGTTGGTCAACATTCAAGCCTGAATTCTTTGAGCTAGTTTCATCTTCCTTTGTTCCTCACTATATAATCAAACTAAAGAATAGTTTCTACTAGTACTTTTGTGGCTGCTATTGCTATGTCAAAGATGAATTTTGTGCAATATTACTTGTATATTTCTCATTCTTCTCTTTTAGAAATAATTTTAATATTTTAAAATTAATGTTATATCTACTGGTCTAGGCCTACTGTACATAGGCCTGAAATAGTTGCTAGGAAATTCAATTGCCTCTATCCTACTTAAATTTTGTTATAAAATATATATCACTCATTAAATTAGAAATTATTCTGTTTATTGATTTGTTGAAATATTGACTACTGTGTGTTCCCATTAGGAACAGGGGACTAACTGTATAGGTATTTTTTTCCTTTGTTGCTTTTGTCAGAAATGACTACTCATGCAAGAAAGGCAAGTTTATTCTATACTGGTTTAAGTTCTTAGTTAATATCTATAATAAGAAACTATCTCCAATAAATTCACCTGCTTTCTCTGTTTTCAAGGAGATTCTTCATTTTCCTTCTCTATGGAAAAGTAGTTTCTCTCTATATGTTTCCAGTGGCTTGGATTCTTAATTTTCCAGATATTATAGCTGTGGAAAATACCAAAAGCAACATGAGTAAACATTGTGCAAAACTCTTAATGTCCTGGAAATAATTAAGCATAAAATAAAAAAAATGACAAATTTTATTATTCCTTAAACTGTGTGGCAGAATTTCACAACTGAAAGATAATTTGTTGACGGAGAGAGAATAGAGCAGAGAGCACTGGAAAGATGAGTAAGTAGATGAATGTGCCTGCTGCCAAGGATGGGGAACTGAGTTCTGTCCCAGGGACCCACATGGAGGAAGTAAAGAACATACTTCAGATAGGTTTTTCTGATATCTATACAGTTATTTGGTATGTGTATTTATGAACACCACACACACACACACAAACACACACACACACCCTAAACTAATAAATAAATGTTTAAAAAGGGAAACTAGGGTATAGAAAGAACCATAGATAAAACCATGAGTTTCATCTAAATAAAAGGAACATTTTAAGGATCAAAAAGATATAGAATATTGAAAGTCCTGTCCTAACATATATGACAGTTTTCTATGGCATACATAAGCTCAGCCAAGCAGTGGAAATGAACTACTGTAGGAATATTTATTTTTACAACTTGTGTTTTATATACCACTTACCACCTCTCTTCATTACACTTTTGTCTTATCTAATCACATGTTTTAATATTGCTTGATTATCAGGTACATTTATATCACTTGATATCAAAAGTCTATCTGGTATCATCATACAGAATATCTCTAGAAAATCTTTGTAAATATCTATGACTTTGACATTGGTTATATGTTCTCACAAAGATACACTTCCTATTTTTCCCAATGACATCGAACTGTCACTTTGAGTGGCCATAGTCACCTATGCTCACGGACCCTTCCTAAGCCTTTCAGTTTGTGTAATATTAACTATTACCAACAAACTACTCAGTATTCAGGGTGGTTTTATTCTTTTTATTGTCAATTTAATCTGATTGAATTTTTCTTCCAATTATGGAAAAGAATCTAAAAACAAACAAGCATGTAAAGTTATAGAGACTGAGAGGATATAGTAAACATATATACATATGTGAATATAACAACAATTAAGGAAAGAGCACCTATGAATTTGAGAGCAAGGTGGGAGGGCATGATGGTGGTTTTGAATTGGTAAAAGTGAAGAAATTATGTAATTATATTTTAATATCTTGAATAAGAAAATAAATAGATAGATAGATATTGATAGACAGATAGATAAATGAAACAAGTAAATCATTAACAGATAGCCAATAGCAGACATTTGTATCTTCCCTGAGATTGTCTGTTGAGGACCCCTTCTGAGTGACACTGAGCTAGGTCACAACCACAGTTGACTCAAACTTCACTCTTAATCAATTGTCTTAGTCATTTTATAGTTTCTATCTAATTGTTTATTCGAGGACCGAACTAATACCTCACAGCCAAGCAGATTTTTATGGCTGTGTATATAATGTCTGGACAAATAGGTTGGGTAATGGAAACAAAAGTGCTGACACTATACTTTCTGTAATGGCATGAGTGAACTCAGTACCACAAAGTGCGGCTTTATTGCATCTTTCTAGCAGGCCATTTGTGTGAGGCATGGATTGAAATAATAATTCAGAAGTATAATAGCACTTGAACCCAATTGGACATGAGATCCATCCAACAAATAAACGGATGGATGCAAATGATGCAGAAATAGAAACACAAACGGCCAGTGCAAACCCTCTCCTCATTTAAACATGGCTCTTCCTGTCATTTTGACAATGTCACTAAATTGACATTTTAAATAAAGAAAATTATCTTCTTTTAGAACAAATCCTTATCTTTGATTTGAAATAGTCTGATACTTTAAATTAAGGGTAGTTTTGTCTTAATTGTAGAAAAAATAAGTGCCTTGATACTGAGATGATTTTTTAAACTTACATATACACATATACATATTTAACATATACATTTTTTCTGAGGATGTAGGGTAGTATTTCATAGGAACCTAAACTTAAGAAATAGTATTATTGATCCAGTCCATACCCTTTAAAGACTCAAAATTTGCCCTGGAAAGAGAAAAGGGAAAAAAATAAGGTAAAAGAATAGGAAACTGGATCTGACCATTCCTCTTTCTGACAGTGTTTACTAAATATTGTCAAAGCAGTTATGGCAGACTCAGTCTGAGGCGACTCCTTAAGGAGGCTGAACTCTGGAATCCCCCATGCTGATAAGTCCTCTCAAACCTCTTAATGGATTGGAACTCTAAGGAAAGGGGAGGAGATAAGTCAGGAGCTGAGCAGTTTTATCTTACCTGGGTCTGTTTTTCCAAACGCTTCTCTATTTCTCTTCTTATTTCTGTCCTCTTTGCCATCTCAAACCCACTGATTAAAATAAGAGAGAATTAATTGAGGGGGAAAGTCTACCCTGGAAATATCAGAAATGCTTATTGAGCCAGTAAATGGCCAAGTGTGAAAAGAGGAAAATCAGCTGAAGTGAGGAAATAAAGTTTGTAGGTGTTTAAAGTAACTGGATGTGTGAATTCAATCTGTAGTATACTCCATTTCCTACTGGGCGCCACACATAGTGTGTTTTTCTCTCCTCTGTTCTCCTACTGGATGGCAAAGCAATGTTCCTATCTTCTGAGATTCTGTTCTCATTAATGTGGCTCTGCTAAAGGGAAAGATGTAAGGATTTCTTTTTTAAACTCTAGGACAATGTAATGAGTTTTGGCAAGAGGCTTGGCTCTGGAGGGGTTTCCAGAGTCCACGGGGATGACCCCAACTAGGCCCTTTGGCAATGGAGGAGAGGGTGTCTGAACTGGCCTTGGTCAGTTTTCAGACTGATGACTATCTTGAGTATCACCATAGAACCTTCATCCGGTGACAGATGGACATAGAGACAGAGACCCACTTTGGAGCACTGGACTGAGATCCCAAGGTCCAGTTGAAGAGCAGAAGGAGGGAGACTATGAGCAAGGAAGTCAGGACCACGAGGGGTTGGTTCACTCACTGAGACAGTGTGCCTGAGCTAATGGGAGCTTATCAACTCCAGCTGGGACTGAACGAGCATGGGATCAAACTGGGCTCTCTGAATGTGGTTGACAATTGGGGCAGACAGAGGGGCCAATGATAATGTCACTGGGATTTGTCTCTACTGCATGTACTGGCCTTTTTGGGATCCTATTCCCTTTGGATGCATACCTTCCTAAGTCTGGATGTAGTGGGGAGGGACTTGGACTTAACACAGGGCAGGGTATTTTTCCCTCTCTTAGAACTGGAGGGCAATATGGGGGGGGAAGTGTTGGGGGGAGTGGGAGGGAAGTGGGAAGAGGGGAGAAAGTGGGAATTTTGATTGGTATTATTTATAAAGTAATAGAAAAAGAAATAAAAAATAAAACAGTATAAAGAAGGAAGGAAGGAAGCAAGCAAGCAAGCAAGCAAGCAAGCAAGCAGGAAAGACTCCAGGACAAATATGCTGTACATCTCTGCTGCTGTTTCCTGGAGGAAGAAAGCAGAGAAAAGGAAAAAGAAAAAGATGTCATGCCATTTGCGTTAAGCCAGTATAGAGGGCAGCCTCTTGGCAGGATAGACATGGGGAGGAATGGGCTTTTGACAGACTACAGAAGAAGTCTACACAGAAAAGCATTCATTGGTTTTGGCCAGCATTGAAAAAAAAAAAAACAACAGAAATAAAGAATAACGATGTCACACCTTTTTCAGCAAGATAAACAGACCCAATTAACCTCATGGCAATTTTTGTAGGAATTGCCTTTTTTTGTTGTTGTTTTTCACTTTTGAAATGTTTTAGACAGCTTGAAAAATACTTTGGCAAAGGACTCCTGGTCTTTGCTTACCACGTTGTACTTAATTTTCTTTGCGAGTTATACTTCAGGTTAGGTCAGTGAATTTGAAGAAAAAAGTTTGATAGGCTTTTCTGTCATTTCCAAGAAGTTATTAATTGTTCCTCATGGAAGTGTTGTGTGTTGGGATTTATAAGTCACCTAGAAAAATACTTTACACTTTACAAATTCTTCCTAAATATCACACTTATTATTAGTAAATTATTTGAGTTGAATAGAATTATAAGATGCTAGCGTTAGAATGCACTTGAGATAATTAGATGTGTGCCCTCCTCTTCAGATAAAAAATCTAATGCTCAAGGAGAAGCCAAATGCTCTACCAAGGTCATTAAATAAGTAGAAATAGGGTTAAAATCTAGGGTTGAATTATTCAATTTAGTGTTCTTTATATTGCTTCATACGCTTGTCCCTCAACTTCCTACATCATTCTTAATTATACTGGCTTTTCAGTGGACCCATGCAGCCACCAACACTCACAATAATCTAAGATAATCCATCATTTCGTCTCACAACATATTTTATCTGGAAACACTCTTTCTCCAGAGGGAAAAATAATATATAAATAACTTTGTAGACATAGAACCTACAAATTTATTTATATACGATAGACCTAGAACCTATGAAGTAAGTGGGCTATTTCTTATAACATTTTAGAAAAAAATCCTTTTTGTTGTATTTTATCTAATAAGTAAAAAATATTATTTTTTATGATTTTTTCTCTTTATAATATTTGCATGGACTTGTTTGTTGTTTCGCTCAGGCTGGCCTTGGACTTTGGAACTTTCTGCCTCCAGTGCCCCACATGTCATGATGCCCTCCCAGCTCTATTTATAGACTGTGGTAATTCTTTACATGTGGACCATATATAACAATCAAGTCAAAGCAGTATTTTTTTTCCGTTCAAACACACATCTTGGTTAAAAGCTAAATATTTGTCTTCTAGTCTTTGTAAATAATTTAGAATTTATTTATCTTTACTTACCTATTGCACTACTGAAAAGCCACAAATAATTCTTCCACTAGACCTGTGAGATGGCGCCTCTTTCTGAATGCCTCATCACTTTGATTCTCCACTCTTAATCTCTATTACTGCTACCCCATTCCTCTACAAGGCTGAGTTACTAGTTTCCATCAATGAATAAGAACATGCCGTACTTGTTCTATTCTCCCTTATTTCTTTTATTAACATTAATTAAATGTTTAGGCTGGTGTACATAACTTTGGGTTTATTATGGCATTTTCACACAAAACATGGTGTCTTCATACTTTGATCACTTTCATTCACAAACCTTTTCTGTATTCAAGGCTTCATAATTATTTAAAAATAATGTTCAGATACATTATTCATTATTCTGCTTTTTTGAGGCAAGGCCTTCTTTACCTTTAAGTTTTCTGTGTATGCTAATACATGAAATTCATTTGATTTTTGTACATTCATCTTGTTCATACTCTTAAAAAGTTTCTCAGATATTTCCGCAGATACTCAGATTATTCCAATTATATAAGGTTACCTACAAGAACATTCTATGATTTTTAGTCATTTTCTACAGTTTAATATATCTCATTAAATATTTTTGAAATATTTTACAGATAAATAAATCAAATTTGTTGATTTGAAATCTTCTTGGAACATTCTTAGTGAAGATGACTATATGCTACACACACACATACACACACACACACACACACACACACACGCATATTAACATATACTTTTAGTCAATCCTACTAATAATCTTCTAATTTCCTTAAAACCTTAAACGTTAATACTTGTGTGGCTTTCAAGTTCAATTCTTTCTCTATAGTTATCATGCAAAAAATGATTGACGGGTAAAAGAAACTTGCTTGGTGTCCTATTGGAATGGCTGAACTTTGATTTAATTGAGCATAAAAGAGCAACCAACCTCCACAGGGATAAGCCGACATGTGTGGCTGTTTGAGTTTCTACTCGAGAGGGTATTTTGTCACAATGTACAATATAAAGCAGGTGCTACAATATGCTCTGCTGGGCAGAGTGACAAGTGATGGCATCCCCAGAGTCACAGCAAAAGACAGATTTAGAGAATCCTGTGCTATGATGAAGGACCCATGCACCAGGGCTGTAGATTAACTTCTACTTGTTAAAGGGAGAGAATTTTCATGTGTGCTCAGGAGACCTTTCATCAAGCAGCAGTAGGAATTGAAACGTGGAGGTCTGCTTCACACTTCCAGTATTTAGAAGAATACTATATAATTGCATTAAAACCTGGAATAATAGCAAGCTTGTATCTAGGCTGTTTTTATTCTTCATGACAGGGCAAAATATAGAAACTTTCAGATGACCTAAATATTAAGGAGGATTCCAGAAGGTTCCAAATGACCTTTATGTCCCTTGGAGATCTTCTATCTGAAAGCATCGCTTACTAAAAATTTTGGTCATCTATGGCTTTTGTGATGACAGAGTATTCCTATCTGCCCAAGCAAGCAGAATAAAAACAAAACCCAATGGCTTCAGATTATACTTAACCATAAGTTAAGTAGAACAGTTCTCCAAAATGAAAAAAATAAAAAAAAGAAATTGATGCCTTGTTGAGAAAACTGTGATTGTATTATTTATTCATTCTCCATCTAAATCATGTGTGATCATAGGAAAGGCCATCCAATTTCTGTGCAGTTATGGCAACTACAAAAGAAAAATAATGAGCACAGTCCCTATCCTCAGTCATCCTTTATACTTTTAATCTATTTTTATTACAATTACTTTTTAATAAAGATTAAAGTTGTATAGGCTCATGTAAGAGATTCCTACTAAATATATACAAAACAAAGATCTAGAGTATATAATAATGCATACAGAAAATACACTATTTTAACAAATGTGGTAGGAAAGTTTAGGAGCAAAAACAGCAGTGGGCAATTTCTTCTATGTATATAAAATAAAAGTCTTGGATAGCACATTTAACAAGGCTTCAGAGGATAGAAGCATGTTCAATAAGACCTAGGGAGATTTATTTTGAGTGCAAAGATATTTTTACAAATTAGGAAACATCCTAAGGTAGTTTCACACGTTAAAAGTCAGAAGGAGAAAATGCTGCCCCATGATTGCCATATCTACAGAAGGTGTTTCATAGCAGTAAACACAGATATTATTTTTACTGATGTTGTTTCACCAAACATGAAACATTCCAAGGCATAATTGAACATTAAAACATTTCACATAAATCTAGATCAAAACATGGGTTGGGTTTCAAAGTTTTCTTAAGGAAACGCAATACGAACACACAGAGTCTACTCTTTCTGTGGGAACCAAGGACAGACAAAAGTCAGAATTGCACCTAAGTACATTCTCAACATTACACCTTTAAAAATTTGGAAGAAGTTTTCAGACAGCAGTATTATTCATAATCCTTATAAAACCTTCTGTGAGGAAAGTTTAAGTAACATGGTTGAAATCATTGCAAAGCAGAAGCATTGCACTTAAGCAGATTCAAAGTCACTATCCAATATCAGCTCCCATACACACTCTGCTGGCTAATTTCATGTCCTCCTGGTACTCCTCATTTTTGAATAGGAAGCCTCAATGAAGAAGTGACCTTACCTGCTTGGCCAGTGGTAAGGCCTCTGGCTGCTTTTCTTGTTTAACGATTAATACAGAAGGACCCAGCTCACTGTGGCTGATGCCACCCCAGGCTCAGAGCCCTGGGGTGCTATGAAATAGCAAGCTAGGCAAGCCTTGAGCAGAAAGTCAGTAAGCAGCACTTCTCCAAGGCTTTTCCTTCAGTTCCTCTGTGTAGGTTTCTGCACTTTCTTCTCTGGATGATGTACAAGCTGTAAAACGATAAAAACCTTCCCTCCCCATGTTGCTCTTGGTCATGGTGCTTTATCACAAAAGCTCCCAAAACCTAGCTGAGACGTTCATGTTTTATTTATTCCGGTGGATGGAAATTACTCTTTTGTCTGTCTTTCTAAGTGCTGGCTCAGAAACACCAAAGGAAGCATTCCTATTTGTAGTCCATAGGTAATTGTATTATTCTAAGTCTACCTGTGGCCCCTCACATCCCTGCCTGTATTTGCTTTAGTGTTGAATATATGGCCAAGGTGCTGCTGAGGAAGACAGGATAGAGAAGGATTCTAAAGCATTGATTCACTCTTTTAAAAAATAATATATTTAAATTTATTTTATGTGCATTGGCGTGAAGGTGTCAGATCCCCTGAAATGGAGATTCAGACAGTTAGGAGCTGCCATTTCAGTGATGAGAATTAAAGCCAAGTCCTCTGGAAGAGCAAACAGTGTTCTTAACCACTGAGCGATCTCTCCAGCCCCTAGTAATTTATTTTTATTTTATGTGCCTTGCTGCTTTGCCTGCACGTGTGAGGATGTCAGGTCCCCTTGAATGTTTTTTCCACTCTTAAAGAGAGAGACCATATATATTTTCTCCTTTTCTACTGACATGCCCCGCACTTTACATGTGATTCCCACTTTGTAACCACTCCGCCTTGAGAAGGCCAGTTTGAGAACAAGATGGGCCACCTGAGGGTGGCAGAACCGTGGACAGGAATCTTTGAAAATGCCAAGTTGTAAAGTTGAGCAGCGTCAGAGCTGTTCTACATCAGGTATTCTTCCTTTGAGGGCCCAGCAACTTCATGAAAGGCTCCTCTTTCAGTACAGTCAAAATGACCCTAACAGGATCAGAATGTGTGGTCCAACAGCTGCGAACAGTTCCTCACAGATTACTGTGATGAGTAGCCTCAAGGAATATCTGTTTTCACAGAGTAATTACAGAAGTCAACTGAAATGAAAGTTTTACCATGAAAGACATTACTAATTTTCTTAAGGAACCAGTGCCTATATCACTAAGGTGGGTGTTTGCAAGCCCAGAGACCACCAGACTGCACTGAAAACAGGCAGGAATATAGCTTCGGATAGATTGTTGCTCAGACCTCCTAAGTTTCCCAGATCATCAGAGACTTTTAAGGAAAAACATCAACTTACTGGGGACCCAGACATTTGAGTTTCCACTTCTGAACATAAATAATTTTTGAAAGATATTTAAGCCTAAAGCAAGTATGAATAAAAACTACTCTTACTTGGTCCTTAAGCTGTAGTTTTACAACACACATTCAAAAGACTACAGATCTCATTATCAGGACTACAATTTTATTGTATAGTGTAATAAAGTAATTGTTGTAATATGTTTATATACATATATGGGGGGGGGTCATACTATGGCCCATGCTAGCCTAACTCATGATCTTCCATTTCATCCTCTTAAATGCTAGGCTTGCAGGTGAATAACACTACACATTTTATATACAGGATTTTTACCCCATCTTTCTACATAAATAACACAGCAAATAAAAATTTAAAACATTAGCAAAACCAAACAAGTTGAGTGGTACTAGATAGGCAGCTGTTTATTGCCTCTCCAAAGCCATCGGGAAGTGCATACATTGGGCCTACAATTTTGGTTTATGACTATAAGTGTTTCAATTTAGTCTGGTCAAATAATTACATTTGTAGAAATTTTAATATCTAACTCTTGAGGAAAAACAATTATTTTATAACAAGCTGTTTTGATAGCTCTAAATTGTTCTAATGTATTTTTTCTAAGGTTTGGATAAATAGAAATCTTTGATAAAATTTCAAAATTCACCTAATGCATGACAAAAGGGGCATGAATGTCCTCCAGTACCTATCGCAGAGGTTGAGCCTAGGAAGTGAACTCAGGAGCCCCCCCCCTTTTTTTTTGGTTTTTCGAGACAGGGTTTCTCTGTGGCTTTGGAGTTTTACACTTTTAGCATCACTGCTTGACACAGCCTACCCTGGAAAAATGTTCACAGGTAAAACTTTCTATCTTTCCTATAGTTTGGATAATGTTCCTAGCTATTAGAAAAAGATATGGCCATCCTAGGACTTGTGTAAAATGAACTACTTACAAAACATCATATCATCATATGCATATTAGTTCATTTAATAACACACACAATTAGCATTTTGCCTTGTCTTTTAGGTTGTCATTTATTCCAATTTTATCTTTCTTATTATGAATAATTTGATATAATCTGTTTTGTGCCCTCTTTCTCTGTTTTGGCAGAACTGAACATAGATTTGATTTCTGAAATTTGAAGTCAGTTTAACTTTTTTATTACTTTTGGTAAAGAAACACATTGATTTTTCATCTACCCAGATATGTTTGTAGTTTATTTATGATTTTGTGATTAAAATTCAGAAGCTGAGTAAGTCTGTATGCATTTTTTTTCTGGAATTCAGGAAATACATTGATTGGTGTAAATAGTTCTCATTGTCCCCTCAAGAACATTTAAAATAATAGTCTACTTCATTCTCAATCATTTGCTTTCCTGTAGGAAATTTAATTCACAAATAACCTTGCTCTTAAGCAATTTCCTTCTTAATAATTTCATGATTTTTCATTCATTTTCAAGAGCTTAATTAAAAATATTAATTTAAATACTTGGTTCCCTTCTTAATACATTTTATAGCATGGGTTTTATATTTCTTGTATGATGTATAACATCATAATTTATAAGTGAGGGCCCTCAGGTCCCATGACCATCATTACGAACCATCTTTGGTACAGGTTGCTGAAAATTTATACCATAAGTGCGCCTTCAAATAGAATGTGTTTTTCTTGGGAGTTAAAAACAATGGAATGCTATGCCAATCTTCCCATCATTGGTCCTCTCCTTCAGGGATCAATCTGGTATTTTTCATACCCCAAACAAGGTTAGAAATGTGATTGCTGAGAGTGGTAGTTACCACTAAGTTGGCTTTATGTGTTTGTAATCATACTTGCATCGAATTAAATGAAAGCAAAAATGTGATATAGAAAAAGAGCTAAAAGAATGGTAAGGGTGAAGATAATGTTGGATACATACAAGACAGAGAAAACAAATGGTAATGGCACCAGTCACAAAGTAAATCATAAATACTTTCATGAAAGGAGAATATTTTGTAAGGTTTGTTTGCTTGTAAGAACTCCAGAGAGTTTCAAAGATCACAGAATGCCAGGGGGAGGTTTGAGGTAGAAACCTACAGAGAAATGTTAAAACCTTTTCTCTCAACATTACACCAACCCCATAGTACCCCCACACCAGAAATTACAGGAGATTGTAATTTGTCTGATTAAGTGAAGGTACTGCTGGATGACGAAGCATTGACAACACGGGGGGAATTCTAACGATAGGCTAACGTTCACAGATGGTGTAAGAGACTATATGAGCTGTGTGAGTTCCAGGTCGTCCCCCTTGCACATATTCAGAAAGTCCAAACTGCAGAAAGGTTCTGTGGAGTGCCCATTAAGACACTACTGTGTCTTCAGTTTTTCTGTGGTTCAGATAGCTTTCTTCCTAGTGTAGACTCCAGGCTACATTTTCTACTACATTTAATTTAGAAAACTTGACATTCTAACATTCTAAATTCTTTTTTTTTTTTTTGCCTTTTGAAACATAATTTTTCCACAACCTAAAAATGCCTTTCCTGTAGGTGCCATTTCTTTGAAATGTTATCATTAAGAAAAACTCATACCTAGATGATGAGCTACAGGCAGTCAGGGGCTGCTAGGAGAATCAGTCTTTTCCAGAGAGGAGATCCTTGTTAAGTTATCAAATCCCATGTAGTCAGATATAATTCATGTACACAGCAACACAAAATGGACTCAGTAGGTCGTGTGTGTGTGTGTGTGTGTGTGTGTGTGTGTGTGACAATAAAAAAGATTAAGTGAACTTGAAATGTAGTGGAGGAGATGCAAAATCAGTTGGAAGAGGAAGACAGTGGAAATGATGGTATATACAGTACTCACACATGAAATTCTCAACGCAATAAAACTATAAATTAAATTATAATTTATAATAATTAAAAAGAAAGACCAAGCCCTAACTCCAAGTCTCTGTGAGGAATAGTCTATCATCCATGGGTGCTTACTAGAAAATGGAAGTGTCCTAATCACATGGGCCATTCATTACACAGTGGTCATTCATTATTTTTCCACTCACTTTTCCTGGTATTCACAGAGACTCATTCAAAGGATCGGAGCTGAACTTGTTTTCTGTATACAGTAACTTTCAGTGTGGTATTCCTTGTGTACTGATGTAGTTTTCTCTGACAGCTCCAAAACCTTAGAGGGCATTTCTATGAGACCCTAAATGATCACATTCATACTTCAGGAATGATCAGTATCATCAGCATGCACACATGTGCACGCATGTGTGCACATGCATGCACATACGCACGCGCATGCACAAACACACACATATTTCTATGCACTCCTTTTAAATGATAATTAAGTGTCCACCACTTTTGAAAAGCTTCTTATTGGGAATAATTAGGAAAGACCAACAAAACACTTATCAAAAATTAATGTGTTTGTTTGTGTAAAACATATAAAATGATTATTGGGAAAATAAACATAGGAAGAAAGAAAAGAGAAGAAAGGAAATGATAAAAGAAAGAGAGGTAGGAAGGAGGGGAGGAAGGAAAGGATGTCTGGGGGAAGGAAAGGAAGAACATGTCAGAGATTCCTGAGTATGCATGCTTTTAGTTGCCTAATTCAAAATAATGGAATGAAATCACAATGCTGGGAAACCTAGCCAAACTACCTGTCCACCAACAAAAGAAAATGATTAAAGAGAATGGACACTGGAATTTTAGGGAGCTGTGCACTAGAAAGGAAATCAGAAGAGGTGAGAAAGAAATAAAATAAATACTGAGGGAGCTGAATATAGAATAGTGGATTATATACAGTAAGAAATGGGACTCCCTGTGGACAGAAAGGGAAGGGAGGTCACAGCTGAATGGAAGGGAACAAATGATACAGCATGATGGTCTATGAGGATGTCATGATACACCTATTATTTAGTCTAAAAATATCCTTTAGTAAGCAATAAAAGAAAAAAGAAGAAAATAAAATAAAGGAATCCAAAAAAAGAAAATGTAGAAGATAAATATGTGTGTTAGGTTTTTAAAGACTAGGAAAAGCATTATGTTTACTATGTACATTAAATATAAATAATCCAGTGTAAATATGGTGAGGTGCACTCTTTAAAATTAGTTGTGTGTAATTTATCAGAGTTAAACTTAAAATATAAGCAAACAGCAAGGTTAAACACGGTTCAACAGTTGTTAGATAAATATTAACCACAGCAAGGTCACCACTGCTTTTCTGAGCCCTCTTTAGCTACACTACTTTCTTGACTTCATTAATAGTACAGCCCCTATGTTTTATGCACCATGAACTATGATCTATTCTTCCATAAAGCATTGAAAGAGCTATGATAAATGTTTCATTCTGAAGATTATTTTGTTGCTTTTAACTTAAGATACTGCCAATGTTTCCTTTCATGCAGTATGAAGCTATATAATTAGGTGTCTGGGGGGTTAGAAATTCTGCACATACTTACTAAGCTATCAAATGACACTTATTATAATTATTGTCAATAACACCTCTTTTTAAAGTTTAAAATTATATCAGTTTGGTTATCTCAGTGATTTTTATTAAGTTCCTAGATATTTAATCTTTACATTTTTATCCTTGATATCTTTGTGTTTTAGTTGTTGACTGCAATAAGAGTCTAAGGTTGAATTTATATTACCTTGTCTGATAGTCTCTCTAACAGATGCCTATAATGAGATTATATATATATATATATATATATATGACTGGCTATAAATACATAATTATATTCTATATGTATATTATATTCCAGGAATTTATATTTGATTTAATTTGTCATTTATTTTAATGTTTTTAATTATTTTGCTTCTTCATGTTTTTATGTTGCTTTCTTCCCTACTACTGTATTAGTAGGCAAATTTAGTAACAGTAAGCAATATTATTTTTAACTATTCAAGGCTATAAGTTCATATCAATTCCATACAAATTTTTCACTATTTTAAAATATTTTTATTTATTTTTTAGCTTCACAATTCTAATTTCCAAAGTTAGTAAATCTGATTGCTGTCAAATTAATATATTAGTATTTGTATAGATTCCCTCTTAGCAATAGGAGTTGCTGCCATTCATTATAGTGTAGATTTTTATTTACCTTGAAAGACAACTCAAAAAAATTTGCATTGCTAGGATTTTTTAGAAAGTTATTTTTTATTTAATTTGCTGTTTCTTGACTTTGGGTTTGAGTTAAAATCTTGTTTTGCCAGTGACCACCAATAACTACTATCTATGTAGTACGTTGTAGCATGGATTCTAATCAGTCTTAATTATAAAAATCCAGAGTCAGATATTAGGGGATGTGAAGTAATAAGGGCGGCGGCGGGGCTGCGTCCCCAACACCCCAGCCGCCTGTCCGGCTAGCTTATGCCCCGAAATAATTACACGGAAACTATTCATTTAAATCACTGCTTGGCCCATTCTCTTCTAGGCTAATTCTCACATATTAATTTAGCAATTTAGCCCATTTCTAATCATCTGTGTGTAGCACCCCAAGGTGCGCTTACCAGGAAGATTCTAGCCTATGTCCATCCTGGGTCGGACCTTCATAGCGTGTGTCTGCCAGGGAGCAGGGCATGGCGTCTCTCTCAGGCGTCTGCTCCAGAGAGGAGAGCTGTCGAGACTCTGAGCTCACTTCCTCTTCCTCCCAGCATTCTGTTCTGTTTACTCCTCCCACCTATCCTCTAACCAATAAAATGGGCCAAGGCAGTTCCTTTATTAGCCAATGACCTTCCTCCATCAGGGATGAAAGCTGAAATATTAGAGAAGCAGAGCAACCAGCCATTAGTTCTTACCTCTGAGAAATCCTCAGACCATAAAGGGTATCCTGTCTTTACAAGTTCTTAGACAGAATGCAGTGAGCTCGTGTCTCCTCCCGCTTTATATTCCTTTCTCTGCCAAGCCATATACTTCCTGTCAACAGCTCCCTAATGCTTGAATTAAAGGCCGGTGACTCTCCAAAGTGCTGGGATCAAAGGTGTGAGCCACCACCACCTGGCTCTGTTTCTCTTTTAGACTGAATCAATTTTGTGTAGTCCAGTGTAGCCTTGAAATCACAGAGATTTGTCTGCCTCTATCTTCAGAGTTCTGGGAATAAAGTGTGTTCCACAACTGCCCAGCCTCTATGTCTAACTAGTGGCTCTCTCCACACTCTAATCCTCAGGCAAGGTTTGCATATTACTGCAAAACAAAATATCATCACATATTTAACCTTATTCTAACAATGCTCTTTTCTGTTGCCATAAACAAAGTCATTTAGTCTGGTAATATCTCTGTTCAGTTTTTTTTTTTTTGCCATATTAAATGATATACCCTTTTCCTATTTTACTTCTCTCTCTCTCTCAAAATGCATTCAACATCCTCTTTTTTGACCTGGTTCTCTCAAGTTTCATTTATTAACATCTTAGAGTGGATCGTTTATTTATACCAACCATTATTTGGTAAACTTTATGAATCTGACAATGCATGTCTCATCTGCCCAGTAGCTGGAACACAAGTGTTACTATTCCATAGTCTCAAATGTGCATTTTGAGAGTTGCTTTTTCCTTTTACTTCTAAATTTCTGGAAATCTCATTCCATTTTGTTTGCATGTTTTTTTTTCTAATTATCATTCTCTTTCATCACATATCACTTTACCTTTCTGTGGTCTTTTCTGATTATTTCATGATGTTGAAATTTTTACTATATTTTATCTTTTATCTTGTATTAAAAAATAGAGATGATTGATATCTCACTGAATAAAGTGCGTGCTAGGCAGCACTCATAAGAACAGTTCAGACACTGGTCAAACACACAAAAGTCAGGCAAGAAGATGTACAATTATAACTCAATATTGTGGATGAGTGCAGTAAGGGCAGATCTTGGGAGCATGCTAGCTTTGAAGTCTGTCTCAAGGAAAGAACTCTAATGTCAATGAGATCAACTCTGTTTTTAACAATAAATCCCCTCCCCTGAACTCAGGAGAAATGCACTCGGCCACTGAAATGGGAGAGCTGGCCCTGTTGGCATGGGTCTAGGAGAGCTTGGTTTGTCCCTCCCTTGAGAGGGTGATTCCAGTGGCCCAGAAAGGACAGCCCAGTTATTACCCAGACCTACAACTTGGGCCTTAAGTTGGGCCACCCTAACATCAACTTATCTATGATTTACTGGAATGCATAAAGGGAATGGTCCTATGGAACAATAACCACAGTGTCTCCATGACTCTCAGCAACAGCAGGATATCCAAAAGGAATATCAGAGGGCATCCAGTTTTGATGAACCCTGAAGGGACTTGAATCAGACCCATTATGTTTCAAGGAGGGGGCTGCTTGTTCTTCCTGCTGCCTAGTTCCTGGCTGCCTAGCTAGCTTACACCCCCCCTCATAAAAAAAACCACACAGAAAATTTATTAATTAAATCACTGCTTGGCCCATTAGCTCTAGTTTCTCAATGGCTAATTCTTACATTTTAATTTAACTCATTTCTATTAATCTGTGTATTGCCACATGGCAGTGGCTTACCAGGTAGAATTCCCAGCGTCTGTATCTGGTGGATCCATGGCATCTATCTCTCCTCCCAGAATTCAGTTTTGTCTTCTCTGCCTACCTGAGTTCTGCCCTATCAGGTCAAGGCAGTTTCTTTATTTACCAATGAAAGCAACCTAAAGACAGAAGGACCTCCTACACCACCATAACTCATTGCAATGACTATTTTGTGGGCAGGACTGACTGGCTAAAAGGGTATATTGTTGTGACACATGGCACCCCCTAGTCCTAGGATGAATAAAGATGTGTTAGAAAGAATGAGGAGCAAGTGGGTTTTTTTGTTTGTTTGTTTTGTTTTGAATTAATTTGGAGCAGTGCATGCTTCAGGAGTGAGGGGCAGATATAGAGGGACTGGTACTTGAATGGGATTTGAGTGTGTAATGTGAAATTTCAAAGAATCAATAAAGAATTTTGTTTTAAAAAAATAGCTTAGACTTGATAAAGACACATAACATTGACCCCTATTCTTTACCCACATACTCCTGGGTAAGCAAACCCACACATATGCACATATACAGATAACACATATTCAAAAACATACATATAATATTATTTACTAACTTGGCAATGGAGGATAGTTCCAAGCATTGTGTGGGCTGACTTTAAGGTGGTTGATTTCATATATATATATATATATATATATATATATATATATATATATATATAATTAAATTGTATCCACAAGGGTGGAGGAATTCTATGAAGGCAATGTTATACTAATAGGTGAGTTTGTTATTTTCAGTCTATGTTTTTGGAGTCAGCTGTTTGAGCACCAGGGTTATGTTGTTGGAGGTTGCAGGCCTCCTACAGGACTGATGCATTTTATTTTCATTTATCTCTTGGTTTAGAAATCCACCCTCCACAAATGTTGCCCAGGTCTTTAGGACATCTTATGTGTATTTAAATGGATATTTATTACTTTCTTACAATATTTCTTGCTTTTGTTTTGTTTTGTTCTTATGTAGCTGGAGATATTTCAGAATGCTTAATCTGTTTTTTAACAATAGGTATAGTTCAATTCAATTATTCTTTATTCTTCAAGGATAATGCATGTAAGAATTTACAAAGACAGACACTGGTATGTGACAAATGGAAGCACTGACTACAACTGAATTTTTTAGGATTTTTAAAATATTTTGCTCTTACCCTGTAATATATATTTTAAAATTTTTAAATATTTCCATCAGGATTAAAGATAATAAACAGAAAGATATTTGTCTATGTCATCTTCATGCATTTCAATTAAACAAAAAATAAAAATAGACTTTCTAGGACTTTCTATAAGAACCCCTGGGTGGAGCATACAGGAAATAGTAAAGACTGTCTGAAACTGTATCTAGGTAAATCAGGGTGAGCAAAACAAGAGAAGTAAGTTAAGCATCTCTGATAGCAGAAGAGTAAAACAATTTCTAACACTGCTATTAACAAAAGGATCACATCTTTTATGAGTGGCTTTTGAAGCTCATTGACATTCTAGACTCCACTTAGCCTACCTTCCTTTGATGACAAACTGTCCTGTGGAAGCGTAATAAGTCAAGCAAACCCTTTAATATCCGTGAAGCTAATTTGGTTATGTATGATGTTTCATCACAGCAATAGTAACCCTATCTAAGACAGCATAGAGTTGACATTTCCAGTATAATGTACAGAAGGAACTCAAACAGAGCAATGTTAGTATAAAGCAATTAATTGCATGCAAACCTTATACCCACTGTCAGAAACACTAGGCAAAAAGAAAAAAAAATCTAACTTTGGTGCATGAAATTGAAAAGATTATTAAACATTATCTAGGTTTAATATAATTAGAAAGCCTATCCCACCTCCATCCGACTCCATGGCCCATTCTGGAAATGAAAGTTATAGTTCTGATTCTGTGGCTTACTTGACATGGTTTGTGTAACTTGGTTTTAAATGACTATTTGATTTGGCTTAGGAGAAAGTGAAAAGTCATGATTAGCAGTTTAACATGGAGTTGTAACAGTCACAGATGTGGTTTTGCCCAAAGGGGCTGTTAGCTTGCTGCTGTCTTTCCTTTCACTTTATACAGATGTAGTTTGGTGGTTACTAAGACCGCCCACTCTTCTGCTGCCCATGCAAATCCAAATTCTCCAATGTAGTTTATTTTAGCAACAAAATGTTCTTCTTCTTTTTTTTTTTCATTTGTACTGTACAGGATTTCTTAAAGGTCAGGCACTTAAACGTCAAAATATTTTTATTTCAATTGAAACTCATATAATTTAAACTGTTTTCACTGAATTTGATCTAATTGATGGTGTTAGTAATTCTGCCTAAAGGGAAATAATTAGAAAGATTAGAAAGAAGTAATATTAGGAAGTATCTTAATGTGTAATGCATTAAATTAAAATATTCTCAGTGTAACCTGATAAAATTTCAACACATCAGAAATGTTTGTTGATCGTTTCTTGTACTTAGTCTGCTTAACACAAACCCACTATGTTTACTCTTGAGGACTGAAATCAAGGGTTCAGATGGATATTCTAGACCACAGATGCCAGAGGAAACAGTATTTGACTGAGCATTTTCAGTGTTTATTATATAATTCCCATATGCAGTAGAATTTTACTTTCTCCTTTTCTGTAAAGATTAATATCTTTCTACTCTTTTCCCTGCTAAATTGTCCACCTGGAAAAAATAAATAAATAAAATTTTAGACAGGGACATAACATAAAGAGGGTCAGCACTTGATAATAAATTCATGTTTATGTTGTATTCTAGACTATAAAACTCTCTCTCTTCCTATGAGATAATGTACATTGGTGTTTGGTAAA
The DNA here is from genome assembly GCF_018167655.1 of Microtus oregoni. Lineage (NCBI taxonomy): Eukaryota > Metazoa > Chordata > Mammalia > Rodentia > Cricetidae > Microtus > Microtus oregoni. The sequence continues at coordinate 6,491,289 of NW_024543070.1, forward strand.
TTGGCATTTATTAATTGTGTGTGTTTGTGCTTCTGTTTGTATACATACATGTGTGCAATGCAACGGCCAAAGGCTACCTTTTGGGATTCGATCCTCTTCTTCCCCATGTAGGTTCCAGGATTGAATTGCGGTCTTCATGGAAAGAATCTTTATCCAGTAAGCTGTGTCACTGACTCCTGTATTTACTTCTTTTACTTGTGCAGGAAGTTTTTATTCAGTTGCTTAGTTAAAAAATAATTATCAGCTGGGTGGTGATAACACACGCCTTTAATCCCAGCACTGGGGGGGGGCAGGTAAAGATAGGTACATCTAATTGAGTTCAAGGCCAGCCTGGTCTACAAAGAGTTCCAAAACAGGCTCCAAAACTACAGAGAAAACCTATGTCGAAAATTTTTTTTTAAAAGATAGTTACTAGATGCTTTATTTCCCTGAAAATTACTAGAATCTGCTATCAAGATTTTGATATAACTTATCTACATATTTCCAACTTGTTGGAAATTATATTACAATAGTTTTTTATAAAATTGATTCATAAAAAAAACCCTCAGGGACATAAATAATTAAAAATCTCAAAACACATCATTTTTGTGTTGTCTCCTAATGCTTTTGTCATATTTTAACAGCTCCTCTCCCATAGTCCTTGTAGCGTGTCATTTCTCTCTTGTGAGTTTATATTTTCAGTCTTCTTCAAATCTTTTCTATTTTGCTTTCCAAATGGTAAATTCTCTCACTTTTTGTTAAAAAGCAATGCTTAAGTGTCATCCTTAAAGGATGTCTTGACTTGGTATAAACTTAAACAATTTCAGATCTTTTCTTGCTATTTCGTGAAGATAATAATTCATTATTGCACTTTTTTTCTAGTGTTATCTGCCATTTTTTTCTGGTTGTTTTAACTGTGATTCTTCCCTTTGGTTTCTGCTGACTAATTATGGTGCATCTAAAGTGTTTTTATTCATTCATACTTAAAATATGTAGCTATGGACATTTCATTATCCTCAAATAATAGACAATTCCTGTTTCTTATTTTTTTCTTGGACTCTGATTCATATTATATCTAACATTTCAAAGTGGCTTTTATGCTTTTTATATGCATCCATATTTTTTCCTCTTTGTGTTTATTTATGCTGTCTGGTCATCAATCCTCAGAGATATATATTTACCTTTATGTGTTTTTTTAAACTCATGCACTGAATTCTTAATTTTCATTATTATAACGTTCCTTTCTTCTTTAAGATCCACTGTTGCTATACAACACTATTGTGTAATTTCCCACAGATCATATCATTTAAGTTTCATTTTATTTAACATCAAGGCAATCATTTTTTTAATTTTTGAACTCAAAATGGAAGTATCTAACACCTTATAGATATGTATCTGTTGTTTAAGCTTGCTCATTTTCATCCATGCTGCCATGAAGGCCTAATTGTTCTGTGTTTGGTCAGTCTGTGTGAAAATAGTGCTCATGAAATCACTAGAAGAATGCTGAGAGGAGCCTTTGTTTGTGTTTGCCATGTACTGTAGGTTACCACAAATTGGGAACACTTAAATCCAAGACTAAAGTTAAGATTGCCACCTGAATGTTAGCTCCTTATATCTCAGCATGAGGGCTTAGTCTGGGGACTTTGGTCACTTTCTCTTATTAGAGCTTAGTGTTGCCAGCATAAAGATTGATTTTACTTCTTGCAAAGTTCTCCAAACAAATCTGAGGGTTTTTTTAGGATCAGCAAGTACCATCCAAGTGAAAATAGATTGAATATAGAAAACAACAAATTCTACAATGTCCTTTCGTTGTTAATTCTAGTGATTCATTACTACTGCATCACAGTACTTTTTTTATTTAAGAAAATTTTTGAAATGTTTCACATAGTTGTTTAAATTATTTTGGTGAAAAAGGGGCATTCTGAATAACATGTCTGTTACCAGAAAGCAGAAATCTCTTCACGGTTTCTTATGTCAGCTCATTATCAAAGTTTACATGATAAATGATTTTATTTTATATACAAAGAGTAAAGTTAATCAGTCCAGGACTTAAAAAGTTGTGATTGGTTCATTAGTTAATCCCAGGTTTGGTGAAGCTTCCAGGACTTTCTAGCTTTTTGATAACACTCATTAGCTACGATGTGAAAGACTGTATTACCTTTTTATGTATTTATTTATAAACTTATGGCTTGTATACTATTAAATATTTTGATCCTGTCCTGTGGTTAAGAGAAGCCAATAAAACTCCCAGAGAGAGTTTCTGCTGTTGTACATGTATCAAAATACCGTTAGATGTGGCTGAACTAGGTGGTGATGCTTACAGCTAAGTTGAATAGTCATTACCCGAAACAATAAGTAACACTATATAGACCAGGAGGAGCTAATTCTTAAAATAATTTGCAACTTTACTCTACATCTTTTTTAGGACCATAGATGTCACTGTGAAAATTATATGTAAGTTTCCAATTGGATATGGAATTTTGTGCCAGATTAAGGTGGTAGAATTTCTCACAGAACTGGTAAGAATAGTGGAAAAAACTTGTTTCCCATTAGCTTTCAACCAGACCTCCTAAGGCAATTACTGTTGGATGTGGTTCCAACCTGGGGGCCATTTAGTGATGATAAGAAGAACAGCTTGCCTCACTGTGGAGTGACGGTGAGAAGAGGCATATTTATTTCAGACATACCACTGGTCAGACACCATGTTAAGTAGCAGTGTGATAGCAACAGATTGAACAATTCTAAACCTCATCAATGTCCAGGTCAACACAAGATGGTGTAGAATTTGGAGAGTTGCCTAATTTGAACTATTTTGTTTCAGCATATTTCACAATTTGTGAAAATGGTGTGTGCACACTCACTTCTTGAAGGTAGCATGGTGTCTGACCTTCAGCTAATGCTACTGAAATGAAGTTTGCTCACAGCAAACACACAAGACAGCCTAGAAAATTCCCAATCCAATTCATGAAAGGAGTTCTTGTCTTCTGTTAATGTGTCCAATCAAATAGCATAGTTCGCTCTAGATACAGCTCACTTGGGCTTGTTAGGATGCTCCTGAGAGAATCCATTAGTGTTGTTTGCAGCAGACAGTTCATGCCATGGTGTATTATGGAAAGAAAGAGAAAAGCAAAACAAAGCAAAAGAAACAAGGCACTGCTTATTTTTTTTTCTTTTCAAATTACCTGTATTTCAAACTAGTTATGTATTAGGAAGCGGTGAGCTGTAGTTGATGAGACTGGTCTTGGAGGCTTCTAGTTCAAGTTGCTTATTCACTGTACATTAGTGATTTTGTTTTGAATGGCTTATTGAGTTAATGCACAAAATTTCAGTGGAAACAATGATCCACATTCCCATTACTATGAGATTACAAACTGTGCTTTCTCAGGTGGTGGACACTGCTAGACAGTGTTCCTGAGTGTCGTGTGGGGCATCTGTTCCTAACAAAGCTGCAGGTTATGCTCAGGTCAGGTCCCCTTCCAGTCACCTAGCACTAAACTGGCGTTTTCTCTGGCACTGGTTACCATAACATTCGTATGTGCATTCATGTATGTGTGTGTGTTGTGCATGAAATTGCATTTATTTTTTATTAAAAAAAATTATATAATTTTCTCTAATTATATTATTTCCCTCCTCCTACCCAGTCAACATTACGTTCTCTCCCTCAAACACAAACTAAAACAAAACAAAACCAACCCCCCCACCGGAAAACATGTAAATGAAATTCACAACATACAAATAGACAAAAGACCAGTAAAACAGATAATGCCAAAACAAACCAAACAAAAAGGACATGAACTAGAACACTGATTTTGTAGCGTGTTGACTAACTGCTCTTGGTCTAGGACCTGTTATGAACTGTAGCTGATATTCCCAGTGAAATTCCACTGAAAAGTAGTGATTACCTCTTTGTCATTAGACGTCAACTCCGAATAACTTCTTGGCTAGTGGTGGGAAACCACGTCTACTTCCTCATCTCAGTGCTGGGATCCCACCTGTCTTGAACCTGGACAGTGCTTGTACTTGTCACAGGCTCTGTATACTAGTTTTTATATCAGGAAGAAACAGTTTTCTTGGAGTCATCTAACTTCTAAGGCTTTATAATTTTTATACTTCCTCTTCTACATAGATCCCTAAGCCTTAATGAGGCAGAAGAGTTTGATGAAGCCCCATTTAATACCAAGTACACCAAAGTCTATCACTCTCTGCCATGGTCCAGGTGTGGGTCTCTATATTGATTTCTATCTACCGCAAGAAATTTCTCTGATGTGGGTTCATCTAGTTACTGAGGTTATGTCCTTACGAGTCATTTTGTTGCTGTCTTCCATTACCAGAATAATATTGGTAGGTTTTCTCTTAGGCTCATGACTTATCTAGTCTTAGGTCCCTGGTCACTGCAACAGTGTCAAACATGGGTTCTGTCTCATGGAGTGGGCCTTAAATTCAATGAAAATGTTGTTGTTCGATCCCATAGTATTTGTGCCACTATGACACCAGTAAATGTTGCAGGCGGGTTGCAGGATTTATACTTGGGAGATACTGATGATCATATATCTCCTTTAGTAGGACTCAGCATCATCTCCAACACAGTGAGTACTAAGCAGTAAGGGTGAAGCTTCCAGTTAGACAGCAGCTTGTTTTCTTTGTGGTGGGTGACATAAATAAGTATTGTCTTCAGTGGGAAGACCGTAGCATGAGGTCATGGAAAGTAATCAATAGTCTTAGAATTAGCCTGTGATATTTGGAAAGTTCTGTGCATATTTTTTGGCCAGTGGTTCAACAATGACTCTATTGCCTGGCACTGATGGTTTTACTTGGTGACAGAAGATGTCGAGTTGAAACATTGTTTCCCTTATTATTTGTTGAATCCATTTAAATACTTTTCATATATGTATGTATTTTAGAAAACTCCTATAGTAGGGGTTTCCATATTTTTTTTTCCAAAAGACCATTATGGTAGTTGTCCCTCACCATATTTTTTCCTTTACCTCTTTCCCCCATCTCTTTCCCTATTTAATCCTCCTCTTCTCTTCTCTCCTTTATCTCTTCATACCACTATATTCTATCATCTATTCTTTGGGAAATATCCTCCCACCCTCCATCCTCAGTCCCTTACTAATTACACAACCTCTGTGACTATTTGGATTGTAGCACACATTCCAAAGGCTTAAAAGAAAATAATAAAAATCATGCATTACTTGTCTTTGGGTGCCTGGGTTATTACATACAGGATTTTGTTTTTAGCTTCATCCATTTACCAGCACATTTTATTTTTCTTAACAGTTGAACAATTGACCCTTGTGTAAATTAGGCATATTTTCATTTAGTAATGCTAAATATGGTTTAAACGGGAAGAAATAAGAACCCAAACTTTCATGACATTGCTCTTTTCTTTAAAATTACTTAACAGGAAAATCAATTAGTTTTTTTATTTTTACTTACATTTTATAAGTTTGTATATATATATATATATATATATATATATATATATATATATTCTGCTTGTGATGTGACCATGATCATTAGAATCCCTAAGAAGAAAATAATAAACTTTGCCAAGAAATCAAACTCCAGCATGGCAAAAGAACCAACTTTATTCCAAGCACATCAGCAGCTTTTCTATGTGTAAGTAGTCAGGTGTGTGAAATGTGAGAAACGGCCAAAGATAAGAGTTTCCCCCACAACCTTTTATTTTTATAGGAAGTTGTTGTTTATTCATTTGCCTCTTATTTTGTTTGATGTACGTATGAAACAATATCAATAGGAAACCAGAATTTTATTTTAAGTTTATCTAAAAACTAATAATAATCACAAGGTATCTGGCACGCCCTTGCTATCCCACTTGGAAAAAACCAATAATGATCTCTTGAGCTCTGAGGCTCACTATCTAGCCATATTCACCTTTTCCATGAGTTCCTGATCAATGAGAAACTCTATCTCCAGAAAAAAAAAATAGTATCTGAAGAATGGTATCCTAGTTAGTACTTCAACCTTCACATATACATGTGTGCCCATGTGCACATATATCCTAACACAGTAAGCATAAACACACACAAAAATTACATGATGTTGTACCATGTGAACACTTCATAGTAGCTTTAGCACATTGATTTTACTTGTTCATTGTTTTACACACACGAACACAGACACACATATGCCTCTGTGTTTGTGTGTGTGTGTGTGCATGTGTATGTGAATACGTGTATTAATTTTGTTTTCTGCACGTGTATGGACATGTGTGTCATGGCACAAACTTGGAGATGAGAGGAAAAGTGCAGTGGTTCCCAGGAATAGCCTCAGGTTGTCATGTATGGGAGAAAGTGTTTTCATTTGTTTTTAACCTGCTGAGCTATTTCCCTGATTCATGTATACACAGCTTATTTCCCAATTTCTAAAATCATAGATTTGCTGTGAACAGGCTCACGGTTGCTATTAAATAAGTTCCATATTTAACACCTGATTTATTGCCTTGTAATTTAAGAAATATTTAACTGTCAGGTGTGGTGACATATACCTTTAGTTCCAACACTCAGGAGGCAGAGGCAGGAAAATCTTTGATTTTGAGGCCAGCATGGTCTACAGAATGAGTTCCAGGACAGCCGGGGCTACATAGAAAAACTCTCCCTCAAAACAAAAACAAAAAACAAACAACAAAAAACAGGAACAGAAACAATGCTCCATCTCAACATTGGAAAAAGTATATTCTTAAAAATTATACATACTCCCACTAAGTGAGGACATATCTTAGATGTCTAAAAAACTAAGTTTGTTTAACATCAGTGTTAAACTCTAAACTAGGTGTAGTTGTTTAGGATGGTCAATATGAGACCAACTTGGTATACAAATAGTTAGCTTAATGGCAGGCTGTGCTATAGAGCAGAGCTGAGTCTCCTCAAAGCTAAAACAACAGTGCAATAAAAACTAAACAATTTTATTTGTAGATAGTTTTAATTTTTCAAGCTAGCCCAGTCCTTTTCTTAGAATTTGAAATCCATAGATTTCAAAATTATGCCTTTTTCTCCATCCTGAGGCACAGTAATCAAAAACCTTCTTTTACTTGGAATTTCCTTATTTGATATTTAATAGTTACAGAATTCAAACAAGTGTGTGTGTGGCAAAACAAATAAATGTCTTTAAACAAAGATACATGTTCCCCCGGTTTTGGTTTGCTTATAGTTTCCTTTTTGTCTTGAAGACATTTTTTTGATTACTGTTTGATTTAAAAGTAAAAAAAAAAGCCCGGGAGAGCTGATTTACATTGAGGTAGAACAGGCATTTCCAATTGACAGCAATAACCCTGGATAACTAAATCCATCAGAGCCATCCTGCTTCAGATGCACCGTGCTCTGTTTTCATTTCCTTTTCGTAAAAGAGGTCACTGTGCCCAACTCCAATGTCTTCCAGCCCAGAGGAAGCTGTAATATTTACCACATAGTAAGATGTATCAGGACAGTTTATTGAAACACAGTGTCGGGTCTCCACCTCTTTTGACATTTTGGAAAAACTTATCTGGAGACAGTGAGACAATGTAGAAAGCTGACAGCAAGCTAAATGTAGCTAGACCTCATCTATTGGGCTCACATTTTCTGTGTTGTGTTTCCTCGTGTATGCTGAATTAGAATTATTTAGAAAGATGAAAGAAGAATAAGATACCTTTATACTGCCTCAGTAATTGATTATAATATAAAAGCATGAAGGAATAATGCATATGCTATGAATCAAAATTATGTCCATAAATTATTGAATTGACTGCATATGATAATTCAAGATTGCTTAAGAATGAGATCAACAGATGCTTTTCATTTTACATATAAGAAATGTGTATGAATTTAATAATATCAAGAGAAGTTTTTTTAAGCTCCCCCTTAAAAACTATAAATCAATTACAACACTAGAAGAAAATGATTTCAAGTCTCTTTGTTATGTACACAAGGAACTCTCAAAGTCAAGATTCTATTTTATACTCAAGAAAAATGAGGACAAAAAATATTTGGAATCAAAATCAAGAATATAAGTGAATGCAGCGTTACTGAGATAAGAAAATCAGTATTAATCCCTGCAGTGGCAGCCTTGAATACTACAGCAATGAGGATTAGCTGGACTACTGCAAGAGAATGATGCGGAATTGTGAGCACTGTATCTATTCTTGTACATGTGAGCTGGTTATAATTCAGTGTTATCAGTATGTAATTATTTCCATGTGGAGTCATGGGTATGTGCTGGAAGAAAATATCCCTTAAATTTGTGTTTTTATTTTTAATATATGTATGAGAAAGCAGAATTAGAAAAGAAAGTGAAACTTCCTCCAAAATGAGGTTATTATATCTGATCAAATAAATATAGCAACTCATAAATTTTTCATTATGTCAAGGTGGAAAAATTTAAATGTAAAATATTTTTACACATATTTTATTTTTATCTTCAAAACATTTTGAAGGTTGGATTTTTTCATGTTACATTTATCAGAAAGTGTTTAGTATACATGTAGTATCCTGAATACTGTTTATTTAAAGATCTAGTTATATTATATTTTGTATGTGTGAGTGCTTTGCCTGTATGTCTGTGAATGCAGCAAATGTGTAACCTATACCATACCCATGGAGATCGTAAAAGGGTGTTGGATCTCCTGGAATTAGCATTATGGGTTGAGTTGCTAGATTTTCTCATAGGGATGCTGGGACCTGGTCCCAGGAACTCTGCCAATGTAGAAAGACTCTTAACTACTGAACTATCTAGCCCCTATCTCACAGATCTCTCATAATACAGGAGAATAAAACCTAGACTTTATGAACTTCCCATACCCCAGAGAAGATCTTAAATCCTACATATGCAGTATTAGCCTAGAAACCCACCTGAAAGAGGCATTGCTAATTGGGAGTTATTTTCTTCTGGTTTTGTCTTGCATTTCCTTCTAATGTGGAACTTTTTAAAATTTAATTTCTTGATCAAGTTTGAAGGGGGTCCTGTTATTTGATAACCTACGTTTTAACTTCATGTAAAACATCTTATGGAAGAGTAATGACTAAAACTGTTGCAAAATCACAAAAGAAAATTGAGATAAGGCTGTCAGGAAAGTGATCATTTCTACCTAAATTTTTGATTTTGCATCCTGAAAATAATGAACTGTCTGAAGAACTTTGCTAAATATTTTATCAACTGCATTTTATAGTGCTTTGTGGGAACTTTGATGGATGGCAAGTGACATTTGCAGAGTTTATGAAACCAGGGGTCATGACATTAACAAGGTTACTCTTTTATTAGATGTCTTCCATTTCCTACAGGCCAAGACAGACTGATCTTAGCTTTTTAATTTTGTTATCATTGTTTGTAGCATCCAGTGTCTTACAGTTTCTTAAATCTTTTCTTTTTTTTTTTTGTTTTGTTTATTTTTTTTAGTTGTTGAAAAAAAAATTTCCACCTCCTCCCCGTTTCCCATTTCCCTCCCCTTCCTCACTCCCCTACCCCTATCCCCCTCCCCTCCACTCCATTCCCCCTCCCTCTAGAGAATGAAGAGCAGTCCAGATTCCCTGCCCTGCAGGAAGTCCAAGGTCCTCCCACTTCTATCCAGGTCCAGGAAGGTGAGCATCCAAACAGGCTAGGCTCCCACAAAGCCAGTTCATGTATTAGAATCGAAAATGTGTGTGTGTGTGTGTGAATGTGTGTGTGTATGTGTGTGTCTGTGTCTGTGTGTTAATGCCTACTGAGGCCAGAAGAGGCCATTGATTCCTCTAGAACTAAATTCATAGGTGATTATGAGCCACCCAATATTGGTGTCGTAAACTGAACTCTGATCCTCTGAAAGGGACCTCATAACTGCTGAGCCACCTCTCCAGCGCCCTGTTTTCTCAAACCTTACCTGCCTTCACTTCAGTCGAGACTCTTTCTCCATTATTATTTTCAACACATTACTAATTAGGTGTGTGTGTGCGTGTGTGTGTGTGTGTGTGTGTATGTATGTGTGTGTGTGTGTGTGTGTGTGTGTGTATGTGTGTGTGTGTACTTTATTCTCCCACACTTCTCCCATATTTAGCTTCTCCTATTCTTCCCATAGAACTGTATGGGGCTGGTAATCCATATGTGTGTGTTGAGCTGATTGATTTATAAATCAAGAATAAATTAGCTGGACTACTTCTCGAGAGAATGTAGGATGTGAGTTCCCCCTTCATGAACACGATTCCAGTGAGTCAGATGAGTTGCACCAGGGTGCAGAGGAACAGTACTTTGAGATCGGCATGGATTTAATACTCAGCAGAACTTTGCCTTGACCTTTCCCTGTTCTGCCTGAAGACCTCTTCTACAATTGTATTGTTCACTCTGACACATTCAACCTTGGTCTCATAAATCACAGATGTTAAGACTAAAAGAATACAAAAAACAGTCTAAAATTTTGCCACTTTACTCTTTTAAAAAAGCACAATTAATGTGTGATTCTGCCCCCAGATAGAAGTGAGTAGACCTTTACAATGCACTGTATGCAATGCCTTAAAAGGAAGATGGACTTCGTGAAATATTTTGACAGTGAATCTGGTAGTGGGAGAGCAGGTTAAGACAGCAGATAGAGAGAGTGGACCCACAGAGTCTGAATGCGGTCCTCACTGGTACTGTCTTGCTCTCAAAATCTGAAATCTGTGATGGAGGAAGGTCATTGGTTAAATAAAAAGAAACTGCTTGGCTCTCATTGGTTAGAAGATAGGTGGGAGGAGTAAACAGAAGAGAACACTGGGAGGAAGAGGAAGTGAGCTCAGACTCCACAGCTCTCCTCTTGGGAGCAGACGCCTGAGAGAGACGCCATGCCCCGCTCCCGGGTCGGATGGACTAGGCTAGAATCTTCCCAGTAAGACCGGTTCTCACAGATTATTAGAGATGGGTTGATCGGGATATCAGAATTAGCCAGTAAGGGCTAGAGCTAAAGGGCCAAGCAGTGTTTAAATGAATACAGTTTGTGTGTTGTTATTTCGGGGCATAAGCTAGCCAGGTGGCTGGGGTGCCAGGGACGCAGCCCCACCGCTCCTATTTACTACAAATCTGAAATGAAAACTCTAGCAGGTTAAGATTCAGTCAGTCCCAGCTTGCTTGACAGTACAGTGGAGCTGTCTGTGATGGCCTGAGCCTGGAAAGCCAGCAGGCCTGGGTACAGGAGAGCTGGTCCCACCCCAGACTGAGTAGTGCTGGGGTGCTGGCCCTGTTGGCACAGATGTAGGAGAGTTGGTGGTGTGACCAAGTCAGCTGCCACCCAGGCCCAATGCTTGTCCTTTCCTAACGTGTTTCACTATCGAATGTCTGACAAGATTTATGAACACGGGAGTCACTTCTTGATTAGGTTATACAGGTGATAAGTAGCTGTCTAGTGACATTGATGACTGTAAGTTATATAAAGTTCTGAAGGATCTTCTGGAGATATAGATTTTAGATTCTCAACTGGACCCATGAGAAGACTCTGAGAGAAGTCAAATGTGGCAATGAGTGGATACCAAGAAAATAGGATTCTGAGTCATACAGCTATATGAAACTTGACTGGGATGTCCAACGCCAGCTAAGACCATACCCTGGCAGATGCTTAGACAGAGAACCTAGCAACTAAATCTGAAAGACTAACTCGGGAAACTGTGGAGATAATAAATCTGCATAATTGTTAGATATCATTTTAAAATGCATAGAAGGACTGTTTTATCTAATGCTATCTTTTTGACGTACCTGTTTCCAACTTAAGTTTCTATGAAAAGAGAATGACAGCAATGCTTAGATCAGCAGTTACAAGCTGTATTCCAGTTAGACATGAGAGAGAGGTCAGTCTATCTTGCCTGCTGACTAGAGACCAGGCTCTGAAATTATTCAAGATTTTACAGCTCAGCTTCACCAATTCAAAACTTCTTTGTCTTCGGCAAATTTTAAATTTCTGTTTTACAGTTTATTCATTTAGAAACTTATTATAAAACAATAATATTTCTATCACTGGATAAATAAGAATTAAATGAAGTGAAACAAAATTATTCATAACTATCTTTCAAACGTTAAGTTATCAATAAATTTTCATTTATTTAAGAAACATTCAGATAGGTCAGGAAGAAGGAGTCAAAGATGGAATCCAGAAGTGGACATATAATTATTAAAAAATAAAATCAAGCAAACTTGTAAATAAGAAAGGTACACAACTAACACGCTGATACTGAGGATTGTCATGGGACTGACTTCCACCCCCAACTCCAACACTGAAGCCTTAATCCCTGGCAGCTCTGAATACAGACATTTAAGGAGAGGATCTCTAAAGGGTGGTAAAGTTAAATGAGACTACTAGAGTGGACTCTAATCCATTCTGACACACAAATACACCAGGAATGTACACTCACAAAGTCCTCAGAGAAGGAAGTCATCTGCAGGACAGAGGAAGAGACTTTCAGAAGTCACAAAACAAAAGCTCTGCTGATGCTTTTGAAACCTCAGTCCAGGATATGCAGACTCAAAGAGAAAATGCATTTCTGTTGTTTAAGACACCCTGCTTGTGGTATTTGCTATGGCAGCCTGAGCTGATTAAAGCAAGGCTCCTTTGTTTCCCATTGTGTCTGCCAAATCCTTTCTTCATGCTCCTCTACACTGCTATGTTAAACCACGTGCTGACCTTCTCTTCTCTTGCTCTGACTTCCTGATGGAGGGCCAGACTCCATCTCTTACTTGACTTGGGTAATTTTTTTTCTTGCTCCCCAACACCGAAAAGAGAAAACCTTTCAGTTTCCCTGAACATTTTAGCTTCTCATATTGTTTTAAAACAGGCCAGATTCTCTGAGGTGAATTCTGTTTTCTCTCTGGGCTTGATTGACATAGCAAGAGCAGTGAGTGAAGTATTGGGGAGAATGAATGTGTAACGGCGTAAATGAATGCAGACAGAGTGTAAAAATATATATATAGCTTTAATGTAGAAATAGACTTACAGAACCACCGTTCCCGCGGAGACCAGGAAAGCAGAAGCAAGCGCTCGGAGCTTGCTCGCCAAATTTATAGGCAGACATTAGCCAGAGGCGAACACACCCCCTAAGGGGCGGGACTTATCCCTACATCTCCCCTTTTTGTCTAAATAAGACAGAACTAAACCAAATACAACTACATACAATAACAACAAATAATAAATATAACAAACAATATTGAGAACAAAAGCTTTGCTAAACATTCTATCTCAAGGAGTCCAAATAATGTAAAGAGTAACTACAATTATATAATCTTCAACTCAGTCAAAGATCTGAGAAGGGAATAAACACTACTCAACAAACGAGATATATCCAAAATGTGCAACAATTGACAGAGACAACTGACTACCTGGGCAATCACCCAAAGTCTCGTTTGCAACGTTGAGTCAACCAATTTTGGCTAAGGCCTAACATAACTGACATACCATTATTAAAGGCAAGGAACTTTTCAAAACTATCTTACCCTGTCTTGGCAGGATATGACAGTCCTGTTTTATCCATTGATGCACGCTCTGTATCTGTGTCAGTGGTTGAGGTATGGGCATTTCTTTGCCCAAAGGCCAGTTCTGCCAAAATAGAAAGGCTCCAGGTGGAGTGTTTTTGGTGCTCAACATTCTCTCGGGAATAGAGCAGTGTTGCCAGGAGCAATTGTGTCTCACTATCACGAAACTCTGAGTTAGATTAAAGGCCATATTCTACAGCTCTTTGAAGAGGTTGAAGATTATCTATCTATACTGAGTATAATCTCTATATATCTAAAGAACCTGATTAGTCTAATTATAAATGACAAACTTAGATGACAATTAGTCTATATAATTCTCAATATCTATCTAACTTAAAGACTAAGACAATAAACGACTGTGAAACAAATGAGGACAATGACCTCCAAATATAAACAATGTACAAATATACATTGCAGTAGGTAAATATATATCAATACACAAATATTATATAAGTATCTTAATCAGAGGTAGAAATGTACACTGCAATATGGTAAATATATACAATATATATATCAATACAATATATGTCAATACATAAAAATGTTTTAAACAGAGGTAGAAACATGCATGCGTACAATAGTCCATATAATTTAACTTTGTTTCATTATACAAGAATTGATACCAATATATTTGTCTAAAAGCAGTAACTCACAATTATAAATCTATTATCCCATCATTCCCTCTTTTTTTTTTTTCAAAATGATCCTTGAGCTTATAAAATTCCTCTCCCAACCCTCAATCATATACTAATTATAATCAACCCCTAAATGATATCCCTAAACCCAAGGGCAAACTTTACTGGGAGAGGGGACGTCGTTCTCTAGAATTACTTCCAGCTGTCATAGGGGCGACGTTCTTTCTGGGGGATCCTGTGAAAGTAAAATGATGGTTAAATTTCAAGATAATGTCTTTTAAAATTGCAAATAGTCTCTGAGTATTTTCGTGCAGGTCTGGCCAAAATGTTGTATAAGATGTGCACCATTTCAGCTAACCAAGTTGGAACTGTCTTGTGCAGCTGGTACCAAAAGCAGGTCTTGTAGTAGCGCTATCAGTATCATGACGTCATATCAACCAGGTGGAGTTGTTGTTATGGGGCCCCATCTTCTTCCTGGAAACTTCAAATGTCACTTCAGGAAAAACTCATTGTTCATTATGAAAAACTTAAACATTAATCATATAGACATATATATATATATATTCAATGAAAGACATGATAGATATATTCAATGAAAAGTATGATAGATATGAAGAGAAGCAAAGATGTTTTCTAAACTCATATTTCTTTCTGTCCCATATCATGGCTCTTGACATGAGACAGAAACTCCAGAAACTCTGGGTTTTTCTCTTACTAACAGGCTTGGAATTGGAGAGGGACTGAGCCAGAGTCCAACTTCAAAACCAGCTTTATAAATTTAGAAATATGGTTTAATATTACTTACACAACCCATTCAGTTGTCTTGATATTTCCTATTGGGCAGGTATTTTTCCATCTGTCAGTATCCAAACATCCAGGGTCCCTTGAATTTCTCAAAGATGAGTGTTTTCCTGTGGAGATAAGAACAGAACCCTGCCCCCATTCTATATGTTTTTCTTACCACCTGTATGAATATCATCGTTGTGGATGAGTTGTCATTTCTCCTTTCCAAGAGGTTTCTCCTCTTCAAATCGAAACTTTATTAATTTTGATGGTATCCACAATTTTTCTTCTCCTGTGGAAACAAGAGCAAAACCCCTTCCCCAACGTAGCACATCTCCTGGCTTCCACTGAGAGGTCAGCACATCTTTGAAATAAATTGGTTGATTTAGTTCAGCAGACTTTTCCATTATCCAATGTCTTTCTGCTGCTGTCGTTCCTTTCTCATTAGCGTTAAGAAAATTCAAGGTTAATAAAGCATTATGTAATCTATTTCTGGGGGTATTTTCAGTCCCTTTCTGTTTGTTCAGCATATCCTTTATAGTACGATTTGATCTTTCTATAACTGCCTGACCTGTAGGATTATTTGGTATACCTGTAATATGTTTTATATTATAATAATCAAAAAAGCGTTTCATTTTCTTAGATACATATGCTGGACCATTATCTGTCTTTATTTGCGCAGGTATACCCATGATGGCCATAACTTCCAATAAATGTGTGATTACTGAATCAGCCTTTTCTGAGCTCAGGGCAGTAGCCCATTGAAAACCTGAATACGTGTCTATGGTGTGGTGTACATATTTTAATTTGCCAAATTCTGCAAAGTGGAACACATCCATCTGCCAGATTTCATTCCTTTGGGTGCCCTTTGGATTAGCCCCTGCAGGCAGTGGCGTTTGGTTATAGAAAGAGCAAGTAGGGCATTTCTTTACAATCTCCTTAGCTTGTTGCCATGTAATTGAAAACTCTTTCTTCAAACCTTTGCTATTAACGTGATGTTTTTTATGAAATTCAGAGGCTTGTAGCACACTACCAATCAATAATTGATCAATTTCTGCATTACCTTGTGCTAGAGGACCTGGCAGACCCGTATGGGATCGGATGTGTGTTATGTACATAGGGCAAAGCCTGTTCCTGATCAAATCTTGAACCTGGAGGAACAATGAGGTTAGTTCAGTATCAACAGGTATAAATTCAGCAGTTTCAATATGTAAAATAACTCTTTCTGCGTATTGTGAATCTGTAACTATATTAATAGGTTCTTTAAAATCCCTTAGCACCATAAGAATGGCATATAATTCCGCCTTCTGGACAGAAGTATACGGACTTTGTTCCACCTTATCCAAGTCTTCTGATTTGTAACCTGCCTTCCCTGATTTATTGGCATCAGTATAGAATGTACGGGCTCCAGTTATTGGAGCATCACGGACGATTCGAGGAAGAATCCAAGAAGTTCTCTTTATGAAGTTAAGCCGCTTGCTTTTTGGATAGTTGTTATTAATGTCTCCCAAAAAATTAGCACAAGCTCTTTGCCATGGTTCATTATCTTCCCATAATTTCTTTAGTTCATCAGCAGTGAAAGGCACTATAATTTCTGCTGGGTCTATGCCTGCTAGTTGACGAAGTCTCAGCTTGCCTTTTATAATTAACTCAGAGACTTTTTCCACATAAGTTTTCAGTTTCTTACTTGGTTTATGTGGTAAAAAGATCCATTCCAAAATAATATCATCTCTCTGCATTAAAATTCCTGTAGGAGAAATTTTTGATGGTAGTATGACGAGAATACAATCGAGCTCTGGATTCACCCTGTCCACATGTGCCTGTTGTAATTTTTCCTCAATCATTGTCAGTTCCTTTTCTGCTTCAGCTGTTAATTCTCTGGGACTGTTTAAATCTTTATCACCATCCAAGGTTTTGTTCAAATGAATTATTAAATCAGGTGTTATTCCAATAGCTGGTCGTAGACTGGAAATGTCTCCTAACAGTCTTTGAAAGTCATTAAGAGTCCGTAGGCGATCTCTCCTAATTTGTGCTTTTTGTGTCTTAATTTTTTGCAAACCTATTTTATAACCTAAATAATTAACAGAATCTCCCTTCTGAATCTTTTCAGGAGCTAATTGCAATCCCCATTTAGGTAAAAGTATCTTTATTTCTTCAAACAGTCTGTTCAAGGTATCCATGTTTGAATCGGATAACAAGATGTCGTCCATGTAATGGTATACTATAGATTTGGGAAATTTCTTGCGTATTATTTGCAATGGTTGGTTCACAAAATATTGGCACAGGGAGGGGCTATTTAACATACCCTGGGGGAGAACGGTCCAGTGGTACCTCCTCGAAGGTTGAGAATTGTTATAAGTAGGCACTGTGAAGGCAAATTTTTCTCTATCTTCTTTTTGCAAAGGTATAGTGAAAAAAACAATCCTTTAAATCAATAACTATGAGAGGCCATCCTTTTGGTAATAAAGAGGGCAAAGGAATTCCAGATTGCAGAGGGCCCATAGGTTGAATAACCTTGTTGATGGCCCTGAGATCTGTCACCATTCTCCATTTACCTGATTTTTTCTTAACCACAAATACAGGAGAATTCCAAGGGCTGGTAGACTCTTCTATATGTCCAGCATCTAATTGTTCTTGTATCAGCTGTTCTAAAGCCTGTAACTTTTCCTCAGCTAAAGGCCATTGCTTTGTCCATATTGGTTTCTCAGTCAACCATTTTAGAGGCAAGGCTGTTGGTATCTCTGAAGGGACATCAATTGCTTGTTCTTGTACAGCCCGAATGGCCGGTTTTCTCCGTTTGTAATATCTTTTAATATTATTCTCAGAAATATAGGCTCTAGATTTAGCAGGAATGTTAATTTCAGTATTCCATTGTTGTAATAGGTCACGACCCCATAAATTCATTGCGATATTGGCTACATATGGCTTTAATTTTCCTATTTGTCCCTCTGGCCCTATACATTCAACCCATCTCGTGCTCTGCCTTACTCGAGATAGGGTTCCAATTCCCAGGAGCTGAACATTTACATTCTGAAGAGGCCAATACGGATGCCAAGATTCTGGGGTAATGATACTTACATCAGCACCTGTGTCCAGCAGGCCAGTGATAAAAATGCCATTTACACACACTCTCAGTTTAGGTCTTTGATCATTTATAGAAGTTTGCCAAAACACACGTAACTTATCTTTCTGATCATTATTGCTTGTAACAGTAGGCATGGGGCTTCCTAATTGTCCTGATGAGGCACGTTCTCTGCAGAAACTGGATATGACTGAACCATGTTTGCCATGGGGGCCTGTGAGGCCCCCCCTCTCACGTTTCCCGGCTGTATCAGGTTGCCTTGTCTATCTCTTGTAGACCTGCATTCATTCGTCCAATGTCTGCCCTTTCCACATCTTCTACATAAACCTGAAGGCTGAGTCCTCCTATTTCTGTTATTTCTAGAAGTTGCATTATTATTATTATTATTATTTCTGAAAGATGCATTATTGTTATTATTATTATTATTTCTGTAAATCCGTTGTCTACAATTACTTTTCATATGACCCATTTTGCCACAATTAAAACATTTGGTATTCTGGTGTCTCCTTTTACCATTGGAAATTGCTTCTTCTACCCATGCTTCAGTGCCATAATCAAATGTATCAACATTGAGTGTATGCAAGACCCATTCTTCCAACGGCGCTGATCTGAGCTTTAAAGGACCCAAAATCCTTTTGCATTCCACATTTGCATTTTCATAAGCCAAAGACTCAATCATTATACGTCTTGCTTCTGGGTCAGATATCCCTATTTGTACAGCCTTAGTTAATCTTTGTAAAAAGTCACTAAAGGGTTCTCTCTGACCCTGTTTAACTCTGACAAATGATTCCATTCTCTGTCCTGGGTCTTGTACCCTGTCCCAAGCCCTTAAGGCTGCTGTAGTACACATGGAGAGTGTGTTTTCATCCAAATTAGCTTGTTCCTGAGGATCGGAAAAGGGCCCTTCACCTAGAATTTGATCTAGGGAAATGTCAATTCCCTTCGCTTTTTCCTGCTGTTCTAAGAGTCTAGCCTCTTGCCTGAATAAGCATTTCCATTTCAATTGCGGTCCACTCTCCAGTACCGCAGAGCTCAGCTGGAGCCAGTCTGAGGGGGTTGCTCTGCTTGTCGTGGCCCAAGATCTTAGCATCTCTTTAACAAAAGAGGCTTGCATCCCAAAAGTCATGACAGCCTGTTTTATTTCCTTGAGATCATTCATACGCACAGGTTCCCATGTATCCTCCTTGATGACCCTAGGGTTTTTGGAACCAATCACCAGCTCTGTTGTTATTACTGGAAAGGCAGGTAGAGCTGTAGGTAGAGCTTTGTGGAAATTGTCCCGGAGAGACTTACCCACAGATGTAGTTAAAATTTTCCTTTCTACCCTTTGCTCTTCCTCATCAGAATTTAGAAATTCCTCAATCTTTTCAATTCTATTCACCATTGCTTTCTGCAATGTCTGAATCTCCTGTCCAGAATTATGTTCCAAAGCCTTCATTGAGGATTCTAAAATATGAAGTTTGTCCGTTAGAGATAACATCTCATCTTTGGACATAATTTTTATGGCATAAACCGTGCCTTCTTGTATTGACAATCTTTCCGTCAATCTGTCATAAGCTTTAGACAAAATCCGATTGTCACATTCAGCAGTTTTGATTCTCTCAGTTAATGTTTCATTTCCTACAGAAAGGGACTGAATCTTATGGTCCAGATCAGCTGTTCCCTCTTCCATAGTAATGAATTTCTCCTTAACATCAGCCTGAAGAACTTCAACCTGATTCTTGAGAAGATTGTTATCAGCCTGGAGAACTTCAAACTGATTCTCGAAAAGATTGTTATCAGTCTGGAGAACTTCAACCTGATTCTTGAGAAGATTGTTATCAGCCTGGAGAACTTCAAACCGATTCTTGAGAAGATTGTTGTCATTCTCAATTGTTTTTAAGCGTTCAATCTCTACCTTAAGAATCCTGGATTCGTCTCGTAAAGACTTTATCATATTTCTATTATCAAACCATTTGGTGCCAATGAAAACTACGAATCCCAGAAGGATCCATATATGTGGGGTGATAGACACCTCTTGTAAAATCTCCCACATGGTACAATTAAAAAAATCATTAAATTCTTGAACAGTAATGTGTTCAGACATTTTATTTATAAAAGAAAATTTTTTTACCTGCAAAGATCGGTTCCTGCCAGTGGTGGTCTCTGTGTTTTTGGAGCCTGTCCTAGAACTAGCTCTTGTAGACCAGGCTGGCCTTGAACTCACAGAGATCCGCCTGTCTCTGCCTCCCAAGTGCTGGGATTAAAGGCGTGCGCCACCACCGCCTGGCCGGCCTCAAACTTGTGATCCTCCTGCCTCTGCCTCCTTCAGCAAATCCTACCGGCGTGCGCCACCACAACCGGCCAAGTCACTTTGTAACAGACCAAATCTGACGCTGTGGCAGCTTTTGTTGCAAAACCGCAAGTACTTGAGCTTCTGCTAATTCAGGCAGTGGGGTTCCGCTGCAAAACTTAGCCAAGGCAGGCAGAATGGGCCTGTGTCGCCGAGTGTGTCTCGGACTGGGCACTGGGGCCGGAGTCACGAACTGAAAAACAGCACCGGGGAGGGTGCTGTGTTAGCTAGCAGGCTACCCGCTTGAGTCGGGAGCAAAATAGCCCGACGTTGGACGCCAAAATGTAACGGCGTAAATGAATGCAGACAGAGTGTAAAAATATATATATAGCTTTAATGTAGAAATAGACTTACAGAACCACCGTTCCTGCGGAGACCAGGAAAGCAGAAGCAAGAGCTCGGAGCTTGCTCGCCAAATTTATAGGCAGACATTAGCCCGAGGCGAACACGCCCCCTAAGGGGCGGGACTTATCCCTACATGAATATATCCAAGGAGGACAATAACTTCTGAGTAGATGAAATGAGGAAGCTAATAGGGTTGCCCCAATATTCAAATAGACCCTATAGGGTGACAAGAACATTTTCAGGCAAGCTGGGGGGCAAATCCAAAACTTGCGCAGATGTGAAGGAGGGTCATGTGCAAAGTACATAAGTTTAGAGGCAAAAGAACTGAAAGTTTTTGCTCTGTAGGAGTCACACCCAAGAGTGTGAAGACTGATCTGTCTCAGATTGTCAAGATTTAGTGCAACAGTTAGTTTATTTGCTTGGCAGTGGGACAAAAAAGGAGTTGCTAAAATGGAGAGGTTTTTTTGTTTGTTTGTTTGTTTGTTTTTGGTTTTTTTTTTTTTTGAAAGAATAATTCTCGAAATCTGGGCTGTGCCTCTCTTGGTTTCCCCCAAATCATCTCAGGAACTGAGGAAGGGTCAAACTATTTTTCATATTAAATTCAGACACTGTAAGCTGACTTTTTTTATTGGAGTGATGATTTGCAAGTGGAGATTTAACAAAACTTTTAGTGTTTTAGCAAAAGTGAAGTTGGGGTGCTGACTCATGCCAGCAATCTTTATATTTTTTATTGATGCTCACTCACAACTGTAAGGTACTGGTTTTGTTCAAGAATGCCCTTGATGAAATGCAATTATTGATATTTATTAAACATGACCCTTGTGAGCATGTATTTTTAATATTATGGATAGTGAGATAAGAAGTACATATAAAACACTTTAATCTGAACATTACTGCCTGAAGGGGAAGATGCTTTTTGTTGAAATGTCAAGCTGTACTCAGTCATACAAACAATTTTGACTTGAAAGAACAGCTAGTGGACCATGGATGGCTCTTTAGATTTGGGTATTGACAGACAAGGTCATAAAAACAAAAGGAGTAAGTCTAGTACTTCAAGAAAACAATACAGAAACTACTTAAAATTAAAGCATTTGTTTACAGAAAATGAACTTTTAGAAAACTACTTTTGAGTCACGCATGACTTTTTACAAGCCTTTCCTGAGAATTGTGATGGAGTTCAAGAATATCGTTCCCAAGGACATTATAATGAAATACTATTAACTTTGGAAGACCAGTAAAATTTAGTAAGTTAATATTTTCAAAAAGACCTTTTAAAAATGGGTGAATAAAATATGTTAAAATTCAATAAAAATAATATTTTGCAATATAAAAGTATTTGAAAAATTAATACAGTTTTAAAATCCTTACTACATCTAATTTTAAAATTATTCCTTTTTGAGATTTGTTATAATATCAAAGAATATTCATAATTCTCTAAAAGGTAATAAGCCACCTGTCTCATTTTTCCAACTGGAACTTCTAGGCCTGCATTATCTCTGTACAAATCAACTGCAGTTATATATTTCAATAGCCTGGAGGCAGGATGTAGACATTTTGTAGGCTTCTATTATTTAGAGTGAATATTTTTTTATGTCTGAACTTTTCTTCTAATTCAAGCTATCCTCAATTTACACTGTAGTGTAATTTCACTAAAATCCCCACACACTGAAGCTATGCCCATTTTCATTGTTTTGTGCTAGCTAGTCCTGCTATTATAAAATCTCTGAATGTGTACAAATTTAAGTTAGAATGGTAACACACTGAGGTAGTTTGAAAGAAAATGTCTCCAAAAGGGTGTGGCACTATTAGGAGGTATGGTTTTGTTGGAGCAGATGTGGTCTTGCTAGAGGAGGGGCTTCTCTGTGAAGGCAGGTTTTGAGGTCTCACACATGCTCAAACCATGCCTAATGTCTCAGACTACTTCCTGTTGTCTGTGAGTCAAGATGTAAGAACGCTCAGCTCCATCATGGCATCTCCTCATAGCAATAGGACTCTAAGACACACTCAAAGGGAGCACCTCCTGGGTAATAAGTACCAACAGATGAAACACACAGAAACTTTTTTGGGGGATTTCCATCCTTAGTTGAAGTGTCAAGTGGTCTAGATGTCAGAGTCTAAGAAATACTAGAATGATGCCCTCAAGAATAGAATGAGTTCACTCTGTACATGCAATTGATTGAAAGATTCCAGCACACCTCAGCAGGACAGAAGATGGTTCACTCAGTTAATAGTGCAACAACAAAAATCCCAAGTGAGAATGTGAGACTTTGAAGGTATTCAGTTGGTAAAATGAGTAGTAATGTTAGAGGAATTATCTATCTGTCTATCTATCTATCTATCTATCTATCTATCTATCTATCTATCTATGTTTGAATATGTCTATTACCACAACAAAGCATGTAGTGGTCATAGGAAAACTTTGGGGACTCATATTTCATATATTATATATTCTCATATATTCTACTTTATCAAAGCAGATTCTTTCTTTCTTCTTTTGCTGTGCTGTCTAAGCCAGGCTAGTAGGCATGTGAGTTCATGAGTATTTCTCCAGTCTCTCCTTCCACCTTGCTGTAGGCTGAGTGCTGGAGTTATAAGTATGCACCACAACATCCTGATTATTTGGTAGGTTCCAATGATCACACTCCGGTCATCAGGCTGATGTGGCAAGCACTTTATACACTGATTCATCTTGGGGACCCATATCTGGCAGTAAAGATGGACTTTTAAGTGGATAGCCATACTGGCATGAAGTGAGATGATTTTATTCATATTTCCCTTTTTGTCATTCCTATGTGATTCTATTGAGTCTAACAATACTCTTGATGCTGTTGTTAAACTTGCAAAGCATTGTGTGTGTTGAGAAATTCTCACGCATGACCAAGATTTTCACATCCAATTCCAACTTTTATTAATAGTGATAATTCCAACATTCATAATCTTATTTTATCAGGAAGTTATATAGATGTAGTTAAGCCATAAAAAGGTTTTGTTTTAATAAAATTGTAGTGCTTGAAAAAAACACTATCGTATGAGCACGTCCTTATAGGAAAGAGTGAAAGCATATGAGAAAGAGGGTAATGTTTCTATGGGTGTTGTTTTTCCTCAACAAAGGAAGACAGTGTCTGGTTTATAATACTCCGCTGCTGTCTGCAGCAACTGTCTGAGTCGGTTCCTGAAGACCCCTCTCCCATGCTTCAGCTGGCCATCTGGAGCAGGCTTACTACGCCCCCTGACACTTCTTTCTTCACTTCAGGGCTTCCTTTTTTATGTTCCATTCCTGACCTCTCACCTTCTTTCTAAAAAAACAGCCACATTCCCCACCTCTTTGCGAACGCTTAGTCATTCCGTCACTTTAAGCGGCTATTTGTAACCTTTTCCACTTTCTCCCTAGTAATAGGATGAGATGTCGCCTATGAAATACTTCCTCATTTGAGTCTTACACTTTTATGTGAATTCATGGTCACTGACTTAAACTCAGTTGTAAGTGATGGCATGACAAAGTAGCGGTGTTACCCTTTTATAAGCTGATGCGCAAGGCATGAAGGACTAATCCTACTTTATAATTTTAATGCACTATAGAGTTTACAATCCGCATGACTGTTTATCACCAGTGTCTTTTTTTTTTGAGCTCTCCACTACCAGAAGAGAGACATATTTTAAAGCATCTGTTTATTCTACTCTTTATACAGTTATATGAAAAAAAAATCTACATTGATTTTGGTCATATTTTGTACAGCCTCTAAGGCTGAAGAATATTTTTAAAAATTTTTATTGTTAATTAGCTGTGTATGTGGGTGGATACAGGTGCCTGTGGAGGACATGGAAGAGCACCTCTTCTGGATGCAGGCTTTGAGGTACCTGATATGGATACTAGGAAAGGAACTTAGTCCTTTTCAAGAGTATTATGTCTGTGACTCCTGTGACATTTCTACAACACCCTAAGTTTTAATTCAGGGGCTACAGAGATGGCTCATCAGTTAATGGCACTGAGTGCTCATCCAAAAGACTTAGGTTTAATTTTCAGCACCCAAATGTTGGTTGAGAGCCATCTGTAACTCCAAACCTAAGGGATGCCACACCCTTTTCTGATCTTCATGGGCACTGCATGAACAATATCCATAGACATGCTCTCAGGCAAACACTCCTGCCCATAGAATGTAAATAAAAAGAAAATAAAAGAAGGCCAAACTCAAGGCTAATTACCTCAAGTTCATGCTCCTGACAAATCTTAAAAATTCATTTATTAAAGTTGGGATCGATTAGAATATTAGTGTCCATTCCATAAGACTCTTTACCACTCTTTTTTGTTATTATTGTTAAAGGAAAATAAATCTCTATCATTTTCTTATCTTCTGGTTGGATTTATTAGCTATTGATAATATATATGGTTTTATATAAATAATATATATAAGATATATATATATATATGTATATTGTTTTAAAAGATGATACAAATATTAAAAGAAAACATTCCAAAATTCTGTAAAGAACTCAAAGTAATTCTTATTAAAAGAACATGAAGAAATTTATACAACAGGCCCAACTGAGGGAGCATGTACAGTTTTTTTAACTGAGTAGCAAATAATAATCATCAAACATTATTAGGAATATTTGAAAGCTGTAAATCCCCTGTCTAAGTTCAAAGTTGGTAAAATAATAAAATGGAATTAAAGAAGCAGCAAACAAATATACTTTGATTAAGGAAGAAAACATGTGGCCCTCAAAAGAAAAAAAAAACAGATCCTAAGAGAAATAGTCAGAGGATATTGAAAATTACCTAGAAACGAGTTTCATCTGAAACATGAATAACACAAAAGTCTGTTCTTCCCTGTAAAGTCCCTAGAAAGTATACTTGATGGAACACCACCTTGCTGACATATGTCTGTACCCCTGATATATCTGCAAATGCTGAACAGATACTCTGCCAGTGCTTTCTCTGTGGACATATATTACCTGAAGTTATCTGAATGAATGTTGAATTGTTGTAGAATAGCTTGTACTGTAATTCAGTCATTTCTTTCAAGGTCTCAATCTAAGAAACTATCATTCTTACACGTAAATTGTTGGGCCATTTTATTAGAAGTCACGTCATGTCCTAGATCTTGAAATAATGGAGATATTCAGAAAAAATTAAGACTTAAAAGAATGGAATGAAAGAAACAGCTTTTGTGTTCTTGAATTAATTGTTATTTTTTTCTGTTATTGCTTAGCTGTTTTCTTTTTCAGCCCTGTTTTGGTTACAAAAAAAAAAAAAGATTAGTTTTTCTAGCTTCTTCTCCCTGAGTGCTCAGGGAGTTCTTGTTATAGATTGCATTCTCAGGCCGTATTGTAATTAAGTGCAGTCTCTATAGGTTATGGATTTTTATTGTTATGTAACATCAGTAACTAGTTTTGATTGAGATGGGAGAATGTAACGATAATCTAAAGTCTCTTTGTTTCACTTTTTTTCAGCCTAATTTTTGGCAATATGTGCTGTATAATGGTATTCCATTTTATTCTAAATTATTTTCCTTGGCAACATTGTCATTTTGTCTGCATTAATGGAGTGTCCACCAACATATGTGCTCTTTGAGATACTAAATATTAAAAATAGTTTGCCTCAGTTCCCTTCCTCATTGTATTAAGCCATAGTGCTCAATCTAGAAGAGCTGTCACGTTAGATTCTATTGCTCATGGGCCTAAGCCTTAGATAAGCAAGTAATCCCTTAAGAAGACACAGGATAAAAGATTAAGATGATCAAAACAAATTATGCATATATATGAAATTTTCAAACATTAAAAACTATCTTCTTAAAAAAAGAGAATATACAGATAAAGGCAAAGAGAAGACATAGACAAGGCGAAAAACAGAACCCTGAGACTAAAGCAGCCTTGTCTAAGAAGGCAATATACTACTGTCAACTTTTGTCTTCGTTTAGAGCTTCTGAAATATACTTTCATTCAGTCATCTTAAAAGTATTTATGTCATGGAGATTCTTCTTTCTTGTTCTTTCTTGTAAGTGAGAGAGCAAGTCTATGAAAGTTTCAGTTCCTAGTTTAAGGCCTTCATCTAGAGGATAAGACATGGAGACGTTGGTCTGGATTTTCTGGGCGTAAGTACAAAATTCCTTTCTACTTGTCTCCTTAGAAACTATTCATTCTTGAGTTTTTGGAATCTGTAGCACCATCCCATTTGGGGATAGTACATAAGGTAGAGAGATTGTGCATTTGAAACTCAGTGGCTTCCCCAGAGGCCTCTGCTCACAATCTTTCTAGGACTCACAGCTTTAACCTGAAGATTGGTCCACTTTCATCAGTATTATCCGCCCTTGGTTTGAACTTACCTTAGCAATATAATGCACTTTTCCTCGAATGCACTTCAACACCGACCTCAATAAAACAAACATTCTGTTCCACAGGTCAGGTCGGCAAGTCCTCTACTGTTAATTTCACTAGTGAACAAACGTTACCTAGTCGTTTGTTTATTTGGGGTAAATGAGTTCTCAGGAATGCCCAGAGGCATGTCTTCTTCATGTACAGAATTAAAACAAACACAGAAGCTGGCTGCTATTATCGAATGCCTGACTAGAGAAATCAACCAATTCTTAAGTGTGTAAAAAATGCTTTAGAATGTGCTTGAGACAACTGTATGTAGTGTTTTTGCCCTGAGAGAATCTACCCACTAAGCTTTCTAATGTTCCTGTTGGCAGAACACAGGGACCAATAGGTGCGAGTTATGCCTGACTATGCATGTACAGGTGTTCACCATAACTCTGAGATTTCTGTTTTGATACTGGAAGGAGTACTGGTAAATATCATTTTTCATGTCATCTTATTTGAATCCTGACTCAGAATACTCAGAGACTGCTACTGCAACACATGAAATAATCCTCTTATTACTATTACTATTATCATTATTATTATTACTACTACTACTGTTATTACTTGTCTCAGAACTAGTGATCTTGTACTCTCCCCGAAAAGTTAGATTTGATGTTATCCACATCCTGGAAGAGAGATAGTGTCATTTTAATACAAGTGTTAAATATCAATGGTGGCATCAGATATTTCTCAGCAGCTGACAGAATGATGGTGTGATGTGCTGTGTAAGTGAAACGGATTTGGTAGAAGAGTTTCAATTATGTACCCAAAGAAAGATTTTGTACTAAATGCAGCCTCATCAATTGCAGTTCACTGGCTTTGAAAGCAAGGTGGAAATGTAGTGGAACCAGGAATTGCAGACCATGTAATTTGAAAATGTTCATCATCCAATATACTTTGAAGGTTCTAGACAGGGGCCAGCCTTGTCAAATAAGTTACCATAAAATAAATCACAATTTGAGTAAGTGCAAGGGAGGCAGATTATCATCACTGTGTTTTGTTTGAAGGGGAATTAAAAAGCACAATGGGTATGGAAAAACACTGGTAATTATGGTAATTTCTTGTTAGCTTCTCCTCCTCTCCAATACAATCAGATGAGTAGCCATAAAAACAACAATATAATACTCTCTCTCTTTTTTTCTATTTTGACTATTAAATTACCTATTCTAATTTCAAAAGATGGGTTTGGCAACTTACTTGCCTAACAGATACTTGTTAGTGTTCAAAAGCTGTGTCCTCTATAGACCATGCCAACAGAAACATGTAAGTAATCATCAAAATAATATTTAAAAACAGCAATCAAACACCTTAGTTAGTAAATGTTTGTTATCTTGAGAATACCATGAGCTGAGTAAGTTTAGTGGTGAACAAAAAGTAAGCCTTATCAAAGTACGCTTCCACAGTGAATTTCAGAAAGGAGTCCTCAGACATGTGGTTTACTTTCCAAGTTGGTATCTACTGTTTTGTGTTGCTTAATTTTCAGTTATGAAGCCACGATACAGGATATTCAAGCTCCAAAGAATTGAATTATTTTGCCCCATGGGGACAGTATCTAGATGTCACCTCAAAAAGCCCATGTTTCCCAGTATAGCCATTCTTTCAGTGCAGTTACATATCCTGAGACTGGGCTATGAGAGAGAGAGAGATGCTAAGACAGTTTAAAGACTCCTCTCATTTCCCCGTACATAGAACAATTATAAAAGGTGAAAATTCCTAACATTGTTATTCTAAAACAAAAAACACGATTTTTTTTGTGTTATAAATGACCAAGATTTTCCATATTTCGGCATCAGTGGAGAAGAGAGCAGTGGCAAACTGCACTGTCTACTCACTGTCCCCAGAACACATACCCACTGTCCTCTGAAGCACAGCTTGTCTTCTCAGGAAGAAGATGGTCCCTAGGTTTACAAGTAGAGATAAAATGATTGAACTCTATTGAGAGAAATTGGTGATACATCACAAATAATCACACTTATCTTTCAATATACAAAGATATATTGCCTTCCACCTTATTTTATTTTATTCATTATTATCCCTTAGAAGAGTGTTTGTTTTCTAATGAGAGGCAGAAATACGTATGCACATCCTGGTCCATGGTGATATTGTTTCTAGTTAGAGAACACTGGTAAGAAGACACCAAACACACAGCACAGAAAATACTGCGACACAAAAGTTGTGCAAGAGGAACAATGTTTGACTGAAGAGCACAGGGGGGTGAGCTCTCAAAACAGAGAGCACATGATTTCCAGGAGACCGAAATAAACAAGAAATTAAAAAGAGCTAATATTTACATAAGAACATTTTCAACAGGGGGCACCAACAGAAAATGAAGTTAGATGAAATATAGAAAGAGAATTGAAGAAAATGGTCCAAGAATGGACCAAGAAGTAAACTACTCACTATTAGGAAACATTCCTAGAGCCAAAGATTGCACTTAGACAGGTGGCCTCTCAGAGGCATTGTATGTGTGTGTGTTTGTGTGTGTTGTGTATGTATTTTGTGTGTGTGTATATATGCATATAAGCAAAAATGGTGTAGACATAATGATTTTATGACATTATATTCTATTAGAAACAAAGAAAATGCTAAAAATATAATGGTCATTGAATGTCATGTCTATTATACTTAAAATTTTAAATTAAATTTGATCCTCCTCAATCTCTTAACTGTTTATAAAAAAATCCTAGGGAACAAACGGCTTATTATTTATCTCTTATTTTTTTGTCTGTAATGAGGATGGAAGGATCTATGTCATCTTCACTGAGCAAAAGAGAAGGCTGCCAACATTTCCAATACCAAGAGTTCCTTACAGATACTGTCTTAATTGAAGCTTAGAAGCAATTTCAAGATGGTTTAATTTTTTTTTCACTGTGTGAATAGCAAAGTCTCCTTTGTCACCATACAGTGGGACAAAGGACTCATCAGTGTATTGGGAGTTTTATTTGAAATCAGGTAAGATGGAAAATTGGTAACATTTATTTCTTTTCTGAAAATTCAATACAGCCATGCAGAGGAGAGGAAAAACACTTAAACTGCACTCCACATGCCCAACCCTGCGAGTCAGGAGCACATGAAGACTCTGATTCTATTGATGAAGAGTTAGTCATTTGATAAAGTTACCTATATTTTAGAGCTGCTCGTTCGAAAAAAATCTTGGCACTGATATATAAAAATATATAGGCAAGAAGTATTTTTTTAATTTTTAATTTATGAAAACTAATTAAATTATTTATTTTTCAGTGACTGTGAAAGGATTCCCAGAAAGAAGTTTCCAGAATAAACTTTAAAATAATTACAAAATATGGAAAGCACATTAAGCTAAATGTCAAATCTCCTTTCTCTAGGGTTCTAAATGCCTACTAATAATGAGAACATTCAACATGTGTAAATCTTATTTAGTCCTGTTACTTTCATTAATGCCTGTCTAGTAAAAATAGGTATGATTCCCCATTCTGGAAATCTGACTCTAGAGAATAATGCACTATTGATAACTCACAAAGATGAATGCTTTTCTGATTGCCCCAGGCATTTGAAGAATATGGTGAAAGTTGCTGTTATACAGCAGGCAGAAGCAAAGTTCTTACTTTCTAAGCCAACTGAATTTACCCATCAGTATTCCCTCTGGGGGGATCTGAATGGAAGATTCACTTTTAATACAAAAGAAGTCTGGGAGCGTAGGACCCAGCCATGATAAGCTTAACAGAAGCCTGAGTCTCAGTAGTTTACCCTGAGGCAATACCTGGTCCCCATAAGGACCACAAACTGAGACTGCCCAAGGCACCACCCAGGAACAGACCATCCAAAGGAAATCCCTAAAGTTCCAACCAACCTTTGTAGATAGAATCACCTGACAGCACACATTCAACAGGACACTTCTAGACAAATGGCAGCCAATCAGGGGTCCTAATCCTTAGAAGTCTTTCACCCTCATCTTTGCTATTTCACCTACCCAACTCTAACTGAGCTTGGGGCTCTCTGACCATTCCAATACATTGGACACATGGAGAGTTTGAGTCTGAAAATTTGTGTAGAATAAAGGCTCTTTTCTTTCACACATGGGACTCAGATTCCTTGTTGGTTTTGGGGGGACTTCACAGATCTGAGCATAACAAGAACAGTCATGTTGTGGTATATTCATACAGTATGTGAAGGTACATTTTTGTGGTTGGTGTGATAATAAGCTGAACGGCCAATAGCTAGGCAGGAGGTATATGCAGAACTTCTGGGGAGAGAAAGGAAGTAGAAGGAAGAATCTAGGTGCACAGGAGCTTCCAGGGATAATGAGAAGAAACAGGGAGTGAAATATGAAAGAGAGGTAATGCCACATGATAGAGCATAGATTAATATAAATGGGTTAATTTAAATTATAAGTGTTAGTTAGGAAAAAGACGAAGCTACTGGCTAAGCTTTCATGATTAATAAGAAGTCTCTGTTTCATTATCTGGGAGCTTGCTGGCACCACAGAAAAAGACTTGTTACACACTTTTGATTTAGTTGGATGTTACTTTTATTAAACTGAGTCTTTAACAGTATATGAACATTTCTCTATTACTGCCCACCAAAAATGGAGCATCATATCACTGACGCACTGAAGTCCCTTGCTTCACATGCAGAGTTGTATTCTAGAGAGAGAACAGAGAAGACATCAAGTTTCTATCTCGGGGAAAGAGCACAGAAATGTTTCTAGAGAAGGAGATGCACACTTAAATAGTTGCTCAACTTAAAAAGTCAAATTCAAAGATATGTTGAGTACACGGAAGGGATAAGATGTGTGAAGGAGAAAAGAAAGTGCTGAGATGCTAAGAATATTTAAGAATAAAACACATTTAGTTTAACAAATATATGAAGCAATAACTTACGAGATACAAGTATGAAAAATTGGCATGAAAGAAAGGTAATTAGACCAATAGTTTGCCTTGAGTGTGGGGACATGCAGAATTCTATTTCAACTGCATTTGCTTTCAAAGAGTACAATACCTAAAATTCATCTAATGACTGCATTTTCATACCCCATAGGGGACTGCCTTACTGAACAGATATGAACGCTTTCTGCATTAACATTCAGCAAATATTTTTTTAAATGAAAGCTTGTAAGTTTCCTGTTAACTGTTTCAAAAGTGTTTACATGCTCTAAATTCATTTAAATGTATGACAAGCTGACTAGTTTACAGGCCTTTGCTTTTGCAGCACATACAAGTCTTTACAGACGATGCAGTAGAGAACTGTCCAAACTGCTGTATGCGTGACTCCGTGTTAGTGTACAAACATCCATATGCATAAAGGATAGAATATGACTTCTGCTAATGCATTTAATATTTTATCACAGTATCTCAGTCTTTGAAAACATAGAGGTAAATCATTTTTATTTTTTTCAGTGTTGAGAATTTTATACATGTAGACAAGGAAATATGATTACATCGCCCCACCCCTTTTTCCTCCACCTTATTCATATGTTTAATAGCACGTCTTACTTTCCAGCTTTATGTTATTCTTATTTTGTTTCGAGTAGCCACTAAATCCAGTTAATGCTGCCCATAAAAACACAGCTATAGCACCACCCATGGAATATGGAAACTCTCTCCATTGTGACCTCCTCAACAGAAAATGATGGTTGAGACTGAAAATTATTCTTTTTCATTTTTATTGAGCTATACATTATTCTCTGTTCCCTTCCCTGCCTCTCCCCTCCCCATTCAACCCTCCCCCAAGATCCCCATGCTCCCAATTTACTCAGGAGATCTTGTCTATTTCTACTTCCCATGTAGATTAGATCTATGTAAGTTTCTCTTAGTGTCTTCATTGTTGTCTAACTTCTCTGGGATTGTTGTTTGAAGACTGTTTTTCTTTGCTTTGTGTTTAAAAAACACTGATGAGTAAGTAAATGTGATAATTGTCTTTCTAGGTCTGGGTTACGTCACTCAATATGATGTTTTCTAGCTCCATCATTTGCCTACAAATTTCAAGATGTAATTTTTTTTTTCTGCTGTGTCGTACTCCATTGTGTAAATGTACCACATTTTCCTTATTCATTCTTTCATCAAAGGCATTTAGATTGTTTCCAGGTTCTGGCTATGACAAACAATGCTGCTATAAACATAGCTGAGCACATGTCCTTGAGGCGCGGTTGAGCATCCTTTGGCTATATATCCAAAAGTGGTATTACTGGGTCTTGAGGAAGGTTGTTTCCTAGTTTTGTGAGAAATCACCACATTGATATCCAAAGGGGTTGTACCAGCTTGCATTTTTCCAGCAATGCAAGAGTCTTCCCTTTACCCCACAACATCTCCAGTATAACTTGTCATCAGTGTTTTTGATTGTGGCCATTCTTACAGGTGTAAGATGGAATCTCAGAGTTGTTCAAAACCTCTCTGAGAAAATTATTCTATTTTGAGGAGGTCACAGTGGCATGGATGTGGTTACAGAATACCACCTTGGAAATCTATCTAGAAATTTCTTAAAAACATGAGAAGTAGAACTACCATATGACCCGGCCAAATTACTCCTAGTCATATATCAAACCCCAACAGAATTTATGACCTACTATAGAGACACTTGCATAAACATATCCATTACTGTTCTACTCGCAATAGCTAAGAAATGGAATCAAACTAGATATTCCTTGACAGATGGATAGTAAAAAAAAAATGAGACACATATACATGATGGAATGTTGCTCAGCCATAAAAAGAATTAAATCATGAAATTTGCAGTTAAATGGATAAGACTGAAAAAATTTATTGAGCTAAATAAACCAAGCCTAGAAAACAAAGACCATATATTCTTTTCTCAAATTCTAGCTTCAAACTATTGTATAGTTTACTTGGGGCACAAGTGGAAGTGAGGAAACTGGAAAGGAACCATTTGATGGAGCATATTAAGGGAGGAGAATAGATAAAATGAAAGTAGAGAGAAGTATTAGGGAAAGGCTTAAAGGGGGAGAGCATTGAGTATTAGCAGGACAGCAAGCCTTACAGGGGAAGGCTAATTCATGGGAAGAAAATATGAAAACACTTATGGAGGAATAGTATTTTCCAACTGAGCTTAACAATCAGTGTTTGGTAGTTGGACCCATGTGAAATGAAAGAAGGGGAGGGGTATTTGGATTAATGCATTTAAGCAGGGCTGAGCAAGGGGAAGAAGAAATGAGTGTGGTAGTCAAAACCGAGAATTATGGAAAAGCCCATGTGAAACTGCTAATTTGAAATTACATCTTTAAAAATCAGAAAGACCATTCATTCTAATTGCATTACCTTTCATAGAAGGAAAAAAATATTAACTTTTTATAAAGTTATTTAAATTTATCTTCTTGTCTTTAATTTCTTGTTCTAAATTTTAAAGTGGCATATTCTTACGAATCCTGAAATAGAATGTAGCAGAGAGAAAATTGTGTAAACTACACAATAAGACCTATAAACATGTTTCTTTTTACATTTCTGTAATTATTCTGATATTGTCTCAACCTATTCATTTTTTTTGGAGGAAAATGTCAGCCTTGAAAACTCAAGATCAGCTAATCCTATTTAGTTTAAAACTAGTATCTTGGGCTGTAATGTATGATCAGGTAAGGATATATATATATATATATATATATATATATATATATATATATATATATAGTTTCTTCCTTCCCTCTGGAATAGCAAAGACATTATGGACAATAGGTTGGGACTATTCTCACGAACATATTTTTAAACATATGGGTTGATGCTTTGTTTTTATGTGTTTCCTATCTACACTGCTCTCTTCCAATGTTCTAAATCCTTAAGACTGGTTCTCTTTTTTTTCTTCTATATGTTAGTCTTAACTTGATTTCAATTTTGTTTGTTTGTTTCTTGTTTTTCAAGACATGCTTTGTCTGTAGCTTTGGGGCCTGTCCTGGAACTAGCTCTTGTAGACCAGGTTGGCCTTGAACTTATAGAGATCCACCTGCCTCTGCTCCCTGAGTACTGAGATCTAAGGTGTGCACCATCACCGGCCGCCTCTCCCTTGATCTCTTATCACTTGCACCCCTTTACAATATTCTTTTTCTCAGCTCCAGTGATCACATTTCTCATTTCTGCACACACACTTGTATGTATTTGTGTGTGTATGTGTGTGTATTTAAAGCTAGATGTTGAATAAAAAAGGAAAATATGTGATATATAATTTTCTAAATTTTCCTTACTACTCCACTCCCAAATGTTGATGATAAAGCAATCAACATGAATGTGCAAATATCTCAGGGCTACAATGACTTTGGAACTTTAGCCTTAGCATATAACCAAGAATGGTACCACAATAGTTTTCTCATTAACTTCTATACTGACTGTCATAGTGGACATACAAGTTTCCTGACTACCTACTCTGGATATGAGGCTCTCTTTTCCTATATTCTCAACACATATTGTTGTATGCTTCTCTAATAGCTGTTCTGAGATACAATAGATCCTCAAAGATATGCTCACTTACATTTCTCTAATATCTATAGATGTTGGATACTTTTCTAAGTATCTATTGTCCATTTTGATTTCTACTTTTGATAACTGTCCATTGAAATTATTAGTCCATTTATTGGGGTTTTGGTGTTTAATGATTTTAGTTCATTATTTACCCCACACATTAATTCCATTAGTGGTGTAGTTAGCAAAGACTTTTCCTCATTTTAAATGCATTCTCTTCATCACTAAGATTTTCTCCATTTGTGTGCAGAAACTTCAGAATAGTATGTGTTTTCATGTTTCTGTTCTTAGGAATATTTTACTTGCCATTTGTGCACCGTGAGAGATACAGATCTAGTGTCTTTCTTGTACGTATAGAAATCGGATTTTCCTAGCAGCATTTGTCGAAGAGGCTGTATTTTCTCTAACATACCTTATTGACAATTTCATCAAAATTAACTGGCTGTGGTTGGCACAGCTTATTCTAAGTACTCCATTCTGTTCCAGTGCTCCGTAGCTTTTCTGTGCTAGCGTCAAACTGTTCTGCTAGTTTTGTTCTCTTTGAGGTTAGGTATTGTGATCCCTACAGCATATTTCTTTGTAAGAAGGATTGCCTTGTCTATTTGGTAATTTTTCTGCTTCTGTGAGAATTTTAGAATTCTCTCTAGTTTGGAAAGAGTGGAAGTTTCATGTGTTGATGACATAAACTGTTTATGATACTGCAACAATTTCCTCAACACTAGTTTTGCTAATCTGAGCACATGGGAGGTCTTTTTGCATTCTAGTGTCTTTGATGCATTTCTTTGGCTTCTTAAAGTTTTACTTGTCAATATTTTTTTTTATTTTTCACTTTCTTGATTAGGTCTGTTTCTTTTTATTTATTTTAAGTTACTGATATTTTTTTCCTAGGCTATTTCTTTCTTTTCATGTTCTGTAATGGTATTCATAAATGCTATTATTGCTTTCAGTGTGTTGATTTTGTATTCTGGGACTTTGATTACATAGTTTATCAGATTTGGAGCTTTTTAAAATTATATTTATATTATTTCTAAATATAGAAGCATGCCTTATGCAGATATACATATAATTTAAATTTTTCCTTTGAGTAGTTCTTTTCTTTCTTTTTTTTTAAATCTGGTATTTCATGTACTATACTAAATAACAGTGGAGAAAGGGAGCACCCTGATTTTAATCTAGATTTTAGAAAAAAAAATGTTCTCAGTTTTTTTCCTGTTTGGTATAATGTTGGCGATAGATTTGCCAGTTACAGAATTTATGATGTCAATGCGTATTCTTTCTGGTCCTTGCTTATTCACAGCTCTTATGATGAACTGGTGTTGAAAACACCAATCAAGACAAAGCTACAACTTGATACCTCATTTCAGAGTAGTAAACATTAAAACCACTAAGATACCACTGCATTTGTTCTGTGAGAATAGTTTAGTTGGTGGAGCACTTGCTTAGCATGCATGAAGCTCTG
The DNA here is from genome assembly GCF_018167655.1 of Microtus oregoni. NCBI lineage: Eukaryota > Metazoa > Chordata > Mammalia > Rodentia > Cricetidae > Microtus > Microtus oregoni. The sequence goes on from NW_024543070.1 coordinate 6,528,160, forward strand.
GATTCAGTTTTTAGCACTGTATAAACCACCTCCAGCACTGAGTGAACCAGACATGGTAACCCATATGCTTAAAAGACAGCAACAGGTAGAGACTGGAAGATTAAAAATCCAATGTCATCATGGGTACATAGTGATTTGGCAGGATACAGAAGATCCTGTTCAAAGCAAACAAACAAATGAAAGACTTCTAATGTGTTTCATGCTACTTGTTGTACAGTGTCGTCCAAAATATGGACCAGCACAAATGCTGATTACATGTTTATAGTACATTAAAATGGAGTAGACCCTAGAAAAGGCACTGGCATTTTCTTAAGCCGGTTTTTTTCTGCTCTTACTGTATGATCAATCCAGCATCCATTGTTCCTTTGTATTTATTCAAATGAACTGAATAATCCACAGCAACCACACTGCTGTCCTACAGCAGGTAAAAAGCTAAAAGCTGTGTTGTTAAGTTCTTCAGGGGTGCAGAGAGATTGGGGGACACTATTGATGGGAACAAGAGAGAGAGAGAACAATGTTCAAGTAGCGCTGGTAACCCAAAGCAGTAGTTTGGATCTGGAAATGTCCTTGCTGGAGGTCAGAAATGCTGGAAATAGTTATGGTTTCTGATCACTTGTTATTTCTTACCCTTGCTTAAAAGCTTAGTATGAGAAAATGACTGAATCTGAGAGGAGGCACCTTGATACTTACCTGTCAGACCAACAGAACTGACCAGCTCAGCCATTCCTCACCACAGTTCCTGGGGTGAGTCATTGAGAAAGCCATGGACTAGCAGCTAAGCAGTATCTCATTCAGAGGGTTACACCCTTGCTATAAGGGAGTTCTCTTTCCCTACCCCCAGTCCCTGATTTGAATCTGTAATACACCTTTGAAAACTCACCTGTGATCTGCCAATTTCATTCTTCAAATCCCCAAAGCCATTGGCTCACAAAGCAACTCTGGTGGCCATTAAGGTTTCTAGAACCCTAGAACCTAAATAAAATTTACAAGGAAACAGAAAAGACTTTGTTACTAATGAAGATATGCCCCCAAATTTCTGTATCATTATAAATGTTTAGGAATACAAGGAATCTCTTAGGTTCATTAAGCTCTCTGTGTGTGTGTGTGTGTGTGTGTGTGTGTGTGTGTGTGTTTGTGTGTGTGTGTGTGTGTGTGTGTGTGTGTGTGTGGGTGTGTGAGTGTGTGTCTCTCATAATAAATCTGAATCCATACAAAGACTTTTATCTGAATGAAAGAGAAGGTAATTCTATAAATATTTGGGTTCATGTAGACTCCTAGTAGCTAGATTGGGTAAAAATAGGGATTCCTTTGAAGGAGATGAATATTCTAGCCTGAGACTGAAGACATATTGCAACAATTCTGGAAAGTTACTAAAACAAAATAACTCATATACTTTTGTTTGATGAATTTTATAGTATGCAAATTATAATTCAATAAAGCTATTAAAGAGTGAATAATTTATACATTTGTATATAACATTTATGAATAGTGTCCACATTCCCATGACTTTTCCAATATTTTATAGGATTTTATTTAATCTAGAAAACAATTTATATGAGGCAGTTACTTAAAGCATCTTCAGTTTATGGAAGGGTGTTGAAGCTTAAGTGACTTGCTGAGACTTCCATGGCATCTGTGTGTTCAGGCTCCAATTCATACTCAAACTCTAGGTTACTTACTGTAAACTACAATATACATATTTTTGTGAAATTTTACTGCTCAGAATACACATTCTTAATATGTCCCTATTTCTACTACAGAAACCATTTACTTATATGAAGATTTCTGATATGTGTGTTTTCTTCTTGTTAAAGATGAATAAGGCAAGAATTAGTCTAAATTCAGTCTGTGTTTTGAACTCACACCTTTGACATTTCCTAACTTGATCTTTTTTCTTTGCTTCTGATTTAAATCCTGCTGATTTTTCAACATCAAGAACAAAGAACCAAAATTCCTTATCTCTCTAGGTCAATGTCCCAGAACATTCTTTGCATGTCTACAGTATTCTTTTTTTCCCGTGCACCACAAAGCCTTGTTTGCATAGCTGTCTTTCTATTAGGTTGAAACTCTCAAAAACAGAAAGCACTGCCTTGTGTTTGCAAACTCCAGTAATGCTGCCTGGAAAAGAACAGGCAACCAATATACCTGAATCAATGAAAGAGCAATAGAATCCATAGAAGCAATGGAATCGCTGTGTATTTCCTTTTACTTGCAGAATTCAGGATGCATCCAGGAGATCAAAAGTGCAAATAATGAATAGCAAATTTCTATTTTAGATGAATCTTAGTGAGGTGAATTTAGAATAGGAAGATGGAAATGGGCATTTCTAGGCCTTCTTGATATGTACTTAGGAAATAGATTTGACTGGTGTGTGTGTGTTCTAATTATAAAATATCACTTCCTTACATTATCACAATTCAGTCTGGATGGTAACACTTTGCACATTAGTGTTAACAGCTTGTTGCACAGAGAACAATGATCAGATAGCGAAGAAGTTTTAGTTTTCAGTGCTACTTTCAAAGTGTGTTACCTATTAAAATGGAGACTGAGGATGCCAGAGTTGGAAACCATTGGCATTCAGCTTGGAAAGGAATATTCCAGAAAGTGCTTTGTTTAGCATTTTGGACTAAAGCCTGCTCGCCTGGGAATGTCATTAGTTCTACTGAAAATGATTTACCTGGGTAACTTTTCAATCAGAAAATTATTTTAAAAATAAATCTAAAAGGGAAAATATTACTCCTGCCAGAATGAACAAAATATTTTCTCCTTTTATAGTGTGTAAGTGACAAGCTTTGCCAAGTGCAAATCTTTTCTCCAAAGTAATGAGAATGTAGGACTCAGAGTGTCACAGTTTGCCTTCTTGGTACTTAAGCCTATATCTTTATGGTCACTTAAGTTACTTGGGTAGCAGTTAGTAACCCCATCAGTCAACTGTCAAATGGCATATTTGATCTGCCTCTGTCCTGCAATTGCCCGGGTGAGATCATGTCCTGAATGTGTCTATTGCACTACAGAGACAAGATGTGACTCCAACAACACTATAGATACAACAGTGGGTGTCAACCGAGACACTCACAGTGTTAGTATTTTTGCAGGTATCCAAACTCAGCAATTTACCTTTCATTTAAAGTCCATTCAGTATTGGTAGATAGCAGTGAATGACAAATTAGAAATGGAAAGAAATCAGCAAACTTAGGGAAAAGTGTTTAGTCAGGGGACTTTCCCTCTCAGTCAAGACTAACTCTAAGTGAAGCCTATACAGGGTACAGATGTGCTAAAGATTAGCCTTTGGTAATTGAACAGAAATCAGGCTCTCCAAGAACTCCTCTATATTACTTAGGAAAGTTATTTCTTATTTTTGCTTTGTTTGATTTTTAAAGTCTATCCATTCAGTTGAGGTCTGTGTGTGTATACCTTCTGAGTGTGTTCAAACCAAGGTGGCATCTTTTAAAAAAGTGTTCAATTATGGTGGATGATATGAAGACAGAAAAAAATGATAAAATATATATTTAGAAATAACAATTTTCTTTGTCCTAGCAAGGGTCCCATTTACAAATGAGATAGTTTAATTAAGAGACTTTAACTCTGAAGTTGACACCCAGGAGATGGCTGAACAGAGGCATCCTACATTTCTGCTGTTCTGTGGACCACACAGCCCTGATCTTTCAAAGTAGGACTACTGTTTAAGAATTAAATGCAAATTAAATATGTATGATAACTAAAAATATTCTGTTTGTGTTAATGCTAGTTCTTTGCTTCAGGTAAGTTTTTATGTTTGTTGAAGACATTTCTATCACCTTTTGTCTATAGGCACACAGATAAACATGAAGGAAATAAAGAGTATATGATATCATTTTTGCCCAGAGGGCACTCATACATTACATTGTTTTATTTTCAAGTATGAGAGATCCATTTGTCTTGCCATAGTCTCATTTGTCATACACTCGGCTGCCTGAAGAGGTTTTAGCATCCTCATGTGTCTAACTTCTGGGCTTCATTTCTGCATATGTCATTCTCTCAGAGCCATACAATAACTTAGTCTTTGCGTTTGTTTCTGCTGCCTGAACACATTTGTGGTTTAGATTTTTTTTTTTCAGATGTATCTTTCTTACCATTTTTATTCCCTTAAATTTTCTCGAGGAGAGGTCCTTCTTTGGTCACTTTACGATACACAGTCTCTCCCAGTCACTAATACCCTATATTATTTTATGTTTTTCTTAAGAATCATCATTTTGGAATTTCTCTCTAATTTGCTTCCTTTTCTGCTGGTTTTTGCCTGTCTCTTACTCTTCAATTCTGATCTTTCTCCAGGCAGAGGTACTAGCAGTCTCAACATGTTCTTTTGTTCTTTATTGACTGCCTAGAACAGTGCCTGGGGTGGGGGGGAGCCCGATTGTGGACTCAGTGAAAATTTGAAATATGAATGCAAAGAAATAGAGTAAAATGAAGATACTGACGGGAAAACGATTGCTTTTATTGGCAGAGATTTATGTGAGGAGGCTAAGAGAAACACATGTGTGAGAGGAGGAGGTAGACGTTAGCCAGATTAAAGAAGCAGTACAGACAGGATGACGTTAGGATTGTGGTGTTCCATTACTGGTCTGTAGTGAAGCCCCATGAAGACAGAGTGACACGGTGGTAAAGAAGTGGCTAAGACATAAAGGGCATCATATTTTGTGCTCTATTATAAAGTTAGATATATGTGGGATAGGGATACAGACAGCTCAGTGGTGAAGTGCTTACTTGTAAGGTCCCTGGGTTCAATCTACATTATCTGAAAAGACACCTGGAACTCTTTCAGTAAGCATGATAAAACCACCAACTGTGGATTAAGGAGAAGATGATGTGGCCAAGTTTGCACTTTGTGTAGATTATACTGGCAACTACATCGAATAAAAAACTAGGAGGTGTTGGGAGCAGTGAGAACCCAGATCCTGAATTTCTTGTAATCCCCTGATCTGAGTGCCTACAGCTGCTCTGAGCACGAGACCTTCAGGAGGTTTTGATGGCAGGAGAGTGGTTTCTGGTGGGTTTGGCTGGGGCGTGGCTATCTCTATATAATCTGCCCCTAAACACAATAAAGGGGCATTCTTGGGGAATTCAAGGAGGACCCGTGTCGCTGTCTCTCTATGTGTGTCTGTGTATTTTAACCTCCAGCCCCCTTGCCTGAAGCTTGGTAACTGGGTGCCAGCGCACCGAGTGCAGACAAGGGGGTGCTGTGCACAGCAAGCAGGGTCTATACAAAGATACTGAAAAAGATGAAGTCTGAGGGAATAGGGAATCAGTGAAAATGGAGGTGAAGAACATGAGAGATGGCCCGCCAGTGTCTAACAGGAGTACATAGTGGGCAGGATGAAGCATTTCTGGAGACAGTAAGTGAGCACTGACAGCGACTCCATCATAGTACTTTATATAGAATATTTGGATAATGTATTTATGAGACTGTTTTAAATAGAAAGCATAGTCTTTTGGGTGATATGTTCCTAGACCACATTGACTCATAAAAAGGACTAAAAGTATTTCTGATGTATTTATTTATTAAAGATTTGTCACATCAAGGAAACTCATATCTCTACATCACCTTGACTCATAAAAAGGTCCCAAACAATTTCTGAGGTATTTATTTATTAAAGATTCGCCATATCAAGGAAACTCACTTAGCAGCACAATACAATGGAAGAATATTTGGAGATACATAATTCTGTAATACCTAAGCGTGGTTATCTAACCAAGAATAAAATGGAAATGAGAGGAAGTGTGCTGCATTCTGCTCTTGCTTTTGGAAGAAAACACCACTCAATGTGCTTGTCATAGTGCGAAAGATAGAGCAAGCTGCCATTCACCACATCATCAGACCCCAGCTCACAGCATACTACCTTGATCATTGCACTCAATGGAACATGTGGTCTTCTCATCCGCAATCGAGAATCTCATTTTTTTTATTTCAGTTATTGGTAAAAGGACACTTTTATAAAGCCTATAATGAGGTCATTTTTAATTCTATAATTTAAAAAATCTGTTTGTGCTCGTGTGTGTGTGTGTGGGGGGGTGGTTTGCATAAGCAGAAAGATCAGAGGACAACCTTGTGAAGTCACTTACCAACTCCTTCCTTTATGTGAGCTCTAGGGATTGTGCTCAGGTCTCCAGACCTGTGCCGTAAATGCCCATCAGCAGGCTGACCCTAGAATACATTTTTAATACTGACTTCTGGAGTCTTAATTGTTTAAGAATCATTTGGACACCTGTTGTTTCTAAGGCTCTGAAAGCTAAATTCATCATTACAAGCTTATTCCCTCCCCTCATATGAAAATATGAGAACAGTTTGCATTTGTATTCTGAGGTAAGAAATCTTCCAGGTGAGTTTAGGAATTCAGCAAATGTATGATTTTCATCTCCCAAAGTGTAGGAAATATTTCTGAAGGATGAACTTACATTTACTCTCTGCTGTGACTTTCTTTGCATCTCTGAAGTTTAACTGTGACATACGCATTACATATGCAGCCCTATGGGGTTCAGTACAATAGGATTGAGGCTTAGAGCAAATCTGTGCATTGGATCCATGGTGCTCTCCGCAGCCAACGGAGGAGTAATCATGCTGCCTGTGTGACTCCCCTCGGAAGCAGCTAGACTGCTGTTAATGAAGGCAAGTAGAGTGGCTGAAATTCTGCTGAAAAGGCCTTCAGTCATTCTTCAAACACCCGAAAAGTGAATGTTTATTCTTTCTAAATTGGCCATGAGATGCTTCCTCTGTAAACTAGGCGGATGGAAATTTTCAGCTTTTATAGTCATTTTCTAACTTACACATATGCAGAAATAATCAAAGAGTAGAGATGGTCTTTTCCCCTTAATGCCTAGGTAGCTGAAAAACAGCCATGCAGCTCTTTGGCTCCTGCACCATGGAAACTTTCATCTTCTGCTAGGTCCTGATAGATCAAAAGAACAGTGTGGCAGAGAGATGTGAATTAATGGAAACAGCCTGTCAAATGGGGAGTTGTTCTTATTTTCTTCCCTTATTTTGTGAAATTTTGTTTTTGAAAAAAAAAAGAAAAGAAAACTGTTCCTTAAGCACTACCAGAGAAATAAGAGGTATGTTCATACATGTATACCACTGGATAAGTATTAATGGTAGAACTGGAATTTCACATGTAGGAATTGTGAGAGCAGCACCTATTTTAATATTTAATCTTATTTATAAGTAATATATCCCCTGATCATCACTTTACAGCCATGGGTGTAGTTTTCAATTGAGTGTTGTGTTTGCTCATTTTCCATGCAGCCTCCGTGTTCCATTAAAAAAAGGAAAAAGGTTCGAGCTCCGTCAGCAGCAGAAAAGGTACCAGAAGCATTTCAATAAATCCAATAGTCTTACTTCCAACTTGGCTTTTCTTGATCTCATAAAATAAAACATCTACTGCTACTTGGTCATTTGGAGCCAGGTACCACTGAATGCAATATTGGTATCTGAATTTTAAAAGAAAGTATGTATGAAAATAAGTCATGAACTTTTTTTGAAAAGTACTCTTAACATGATCAGCATTTCATGTACCATGAAGGCAACTGGACTAGTGGCAATTTCACCAAAAATCCAGACATGCGTTATGTGGCAGAGTAGTCTGTGTTTGTACATCCATGCAAACTGCTATTTATGGCACAAAGCAATCAAAATGACAACACTGAAATTATTTCTACTCATTTTTCACTGTTTTATTGACATGGCATTTTTGTGGAATTTGATATTTTAATTAAGCTCTTTAAACATTACCTATTAAACTCTCAGATTCTAAGATACATTTTTTTTATCTTTTCAATGCAAATCTTTTGACAAGTTAAATGTGTTTACGAGTTACACACCAAAACAGGTGGTTCCTTGGTACACTGAGCACACAGCTGGCCTCAGGTTGGTTTTCAAGTAGATACGGAGTTTGATTTAGTTCTGACAGTAGAGTTTAGCAATATTTGTTGCCACTTCCAAGCCTACTTTAAACAAACCTTTTGTTTTCACTCTTTCATTTTGGCTAGAAAAGCTAACTACTGTCAAGTAAAGTATTGAAGATGCCTAGGAATCGGAGTATGACACTAGACTGATTGAATGAAGGAATCGTGCCAGCAACCTGTTCTGTCTCACCACCATAGCATAAACATGAAATAGACATTGTATTTTCACCATCATACAATTTGCAGTCAAATTTTTAATGTTTTACTGCATAAACAGTACACACACACACACACACATAGTGTGTCGTAGTCCCCATTGCTACAGACACAGTCTATTTACAGGAATGATGCACAGTCATCACAATGCCATTTATGGATGCATTCAGGGTTTGCAAGGTGGCGTTATTCAGAGAAGAAATCAATACTGGCTCCGTCCTGACAGAAGAGCCCGGGACATTGCAGCTTAATGGCTGGAAACAGAGACTGACCCACAACTTGGGCATTTATCATGTCCATGGGCAGAAGCCTCTGCATGTCTATATCACTCAGAGTCCATGCCAGCACAGGGGCTTCAGTCTCAGAATCTCAGCAGTGTGATTGTGGCTACAGCAGCCATGTCTTCACAGAGCCTTGATGCATCAGGAACAAGTAGTGGTGATCAGCAAGGAATGAAAGCATTGCCATGACCATCATGATACACCAGGGAGCTTATATACTTGTAGATAAGCCCTATCTTCCTCACTTGCCAGCACATCTGCTTGCTGTGGCCATCTATGCATTGACGGATGACACGGCTTAGTCTTTGGCATGTGAAACCACTCCACTTAAGCAGCTGAGTAGCTTCATGTCATATAACAGCTTGGTACTAGTAGAGCATCTTTGTCAGAGGCACTACCAACAACAGAGCTCACTCCCGCCTTACCTCATATATTCTCAAAATAGCAACTTCCATTGCTGAAGTGGCCTAACTTTGGATGCTTCATTGTTATTGCTGTGGGTACCACACTAACCGAGACTACTTAAGTAAATACTACTTACTCTAAAATACAGTTAGGAAGAGTAATTCTTACATTGTATAACCTGACAGAGCATCTATAGTACAGAACAACCAACTAGACATCTCAAAGTAGAGAGTATTGTAGATGTTCTCAGCACATAGAAATGATAGTATTTGAGAGGTCAAAAAAGTTAATTAGCCTGATTTTATGATTATACATGATTACACATATAGAAAGTTGGGTTATAGCTATATTTTCAGTACTCAGAGGTTGAGACAGGAGGATGTCCCTGAGTTCTAGACTAGCTTGGGATAGACATCAAGTTCCTGGTCAGCTGAAGCTACAGAATAGTACCCTTTTCCCAAAGATTTTTGGGGGCTTAAAAATAATAATAGGGAAAGAGAATAAATAGGAGTACAGAGCATTGATAAATGCAATCCCCATCCCAGAGGTCTTCCATATTGGAGGATTATAATATGACACTCCAGCATAAGCTATCAAAAAAACTTTTGGTGTTTCAAAGGAAACTACTGAGTCAAAGTAATCACCACAAAAATAATAATGTAAATCTTCACAAAACTAAAAACAAAGAGTGTTTTGTTAACTCTTTAAAATTTAGATTAAAACCTCAAAAAATCAGGAATAGTCAACATAGTTCTCAGCAAAAAGAACAAAACCAGTGATATTTTGCTATCTGAGTTAATGATGTAATGAAAATCTGTAGTAATCAGAAGAACATGGAACTGTCATAAAAACAGATACATAGAACAAAGTTTCAGACTAAAAAAAAATAAAAAGTCACTTCATGGATAATGGTGTAGTTCCATAATATTAAAAACGTCATATCCTCAAGGATATAACATACCAAGGAGAAAGTACCATTTTAGTTAATAGTTTATGAAGAATAGAGTATTTAAACACAGAGGAATAAAATTAGACACCCCTCTCTCTCCATATATATCTATATATTTGTGTATACATATGTATCTATCCATATATATATATATATATATATATATTGATGGATGGATAGACAGACAGACAGACAGACAGATAGATAGATAGATAAAGATAAATGGATAAAACTGAGTCCATGTAAATGCCTACATCTCAATTTCTAAGGCTCTAAACCTTCTGCCTAATGGATTTGAATTGTTGGCAGCAGACTGAAGCATCCCTTTCTGGTGAGATAGACTTGGCAAATGAAAGATATTATAGTGTGTGTATGCAATCTCTATCAGAAGACTAACTTAATAATGGAATCTAGTCAGCGTTATTCCACTCTTAAAAATAAGTATGCAATTATGAATTAATATCTGAAGAAAGCTTATAATTAAAAAATCAAAGGCACAAATAATTTTAAATCAGTGTCTTTGAAAACCCCTTAGCATTCATAAAGACACACAGAAAAAAATCAACATAAAGAAAATTCATTATGCAAATGTAATCATTCTAATCAGTCTTCAAATTAGTCATCCTTAATATTTTTGAAAAAAAGAGAGAAGATGTTAAATCCATGAAACAAAAATCAATTGCTATTATTCAAAATATTCAAAGGAGAAAAGAACCATTAAAAAGTGAAAGCAAGGGGAAAATGTGATGATAAAGGAAACTGACTGAAACTTAAAGGCTGGAAATACATTAAATAAATACCTTGTAAAATAGAACAATGAAAAAAATTTTAGTTTGAAAACATATGGAAAGATATAATCAAATAAAATGTTAATTTTCTTAATATCAGCAGTTCCAGAAAGAATAAGGGGAAAGCTAGTGAAAGGAATCTTCAGCCAAATATTACAGAATATGCTATGAGATATGGAGCTCACGTTATCACAAGAAGGGTTGTGCTGACAATCTGCTTATATGCTTGCTATGGACCACACTATGTGACACTGTCATAAATCTTTAGAGATTAGGAATCTGTTCTTACAAGGTCCCAAGCTCCCCCAGGGATTGAGAAGCACAGAGCAGCACCTCTGGAACCAAAGCATCTGACTAACAGGGAGCTTTGGAAATAGTAAAGTGAGAATCTCGGAAATAAGCATGCCTTCAAAGTTCTGAAAAGAAGCAATTTCCCAAAGGGAATTTACCTATGCAAAAACTTTACCATTTCATATGATCTATGATGTTCTTCCATATATGTGTTCTCAGAAAATTTATTAGAGACCCCATCTTCCTAAGGTCAGAGGGACTAAAGAAAGGAAGACTGGGGAGCCATGAAATAAAGGAGACAATACAGATTAAAGACAAAAGATAGACTCCCTAGTGGGCAATACAGGAGAGCTGATGGAAAAAGAACATCAATTAATATGTAATGCTCACTGAGATCAGCTGCAGTGTTTAGTGATTAAAGGAAACCGCGAGGGTACATATGTGTGGTAGCAGCACACATGGACTGAGAGAAAGATAACCCCTCATCCACAGTGGGGGACAAGATCGTTTTGAAGTAAATAAAAGGCCAGATGGGCTAACTCACTGGGCAACGTTGATTGCTGCATGGGCCTGATGACCTGAGTTTATTCTCCAGAACCCAATGAATGGTGAAAGCATATAGCCCAGAGCACAAAGCTGTCCTCTGACCCCTACATGTGCTTTGTGAAACATATGTGCTCTGTAATGGTTTCCTGCTATTACAAAAGAAGCTTCTTTGAGGGGGGTGAGTTTTATAACTGTCTGTGGGGATCAGTATTAATATTTAGAGCACAGAAATTTATACTGGTTAGGAAAGTGATTATATTAGGTTCTCCTCTAAGGTCTATCACCTCATTAACCCCAGGTAGCTAACTAGGTTTACAGTAGCAGGAATTATTTTCCTTCTTTAACCAAACCTTTTATCTAAACAGCAGTTGGTTACCACCAATATGTAAGTGCCACTGCTCACTTTTAGGGCAATATTGCCATGCTGGTCATTGCTGCGATTCACAGGTATTACAACCGGGTAGAAAGGGTGGTTGCTTTTCTCCTATGGAAGCTTCCTTAGCCTAGGCAGTTTGGATGCTCAACTTACTAGACCTGGATGGAGGTGGGGGTTCCTTGGACTTCCCACAGGACAGGGAACCCTGATTGCTTTTCAGGCTGAGGAGAGGGGGTGACTTAATTGGGGGAGGGGGAGGGAAATGGGAGGCGGTGGCGGGGAAGAGACAGAAATCTTTAATAAATAAATAAATTGAAAAAAAGAAGCTTCCTTATCACCTCATGATACAGATAGTTCTCAGGAAGGTGACACATAAAATTATACATATGTACAGAGCAGCATGAAAAACCTCTCTCTCTCTCTCTCTCTCTCTCTCTCTCTTTCTCTGTGTGTGAGTTTGTGTGTGCGTGTGTATTCGATATGTGCGTTACCATGCAGGAGTTGTGAATTGAACCTGGCTTTTCTGGAAGAACAACCAGTGCTATTACTACTAAACCATCTTTCCAGCCCGACTTTCCACTTTTAAAAATATCTGTTTATCTATCTGTCTATCTATCTATCTATCTATCTATCTATCTATCTATCTATCTATCTATCTATTATATTATAATTATTTTAGTCACCCTGTGTACAAGAGAATACCAGGATTTTCTTTTCCATTATCTACGATTTAGTACTCATTCACCAAGCTTTAGCCTTCTTTTCTCTCTTCTTTCCCCAGCCTGGTATTGCCTTGCTGTGTTCAAACTAAATAGAGAGAAACTCACAGAAAACCCACTGCAATCAAGAATAAGACAAGGTTGTCCACTCTCTACATTTCTATTCAATATAGTTCAAGAGGTCCTAGCTAGAGCAATAAGATAAGAAAAGGAGATCAAGGGGATACAAATTGGATAAGAAGAAGTCAAACTCTCACTATTTGTTGATGATATGATAGTTTATATAAGCAACCCCAAAAATTCTACCAAGGAACTTCTACAACTCATAAACACTTTAAGTAATGTAGCAGGATACAAGATTAACTTTAAAAAAAATTAGTAGCCCTCCTTTACATAGATGATAAACAAGCTGAGAAAGAAATCAGAGAAACATCACCCTTCGTGATAGTCACAAATATCATAAAATATCTTGGAGTAACTCTACCCAAACAATTGGAAGACATATATGACAAGAACTTTAAATCTTTGAAGAAAGAATTTGAAGAAGACACCAGAAAATGGAAAGATCTCCCATGCTCTTGGGTAGGTAGAATTAACATAGAAAAATTGGCAATCTTACCAAGAGAAATCTACAGATTCAATGCAATGCCCATTAAAATCCCAGCAAAATTCTACACAAACCTCAAAAGAATGGTACTCAATGTCATATGGAAAAGCAAAAAAACAAAAAACAAAAACACCCCCCCAAACCATTATAGCCCAAACAATCCCGTACACTGAAGGAACTTCTGGAGGTATCACAATCCCTGACTTCAAACTTTACTACAGAGCTACATTACTGAAAACAGCCTGGTATTGGCATAAGAACAGATGAAAGGATCAATGGAACTAAATCAAAGTCCAAGGTATTAATGTACATACTTATGAACACCTGATTTTGACAAAGAAGCAAAAATATAAAATGGAAAAAAGAAAGCATATTTAACAAAGGGTGCTGTCGTAACTGGATATCAACATGTAAAAGAATGAAAATATATCCATATCTATCAACTCAACTTCAAATGGATCAAAGATCTCAACATAAAGACAACCAGGCTGAAATTAATAGAAGCGAAAGTGGGCTGTAAGATCTCATATGTGCTTGAGTTATGCCAGTGAGGCAGACCACTTCCTGTTCCCTGTGAGTCGAAATGTAGGAGCTCTCAGCTCTTTTCTAGCATATTTGCTTATTTCCTCCATGACAATAATGAACTAAACCTCTGAACTATATGTGAGCCACCACAATTAAATATTTTCCTTAATAAAAGTTGCCATGCTCTTTTAAACCATACTGGCTTTGAACTCACAAAATTCTCCCTGTCTCTACCTTTCAAGTTCTGGGATTAAAGCATACTACATGACGGTAGGTTTATGCAGAGATCCACAACTAACCACTGGGTCAAGAAGAGAAGGAGGAGCAATAATATGAACAAAGGAGTCAAGACCACGATGGGGAAACCCACAGAAGCAGCTGACCTGAGCTAGTGAGTACTCACTGACACCTGAGTGGCAACTGGGAAACCTGCATAGGACTGAACTAGGCCCCTGAATGCAGGTGACAATGGTGTGGCTTGGGCAGTATGTGGCAGGTGTGGCAGGGGTGGCCTGGATCTAACCCTAATGCATGAACTGATTTTTGTGGAGCCCGTTCTCTATGGAGAGATATATTACTCAGCCTAGGCACTGGAGATGGGGTGTGGAGCGGGGCGTGGGGATTGGAACTGGGGTTTTGGGGAATTTCTGAAAATGTGAACATGTGACTTCCCAGAGGAAGTCTTACCCTCTCTAAGAAGTGGATGGGGGTGGGATGGGGGGATGTGGGGGAAGGGGGAGAAAAGGAGGAGGGGGAACTTGGATTGGTATATAAAAGAAAGAAAGAAACAAAAAAAATCTATGTGATCACTGGGAGTCTTTGTGTGAGGAAGTTCAGGAAGGACTTGGGTTTTGTTTGTTTGTTGGTTTGCCTGACTGAAGCCATTGCATCTATTCACTACATTTATTTACTGCATATAATCGCGACAAATGTTCATAGCACCTATTCATTACATATATTCATAGAATATGTTCTATTCAAATTGGAATCCAAGCGAATCCTACTATGAGGTCTTTTATGGCATTTTCTTTATCACATACCTTTACTGCAAGCCACAAGATTTAATATACTCAAGAGATTTTGTCTATGCCAGTGCTAGATTTTTCAATCAGTAAACAGTATTAATAATATTATGAGATTCTTGTTTTCTCATTAATTTATCTAATAAAAGGATGATACAGTGTCTACTATGTTCAATACTGAGTAAAAGAAGTTACTAAAGTCTGATTAGGCTTAGTTAAGGAGATGTTAAGTTCATGCAGTCGTAGTTAACTGGGAGGCTGCTTGAAACAAAAGGATTACTTAAGTCTGAAAGTTTGTGGGCAGTCTGAATATCATAGCATGTGCTTGGCTCAAAAATAACCACAGGTTTTGCTTAGGGGGCTGTGAACCTACGAGAATGAGCAGACTATTATTGCAAAGCTTGTCCTTGCATTACTTGGTGCATTTGTGTAAGTGACACAAAGGCAAAGCCCAGTGTTGTACAGCAGTGTTTATCTAGGACAGATGGCCTCAGGTTTTCCTTCACTCGCTGTATTGGTGACATAGTATTATGATAGAAATGGGATTGTACATGGTTTACAAAATGTTAATTGGAAAATTGGAGCAATCAGTAACTCTCTTAGAGTATGCTGTTTGATTGTATGAATGACCTTCCAGCTTCTATCCCTTCTACTATACCTAGCTTGGTGATAGAGTCATGCTCCAAGAATCTGCCTTGTATAGCAGTCTGCTATGTCTCTCAGCTCTGGTTTTCTTTTGCATGTTGTTATACCGAGAACTTACCTTCTATGCTATCTTGCTGTAGCCAATATGTATTGAGATTGCACTTACTTTGCCTGTTCATCTCCTTGTTCTGATCAGTGAAGATTAGGCTGTTTCTAATTTCTCTACAATGCCTTACTCAGTACCGGTGTGATGCAATTTGAATTTTGAGAACCTATTTGCAGAATAAATTCACAGTAACTGTGTTCTAGAAAGAATTTTGAGATTTGGGTATATTCTCTAGTGATGTTTTTTCATATTCAACCTGCTTTTTATTACCTAGATTTGTATTCTGTTAAAAATCATTGTACTGATTACTCAGTGTTATTGTTAAAGAAAATTGTGCTTTCAGCTAGCATGGACTAATAAAAATCACAATACTGCTTTGCAATTATGTTGTCAAAATATCTACATATTCATGCTAGTGGAATGATGGACAGTCCTCGTGATACATGTACACTAAACTTTCAAAGAAAAATTAAATTTCTAGGCAATTACCTTCATTTCTTGGGCAAAATTTTAAATTATGTAAAATTACCATTTGTTTAACTTGCAAAGACTTAAATGAGCAATTTATATTGAAACACCCCAAAACAAGCTTTTTAATTGAATGTAACAAACTCAATTCTACATTTATTATCCTTCTACCTAACAAATTTGCATGGAGAATCGTACTAACTACACATTTGAACAGTACTAATTAAATGAATTATTTACCTAAAGGAAAATTTAAATATTGGAAAATATTCTATGACCAGAAACTGAGACCCTGACCTGTGGAAAATTACACATATAAATAAATAGTGTGATTGTAACTACACTTCCATCTTTAAAAGATATTCTGCTAAATGAAATAAAGTTAAGCATGTATATATAACTGTAAAATAGAATGAAGCAAAAAATATACAGAATTTAGAACACAAGACAAGAACTTCATGCTTTTATTGAGGATAGAGATATTTGACTTCATATTAAAAATAATAATAGTCTTTGCACATGTGTATGCATTTGAATTATGGTCCTACAGCTATTTATGTGTGAATGTATACATACTCATATCTTACATAAAATATAAGTTCTATTATGTATTTAAAGCATTTTTATTTGTGCAATAGATTTCAATAGACTAAGTTCATGCTACTTTGGTGTCTTGAGTGGCTAATCTAAGTAAGAACAAGCAGAGGGTCTGGAATCTCTTTCTCTCCTCCCATCTTTCTTTAGCCATGTGCCCTTGATTTGTGAAGTGACCTTAGCAAATATGATGCAGTTATTTTTAAAAGTTTATTTGATTTTTCCAGTTCCGAGACTTGAACACAGGGCTTTGTATGTACTAGATAGGCCTCATGCTCAGCACTCTAAAAACATTTTTAAAAGGGTATCCATTTTCTTCTTGCTACTAAAAATTTTGAGACTATCATAGGTAGAAGCTAACAAATTCATCTGGAGATAATGAAATAATTAGAAAAATTCCCGGATTTTTTTTTTTTACCAGTCACTCCAAATGAAAAAGTATAAAACAAGAACTACCTGAACCTTTCATGTTTAAAAAATAAATGTAAACTTTTCAACCATTAAATCTTAGGGCAACCTGTTATACAGGAAAAGTCACAAGCTAGCATATAAATTGGTACCAGAAATGGGGTGACAGTGAAGCAAATGAATGAAATATCCATCATACATTTGAGACAAAGAGAAAGAAGAAACTAACAAACTGAACAAGTTCTTCAAAAAGGAAGAAAACAGGTAGGAGGCAGAGGCAGGTGGATCTCTGTGAGTCCGAGGTTAGCCTGGTCTACAACAAGAGCTAGTTCCAGGGCTGGGTCCAAAGCTGCAGAGAAACTCTGTCTCGAAAAACAAAAACAACAACAACAACAAAATAAAATAAAAGAACAAAAAAGAAGAAAAAATGGGTAAAAAGCCCCAGTGAAGTCTAGGGACTGATATTCAGACTTCTATAAAACATTGTAAAAACAGCAACTCATTGAAAGAGTTCAGCAACGCAACCTGCAGAACAGTTGCGTATGAGATTTTTTGGAAGGCAGAGAGTATTACCTCATCAGCTTTAAAACTGAGGTAGGGCATTTCTACAGAGTCTATATTTTTATGTGTGTGCATACTCTGCTGTATAGATCTTACTGTGTAGACCAGGCTAGCCTTGAATCTCAGGTGCTTAGATTCCATCCCTTTACATGCCAACATGTTCACCTTCTAAAGAGAATGTTAGAAGAATTGCTAGAGGGGGTTTGTGGATACAAATGGTAAAAGAGGAAGAATAGTATCAGTCTGTATAAGAAACTCCAGCTTGCAAGCACAATTTAGAGACATGTCAGGACTCAAATGATTGGAAAATAAAATCATCCTCCTAGATTTTTTATACTTATTTATAAATTTCTCTGTATTCCACATAGCATTAACCTTTTGTTGTATTTCCTGCACAGTGGCCGCACCTGAATCTACTGCTATTTCAGCCAATATTTGCAGCTCTGTAGTTACTGATCCACTTTTCTGTTAGCTTTAACTAAATCTCTATCACTCTATTTATCAATTAAGACTCAGGAGTTAGAGTTTGGGGTGAAAACCTGCTAGCTCAGAGAGGCTGAGGAGCAACTAGCTAACCTACCCTTTTCATTGGCAACTCCAAAAGAAAAAAGCTTCCTTTTGTCTGACAAACCAAAAATGACTGCTACACTAAAAGTCCCTCCCTTTTCCTTCTTGTGTGTCTCTCTATTTGTCTTCCAGACCCCTATAACTCTCTATGATTACCTTTGTGTCAACTAGATGCTAGCTCTACCTAATGACCCAAGGTTAATTTTATTTAATTAATCCAAATGCAAACTTGGGGTTCACAGTGTTGTCACATATTCTGAAACACTAAAGCAAGGATAAAGAAAGGATGTGACTATTATATCTGTGTGCAGATTGCAGAAAATACATCTTTATTAATACTCTGGGTTGTGCCATGCTAAATTGACACATACCTTAAAACATAAAGAAATTGCTTGAGAAAGACTTGAGACTGTGACTTTAAGTGAAATGACTCAACATAAATCTGAACATTAAAAAAAAATCAGTCTTGGACTAAAAGTAACAGATAAAATATATAAAGGGGATACTGTTTGTGAGTTAATTTTATATCTAACTACTTTGCTAAAAGTGTTTATCAGTTGTAGGGGTTCCAAGTGGACTTTTAATATCACTAACATATACTAACATATCAGGTGAAAATAAAGATACTTTTAATTCTTCCTTCCTAGTTTGTGTTCCCTTGATCACCTATTGTCTTACTGTTCTAGTTAAGATTTATGTACTATTTTGAGTAAGTATGGTAAGAATGGATAACCTTGACTTGTTCCTGATTTTAGTAGAATCACTTTGAGTTTCTCTTGATTTAGGTAAATGTTGGCTATAGGTTTGACTTAATTGCCCTTAGTATATTGAGGCATGTCTTTTGTATCCCGAGTCTCTCCAGGAATTTTGCCATAAAGGAAGGGGTTTTGGTCTTTCTTAAAGGCCTTTTTCTGCATCAAAGGAGATGATCATATGGTTTCCATCTTTCCGATTCTTTATGCGGTGTGTTACATTTATTGATTTACATATGTTGAACCATCCCTGCATCTCCTTAAAGCTTCAAGTATTAGCATTGGTTTAGAGCTTATTGAATTGTTGGCCAAAGGGGTCCTGTGGGAATCTCAAAACAGCCCAGTATTTTGCCAAGACTATAGGTTGCTCTCCACAAACTGATACCATGACTTATTGATGAAAACAACACCTGCACACTTCATTAAACATTGAGAAGTACAGGTGGTACCTACATAGAGCCTTCATCTCTAGGTTCTAGTAACTTTGGTATTGGAAGATACTCTGCATGCTTCAAAAGGAGAAAAAAATAAACACCAACCCAGTCACAAACCTTTTATCTACCATGGTGTTCTGCTTGCAAAATATGCTAGTACAATAGTAGCACAAAACTTATCAGAAATTTATTTGTTTGTTTGTTTGGGGTTTCTGCTTCTATGTCTGTATTTTGTTCCTTCTTTTGGGCTTCTCTTTTATCATTTATTTTTTCCAATTCTGATGGGTTAGTTTTTGTTTTATTTTATGTTATAACTATTTCTTAGAAGCTTGCTTGTTTTATAATAAGAGACAGAAATGGGTTTGATCTAGTAGGCCAGGGAGGTGTGAAAGAACTGGGGGTACTAGAGAGAGGGAAATCATAAAAATAATACATTAAGTGAGAAAAAAATCTATTTTCTATAAAATCAAAATAGAAATAAAAGTGATAGATTTTTAAAATCAGAATAGGATTGTGGGAGTTGTAGTCTTAAGTTGTGGACCAATGATGGAGGAAGGTCATTGGCTAATAAAGGAACTGCCTTGGCCCATTTTATTGGTTAGAGGATAGGTGGGAGGGATAAACAGAACAGGATACTGGGAGGAAGAGGAAGTGAGCTCAGAGACTCGAAAGCTCTCCTCTCAGGAGCAGACGCCTGAAAGAGATGCCATGCCCTGCTCCCGGGATGAAGCTCCGACCCAGGATGGACATAGGCTAGAATCTTCCTGGTAAGCGCACCTTGGGGTGCCATACATAGATGATTAGAAATGGGCTAAATCAATATGTGAGAATTAGCCTAGAAGAGAATGGGCCAAGCAGTGTTTAAAAGAATACAGTGTCCGTGTAATTATTTCGGGGCATAAGCTAGCCAGGCAGGCGGCTGGGGCGTTGGGGACGCAGCCCCTCAGCCGCCCTTATTACTACTTCAGACCAAAAAGAAGTTTTGTGAAAAGGAGTCCTCAGGATGAGTGAAATGGCTCTGCAGGTGAAGGCATTTGCTGCCAAGTCTGACGACTTGAGTTTGATTCCTATCATTTCATGATGGAAGGTGAAAACAAAGTCCTACTGCTCACTTCTAACCTACACTCGTGGCATGAAATGCTTATGCTGACACCTATGCACAACTGCAGGCAATAGTGTATATATATATATATATAATTTATATATGTTGTCTAGCCTTGTGTGTGTATATTTTTATTACTTATTAGAATGTGTGAGTGTATAATTTTTTATTACTTAGCTGCAAACATGGGTCCTTTAATGTGACGAAAGAAAAAGTAGAAAGGTCCTGACAGAACAATTGGAACTGTAGAACTGGCGAGTCACTCCTGAGAACCAGAACTGGGCCAGGCCCGTGAGACTCCCAGGTGCTTTTACTGTTTTTTTCTTTTGCATGGAAGGTATCCATCACAATTTAGACGGTTTTAACATGGGATGGGCTAAATTGTCAATATGTGCTCATGTTGTCAGCAGATGTCTGGATCAAGAAGAACTCATCTCGGAGTTTCACCTACACCACATCCTGTTGACAATATTGATTGAAATCTTTAGGGGTTCCTGAGATGAGGATAAACACATTACACCAGTAGGTTGATTGGAACTAATTATTGGGACTATTACAGCTGTGCCAAGATAGGGTGCTCTGTAGCTGTGTCATAGATCCTCCCAGCAAGTCTTCTCCTTGAATGTTTGGCCTGGTGTTAATTTTTGATATGATGCAAGAACAGGGATCATATGAGCTTATACACTAGTGCTCCCCAATTCTTGCGCTCAAAGACTCAAGGAATACCAAATGATGAACCGCAAATCAATACATCTACCTGTACAAAGAAATGCATGGAGATTCCAGCCATTTAAATTACTGAGAAGCCTCAACTAAGGGCTTGGATCTTTGAGGGAGGCCAGTTTATACCACTCAACCTCAGAGGCCCAGGTGACCCAGCTCACACATCCTAATGAACTTTCAGCAACATTAAATATGTATTATTTTAAGCAATTGACTTCCAAGGTGGTTTCCTATTCAGCAAAAGATAAGCCAAGTGGCAATGTATAACGTTCATAAAGCAATTATGGTTTATCTAAATTTTCATAACACTGTAATTACTGAATAAATAACATAGCTTTTAAGATTACTAACTCATTCATTCATTTGCCTAATGTAACTGCAAGTAGAATTTCATGAGCAAATTCATTAATTCCCTTGCCTCGTTTTACTATACTGCTTACAACTATCATGAACTGTTCTGAGATTAGTGGTATTTATCTAGGACAGTAACATTTCTCTAAATCACTCCTCCTCCTTGTTCAGGACTGGGAAAAGCTTTTCTAGTAATGAAGCAGAGTCAGTATGTGTGGTGTTGTGAGTCTTTCCCTGAATCCAGTTCCTAATTCTTTGACTCATGCTCCTGATGCCTAGGACTGGAAAGCCAGGCCCCAACTATTCTTAGTAGCTCCACAGTCTAGACATGGGGCCATGGTTCTAAACATCACTTGAAAAGTTGATGCTTTGTTTTTCCAAAGATGTGTAACCCCTGAAAACACTGACATCTTCTAGGGTTCAGTAGAAATACAGAAAGTTAGACTATTTCCTGGATCATCTGAGTCATAATTGTCATGCTAATAATAAGCTCATGTTTGTACACAGCGTTTCATAAAGCTTTGATATGCTTTCCGGTCATAACTAAATCTGCACTTCCTCTGTAGCCTCTTGTAAATTCCCCCAGAGCTACCAGCCGAGGTTGTGCAGTGCTTGTAGCTCCTTCAATGTTGTTGCTTAGTACGTGAATCCCTATGTGTTTTATGCACCGCTGAAGTTCAAAAACTCCAAATTTACTAGTTTTAATCAAAATTGATTATGTTCTGTGTTTTTTTTCTTTTATTAAAATTAGAATTTTATTGGCCCACAAAGTATTTTGAGAAACATGATGCAGTGTTGAGAATACAACCCTTAGACCAATGCTAGTCTAAATTAATACCAGTTAATCAATGGTTTTAGTGGTGCAAGTCTGCAATCCTCAAAAGACCAAGGCAGGAGAATCACAATTTCAAGGCTTTCCTGGACTATAGGATGAGTTCAGGACAATTCTGAACAATTTATTGAGGCCATACTTCAATAGCATAAATAAAATAAGGGCTTGGAATACAGATCAGTGGGGAAACACTTGCCTACCACCTCTGAAACCTTTGGTTACATTCATGGTTCCAGTAAAAAAACAAATGAACCACCTTATCTGCCTTATTTATATAGTCCTACAGACTTATTACAATGTGCTTAGTTTCCTTCATTCTCATTTTCTGCCTGAAACTCTGACTTATAACAACGTTTTGATGCAAGCATTTAGCAGATTCAGCTTTTGGTCTTAGCAAAAGGACTGGGAAGTTATTATTTAGTGTATTCATTAAGAACACATGGCTGCAATGAAGCCAAATGTAACTGAGAGTTCATGGCAGATTCTAAGTGTGTTTTCTTTGTTTTACACTTTGGTTGGTAGAATGAATTAGATAATTAAGAATATACATCAAAATGTCTACATATCCCAAATTCCTAGGGCATTTGTATATAGCTTTTATAGTGAGAGGTGATAGTTTTGAATCTTGATAAAATATTTCCAGTGATACACTGATGCTTTCTTATCTGTCTTTTGGGATGAAGGATCTCTAGTTGATTGCCCTTTCAGGTTGGTCAGAAGTATACCATGTTGTTCAGAAAGAGCTGTATTGATTATTCTTTTTCTCTCCTCTCTTTTCCCCTCTTCTTTCAGCAATGTGACCTTCCTTTCCAGAGAGTTAGCACTGAACTCAGAGAAGGGTTCACACTGCCAGCTGTAGATTCAGATAAACAGATTTGTATGAATCCACTGAGCAATGGGGGACACTTCATCTAATAAGGCACTGTTGCTTAGATTATGCCGGCTGACCTAGGTGAATAAAAGATGTGCTGTATCATCTGCTGAGGGAAGTAAATTTGATTGCGCACATACTTTCATGGTATTATGCTATACCGCCAAAGAAAAATTAGGATGTTAGGGCCTGACCTGAGGACACAACAATTTCGCCTGAATTAATGTCCCACTGAGATTCTCAATCGCCATCCTTTAGGGGCCAGTCTCAAATGTTACTTCACCAATTACATTAGTCCATTCTAATTCATACTGTTTTATGCAAGGAATGAAGTAGAAGTTTCTCTTCATTTTATAGTTCAAACAGACCTCATGCAGCAAAAGTAACCTTTTATAATCAGTCCTAATAACAGATTCCAGAGTGATGTATTAAGAAATTTAAAGAGAAAAAGATTAAAATAAAGGGAAATTGTATGTGGTTTAATTCAAAAAACTTCCATAATTTAAAAGTTGTCCATAGAAAAACAGATGATTCTGAATATTGGATTAGGAAAGAGTATAGGGAGGAAAATATGTAATGAATTTTCAATTATTATTATTATTATTTTTGCATGGGTTTCTAGTGGCATTTTTCTATATAGACATAACTATCTTTTGGTATTGGTGGGGGACTGGTTCTAGGTAAAGCCAAAGGATGCTTTAGTCCCTTATGCTAATGGTGTTGTGTTTATATATAATCTCTGTATATCTTTCCATTTACTTTAAATCATCTCCAGATGATTTGTAATACCTCACGCAAGGTGAATGTCATGGAAATTATTGTTTTCTTGCTGTGTTGATTATGGAATGATAAGTGAAAAAATTGCATATGTTCAGTACAAACACAAAGTTTACAACGTTTTTGTCCCATGGTTGCTTGAATTTCTGGTTGTAAAAGCCTTAGATATGAAGGGCTGAATGAACACCATAACAGTGACTACGAAGTTCAGAGGTGTTTACCATAACCCTTGATTAGAACAGTCTTGCTACTTTTAAGCTAATGAAGCAAGATTAATTTGTACTTTTTGATGAAGAATGGCTGAAGTGACTCACTTCAGTGGCTCAAGGGTTCCTTAATAGAAACATGCTAAGAATGACATATGGCAGAAGAGATGGGCAATGATAAGTTTATTTACAAGGAGAAAATTATTAACTAAAACTTGGATTTTACAGATGAAAAATGTGTAAAGAGCTTGTGCCTTCATATATTCTGTAGAGACACAAAAATGTGTTTGAATTGCTACCAGGGAAGGAGAAGAGATCAAATCTGACTTCCTGGAGTCCCAAATTAAGTTTATCTTCACATCCTGGCCCGTGTAATGAAGAGACAGATCATATTGTCACTGGTGGTAACTGGATCAGAGCCATGCAGTATACAATGAGAGTGAGCAAAGAGAAGTTATTTAGGACAAAAGCACAGCAATGATGTATTAAAATGGACCTCTAAAGTGTAAGGGAGCTATGGAAACTTTATCCTTCTCATCTTCATTTTGAACTGACAGGCACAATACACATTACCCAGTTTAGTTCAATCAGCTACTTTCTACACAAGAAAGGAAATATAAATAGCAATTACATACCCAAATTCCAAACATTACTTGAGCCCCCCGCCCCATTCTGTTCTTTGTACTAAAACTACCTTGAGCATTTTGGCCTTTCTCACTGACACACACCGATAGCACATGCCATCAGGCTTGGGTCCTGATGATCTCCATATTCTGATCATCATTCCTGCTTTTCAAGCACAACAGTCAAAATTTGCCATATGCACATTAAACCTTTCTTAGTACTTAATATTTTTAATATTTCTGTTGAATTTTTATCTGTATCTTCAACTTGTCATAAAATATTAAGTTTATGGATATGATAACGTACGGAATTTTTTCAAAACAATGAGCTTAAAAATCACATTATCAAGATAACAAGATTAATTTGTTTTATGTGTGAATGATGTTTTGTTTCCCACTTTGGGAAACAGTTCGATGTTGTCATGCATTATGAACACCCTAAGTTATCCTAAGGCCCTCAGCCTGCATGGTAGTCAATAGAAAGGAAGATCAGGGCAACGAGAGCTGAAAGTTCTAATTCAATACAAGTGTCCAGTTCCAAAACTTCCCTGGGGTAACAGTACCAACAAGGTACCAACATGCCATTATGGTGTTATCAATGTTTTTAATTCAAAACAAGCAGTCCATATCCACCACAACAACCTAATTCTCTGCAAGCTAACTAATGAAGCTAGAACCACACACAAATAACCACACAGGTAGTTGAGGAATTGTTTTGAATCTAAAGATTTTTACACTCTGTCTTAGTTATCTTTTCCCATACAAAATTAATGAATCCTTAATATTTCACTCAACTCAAGAAGTAATTGAGACTTGCTACTCTGTATACCTCCTCTAACAGGAGTATGTAAATAGAGCAGAGAGGGAGCTTCTTCATACTTTCTTTCCCTTCAATAGTCATTCTTTCATTAGTCTTCCATCAAATCAGTTTGAAAACAGCCAAGACACCTTGAAGGCATTCAGATTTTTGAAAATGCCAGGCAGGTGTAATAGAATTCTATTAAGGTACATGGAGTAGATAGTAGAAAGAAGCTTAAGTAAATAGCATTGAATTAGGGAAGGGTCCTTGGCAGAGACCCTATGTCCCAACATACTTACTAAATGGAAAGATGGAAAAGGGTGGAGAGAGAGAGGAAAGAAAGAGGGAGGGGAGTGAAAGGGGACAGAGAGCTAAGAGACTATACAGGTGACCCCAGCTGTCTATAGCAGCAGCTGGTGCTTTGAAATTGCTCTGGCTATGAATGACACACGAACACAAGAACCCAATAACCATGTCCTCTGAGTGTGTCTGGGTACAATTAGAAGGTATTGTTTAGTTCTGTGAACCAAAGAAGCCACTTATTTTCAAAATACTCCTATTGAATTTTGAGATCACTAGGAAAAAAATCCCTTGCATGAAAAGATATTCATGGTCAAAACTCTCGAAAATACCAATCTGTGACCTTCAGCACATCAAATATGTCTCAATTGGTTGTTTATTTTTTTTATTCTCTTATTGTCTGTAAAGTTCACGAGGAATGTGCATTCCTGGAGAATAGTCAGAGTGTTTAATGTGGGGACAATATCTAGTTGTTGCTGTTGTTCCAGCGTACTGATTATGTTCCTGTTTTTAATTATGCAAATAGACCCAGAGATTTGTCAGTGGGCAGATGCTTTGTATAAACATGAACATACAGAAACACAAACGCATCCATCCTGCTGCTCTCCTGTCATATTTCATAGCTAGAAAGTTTTGCTTTCCAGTCTATTTCCATATACAGTATGACCACAGAAGTTACACACATTCCATTCTTTGCATGCACTAAGAATTAACTTAGCATACAATAAACCGTAAGAAAAAAAACCTTCAAACACGGTTTGCCTCTTTTATCATTGTAATACTTATTTTTAAGATTTTTTTTAAATTTTGCAATATTTTCAAACTATGTGTACTCTCTCTCTCGTAGACATCTGAGAGTATAGAATTTGTAAAGAGCCATGCCCATGCTAAATCCCATCCACATCCCAAAGGAACTCATTAAGAAGTTTTCTGAGTTCTCAGGCTATTTTATTAATGGATGATGAGAACAGCTTCTTTATTATTCTATATCCATATTTCATTTTAAACATGAAAAGCCAGTGGTATAGCTGTGTAAGCAACTACTGTAGCTCCTTAGCTGGTCCCACTGCCTTGTCACAGATCAGGTGTTCCACAATACCTTAACCATTGCCAGGTTTCAATATTAACGACTATTGTTTCCTCCCTCTCCAGTTTGGCAGTTTCTCAGGGAAACCCCTTTTCATCTACCATTGTCTATTGCATAGCCATAAAGAGAATGTTGAATTTCATCCTTGCCACTCATCTCTATCATTCCTTCTCATCTTTGCCACTGACTTAAAGCTGAATACTAAAGTATTAGTCTTTAGTTTATTTGAGTGTCTGTATTATATTTCGTTTCTGGTTAGAGTTACTGGTTTTCTTAATGATTGATGAACTTTGAGAACTTTGTCATCTAGAATAGGAGAACCTTACAATTCCTGTTAGGAATCTCAGTAACACAACCCACCAAGGCTTCTATCAATTTTTATTGATTAAATAAGGTCAGTGTCATTTTATATTATAATCATATGTTAGAAAAATATAGGACATTAACAGTCTTGTCTATTGCACAAGGTAGTCTGCATGTGTGTATTTCAGAAAGCACTTTGGTATATTTTTATTTCTTAGTTTGTAGGGGAAGCCCAGCCCATTGCCGGGCGTGTTTGCCTCTGGTTAATGTTTACATATAAATCTGGCGGTGTGAGCCCCGCTGGTCCCTTTTTGTACTTCTGGTTTCATCGCTGGATCCCTGGTGTTGTAAGCTCATTAAATTTTACTATTTCATATTAAGCTAGCCTGGTTATTATGCTGCATCATTACATTACATGTATGTCTGTGTGTTTATTTTATACATATCATGTATTTGTATGTCATAGCATGTATATAGACATATAGTTACATGTGTATAGTGATCTACTAATGAATATATGTATATATGCCAAAAATTCAACTATAACTTTTATGTCATAGAAACATTGACACATAAGTTCAGCAAAGTTTGCAAAAATGTTCATTGATATATCTTCTTTAATAATAAGCATATGGTTTATCCATATTCAGTGGCTAGAAAAAAATACATGTGGAACTATCATGGAATTATATCAAAATAATATGATCAAGGAAATTTTCAATTTTATGTACATCCTAATGTACATAATACAAAATACATATAAAAGTCTGTTGTGTGACAGAAGATATATGAAAATATATGATTGTTCACATGTACAGAATTCATAGGTTTGTGGATGAAACAAAAGAACATATTGGTTTTATATGTAATCGATGAAGCTGTCTTCTGACTCTTTGTCACGCTCTTCACAGTTCCCTGCAAACAAAAATGTTACTACAGCCCAGTTACCTGGCTTTTATTATCTTCCCATTCTAGGCATGTGACTGCAAAGATAGTTGAATATTATTTTAATGGTTACAATTTTTAATTGTAATCACTTACCCATATAACAAATGGGAATTTTATTTATTTATTTATTATTTGATGATAAATGGCAAGAAATGGGGAAATTCATGGGCAACAGTGAATAGAATATATTCAAATAGGACATAATTTTAGTAATGGAAAGAAGGAAAATGGATGGGCTGCCTAAGTCTTCTCTCACTGAGAAGACTAATATTGGGAATTTAATAGTTTATCCCTTAAAACTTAAAACTCAGCACCATAATCTTTGGTAGAAGGCTCAATTGTACATTCTGACAGGTGGGTCCTGGAATTTTGAAAAATCTAATCAAATACTGAAAAAGAATTATATTTAGTTTTATGACTTTCTAACTGAAATTTAGTAGCCCTTTCAAGTGTTGGTGACTACAGCACATGCAATAATGCTAACAGCATCAGGGACACCATCACTCTTGGACGTCATAGGTCCTGTGATGTCATATTAATGACGCTATAAAGAAGTAATGAAGGTGTATAAAGTCCAAATAGAGCTTATTGCCAAAGTATCCCAAGGTCTCCTAGAACTCAGCAGCCTCTAAGTACAACTGAAGTTAAGATATAAATGTTAATCTGGAAGTTACTCTTCTATAATTTATTTTTTTTTCTTTTTTGGTTTTTGGAGACAGGGTTTCTCTGTGTAGCTTTTGAGCTTATCCTGGAACTAGCCCTTGAGACCAGGCTGGCCTCGAACTACAGAGAACTGCCTGCTTCTGCCTCCTGAGTGCTGGGATTAAAGATATGCTTAGACTCGGAATTTTCACTCCAGATCCAGGAATAGAGAGGATGAATATTTCTGTTTTGTTGTATTGTTAAAACCACCCTGGGGAGTTCTCTTCAAAGCTATTCTCCATATTAGAAAACTTTCAATGGCTTTTTTTTCTTTTACTTTTTTATTCTGCTTTTCTATGAAGAAATTATTCACAATAGTTAGTGCGAGTGTGTGTGTGTGTGTGTGTGTGTGTGTGTGTGTGTGTGTGTGTGTGTGTCAAGGAGGAAGAAGGAGAATGGTACACAAAAAGCAGGGGAAAACCCCTTTTCTCAAATTGAACGTACAAGTTGCTTTGATCATATTTCAAAAAAACTCAGGTTTCATATTAAGATCAGCATTTCTCTAAAACATGACAGCCCCTTATTACTCTGCATTTCACTCACGCCACTAACATGAGAAAGGACAAGTGCAAATGTCCCAGTCTTTAAGCTGAAGAGACACAGCCCTGCCTTTCCCCAGAGTGATTAATATCTCTTCCTCATTCACCTTTTGTTTGCTTCTTGTCTTTAAATATGTTCCTTCCATCTTCTACATCCTAAGACAGTACTATCAAGCCTGGCTACATTCTATTTCCTTGATAACTACAAATAAAAATGATACATATATATTATAGTTTAAACCATAGTGTTCTAGATACCGAATTACTGCTGATACAATTTCCTATTAGCTGATATTCATTCGGGAAATCATTTAACTGTGAGGACAATCTATGTAAAGTGTCTATTACAAATTATGTTTTAACAAACAATTCTTTGACCTTAAAGGTCTGAAATTCAATTTGACTCCACAAGCATTTATCGTGTGCCTCATATATTAGATTCTGATTAGGTACAGAAAGGGCTATGCATACTAAGTAATAGCTATAGAATATGCTGTTACAAAGGGCTTCCTGATCAATAGAAAATTTCTCACAGAAACTTCTAAAAGGGAAGGATCATTATTAGTGATATTTCGAGGATTTAGAAAATGAGATTCAAAAAGAGAAGAAATGTAATTCAAAGTCCTTCATAAACTCATATATGTAGGATTTGATTGTCACTACAAGTATTTTGATTCCATGTGTCCCTTTATTTCTAACAAAGCCCAAAGGTTCCACTATGGCATTCAGGAATATGAAATACCTTAGAAAATAAAACATGAAATTTATGATACATTCAACAGTTGATATAATGCAAATTATAACTGAGGTTCAGTTAAATTGCTATAATATATGGAGAAGCAACACTTTCTTAATGGTTTAGAAAGGTTCAAGGAAAGTGTATTTTCCTTCGGATTTGAAGGATTATTTTGTGATTTTTAATGTTAGGTATAATGGTGACTCTCAAAGAGAAAGTGTAATTTTCTTGTTCAATGATGAGTCTCACTGGAAATAAATCTGATTGGTACAGATTAAGGACGGCTGACTCCTAACGGGGCTCCCATCTAGTATTTGTCTCAGCTAGTCATTAACACAAAAGAGTCCCTACTGATTGTCAGTGAGAGAGCAGAGCAGCATCCCATCCCTCTTGACCTGGCCCTGCAAAGAAATTGCTCAGCCTTGCATAGGACACTCCGAGCATTGTCAGGAAACAGTCTAATCATTTATTTCAAGAGTCTCATGACTGCAATGGCAAAATTGATTGTTCTGCATAATGCATTATTGGATTTTATTTTCTCTTTATACCTGTTGTTGTGCAGCAATTTCCTCAACAATGGACACTTTTGAAGATACAGAGTGTTCTAAAGTGAGGTGAAACATTCTACATGCAGGAAAAGCCCTTTCAACTCAGGACATAAGTAGCTCAAAGGTTTCAGGAAGCCGATGAAATTGACCAGATTCACTAGGACCCTCCCTCCACAAGCATATAAGAGCAGGAAAGACTGCTGTGGGAAACCCTTAGACCATCCAATCTATCTGGAAGAGACTCTGACCACCTGAGCTTCCTAAAAGGGATTGTCTTCAATCTGCTGAGCTGCCTGTAAAATGTGCAGTGACCTTCAGGTCTCTGCTTTCATGAGCTGGTACCTACGCTGGAGGGTTTGGGGGATGCATCTGTCTAAGTCCTTTCTGCTTCTGAAAATAACTCTTCAATGATAAACCTGTAGGTAATCCCAATAAGACCCTTATTGAGTCATCAAGCTACACTTTGGTGGTATATGTGATAGGTCTGTCATCAGTTCCCTATCTGGGCTGAGGAGATACTGGGTTGTGTCTCCCCAAGAATAATACAATGCATCACTTGTCTAACTATAAAATGATATAAAGAGAGACAGATAAGATAGAAATGATTTTGGTCAAACACATTGTCACTCTTTACATAAGTGAGAAATTCAAGGGCCTTCAGTTTGTTCATGGGAAAAATTTTCTATAGACATTTTATTTCTCTTCCATTGTCTTCTTATCTAATCTGCTGTCTTTTGCTTTATAGTTTGTCTTTCTTTCTTTGCCTTGCTTCTGCTGCATTTTATTGAGAATGTGTTTGGAAGCTATTGAGTTTTGTACAGGAAAACCATTGACTAGATTTCCACTTCAGTAATACTTTCATGCCATCGTGCACAATGGCAATTACATTGGTAAAGGCATTTCTGAGGTTTATAAGTAGCTCCAAGGAAGAAACTGTGATAGCACAAGTATCTTTACTAATATTCTTCTCAAGAACCAAAAGATAGTTTTAGCTACATTACTAGTAGGAATAACACAATGGAAAAGGATACAAAACTCAGCAAAAATCAGGTCCAATATATCTCTTTGCTTTCTGCAGAGATTAGCATTAAGCTTGTAAGTTGGACCAACTCTAGGGAAGTTGTCAGTCCTTGTTACTGAAACAGTGGCATCTGACAACTGAGATTCTGAAGAGAAAAAGAACACAGGAGTAAAGGCAATAATTGGGTATAGGAATGCCAAACTGTAGATACAGACCAAACAATCACTGTGATATAAGCTATTGTCCCTTGTGAATGGGAATTGGAAGATTATTGATCAAGGGTTATTTAATGGAAGCAATAAATTAAACATTAACTTTAGAAGATGAAAAAAGAAACATAGCAGAATCTTGTAACAAATTATATTAAATAAAATCTTGTAGCAAATTAAATTAAATAAAAAGGGAGGGCAGGTAACCAGTTTAGTGCCAGAGAGAAGGCAAAATTATGGATAATTCAGCTAAATTATGTAGACAAGAGAAGGCATGTGTAGACAAGGTATGTGTCCAGAAAGTAGATCTTCAAAGTAGATGGAGAATGTTAAGTGTAGCATGGCTCAAAGCTCCTTTGTCCATCATAGAATAGGAATGGATACAAAAACAAAGTTATAGTTAATCAAGAAGGATCGTTTCTAAGCAATTGCATCAAAGTACAGATGATCCCTGTGTTGGTAAACACATTTTCTAGCTGTCCTTTGTACAACTTCTAACATATATTTGTTATTTTGTATATTATTCATGATAGATAGAATACCAGAGTGCTCACCCATCAGGCTCTATTACTGTGTCCCAGAGCTTTTTAAACAATGTGCATCCCATGGCCCCATTCAGATGCTGTTGAAAATGAATACCATTGGTGAACCTCCTAGCAAGTGTAATTTCACAAATACTGATTGCTCATCTAATCTCCTCTTTTTTATTGTAGTTGCAGATGATCTTCCAAAATGGAAATATTTTCTTCATTTTCCCCATTGATCTTTTTCATAGGGCTAGAATCCTGCATTAATTCTTCCATAACAAGAGCAGCTATTTAAACACAGCAGTGGTGAGCCATAAACATTGCTCTTTTGTTTCAGACTTCCTATGTGGGAAACATGCATCTTTTCTTATAATTCATTAAAAGCTGCGATCAAGTGTATAATATAATACATGTTTGTAGTCCTACAGTGACAATATTTTATTATTTAAAAATCAAGTAAGATTGACTGCATAATTCTGTAGCTGGAATCATTCAGAGCTGAGCTTAGACAAATCCTCATCTGCAGCAAAATAGGACTTAACAAGTTTCAAGTAGACATTCAAATTTCAGGTTGAGTGGAATTTTGGCACAAGCGGGGTACAGCTTTTAGAATTAGAAAGTTCTTTACTACAATCTACAATCTCTAATACATATGAAGCTTCTGCTTCTGCCTGTAAATGTTGGAACAATATTGGGACTGTGCCCAGATCTGTAAGGCTCTAAATCTAAGATGGTGTAGTTCTGCAAGAAGTAAACATTTCTCTGTATATTGGAAGTATATTAGCTCTGTCTCGGAATAAAAAGAATATATGATTATTCTCTCTTTAGATTATTTATTGTTATTATAAAAGGGCACTAAAATATCTTGCTGTTGTATGAACAATGGTTTTTATAGTGATGCTTATATCTTAAATTCATTCATTCCTTTAATAGATATTTATTGAGCAGTAAACATGTGCCAAGACATCTTCTACATATTGAAGACTTGGTGAACAAATTCTTCAAGATCCTGGATAGCCATTTGTCTTTTGTTTATAAAGACAACCCAAGACCATTAAACTCATTTCATCTTTACATCAAAATCAACTTCTCAATTGCTATTTTGTTTTCTAGTTTGATCACTCTTCCCTTTATACAAATGTCTTCCATTTGCAGATGCCTGGAACTTAGGTCAAGGGGCAGGTGTGACTTTTGTTTTGGCTGCCTGCCATTCATCATATGGGCACATTCATATTTCATCTTAGATGTCCACATTATATGATATGATCACGCCTTGCTGTAACCTTTGGCTCAGTTCCAGGATCGCTGTTTTCTATTTTCAGTGTAAAATCTCTGTGGCTCGGCTTATTATGTCCCAGATGTATTCATTTGGACTCTTTCCCTCAGGAAACCTGGGGTCCTGGGGTGGTATTATCTGAGGCAATTCTCAGAGTTCCTATAATGAGTCCTGATCCCAGCTTCTTGATGCTGTAACCTACCCCTCATGGAGAGCAGTGTTTGCCAGATCATTATTTTTCTGCTGAAGCTGTCCACTGAAATTCTACTTGTGAAGCTTCAGAGTCGGCTTTCTGCATGACATCCAGACAAACAGATTTGAATTTCATGGTTGGGAAAATGTAGTCATGAAACAGGGGATTTTTTTTTTTACTATTATTATTGCTCATTTTTCTCTAGGCCTTAGTGACCTCCTCGATGGACAGGTTAAGAAGCTTTTCTTAATTACACTCCTCTGGAAAGGTTAAGAGAAGAACAGCAGAAAAAACAACTTGATCATAAAAATCTGCAGAGAAAGCAGAACTTGTTAATAGATGCTTTTAGAGTACCCATTGCTCACAAAATAGTGATTTATAAGGCTCAAAATAAATAATAATTGTGTACTGTGGAGAACCAGTAGGGTCCAGCAAATAACCCAGTAAATTCTAACCTGCACAAGACATTACTATCAGACCTCAAGTGATTTATCTTCTTTGTACCTTTATTTTGTTTTTTTAAACTGAAAAATTGGAAAACACCCAAGGGAAATCTCCAGGACCAGGATGGAGGAAGGAGTTTGATATTTTCTAATTGGTATGCTTGGTGTCCTTTTATTTTAGCTTCTTTGCAGACCATGAGAATACTGAAGCGTTTTCATTTTATGTAATGTATTGAGAGGGTTATCAAAAGTAGTACTCTACAATATTGCATGAGACTTGGAATTTGATTCCCAGAACTAACATCATATGCTTAAAAACTATTAGGTTCAGTGTCATCTCCAAGGAACTCTCTGAGCTAAACCTGGCCTGGACTTAATAGGATAAAAATACATTTAACAGTGGGATAAGACAAGGATATGCTAGCCAGTCCCAAAGATAAAGTACAGTGTTATGACAAAGCTTTTGTTCATTTAACTATGCTTTCAATAAACCAGTCA
The DNA here is from genome assembly GCF_018167655.1 of Microtus oregoni. NCBI lineage: Eukaryota > Metazoa > Chordata > Mammalia > Rodentia > Cricetidae > Microtus > Microtus oregoni. The sequence goes on from NW_024543070.1 coordinate 6,562,969, forward strand.
GCAGGCAGGCAGTGACCACATCTTGCCAATTGTTAGTTTTTAGAGTTGAAAGGTTTTATTCTCCAGACATAAAATGAAATAAATAAACTGGGAATATTTGAATGGACTGTTTTATACAGAAATCATGTAAAATGAGACTGATAATTCAAAAATCAACCCTCTCAAAATGCAACATTCCACACCTCTCCAAAGCATGGCACTAGGAAACAGCTCTTCCTTCCAGGCAGCTAGATGAGTACATTAAGCAATTGGAGAGAAGCGTGCTTCTTTATGGAGTTGAACAGACGATGATTCAGCAGATAGAAGGACTGACATAGCAGAGATGACAAAGGGAAGACCGTATTTAGCAAGGTGAAAAAAAAAAAGAGAGAGAGAGAAGGTCCATTCAAGGCACACAGTGTAGTATCAGGCTGTATAGTTAGTGAGATCTTAAAAACAGAAGACAAAAGTCAGACAGTGCTGCCACACACATTTAGCCTTAATTACAGCACTTGGAAGTCAGAGGCAGACAAATCTCTGAGTTCAAGGCCAGCCTGGTTTACAGAGCAGGTTTCAGGACAGCCAGAGCTATGCAGAGAAAGCCTGTCTCCAAAAACCAAAGAAACCAAATCAAACTAACAACATCAAAAAGTAAAAGACAAAAAGGTGTTACATTTGTCCTGCCTGTTTATATTAAACATAGAGGATTCTGGTTTTAAAAAGATTGAGGAATACCTGGTGATAACATTATCATGAGGACTGCTTAGGATCTCACTGAGTGCAGGAGGCCTCTAGGGATGACTCAGAGGAACGATCATCACCAGACTGACTTTTCTTTTCAAACTCCTCGCATGCTTCTCATACAGGTCCTTCAGCCCTCAGTTCTCAATATGAAAAGTATCCCATATGTTTTGGGATAATAGCTCTATTTGTGTGTGTGTGTGTGTGTGTGTGTGTGTGTGTGTGTGTGTGTGTGTTAGAGAGAGTGTGTGTCCTATGTGTGTTAAGTCTTTGTGTGGATGCATGAGAGCACACATGTCTATAGGAGCCAAAGATTGACGTTGGGTTCATTCTCCACAGTATGCTTTAAGACAGAATCTCTTTCCAACTACAGAGATTACTAATCAGGTAGACCATCTGTCCTGCAAGCCCTGGGGATTTTCCAGTCTTTATTATTCCCTTTCCCCCTGTGATATCAATTCTGGTTTTTCATATTGGTATTGGAAATTCCAATTCAAGTCATTATTGTTATTAGCGGGTACTTTGCCAACTGAACTATCTCCGCAGCCCTCAATTCTTTCTTTTGAACTTTATAAATTACTTACTCCAACAATGAATCATCCTTTCTTAGTTCATCTCTTAATCCAGGTGATTTGGGCTCACTTGTTAATTTATGAGAGCAAATATATTTTGCCTAACGAATGTAGTTCTTCCAAGTTTCTCCCATGCCTGAAATATATCCATATATATATTAAGAATATACCCACTCTGCTCCATATAGTCTTCGAGGTTCTATTTGCTGAGCTTAAACTGGGGTGGGGCTCAGCAGGCAGGGAAGGGATGAATAACACTGCTAACATCTCAACAAGACTTGTAAAACCTTCTATATTACAAGGGAACAACCTAAATTAAGGTGGCCAAGGAAAGTTTCTTTTCTTTTTCCAGGACCCCAGGAGTTAAACATTAACCATTGTGGTCTTTGTTGTGGCACTTTGTGTTTTTTTTTTATTGAAAATATATATTTTTGTACAAAAAAATAACAATTCTTATTACTGTTTCTCCTCCTCCAACTCTTCCCAAATGCAAACTGCTTCCACTCAAATCCATATTCTTTCTTTTCCTCTCATATAAACAAACACACATCTATTAATTTTAAAAAAGGATAAGACAAACAAACCATGATGTTTTCTTGTAGTTTCCTTGCTTTCTCGGTGTCTTATGCAGACTAAAGCTGAGATCCTTTAAGGACAGTCTTGGGTAGTGATATCTGTGAGGATACAGTGCATGCGAGTTCTTCAATATGGAACACAAAATGTGTAGGATACTAGTATCAACTTCTTCTTGCCTTTGCTTTAGATGTTCTATATTATGACATAATTAGTGTTCCTTCTTTTAAAATCTATTGGATTGGAATTTTTCATGTTAAAGGTATTTCCGACAGTAGAGATACCATCAATGTCAACATGTTATTTTCTCAGTTTTCACTAAACATCACTTTTATATCCACCCAATTTCTATTATCTGAGCCTTTTTGCAAAAGTTTCAAGATAGGAATGATGGGATTGGAGAGATTATAGAAGTCATTTTGATTAGTCATTTTGTTCCTGTACATAGATTCTTAGTCTCAAAATAAAAGTGTCATCCCAAATGTAAATGACCAGTTTGGAAAAGATTTGAATTTGTACAAACTCATAGAATACCAAGCAGCATAGGAAGTAAAAAGTTGCTTAATTTAGTCATTATAGAAATGCAAAGTAAATCACAGAAGAGTGCTCCCATGCGCCCACCAGAAAGGATAAGATGTAAATGCAGAAAACGTCAAGTGTTGGCAACATTTTTGATGAGATGACATTTTCATATCAGTACTGATTATGAATTGGGAAACTATTTTCAGTGTCTGCCCAGTTAAACAGATGGATGACTGCCGTTTGACCCGGTGAGCCCAGTCCTGGTGAGTGCCCAAGGGGAAGGCGTGTTTTATCATGGTATGACTACTTGTATTAGCCACAGAGGACAAGCAAACTGAATATTTAGTGTTACATAGTTCATTGCTAAAATGAACAGTTATTGCTTTGGGAAACAATTGCATTGATTAAAGAATGTGAGGGATATATGAAAAGACAACCAATAGATGTACACGGTTTTATAAAAGAGAGAAAATTCTACAGATATGATTCAAGATAGTAGTTCTTTTTTCATTTTTTTATTTTAAAACAATCTTTTCTCATTTTACATACCTATCAGAGTTCCCACTCCTCTCTCCTCCTGCTCCCCTCACCTTCTTTCCACCCCACCCCCAAAAGTAGTAGTTCTTGAGATGGTAACTGCTACATGGACCCAAGGGTTCTTCAGGGTAGCTGTTAGCCGTATTTCTTGATCTGGGAATGAGTTTTATGTGGGATTATTTTCTGTATAATTTTATAGAGGATATTGTGTAAGTTTTATTTGTACATATTTATTAGAATATTACAGACGTCCAATTAAACATTGTGAAAATTACAAGGTAAATTTACCTGAAATAAAATAAATAGTATCACTTGGATGTATGATAATCCTGTCCAAGGGTGTAAATAGAAGATACTGTTAACATAAATTCTAAGGTTATTAATGTTTTTCATAGTGAGACAATTTTATCTCTCAAATTTATATACAATTTTATCTCTCAAAGAAATTGGTGAATAGTAAGAATAATCTTTAAATATTAAACACTGCTAAGACAGGGATGCTGATATAAAAATAACTTTACTGTGTTTTCTCAACACTTCATTTCATTCTTGAAATTCTCTTACTTCCTAATAGTAAAAATGGACATTACTTGCAAAGAATTTTTAGGCTACTATGTCTATAAGTTATGAGAAACAAGAAGGCGGATTTGGTCAACCGTTCCCTTGGTTTAGTCATTTTTAGCAGTCCAGAGAAGCTTGCAAAGGGACATTCACAACAAATTCAATATGTGTCTCTGTCTATGTTGATGTTGTCAAAGTAGTTCATTCTTATTCTTTGATGTACACATGTAATGAATAATGTAAATACATCTGACTTCCAGGCATGGCATCATCATCTGGGCCACCAAGGTTCAAGAGGCCAAAAACTATGTTCTAGTAAATAAACCATCCAAAATAAGACTATTACATTAACTAAATTATGTCACAGTTATGATGACATGACAGAAATTAGCTTCTCTAAAAATGGAAAGATAACTAATTTTAAGAGGGTTCTAAAATAATTATATAATAGAGGAAGACTATAACTTATCTAAATCGTGTTTATAAGATTAAAGATTCTTGCTATTTTGATCAATGAATAGCTGAGGATTGCAAATGATACCCTCCCATTATTAATGAAACTTGGCAATTCCATTAGAGTAATATGCAGCAGTTGCACTTTATTACACCTGATGAGCTTATCAGTCATACTTCTCAGAGCTCCAGAATTCAGCATGAAAGCAAGAATCCTTAGAAGGTTAAATGAAAGGACAGACTGAAGAAGTAAGAGGACTGTTTATTTTGCTCTTGTTCTGAATCAAATGATAAGTGACATTAGGGTTCTCAACTACCAGGTGTTATACTGCCAGCATTTTTAACAGCCATTGGTCAATTTTTGCTCTATTTCAACAGCTACATTTTAATCAATTGATTGAATATCAGGCCACTATTCACTATTTTTCTGTTACCAAATACTTAAACTCTTCAAACAAAATGGAAAGCAAATGTCGACAAGACTAAACTCTATGTTTCATCCAATTCAAAAAGAAGAAAACCCCTCCAAATTCATAGTCTTCTAAGTAATTTAGATTTAATGGCCTGACTTTGAGATTCAATAACACCCTGCCCTTGACAATGTCCTTTTATACCAATGAGGACTTTTTTTCTACACTATGAATACAAAGGTGTGCTGAGATGTTAAAGCAATATATCAAGGTCATATCAAATAATTTTTTTATTTATGTCTGGGAGTGTGTGAGCCCAAATAAGCATGCCATTTTGATAATTATAGAAAATATGAGGAAAGTTTATGTGTAAATGAAATTGTCAAATACAGAATTTGAGTAATGCACATTTATATGGCTGTGGAAATTCAATGTAAGTTATTACTTTTATGTATAGGTAGTAATTTCAAATGATTTTTATACATATCATTGTTCTCATTTGAGCTCTTTCTATGTAATTGTAATTTTAATGGAAATTACAAATTAAATTAATTGAAAATGTGTTTTAAAAGTATCTTTGTTTACATATTTATCTTCTTGAATAGATTGCTGAATATTAATACTTTTGGGTAATAAACCCTTGGGAAAAAATTCAATGAGAGAGACCAAATCCTATTCCCAAAAGATATAGAGTAACAATGGGGTTAGAAATATACTGTTGCTTTTTGTGTGAATAACATTCAACTTTAGCTCTTTTGTTGCCATAGGAAAGATAAATGTTTTTTTTTTCTTTTTTTGTTGATGCTGGAGAAGTGAACCCAGGGTCTCATGTGTTCTGAACAACTGCCTAACAATGAACTATATCTATGCCAAAGAGAAACGTTAAAAACCTTTAATGAATTTTGAGCAGGAAGAACTCTCAAGTAAAAGGAGAGATCAGAGAAGTTTACTTGAAAACTTCACTAGTGTGAGATTTTTCCACTTTATGTAGGCTTTTAGTGCTATGAACTCTTAGCACTCCTTTCATAGTGTCCTATAGGTTTGGGTACATTGTGCCTTCATTTACATTGAATTTGAGGGAGTCTTTAATTTCTTTTTTTATTTCTTTCTTGACCCAGGGGTGATTCAACTGAGTACTGTTCAATTTTGATGAATTTGTCGGTTTTCTGCAATTAGTGTTGTTAAATTCTAACTTTAAACCATGATGATCCAATAAGATACAGGGGGTAATTCCATTTTTTTGTATCTATTCAGGTTCACTTTGTTACTGAGTATGTAGTTAATTTTGGAGACTATTCCATGAAGTCCTGAGAAGAAGGTATTTTCTTTTGTGTTTGGATGAAATGTTCTGTAAACATTAAATCCATTTGAGTCATGACATCTGTTAGTTCTTTTATTTCTTTGTTAAATTTCTGTGTGGCTGACCTGTCCATTGGCAATGGTGGAATGCTGAAGTCTCCTACTATTAGTGTGTGACGTTTGATGTGAAATTTAAGCTTGAGTAATGTTTCTTTTACATATGTGGATGCTCTTGTATTTGTAGCCTAGATGTTCAGGATTTAGACTTCATCTTGATGGATTCTTCCTGTGATGAGTATAAAGTGTCCTTTTCTATCTCTTCTCAATGATTTTACTTTGAAGTCTATTTTGTTAGATATTAGGATAACTACGCCCACTTGTTTCTCTTTTTTAATTTTTTTTTATTGAGAAAAGGCAAAAAAATTTCCGCCTCCTCCCAGCCTCCCATTTCCCTCCCCCTCCTCCCACCCTTCTCCCCCTCCCCCTACTCCTCTCCCCCTCCCTCTCCAGTCCAAAGAGCAGTCAGGGTTCCCTGCCCTGTGGAAAGTCCAAGGTCCTCCCCCCTCCGTCCATATCTAGGAAGGTGAACATCTAAACTGGCTAGGCTCCCACAAAGCCAGAACATGAAGTAGGATCAAAACCCCCTGCCATTGTCCTTGGCTTCTCATCAGCCCTCATTGTTCGCCATGTTTAGAGAGTCCGGTTTTATCCCATGCTTTTTCAGTCACAGTCCAGCTGGCCTTGGTGAGCTCCCAATAGATTAGCCCCACTGTCTCAGTAGGTGGGTGCACCCCTCGTGGTCCTGACTTCCTTGCTCATGTTCTCCCTCCTTCTGCTCCTCATTGGGACCTTGGGAGCTCAGTCCGATGCTCCATTGTGGGTCTCTGTCTCTATCTCCATCCATCACCAGATAAAGATTCTATGGTGATATGCAAGATATTCGTCAGTATTGCTATTGGATAGGGTTATTTCAGGTTCCCTATCCTCAGCTGCCCAAGGAACTAACTGGGGACACCGCCTTGGGATCCTGGGAGCCACTCTAGGTTCAATTCTCTTGCCAACCCTAAGGTGGCTCCCTTAACTAAGAATTGTGCTTCTGTGCTCCCCTATCCAACCTTCCTTTATCCAAATCATCCTTTTTCCCCAAGTTCCCTTATCCGCCCCTTCTCACTTTTCTCTCCCCATCTCCCCTTACCCCCATCCCACCCTACCCCCAAGATCCCAATTTTCTCCCCGGCAATTTGTCTACTTCCCATAGCCAAGAGGATAACTATATGTTTTTCCTTGGGTTCACCTTCTTATTTAGCTTCTTTAGTTTCACCAATTGTAGTCTCTGTGATGTGCATTTCATTGTAGACCATGTTTGCCTCGCACTCACAGGGATCCACCTGCCTTTGCCTCCCAAGTGCTAGGATTAAAGGTGTGTACCACTACTCCCTAGCTTAATATAGAGATAATTTTGTCTCGTGTGTTTGTTCACCTCATCTGAGAAGGAATTAAATAATAGAGTAGAGAGTGTGGGATGCTCTGTGAATAATATTCAATGTCTTTGTGTATTATCCTTATTATTGTCCAACAGACCTATGAAAAACGTAGCAGAGATGGAGTTAACACATGGGCTTAAGAGCATAAACTTCCATTTATCAATGTTAAATTAATTAATTTTTCCAACAGCAGAGACAAATACTAAGATGTTTAATATTGCGTGACCAAGTGATCAGGTAGCATACTAACAACATTGGATGCTTCTCACATAAAAAGATATGTCCTTGCTTCAGGAAAACTTACTCTGGTAATGGCTTTGCCTTCCCTGGATATTTCTGCCAAAACCATGAATTAGAGATACAAAAATACTTTTTTCCATTGCTGTGGTGTTCACTATACCATTGCTTCTGAAGAAGGAGGTCACTTCACAGCCAAATAAGCATGGCATTGGATTCAGGCTCATGTTGCCATCTTTCCATCATCCTGAAGCAACTGGCTTAGAATGGTGGGATGAGCTTTTAAAGACACAGTTGCAGAGCATCTTAGGTAGAAATCTCCTGAAATGCTGAGGGAAGTTTCTCTCAATGGGTATGTGAATCCTTTATCAGCATCCAGTATATGGGACTATTTCTTGCATACTCAACATGCCTATGTTCAGGAATCAACGGCTAGAAATGGGAATGTTATCAGTAACCATAAGCTGGAGCGACTCAAATTAGTAAAATTCCTCTACCCTGTTCACACAGTCTTATGCATACTTGAAAGTCTTCATTGTAGAAAAAAAAACAGACTCAGGAGCCACAACAAATGATAGCTCACAGACTACTGGAAAGAAATTTGACTGTTTCTTCTCCAGGGAGGTAAGTAAGAATATGTCTGGAAGACAGAAGATCTTTGGGGCATCTCTTAGAGTTACCATGCCCTGTAATTAATGTCAGCAACAACTACAAAAACATATTACAGATAGACCGATCCTTTAAGGATAAAGGTGAGGATTCAGGTACAGAACCAAGACCCGCTGAACTCGTAGCTGAGGGTGAAGAAAATACAGAATGAGGAAAAGAAGGTGGTTATAAATATCATCTAAGGCATCTGACTCGCTATAGAATCCTTAGTTGTTATTGCCATAAGTATTTATCCGTTTTACTAAGATTATGCATATGTGCATATGTACAGATATATGTGTATTATTTTCTATATTTATTCACCACGTAATACAACAATGGCCAAGATAATAGTAGTAGTAAAATATTGTTCAATCTATATAATTATGTTTAAGTTACAGAATGCTAAAAGATTAAACACTTCTCAAAACACATTGCCATGTATGTATAAGTGGAATAGTTACGTAATAGCTGAGATTATGACCTTTATTATTTTTATTTGGAAATGAAATGTTACATAAGTACACATGTTTTGGTGCCAAGTTGACAAAGGGTGGAAATTTTAAATCATTTTAAAGTTTTAAATTTTTCTTATATGATTCTTTTTAATTTTCTTGAGAATTTTGCCCATGAATATTGCATTACTTAATTTCCATGCCTGCCTCCGTCTCCACCTCTAACTCCTCTCATTTCTTCTCCCTCCCTCCCAAATCAAGAACTTTCTTTTGTTAAATAGTCTCTCTCTCTCTCTCTCTCTCTCTCTCTCTCTCTCTCTCTCATTCTGACTCTCTCTCCATACTCTCCCCCCCTCTCCTGAGTTCATTTAGGGTTGCTCATATGAATGCATGTTTAGTGCCTGAGAACCTTTCATGGAGAACATCTCTAGAGAAAACTGTTTTTCCTCCCTCAGTGCTCATTTATTACCTGTAGCTAAGGGTGGGGCCTTGGAGGTTTCTGGGACAGGGATGCCTTCAATGGTTGTGTCTTTTAGCTGAATCTGCTTTAGAGTTTTAGGGGACTCTTCTGATTTAACTTTTTAATGTTCCTTTTTGTTTCTCAGTTTCAATTACACAAATTCTTAGACCTTACTGTGTCTGAACAAAATCTTTGAATGTGTTCTTTTATGGGCAAGAAAATAAAAAGACTATTTATGCTTTTTGGAGACAGCTCTTAGTATCTTGGATAAATGAAAAGTAATGACTTTTAATAGGTAGCTATGCCTGCTGGCAAAAGATTTTTTTCCCTTCTAAAATGCCATGATTTCATCCTTCCCACACCCTTCAAACTGTTTGTCTAGTTTTATTCTTACAAATTACTTTATTATTAAATATGATAATACATGTAAGCCACTGAGCACATTATTTCTGGCAATATAGGAACAAAGAAATATTATCAAATCTGCTTGCTTCTTTGTTTTATGTTTAACTCATTGGTCATAATAATGTAGCATTCTGAAATAACAGAACTTTAAGGCTGTCTATATGTAAAGAGATAGAATGCAATAAAACCTGATATAGTGAAAGAGAGAAAAAATGATACCAAAAAGACTGTACCTTTTTCAGAGTGATCTTCTTAAGGATTGATAGTTACATAGTTGAACCCCAACACTGTGAAGCAGCTAGAGGACAAGCAGGGGAACACATTCCAAATTCTTTTGTCTATGCATAAATTAACCATCCTGTCATAACTAATTTAATCTTCCTGTACACCCTTAGGCCAGAGACCTTGTCTTCTGTGTTTTGGGTAATCAAAAGTACACAGTCAATACTCAATAATTAATAATAATTAATATTGAATTTCATTCTCTGGGCAGTATTCCCAGTATTGATAATGTCAGGAAGGATTATGTCTTCTAGAGAAGCATGTACCAGACTCTCAAATATTTTCCACCTACAGCCCTTCTTGCATGCAAATTATGGAATCCTGAGTGAGTAGATATATAAATAAGTGTATGAATTAAATACTTATTGTTAATAAATCATAAATTTTAAGCTAACCTTTGATATACATTATAATTTTACCATGTATTAAACATAAAAGTAAATTTACACACTAGTAAGATGGAATCACTTGTTTATTTTTAAATAAAAATCAAATATTGACTGAGTATTTGATACTGTAGGTCATAGAAAATGTTCAATAGACATGGATTTGACTGTTCTTTTTTATTTTATAATCATCAGTAATGGAAATGACTCTTTGCATAAATACTCACTACAAAACGACAGATGTATGTTTAAGCCATTAGAGAAAGTCATGGAAATCATGCACTAATCCCCAAATAAAACTAATTTATCTATTGTCTTTCATTGCCTGTATTCTTTGGTCATCTTTCATCCATATGATTTCTCTTCATGTATAATTCATTTCAATCTCCTTTTGTTTGGGGATGTGTTACTTATCAACTTTGATCAGTGAGGGCTATAGGAATCTAAATTCTATTAATATGATTTTTCCATGTTAAGTCTGTGAGAAATAAAAACATTCAATCCTTTCCTGTTGGTACAGTACTCGCTATGAAGGATTTGCTGCACATAAACCCATGAGGCCATTTCAGGGAGCTCACTCTGTCTAATAATTTGATTATTGTTTAATTACCATTGTATTTTGTTATGGAAAATGTGGTAAGTTTTTAACTTTAAAAAATTATTTTTTAAAAAAATTGTTTTAGTTATGACAAATCTAAATATTCAAAAGTGTCTTTCCTAATGATTTGGTCCTGTAAATCTAAATTGAGATATTTTCTTTGAAAATCATCTAAGATAATGATGACAACGATGATTGCTTTGCTGGAGACATTATTGTCTTTTAGGCTCCTCATTCTTATTATTCTCTTGTTTCAGTATTAGTCCTCATGTATGAATATCTGAATTCTCAAACTATAAGCAAAGCTCGGTGATCAGTCCATATCTCCTGAGGAAGAGCAACTTTGTCCATAGAATAGGTAGGAAGTAAATCCCAGAAAAAAATTATTTTTATATCTGTATCTATATTTATCTCTACTTATCTATAATATATTGACAAATGTCCTGCTCCATTATTGTTCCATTAAATAAATTAGATCTGAAGTTGCCTTTCCACATATCCACTTGTCACCTCACATTTTAAGCAAACAAACATCAAGTTCGGAGTACATGTTCTTAAAACTGATATCAAACAAAAACCAATTACTTTTTCTACCATCTTGGACTACTGACCACACCATTTCCATATAAGCAAAATGCTTCATAAAGCCATGCTTAAAGGAAAAACATGATTGATTTTAATCACTTAAGCTGCTTCAACATGTCATTTTTCTTCTTTCCTGCTTATAACTATTGCCTACTTATGTTGACACATGGAAATCTACCAGTTCAAGATACTACTTAATTTATGACAAGTTCTTTGCTCAAATAATCACTGCTAAATTTAACTTATCTAAAGTCTTCTTTTACACATCAAATTTATTTCTGATCTTTACTAGTATTCTTTGGTAGACAATTGAAGCATTTAAAATCAGTGTTATCACATGTAATCTTAGATGTATGGTCACTTCAAAGGTTAAACTCTTGAGTGTCTTATAATTTCATTTTAATTATCAATCAATCAACCAATCAATCTTCAGACACTTATTTTACAATCAATATTCCGCACTCAAGTGGGGAGAGCTGAAAATATACAAAACACGCATTGGAGTGTGCTTGGGAAATTCCTGTGGGTTCAGTTGCGGTGTGATAAGTTATTGGAAATGCTTATTCTAAAAATTAACTCTTAAAATTCAGCATAAAACATATATGGCCTATGCAAATTCTTTAATTGGTTGGATCCCTGATTGATAAGATTTCAGCTATTTGATACTACCTTAGGCTTGCTTACTTTTATATTTTATTTTCTTTATACTCCTTAGTGTTTATATAGGTCCAGTTTTCTGATAAACATTGTGAAGTATTTTTATTTCTAAAATGGTAACAGCCAGACCCAAACTAGCTACTGTCCTTTAAATTGCTTCTGGCAAAGAATTCATGGGAAGATAACCGCCAAATTCCTGGGGTAGTATAGGGAATTTGTGCGGGAGATAGCCCTAAATGTTAAGTAACTAATTCAAGTGATCACTTTATCTTCGGAATGAGTGTTTAAAATTTGTTCAAGTACATCTAATGAGAAAACCTGCTTCTTGACTCTCGTTATAGATGCTGCACATACACACCTTGCCAAGGCTGCAGCACTCAAAAGTTTCATGCAGAGCCTTCGCTTGGGTGACATATGAAATATTTGTTTACTTAATTTCACCTTGACGGCCCAATCCTGATAACTGAGGGAGATGAGGTTTGCATGTGTCCTGTCACCAGCTAGATACCGTTTATTGCTCACTTTCCCCACCGCCCTGCATTTTGAACTGTGGGTTAAACGCATAGGAGGCACTGGCACAGACACTCGGCTCAGCATCTCCTCAGAGCTCAACCCATTTGACAGGCTCTCACTAAAAGACCAGTGAGTTTCCAGGGCTGGGTGCCTCCTTCTTCTGGCATTTCCATGTGGATTGATTTATTTATTAGCAATAAAGATGCCAGCTTCCTAAAATGAAGTGCATTAAATTCATGAGGGTCAGGCAAGCATGGCACGGTTGACTCTAAGCTCAGCAATTACAAGACTCCTCTCCCTTCTTTTTCGATGAAAGTACTATTTTCTGAGACAAATGCCAGGTAATGCACCCACCTTTGCCCAAGCAAGAAGTGATGATTTTTTTCTAAAACAGCAATATACATTTGTCCAGCTTCTCTGTGCATTTGCTTACAGTTGTCAAAATTAGATAAAAATCTAGGTTTTGAATAATCTTCAAATTCATTAAAGGATTCCTTTGGAAAACATATTGAGTATTTTAAAAAGGCACTGTTAAGATTTCCTTAGTGATCTAACTCAAATTATGGAAGATGTAATCATTTTATAGTATTATTCCTTGATAAAATACAAAGAAATTGTTTAATCTTTAAGACAATATAAAAATTATTTAATTTTAAAACCTCTTGGTGTAATGCCAGCACTAAGGTCTCTGGACTACTTACCTCTTTGGTTTTTTTAACATCCTGAAATGCTTTTCATGATAAAAGATACTTGCATTAAGCATTATTATTGCTTTATAATTAACTAAAGAGTTACATTGTTACGGCTTTTCATTTCCCCCTTTGATTAATAGAAATACATTTTAAAGTCAGTTGAAATTGGCCTTTGTAGTTATTCTGTGATTGAAAAAAAAAATCAATTCAAGATATTTGTTTCAGTACATATGCAATCATTCCCATCTAATTGGCACAGATGTGTTGAACTTGGAAATCAAAGTCATTTAGAAAATTAATACTCCATGTAAGGTACCTTATCAGAAGCCATGCCAATCATGTCAAACCTGAAGCACTCTTTCCAATTGGAAGAGCCTCACTAGATCAGAATACCAAAGGCAAACCAACTCGGCCAATGGTAAAATCTCAATGTTTGTGATTCCATGTGTCAGCTTGGAACGCACAAAGCTTGAACGTTGCCTGATTTCAAATTGTGTATTTACTGACCAGATGAATGATTTATAGAGCACTTTAAAGTTTATAGCCAATAAACATTTTAAATATTGAAGTGTATTAGAGAGTGAAATAAGCCCCTGGATGTGGAATTTGGAAAGCAGTGAGTAGAGAGAATAAAACATTTTACTTTTATCTTTATTTTTTTTGGTTAGTGTTCTGTGTCTTAGCCTGAATAAGAGTGATCTAGTACCAAGGTCTAGGGATGGTGCCCTAGTAGAGATGCTGCTTACCTAGGTAAGACCCAGCTCACATCTGAATTCTGAATGCTAAAAACCCAACAAACTATGGACTGCTGGGCTCCCAGAACACATTAAATCATGTTTGGTATGTTTTCAGTGAAAGGCAGTGATGGAACAGTAATCTGGTGGTCTGAAATGTGGCAAAAGCATGGGCTGGCACAATCAGCAGACTCTAATTCTGATAAAGGAAAGAGAACCAGAAATGGCTGTTGCTTAGTAGGAGGGTGGGCATGGTCATGCGGAGCTGCCTCATAGTTCTCAAATCTGGCTTTGGCTTTAAATAGGCTTTAAAGCTGTTGCTTAAAATACTGTGGTTTTCAAGGGGGTTCATTGTGTTTTCTCCATGACTATCTGGTAGAATGGGTGCAGCAGTTCACAGTTTCTTTGTTTTAAAGATGATGAACATACTCTCAGGGGAAACACTGGAAACAAAGGAATCACATGCACTGGTTTGGGATGCCAAGGAAATCTTTCAGGCAGGGAATTTTCAGCTCTCTGTAGAGGACTAAAGTATTTATAGCTGGAAATCTCCTCCCTGTAAGGAATACCATAAAAAGGTAATTTTTGTTTTTTATTTTAACTTTTTCTCATTTTATATACCAATCCCGGTTTCCACTCCCTACCCTTCTTGTCACTCCACCTTCCCCCCACCCACCTCCATTCACTCCTTAGAGAAGTTCCCATGAATTGCCAACAAAGGCTGGCATATTACTTTAAGGCAGGGCCAAGACCTTTCCCCTTATATCTAGGCTACTCTTTTTCATTGTGACTGGACTTCTATGTGCTGGGGCAATTAGAATCTGGAATATTTCAGGATCTGGGGCAATTAGATTCTGGAATATTTCAGGATCATCTTTGAAGGAAAGAGCCAAAGATTTAGACTGTGGATAGAGAGAACCAAGAAGTTTCTTGGTACTGGAGCCTGCATTCTGTCTTAGTGATCTGGAAGAGGAGGCCAGGACAGATATTTTTTTTTTTTTTTGATTTCTAGACTAGTAGAATCTAAGACTCTAGGCATAATTCTGTTTCAGTAATACTCCCATGAGAAAATGTATCTCCTTTTCATTGATATCAACTCAAATGAAGACATTAAAGAAGTTGAATACTGATTTGACATCTCTCTCAATGTTCAGTCAGTGTAAATATATTGAGGGATGGTTTAGAACATGAAAGAAATGAGAGAATAAAACTGCATTTTATTGTTACGGATTTCATTTAATTCTAAAACTATAGTTACATTCTTTGGGCCTGAAAAACTATATTAACCTAAGAAAAATCCTATAGCCAAAGAATACAATTTGTGTGTTGTTATTTCAGGACATTAGCTAGCCTTGCAGCTGGGAGCCGGGCAGCAGAAAAGCAGGCCTGCTCGCATCCTTCTACACAACAGAAAGAGCGGGCCCCTGTTGTTGGCTTGACTTTTGAAATCTCTAAACCCACCCCTAGTGACACACTTCTTCCAACAAGGCTGTACATCCTAATCCTTCTCAGGTAGTAACACTCCCTGTGACTGAGAATTCAAATCTCTGAGTCTACAGAGGCCATTCTTATTCAAACCTCAAACCACGACACTCCTTCAGGTACAAGCAGTTCTCTGATGATTTCTTGAGAATAGAAAAAAAAAATTCTGCCTCCCTATAGTTGGAAACTATTAATTTATGCTCAAAATAAAATTATTAAAAAGAAACTGGCTTAGTTAGGTATTATTTTCTGCAATTTAAAAAACATCATGAGGTCGGGCGGAGGTGGCGCACGCCTTTAATCCCAGCATTTGGGAGGCAGAGGCAGGCGGATCTCTGGGAGTTCGAGGCCAACCTGATCTACAAGAGCTAGTTCCGGGATGGGCACCAAAGCTACAGAAAAACCCTGTCTCGAAAAACCAAAAATAAATAAATAAATAAATAAATAAATAAATAACAACACCATGATCAACAGCAACATTGGTAGAAAAGGGTTCATTTCTTCTTTCAAATTTCAGTTAAGGAAGTCAGAGCAGGACCTTGAGGCAGGAATGAAGCAGACACCATGGAGGAATGCCCCTTACTCCCTTGCTCCCTGTGGTTTGCTTAGCCTTCTTCCTTATATAACTCAAAACCTCTACACAGGGATGACATTGCATTTGTCATCAATCCAGAAAATACTCCCTAAATTTTCTCACAGGCCGAACTAATTGTCATTTTCTCAATTGAGGTTCCCTCTTCTCAAGTGACAAGAACCAGACAACAAAGAAACCAAGGAGAGTAGGAAGAAAGTGTATTGCTTTTTAGAGGAGCTCATTTGTGCAGCTGAGTACTGGACCACAGATCTAATCTATTCCCTGACTGGAGGACTCCTTACATCATCTACATGCTGGAACCCAGATCCAGTCTATTTTCTCATCAGGTCTCTTAAATGAGCTGTGTTCTGTAACCTTGACACAATATCTTTGTGCAATAACACATTGTTGACCTGATACTACAATTCAGTTACAGTTTTTGATTTATGTTAATCTTTCTACACAAATGATGGTCTGACTTTCATTTCTAGATTTTAATCTCTGGGTAACTGTCCTACAACAAACTTCTTATAGTTACATATATTCATAAACTGTCATCTTTATTATATTTCAGAGTATAGCTTACTTAAGAATTTATCATTGGAAAATATAGGTTTTTCCAAATTCTCAAGATTTCCCATCTTTGTTTTCACCTAGTTAAAACCAATTCTGGAGACAACTCTTCACTTCCTCATTCCACTTTTTCTGCTAGTTCCTCTCACTTCCAAGCCGAGTGCAAAAAATAGTGTTCCAATCTTAGAATAAGTGACAGTACTTCAGGGGTAATGAAATTCAATCAATTAAGTATTCAAAAGTGTCTGAGCAAACTGTCAAATAGTCACCCAGCAATCACTGAGTACTATAAAAATTAAATCCAACTGGTGGAATTCTACACTGAGGCATCCTCTAAGCCCCTGGGCAGTTAAACTCCCTAAGTTTACATTTGCAGACATAGTCATACATGTCTGAATCCAAACCTCTTTGGCAGTTCTTACACATGTGGCATTTTGAAAAATTGTCTAATGAACAGAAAAAAATACTTTGTTACATAACTTTATTTCAAGGACTGGACCGTTTTAAAGGCTTGTCCTCCCCTTGTATTCGTCACGGCTTTCTTCTCTACCATCTGGTGGCTGTACCCATGTTCATGACTGAGGATGTATTCTGCTATAGCTTGAGAAGTTATTTTGTGAATTTATTTAGGAATTAAGGGCTAAAATGTATAAAAGCACATCATTGGTGAGAGTCAAAATATCCTCCAGTGAGTTATGTGCCTGATCACTTTGTGCCTTCTTGCACAAAAGAAAATACACCCAGCTTGGTTTGAGAGCTAAGTCCTTCACCTTGAATTTCGGGAAAGTTTTGAGTAACTGAGATAAATGGGTATCTACCTTCCTTGAGAGAGGGGCACCATGGTATATAACGAATCAGACTGTGTTTTTAAAAGAGCAAGCATGATTTTTCTGTTGCCTATCTACTCATTAATGTTTCACTGATGTGGGATTCCCCTCTGTATGCTGTGAATACTATTGGTTAATAAAGAAACTGTCTTGGGCCTCACAGGAAATAGAGGTAGACAGGGAATACCAAACAAGATTGCTGGGAGAAAGAAGGAGGAATTAGGGAGAAACCATGGAGCCACCATGTGGACAGATGTGTTGGAAGTTTGTTGGTAGGCCACAATTTTGTGATGATGCACAGATTAATTGAGATGGGTTAAATTAAGGTGTAAGAGTTAGACAAGAAGAATCTAGAGCAAATGGGTCAAGAAGTGATTTAATTAATACAGTATCTGTGTGATTCTTTCAGGTCTGAGCTGCCAAATAGCCCGAAAATGAACAAGTGGTCTTCTTACTACATAATTGGCATGCCAATGTGGTTAAATAAAATCTACTTAAAACCTGAGAAAGTTTAGAAAGGAATTCTGGACACAAAAATACAGAGTTTAACACAGCTTTTAATGTTTGCTGATAGCATGCCACAGCTCCTTTAAGAGAGGTTTTCATGATTCAGCAGTAGTGAAAAAAAAGCCATGTATGGACCAGCTGTGTGCATAGAGATGGGGCACTGTGCATGGATCTCAGAGACATGAGCAGCTCTGCCATGCTGGGCTGGGTGGGGCAAGCAGGCAGTACCATATTTCCCCTAGCAATGACACAGCTTAAGTTTTTAAGAAGCACTTAGGATTTCAGGAAGTGCTCCTGTACAATAAAGAATTAAAATACACAAAAGGACAGAGAAAAATAGACCTCAAAATGAGTCACAGTATTGGATAAATGTATGCAGGTTTGGGAGAGTAAAGAGAAGAAAAAGAATATAGACAGTTATAAAAAGAAATAAATGTATGTTTTTTTTAAATAAAACAAAGTCTTTAAAGAAACAGAGTACAGTCATAGATTAAAAGGAGTAAAGAAAGAATAAGCCACATAAAGATGAAATATGCACAGAGAGTCTATATTATGCATTTTATTGTATTTTCTTTGAATTTTTTGACTGTGAAGGAGATAACTAACCAACATAGATATTTTTAAAGTATCTTGTCTTCAAAATTTGAGTCTAAGGATATGTTGCTTTGGAAAAGAAGTTCTTTTTTGTTTCCACAGAGGATGAGAACCCATGGATTGTTTCCAGACTAAAATAGTTTGATGGACCAAGAATTCCTGATGGTAACCTTAAACACCACTCAAAAAATTACTTTGCCCAATAAACTGCAGGGAGCAGTTTGGAGAAGACCTATGCCCATGTTCCCAAATTTTGTTTATAAATGTTTCTTTACATTTAAAGGCAGATATGCTATAGATTTGCATAGGTACAGATTTTGTTTATTGATACAAATTATGGTCGATTTTGTTATATGTATTTCTGCTCTTGACTAAGGTATTGTGTTTGTATAGCTCATTTAAAAATGTAGTGTATAATTCAGAAATATAGATCAATAGATAGATAGTCATCTCTAATAGTCAAGCTTATAGTCATGTGAGTTAGGTTTTTTAGGTGTTCAGAAATGTAATTCAGACAGGTAGGTATTCTTCAAATATGTCAAAGATTACAGAATATGACATTTAAAATGTTTAAAGAAGTTAGGACTTTTTTGTGACAGTGAGACACATATTCTCCTGTCAGCACCAGTCTACTTCAAGAGGATGATGGGCATGGAGGAGGCTCCTTATGCAGTTTGTTAGACAGTTGGGCAAGAAACTGCTCTTACCTGGACTACTTGATGAACTGGGCATGCAGGACCTGCAGAGAAATGACTGCTGAACTTGCCTAAAGGTGAGTCGATCCTTCAGGATTCCTGCTTTATAAAAGTCTGCCAGACATTCTGCAGGACACAGAAAAAATGTGACTGATAAACTGTCAATATAGGTGGAACTGTATTTGAAATTTCCTACTTCATGGAAAAGTCTGCTGGATTCTATGGGCCAGTAAACCCAAGATGGATGCCCCAATGATACAGAAAAACTTTGGATGACCTTCCAGGCAGTTAGAAGTCTCTGTCAATTCTAGAGTTTTGAAAAATGCTTACAATGCACTTCCTGTTTATTTAGGTAATATTATATCCTTCTGGAGTCTTTGATGGAGTTGAAGAATTTATAGCTATAGTTATAGTTTCCTTAGTAGATATAAATATTATAACTGTAATTCCTTTTTTTTTTTTTTTTTGGCTTTTCGAGACAGGGTTTCTCTGTGGTTTTGGAGCCTGTCCTGGAACTAGCTCTTGTAGACCAGGCTGGTCTCGAACTCACAGAGATCCGCCTGCCTCTGCCTCCCAAGTGCTGGGATTAAAGGCGTGCGCCACCACCGCCCGGCCTGCAACTGTAATTCTTGCTTAACACTTGTTTGCTATAGGTAATTTTACTGTGTTAACATTAAAACCTTCCTTTTCATTTAAACAGAAAAGAGGGGGTAATATAGGATTCCCCTCTGTATGCTGTGAATATCATTGGTTAATAAAGAAACTTTCTTGGGCCTGCACAGGAAATAAAGGTAGGTGGAGAAAACTAAAGAGACTGCTGGGAGAAAGAAGGAGGAGTTAGGGAGAAGCCAAAGACCTGGCACCAAAGATAGATGTGTTGAAGCTCTGCTAGTAGGCCATGACCTTGTGGTGATGCACAGATTAATGGAGGTGTGTTAAATTAAGATGTGAGAGTTAATAAATAAGAAGTTAGAGCTAATAGGCCAAGCAGTGATTTAAATAATATAGTTTCTGTGTGATTATTTCATGTGAGCTGCTGAACAGCCAGGAAATAAACAAGTGGCCTTCCTATTACATTTCACTTTGTGAGTGTTGAATCCCTCTTCTCCAGGAAGAAGAGTGGGCTTATTGGCCCAATTTTCTGCACCTTCACTGAAGGGTCTTTTGGATGTATGTATACTTGTCTTCTGTTTATTCTTAGCACCAGCATAACTACAGTTTCTGCTGCTAAGATATCATAGTATTTTGCAACATAGTTAGTTGCCCAGTATGTGATCAGGAGTTAGTTTACCCATTATTTCTGAGGATTCTTTCTTTCAATACTATCTACCTTTCTCAATAATAGGAATAGAAAATGAAATAATATTTTTAGAATATGTGTCTATACAGAAACAGCTTAATGTAAAACCGTACTTCTAGGTCACTATTGCCTTTTCTCTGGCAGGTTGTACTGGCAGACATCCAAAACATCTTAGGACAAAGTTATTATAATAGCTAAGCAGGATATCTCAGTCACCAAGACCCAGAATATTTCTTAACTAACATTTGAATGCTTAATATATTTTGAAAGAGCCAAGACCATTCCAGGCCGTGGCCTACTTTTTCCTACCTTAGGATATTAGCCCCCTCTTCTCCTTAGTGGCAGTCAGGGACAGGGTTTCTTGCTTCTAGTAATGGCATGCCACTATAAGTCTCTGATAAATCATCCTGTATATGTCCTAGATCTGTTTGCTTCTTCCTTTGCTCATTTGACACCTTCTTTGACTCATGTTCAGTATGAAACAAAGATGCCATCATTTCTAACATCCTTAACCTGATATTACCCTGCTCCTTTGAATTTACTATGACGCAACAGCAATCTCACAGCCAAGCTGACACCCCTTGTTCTTACACTCAGATCCCTGCAAGAAGCATATCTGTTGTCCTTGTCTCTCTTGCTCTGAATCTCCTCAGAACCTCCTGCTTTTTTCTCCATGTTTTTTTTTTACTTTACTTAATTCTTCACAATACTTTTGCATATCTTCCTACAAAAAGAGAACTATTTTGTGCATTTCCTTCCTTTTAGTATTTTCATTGGTTCTCCAAAGCCCAGTTAGACTGTTAAGCTTTTTATTACCTAACGTGCGTGGTGAATCTCTAAGATGGGAGCCCACCCCTCAGATTTAGAAGTTTATTTGTTCACGAACAATTTATTAAATTGAATCTTCTTATCAATGATGTCAGAGGTATGCAAAGGTGGTACTGCCCAACATTCGTGTCTCAACCTTTTAGAGCACATACTCAAAATCTGTTGGAAGCTCCTATCCTAAATGTTAGATTCATGCTCAGGTTTAAGTAACTTCTTTCCACAAAGTTCCTCTTTGGCAGATTTTATTATTGACTTCAAAAACATTTCTTGCTACTATTTTCCCACACTTCCATCCAATTTCTTCAACTACAGTGACCAAATGATTCCTTAAGAAAAACCTAGATGTTTTTTGAGCTGTTTGGACCTTGCATCTTCTGAGTAATTTACGTAGTTTGGGAGTTTAAAAGGAAAAACTGAACTGTGTCTGTGGCTCTCAAAACATTGCTAAGGGAGACTCTGTCTCTACTTTTGAAAATAAACACCATATGGACAGGCATACTCATGTTTCATTTCTTGTATCTTCTTTTTTGGTGTATATATAGAGATGGTATGATTGTGTATATGAATTTTTACTACAGCATATGCTCCATGTGCCATGGAATCCCCCTGCTCTCTCCAGCCCTCAAGGACTGTGATGCCTCTAAACTCATAACACAATATTATGCTAACAAGGTCATGCCTTTGCATTCTATGCTGAAATAAATGGGACTGTGTTTCCAAGTGATATTTAAGGTCCTTAAATTCTCTAAAAGCCAATGTCTGTGTGAAAACGCAAAGCAGAGAGAGGGATTTGTGGTGTTTCATCTAGAATACACTTAGTCATTATTCACAGATGATCCCTGAACCATTGCCTGCTCCTATCTCAGGCTGATTTCAGTGAAAGGAAAGCTGTTTTGCATCGCATTCACATCTCTGGGAAGAGCACCCAGGTACTGACATTCCAATTGTTTTATGAATGTGCCAAAGAAATGGCAGGATGCCAATGACGGCATCCACATGGTTGTTTGAAACAACACCCCAGATATAAAAAGAAAGCAAAATCCCTCACAGATTGCAATGTGTACAATTTTGGCCGTTTTGCACATCCTCTGCAGCTGTGCATTCATGATGCTATATTTAAGCAAAAATCTTTGTAAGAATTTGTCGAGAGGAGATGGAAGTTTGGCCGCCATTTTAGCGATCTGGCTGTAGTAGTTGCCAAGAGTGTCTTCTTCCAGACTGAGCTATGCCTGTCTGGGAATGAGCTAAAAGCAGGATGGCAATGGACCTGGAAATTAAACTTTTCATAGATGGTAGCACTCCTTCAAAAAATTTCAAGAAACGATTGTTCTCTTTAGGAAAGAGATTACTGTATTTGTCTGATGCTTTTAGCTAAAAAGGGCTTACCAACTGGAAATTGTAATCAGTTAGGAAAGAGAAAGACATTAGAAACACTGTGTTCAGATTTGACACATCTTATACCTACTATCATCTTCACACTGAAGAAAGAGGAAAAAAAAGTAACACACAGGAAGAAATTCACTATGGGAAACAGGAGACTACTGCCTCATCATCAGAGGCCCCACTGATTTTATATTGTTGAGAGAAATACTTTAGAGCAATCCTGTCCAATAAAGACAGAAAATAAGATATCCTGTGGATTTATTCACTGCTGAACGAAGAAATGTGAAACTTGACACTTGGAAGAGATAAAAGTCTTTGAAATTTTTGGAAATGCCTTGTTTTAGAAAGCACAGAAACAGCCCATTTGAATAAACAACTGCTTAGAATCCAGGGAGTTGTCTCAAGTAGGAAAAGAGAAATCGCTCAAGCTAACGCCATGGCTTCCTGCAGGAAGATGCTGTGCCTACTGTACCAAGGCTTAGAGATCCTTCAATGCTGACACTGAAGAGTACCATCATCTCCCAGAATCCTTTGAAGCAAAAGCTATATTTCTCTACATCTTATTGGCCTATTACATATTAAAACATTTGCATATTTTTTCAAGATAGAGATGATCATGAGATGAATTGAGGATATCAATGAATTTTAAAATTACATCCAAACTAATTTCCCCTGATTCTCCTCCAATTCATAATCATTATTGTCAGTAAATTGATCACACCACCTTCTTAAAGTTCTAGCTTGGAATTTGAAGGGCTGCTTTTTCCCTGTTTTTTTTTTTTTTTTTTTTTTTTTTTTTTTTTTTTTTTTTTTTTTTTTTTTGCTCAGCTAGCACATTTATTAACATTAAACACAAGACCTTTTTCCCAGACACCAGTAGGCCACTGCCCACAGTCTCGGGCCCCCCTCACTGCTTGATTCCTGCAACACATCCTCATGCCTTGGCAACCTTCTGAGTCTCTCCGGGAGCTGTGAGCTGCTGGTACTTCTGGCTCATCATTTCCATGACTGCTTGTTTTATGGCATGCTTCTCCTGTAGGGCTGGCTGGTTTTTCTCCATCTGCTTGGTAAGAAAGTCTATCTTCCTTTTGAAGAAGTCCTTGGCATCTTCAGCTGTCTTCACATAGTAGCCAGTTCCCACATCTAGGAGCACATGCTCCATATCACGGAGCTTCCCAGGGGCACACATGGAACTCATCAGTGGGATCAGTAATTCTTTTTCCTTGTTGCTCTTGTTCAGCACATTCAGACAATTATTGGCTTCCACATACTGGGTCTGCACCACCTTGAGCTGAGCAATAGATGTGGGCAAAAGCTCCAAGGTAAAGAATTTTTGGTATAACTGGTGTTAAACTTTGCCATGGTTACACTTCTTTTCAAAGCTTTCCCTCATATATTTCTTGTATAAATAAACTTTTATGGTTTTAGATATAAAGAAAAGTGGACAACAGAGGGCCTATAATTATGATATGAGCACACATACCCATATGCCTTATAATTAATATTATAATGAATAATGAAATGTCAGAGTTAATAAGGCAATTGTTATACTCACCATAATTAAAATTATATTTTGCTTAGATTTTTGTATTTGTACAAATTTCCTGTTTCTATCTAGACCTCTCATTCAAGGATCATTTGAATTTAGTCATACTGTGCTTATAACTTCCTCTAGGCTGTCATAATCTCTCAAACCAGCTATTCGTAGTATATTCTTTTTTTTTTATTGAGAAAAAAATTTCCGCCTCCTCCCAGCCTCCCATTCCTCCCCCCTCCCCCCACTCCTCTCCCCTCCCCCCACTCCTCTCCCCCTCCCTCCACTCCTCTCCCCCTCCCTCTCCAGTCTGAAGAGCAGTCAGGGTTCCCTACCCTGTGGAAAGTCCAAAGTCCTCCCCCCTCCATCCTGGTCTAGGAAGGAGAACATCCAAACTGGCTAGGCTCCCACAAAGCCAGGACATTACGTAGGATCAAAACCCAGTGCCGTTGTCCTTGGCTTCTCAGCAGCCCTCATTGTCCGCCATATTCAGAGAGTCCGGTTTTATCCCATGCTTTTTCAGTCACAGTCCAGCTGGCCTTGGTGAGCTCCAATAGATCAGCCCCACTGTCTCCGTGGGTGGGTGCACCCCTTGTGGTCCTGACTTCTTTGTTCATGTTCTCCCTCCTTCTGTTCCTCATTGGGACCTTGGGAGCTCCAGTGTGGGTCTCTGTCTCTATCTCCATCCATCGCCAGATGAAGGTTCTATGGTGATATGCAAAATATTCATCAGTATGGCTATAGGATAGGATCATTTCAGGTTCCCTATCCTCAGCTGCCCCAGGAACTAACTGGGGACCTCGCCTTGATGGGGAGAACTTGGGGCGACGGGATGATTGGGATAAAGGAAGGTTGGATAGGGGAGCAGGGAAGCACATATCTTAATTAAGAGAGCCATTTTATGGTCATAGTATATTCTTAAGCTTAGCTTTTTTCTTATTTTTTTTAATTGTTTGTCTGGTTTTTTGTTTGTTTGTTTGTTTGTTTGTTGTCTTTCTTAGAGTGGGTTTCTGCCCATTGAAATGGTCACAGAGATAAAGGCCCATTCATTCCCACTCTCTCCGGTCAAGGATATGCAATATCACGGGTACTTTTCTAACACTAACTTTGATCACCAAGCTAAAGCCACATTAATCGGATACCCTCTCTCTCTTATGCTACTGCTTGTTCCACTTTTCCCTTTCTCTCATTTCAGTCTATACTTTTGAGAAGGAAAGCACAGTGTGTAGTGCAAACTTCCTGGATGGGAAGTGTGTTCCATCTCCTTGATGATGTGTAGTTTAATACAGCATTTATATAACTTATTTGGAATTCCTTTCCATGTGAAATTTGCCTGTTTTTCCTTGTAGACCAGGCTGGTCTTGAACTCATAGAGAACGGCCTGCCTCTGCCTCCCAAGTACTGCAACTAAAGGCATCCACCATCACTGCCCAGCTTAGAATTAGTTTTAATTGAAAGTAAAGTTATTTAAAAAGTCAGAGAATTCCAGTGTGAAATAAATGATTTAACAGCAAAAATAAACTGTGTTATTAATATATTAAATGACAACATTGAAGCATGTTGGGAGAATCTTAACTTAAGTACTTTGAAAATTAATGAAGGTTTTAATACCAAACAAAAGTAGGAACATTTAAGCACTATACTGTGATAGTTAAAAATACTTCCTATGAATGTAAGGGTTAAAGCTTTAGAAAATGATTTGTCTTAATTAAACAATTAGGATGGATAGTGGTAGGAAGTCAGTGTCTCACTATTAAAGTGAGGGACTCAAGACATATAATGAAAGGTTTGAGTGTTGGGGCTGGAGATTACAGTGTAAGTATAGTTAGCTTAGTGTCGACAGAAATAGGTGTATTTACAACCATGAAAAGGCACATCTATGTACATTCGTTGTGCCTACACACCCTGTGTCTGGAGAAGCCCTGTTAAAATGACCCCTCAGTCAGCACACGCATCACCCAGACATTCCTATATAAAAATATCTAAGTCAACACATTCATCACCCAGATATTGTTTCCTAAAGAAAATCTCTAAGACTTCTGGGGGCAATGGTGAGTTATCAATTTCAATTTGGGGCATGACTGTACCTGATGAATACAAAGACCTTTTAGTAGCCAAAATAGAGAGTTGTTCAATCAAAACTGTGATGTGAAGATATAGAGAACAGACAGAGGCCATGAGCGCAAAATGACAAGGTTCAAATTATGGCTCCAGTTCTTACATATCACCCTGAATCAATTGCTCCGTCTATCTTTGGTTATTTTTCATATTTTAATAGATCATATTTTCAATATTCCATCAAAATCTTGGAAAATGGTATGGGATCAGAAATATTAATCTGTAATCCCAGGCACATGTGAAACATTAAAAATCTTTGAAATGTCATTAAAAGTTTATTTGCTTTTATACACTCAGCAATATTAGCTGTTTTCACTTTCTAAATGAAAAGTTATTTTTATCAATCCCAGAAACGACATTTTCAAAGTGCATGGAATTGATGATAGAAATACCAAATCAATTTACTAAAATTTATTTATGCACACAAATTTTCATTTTCAAATATTTACAGTTTATGTTAATATACATTTAGATAAATGCTAAATCAGTTGTTATGGGTCTCTTTGATTTTTACAAATGATTGAATATCATATTTGATTTTAATATGGGTATTTATTCTAAATGTGGCACCATAATTTTGGACTGTGATTATCTGGTGTCACAGCTGACCAATTCTATTATTCCTGTGAAAAATTCTGTTAGAATGTTTGCTTGATGTTGGATGGGAAAGAAATAACAGAAAGTTGACTGCAATTTAAAGCTACAAACAGTTGTACTGGATTTGAATGAACTCAGATTTTTCTAGACATCTCGAGAATGTAAAATAGTCATTCATGTCACTGAAAAAGGACACCAAGCAGTGGCTGGTGATAGAAGAAGCCAGAGAATGAGGGACACTGATCTTGTGAACACCACTGCACATTCCAAAATGCTCACCGCATTCTTTAAGATAGAAGACATATTTCAAAACTTACATGAAGTATTGAACAAATGAGGTTGGAAAGTATTCTTTACTTTGCCCATCCCAATTCACATGGCCAGTCCAAAAGCCTCATTTTTAGAAACTTTCTGGTTGAACAGAGGCAGTGGTTGATTTTTAAATTTATTTTTACAGTTTCATGAATTTCTATTACCTTTTTTATTCATTTTAAATCCCCATCCTCCTCCCTCATCACCTCATTTCTGTAAAACTGACTCCCTTTTCTTGTCTGTTTTAATATGTGCATCATAGTGTCACCACTGTGGATATATGTATTAGTATATTTAGTCAAGATCTTAAGCTAATACCAGTTGCTTTCTACATTTTAATATAGCATCATTTATTTTTCCTAATATAAAAAACACTTCAATATTCTTGTTGATTGTTTTATTTTGAGACAGTGTCTCTCTGCATAGCCTTGGATGACCTGGATCTCACTGTGTAGGTCAGGCAGACCTCAAACTCACAGATACCTATTGCTGAGATTAAAGTTGTGTGCCACAACTTGTGGCCCAATACATGACCCCTTCAATTCAACTGAGGTGAACTGTCACTTCGCTGTATAGCTTCTTGGCAATGGAGGACAAAATCATTGATTTAAATGTGAGGTATTTGAGAAGATGAATAGCAGACATGTATCCGATCCAGACTGAAAACAAGTGTATCAGTTACTTTTATTGCTGGTACACCTACTGAAACAACCTAAGGGACAACCTCAAAGAAGTTTACTATAGTAGCAGTTTCAGGGACTGCAGACTGCCATAGCAGAAAAGCACCTGGGACAGCTCTGGCCATACCATGGTGAGCCACGTAGCAGAATGGAGGGCCAGCACTAACTTTTTCGTCCTCTCACCAAGTTTTCAAATTCTAGACAAGGTCCCAGCTACTGTGCTCAGGCTGGGTCGCTTCCCTTCAGTGTTCTCTGGAAACATTCTCCCCAACCCAGAGTCTAAATGTAGTGGGAATGACAATGGAAATTGTCATATAACTACTGTGGAAGACAAAGTATCCTATGGGAGAGATTTGAGTTCAACATATTTTCTGTGATGATTGGAGAGTCAATTGCTCTTTTCACTGGCTGGTTCAAAGTGTTTGTTACTACCTGAGGTTCCTTGGGTCTTAATTCATGAAGTAGGAATAAAGTGTTCTATTCTTACTTGGTGCATACACATGTAGACCTGTAGCTCGCGGTTCCAAGTTTAAAGTGGGAATGTTTCCTTAGCTCAGTACTTGTGTCATATTTGTCTCTGAGCAGAGAGAGAAAACAAACATAATAAATGTGTACCATCTTCTCCAGGACTCTAATGATACTTTTTATCAACTTGAAATGTGAGTAAAGGTAAAAAAAAAAAAAAAAAAAAAGAGTTGCGGGATGTTCATATTTGTAGCTTCTCTTGTGACTAAAAATAAGGATAGGAGTAGTCTATACATCCAGGGGCACTCACCTGTGCCTCCATCCTGTCTAGCACAGCACCTGCTGGGCCCATTTCAGTGGCCTAGCATCACTTATGTGGTGTTTTATGAGAATAGGTCACCCTGTTGTTGTAAGGGTTGATCAATGCCTGTTTCTCTTAGCAACCTGAGTTTCTATGAAGCATTGCCCAAAGCATAGTAAAGCACACATTTAAAACCGGCCCTGCATTTCACAAAGCATAGGAAAATTCAGACATTGGAGGCAAAGAAATGAAAGTATGAGATTCCAAAATATTTACTTTCAAGGACAGTTGATCTCTGCACCACGTAAAAAAATGTTGAAAATTAACGAGTGTGTCAATAAAACGAAAATTCCTAGCTAGGGTCCTGCGAAGAGACACCATGACCACAGAAACTCACATAAAGGAAAACATTTAATTAGGACTGACTTAGAGTTTCAGAGGTTAGTCCATCATCTCTGTCGTGGGACCATGGCAGCAGGCATGAAGTGGTGCTGTCGAGGCAGCTGAGAGTTCTATGTCCATATCAGCAGGCAGCAGAAAGTGAATGCTACTCTAGATCTGGCTTGAGCATTTTCCACCTCAAAACCCACCTCCCAGTGATGAATCTTTTCCAGCAAAGTCTTACCTTCTAATAGTGCCACTTCCTATGGTACTATGGGGCTATTTTTATTCAAACCACCACACCAACACTATCTTATCTCAGATTTTCTTTCATATGATACATATCTCCACTGGTTTGGGTATAACTATTATGTAGCTTCCCATCTTATTTTGTGTTCTGTTGAATGTTTAAATTTGTGCTACAAGATTTCCTTGTTAGCAGGCTTAGCCAGCTGTATTGGATTATACTTGTAATCCCAGCACATGGGAGGCTGAGGAAGAAGAATTACTGTGAGTTTGAAGCCAGCCTGAGCTTCATAGTGATTCCAAGGCCAGCCAGAGCTAAATCACAAGACCCTGTCTCATATTAAAAAAAATGATTAAAAAACCCCAGGAAATATACTGTTTTGTAGCAATTTTAATGAGAAAATTTTTTACTGATGCTATGCACAATTTTTGTAATAAAGAATTGGAATGTTATAAAATATTTGAAATGCATCAAACATTTTACAAAATTATTACTCATAAATATTTTATATTGTCTTCATTTTCTGTGTTTGCTATTCCATTTGGATTTGTCATGAGAAATTCAAGACACAAAAGTCAGGAGGCAAAAACAAATAATGTTGTTAATAAAAAATGTTTTGTGAGTTGGATAGATGGCTGAAGCACAGTACTTTCTACATAAGCATGAAGATCAGAGTGTGACTGTAACACCCCTTCAAAACCAGGCATGGTCCACCTGTGTCTGTATCTGTAGCAGTGAGCAGAGCCAGAAGCAGGAGAATGTCTAGGACTTGCTAGCTGCCAACCTAAGCCAAAAACCATAAGTTCCTGTTTGGTGTCAGTCCGTGCCTCAAAGGACTAAGTTGGAGAGTGACAGAGGATATCCGCCTCTCGCCTCTTCATGTGCACACAGATACATACAGACACACAGACATATGCATCCAACACAGAGATACTCACATGTACATTCACCACACACACACACACATACACACACACATGCATACACCGTACACACATTTGCATACCACACCCATGCACAAGTTGTTTAAGAAGCAGAGTAACTCATCCTCTTCTATTTTATTTTACTATTTTTTTTAACAGAAAACTAAAGCGCCTCAAGAAGACTTAAGAGATTATATTTCCCAGAGATACCTCAGAGGCCAAGTGAAAGAAAGGAAGACAAATTGTTCTCAGACCACTTTTGTGTAGTCATGATATGGCAGGTGATATGCATGATCACAGGAGGCAAGCTTTTTTTAGTTTGTCACCTTATAATTTAGAGTTCATGAACAGTTCTTCTCATACTGGCTTGCCCTGAGTTCTACCAAAATTTCTGGCTTAAATATCTTTTAAGAAATTGGTGAACTAGTAAATCTAGTATCTACTGAGAACTATAAAGTTGTAGGTAAGAATTGTGCATAGGTGTGTTGAATATTTTTTTTCTCTTCAAATATTTCTGTTTAGGACTGTTAATTCCCCCTTGATTCTTTTTTATCTATCTTTCAGGTTGAATTAATAATAATTTAAATACAATAATATTTATCATTTAAATATATAGTGCAGTAGGAATTAATAACTAGGTAGTCATGTACCTTCTCTCACAATGATGATTTAGGGTGTTTTTACAGTTCCTACAGAGTTGCCTTTCATTCTTTGTCAACACCCCTACATCCACCTTCACCCAACCAGTTCATCTATTTGCAGTTGGACAGTACAGCCTTGCTTTTGCAGAATGCCATGCAAAGAGCATCTTGGAGGCTTTTGACTGTTCTGTTTTTTCCCCTCAGCCTATGCTGTGAAGATTTGAATATTGAACTGCAGGTAACATCTGTTCCTTTTTCTTTCTTAGTACCTTCTCATGGATGGGTATGTAATGTAACTGTGTGGCCATTTGCTCCCTAGCAGGAATTTGGGAGGTTTCAAGTTGAGAATGCTGAAATTACAGCTGGTATAAGACTAAAAGTCTGTTTCTCAGAGTTATCTATGTTTTGACTTCTTTTAGACACATCTAGAATTTTTTTCTGTCTTTTTTTTATAAATTTATTTATTTATTAAAGATTTCTGTCTCTTCCCCGCCACCGCCTCCCATTTCCCTCCCCCTCTCCCAATCAACCCAAAGAGCAATCAGGGTTCCTTACCCTGTGGGAAGACAAAGGAACCCCCACCTCCATCCAGGTCCAGTAAGGTGAACATCCAAACTGTAGAGAAGCTAAATAAGGAGAACCCAAAGAAAAACATATAGGCATCCTCCTGAATATTAACCTTCATCAGGCGATGAAAGGAGACAGAGATAGAGACCCACATTGGAGCACCAGACAGAAATCTCAAGGTCCAAATCAGGAGCAGAAGGAGAGAGAGTACGAGCAAGGAACTCAGGACCGCAAGGGGTGCACCCACACACTGAGACAATGGGGATGTTCTACTGGGAACTCACCAAGGCCAGCTGGCCTGGGTCTGAAAAAGCCTGGGATAAAACCGGACTCGCTGAACATAACGGACAATGAGGACTACTGAGAACTCAAGAAAAATGGCAATGGGTTTCTGATCCTACTAGACACATCTAGATTTAAAGATGTAGGATTTTACAAGAAAGTCTTTATGTAAATTGTAAGAAACTGCCAACAAGATTGCCAAGATTAGTTCTAGCATTTTGGGTGTTCCTCTTGTAAGTATTGAGTTTTGGTGCTAGCAATTCTTACATGTATTTGTTTATATTTTCCTGTACATTTTAATGGCGTTTTTTTAAATATTTTCATGTGATTTTTTTGCAATGGCAAATAGTTTTTGAAGTTATTATTCAGATACTCTGTCAATCATCATTGAATGTTGCCATGGCTTTTATTTAAAGTCCTAAATTGATGTAATTTTACATATAGTATCCCAGTTTGTATAAGATTCTTTTATTACTAGTATAGTTCAAAGTGCAAATATTTTTATTCACAATGATATTGTTTACCACAGTGCTTTGCAGTTTTTTATATGATACTTTAATGTTCAGATAGATTTTTTTCTGTGTTGATATCATCAGTATAATAGGTTAATTTTCATAACTTGAAATAGCTTTATGTCTTCAGAAAAAGCCATGATAGATTATGGTGTATTGGTATTAGGAGACCTTACTGAGGGGCAACATATGTGGACATTTTGTTAAGAATTATTTTGTCTGTGTTAATATGTGATATTAATCTTGTTTTATTCTTGTCTGAATTGTTATCAGCATGATGCTTCTCTAACAAAGTGAGTTGTGAAATCTTTTTCTTTTTCTGTATCCTGGGAAAGATTTGTGAAATAAAACTGTTTCAAATTCAACACCAAAACAGCCCTTCCTAGAGTCTTTCCTTGTGGGAAAGTTAAGAAAAAAATTCAGTTACAATAACACATAGAACTAAGATCAAGTTACTGTTTCTTTTCCTTGATTAAGCTTGCATTTGTTAAGTTTTCCAAGTTGTTCAGTTGTTGTTACACACCATTTTCCAGAATATTCCAGACCTACTCCACTAATTTCTGTGGCCTGCCTTCTCATTTCTTGATCTTGCTATTTTGTGTCTTCTTTCCTTTGGTTTGGTTAACCTAGTTTAACATTAAAACCTTTTACTGGTCTTAGAAAGTTAGTTTTTGTTCACTGATTTGTCTTTTAGTTGTTTTATGTTTCATTGCTACATTTTATTTTATCTTTGCAACTTTTTGCTCATCTGGCTTTCACTGTTTACTGAAGAAGCTGGCATAGAAGCATGGACTTAGCTCAAAGACACAGACAACATGCATAATGTAGGGAGATGTTACCTCGAAAAAAATCATAAACAGATAACTAATCACAATAACTAATGCTATATTTTCCTCTCTGAACAGATAATCTGCTGTAGTTCATGAACTCTGAAATATTTTAAATCTATTTTATTCAAAATATTTATTAATTCATGAACTTTGAAGTATTTTTATATTTATTTTATGCAAAATATTTAATAATTGCCCTTTCTGCTTCTGAAGAAATTACTAATTTACTAAAATATTGTTTTCTTTACAAGTATTTTCAGATTTTCTATGTACTCTAGTTTCTGATTTAATTCTGTTCTACTAGAGAATACATCTCCGTTGGTTTATGCTCTTTAAATTTGTTGAATTTGTGTCTTATTGACATGAAAAAATATATTTAAAAAAGATGTTTATGTCCACTGATAAGGTTATTTATATATGCTATTTTAACGCATTTTTAAAATTTTACAAACAGGAAATCTGTTTATAACCATGGATATATCTATATATATTTTTGATCTGATCCAATTTTTTATTTTGTATCTGAAGCCTTATTATGAATCATGATATGTGCTCAGAAATTCTTTCAGCCTATGTAATATTCATCTTATTTCTGCAGTAATATTGATTCATCTAATTTATATGTCTTCTGATATTGATATGCACACTCTAACATTGATTGGATTCTTGTTGGTTTTTCATACTGCCTTTTTCATTTGTTTAACCTACACATGCTCTACACATGTCTTAGGCAACACGTTAATGATGCTTTTGTTATTTCATAGACCAATTTTTAGTATTTATGATAACTTTTATTTAACTGAATTTGGTAATTTTTATATCTTGTTATATTTTTCATTGAGATCATCTGGGCTTGCAATTTTTATCTATATTCTCACCTCCTTGTAGGTAGATATTCTACTTACAAGTAGGACGATACATTTTTGCCTCCTGTCAAGACACAGACATAAAACTGCTCACATGGTTTGATCAATACCATGTGATCAAGAGCAGGAAGTATGTCTCTGAGCTTTTGCTCCATATTAAGGATAAAGTTACAGGATAATCCTATGGAAAGGATGCTTACCCACTGTATTTTTTCCCTTTCCAGTTTCCATATCATCTCAGATATATCTATGTCTTTTTAAGATAAATCAAAATACTTCAGAGACTAATAATTTTATTAAGTAAAAGAAAAAGCTTATTGTATGTGAATATGTCTTAAAATTTTCTTTGGAAACCATGTGATACAATTTTCCTGTTAGAACCATAGACTTTGGATTGGTAAATGGAAAGTTTCCTTGTGCCTCCTCTTGCCTGGAAGCTGCTCATGGAGACAGAAAACCAAAATGTTTGAGAAGGAGCTTCTCCTCTTCTTACGAATTTTCGATCCAGCGTGAAAAGAAAAATACCATATTTCAATTTATTATATTTCCAATTTTCAATTGCTACCTCAGCTGGAGTATCTTCCTTGTGCATGAGTTTAAAATTCTGTGGCCATGTTGATATATTCACAGCAGGAAGGCATAAAATAGAGGGAGAGTATTCTTCCAGGAGAGGCGTCCTCTAAAATTCAGTGACTATCCTTAAGAGCTTAGTAATTTCCAGTCCAAGCTCAGCTGGAAGGAATCAGTGCATAGTACCTCCAATGATTCTTAATAAAAAACTAAGATGTAAGTTTGTTTTTCTTTTTTTAACAGTAAAATTATGATAAAGAAGACTTTACCTCTTCACTTCTATGGTAGAATATCAGTACAAATTAACTATTTTACTAACTTTTTTATAACAACTTGGGTTGTTAGTATTATACTAAATTCAAAATAAGGATCAGTTTTTGATGAGATGTGGCAGAGGGCTATCTGCCAACCAAATGCCTCACTTCCTCATTTATAAAGTAGAGTTACTTCAGGGAATGGTAGCATGCAATCATAGTCTCAATTATTTACAAAGCTGAGGCAGGATTTGCTTTCACCAAGAAATTTGATGTCATCTTGGGCAATATACAGAGAATATAGCTTTAAAAATTACTTGTGATATGTAGATGAAGTGAGAAAGGGTAGCATAGACTCTGTTGTATGTGTGTAATCACATGCATCATGCTTATCCACATATGTGAATAAAGTTTGTTTGCTTGTTTTTGTTTGTTTGTTTTGAGGTAGGAAGAACAAGATCTCTTAGGTTAGTGGTTCTTAATCTTCCTAATGCTTTGAACTTTTAATAGAGTTCCTTGCACTGTGGTGACTTCCAACCATGATGTTTCTTTGTTATGTCATAACTGAAATCTTTCTACTGTTATGAGTCATAATGTAAATACCTGATAAGCAGAATATCTGATATATGCCCCCCAAAAGGGTCATGATCCACAAATTGAGAACTCTTGTTTTAAATGGAAGTTAATTTTTCATTTGTGTTTTTGTTTTTTTCATATCCAGATTGATATACCTCCCTCTCTGTGGGCCTGGAGAGATGCTGAATATGCATTTTGATTCTGATCAGTCATGCAAGGCAGTCCACATCTGCCTGTAACTCCGGTTTCAGGGAATATGATGCCTTCTGCTAACCAACATGGGTATGGCATACACATGGTGAGCATATAGACACACACACACACACACACACACACACACACACACACAAATTAATTTTATTTTCTTTAAAGTCATCCTTTTGGTACTCTTCAACTGATAAACTCTAAGATGGAAGACCCTTTCCCCCTCATTGTGATATTGACAATACCAAATATGGACAGTCGTTTGAGTAAGAATTGAACTTCTCTTATGTGGAGTCTGTACATACATGAAGACACCTTAATTCCCCTTGACTCATCTGGTGTCAATAGAGTGAGTCACTGGTAACTAAATAATAGCAGAGGGACATCTTCAGACTGTTCCATGAACATTAAGTGTAGAACTGGAAAGAACTTAGTAGACTAATAATAGTGAGAGAGCACAGCTTTTCATGACTGCCAGACATACTATTTCTATTAAGTTTTTATACTTTGTCTTTTCGTTTCATTTTTCTAGATTTTATCATATCTTATAAAACACATTGTATAATAAATTAGTAATTTTAACAGAACTCATTTATTTTATTTATTTTTGCACTCAAAAAAGTAGTTCTAAAATACAGGTAGTTAACATGACATGACTAATAAAAGTTTCCTATGATGTCTTCCAGAAACATTGTACTCTTTCTGTTGGACTCCAAAGCATCTGCTTCCAGCTAAGTTAACTGATCTGGAATCCTCTCACTGAGTTCAGCAAGTCCACCATGTTCAAAGCACAGGATGGATTCTTTGAGACAACTTAGTTTCACCTACACGTCCTTGTACAGGGATTTTGCATATGTATGTGTGTTTGTCTGTCTGTGGATGGGTATGCATGTGGGGGTGGTGCATAAGCACTTTTGTGCCAGTGTATGTGACAGCTCAGAGTTGACACTGAGTGTCTTCCTCAGTCACTCTCCACTCCACTCATTTATTGAGCCAGGATATCTAGAAGATTCTACAGCTCGCAGATTTTACTAGTATAGTTAGCCAGCTTGCCTGAGTTGTGGGAAGTTCTTCTTTCTATCTCCTGCGTTCTGAGGTTCCAGGTAGCTGACATAACCTGCTTTTACATGGGTTCTGAAGATCACTCTTATAGGACAAATGTTATAACCACTGAGCCATCTCCCCAGCCTACCAGGAAATACTTCAACTTTTGGTAAAATGTTATTTCTAAAATCTGCTTAGATTTTTATTCTTAATTTCATTATTTGTTACTATTATTTTATTTCCTAATAGTTCACTGGTTTTTGTTGATCAAAATAAAAATATCTTTCATCCTTACCTCTTCTTGAATTGTCTTTATCTATCTATTTTTCCTGTTAGATGAGTATTGCTCATTCTCTATGAAGTTCTCTGCATGTTTGCCTGTGGAAACAAATAGAATAGCTGTTGTGGATGCCATGACACTGGGTATACATATCATGCTGGTCTCAGAGGTGTGTCCTATTTATGTATTTTCTCAGAGAAATAGTGCAGGAGAGCTGGCCCCAATGGTGTGATGGCATGGGCAGTAAAATATTGTCTCCTATTTAAATTATAAATATATTGTCATTTAAGCATAGAGGAATACAGGATGATTTGAATAATGAACATTATTTGAAAATGAATATGGTATTTATACTGTCATCCTTTTTTGGAGTTTGTTAGTTTATTTGAAGTACTGAGTAGCTATTCAGAAC
Organism: Microtus oregoni; assembly: GCF_018167655.1. NCBI lineage: Eukaryota > Metazoa > Chordata > Mammalia > Rodentia > Cricetidae > Microtus > Microtus oregoni. The sequence goes on from NW_024543070.1 coordinate 6,600,111, forward strand.
ACTTCCTCAGAACCCCAGATGAATGCAATAGAATTGTCTCAGTGGGTAAGGTTGGTTGATGCTCTTAGTTCAGTCTCTCAGAGACTCATATTACTGCCGCAAGTTTTTCTCTTATTTCTCTATTTGGACTGTGGCCTATGCACAACATACATTCTGCATACTGCAAATATATGTTTCTCTTATAGGTTGATGAAAAAAGCTGCTTTGGCCTATGGCAAGACAGAATATACCCAGGTGAGAAATTCAAGCAGAGATACAGGGGGAAAGAAGGTGGAGTTTGGGAGCAGCCAGTGGTTGCCTTAGCAGCAAACTGCCAGAGCATTACCGGTAAGCCATGGGGCACGTGGCAGTATGTAATGATCAGAAATGGGTTTATTTTTATGTAGAACTAGCCAGTAATAAACCTGAGTCATCATCCAAACAATTATAATTAATATTGTTTCTGAATGATCATTTCATAAGCATCTGTGAGACAAGGCAAGATGAAGAAAAGCTTGCAGGTACGTTGGCTCCCCATAAATAAAAGGAAACTTCCTCCACCAGATTGGCCTATAGGCAAGTCTATAGGGCATTTTCTTGATTAACAATTAGGTCACTGTGGATGGTGCAACTCCAGGGTAGCTGGTACTGGGTGATAGAAGGAAGCAGAATGAGAATCCATGGGAAGAAAGCCAGTAAGCAGCTTTCTTGCATGGCACCAGCTTTGTTTCTTACCTCTGGGTCCCTGCATTGATTCGCACCCTGATACCCTAACTTTGCTTCATGATAATCAATAAGCTATACGATGAAATTAACCTCTCCCTTTCCAATTTGCCTTTGGTAATGGCATTAATCAGAGTACTATAATACACACTAAATTATGTACTAAAAATTATGTAAGCAAAGCATTAGGAATTGGTTAGCCAGTAGCATGTACTTGTGGCAATCACTGGCAAAAAAATGAAAATACTATTTTACATCTAACTCAGCTGAAACTGTTCTCTGAATTTTGGTGTAACCTGGAAAATGAAAACCCACTCATAAGTATAAATAATGTAGCAAATTGGGCCAAAAGTGTTTTTTTTTTAAAAATCTCTGTTATAGCTAAATAATGGTCCCAATCCTTCCTCTAAGAACCTTTTCTTCTAAAATTATTACCATAAAGTCTAGGTCTCTAAAATAAACACAGAAAAGAAGATGAAGGAAAGTAATATATAATAAATACCTCTGAGAAACCAAAGCCATAGCTCAGCGTGTAAAAGTTCTTGCTGTGTAAGTCTGATTAAAGGAGTTCAATCCCTAGAATTTTGTAGTGGGATATATAATAAATTGCATGTATAATCCCAAGAATCTTGGAGTGAGTTGGGAGGAAAAGGAGACTGGAGGATCTACCTGAAACTTGAAAGCAAATATGCAAGCCAGTAGCAGAAAAAACAAGAGACACCCTGGCTCAAAACAAGATGGATATAGAGAAGCAACTTTTGGAAAGGTATGATCTGTTCTTCACACTTACGTGCCTCCACATACATGCACAAAAACACACAAACACACACATACACACACACACACACACATAAACATACTAAATAATAAACTTTAAAAAGAACAGTATCTGAGGTTATAAACAACAATAACAAAAAAAAGTCTTACTCCACATATCTGTACTATTTAGCTTTGTCTCTTAACCTGAAACTTCCCTTAGGTATCCACAGGAATGAGGGATGCATTCTTTAGTTGAACATCAATCAACAAAGTAACACCACCAAGATGCTCTGGGAGCTTTACTCTTGACAGAGGGTCAGTAGAAATAAAAGACTCTCTAGAAAAATAAGATTATCAGCATAGTAGAGATTCCTTGAAGAGGGAAAGAACACTATTCTTTTCCAATTGTACTTATAAGAAGAATGTTTTATTTTGAACTATAAACAAAAATATAGGTTCATGGAAACACATAAACTTTCCAGCTCAAGCTGTCTTCATACCCTCACCAATTTTCTACTTACACATCTTGTTTTCTCAGCCTCTCATTGCAGCACTGGCCCATGGTTGAGCAACATTCCTTTCTTCTGTTCTTTTCGTTATAACCCACTTGTTTTTAGGAGGATCTGGAAAGCAATCAAGAGAAAACAAAATGAATGTTTCCCCTAGAAATGGCACAGAATACTGACAACAGACATTCTGGATTTAACACTCTTAGTTTAGATTTATTAGAATCATAGCAGAAGTAGCGTTGTTACAACTCACTAAACGCTGCATATTTTGGAGGGCTGTGAAGCGTGTATTTATGAGAATGATGAGGCCAAATGCTTACAGGTGTTACGATGGTAACATTACAGCAATTGGAAGCAGTGTTATTGGCAGATCATAAAAAAATGCATAAATGTCTGACTGTTTCCATTTTCCAGCAATGGGAGATGGTGCCACAAGAGAATAGCAGACCTGCTGTGTGTTAGGAGGAGAAAAATAATCTGATTGTTTTGAGGTTCTGGTGATGAAAAATAAACTTTGGAAACAAAAGTATATGAAGGCCAATGAATCTCAACAGAAGAAATACTGTTCATAACTTTAGTTGGCACAGTCTACTGCCCTCTGTAGCCAGATGTGGCCCTTTCCAATTTTCCTACACATTGTATTTCTCAGTCATTCTTTGCCATGCTAGTAGGCATATACCTAAATACTCTTTTCCTTCAGGGCAATGATACCTCTAAATCAGTCCATTCCAACAAGTAATGTAGTTCATTCAGACTTTTAAACTTCTTCATTTTAGTACTCTGTCTCAGTCATGACCAGGTTCTACCTTGGTGAAGACCTACTGCTAAGTAATCTTCACTAGAACTCCTGCTGTGTGTCTACAAGTCCATTTGCTACTTTTGGTCCTGTGGTTTCAGTGACCCTTCTCTGTTAAGTGCAAACACCCAAAGGGGCCATTTTGAACATAAACAGTAGTAGTAAAACTGGCCAAGGACTGATGATATGCTTTATAGGAAATCACAACAAGGCTGGTTTTTAAATAAATGACATGTCAAATGAGAAAAAAATTAAAATATGTAAATTCTTAGCATGAAGGAGTTCAAATTCTTTCTGTGGAAATATCACATTGTGTGGGAGTTTTTTATATGATGGACATTTATTTTTATCAGCTGCTTTAATGTAAAAGAGAGTCAACTTCATGTTGGGATACTGACTGAAATAAAATAAAAATGGTTTTTAGACATATTCTCCAAGATTGGCCTCATTGTTGTAAGAAATGTCATATTTTAATTTATTAGACACTTTCGCTATGCCAAGTACATGATTAAGTTTGTTTTATCCCCAGTGTGAGAAAGATATTGTTGTGTACTACAGCATTAAAATGGTGATTAATCCCAAAGCTGCTGAGAGGCCAATCTGGGAGGGAAACCATGATCCTAATTTCACAATTTTTGTCATAGTTCTGAGTATTGCTGGCTGTCATACTGTGAGGACCATCTCTGTTGAAAAGTAAGGACAAGTGAGTTTCCCATGTACAGAAGAGAAAGAATACCCCAGAGACCTCTGACTAAGGCTTTATCATCATCATGCTCTAGAAAGGGCAATATGCATTTGAAGAATAAACAGTGTTAAAAGAGAAAAGTACACAGCTCGATCCAAATTGCAAACTTCTATGTTATGACTTTAGGGGAATTTATTATTCGCCTTACCAGTTCTTATTTCTCTTTCTTATATTAATATTAAGATCTTAAAATTTCTAGTTATGGTTGCAAGTTAAGAAAAAAAAATCTTCCAATTAGTTCTTCATTCAAGAACTTATGTTAGAGTAATGGAAAAACCGTGGTTCCTATGTGCTATTGAACACAAAGGTGGCACGCCAATGTGGGGCTGACTACATACACGTAGAACCTGAGAAAGCTTGGAAAGAAATTCTACACACTCAAAAACGAAGTTTAGCCACATTCCACTCCACCTCCCCGCCCTGGAATGGGCTTTGCTTTGCTGGGGACATGTTGCCGTACCTTTAAGAGAGGTCTTATTTATTCAGCAGTAGCAGAAAAAAACCCTGCGGTTTTGAAATAGCTTCCTGGGTTGTGCTGACAGCATGAACACTGACTCTTTCTGGAGGTCCGGCTATGGAGCATTTAAATGGGGTTGTGGGTAATGTGCTGCAAGATACCTGGTGGTAGCATGGGCCAACTGGTTATCAGAGTTGAGGTGGTGAGGACGGCTCCCACCCTGCAGTCTCAGAGACAGTGAACGGACTTCTACCATAATGGACTGGGTGGAGCCAAAAGGCAAAGCAGCTGTAGTCCTAGCTAAGTTGTTTTAACATTTTAAGAAGCAGTCCTCATCAGAAAAGGATTACGGATGTACAATAGGACAGATTCAGACAAACCTCTAAATGGTTTACAGTGTGTTTAAAAATATATGTAGGCTTTGGAGAAAGAAAAAAAAAAGGATGAAGTCATTAAAATAAAAAACAAAGAAAGAGAGTAATTGGGTATGGTGGCACACACCTTTTGTTCCAACATTTGGGAGACAGAGGCCTACAGAGTGAGTTCCAGGACAGCCAAAGATACACAGAGAAACTCTGTCTCAAAAAGTCAAAAATTAAAAATAAAAATAAAAGATATAGAGTTTAAAATAAAGTCACCTAAATATGAAAAGTACACAGAGAGTCTGGTATTGTATGTTATTTTGTTATCTTAAATTGTTTGATGGCCGAGGAAGAAGCAAGAGCTGCTTAAAGACATTTGATTATAAATCCTGCTGGATTAATCCAACATATATATTTTGAAAGTGCCTTGACTTAAATATTTAAGTCAAAAATATGTTACTTTGAAGAAGAGGTTTTGCTTGTGTTTCCACAGAAATGAGAGGCTGTGAATTCATTTTGGATTAAAAAAATTCAGGAAGATGCCCCCCGAGAAATCTCCAATAAGATTGGATCGCCCAGATGTCTGAATTCTACATCCAGAACAGTTTCAAGACTGCTTGCTGAGATGATTAAGCCTCACAGAATACTCCAGTCAGGACTTTATCATAATTCAAATTTTTCCTTAGGTCCTCATAAGATTATCAGCACCCCCAATCAGCAGAAAGTATCCTGGAAAACTATACCCATATGTCCAAAATATGGACTATGGATATTTTTCTTTGTTTAGAGTGTTGGTTACAAATTGTAATGGATAATGGTCAGGAAAAAAGCTAAACAAGGGCGATTAGATTCAGAATTCTTATTTTGAAAACAAAAGTGGGAGAGTGTTATGGGACAATGGTGTACCCTATAAATATTTTTCAGTTGTATTATTTTTAATAAAACACAGATTGGCCATGAAGTGGAAGTGGTGCAACCAGGCAGGAAATAGAGGTGGGGCAATGAGAACAGGAGAATTCTTGGAAGAGGAAAGAGTTAGTCTGCAGTCATCACCCAGACAGAGAGGAAGCAAGATGAGAACGCCTAGCCCATGAAAGGTACCAAGCAAAGTGGCAAACACAGACAAGAATAATGGGTTAATGTCAGATGTAAGAATTAGTTAATAAGAATCCTGAGCTAATAGGCCAATCAATTTATAGTTAATGTAGACTTCTGTGTGTTTGGGACTGAACAGCTGTGGGTCCAGGCAGGAAAGAAACCTCTGTCAATATACAGGAAGACATAGGTAGATTTTGATTTGGCTGTCAGAAGTTTATGGATTTTGAGGGTAATGTCAGCCTAAGATAAACAGAAATAAAGCAGCATGAGGTGAGGTCTGTAGTTCAGTGCACAGTCCTTGCATGACCCCCATGAAGCTTTGAGTGTAAAGTCAGTAACATGTCAATGAACCGCGAAATATTAATTGGAAATATGGCTCAGCACCTGATTTCTTTTAGAGGACCCAATTTCTGTTCCCAACTCATTCCAGCTACAGGGTATTTAACATCCTCCTGTGACTTACATGCTAATTCCATACAAAGTGCATACACAAAATAAATATTTTCAAAAGTAAAGACTAACTAATAAAACTTTTGTGTTATTTACATCTTTGATTAACTCTTACCTAAAATGATCATCTGTTTGTGTGAGACTGATTATTCACCGAATTGTCTGAAATTTGAATTAATTTGACTTGGAAGCTAAACTTGTAATAACCATTTGATAAAACAACATGCCACTGTACTGTTTCAGAAATATAAGGGGGTACTGGATTTCAGTACAAAAGTATGAAAAATACAGGAGGGAAAGCATATAAAGAGAAAAGTTGTTTTGAAAAGCAGATGTTCTTGAAAAGCATAAGTTCTTGAATTCTATCAGTCATTTCATGAACATTCTTATTCATCAATTTTAGCTGTTAATATACAATATTATAAGAATGGGATCTTTTATTATGGACAAGGTTCTAAAAAGTTAGAAAGATTGCCAATAGTCCAACAGCTAAAACAAGTGATTGAGGCATGAGTAAAATTAAGGTCATTCAGGGTAAGAATGTTATTTGCTGTAATCATTAATTTTAATTAGAAATTAATATAAACTAGATTAATTTGAAAAGAAGATCTCAATGGGAATTTATCTAAATTAGGTTGGACAAAAGGCTTTTCTGTGGGAGATTATCTTGCTTACTTTAATTGAGTTAGAAAGACCTGGACACTGTGGGTGGCACCATTCTCCAGGCAGGAGAATCTGAACTGAATGTAAGTGTAGGATGCAAACCAAGCACATTATTGCTCTTTGCAATTGGCTGGACCATAATGTGGTTAGCTGCTTAGAAATACATGTTGCCGACCCCTCCCCAACGCTGCCCTGCTGTATGCTAGGACCAGTGCTCAACTACAGTCTTAAGCTCCTAAACTAAGGCGACCCACCCAGAGCTGTGAGTGCCTGCCTACCGGGCAGGCCTCAGGGTCCCCTGTAAGGGAGCCGGGCACCTTCAGCTCCTGCGCCAGGCTTCCTGCGCGCTCCTGGATACCCCCCCCCCCACTTGCTCCATTCATCCTGTTGGCCCTGGATCATTGGGCTACCGGCGGCCCTGTTTAGTTGCTGAGGAATCCCATCAGGACGGTTGCAGAGGAATCCCATCTGGACGGGAACGGTTCCTGCTTCTACACTGAAGAAATATACCCTGAGAGTCAATCACAGCAAAGACTGGACCAAGAGACCAGGCCTCTCCTGGCTCCATTTGAAGGAAGAGATGGGAAGGTGCCAATACAAGAATTCCTCCAACAATCTGAAAGGCAACATGACACCACCAGAAACCAGGGATCCCGAAATAAGAAGAATTGTACACCCTACTCCTGAAGAAATAGAAGAAATCGACTCAAAAGTGAACTATATGAAAATAATAGAGGACCTTAAACAGGAGGTGAAAAACTGCCATAAACAATTAGAGATTACAAACAAAAAGGTAGAGGAAATGAATAAATCGCTCAAAGACACGCAAGAAAACCAAGAGAAACAAGAAAAAGCAATCAAACAGGTTAGGGAAGCGGTTCAAGACATGAAGAATGAAATGGAAGCAATGAAGAAAGCACAAACCGAGGGAAGAATGGAGATGGAAAATCTGGGTAAACGAACAGGAATGACAGAAACAAGTACTAACAACAGATTACAAGAGATAGAAGAGAGACTATCAGACACTGAAGATACCATAGAGAAAATAAACACACTGATCAAAGAAAACAGCAAAACCAACAAATTCTCATCACAAAACATTCAGGAAATTTGGGACACAATAAAAAGACCAAACCTAAGAATAATTGGAGTAGAAGAAGGAGAAGAAGTGCAGCTCAACGGTACAGAAAATATACTTAATAAAATTATAGAAGAAAACTTTCCCAACCTGAAGAAAGAGGTACCTATGAAGGTTCAAGAAGCATACAGAACACCAAATAGGCTGGAACAAAAAAAAATCCCCTCGCCATATAATAATCAAAACACAAAATATACAGAAAAAAGAAAGAATATTAAGAGCTGCAAAAGAAAAAGGCCAAGTTACTTATAAAGGTAAACCTATCAGACATACACCTGACTTCTCTATGGAAACCATGAAAGCCAGAAGGTCCTGGATAGATGTACTGCAAAAACTAAGAGATCATGGATGCAAGCCCAGACTACTATATCCAGCCAAGCTTTCGTTCACTATAAATGGAGAAAACAAAATTTTCCAGGATAAAAACAAATTCAAACAATACGTAGCCACAAATCCAGCCTTACAGAAAATTATAGAAGGAAAATCACTAACCAAGGAGTCCAACAATGCCCACAATAACTCAGTCATCTAGAGACCTTTCACCAGCGCAACTCAAAGAAGGGAAACACAAAAAACCTACTACTAAAAAAGTGACCGGAGTTAACAACCACTGGTCATTAATATCACTTAATGTCAATGGGCTCAACTCACCTATAAAAAGGCACAGGCTAAGGGATTGGATACGAAAACAGGATCCAACGTTCTGCTGTCTACAAGAAACACACCTCAACCACAAAGGCAGGCACCTACTCAGAGTAAAGGGCTGGGAAAAGGCTTATCAAGCAAATGGACCTAAGAAACAAGCAGGTATGGCCATACTAATTTCTAACAAAGTTGACTTCAAACTTAAATCAATCAGAAGAGATGGAGAGGGACATTTTATACTCATAACAGGAACAATTCATCAGGATGCAGTCTCAATCCTGAATATCTATGCCCCGAATATAAAAGCGCCCACGTATGTAAAAGAAACATTACTAAAACTCAAGGCAGCCATCAAACCACACACACTAATAGTAGGAGACTTCAACACTCCTCTCTCACCAATGGACAGGTCAATCAAACAGAAACCTAACAGAGAAATTAGAGAATTAATGGAGGTAATGAAGCAAATGGACTTAACAGACATCTATAGATTATTCCACCCGAAGAGGAAAGAATATACCTTCTTCTCTGCAGCTCATGGAACCTTCTCGAAAATTGACCACATACTCGGTAACAAAGCTAACTTACACAGTTACAAAAAAATATTAGTAACCACCTGTGTCTTATCAGATCACCATGGATCAAAGTTAGAATTCAACAACAATGCTACCCCCAGAAAGCCTACAAACTCATGGAAACTGAACAGTCAACTTCTGAACCATACCTGGATTAAGGAAGAAATAAAGAAAGAAATTAAAGTCTTCCTTGAATTCAATGAAAATAAAGAAACAACATACTCGAACTTATGGGACACTATGAAAGCAGTGCTAAGAGGAAAGTTCATCGCACTAAGTGCCCACTTAAAGAAAACAGAGAAAGCACATATTGAAGACTTAACAGCCCACCTGAAAGCTCTAGAAAAAAAAGAAGCAGACTCACCTAGGAGGAGTAGAAGATTGGAAATAATCAAACTGAGGGCTGAAATCAACAAAATAGAAACACAGAAAACAATCCAAAGAATCAATGAAACAAAAAGCTGGTTCCTGGAGAAAATCAACAAGATTGATAAACCCCTATCCAAACTAATCAAACGGCAGAGAGAGAACACGCAAATTAGTAAGATAAGAAATGAAAAGGGGGACATAACCACAGACACAGAGGAAATTCAGAGAATCATCAGATCATATTACAAAAGCCTGTATAACACAAAACTGGAAAATGTAAAAGAAATGGACACTTTTTTAGATAAATACCATATACCAAAGTTACACCAGGACCAGGTGAACAATCTAAACAGACCTGTTGGTCGCGAAGAATTAGAAGAGGTTATCAAAAACCTCCCTACCAAATAAAGCCCAGGACCAGATGGTTTCAATGCGGAATTCTACCAGAACTTCCAAGAAGAGCTAATACCCATACTCCTTAATGTATTCCACAATATAGAAACACAAGGGTCATTACCTAATTCCTTTTATGAAGCTACAGTTACTCTGATACCAAAACCACACAAAGACTCAACCAGGAAAGAGAATTACAGGCCAATCTCACTCATGAACATCGACGCAAAAATCCTCAACAAAATACTGGCAAACCGAATCCAAGAACACATGAGGAAAATTATCCATTATGATCAAGTAGGCTTCATTCCTGAGATGCAGGGCTGGTTCAACATACGAAAATCTATCAATGTAATCCAGCATATAAATAAACTGAAAGAAAATAACCATATGATCATCTCATTAGATGCTGAAAAAGCATTCGAGAAAATTCAACATCCATTTATGTTAAAAGTCTTGGAGAGATTAGGGATACAAGGGTCATACCTATATATTATAAAAGCTATATACAGCAAGCCGACAGCTAACATCAAATTAAACGGAGAGAAACTCAAAGCCATCCCGCTTAACTCAGGAACACGACAAGGATCTCCACTCTCTCCATACCTCTTCAATATAGTACTTGAAGTTCTAGCAATAGCAATAAGACAACATAATGGGATCATGGGGATTCGAATTGGAAAGGAAGAAGTTAAACTTTCGTTATTTGCAGATGATATGATAGTGTACATAAGCGACCCCCAATACTCCACCAAAGAACTTTTACAGCTGATAAACACCTTTAGTAATGTGGCAGGATACAAGATCAACTCCAAAAAATCAGTCGCCCTCTTATACACAAAGGATAGGGAAGCAGAGAGGGAAATCAGAGAAGCTTCACCATTCACGATAGCCACAAACAGCATTAAATATCTTGGGGTAAATCTAACCAAGGAAGTGAAAGATCTATTTGACAAGAACTTTAAGGCATTGAAGAAAGAAATTGAAGAGGATACCAAAAAATGGATGGATCTACCTTGCTCTTGGATTGGGAGGATCAACATAGTAAAAATGGCAATTCTACCTAAGGCAATTTATAGATTCAATGCAATCCCCATCAAGATCCCATCAAAATTCTTCACAGATCTGGAGAGGACAATAATCAACTTTATATGGAAAAACAAAAAACCCAGGATAGCCAAAACAATCCTATACAATAAAGGATCTTCTGGAGGCATTACCATCCCTGACTTCAAACTATATTACAGAGCTACAGTAATGAAAACAGTGTGGTACTGGCATAAAAACAGAGAAGTCGACCAATGGAATCGTATAGAAGACCCAGATTTTAACCCACAAACCTATGAACACCTCATTTTTGATAAAGGAGCTAAAAGTAAACAATGGAAGAAAGAAAGCATCTTCAACAAATGGTGCTGGCACAACTGGATGTCAACCTGTAGAAGAATGAAAATAGACAAACATCTTTCACCGTGCACAAAACTCAAGTCCAAATGGAATAAAGACCTCAATATCAGCCCGAACACACTGAAAAGGATAGAAGAGAAAGTGGGAAATACCCTACAAAAGATGGGCACAGGAGATCGCTTCCTATGTATAACCCCAGCAGCACAGACATTAAGAGCAACATTGAATAAATGGGACCTACTAAAACTGAGAAGCTTCTGCAAAGCAAAGGACACTGTCACTAAGACACAAAGGCAACCTACTGACTGGGAGAAGATCTTCACCAACCCCTCAACAGACAAAGGTCTGATCTCCAAAATATATAGAGAACTCAAGAAACTAGACTTTAAAATGCTAATTAACCCAATTAAAAAATGGGGCACTGATCTGAACAGAGAATTCTCAACAGAAGAAGTTCAAATGGCCAAAAGACACTTAATGTCATGCTCAACTTCCTTAGCAATCAGGGAAATGCAAATCAAAACAACTTTGAGATATCATCTTACACCTGTGAGAATGGCTAAAGCCAAAAACACCAACGATAACCTTTGCTGGAGAGGTTGTGGAGGAAGGGGTACCCTCATCCATTGCTGGTGGGACTGCAATCTTGTGCAACCACTATGGAAGTCAGTGTTTCGGTTTCTTAGGAAATTCGGGATCAACCTACCCCTGGACCCAGCAATACCACTCTTGGGAATATACCCAAGAGATGCCCTATCATATGACAAAAGCATTTGTTCAGCTATGTTCATAGCAGTATTATTTGTAATAGCCAGAACCTGGAAACAACCTAGATGCCCTTCAATGGAAGAATGGATGAAGAAAGTATGGAATATATACACGCTAGAGTACTATGCTGCGGTAAAAAACAATGACTTCTCGAATTTTGCATGCAAATGGATGGAAATCGAAAACACTATCCTGAGTGAGGTATCCCAGACCCAAAAAGATGAACATGGGATGTACTCACTCATAATTGGTTTCTAACCATAAATAAGGGTCACGGAGTCTACAATAGGTGAATCTAAAGAAGCTAAGTAAGAAGGTGAACCCAAGGAAAAACATATAGTTATCCTCTTGGCTAAGGGAAGTAGACAAAATTGCCGGGGAGAAAATTGGGATCTTGGGGTGGGGTGGGTTGGGGGTAAGGGGAGATGGGGAGAGAAAAGTTAGAAGGGAAGGAGGTCGGGCCTTGGGAAAGCAGGAGGATTGGGATAAAGGAAGGTTGCACAGGGGAGCACGGAACCACAATTCTTAGTTAAGGGAGCCACTTTAGGGTTGGCAAGAGACCTGACCCTAGAGGGGCTCCCAGGTGCCCAAGCTGAGGTCCCCAGTTAGTTCCTTGTGCAGTTGAGAATAGGGAACCTGAAATGACCCTATCCTTGAGCAATACTGACGAATATCTTGCATAGCATCATAGAACCTTCATCTGGTGATGGATGGAGATAGAGACAGAGACCCACACTGGAGCACCGGACTGAGCTCCCAAAGTCCCAATGAGGAGCAGAAGGAGGGAGAACATGAGCAAAGAAGTCGGGACCACGAGGGATGCACCCACCCACTGAGACAGTGGAGCTGATCTATTGAGAGCTCACCAAGACCAGCTGGACTGTGACTGAAAAAGCATGGGATAAAACCCGAGCACTCGGGAGGCAGAGGCAGGCGGATCTCTGTGAGTTCGAGACCAGCCTGGTCTACAAGAGGTAGTGCCAGGCCAGGCTCCAAAGCCACAGAGAAACCCTGTCTCGAAAAACCAAAAAAAAAAAAAAAAAAAAAAACTGGACTCTCTGAACATGGCGAACAATGAGGGCTGATGAGACGCAAAGGACAATGGCACGGGGGTTTGATCCTACGTAATGTGATGGCTTTGTGGGAGCCCAGCCAGTTTGGATGTTCACCTTCCTAGATATGGACGGAGGTGGGAGGTCCTAGGTCTTACCACAGGGCAGAAAACCCTGACTGCTCTTTGGACTGGAGAGGGAGGGGGAAAGGAGTGGGGGGAGGGGGAGAAGGGTGGGAGGAGGGGGCGTAGGGGGGGAGGAGGGGGAGGGAAATGGGAGGCTGGGAGGAGGTGGAAACTTGTTTTTTTTTCTCCTTTTCTCAATAAAAAAAAGTTAAATACTACATAATATACAATCAAAAAAAAAAAAAAGAAATACATGTTGCCATCATTTCCCTACAATTATTGATGGCAATCTGGAATTGTGAGTCAAATAAAGAAAGCCTTTCTACCTCAATTTGTTTTTGTCTGATTAAAACCCTGACCTTTCACAACAAAAGAAAATGAAACTAAGACATATATTTGGATAAATGATGAAAATCCTCAATAGGGATCATGAACATCTAGACTGGTGAAAATTATAAGGTGCACAGGCATAATAATTTTGGAGTAACTCCAACCATTAAGTCTTCTACTTCTAAATACCATAAATTTTCATCCCAATCAACAAGTTAGTTTGAATTTCATTGATGTTTTCCTTGCTGGACTGTGTGGCTTTGTTACTGAAATGTAATTCCACGCCATTTGGGCATTGTTTGATTCCCAACATCATTTAAAAAAAAATAGCCAACTGTCTCTATCATCACTTCTGTTATCCCTACCTTTTTGGTGTGATTTAAAAGATAATTGACAGTAAGTGAATAAAAACAAACATTTTTCATTGAGAAACAAGTATCTGTGTGCTGTCATCATTGAAATTCATGGCATTTAAGTTTTACAGTAATTACTGTTCCAAATTTCTAGCAAGAGGTTAAGTAAAAATTCTCAAACATCTAGTATACTATCATGTTATTAAAACATGGTTGGTAAGGCCTAGTTGGTACATATCTCTTCTTAGGTTTGCTGCCATTTTGGAAAGGAGTAAAATCATTATTTACAGAGCACAAATACAGCTATCTCTAATACCTAGAATAAAGTGTAAGTAAGAGAGATGGAGTATGGATTTCTAATCATAGAGAAGCCAGATGAAAAGAAGAGTCAAATAGGTGTGGACACTTGACTCAATTTTTTGTTACCAAAGCTGCTGAATTTTCAGAAAGAATCCATAAAGCTATTGTTTTCAGTTCGTATTCTGTGCCCCTGCCCGAGCCATTATCTTTGAGTCTCTGCCTTCATTCATAAAATCGTGTATAACCTAGTATATTTGTCATTTTACATATTATTTACCAGCTTTGGAATCATTACTTATAAAAAGCCTAAGACGCAGATACAACTTTGAGGCCCCAGAATCCTAGGCTTCTTTGGTGATAACACAGAAACCCATAAGCAGAGTAGTGTGTAAACTGCAGCATGTAAATGAAGGGACCACAAATTGACATGTGGTGATTGGCATCCCACTTCAAAGCAGATCGTTGGTGCTGAATAACCACATCAAAGAAGCTTTGTAACAGGACCAAACAAACACTTTAAAATATAGATTGCTGATGTCATCTGCTGTGGGCTGTGTTACCTATTACCAGCCACTGTTTTATGTGCCAAGCAAGATTACCCTATTGATCATGGGAACAGAAGCTATTTCATGAAATTTTCTTGGCCCTGATCACTATCAAATAATTACAGGAAATTACTTCTCATTGGTGTTTGAAAGGCGTTTTGGAGTCTGTATGCCCATTTAAACTCATTCTTTGTGTCAGTGGATTTGTTTGAGGTAATGGATGTGTTTTAATTACATTTGGATTGCTTCTCTTTGTATATAAGGTACACATTCTTACCCTGGAAGGAAGGCAATCTGCGGTTCTTAATAACTGAATCCTTAGCTCCGAATGTGCTATCACTGCATATTTTACTGAAATGGTGTGGAACCTGTGTGCTTGACACTTGAAATATTGAATATTCTGAGTAGAAAGTAAATATATTTCTTGATTGCTATGTCCAGATGCAGAGTCTAGCTGACACAAAGATTTGGTAAATAAGAGTGATGGGCTGATCCTTCCTTTGTGAGATCATGAGGCTGGTATGGTGCCAATGCCCTACCATGCTCAGCAGAACCCAGAAGGAGTAATGACCGGATCAGAAAACATCTAGAGAAAATAAGCTCGGTAACAAAACTTTGAATTCAAAGTCTACTGCAAATCTACAAAAACCATAGGCTAAAAGACATGAAGGCTCCTATGGATTAACAGAGAACGTGATCTTGCTATGAGACACTTAGCTTGTGCAAATCATGGAGACGATGTCTTGAGTCATCAGTACAGTCTTTCCAGGAAGAGAGTAGAAACTAATTCTGAAAATCCGGAGAACCCCATTCTACTGATGGATGAGAAAAGAGATTTCTTTCTATTTCTCAGAAAGTGAGTTCATAATAGAAACACTTCTATACAATGTCTATGAAGGAAACATGCAGATGATTCTTAAGCAGATGATATCTATCTATTAGTTACAAAGAAAAAGAAAGGAATGTGTGTATTTTCATAAACAAAGATAGTATCTGAAGCATAGTCTATAAGTCTTTGCATTTCCAACAGTAATCCTATCTTTCGCCTCACTTGATTCTCTTTAGGAAGGTAATGGCCTGGATGAGGTTGAATATTTGCTCCAGTAGAGGAGCTAGATTTGGGGGAGGAGACGGTTTTGAAATGGTAAAGATGTATTACATTTGTTTATGCTGTGGGGCATTTGTTTAATGATACAAAGATGTGTTGCATTCTTTTATGCTGCATTTGTTTAACACGATGAAGCTGTGTTACTTTGGCTGTCTAAAACACCTGACTGGTCTAATAAAGAGCTGAATAACAAATAGCAAGGCAGGAGAAAGTATAGGCAGGGCTAGCAGGCAAAGAAAATAAAATGGAAGAGAAATCTGGGAGGAAAGGATCAAGGAGTAAGAAAAGAAGGAGCCAGCCACCCAGTCACACAGTCAGACATGGAATCAGAGGAAAGAAAGATATTCAGAAATAGAGAAAGGTAAAAGCCCAGAGGCAAAAGGTAGATGGAATAATTTAAGCTTAAAAAGGCTGGCTAGAAACAAGCCAAGCTAAGGTTAGGCATTCATAAGAAGCAATAAGCCTCCATGTGGTTTATTTGGGAGCTGGGTGGCAGCCTCCTCCCCAAAAGCAAATCAAAAAGCCAAAAGAATAAAAAAGAAAAAAAAAACCATTCAGTTACCAGGGAGGCTTGATAAAGGGCCAGTAAAATTGCTGGATATTCCAATTATAAGAACAAGACCAACAGGAAATTTGTCCCGTGTTGCAATGCCACATTCTAAAATCCACATGTCAGAGCAGTAAGGTTGCTAAATATTTCGTTTTGGCATGATTGATTGCAGATTTTAGGGCTGATGCAGTCTGGGTGGGACAATACAAAGATGTTTCCCATAAGAACAAAGTGAAACAGATTTATGCAGGTCCACGTAGAATCAGAATATAATTAGGATGGAATTCATGGTTAGTATCTGATCTACTTTTTGCCTCCCAATCAACTTAGCCTGCTAAGACCAGAAAAAAATAATTTATATCTGCACAGTTGAACAGGTGATAATGTCTTTGATCATCAGTTTTCCTAAAAAGTAAAGAAAGAAAAAATTTTCTAATGCCAACACTAGACTCTACAGTCTCTTGAAAACCTTTCTTTAAGAGTAGCTCATAATTTTCTATATGGTAAATTACTATGATCATCCATTTAAACATTTTCTACTTCCTTTGCAGGTTCTTCTTTGATCCACAAGATATTAAAAAAAAACTACTTTGTTTTCAAATACGAAAACTTTTATAGATCCTTGACTATTATAGATTTATAATGTTTCCCTTGCTTTCAGAGATGTTGTTCTATAAAATTTCAAACATTTGCGTTTTGCAGTTTATGTAAAATATATATTCTATATAAGCCTGAAAAAACTTAACTGTTAGGTAGTATATACTCAAAGACAAAGCAGTTGAATAATGTCAGATGTATTTTAATGTTCTTCACGAATCTTCTATATTCTTTACAGCTCTTCTTTCCTCTATTTTTTTCAATAATTACCAAACACATTCAAATCTCTTAGCTACTGTATTTGAAGTTTATGTTTGCTCCCCTGTAATTATTTCAATTTCTGTTTCGTATATTTTGAAACATTTTTCAAGTTTAAAGTCAGTAAACTTTTTTATGTCGATTTTTTTTCACAATTTCTGTTATAGTAAGAAAGTAAAATGTGTCCCTAACAGGGCGGCATTGAAGGCTTATGGCCCTAATTTGGAAAGTGATGGTAACTCTTGGAGGTGGAGCCTGATTGACAGACGTCAGTCACTGAGGCTTGCTCTGGGAAGATGTACCTCTGAAATGATTTTTCTCTACATTCTGGCTGTTCTGAGTTGAGAAGTCTCTGACATGTGCCCTCCAATCTATACTATTCCTTTTTGTCTCAGGCCCAAAGCAAAAAATTCAACTCACCGGTTTCAAAATCTCAGGAAGCACATGCTGATATGAAATCTTCCTCTTTTTAAACTCTTTCAGGTATTTACATTATTTTCACATTCACCCCTATGTTTACCATTTTACTGCTTCTTTTCTTTTTTTTATTTTATTTTTTTAATTTATTTATTTATTAAAGATTTCTGTCTCTTCCGCGCCACCGCCTCCCATTTCCCTCCCCCTCCCTCAATTAAGTCCCCCCCCCCCTCAGCCCGAAAAGCAATCAGGGTTCCCTGTCCTGTGGGAAGTCCAAGGAACCCCCACCTCCATCCAGGTCTAGTAAGTTGAGCATCCAAACTGCCTAGGCTCCCACAAAGCCAGTGCGTGCAGTAGGATCAGAAACCCATTGCCATTGTTCTTGAGTTCTCAGTAGTCCTCATTGTCCGCTATGTTCAGAGAGTCCGGTTTTATCCCAGGCTTTTCCAGACCCAGGCCAGCTGGTCTTGGTGAGTTCCCAGTAGAACATCCCCATTGTCTCATAGAAAACACTATCCTGAGTGAGGTAAGCCAGACCCAAAAAGAGGAACATGGGATGTACTCACTCATATTTGGTTTCTAGCCATAAACCAAGGACATTGAGCCTATAATTAGTGATCCTAGAGAAGCTAAATAAGGAGAACCCAAAGAAAAACATATAGGCATCCTCCTGAATATTAACCTTCAGCAAGCGATGAAAGGAGACAGAGACAGAGACCCACATTGGAGCACAGGACTGAAATCTCAAGGTCCAAATCAGGAGCAGAAGGAGAGAGATCACGAGCAAGGAACTCAGGACCGCAAGGGGTGAACTTACTGCTTCTTTTCTAAGTTTGCAGTTTGTATATAGGAATATTTAAGCTTTGGCCAGCTAGACTATCTTATAATATAAACCTGCTGGAGAGAGGTTATTTTACTTTCCAGCTTTTTGAAATTTATTTTACCTCATTTTGAATAATATATTTTTCAAAAAGAGAATTCTAGACTTACTCTAATGTGTTAGAGAAAAGACTGTTTTGTCTTTTTTCTTTGGCTAATGTTTCTAATAAGAGTTTTAATTACTTTATATAAAACTTGAGTTTATCTAATTGGTTTAGGGATACCAGTAGATTTAGTATGCCATGTGAAGTACCTCATATCACTTTCTTTGCCCAGTTTGTACTGTAGTTTAGTATAAGTTTCTTGAATGGATGTTAACATATTCCATGGATGAGGCCACAGAGGTTTCTCTGTCCTAACTTTCTATTTCTGCTAAAGTTAGAATATTTGACATAATTACTTATTTACATACTTATTGTCAGTCTCATTCCTTCATTCTTCTCTGTTTGGAAGGCAGAGAGTATTCATGTTGGTGTCTGCTTAATTTTATCCTACAATTAAATCTTTTGTTGTGTACTTCTACATTGAGTAATTTATGCATTTATGTATCTTCAGTTTCAAAGCCCTTGACTTCCTTAGTATTTCCTGTCTGACTTGATTTTCTACTGATTTTTGTTTTGTTTTGTTTTGTTTTTCGAGACAGGGTTTCTCTGTGGTTTTGGAGCCTGTCCTGGAACTAGCTCTTGTAGACCAGGCTGGTCTCGAACTCACAGAGATCCGCCTTGATTTTTCATTTTATACTTTAAGTTGTATACTTGATTATTTTTAAAATGTATTTTCTATCATTCTAGGACACCTTATATGTTATCATGATGATATTTACCTTCAGGCTTTGGTATTTTTTATATTTAAAACATAATCTGTTTTAAAGGTGTTATCTCTTTTTTCAGGTATTTGTTATCTCAATTAGTGTCAAATGACTCTTTTTTATCTCAAATACGAAGTGGAAGAAATGTGACTGTTTTATATTATTTCAAATTTCTTTGAAGTATTTTTTAATTTCATATTATGCAAGTCACATGTCAAATATTCTGGGATTTTCCATCCTTTTGCTAATTAATGGTGTCTGAGTTCCCTTTCAGCAGGTTGATGACAGGACTGAATTGAAACTCCAAATGTTTCTATGTGGTGAATAGCTGCCAAAACTACTTTGTGGTTCTTTTAGGCTTTCTCAAGATGATGATGATGATCTGCTTTGCGGAGTTCTTCCATACTTTCAAAGTCAGTTGTCAACCATATACCTATTCTGTTTTATATGTGACTTTTGGACCTTCCCTTCAGTTATGGTTTCATCTTCCCTATGTCTTGTCTCTCATTTGGCAACTGCTTTCATAGCAGTACCCCCACCACCTGACTCCTCAGTGGTATTGAGTATCACACATGAATTTCTGGAGCTTCCAAGAGCAATTCTGTTTGACAAGATCATATCTTTGAAATGGCTTTAGAGTCAAGTTCATTCTATCCACGTTACCATCTTCCACATGGGGTATCATATTATGGCATTTTCCTTCTTTTGTCTTCTCAAATTAGAAGCTACATGCACAGAAGAAATCTCCATATGGTCATCTCATTTCAAGTAGCATATTTCTCATGAATAAATTTATTTTATATTACTTATTATCATTTTTGAAATTATATTGTTTACTGACATACTTATTGTTGTTGTATTGCTACTAACTGATATACTCTATGAAAGTGTGTACACTATCTCTCCATTTTTATGCCCCTTGTGTTGACACTAACATGGTAAAGAGTTGAATTAGTGAATGTCAGACTGAATGTGTAAATCATAGAAAAATTGTGTAAATATTAAGAATTTCTCATCAGAAATCATCCACAAGTATGTGACTCATCGTTCCTGTGCTGTGTTTAGTTTTAAGTATGAGTACTTAATCACAATATTACCACCCTCAGTTATTACTGGGATGTATGGCCTCACATCAATCTGACTTATGTGGCCATCCATCTTCATCCCTGTGACAATAATGTCTGTCTCTTGGTCGCAGTTTTTCTGCTCTTGCAAGAAGTCTCCCTCAGAGTAACTGACTTGTCAGCCCTGTTTCTGCCTAGCTTGCTTTTACATGAGTGATAATCTAGCAAGTAGTTCTCTGCAATATTGTAGCCTAGAAGGCTCCTGCTGAAGGAAGAAAATTCAGGGGAAGCAGAACATGTAGAGATTAGATATCTGTACCACATGGACAGGATCTTTAAAAGTAAATACGACAAAAACATTGATTGCATAACACCAAATTTTACATTCAAAATCTTCATGCGGTGTACATTTTCTTGTTTGGGTCCACTTCAGAATGTAAAATTACAACTTGAGTAAGCCTTTTTTTTTCCTCTCACCTATTTGTATATTTTTGTGATTCTACCCAAGAGACCAGTTGGTGTAAACTCTCCATCTGCCATTGTTTTCCCAGATTTTAACACCATTCACCTTGGATCCCTTCTGATTGTATTGATGCCAAAGTGAA
Organism: Microtus oregoni; assembly: GCF_018167655.1. Taxonomy (NCBI): domain Eukaryota; kingdom Metazoa; phylum Chordata; class Mammalia; order Rodentia; family Cricetidae; genus Microtus; species Microtus oregoni. Next base: position 6,620,938 of record NW_024543070.1, read on the forward strand.
GATTATTTATAAGCCTAGAGGTTATGCAGACTCTTTTGTAGTGGATGTGTATTGCTGCCTATTAGGAGGGATACTTTGCCTGAATTCATCGTAAATGCTGAGATTTCTTATAGCAAATAGACCATAGATAATTATTTGACAGGAGATAGCCTGAGAAAATTATTTATGGCATCTATCTATTGAAAGCTAACTCATAATGCATGTCAATGAAATAGACAGACTAGAAAGGCATGAAGTATTGAGAGATACACTTAACATCTAGTGTTTACTGTTTAGAAGCAGGGAAAATAATGGGAATGTAAGCCGTATTTTCATAATCTATCAGTATTATCAATAACCGAAAACATTGAAATGCCTTACTCTACTTGTAAATCCATTGTTTCATTGTGGATATGAGGGCAATATATGTGGGAGAACAAATAGAGGGAAACAATACTTGATTATATGGGTGTGGACATATAGGTTAATAACAGATAGATCTTGGACTTTTTGCATTTTAAAAATAGCACATTCAGTATGCTTAGGTGTTACATACAAGATTGAGATTAGTTGTTTAGTAAGAATAAATGTAGAAATCACTAAATAACATTGAAGCTAAATTGTCCTGTTTGGCATTTTGAGTCTGGGACATGTTAGTTATTTAACTCTACATATGACCTTTACTTAACAAAACATTATGGTATTCACAAATAATGGCACTCTTATTACTGTTTTTCTAAGCATTTATATAATAAGGTTATGAGAATGAGGTAATTTCATATGTCTAATGTGTTTACAACAGTAAAAGACACTCAGAGTTTTCACTACTATTTACGACGACGATGACGACTACTATCTATCTATCTATCTATCTATCTATCTATCTATCTATCTATAATTTCATATGTCTAATGTGTTTACAACAGTAAAAGACACTCGGAGCTTTCACTACTATTTATGACTACTACTATCTATCTATCTATCTATCTATCATCTATCTATCTATCTATCTATCTATCATCAACTATCACTACTTCAATGGCAGCATAGCAGCTGGGGAATTCCATGGGAGAATTGGATTCTCCATCACTCTTTATTTAGGATGGCAGAGAAGCCGAAGTATAAAGCCATTCGACCACTTACATGTATGTGTTCATACATCTAAGAGACAGCAGGACCGGAACCTGACATAAGAGCAGTCTGTCATGGAAGTGCTCTTTAGTACTCCTCTGTTATGACAACAAGGGTGCAGATGGGTGAAGCCAATTAATCCTGCAAGGCTTTGACAGCTTTGCTTTCTAGACTCCCATGCTGGTGAGTGAAATATAACAGAACCTCAAAACGTGGTTCTCTGCCTTGATTGTAAAAGTGAAGAGTACCAGCACCATGGCTAGACAACTTTTCAATTTCCAAGTTAAAGTTATTTTATAGTACTAGGTAAGGTCTGAAAATCATCTACCCTAACTATGCTGGGATTTGATCTGATCTGATCTTTTGTAGTTCTTGTGTAGCTAGCCATAGCTGCCTTGACATCGTAATTGTAACACGCACACTGTGCCCAGAAGGCAATATTTCACAGCTCGCCTTCCCATCCTCCAGCCCCTAAACTCTTCCATTTCCCAGTCTACAATGTTCCCTGGATCTTATTGGTAGTGGTGGTAGGGAGTGGAGACTATACAATTACCTAATTTATAGCCAAGCACTGGCTCTCTTATTCTTAGTACATTGACCAGTTGTTCATCTCCATATTGACTATTGCAAAATGGGAAAAGAATGTTCTCCAAACAAAGCTAAGAGCAGCCCAGGTATATGGGTATAATCTGTCCCCTTAAAAAAGAAATTATGTTTATATCTTTAAAATGATTCATTCATGCCTAATTTCACTATAACTGTAATGCATAATTATTTCAATAAGTCAAGTAATAGAGACCTGTAATTACATAATCATTGTCTTAGGTCTCTCATATTAGAAAGCTTAGATTGTTTAAGGTATATTTAAATCAGTGTACCTGTTTATATGTTTTATTTTTAAGCAGACTGTAAGTTCCTATGTTAACAGTAGATTTAGTAAAAGTGTCTACATTTTTGTGTTTATTACTGAATTATATTCTGGACTATGAAAATAATGTGATTTGTTCCTATATAGTAAAAATTCATTTTATTTTGACCGTCTAGAAGAAATGTTGTGATAAGTATGTGATAAAACTGTTCTTTATCACTTGAAATAGATGTGCAAAATCAAAATAAAGCATTAAATCAAAAATATATGTAACTCCATTTTAATAAATTGGACCAGATTTCTTTCCCAGAATTCTGTAAAAATCATAACTCCAATAGCAGCGCATGACATTATCCATTTCCATAAATCCTCATCAGCAAGGACTTTCATACCTTAACTGTTGCCAATATGGTGAATGAAAAATGAAACTCAGTTGTCATAAATTGTCTTTCCCTGGCTGTTAGTGAAGCTGACCATCTGTCTACACCCTCAGTGACCAGCTACAGTTTTTAATCTTTCTTTGTGCTGGATTGTAAAACTTTTTTCTTACTTTATTTGGCATCTCTCCTGTTAAACTAAACATACTGAGTCTCAGCTTGAGTGTGCTGAACAATTTTATTCCAGTTTTACTTTCAGCATTCAATGTTTCCTATGCAAAGATACTTTACTGTTCATGCAGGGGACTGCTTCCAGGGAACTTCCTTTGTGCGGTCTCCTTTATTGTTCTGAGTTTGACTCCTCTTGTTTTTTGCTGCTTCTGAGCATTATCTGTACACAAAAGTTTCTTGATGTTTATTTCTTGCCCAGCACATTGTTTTGATTGTTAGACAAATATATTTGTTGCTTGCTCAACGTCTTCATTTGGAGATCCAATACTCATTTCAAATTTGAAATGACCAGAAGAGAAATCTTGGTTTTGTATCTCAACCATTCCAATCACATAACCATCTTTTCTCTCAGCACATGATAGGCATTCTTGCCTTTCTCATCCTTGTTTAATACCTTCCAAGGGATTTATTACTCAGTACTGTTGCCCTGAATCCCAAGTTTGCTCTGTGTGCTTTGGTTTCTCTAGGTGTCCATTTCTCTTCTTCCAGACCAAGCACTGTCAGATCAGTTGGTTAATCAACCACCACCTTTAGTCTTTTATTGCCCTTAGCGTCCTTTCTAAAAATTTTAGATTTGTGCCATAACATCTTATAGTTAATGTCAGCACAATTTATTTTGCATCTAAAACTTTCAGCTAGCTTTTATCTATGCTTAGAACAAAATGGAGGACCTTTGCTAAAGGTCCTAAAATATCCAGCTCCGAAGCAGGTGTGTATCCTTTGTTTTAGTAAACTTCTGTCCACTCTGTTCTTTGCTCACAATGTGGATGTGTTTTGCCTATTAAATGTGCTATATTTGTTGCATTTATTGAGGGCTTAGGATTGAAATGTCCTTAGTCTTGAGCACCCTTTCCTAAAGATCACTGTAGCTTCCTCCTTATCACTTCTGTCTTAACTTCAAAGCCATTTCCATTATGAAGAAATTTTGACCTTATATCCAATTAAGTAGCTCATTTCTGCTTATCTTATACCATGTTTCTAGAGAGTTATTTGTATCTTACATATGGCCTATTACAGAGTAAGTATTCAATGATTCATAAGTTGCTCTAGCTTCCAAACATACATATTATGGAGAAGCCTTAATACATATATTTTCTATTTTTATTTTCTGTATTTATTTTTTATTTTTATACTTTTACAGGATCCATTGATAATTTTTAATCAGAAAAATACAATATCAATTGTCCATGTAGAAAATAAATTATGTTAACACTATCATTATCTATATAATTTTAGTGCCGTCTCTGCGCCTTTTCACGGAAAAATTTTATTGACTGATATAAAACTCTCTTCTTAGCTTATTAAAATTTCACATAGGTTGCTTACAAAAATGACATTTATAAAACTAGGAAATAATTTTATGGATGCTTTGCTTATGAACACACTCTCACCCATGAGTACCTGTCCTGACAGCTTGCCACTTATTCAGGAATGCACTGCTAGCTGAATCAGCAGAACGCTTATGTGAGGGATAACATTGCCTTGGTAACATCTGAGATTTTTATGTTTTAGTTCTGAGGTCTCACTATGTAGCCAGGGTTCTCCTGCTTTCAGCTCCCATCTTGAGTTTATTAACGACATTATTTCCTTAGGAAAGATACTTTCTAAACCTCCCAAAAGAATACTTGATAGAAAACATACAGTTGGATAAATTTGAGAGTGGACACACAATGAAGTGCTTCTCTGTCTTTGTGTGGATCACTTCTCTTTTATTTATTTATTTATTTATTTTTTATTGAGAAAAGAAGAAAAAAAAACATAAACAAAAATCAAGTTTCCACCTCCTCCCAGCCTCCCATTTCCCTCCCCCTCCTCCCACCCTTCTCCCCCTCCTCCCACCCTTCTCCCCCTCCCCCACTTCTCTCCCCCTCCCTCTCCCCTCTCCAGTCCACAGAGCAGTCCGGGTTCCCTGCCCAGTGGTAAGTCCTAGGTCCTCCCCCCTCCGTCCATATCTAGGAAGGTGAACATCCAAACTGGCTAGGCTCCCACAAAGCCAGCACATTAAGTAGGATCAAAACCCCTTGCCATTGTCCTTGGCATCTCATCAGCCCTCATTGTTCGCCATGTTCAGAGAGTCCGGTTTTATCCCATGCTTTTTCAGTCACAGTCCAGCTGGCCTTGGTGAGCTCCCAGTAGATCAGCTCCACTGTCTCAGTGGGTGAGTGCACGCCTCCTGGTCCCGACTTCTTTGCTCATGTTCTCCCTCCTTCTGCTCCTCATTGGGACCTTGGGAGTTCAGTCCAGTACTCCTGTGTGGGTCTCTGTCTCTATCTCTATCCATCACCAGATGAAGGTTCTATGATGATATGCAAGATATTCGTCAGTATTGCTCTAGGATAGGGTCATTACAGGTTCCCAATCCTCAGCTGCCCAAGGAACTAACTGGGAACCTCATCTTGGGCACTTGGGAGCCCCTCTAGGGTCAAGTCTCTTGCCCACCCTAAAGTGGCTCCCTTAACTAAGAATTGTGGTTCCGTGCTCTCCTATCCACCTTTCCTTTATCACTTCTCTTGAACAGGGAAGACCCTTTGTATGGTGTTTCATATGATATTGTTGGGTGATATGACTAGTAGATGTGGGGGAAGTGTTGAGTCTGCGAGTTTAATGGTTGACTCACCTGGAAAAGGAGTCTAAATGAGGGATTGCCTGAATTTAGTTTGGCCTGTAAGCCTGTCTATGAAAAAATTATTTTGGTTAATGAGAAGACTTGCCAACTGTGTGGGAGAACCTGCCAACAGTGGCACTGCATGTTAAACTGTATTAGAGCAGAGAAAGTGAGGTGAGAACTCATGAATATTCATGAATCCATGTTTACTCCTCTAGACTGTGAATGCAATATAACTAGCTGCTTCAAGTGCCTGACACTTTGACTTCCTCATAATGATGGATGGTAACCTGTAATTGTGAGCCAAATAAATGTTTCCTTCTTTCCTTCTTCATTATTTTTGTCAAGGTATTTTTATTAGAGAAACAGGAGACAAAATCAAGACAAAGGATTGCTCAAAGTCTATAGGGAATTTTTAAACGTGTGAGGAGTCTCAAGTGTTCAGCGTGAGGTTTGGGAAGTATAGAACAAAGAGCAATATACCTTGAAGCATCTAATGTTAGCTATCTAATATGCTAGAGAAGCCCCTGAGTCACCACTCTTGAGATTTTGTGTTGTGAGTGTGTGTGTCTACCAAACTAGTTTCTTTTTTGTATCTGTTACCATTTCCCTATAACTTTTCTACATTTTACCCTTTGTTCCACATCATACCACCTGCTTTCTTCTTGCTCACATTTATTGCAATCTTTCCATGTGTCTCTAGGACACATAGTGGGAGATGATAAAATGGAACACCGAGACATATTTATTAGTAAACATCCAGAGGAGGGTTGCAAGCAGGGAGTGCCTTTGGAACATGCTCAAGTTTTTGGTAATGTGCCAGATGAAGTAATACACACCAGGTTTGAGAGGGGGATGTACTGAATAAACTTCCTTCTCTTTGATTAAAAATATAACCAAGGAAGTCTAATAATTCTTTGAAATTTGATGTCTTGGTTCAGTCTCCCATTATTCCATGCCTTGCTTTGGATGCTTATGGCTCCTCTTTCTGTGTAACAGGATACAAGTTTGTGGATACTTCATAATTTAAAATATTCATAAATATTCAATGAGGGTGGATTCTAAGCTAAAATAAGCAGTGAACGGATTCCTCATCTTCTCTAGAAATGACATCCCAAATACTTATGTCTGTAAATGGCAGATCCTTCAATGAGTAGCCCAATTGTGTTGCCTCATTGGCTAAAATAGCATAGTTATAACTGGTAAGTTGGTCTTTTTAACCTTGAAGGAACACACTTACCCATGCATATATTTCTCCTATCTCTATTGTCCTTGAGGATGGTTTTATATGTAAAGAAATAAGAATCAATAGGAAATGAAAGATGGTCATTGTTTAAGAACTCTTGTTTCTCTTCCAGAAGACCCTGCTTGGATCCCCAGGACCCACATGATGGCTCAAAACCATGCGTGACTCCAATTATAGGGAATCTGATGCCCTTTTCTGAAGTCTATGGATACTGCATGCACACTGTACATAGACATACATACAGGCAAAACATTCAGACAACTAAAATAAATAAATGAAAAAAGAATCAATGAACATTATTCATGGAAGTAGCTAAATAAAAAATATTTTGGCATTGTAAAATTCTGCTTTGAAGGAAAACTAAAACATAAAAAGATATTTGTGAGCCAAGCAGAGTACACCCGAAGTCTTATATGGAAAACATACTAGGTTTCATATCCTTCCCATCAAATATATGCTAAAATCCAAAAACTGTTACTGCATATTGAAACATAATAACATATTTCACGTCTAATTTAAAGCTGTTATCCTCATTTACATTTCAAAGAAAGAGATTTCTGCCTTGTCAGTTTTTATCTGGATGATCAGAAGAATTATTAATACCAAAACTGAAATGCTCCATCAATTCCTAACCTCCAGACAGAGTTTTGGAAAATTCTAGTGTTCTGAGCTGATTCCTTTGTGTTCTTATACTTATCAAACTAAATAATAAATAAGAAAATAAATAAATAATCCTCCAGGTAAGCAGATAAGATATTTCCACCATACAATGATATAATGTGCTACATTCAAAATTGCTTAACTGGGGAGACTTAGCAGCCAACAGAAAACAGAGGATGTAGCATTCTTGGGAGTATCAGTTATCTATTCTAGTTTATGTTGTTTTATTCACCAGGTTTTAATAGAATCTAGCATAGTTTCGTCCATCTAGTACTGCTCACATCAGAAGTCTCACATGATTCTTTTAACCTCCTTTACTTCCTGTTTGTTAAAGCACAGTTTATAAAAATAATGGCTCCTTAGCTCAAATACCTTCCCATTCTTTCATCAGAAAGTTAGTAAAGAAAGAAAAACACTTTTACCATTAAACTCTGTGTTGTTTGATCCCTGCCTGTTTTATGGCAATGATACATCTTCCCTAAACTTTCTGCATAAAAATAATGTTTGAAAGTAATCACATGATGTATAAATGCAGTCGCACCATAAAATATTCAGATGTCCCCATATGGAGGCTAGTTCATGCACAGCTGCATAGTGTTAAAATTATACTGGTTTTTAGCTCCAAAATAATTATCCTTATCCATGTCTCTAAAATAAGGCAAAACCCAATATACCATTATGTACAAAAATCACCTGTAATGATTATTAAACACCTAAACATGCAAACTGATGAATCAAGGAAATATAGTAAATCACCATAATTGCTTTTTAATAATGGAGTATCAAACCTATGATTTACAACCAGGTAAAATATCACAGATTTTGTGAGTTTTATGTACCATCAGGACATTTCTCTTGACAGACAACCCCCTATGCTTCCACATCTGCAAGAAAGATATTTAGTAAATATTTTGACTGAGTTGAGCGACATAATAAGGGACTTTCCATTCGTGTCATTAACTGTAGCATCGCTGTTTATGGTTAAATACTTTTCAAAACCCCTTGCATTGTCAAGTACTCAAAGAATGACAGCAATTTTAAAATGCTATTTAATTCAAATGGTAAAGCAAAAAAACACATGGAATTGAAACAGGAATACTTGAGACTTCTCTGTAATCACTTTTCTCAAATATTAATAATTAAAAAATATAAACTGGGCCACGTGCTGTTGTTTCCTCACACTTTCCATCAGAAATGGAAGCATGGGTTTCCATGGTTATTATAATATTAGTTTTTAAAAGCCAAGTCAAAACTTAGGTTGTATTTATGTGTACTTCAGTTCCATTTATAATAATAATTGTCCTCTTGAATTCTACAAGGGAAATGTTATTAACACAATTCTGAAGAGCAGCAACCCAAAATGCTTTTGATAATTTTAGGACTGACACTTGCTATTTCTGGCAAAAAAAAAAAAACAACAACAACAACAAAAATCTCCAATGTTACTTAATGACATTATAGAAATGTTTTGCTCAGCTAATCTTCCTACTAAGACTTTAGCTTTTGACAAATGTTTTTCAGAGGAATTTTTTAATCCCAAGGACTGTAAAAATCCCCATCTGCCACATTTCTATTTTTGAATCCATTTAGATATAACAAAGAACGTGAATACATGCTTTGACCAGGCTCGTAGGGTGTGTAACCTACTTTTGTATAAAAGCTATATGTTCGATTGATGTCGAACAAACTTGGGGGCTAAAATATGTACACGGGAGCTTGAATTGCTAAGCGCAAATGCACATTACTTAAAACAACTAGTGAAACACCAACACAGTTTGTGGACGACAGCTGATGGGGAACAAATTACAAAACACATGGTCTCTGTAGCCTGTCCCAACCAAGTCTGAATAACACAGCCAGTTTCCTCTTTTATCGTGACTTAACCACTTGACAACTCTTGCTCATACTAATATCAAAGAGAAGACAGGGCCTTAAGTGCCGCCAGACTTTGAACCATCCCCACATTTATAGGCTGAAGCAACGACCTCAAATACTAATATATTAGCAGAGGATAAGCATAAAATTTTTAGGGACTGTGTAGGAGAGAATACCACAATCAAGAGTCTTTTAAGATATTTGAGTAAATTATATTTTTGATAACTAAAGTGGTTTATTAAAATAACTTCTCAAGAAATGTTTTTATAAATAATAGCCTGAACCATAGGCTTTCCAGGCAACCCTAAGTAAGTCTATTACATATTTATCTCAGAAGCTAGCATAAGCCCTCACTTATTCAACTAGTATAATAATGTTTTGAATTTGAATTTATTTATTTCTCAAGTTTCATTATTTTTTATAATAGATTTATTTTGTTTTATTTGTGAGTACTTTAACCTGCATATATGGATGTACACTATCTGTGTGCTTGGTACCTACAGATTTCTGAAAAGGATATCATATACACTGGAACTGGAGCTATGGACAGTTGTGAGCCACCGTACAGCTGTTGGAAATTGAATGCAGGTCCTCTGCAAAAGCACTAAGTGTTCTCAATGATTGAGTCAACTCTCCAAGCCCTGCAGATTCCTCTTACGTCTCTAACATGTTATGTTATTTGAGTATTCCAATTATAATATTTATAAGAACTTGGAAAAGAATCTCGAGATAACACACTACCTCAACAAAATGAACTTGTTTGAAGGCAATACAAAATAAAATCAGTAAAATCAGTGTAGAAAGAATTTGCAAGCTCATATTGATAATTCCATAGATATATTATATATATATATATATATATATATATATATATATATAAAGAATGCTCAAAGCTCAACCGTAAAATAACAATCAAATTAGGAAATAAGCCTGGTTTTAAACCATAAAGTAACAAAGGAAGTGCTTGAGATAATTGATGTGAATGCATGATCACACAAAACCAAAACAATTTGAAAGTAGGCAATAAATTTTGAAGACAGAAAATAATTTAATTTAATGGTAATTTGTTTGCTAGAGTAAGGCTTACATCAAAATTACTGTAATTACTTAAATTTATTTTAAAAATCAAAATGAAGGAGCATAGAAATTACAAATACAAAAGCCTTATTACATTTCATGAAAAACATAATCAAGTTCAAAATACAGGGATTTAAACTGATCCTTCAAATATTTAGAAACACAAAGTTGGGTTATTAGAGTTGGAGATATCTCAGACTATGCTCTTCTTTCAGGAAGAACATAAAATACAAGGAGACAACAGTACAGTGGTAGCAAAGTTCTGAAAGGGAGAAAATAGGTCCCAACTGTATTATTGCAACTCACAATAAGAGCAAGAGTGTCGGTTGTATCTATCCATTTTCTGTGTCCTTTATCAGAGAATTGCTGACACAAGGCATAGCACATTTGTGAGATTTTTCTAGAAACTGTGAGTCTTGTGGAAGATGGACAATGTAGGAAGGATAATTTGTGTGGCTGCTCAGAATCAACAGAGGAGTAACGCAAGCCAGCGTATAAGTCCTGCTCCCTTTTAAACTTCTGGAGGACATTTAAAACTATGGTCTACAGAGCTTCATTAGAAAGTCTCAGGAACACCAAGTTCTTTGGACTACAGCAGAATCCAAACCACTAACCCATCTCTCTTTGTTTTCTTTTTTTCCTGTGATTCTCTGAAATTAAGGCAAGAGTGAATTTGGTATCTACATTGCACTTTTTAAAATTCTAATTTTTAGAGGTAAATCTAGACAGAAGGTAAGTTTAGAGAAAGCAGAAAGCAGACCCTCAAAACAGAATTCTGGGATTAGATTGAAGAGCAAAGTTTTGGAAGAACTCTTAGTGACACAGTATAGAAATGTGGTAAATCCTATTGTTTTGTAGCCCATAATTATTGAAAGATACAGTGGAAGGTAATGCAGGAGAAAGTAAGGCACTGGCTTATGTGGCAGCATCTGCGCATCACAAGATTAATTGCAAAATACCAGCAAGAGTCCAGGGTTCGGTAAAGGGAATTTTCTTTCAGGGTCTCTTTTATAGTGTTTGAGGGTTTCATTCATGAAAACAATGTGCTTCATCAAATCTGTCCCCATTTCTTCCATCCAACTTCTCCCTACCTCTGTACCATTTTTCTCTCTGGAATTCATATTATCTTTTTGTGAAGTCACTAAGTTTACAGACTATTGCATTTGTGTCTACTTGTATAGAACCAGATGGTGTATACACAGCTGTATTATGGATTTACAGAGGTCATGTCCTTGGAGATCATTGACTCTCCTGCAACTATCATCAATTGCCAATACCCTTCCAACTGTATGTGTGATGTCCTATGCACCTTCTTTTCCCAAGCTGAATTTTTATACTTTGTTCAGGTCTTGTGAATGCTGTTCAAGCCACTGTGGACATCCGTGCTATCGTACTCATCAAGTATTATTCATCAAATACTATTTTTCTGTAGATGTCCAATTTTTCACACATCAAAATGATCATCTAACACAAAATATTTGGTTTTAGAGAATATTGGAAATGTTTACTATACTACAAATTGTTAGATATACTTACTAGCTTATATAAATCAGTATTTATATATATGCCAATTCTTGTTACTCATAGATCTGGGCATCACTTAGCTGGTTTCTAGCCCTTGTGGTCTCACAAGACCATTGCCAAGATACTGGCTTCGACTTTGGATTCATCTCATTCTTTGGACACGGTAAACTCCAGTTCCATACTCATATAGTTGTTGACAATATTTGTTGCTCTATGGCTTGTTAGTGAAATGACTTCAGTGTCTTGTTGGTTGATGCTAAGAGTTGCCCTCAATAATTGACCTATAACTTCATGACAGGAATGTTTGGATTTAGCTAGTCAAGTACTGGAGAAAACCTTATAGCAAGACGAGTTATGGACTATGATACAAAAGAAATTATATTCTATTACCTTTGCCATAATCTACTAATTAGAAGCAAATATCAACTTCTGACCTCAGTAGAATAGAAGGTGTTATGAAAAATCTTGTATGTCTAGAGCCTGGTATTTGGGGGAGACATCTTAAAGCCTATTGTCCTGGTAATCACCATTGAAGTTTATACTCAGTGATTTTAGTTATATGAACAGGAACTACCTGAAATGTTTTCATTTTCTAAACCCAAAGCTGGGAAGGAAGCATATTGATAAAAACTTTATAAGGTTCAGGAAGATGTGGATGTTGCTGAAGACTCCTTAGCATGAATATTTTTCACAAGGACATTCCCTCTTCACTAGAATAATTGAAGTTGTGCTGTAACAAAAGGGCTATGTCTCTACTAGTAGACTCCATATGACCCAGCTAGATTACTCCTTGCCATATGCACAAAAGACTCAACATTCTACTCTGCAAATACTTGCTCAGCCTTGTTTGTTGCTGTACTAGTCACAATAACAAGGAAACAGAAATAATACTCCTTCAACTGATAAGTAGATAAATAAAATGTAGTACATATCATGACGGAATAATATTTGGCTGCAAAGAAAAATAAAACAATGGACTTTGTAAGCAAAAGCACAAAATTAGAAAAGATCATATTGTTTGAAGTAACTAAGAACCAGAAATTAAAAAGTTATGTATTTTCTCATCTGAGGCTTCTAGTATCGCATCTTCAGATATGAACACATGATGTGGGATTCCCCTCTGTATGCCGAGAATATGTTCTATTACCATTCTTTAATAAAGAAGTTGCTTTGGCCTATGGCAAGGCAGAATATAGGAAAACTAAACTGGATACAGGGAGAAGTCAGGCAGAGACCATGCAGCTACTAAAGGAGAAAGACGCCAGAACCTTACTGGTTAACAACAGCCTCATAGTGATACACAGATTAATAGAAATGGGTTAATTTAAGATATAAAGCTAGCTAGAACTATGCCTGAGCCATTTACCAAACAGTGTTGTTGGGAACAGTGAGACCCTAGATCCTGAATTTCTTGTAATCGCCTGATCTGAGTGCCTACAGCTGCTCTGAGCACGAGACCTTCTGGAGTTCCTGATGGCAGGAGAGTAGTTTCTGGTGGGTTTGGCAGGTTTGGCTATCTCTATATAATCTGCCCCTGAACACAATAAAAATAATTCAGATTTTATGATAGGAGGTGATAAGGGTCAGTGTTTCCTTAAACAGATGCCTATTAAACTCATGTGTATGGGAAGGAAAAGAACAGAGGCCAAATGTGATGTTTTTGTCTAGACAATAAATCACAAAAAAAAAAAAGGCATTCTTGGTGAATTCAAGGATGACCCGTTTCACTGTCTGTCTGTTTGTGTCTGTGTATTTTAACCTCCAGCCCCCTTGCCTGAAGCTCGCTAACTGGGTGCCAGTGCACAGAGCGCAGACACGGGGGCACGGTGAGAGGCAATTGGAGGTCCCCAGGGAGATATCAGAAACTAGGGAACTGGCACAGTGTTGTAATTAATACAGTTTTGTTTGATTATTTGGGTCTGGATGGCCAGGAAATGAAAGTGCAATCTCTGTTTACAAACACATATCCTAGAGTAACTTAAGAAACTGGGAAAACTAACAGGGAACTTTGCCATGGTGGAGGGCTAGGAGAGCACAAGAGAGGGTGATAAGGCAGCATACAAGTGATAAGATAGGAGAAATGGAAAGGATGGGGAAGATTTAAAAAAAAAAAGGAGAGAGAAGGGTAAATTAACAGTAAGACTGTCTGGAAAAGTTATAATAAATCATACAATTAACTATCTACCTAAAAAAGCTATAATAGATATAAGTCTCTCTCTCTCTCTCTCTCTGTCTGTCTGTCTGTCTGTCTCTCCCTCTCTCCCTCCCTTGCTCTCTCTCTTTCTCTGTCTGTGTGTGTGTGTGTGTGTGTGTGTGTGTGTGTGTGTAGAGTACACATACATATTTTAAATGGAAAATTTTCCATCTGGTCTGACAATCTCCCTCCAAGAGCCAAAGACCATCTAACAAAAGCCACAGGAAACATAAGAAACCCTCCTTTGAATATTTGTTCAAGGTTGTGCTAATGACTCAAAAACATTACACACTATTTTCAATGCTTTTTGTTGCCTTTCAGACATTAAGGTAGGTCTTTCTTGCTAAAAGCAGCATGCATTTCAAACCCAAAGTCCAGAGGCCCCAGAACTGTAACTTATTTGAAAATTTCCTAACTGAGGACTAGCTTTTATAATACCAGAAAATATCATACAAATTTCCAACATCAAGAAGCAACCAACAATCCTATCCAGTTCTATGCCTGTAAGCCACAACAATAATAAGCTTGACACAATAAGAATGCAATAGTTGCACAATATTTTGACAGTAACTACAGCTCTTGAATGAGTTGGACATATGACCAACGCAGCAAATAAAATTATGTCTATGTACTAGAAACACAGATGACTACTAGGTGCTAGTGAAGTCAGGATCTTAGAAGACAAAACTACAACCACCACTTTACTAAGCAAGCTTAATCCCTAGTGACACTCCAAATTTGTCCTTATATTCACGGATAAGTACAGTCCTTACCCATCTTTAAGGAAACTTCTCTAGACAACAAATAGAGACCACTACAAAAAAGCATAACCAATCAAAATGCAGAGTAATAAATCCCAGTCCAAATGTTACACAACTACAAAACATTCCTGCTCCTAAGGCTCAGGGATCATTGAAGAGGAGGTGGTGGAAAGATTGTAGAGTCAGATGGTCATAGAGACTGTATCTACTAGTAATGACAGAAACTATCCTCATAAAGTCTCATCAACATGACTACTTAAACAAGAACAGATTAAGAACAACAGTATGCATACTTCATGGATAGATGAATGCTCAGGAAGTCTCAGTCCTACCCAAAGAACTACAGTCAATTAAGAGATGCTGAACGTGGGAGAAGTAATCTTCCCTGGGGTAAAGCACATTAGCTGGTTATCCAAAACCAAATGATTATCCCTAAAAACCTACATATATAAACTTTATAAAGGCTCAAGCATGTTATATTTATGTATTTAAGAATATTATTATAAGTTCCAATTTAATATTATCCGTAGATCTCCAGAGAGTGTGAATGAGTGGGTCTCTAATTCTTGTGCTTTCTCTTGGGCTCTTTGCCTTCTATTTTTGTCTTTTCCAACTCCAACTCGTAGTCTTTGTTTTTATTTTATTATAATAAAAGAATATGTATGAATGTTAATATGTATACAAATATGCAAACAGCAATCAATAAAAGAGTGGCATGTAAAAGAGCAACCAATGGTATATGGGGAAGGTTTGGAAAGAGGAATGGGAATGGGGAAATGATGTGCTTATAATCTCAAAAATAAAAGTAATAATTTTTATAAAAAAAGAATATTGTTAGGTTGCTGTGTGGTGCCAGGAAATAACAAAAGCTACAGGTTAACACGTAGCAGGTAAAATCAAGCAGTTTTTTGCTTTCAAGAGCAGTAATGTATATGTTTGCATCTTATATTTATATAATATTTATGTACTTATATGTATTCATTTATACACACACATATACGTATATACACAAATTAATAAAAAACATGTTTATGAGACAATTTTAGGCCAAATGTCTATATGTACTTTTGTTTTTATCCTATCTGGAAAATATCCATACATAAAAATTGGATTTATTTTTAAAGGATCATATGACATTTTGCAAGTTTTATGAGTCAAAACAGACTTAATCCAAAAGAGTAAATGGCATTTGGGAAATAACTATAATACAAAATGCTGGTAATGGTTTTAAGCCAGCACTTCTTTGAAGTTTTATCAGGTCATGACCTTGAAAGAGCTGACTGAATTGCCAGATTCTTGCTGGTTGGTTGTTTTCATTTTCATTGATTTTTAGTTGTTGTTGTTGTTTGTTTGTTTGCTTATTTTTTACACATATTCTCACCTTTTAATCACAGATGGCCTAGAAATCACTATGTAGATCAGACTGTCCTCTACCTCACAGGATTTATCTGCCTCTGCCTCCCACAGGCTGAGATTTAAAGGTATATGCCACCATGCCCAACTCTCGTGTTGTTTTCTGTAACACATCACCTTGGTTCTTCTTTGGGGCTATGTAGCACTCTGTGAACTGCAGATAGAAGGTTTTACCCCATATTTTCTGGGTTCCCAATGCACTAGAATATCCACAGAGAGCACAGAGGGCCAAGATTCATTAACAGAATAATTGATACAATAATGTCAAATGTATTTAAGGAAAGGCATGGTAACAAGATAGAATTGTTTAGAAGGATCAAGGAAACATTCATGAATAGATGGCCTTTGAGCAAACCTAAATAAAATAAAGAAACCATGTCTCCTGGGCATTAGCCTGAGGGTAATCAGGGAGCACAGAGGGCAGACCAGCATGGCAAGGACATGGTCAGAAGCTGTTTGGGAAATAGGGTTGGACAAGAAGGAGAATCCACGTCCTTTGGGTAATTCTTCTGGAGATAAAAATCAAATAATACTTGCAATTTTTTGGCATATAGCAGTTCTGAGTTGAAAAGGCCAATTTTTGTTTTTATTTCATCAGAAACAAGTATGACATGGGAACTTTGAAATGTTAACTTGAGGTTTCATAAAAGTATAAACTGTTGGATTCAGTACCAAGGGGTGGTTCATGACAGCAACTTGCTAGTCTCAAGGTACAGGAGGTAAATGTGTGTCAGAATTATCTCCCCTCCAGGAATGCTGGAAAGTAGACCAATAAAGGGCACTACAGATTTGTTCTGACACATGAAAGCTGTATTCAATAGACTACAAGAGAGCTTTCATGTAGCCCCTGTGAGGTTTGACATAGTGGTTTTAATTTTTCATGGTGGCAAAATTAGAATTTCCTCTTACGATATCAACATGCCCCTAAGACAAAGAAAAACAAGTTCATGGGTCATATGTTAGCCAACAATTCACAACGTTTTCCTTTTTTCTAACAATTATAGTAGTATTGCTGTTTTTAAATGTCATGAAATTCACAAACGTCATGGTGCTTATCCCACGCTGACAAGAGTGCTGAAACATATTTAGAGACGAATAAACCCACACAATAAGTTATGGACGACAGCAGTTTACTACCCAAACCATCCTAACCAAGAGAAATGGTTGCTCAAGTTATTTGCTTTGAATTACTTCACACGCATTGAGAGATAAATTTGAACATTTGGACATTCTTCATTGGTTTCTTATGGATTATCAACACTGAATGTTAAAAAAGGAAAAAAAAATGAATACAGCAAGTAAAGGGAACTGGAATGTGGGATTTAAGGGCCAGCATACACATCTGGATTGGACTCCAAACCAGCCAGGCTCTGTGCTTAAAAGAACTGGCATTCAGCCTTGTGGTGGCACAGGCCATTAATCCCAGAACTCAAAAGGCAGAGGCAGAAGTATCTCTGTGATCTCGAGGCCAGTCTGACCTACACAGTGTGTGCTTCAAGACAGCCAGGGATATGTAGAAAGACACTGTCTCCAAAAGTAGAAATATAAAAAAATAAATAAGTAAAGACAGGCATTCAGTAAATACTGCTGAATGAGTGAACACATGAGCCAATGCTTCCTGGTCCCAATTGTGAGTCAAATCCCACTGTCACTCAATTTTCAGAGCAACCTGGTGAGATAAATATTAGTTTTCATATTTTGTTGGGTGTTTGTTGCTACTCTCATTACAATGATACTCAAAGTACTGTGTTGTAACATTAGAATACAGAGCTACATAAAACTCAACTACTAAAAGTTGTTGTATAATACTATTAGTTTTCTTTAGGTGGCAGGGAAACAGTCCTGAAAACCTATGGAAAATAGCATTAAATGGATTAAGCAAGTAATATGTGGTAATGTGTGCAAGTACAAATATGTGTGTGATAACAAATGATGAAAAAGAAGCCCATGAATTTGAAAGAGATCAAGGAGAAGAATATGGATAGTGGAAAGAGAAGGGATAAATGTAATTAAAATAAAAATCTCAAAAGAATAAAATATAAAATCTGTGATTCTGAATCAACAAAAGGATTTTAATATTATCACCCTTGCTGCAATGGATTAGTTGTTTATGAGTAAGTTAATAACGTGATATAAAATTTAAACATGATTCTCCTGTTTCTTTAAATTAAAGGAATAATCCAACAAAATTTTTATCTTGAAATAAACATGTAAGAAAAAATAATAACAAGAATCCATTATATAAAGCATTAATGATATTACTGCTTCTATTGACCAACTCTTTTTTTTTTTTTTTTTTTTGGTTTTTCAAGACAGGGTTTCTCTGTAGCTTTGGTGCCTGTCCCGGAACTAGCTCTTGTAGACCAGGCTGGCCTCAAACTCCCAGAGATCCACCTGCCTCTGCCTCCCAAGTGCTGGGATTACCACCACCCAGCTTGACCAACTCTTAATAAGGTTAGAGGAATTATATCAAGAAGAAACCAACAGGATGATGATTTTTTATATAAAGACAATATATTATATACCAAAATCAAGTTTTGAAATACATAACTCCTTACCCTAAAAATGTAAACTGTATTTTTGCAACATTGTCATTGGTCTGGCAAAATTTATCACATTTTAAGCTGTTTGAATGGGGGCTACTCTACCAATATCTCAAACTTTGACATTAAAATAATGAAGTGTTTCTAAATTACACTACAATACAAATTGGATATACAATCTAAAATTATGAGAGTCTTTTATCTCATAGCTACTACAGCTGTTGTGGTACGTCATGGTTAGGAGGGTCACTCCTTTGGAATAAGTCAGTAAAAGTCATGTGGATTCATTAAAAAAAATTCTGCTTCCCAAGGGCACCTAATTTTTGCAATGAAGTTCAGGCAAATCAGCTTAGATCTGTCACTCCTTTCAGGCTAAGAGTTCCAAGATGCCCCACTGGTATCAGCATATACAACATCAGCATATACAAAGGCTACTCAAACATGTGCTTATTACTCACTGACATGTTAATGGTTCTAGCTATGCTCACTAGGGTGAGGTATTTTCTGTGCAGAATTTATAGCTTGGGTTCCTAGTCGAGGCCTTGGCAACATTTTTCAATATTGCCACTTAGTCTTTGGCTGACATGTCTGTATCTTTTGCTATTATATCTTTAATACATCAACAGGTTTTTGCCAACCCTGTAATTCCAAACGTGATTAAAAAAAGTTCTAATTTTGATGGAGCATCTGTGTTCTAATTCTCTATATAATAAAATACTTAGCTTTGAAAGGAGTCATGGACATCTTTACAGATTACATTATGGCAGATATATTTATAAGCTATATTAGAAAGTCCAATCTGTGTAGTTGAAACTCTTTATGCTTATCTTAATTATCTTGTTACTAGTATGTTATGAATAAAAACTTGAACAGAGGATTGTAAGGGTAATGACTGAAAATTTAACAACAAATTAACACTTACATAGCAAGTATTAGAATCTCCATAAACTGTTCTAAGTCAGAAATTGTGTCCCTACATCTGTGTAACAAAAATACTTCACCAAATACATGGATATATTTATAACATTGTACATGCGTGTAAATACACCCATGTGTGCAGGTGTACAAATGTGTGGTTCACACCCAGAAACCAGGTATCACCACTTCAACAGTCAGGACTGGCTGGCCCATGAGCCGCAAAGACCCTGCCATCCTGTCTTTCCAGCACTGTGCTCACAGGTGTCTGTCTTGATCCCGGATTTTTCCTTGAGTGTGGTGACTGAAACTCAGAACCTTGTGCTTATGTGGCAAGCATTTACAGACTGCATCAACTCTCCGGCCTTGTGTTTACATCTTTTGTCATGTTGTTGGGCCAGTGATTATATCACAATAGTTTGCGGTCAGGTTGATGACACTTTATCACTGTAGTTTCTGACATTACTAGGAGACCCGATTTCACAGCAAACTCCCTGATTCTCTGGCTATTAAGACCTCCTCACCCATTCAGCAATGACTCCTGAACCCTAGATGAGTGGGTTGTATTATAGATGTATTCAGACAACAAAATAGACATGCTATCATGGATGGGGATAGCCCAAGGGGCCTCAACCCTACTTAAAGAATTACAAGGAACTAAAGAATACTGAGAGAAAGAATCTTCCCTGGGGAAGAACACACTAATTGGTTATTCAATACCAAAAGATCAGCCCTGAAAACATATATACAAATAACATTATACAGACTGAGCAGGTTGTATTTATCTATTTAAGAATACATGCATTTACACGCACGCATACACACACACACACACACACACACACACAAAACAACAAAGAAAAAAGAGGCCAAGTATTTGAAAGGAACAAGTACAGGTATAAGGGAGAGTTTGGTGGTAAGAAGGGATGGGTAAAATGGCATTCTTAAATTACAGTCTCAAAAATGGAATAAAATTAAAAGAGAAAATATGTACTCTGAGGTTTGATACCAGTTATAAAAAAACACACAGCTAAGTGGCTCTCTTGACCCACATCACAATAAAATTACAAAGAACACATTTTTACATTTCTACCATTTCCTGTTCTTAGATTTAATATTTAGTTCTTCCTGGTTCAGAAATCCTAAAGAGTAATTTCTATCTAATCATTAGGAGTATTTCATATGCCCATGTTCATAATTAAATATTTGGTGGGAAACAGCAGCTGCTGATGAATTATGATTATAGTAAATCATGTTTATAATGGATATTGATTTTTCCCAGTACTCTGAAGAGTTGTTTAAATACTTATAAAAGCCAAACAATATTTTTAAATTATGGTAAATATATTTAAGACATAATACAGCTTTCCTGACACCCTTCCTTGGAACAGATTTATTCTTAAATAATAAATCATATGAGAGTATTATTTATTATCTCTAAAAGAATACTACATTTGGAAGAAAGCATGTTATTCAAAAAATACATTAAACCACTAGCTTAATTTCATATAATAACTTTTTAAAAATAGACTCATACATAAAATCCAGGAAGATTTAAAAAAATTAACAAACATATCAAAATCAATCATGTATTATTATGTAGTAAATTATGTATTATAAATATATAGACCTATGTATCATTATTTCTTTTAAGGGAAAAAAGAATAAACAATGCACAGTTGTTTCTTATTGGATTATTTTTCTACAATATCATTATCATGACAGGGCAGAGTGGCCAGTTTCTTATCTTATGATATTTAAAAATCCCTGGTCTGTCTATCAGCTGTTTCCAAATGGAACTTTCATATTGGCTAATATGGACAAGCTGCAGGAACCTAGTAACAGAGAGTTGATAGGGAACTACTGTGCTGTCGTCTCTGTAAGGGCGGTAGAGCCTCACCCATATGCTTCCATTAATTTGAAGTATTAAGCCTGGTTGTTGATTCAGTAGCTTATAGCAGCTCCCACACTGTGGAGTCAACTATAAGTTTATATGTCAGTACTGGCTGCACACTTGCCTTTCACAAACTTAGGTAGTTCTTCCATTAAGAAAGCCACATACTTTCATTTCCCCTTATTCTAAATACCTCGATTTACCCATAGCAGTGTGCTTCTGTCATATGACCAGTGTCCTACAGCATAAGAAAAGACAGAAATATCAACAGGACTCACGGGTTCTGTTGCTAAATATTAATATAATTTGCTTATAAATATAGACATAAGAAACACATTTCCCTGTTTTCACTTTTAATTATCTCTTCTGTATTGATTTATTTTTATATACTATTTTTACATGTTGGTGTGTATGTCTGTGAGTGTGTGTGTGTGTGTGTGTGTGTGTGTGTGTGTGCGTGTGTATTTGTACATGTGTGCATGTTGGTGTGCTCATGCCAGAATATAAGTCTGGAGATTTGAGAACAGTGTGCAAGAGTTGGTTCTCTCATTCCACAAAGGGTTTGGAGGATAAAACTCAGGTCGTCAGGCTTGCACAACTCAACCATGTTATCAACCCATCATTTTCTTTCTTTTTATTTAACACATAATTGTATATATTTATGCTTTGCCATGTATTGCTTCAGTGATTGTGTGTGTGTGTAAAATTTGATATCTAGATGACCCATCCCCTCACTCTTTCTATTCTCTCAACATTTCTATTTCTCAAATGCCACCCATTAATCTTTATTAAACACACAAAGATATGATAACACTAATTTATCTTGGAAAGGTAGCTAATTCTAAATTATTTAATTGAAAGTGAGGAAACAGGACCCATCTATGGATAAATGAAATAAGTAGTTTAAAGAAGAAAAAGGAGAAAACATGAGAAAGACTTAATTCATAAACGTGGTAAAAATCCTTTCTCCTAATTGACCGTGTTCATTGTTCTCTCACACAGTGATGGGCAGCCAAAGAAGAATACAAGTTACCATGACAATGATTGTTTCTGCTTTCCCTTTCTTAGTTGCCCATGATACACTTATTCTTAGGAATTTTTTTCATTTTGTGAAAAAAGCCGATGGCTCAGTGCATTAAATTCAGAGTGCAATCTGGGTACTCTGATAGGGAACCCTGGTGTTTCAGACATATGTTACAACAAAGCAAGGTGTGCTTCCTTGAGAGAATTGTTAATTTTTGTCATAAAGTGCCTTGTTAATTGTCCCCTAACTAAAAATGTGTGCATGTATATATTTATGCTTAATTTGTTGATTTTTTTCCTGCATGCCGTGTTGTGAAGTCTTTCATTTTGACATTAAGTAATAATAGTAACTAGCATCATCGTGAATCTTAAAACTTATAATTGATATGTAATGCTAAAACAACTTGGAACCTCTTATTTCTACTGCCTCTTTACAAAGGTAGAGCTTGAACTTTTATAATAACAATTTTCAAATATTATTGGGATTTTTTTCTTTGAAATGCCTTAAGCTTTAAAATTAACATAGAAATAGCTATCCTTTATGAAAGATTTAGTTTGTATTTACTTATTTATTGGTTTTTCTAGACAAGGTTTGTTTATAGCTTTGGACCCTCACTTTGTAGACAAACCCGGCCTCGAACTCACAGAGATCTGCCTGTCTCTGCTTCCGGAGTGCTGGGATTAAAGGATGCACCACCACTTCCCAGCTTAGTTTTCTTACCAAAGAGAACTATGTCAGTATATGCAGTGGGTGAAATTTTTGCTTCTTGCTTGTGCTCCTTAAGTGAGGCATAAGAAAATGCCCATAGTATCTGTCAGGGCTGTTATTAATTCTTTTAAATCACAGCAGTAAAGTCTATAGTTTTCACTACTATTAACAGGATCTCTTAAATGATAATTCTCATTATGCATGATATTTTAGCTATTTTTCTGCTTTATGGAATAGTGATTGCTTCTTAAAACTTTTTATTAATCAATTTTATTTATTTATATTGTTATTTTACATCCCAACCATACTTTTCCCTCTCTCCTTTCCTTCCCTCTGCCACCCCCTTTCACTCCTCCTCCATTTCTGTTCAGAAGTGGCATATCAATTTGAGGAAGGACTAAGCTCTTGCCCTCGTATTAAGGTTTAGCAAGGTAACCAGTAATTAAAAACAGAATTCCAAAACTCAGCCAAAACCTTAGGGACAGCTGCTGCTCTCACTCTTAGGAGTCCCATAGGTAGAACAAGCTACACAGCTGTCACATACATGTAGAGGGCCTTCATTGGTCCCATGCAGGCTCCATGGTTTTCGGTTCTGTTACAGTTGCTAGTGTTCAACCAATTAGAACCAAAAACTTTGGAAGAGACTATATAAAAGTTTACTGAAAACTATTTTTAAAGGATTTTGTAGAATAAAAAGGGAACAAGTCAACTGGAACTTAGAACTCCAGATTTAAGTTTCTCCTCTTCGGCTAGTTATCTCCAAACGACTAATAGTGTGATTGTCAATTTATCCTACAGCGTCAGTTGATGCCAATGTGTAACTTCAGACATATACAATGAAAATTGAGAGGATTAATTAAGTTCATTCTCTCCTAGGGAGAAATTATTATTTCCAGATTCTTCCCTCCTTCAGTAATAATTTTTGTTTTCCCACATATTTTTGTGGTATTTTTGTTTTCCATCTTAGAGACCTTTAGACTTTGATAGCAGTCATCTGGAAGGCTGAAACCCTACAGAGTGACACAGACACTATTGTCAGCCTAACCTCCTGTCTCTACACTCTAAGTACTAGAGATCTTCAGTAGAGGCCTCCGCGCATTGCAAAGTTAACTCAACAGCTTACCTCTACCAATATGACAGTGGGATGCAGCATATTGGGGCACCATTTCTTTATGGAATTTACTCGCTTTAAATTACATGTATCTTCTTAAGTTCATTGCTTCCCAGTTTAAAATTTCTATGAGATGTTAGCCTAAGTCAGAATGGGATATAATTTTTAATCATCTGAGGAGTCTTTAGAATATGTCATCATTAGGTTCACCAATTGTAGACTCCGTTACCTTTATTTATGGCTAGAAACCAATTATGAGTGAGTACATCCCATGTTCATCTCTTTGGGTCTGGGTTACCTCACTCAGTATTGGTTACTAGACATAAATAAGGGTCACGGAGTCTACAATTGGTGAACCTAAAGAAGTAGACTCACCTAGGAGGAGTAGAAGACTGGAAATAATCAAACTGAGGGCTGAAATCAACAAAATAGAAACAAAGAAAACAATCCAAAGAATCAATGAAACAAAAAGCTGGTTGCTGGAGAAAATCAACAAGATTGATAAACCCCTATCCAAACTAATCAAACGGCAGAGAGAGAATATGCAAATTAACAAGATCAGAAATGAAAAGGGGGACATAACCACAGACACAGAGGAAATTCAGAGAATCATTAGATCTTACTACAAAAGCCTGTATGCCACAAAACTGGAAAATGTAAAAGAAATGGACATGTTTTTAGATAAATACCATATACCAAAGTTAAACCAGGGCCAGGTGAACAATCTAAATAGACCTGTTAATCACAAAGAATTACAAGCTGTTATCAAAAACCTCCCTACCAAATAAAGCCCAGGACCAGATGGTTTCAATGCAGAATTCTACCAGAACTTCCAAAAAGACCTAATACCTATACTCCTTTATGTATTTCACAATATAGAAACAGAAGAGTCATTACCAAATTCCTTTTATGAAGCTACAGTTACTCTGATACCAAAACCACACAAAGACTCAACCAGGAAAGAGAATTACAGGCCAATCTCACTCATGAACATCGACGCAAAAATCCTCAACAAAATACTGGCAAACCGAATCCAAGAACACATTAGGAAAATTATCCATTATGATCAAGTAGGCTTCATTCCTGAGATGCAGGGCTGGTTCAACATACGAAAATCTATCAATGTAATCCAGCATATAAATAAACTGAAAGAAAATAACCATATGATCATCTCATTAGATGCTGAAAAAGCATTCGACAAAATTCAACATCCCTTTATGTTAAAAGTCTTGGAGAGATTAGGGATACAAGGTGTTGTGCTTCCCTGTCGCTTTAAGGGACAAGCCACACCCACTTTCATTACCTCTGACCTGCCCACCACCATCTTGGGCCCTTCCTTTTCTGCTTCCTTGACCTATGTGCTTTTTATTATAAGGAAGACCTGGGAATGTTATAGTTTTGGTCCCTTTAAGAGACAAGCCACACCCACTCCCCTCCCCATCCACTGAGGCAGGCTGATCTTCAGCTTCTGGCCTGAGCTCGCTCTCTTTTCCATCTTCCTCTCAGAGAGGCAGCTTTGCTTCTGCCTCTCTCCCCACTTCTCAGCTTCCCCCCTTCTCTGTCTCTTTCCCCTCTTTCTCCGAGTCACGGCACCAAAATGTTGTTCTTTTTTAAAAAACGCTCCAAGATCCCTGCAGCAGTAGGCAGCAGAAATGCTGTAGGTCCCAAATGGTGGTGGTAGGCCATGTGGTGGCAGACAGCGGGCCCTGGGAGCAGCCAGTCCCAAGCAGAGGCGGCTGCTGGTCTCAGAGCAGTAGGCAGAAATGGCTGCCAGTCCCAGAGCGGTGGCCCAAGCGGTGGTGGTGGCGGGCCATGTGGCAGCAGACAGTGGGCCCCAGGCAGAGGCAGCTGCTGGTCTCAGAGCAG
The DNA here is from genome assembly GCF_018167655.1 of Microtus oregoni. Taxonomy (NCBI): domain Eukaryota; kingdom Metazoa; phylum Chordata; class Mammalia; order Rodentia; family Cricetidae; genus Microtus; species Microtus oregoni. Next base: position 6,646,940 of record NW_024543070.1, read on the forward strand.
TGGTGGTGGGCCATGTGGCAGCAGGCAGTGGGCCCCAGGCAGAGACAGTCTCAGAGCAGCGGTGGCAGGCCATGTGGCAGCAGGCAGTGGGCCCCAGGCAGAAACGGCTGCTGGTCTCAGAGCAGTGGTGGTGGGCCATGTGGCAGCAGGCAGTGGGCCCCAGGCAGAGATGGCTGCTGATCCCTGAGCAATGGCTGGTCCCAGGCAGGGAGACATGGCAGGCGGGCAGAAGACAGAAACATGGATAGACACAACATGCAGGGTGAGGTTGAATGTTTATTCAGGGGGTTATGGAGGAGGAAGGGTGAAGGGGGGAACAGAGAGAGAGAGAGAGAGAGAGAGAGAGGAGGAAGAGGGGAAAGAGACAGAGAAGGGGGGAAGCTGAGAAGTGGGGAGAGAGGCAGAAGCAAAGCTGCCTCTCCTAGAGGAAGAAGGAAAAGAGAGCGAGCTCAGGCCAGAAGCTGAAGATCAGTCTGCCTCAGTGGATGGGGAGGGGAGTGGGTGTGGCTTGTCTCTTAAAGGGACCAAAACTATAACATTCCCAGATCTTCCTTATAATAAGAAGCACGTAGGTCAAGGAAGCAGAAAAGGAAGGGCCCAAGATGGTGGTGGGCAGGTCAGAGGTAATGAAAGTGGGTGTGGCTTGTCCCTTAAAGTGACAGGAAAGCACAACACAAGGGTCATACCTAAATATAATAAAAGCTATTTACAGCAAGCCGACAGCTAACATCAAATAAAACGGAGAGAAACTCAAAGCCATCCTGCTTAACTCAGGAACACGACAAGGCTGTCCACTCTCTCCATACCTCTTCAATATAGTGCTTGAAGTTATAGCAATAGCAATAAGACAACATAAGGGGATCAAGGGGATTCGAATTGGAAAGGAAGAAGTTAAACTTTTGTTATTTGCAGATGATATGATAGTGTACATAAGCGACCACCAAAACTCCACCAAAGAACTTTTACAGCTGTAAAAACACCTTTAGTAATATGGCAGGATACAAGATCAACTCCAAAAAATCAGTCGCCCTCTTATACACAAAGGATATGGAAGCAGAGAGGGAAATCAGAGAAGCTTCACCTTTCACGTTAGCCACAAACAGCTAAAATATCTTGGGGTAACTCTAACTAAGGAAGTGAAAGATCTATTTGACAAAAACTTTAAGGCATTGAAGAAAGAACTTGAAGAGGATACCAGAAAATGGAAGGACCTCCCTTGCTCTTGGATTGGGAGGATCAACATAGTAAAAATGGCAATTCTACCAAAGGCAATTTATAGATTCAATGCAATCCCCATCAAGGTCCCATCAATATTCTTCACAGATCTTGAGAGGACAATAATCAACTTTATATGGAAGAACAAAAAACCCAGGATAGCCAAAACAATCTTATACAATAAAGCATTAGCATCCCTGACTTCAAACTCTATTACAGAGCTACAGTAATGAAAACAGTGTGGTACTGGCATAAAAACAGAGAAGTTGACCAATGGAATCGAATAGAAGACCCTGACATTTACCCACAAACCTATGAACACCTCATTTTTGATAAAGGAGCTAAAAGTATACAATGGAAGAAAGAAAGCATCTTCAACAAAAGGTGCTGGCACAACTGTATGTCAACCTGTAGAAGAATGAAAATAGACCCATATCTATCACCATGCACAAAACTCAAGTCCAAATGGATTAAAGACCTCACTATCAGTCAGAACACATTGAACCTGATAGAAGAGAAAGTGGGAAGTACCCTACAACAGATGGGCACAGGAGATCGCTTCCTGTGTATAACCCCAGCAGCACAGACATTAAGGGCAACATTGAATAAATGGGACCTCCTGAGACCAAGAAGCTTCTGTAAAGCAAAGGACACTGTCACTAAGACAAAAAGGCAACCTACTGACTGGGAGAAGATCTTCACCAACCTCGCAACTGACAAAGGTCTGATCTCCAAAATATATAGAGAACTCAAGAAACTAGACTTTAAAATGCTAATTAATCCAATTAAAAAATGTGGCACTGAACTGAACAGAGAATTCTCAATAGAAGAAATTCAAATGGCCAAAAGACACTTAAGGTCATGCTCAACTTCCTTAGTGATCAGGGAAATGCAAATCAAGACAACTCTGAGATACCATCTTACACCTGTCAGAATGGCTAAAATCAAAAACAACAATGATAGCCTTTGCAGGAGTGGTTGTGGAGAAAGGGGTACACTCATCCATTGCTGGTGGGAATGCAAACTTGTGCAACCACTTTGGAAATCAGTGTGGTGGTTTCTCAGGAAATTCGGGATCAACCTACCCCTAGACCCAGCAATACCACTCTTGGGAATATACCCAAGAAATGCCCTATCATATGACAAAAGCATTTGTTCAGCTATGTTCATAGCAGTATTATTTGTAATAGCCAGAACCTGGAAACAACCTAGATGCCCTTCAATGGAAGAATGGATTAAGAAAGTGTGGAATATATACACATTAGAGTACTAAGCTGCGGTAAACAAACAACTTCTAGAATTTTGCATGCAAATGGATGGAAATAGAAAACACTATCCTGAGTGAGGTAACCCAGACCAAAAGAGATGAACATGGGATGTACTCACTCATAAATGGATTCTAGCCATAAATAAAGGTCATGGAGTCTATAATTGGTGCTCCTAAAGAAGCTAAATAAGAAGGTGAACCCAAAGAAAAACATATAATTATCCTCCTGGCTATGGGAAATAGACAAAATTGGGATCTTGGGGGTGGGGTGGGGTGAGATGGGGGTAAGTGGAGATGGGGAGAGAAAAGTGAGAAGGGGAGGATGGGGGGAACTTGGGAAAACAGGATGACTGGGATAAAGGAAGGTTGGATAGGGGCGCACGGAAGCACAAATCTTAGTTAAGGGAGCTACCTTAGGGTTGGCAAGAGACTTGAACCTAGGGTGGCTCCCAGGAGCCCAAGGCGATGTCCCCAGTTAGTTCCCTGGGCAGCTGAGAATAAGGAACATGAAATGACCCTATCCTATAGCAATACTGATGAATATATTGCATATCACCATAGAACCTTCATCTGGTGATGGATGGAGATAGAGACAGAGACCCACACTGGAACACCAGACTGAGCTCCCAAGGTCCCAATGAGGAGCGGAAGGTGGGAGAACATGAGCAAGGAAGTCAGGACCACGAGGGGTGCACTCACCCACTGAGACAGTGGGGCTGATCTATTGGGAGCTCACCAAGGCCAGCTGGACTATGACTGAAAAAGCATGGGATAAAACCGGACTCTCTGAACATGGCGAACAATGAGGGCTGATGAGAAGCCAAGGACAATAGCACGGGGTTTTGATCCTACTTCATGTTCTGGCTTTGTGGGAGCCTAGCCAGTTTGGATGTTCACCTTCCTAGACATGGACGGAGTGGGGAGGACCTTGGACTTTCCACAGGGCAGGGAACCCTGACTGCTCTTTGGGCTGGAGAGGGAGGGGAAGAGGAGTGGGGGGAGGGGGAGAAGGGTGGGAGGAGGGGGAGGGAAATGGGAGGCTGGGAGGAGGCAGAAACTTTTTTTTTCTTTTTCTCAATAAAAAATTAAAAAAAAAAAAAGATGGAAGCATCCTTAGGATTTAACTGCCTTTAAGGACTCCATTTCTACTCCTTCCTGATGAATCAACTCTTACCTTTTTAATAAATGATTTGCTTTTCCTGTTTGTTTATATTTTGCCCTGGTCTTCCAAGGGGAAAAACGGATTTCAAGCATGCAAATATAAATACGATAATGTTTGAGCTTGAATAGAAGGGTTTTTTGTTTTTGTTTGTTTTGGTTGGATTTGTTTTATTGAATAAGTACTGCAAGATTATAAACAACATAGATTAATTTATCACTGTAACATATATGTTTAAATTTTCAGCATTGAATAAGTAAAACTATTTTAATTTAATTTCCTCTCTTCAGTTGGATGATGCTTTCAAAAGCTGTTATCCTGGTTATTCATGACTAGAGTTGTGTAGGGATTAAATGATGTTATTATAATACTTGGCCTCTTATATTGTTTTATTGAAAGACTCTTTCCTGTTGCTAGAATCAGACATTATCAGTGTCCCATGTTATGCTGGTCTACATAAGTCTTTATATACAAATTGTCTCTGACTCTCTGTCCTGTTACTTTGTAACTAACTGGAGAAAACTGAGAAAACACGCTTGATGGAAGTCACATATCTAAACTTGTTATGTCTGAGATTGCTGTGTCTCCTGTATTGATGTCCACAGCACATCGTTTGTCTTCTCCTCTAAGAGAATTTCCTTCTCCCACTTTAGTATCATGCCCACATTACATCAGGTCATGCCACTACCTGTGTTTAATATTCCTTAAATCTGTTCTGTGCTAGTCATTCCCATTGCTGCCATCTTAGGGTAGTGTTTAATCTGATCTTTCACAAGCCACTGTAACAGCTTCTAGGATGTTCAGTTTCAAAACTCCTGTGCCTAGGTGAGGTGCCTATTTAATTTATCTAAACCTGGCCACCAAGTTCTGCCAGTGTCCTGCAGTCCCTACCTGCTATAGGGTTTGGCTAACATACTCCACTGTCTATCCTGAACTCTTCAACTCAGGGACTGGACTGCCCTTCACCCAGAACCTCTTTCCTATATAATCCAGACATTTTGCTTACTCTCATGCCTCTTGTACCTTTGACCTCTTGGCTGCTGCACCTGGTTCCCCTCTCTCCCTTCTCTCTTCCCTTCCCCTTTCCCCACATGGCCCAGCTCAGCCTGGTCATGTTCATTCTGGACTCTCCCAGATGTCCCTGCCTCTGACTCTGCTCTCCCACATGTCTGCAATAAGCTTTCTCCTCCACCACACCTAGGGCAGTCAAGTCCTTTCCTTTTTATTTTTTCATCCATCAAATGTCCTCCTCTACTAATGCAAGCACAAACACATTTCTTTCTAGAACCTTGATTACTTGCTATTCCTCATTGGATCAGCAGCTCTCTGAATCCAAAGGACATCATTTAAAATATCCTGTATCATCCACAATATTCTTCAAAAATTGTTTTGTCCATTATTTAAAATTCAAAGTTTATGTTACATATATTTTCTCTACCAATATTCCAAAAAGAATTCATATTGAGTTAAAAGTATTAATTAATAGCTTTTAGAAATATTAACATCACTTTCAGGTTTGTTAATTTTCCCCTTTGGGCACAAGGTCATTGAGGAAATGAACTGAATTTTGATCAAAATTTTATCTTTTGTCATCTACTATAATCAACATATTCTCAGGTACATAATTATCCCATGTAATATATTTCCATGTGTAGGATTTTCAAATACAATGAAGATATATAAATTATATATATATATACATATATATGTATATATACACATATAAATAAGTATTAAACCAACTGCTGTGCCCCTAAATATTTCTGGGACATAGGTTGCTGTTGTGATTCTTTCATATAGTGTAAGTAACTTATAGTATGCTGAGATGGAAGTTAGGGGAATTTTCTCAGTCATTCACTGTGGCTTGGAAGATTCAGTTTTACTTGAACTTCCTATACCTCACTTGACCATGGCTTTTGTAGTCATAAGCCAACCACTCTGAGTTACCACTATGAAGTGCTACCTCTAACATATGAGGAACAAGTCAAGTACACTTTACCCATTCACCCGTCACAAGGACCTTGGAACTATCAACTCTGTTTTGCGGATTTAGCAGTTCAAACTTCAGGAGGTGAGGAGCGTATGCCCAGTCTTAAGGTTTATGGAAGCATGGAGCAGCGTTGAGAGCAGAAAGGCTAGATCCACAGCCAGTGTTCCCTTCCATTGCACCCATCTATCATTCAAAACCAGCCACTGACCTCACTCATCGCAAGAAGTCTGCAAGCCAAGAACCAAACCAAGCTAAAGCCTTAATCCATGTTGCACTGGCTGCCAAATAAAGCACCTGAAAAGCAAATGAAGTACGTTTTTCATTACTCATCGATATTATGCAAATTTTGCAGAATCTTTATTGCAAATGCACAGGCATACACACATATGTATAGTTGTGTTTACAGTTTGTGTTTCATGTTCTTATTTGTGTAATTTTACTTATTAAATGACCTATTTAGACTTCCATGCACTGCTGCTAGGAAGGACGGAAGCAGGACTCATGCCCAGGCCTAGAAATGACCACTATGCTGTTTCTGTGAAGCGTTTGTGTGCTTTTCTCTCCCGATATGTTGTTTGTAGGTCGCTCCTTAAAACCGAAAGCTAATTATCATTTAGACTTACCCATAGTGTCAGAAAAGGAAGGGAAAGAATCAAGGATTTGCTAGGAGTCTTTCCTGACATATATGGTTGCCCTGTGGCAGAGTTAGCTCACTGCACACCTGTGGCAGCTCATTCGTCAGTCACTTTCTTTCACAAGTTTGTCTCTTCCCTTATACACTGAGTTTGCTGTAATACAAATAAACCGTGGTGGTGTGTACAGCTCGGCAGTCTGTTAAGCCGTACTGTGAAAAGTGATGTTTTCTTCCTGAAGCCGTACAGTGCATTTGAATTCTACGACAGATTTTATTATCTTTATTCACGTTCTCTAAGTCTGAGGATTTAAAACTCCATCTTGCTACCCAACAGTAATTCCGTACAAAGTTCCTATTGCTCTCGTTCTTGAAAGTTGAGATAATTTACAACGTTGAATTACAATGATGAATGATCTAATGCCCATCTTATAGTTTAGGGTTATTATTGTAGATAATTATGCCTCTGTGTGTACGTTTGTGTGTATGTCTCTATGTGTATTGGTCTGTCTGTCTTTGTGTATGTATGTGTGTTTGTCTGTCAATCAATATGTATTGTCAATCAATGCGTATGTGTATGGGGGTCTGTCTCTCTGCCTGTCTTTGTGTGTGTTTGTCTGTCTGTCATTGTGCATGTGTGTTTACACACATAGACATTGATGATTCTAAGAGGCTGTTCTGTTGGAACTGCAAATGCTTGTTTGTTAAGAAAATATCACTAAGCACCAATGCCCCAAGGGTGTGTCATAAAATGACTGGCTTTACAATTCTGTGATGAGTTATTTTCATTTAATAAAAGTTACGATTGGAGATTGAATTAGCCTTGTAATGTTTCTTAATGATATTGACTGCCAGTAATATTCAGAATAGCATTTCTCTCAGAATCGCCTGCATTCTTTCTGTCCAACTCACTGTCAGAGGCAAATGACCATTATTTGATGCATTAGAAAAATTCTTGATATTGAAATTTGAATACCTCTATTGAGATGGTAAAATATCTCCAAATTCAGTGTCATATGCAATACCAATGACACTGTTTGTGTTTTTTATCCCATAAACATCTGGATACAAAACACCTCTTCCTTGTGCTTACTGAGGAATTAATGTCATTGGATGTTCTTCTCATTCTTGGCAGGGGTTTAAAGTGGTTGTTTTTCTGATGTAGGAGTGTTTCTATTAAGAAGTGTTGGAATTAAAAAAAGAAAATGAAGATAGTTTATTTTGCTTTGTTTAAAAAATAAGTAAATATGTAGCCTCTCAGAGGAGTAAAGCCCGGATACATGTTTCTTTATACTGCAGTTTCACGGAGACCTGGAGGCTTAGATCGGCCCATCTAATTATTGTATTTCAGTTATAAAGTCAAAGAGTTCAAATTCCAAAAAAGTTATCTTCTCACAAGCAATTAGTTCACATCCTGAGCCATGAAAAAAATAACCAGCATTTTGGATGTGATTCATGTCCACAAATCTTTGTGGTTTTTTCAGGCTCAGACCTTTCCCTTATGGGATTTGTTTTCACATGCTGGCAGGAAGCAGGAGGGTGGCCTGTGCTTTAGGCTTACATTTCTGGGAGCTTGTGCGCCTCTCCCTGTAGCAGCTTCTCCAGCTTCCACTCAGCCCAGGGAGATCTTTCCTGTTTCTTCCTGGTTGCCAGGCACCAACTGACTCAGACAGTAGAAAATCAGGCTTTCCTTTTTTTTTTTTTTTTTTTTTTTTAGCTTATTCTTTCTTCTACTCGTGTGTGTGTGTGTGTGTGCTTCAGTTTTTCTGCTTCTAAATTAGTAATGAAATCTAACTGCTGTCAGGCCTGCTCCTAGATGATACCCTTTTGTGATCAATATTCTTGACAAACTGGTATTTCTGATTCTTGCTTTGTCTCTGTACTTTCTCCAAATCTGGCACTCTGGGATTTGACTTTTCAGGGATTCTAAAATGTGGCTTCCAACTTTAGGAACACATTTTCTCTAAAAAAATTTGCACATTTGTTGTATGTAAAGTATTCTAACTGTTTTGGAATCATGTATACCATCCGCACAGGTAGTGGAAATCCAGTTTGTTGTTTTGATTGCTCTCTGGAGAAATCGAACACAAAAACTAACAGAATGACCCCCATACAAAGGGTTAACATTTTTGTGATGGGTACATGTATCTGTTTTCTTCTATTTTAATTGTTTTTTTTTTTCTGACTGAAGTGAAAGACTAGACTAGACTGAGATCCAAAATAGTGCAAAAAAAAAAAAAGCCTCAAGAGGAACTATAGAAAACTGAATGAAGGGTGAAGCCAAATTTATTTCCTCAAGGTCAATTCTTTTCTATAATAGGTCGAGGGCCATGTTCTAAACATCATGTTAGGGCAGCATTTGATGGGACAGTATTAAGAAAATGTTGCAAGCATCTGCTCACCCTATATATTATATGTTCAAAATAATAGCATATAATATGGTTTTTCTAATTATGTGACGCCAAGATAAAATGTATACAAAATTATCATGTGCCATATTATAAGGCTGGTAGTTTTGAGGAGTAGGTTTACTTATCTTCAGATCTGTTGCTATTAACAACATCAGAGATTAACACTGAAACTACAGGTTCGAAGACTGGGATAGCAACATAATTAGCACTCACCACACTGTACACACAGTCATTCTTCCATATTAAAGAGTACTCTTCAGTAAAAGGAGATGGAAAGGAATAGGGGATGGATGTTGCAAATGAGAGGGCCACTTGTTTGTCCCAGCCACCCAGCTAGCTTATTAATCTGTGTATCACCACGTGGCAGTGGCTTGCCAGAAATTCTAAGCAGCTTCCATCTCATGCAGAGGATCCATGGCTTCTCTGACTCTGCCCTTTATCCCAGCATTCAGTTATGTTTTCTCTGCCTATCCAAGTTCTGCCCTATCAGGCCCAACGTAGATTCTTTGTTCATTAACCAATGAAAGCAACACATGAACAGAAGAACCTCTAACATCATCAGATGGGCAAACGGGCCAGATCAGGCTATAATGTAAAATTGGGTGAAATGTGTTTACACATACATCCATTTGCGAACATGTCGGGTGTGGGTGTAGGGAGAATTGTTCTCACTGCCACTCCGCAGCGCCAATAAAGCCACCCTGAATCAAGGACAGCGTAAGCAATTGGCTAACCAGGATTAGATGTAGTGATGCCAGAGGACTGAGGAAGTGAATTAGAAAAGGACAGGAAGACAGAAGGAAGGGCTGAGGGGGACTTCCTGGGCTTTTGGATTGGGAAAATGTGGAGAGTAGGGTGAGCTGATCGACCTTCTGCTGATCCTTGGATTTATCAGGCTTTTATCTCAGTTTCTGACTCCTGAGTTTTTATTAATATTGGTACAATTCAGGTAAACATTATGTGTGTGTGTGTATGTGAGTGTGTGTGTGTGTGTGTATGTGTGTGTATGTGAGAGAGAAAAAGGGAGAGACAGAGACATAACAAAGGAAGAGAGAAAAAACATATTTGTGATTTTTAGTTATATCTAAGCATCTTGCTCTGATTCCGCCTCAGCAGCCAGGGACCTCACCAGGTCCTTCTCACTATAGAAGACACCTGTCGGGGAAGCTGCAGATAAGAATTACATCAGCTAAAACACCTACAAGATGTTCCAGGCATCAAGAAATAATTTTCTCCTTATTTTATTTCTCTGATTCTTGTTTGTTCCCCACTCAACGACTTCAGTCTTTGTTGATGTAAATCAATGTACAAGCACCCCACTAGTATGAAAGCTGACAACTGTATTGACTTCCTATCTACCCTTAAAATACCTACCATATGACAAGAACAAATGGTTTATTCAGATGCTAGATGTAGCTTTAAAGCATGCATTTCAAGGTTTATATTAGTAGAATTTAACAGATTTGTGCTAATGTGTTTTCTCCCAACATTTGTCAGAATAATTGATGTATTTGATGTGAAGAATCAAAAATAAAAAAAAAAATCAAGTGTCTGGAGCTAGAAGAAATAGTCAAGTTGGCACAGTGCTTGATTCTCAGAACCTATGTAAAAAGGGCCAGGTGTGGTGATGTATGCTTGTAGTCCCAGAAGTGGGGAGACAGAAACAGATGCCTGGGCCTTACTTGCCAGTCAGCTGCTATATAGCAGTTTCTTTAGAACTGAAACCTTGAAGGAGGGAGGACAAGCTCATGATACCTGGAAGGAGGGGTGGAAGAAGAATGAGGAGGAGAAACAAGAAGAATTAGGAGGAGGAAGGTGTAAAACGGAGGAAGAGGAAAGAGGAGGAGGAAGGAGTAGATAAGAGGAGGAGGAAGGACAAGGAGAAAAAAGAAGAAAGAAGGAGGAGGAGGAGAAAGGAAGATGCAGGAGGAGGAGAAAGGAGCTGAAGGAGGAGGAGGCAGAACAAGAAAAAGTGGATATTTGGAAGTTTCTTGAAGACTACTCCCCAAGTTTACCAAAGAAGCAAATGCCCGTCAGAGAGGGATCCTCGGAGCAGCTGAACTACAAAGATGCTATTGCTGGCACTTTAGGCTGCCAGAAAGCTGTGGAGAGGGCTCCATGGTTGATGATTTGTCAGTCATCACCCATGTTGACTTGGGCTATTCCATGATGCACCTCCTTTTAAGTCATCTGCTCTGTGTGAGTAAAAACTCACCACACTCCTGTCAGTAACCCAGTACAAACCAATTACTTCATCAAGTTGGACACTGGTACCATCGTCTCTTTGGTCTGTCCTGGGTTCCCTTTCTGAAGGGAGCAGGCATGTATGTATGTGTTGCGTCTCTCCTGGGAAGCCTATCATATAACACCTGTCTACCTAAAACTCCATTTACTCATGTAGCTACATTGTAAATAGTTTTTCAAAATAGTTTTACAAAACAAGTATGTTTGTGGATATAAACATACTTCCTTCCCCAGCCTTCCTGGCAGAAAAGCTTATAATATTGAGACAATAATGGAAAATCAATATCTCCAGTAAGGTATTGGTGTGAGAAGTCCTTCTATCTATGTGTTGCTTTTATTGATTAATGAATAAATCTATTTTGGCCAGTGGCCTAGGAGAATAGGGCTAGGTGGAAAAACTAAACTGAATGCTGGGAGAAAGAAGGTGCAATCAGGGAGAAGCCATGTAGCCCCTTCAGAGACAGATGCTGGATGAAACTTTACCCAGTAAGCCACAGTCACGTGGCAACATATAGGTTAATGGAGATGCGTTAGTTTAGGATATAAGAGTTATCCAGAGATATGCTTAAGCTATTAGCCAAACAGTATTGCAATTAATATAGATTTCTGTGTGATTATTTTGGGAGTCTGGGCATCCCATGAAACTTTTAAGCAGTCTTTCTCAACAAAGTATATCTTAGAAGATGAAGACAATCATTGTTTTCACTGATCATTTTGTTTTTATTACATTAAGTTCATGTAAACTTAAGATAGAAAATGATGAAAACAAGACAGTGTTTATGACTCACTGTGGGATTAAGTTAATGGCTTTAAACCAAAGAGCTCATTGAGTGACAATGTAGAACTCGGTTGTCTTTATTTTAAAAGTGAGAACATGAGGCCCTAAGCTAGATCAGTCACATTTTAACAAAAGAAAATTTCTTGCATGTTGTGTTTGCAAAAATATTTTTAAAGAATTACTATTTGGTGGGTACTTATTATTAACAGCTCCAACAACATAAGAAGAAATAAATGCCATACCTACAGACTGGTAAATAATGAAATGTAGAAGGATAAAATCCATTCCATCATTAAGTAAATATTAATGTCTATGAGCTTAACTTACTGGAAGTAAGGAAGCTGAATGAAAACCAAAGGTGTTTAAATGATTTTCCATCAGTTTGCTACAAGAGACAGAACATAAAATGAAGTCTGTGAAAGAAAAAATACAAAAATCAGTGCGTGTGGAGTTATGTACTTGCAATTTTTTCTTTGGTTAAAGCAATATTAGTTGACTACCTGATATGAAACTCAACAAGAGACTTTCTCTTCCCACGGTCCCATCTGCAGCCCTTCATCCTAGCTTTCTTTCCCTTTATAGCTCCTGAGCATGTTTGATTTCGCAAGAAGGACCCCGCTGGAGTTATGTTCTATGATGACCATGATTCTTCCCCTTTCCCACAATCTCACTATGGTGGTGGTATGGTAAATATTTTCTTTCTCTGGGTAAATAACACTTCTGTTTTGCAGCCATAATTCTCCCAGTTACTTGGTCTCGGCTCTTCATTTAAAAGGTTTCTGTAATCTTATGTTTTATTCATTTCATTGCCAAGTAGATTTCATCATGGAGAAACCTCTTCAATTCTTACATTTATAGTCCCTGAGGCTTTTTTCAAATATGTATTTTTTATATATTGTATTGTGCGTTATTTTGCAGTTTATAAATCATGCACTCGAATAATACATTTTAAATGGACAAAGTAAAATAGAAATAAAAGACATAACATTTTCTTCTTATCCACACAGCATTTGTCTTTTGTGGCTGTCCCAGTGAAAGCACCCCGACTGGAAGCCAATGGCATACATCATGCCTGGAACAAGGATTTCTTTCACCATGTTGGTGCACTTCAAGGCTGGTTTCTGTCTCCCCAGCAGCCATAAAAATCCCTGGGTGGCTCTGTGCTCATTTGGTCTTTTTTGTTATTCTTTGTACACCCTCGTGTTACCTAGTCCTAAATTCATACGCCATCTGTTTCCTCTGTTGGCTTCCACAAAGCCATTGGATTTAATTGGCCATGGCAAGCTGTTTTAAAGATGGCCAGTTCCATTTCATTCATTTAATCAATCACAGGCAGGCATGAAAACTCAGCCAAAATTCAAAGGTAGGCCTAAGGACACAGCTCAGCACATGGTACTGGCCACAGAGGTCATGCCTGTGATATCTGGTGTTGCATGCCCGTGGCTAGTACTGAAGCTCGCATACCCATCTTTAGCCCTACCCAATGTATTAGCATCTTTGCTTGCAAAGAGTACACACCAACACTGTGGTTTGAAAATGTCCTGTATTTGAGAATTACCTGAAAGACGGGTAAAGGTTTCTGGGTCCTGTTCCTAGAGTTGCCAAGAGAATGGATCAGTGGGTCTTGTGTTATTTTCAAAATTGTGCTTTTGTAATGGCTTTTCAAGTGACAATGACCCTTCTGGTTAGGTCTTTAGAAGCCATTGTGATACAACTTCCTTAACAGTATTAAATTTCCAGTTTTAAGAGCTCTGTACCTTTATACCCCCAACTTCCTTAACAGTTTAAATTTCCAGTTTTAAGAGTTCTGCACCCTTGTATTTGGGAATATCCATAGCATCTTCACACACAAACATGTTGGTCTCTTCCGTGCCCACTAGCAGAATATGTAAAAAGAGAAAAATGACCAAATGAATCTTCGTGTGTGATGAGGATGCCTGCTGTCTAGATGTGTATGACCAACATCTTTGCTGCTGACCTGACTAGGCTTATCCTTTCCCCACCCTCTGTCCTTCTTGCTCTAAGCTTTTATGTTAACTGAATCTCATTGGAGAAGACAAGCTGCATTTTTCACGCAAGGTAATGACTTGTTTCTTTGCCAGTATATCTAAAGGATTTTTAAAGAGATTTTTTTTTTTAAGTTCAGGAACTTAGATTGTGTTTCAGTGTCCAAACCATTCCCCCTATAATTGAGATTCCTCCTTTGAATTGCATATTGAGTCCTTGCTTCATCCCAAGGAACTAATATGCTCCTTCATTATATGAAAATTTCTTTTTATTCCTCAGAAGGTCACTAGTTATCCTTATGCAGGATCATCTCGACGATTTCCATATCTATCATCTTTCCCTTGTTACTAAAAACTTTTTTTCTGCTTCTAAAATTATGAACTCAAAGCCTTTGATTCATGTGTAATCTAATTTTTAATAATTTTATTATTTTGTATTATTTCTCCTGATCTTATAATAAAAACAATTTGAGATTTTGTTTTCTTATTGTATTAATCTGTTGTTTCACTATCTCACTTTAAATTTATTGACCAGTTTAATTTATGTTCTTATTAAGACATTGTATAGAATCTAATAAATTAAACAGGAATGATATGCAAAAAAAAAGATTTCTTTTCCTCGCTTATTTCCATTTCACCTTTTTTTAGGGTGGGCTCTCTTTGACACAGTTGCCACCTGCCTCTTCGTCTCCTTATAGTGGGACCAAAACCCTATTGTACTCTAGTGACTGTCTCACTGTGTCCTGCCTACTGATACTGATTCGTCATCATACAAACAAGGGCGTTTCTGAAGTCTGACAATAAAGGAGGGGGAGCTTGCCAAATGCTTTCTGCAACTCTGGCTGAAGTCATGATCTACACTTTACAACCCTAGGACTCTAGCAATAAGGTCAGACATGATAGGAAGAGATGTTTTCCCTGACCCAAATGCTTAGCTTCACCCAAAATAAAGAAAAGTCTGTAGGCAGCCTCAGATGGAACTTTGTGCAAATACTATCCTGAAAGCTGTGTTCCCAAGAGGTGCTGTTTTGCTCCTGTCTTTGGCTTCCTCCTAATTTGTATTAAGAATACTAGTCTCTGTGTCATTAGAACCCATGCTGTGAAGCTTCTGTAACAAGCTTCCTTTCTTCAGTGAAAATTTATCCTTTATCAATTTCATTATTTCTCTGCTTATCTGCTAATTTGCGCTCGTTATTGGTAGAAGTTACCTTTGTGAGTTGACTGTACAACATATATTCACTTCCTCAAAGTTCTCATCCTCATATCTTTCTCCTCTGCTCTTAATGCAATAACATATAATTTTTATTTATAGCAAAATTTTAATTAATTGAATCCATTTTAACATCAACTTCCTCAAATATCTTTGTGCACTTTAAAAGACTGCACAACAAGTTTATTTAAGGAAGAACAGAGAAAGCTAGGAAAACACTGCATAAAATGTTTAGTCACTGAGATGAATGAATGAGATGAGCTATAATGAGAAGAATTAAATATTCAAATATATTCTAAACAGCAAATTCTATTTCTATTCTGATTTTAAATTGGTAAGCATCTTTTTTTTTAAAGATTTATTTATTATGTATACAACATTCTGCCTTGATGTATGCCCGCATGCCAGAGGAAGACACCAGATTTCAGTACAGATGGCTGTGAGCCACCATGTGGTTGCTGGGAATTGAACTCAGGACCTCTGGAAGAGCAGCCAGTGCTCTTAACCTCTGAGCCATCTCTCCAGCCCCCTTGGTAAGCATCTTAAACTCAGCATAAGACAGATCTGTGAGTGATACTGTGTTCATAATCTTTCCACTGTTATTAAGGAAGTTCTTCTGAAGCCCTAGCTGATGTCTAATATTTTTATAGGCATCGATGTTAAGACAGTAAGAAATTGTTTTTAATGTAGTAAGAAACTAAGTTCTAATCATAGTTTTTCCAGCTATAAATCATGAAATAAATAAGTTACATGATAACATTGTCCATCTGTCCTACTCTGTAAAATGGAGAATGTTGTGAGGATAAATTGAGTTGATGTAGTTAATACATTTAGTATTCATGACCAACATGCAGTACTTTAGCTTCTTGTTGGTTTGTACCTTACACATGAGAAGTAAATAGCAAATTTTTGAAACACCAACTTTCCAGTAAGCATACTCTGTAAGCTTTATATAGCATGTATCTTTGCCCAACTTATTTTGTTACTCTTCATCCAATCATTTTTATGTGAATGAGTGACCACACTCTACCCAGACAGTCATTAAATGATCTGAAAATTAGAGAGCAATACTTGGAATAATTCTTACTTAATATTATACTTGGTATACATACCAAAAATAATTATTTTAAAGGTCAAATCTTTAAATAGTGGAAATCTTGCATTAAAACATGGAAAAAATGAATGGACAAGAATGCTGAGAAGTTTGGGGTGAGAATAAGTATAAATCTACTATTATATTAATCATCATTTATATGTTAATATTTTCTTGAAGCAAATAATCTATTTCTTATGAACACAGAGCCAGTTGTCACAAATAAGACAATTTCTGAAATGGATTAAATGCTCAATTCAACAAGCAATTTCTGTCCTTCATTTTCCAGAGTAATAAACGTAGTTTTAGTTGAGTCCTTTTCAAATGAGAGACAGCATGGCTGTTTCTCACATATACGGCTCATGGGGTATTACAGTGTTCTATTGGCTTCTACTCCCTAAGATAGGATAATTTGAAGAAACCAACCAACCAAACAAACAAACAAACAAAACCCTGCCATGTCTATTTTTTTCCTATATAACTCAAGGAGTATTCTATTGTCTTGTCCTTCCTAAGATAGGATAAATTTTTAACAAATTGTGCCTTCTTATTTTATGTGCATGGGTGATTTGCCTGCTTGTATGTCCTTTGGCCTTGGAGCCCAGAAGAGGGCATAGGAATCTTTGAAGCTGGCGTTGTACAAGGTTGTGGGTACTTAGAGGCGAACCAGGGTCCTCTGCAAGAACAACAATTGACTTTAACAACTGAGCAGTCGTTGCAGCTCTGAGATAGGCGATTTTCCAGGATTGCCTTAGTAATAAAATATCTACACAACAGCTACCCCAGGAAAATAAGGATTATGTCTATACTGCAAGGAAGTGTTTCCTATTTGCCCTCCAAATTAGTGAACTGGATTGTTGTTGTTGTTGTTTTGTTTTGTTTTGTTTTTGGATTAAGGAAATCACAGTGTCTGGCAAAGGTCAGTGCATTTATATCTCCACAGCAGAGCAGCAGCATTGTCTGAGCTGCTCAGATTGCTGCACTTTACATAGTTCAATAGTAATCTTTTGGAATAGTAGCTGGATGAAAATCTCAATGAAAATTGTGGAAATATTTTCAATTTATATTTTAAAGTATCTCTGGAGTTTGCCTCCCCTTCCCTGATATCCCTTTTTTCTTTTTCTCCTTGACCTCTCTTTCATAATTTCTTTCCTCTGCTTCCTTCTCTTTTTTTCTCTTCCCCTTTCTTTCTGTCTGTTTCTCCTCTTGGCCCTCACTCTTGGCCTCCATGTTCTGGCTCATTAGAAACCACAGCAACCTGTGGATGGGTATCAAAAATACTACTACAATGAAATAGGAGGCTCTGTGATTCTCTCTCTCTCTCTCTCTTTCTCTTTCACACACACACACACACACACACACACACACACACACACACACATATATATACACAGACCACCAATTTTTCTCAAATCTTAAGTCCTTGGCCTATTATGAAAAACAGTACAGCTAATATTCAGTGTTCTTAAACATGCCGTAAAAATCATCTCATCAGTAACTGGTACCCACAAGTTGACCCTCTTTTGTCTTTAGAATGCTGACATAGATGAGATTTATGGCCATTTAAAGTGATCTCAATGGTTTATTTTTAATAGATTTTCAATGTATATCTTGCCAGGCTCTTAAATAATGAGAAAGTGCTCTCTAGGCAGATAGTGTAAGGTACATTCTCTTAAGGCTGTAAATTAAATTACAACATAAGTAATTGGTCTCAATCTTTAACATATAGTTGGCAGAACATATGCATTCAATGTATTAGGTATTTTTATGTTTCTCTTCCTAAAACTGATTTTATATTTTAAAGACCTCATATTTTATAATAGTTAAAATAGAAATTAAAAGGTGAAATTGTATCTCACCAAGGCCAGCTGGCCTAGGTCTGAAAAAGCATGGGATAAATCCAGACTAGCTGAACATAGCGGACAATGAGGAATACTGAGAACTCAAGAACAATTGCAGTGGGTTTTTGATCCTACTGCACGTACTGGCTTTGTGGGAGCCTAGGCAGTTTGAATGCTCACCTTAGGAGACCTGGATAGAGGTGGGCAGTCCTTGGGCTTCCCACAGGTCAGGGAACCCTGATTGCTCTTCGAGCAGATGAGGGGGGGGGGGACTTGATCGGGGGAGGGGGAGGGAAACTGGAAGCGGTTGTGGGGACGAGGCAGAAATTCTTAATAAATAAATAAATTAAAATAAAAAATAAAAAAAAAAAAAAAAAAATAAAAAAAAAAAAAAAAAAAAAAAGGTGAAATTGTTAAATTATTAAACATATAACTTCATTGATTATTCTTGGATGTTTATGTCAAGATAGGTTACATTACAACTTTTGGTAATGTCAATTTTTTCTTGTCTTATAATTAAGATGTTAATCATATACACACACACACACATATATATATAGTGCTTGTGTATGTGTTTGTGCATGTGAAAAGCATGTTCAGTAAGTCAGCTTTATTGGTAAGGAAGAAGTGTTATTCTAATTGATTAAACATGAACAACACTCTAGAAAAAAAGTTTAATAAATAAGTACATTTTTAACTGGTGACTTAACTTGGACCTTTGAATTACAAGTTAAAATTCCACCAACTCACTGTCTTTTATTCAATGTTTGTTTATTTATTTATTTAGTTAGTTAGTTACTTATTTATTCATTCAGATTTGAGCTAAATCAGCTGTTAAGTCTTTGGTAAAAATTGTTTATGAGTAGTCTTTGTGTTCTGGGCTTTGCAGGAAACTTGACACAGAAATTATTTATTAAATATTCATAAGTTTAATGGCGTTTTGTTGGTGCTATGGGGAAGCTCTTACACTATACTGATAGTTGGGTTTATAATCCAGGATGAAAGTTCCAGGGTTAGACAAGTGTTTGCTCTAAAGTTGTGACCAGCACATTGCCCTTAAATGTATACCAAAGAATTGCCAGAAAGTAACATAAGATCTGTGTAGGAATACGACCGATGGGTGCACAGTTGAGAAGACCGTATCCTATGCGCTAGCAGACATAATGTTCAAGATTGTTGACAGTTGCTCTGGCTTTCTGGAATGCTCTTAGGAGGAGATGAATAAATATCTTCAGCCAATGAAAAAAGCTGACATGCAACCAACGATTTTACCATCAAAAATTTGTACTTTTAAACTACATTGAACAGCAGGTGAATATTGAATATACCTCATCTGAATTAGGTTTGTCCTTCAGATCTAGGGCCATAATTCTTTAATTTTCAAATTATATGCACTGTCTTTTGTGTCTATAAAATTTGAATGGATATTTATAACTGTAAACTTAAGAGTCTCTCTGAGGCTACAGATGACTGACCCAAATATCTAAAGTCAGGGAACAGAATTTTCACATATCTAAGTTTTTCTAGTACTTTTAACGTAAATTTCAAATGTCCAAAATCCAAGTCAAAGGCATAATGACCTTCCACATTCAAAGCTCATTGATTCTACATCAATATTAAGCTACATTTCCCTTAACCACAGGCTAAATCATATGTAGTGTGTAAGCACCTGTCTTCTTTCTTAACTTGTTTCAGAATAAATTGATTTTCAAAGTGCTCTCAGGATACTCATGGTCAACTAGAGTTCTTTGGCATTATACAAATAGTTTTAAGGAGGTAATTTTACATATAGAGAAACTGATATAGCTTAAAAATGTTTAGTGAATAAACAAATAAATAATAGTTTGTTTCATATAAAATACTACCAAATATAAAAATTTTGTGTAATGTAAACAATGAGGGCTACACTTATTTGGATTATCCAGTTTTCCAAATTTCAACACAAGCCATAAGAGACAGCTTTAGTGTGGTGCTAAGGTAATCTGTCTAATTTGCTATAAGGCAATAACATAGACAGTAGATTAACATGTAGTGTCACGGTTTGATTATGAAATACGTTGTGTTTTAACACCTGGTCCCCATCTGTTAACATGCCTTTGGGAAGTTTTGGAATCTTTTAAGAGGCAGATCCTTGTTGGAAGCAAATCATGCGGGTGGGTCTCAAGGTTTTAGAGTATGGTCCTAGCTCCTGTCTGTCTATAAATACACTGTGAGCAGCCAATCACCTTACACCTCTGCTGTCACATGTCACCTTTCATGATCAATGGTATCTTATTTTTAAACTGTAAGCCAAAACCAAAACAAAGTAACAACCAAAAATTTTTTTCCCTCTTTCCCCACCTCTTCATTAGATAGAATCTTTCTTTGTAGATTGCATAAGTTTATTTCAGACAGTCCTTGAACTCACTGCATAGCCCAAGCTCTTCTTGAACATACAGTGAAACTCCTGTCTTGGCCACCAAACAACTAGCAGAACAGGCATAAGTCACCATGTTTCAGCACTACCTCCTTTTTACTTATTAGTGGCTTCTTATCAAGTACCTGCTCACAGAACGGAGAAAAGTAGATAGTATGTAGTTCTCACTCCAGGCTTTAAAAATCAAAGAAAAAAAAATACCCGAAGAATGTGAGCGATGGTGACTCCACATACGATAACAGACACTGGATAATATACACAAGGATGATGGGGATACCCAAATCTTAGGCTCTAGAATGGGGTCTAACAGGATGCTGTGGGTCTCAGCAAAATCTTTTGCTTCTGCTGGACTTGGTTCATTGTCCTAGTGAAATAATTGATTATTGGTGACCCCAACTCTGAAGTTCTATTATTCTCAGAACACTTTGCATAAGTACATTTTTCTGATTCTCTGTGTCTTTGGTAACAGCAATAAGTGACAATGGCATTTAAAGAATGACAAAGAAAGTTTTAATTGAACCTTTTTAAAACCTGATTAGTAGATGAAGTTAAAAATTGGCACACATTGGCTCATGTTCTTTATTTAATGCTAGTGATAGTTTTATGCTTGTTTGAACATGATGAAGAATGCATATTGAAAACTTGATTCCCCAAGAAATATTTAAGGCAAATAATTATGAGATATTTATGTCCATGTAAGATAAGTTTTAGCAAATCATTTTTTTTCATATTGTTTTATTTGCTGACCAACTATTAACCAAGTTCTCTATATCCCAGTGTGGTAACAGTCAAGTGGATCAAATGGATTTTGTCATCAGCGGAACCATCTGTTTCCTCATTCTGCTCTGTGATTTTTCTATTTATATTTTTGAAACTCTTCAACAGAAATTAGAAGTAGAGGAGGCGTAGATAACTACTGAACACAACAATAACAAATTTTATACACTGTAATTATTTAAGTGTTTAGGCAATAGGAGGTGTAAATGCTATTGTGGTTATTCATTCAAGAGTTTCTTATGAATACTTTAGGACAATTGGATTGAATAAAATCTGTTTGCTTTGAATTGAGCGATTTGGTACTGGAATCTGGACATTAAAAAATTTATGACTTTTGGGGGGAGTACCTTTTGTTCTGCTGTGCTCTGGGAAAAAGAAGTGCCCAAGCCTCTAATCTCCAGAAAGTTTAAATTACCTACACAAGGTGCTAAAAATACTTGCTATCATTCTTTGGTCATCTGTCTTAAACCAAAGACTTTTCATGACTTTCTCAGGGGCCTAACTATCTAAGTTTAGATATTTGAAATGAACTCAAAAGAGACAGCAGAGTCAGGAGAGTCAAGGAGAAGCAAAAAATCTTTTCAACCTATCTTTTTATTAATAGAAACTCTTCTTTATGTTTTTAGCTGGAGCGATTCACCTTTTCTTAAAGGGTGCTGGGTTTCAGAGGAAGCCCAGTTCAGTATTGAAAGGCAACAGTTGTAGGAACCTCACTTTAATGTACAGAAGAAGGGTTACTTCTTTGATATGATCCTATTTGCCTTGTGTTGCCTGGGATATGTGTATTCTGTTCTTGGTCTGTCTGTTCCTTCTGTTCCTCCCTTTCTAACTCTCTTAATACTCCCCATTTCTCCCCATCCTCTTTTCTCTCTCCTCTGTTATCTCCCCATCCTCCATGTCTTCCCCTCTCTTTTTCTTTTGCTTTCTGAGACACAGTCTCACTGCATAGCCCACTGAAGCCTTCAATTCCTAATTTCCTTTTGAAACATTCTAAGTGCTGAAATTACAAACATACAACACCCCATTGTGTGTTCAATACTTGAAGACAGAAAATGATTTTTCAAATTTAAATCTATACAATCTTTTTAGGAGATCCTATTTGTTTTTTGAGTCTCCAAATTTCTGGTTACTTTTCCTGGAATGATCAGAGACTTTTCATATTATAATATATTAACATATTAAGAAACTAAACTAGTACAGAGGTTTCAGCATCTAAAAAGTCTCATTATCATTTGAAATGATTATAAGTACTTTTCAAGTTTGACTTATACAAAGTAAGCAATAGTGCATTATAAGTATTTTTAAGTTAGAGAAATTAGAGGCATTCTATCAAATTGAGCTGTTTGAATTTTATAAACAAATATACTGTTTTTCCATGTAGACCCTCAAGGAGCACCAGTGCTTCACGCTACTCTTTCCCAACCCATAGTGTCTTCACATGCAACTGCAGCTTCTAAGAGTTTAACAGTTACTATGTCATGCAAGAATAAAGTATTTTACAATACTCCACAACTTCCCAGGTGCCTACATTCTTTACACCTCCTTTTTGTGGATATTTCTTGAGGCCTGGAAGGAGTGATAAATCTACTCCTGATTACTAAGAACAGCTTTGTCTTTCTCTATGCATTTCCCTGCACAAGCCTTTCTCCCCAACATTCATTGAGGTTGTCAGTGTTTGGTCCTCCTAATTTCTTTTTTTTAAAAAATATCTATTTAAATAACATTTTTTCATTTATTTTACATACCAACCATTTTCCCCTCCTCCCTTTCTCCTATCCTCCCTTCTTTCCCATATATCCTCTCTCATTCATGACTCTTCCATTTCCATTCAGAAAGGACCAGGCTTCCCATGGGCATGCACAAAGCATGGCTTTTGAAGTGTAAGGATGCAACTCATCCCCTTACATCAAGGTAGGGCCAGGTAACCAGCATGTGGAACAGGTTAACAAAAAGCCAGCTAAGCACCAGTGAGAAGTTCTGCTGTCACTGTTAGAAGCCTTACTAAGATAGCAAGTCACACATTTGTTGCACACGTGCAGAAAGCCTAGATCAATCTCATTCAGGCTCCTTGACTTTGGTCCAATGTCCCTGAGTTCCCAGTATCTCTGCCCAGCTGTTGCTGTTGGTTTCCCTATCATGAACCCCCATGGTTGGTACAATTCTTTCTTCTTTGCTTCTACAAGACACTCAGAGCTCAGTAAAGTAGTGCCTGGCTGTAGATCTCTGCTTCTGATTCCATCAGTTACCGGATAGAGTATCTCTGATGGCAATTAGGGAAGTCACCAGACTGCTTACAGTAGATAGCCAGTTAAGGCATCCCTCCACTATTGCTAGTATTCTTAGTTGGGATCATTTTTGTTGTATCCTGGGTGTTTTCCTGGCATCAGGTTTTTCCTTAACCTTGAAATTGCCTCCCCACCAAGTCATCTTTTTTATTACTTTTTCCCTCCAACTCACCTCCAAACCAACTCCTACACTCAGCCTGCCCAACCTGATTCCTCTAGCTCCCATCCCTCCATCTTCTCATCTTCTGCCCACATTTACCCAGATGATTTTCTACTTTCCTTCCTATGGAAATCTATGCATCCCTCTTTGTGACTTTCATAATTTCTACACTGTATTTTATCTTACCCAGGGCCTATGGCAGGCAAAATTCAACTCCCAACCTAGTTCCTGATCTCAGACCTCCAGTCTAGCTTAGTTTTTAACAGGGATATTCTTTCTCAAGATGCCACCAAATGATGTGGGATTCTCCCTATATTCTGTGAATATGTTTTATTACCACTAGTTAATAAAGAAACTGATTTGGCCAATAACAGGCAGAATAGAACCAGGAAGGAAATCCAAACAACAATACAAGGAGAGAGATGGCAGAGTCTGAGAGATGCCAGCAGCCACCAGAGAAACAAGAAGAGATGCAACAAGCTATAAGCATTGTGGTAAAATATAGAATACTAAAAATGGGTTAATTTAACTTGTAAGAGCTAATTAGTAATTAGCCTGAGCTAATAGGCCAAACAGTCTGTAATTAATATTAAGCCTCTGAGTGGTTATTTGTGAACTGGGGGACAGGAGAGAATCCTCCAGTTACAAATGGTACCCAGTGTCTGGCATGGATCCCTGTAAGATCTAAAAAGAAACTTAAAAAGAAATAGAGGGCTTCTAGACCTACAAAAATGAGAGTCAACAAGTGCAGCTTCTTATTAGCTGCATATTTTTGCATTTTATTAAATTAAATGTCAAGCTTTATTACTGAGAAAAGAGTAGAGAGAATTAATTGTGAAGAAAGAGCACCCTTAAATAGTTGGTCCTCACATCAGCTTCTAATTTCTAACTCCTTATCAGCTTTATAAAGTGGATTATTTTCAGATAGGTTGTGTTTGCTGGCTGCAACCAGATGTGCAGATCCTTTAAGAGATAGTTTCCTGGTTTGTAATGGCAGCCTGGAGGGCTCTTTTGAAAGGTCCTGCTACAGATCAGTTGCAGTTGAATGGTGTTTGGGGGCAGTGGTTTTTTTTTTTTTTTAAAAAAAAAAAACTAGATAATGGCACAAGTCAGTTATGGCTTTGTCCCTAGAGTTGGGGCAGGGAGGGGAGGTGAGCATGGCTTCCAGAGCTGGCTGTGAATGTACCTCTGCCATGTTCGAAAGTCAAACGGGGCAGAATAAACAGCCAAAGCCTTGACTTTGGTCATAGCCATGCTTGCTTAGAATTTTAAAGACTCTCCTGGTCAGGAAAGGATCACAAATATACAATAATGACAGATTCATACAATTAGGCCTCTAAGTGGGTCACAATGTGTTTGATAAATATGCATAGGCTTGGGAGAGAGTAGACAAAGAATAGAGAGTCATAGATTAAAAGAATTATTTAAAGATAATAAACTGAGGTTCTTAAAAAGAAAATAGAGTAATAAAAATTATAATAAGCTATGTAAACACGGAAAGACGCAGCACATCTGTATTATATTACTACTGTTTTTCCTTTCAATTTTTTTGGCTGTTAATGAACTAACTGCTGATCATTTGATTATGGGGGCTGCTAGGCTAAACTAGCATAAATGTATCATGACTTCAATATTTGGGTCTAAAGTTAGGTTGCTTTGGAAAAGAGGTTCTAATTTTTTCAATAAAAGATGAGAAGCTGTGGATTCCTTCCAGGCTAATGTGGTTTGATCAAGTTAGACCCCCCTGAGAGGTCTCCATGGGAGCAATGATCCATGTGATCCAACTATCAGAACAACCTCAAGGCAGCTGGCTGAGAGGATGCACCCTCACAGACTTCAGTCCTTGGGCTTCCCACAGGTCAGGGAACCTGATTGCTCTTCGAGCAGATGAGGGAGGGGGACTTGATCGGGGGAGGGGGAGGGAAATGGGAAGCGGTTGCGGGGACGAGGCAGAAATCCTTAATAAATAAATAAATTAAAAAAAAATAAAACAAAAATGTAATCATAATTCTAAATATTCTCAGGATCCTAATAAGATTACCAGTGCCCCTAATTAGCAGGAAGTAGTATAAAAAACTCTTTGCAAGTTCCCAAAATATTGTTTATAAATGTTTGTTTTCATTAAAAGGAGGTTTGTTATAAATGGTTAGTGGTCATAGTCAATTTTTTCTAAAGAAAAAAGGGGAACATGATATAGAAATGATAAAATGATAGATTATTAATTCTACTTTAACAGCAGAGATAACTATTATTAATCTCAAAATACTTTATATTGATATGGATTTTATTTTATTGATACGAATTTAAGGTCAATTTTGTTATACTCTATGTATATTTCTACTATTGTTTACGGTATAATGTTTATGCAGATCACTTAAAATATAATATTTACTTAAGAAATATAAATTAATAGTCATCTATAATAGTCAAACTTATAGGTATATTAGTTAGGTTTTCAAGATATGCAGAGATACATTTCAGATGGATAAGTAATCGTCAAACATTTCAAACACCTACAGAATATGCCATTTAAATGTTTTAATAACTTAGACTTTTCTCCATCGTGAGAAGTGTCTGCTCCAGACAGCATCAGTTACTTAAAGAGGATGATGGGCATGGGAGAAACTCCTTATGGAGTTTGCTTTTACAGTGTCAAGGCTAGCCATTTGAACAAGGAACTTCTTTTGCCTAGACTGTTTGACAGTATGCTATATAAACTGGAAATGAAGGACCCAAAAGAAATATTTGAAATTTACGAAACAAGGTGGGACAGTCCTTTAGGGTTCTTGCTTCATGAAAGAGTCTGCTAGACATTCTACAGGACATAGAAGAAAACAACTGACCAACTTTACCAAAATGGTGGGGCAGTCTCAAATTTCCTGCTTCACTGAGAATTCTGCCAGATACTCTAGGCCTATGAGCAGAAGATGAATGCCCCAATGTTACAGAAAATCTTTAAGTGACTGTCCAGGCAACCATACATCTCCATCATTTTTAGAATTTTAGAAACTGCTTACAATTCACTTCTTGTTTATTTAAATAATATTATATATTTCTGGGGTCTTTGATGGAGTTCAAGACTAGATAGTTATAGTTTTCTTTAGTTATAATAAATGACAAATTAGATATGAAAATTTAGACTCAGAAAGATCGAATATATGTTATATTCTTTAATTTTGTCAAATACAAATAGCATAAATATTGTCATTGTAAATCTTGCTTGATAATGATTTTGTTATATGTAATTTTACTTGTTACAGTTAAAACCTTCCTTTTGATTAAACAGAAAAAGGGAAATTATGTGTGATGTCTTTTATATGCTGTGTTTATGTTTTATTATCACTGGCTAATAAAGGAGCAGATTTGACCAATAGCCAGGCAGAGCAGAGCCAGGCAGGAAATCAAGCAGAGATACAGGGAGGAAAAAAGCAGAGTCTGAGAGATGTCAGCAGCCTCCAGAGAAGCAAAATGTGAAGTAACAAGCCATGAGCCTTGTGGTAAAATTTAGAATAATAGAAATTGGTTCATTTAAGGTGTGAGAGCTAGTTGGTAATAAGCCTGAGCTAATAGGCCAATTTGTAAATAATATTAAGCCTCAGAGTGGTTATTTGGGAACTGGGAGGCGGGAGAGAAACCTCCAGTTACACCAAATGGTTTGCCTCTGAGTTATATAATGTGACAGAATGATATTTCTCCAACTGTTGTCCCAGAAGAAATCAGTTTCTCATCACCACAAACAACTGGACTTGAGACTTTTGGACACTGCTTGCCTTGCCCTGTGGTAGGACTATTCATGTCTCACCTGGCTTACCCTCGGAAGCAGCATTATCTTCTCTTTTCTTTCAGAAAGCTTTGTTTGTCTTCCTCCTCTGCATTTCTCATGTTTCCTTCTGATCCTTTCACTTTCTCTGTAGATTTCAGAGTGGCTTCCTGGCTGGAAAGAGGTTCAGCCATTCACAACCAAAAATGCAAGAGGCTCTTCCTGTTTTTATGGGAATACAGTCCATGCTTTCTGTTTTTCATGCCCTTCCTCCAAGGTCTCACCTAAGACCTCTTCTCTGTCATTGTACTTGGAAATGTCTAGTATTCATCTTGTATGAATATATTTTTTTAATTGGTGAGCATTAGATTTTCCTTCACAAGACAGGAGAGTATTATTAGCAGGGAAATTCTCTTTCCACCTGATATGACATAACCGATACTTTAGATGAAACGCAGAGAGATTTCTTTTCACAAGTTCCTGTCTGACAGTAATAAATCTTACCATGTAAGAAGACTTTCTGTATAAAGGCTGTATTTCGAGAACCACGGTTTTTATGCTTTGTAATGGTTATTATGAGGAGTTGTTCTATTGCTTTTCTTTGTGTAAGTGTTCTGAAAAATGTTAAGGTACACTGACTTTGAATCCTTTAAAAACAGAAACTGGAAAGAATATTTCATTTTGTCCTATAAAAGACAAATAAACAAAAATCTATGTGAAAAAAAATGCCCTTCTAGCTTACATCAAACATCATTTTTGTTTGTTTCTCCCTTTTAAAATATTATGACAATTCCATACATAAGTATAATGAATTTGAGTCATTTTCAACTTCCTTTTCCTTTCTCATCTGCTCTCCCTCCTGTTGAACCACTTCTTCCTAACAAAATCTCTCTCCACTTTCATGTCTTCTTTTTCTATGTGACCCACTGAGTTTAATTATAGTTGTTTGCAGATGTAGGGTTGTGAAGTTATTTACCGGAACACTGGCAGCTTATCGGTTGCTGCAGCCTTGATGAAAATGACATCTCTTCTCCCAGGAACTGATCACTGACAATATTCCCTTAGGAAGAGGTGAGGTCACATGTATCCCTCCTCAGTTCACGATACAAAGCTGACAGACACAGTCTTGGGCAGATACACACAGCTGCTGTGAGCTCATGTCTACAACAGCTATCTCATGTGTGGTTGATGTCTTCTGCTGCACATCTCCCCATCCGCTAACTCTTAAAATCTCTTTTACTCTCTTCTGTGACGTTTTCCAAAGTCATGAATGTGCTAATTCAGATGATGATTTAAGGCTTTCTCACTCTGTTATTACTTATATTCAGTCAGTTTGCAAATCATCAATATCGATATCGATATCAAAAGCAATCTACAAACTCAATGCGATGCCCATAAAAATCCCTGCAAAATTCTTCACAGACCTCAAAAGAACGGTACTCAAATGCATGTGGAAAAGAAAAAAAACCTAGGTTAGCCCAAGCAATCCTATATAATAAAAGAACTTCTGGAAGCATCATGATCCCTGACTTCAAACTCTACTACAGAGCTACAGTATTGAAAACAGCCTGATATTGGCATTAGAAAAGACAGGAGCACCAATGGAACCAAATCGAAGACCCAAATATGACAAAGTAAAATATATCAAATGGAAAAAAAAGCATATTTAATGAATGGTGCTTGCATAACTGGATATCAACTTGGAGAAGAATGACAATAGACCCTTATCTATCACCTTGCACAAAACTCAAGTCCAAATAGATCAAAGTCCTTAACATAAAGCCAGCCACACTGAACCTTAGAGAAGAGAAAGTGGAAAGTACACTTGAATGAATTGGCACAGGAGACCACTTCCTAAATATAACCCCAGCAGCACAGACTCTGAGAGAAACAATTAATAAATGGGACCACCTGAAACTGAAAAGCTTCTGTAAAGAAAAAGACACAGTCAACAAGACAAAACAACAGCCTGCAGAATGGGAAAAGATCTTCACTAACCCCACTTCAGACAGAGGTCTGATCTCCAAAATATACAAGAACTCAAAAATTGGTCATCAACAGAATAAATAATCCAATTAAAAAATGGATTACAGCCCTAAACAGAGAACTCTCAATAGAAAAATCTAAAATGGCTGAAAGACACTTAAGGAAATTTTCAACATCCTTAGTCATCAGAGAAAAGCAAATCTCTGAAATTCCATCTTATACCTGTAAGAATGGCTAAGATCAAAAACACTGATGACAACTTATGCTAGGGAGGTTGTGGGGTAAAGGGAGCACTTCTGCATTGCTGGTGGGAATGCAAGCTGGTACAGCCCCTTTGGGTGCCATTGTGGTGATTTCTCAGAAAATTAGGATTTAACCCTCCTCAAGACCCAGTAACACCACTTTTGGGTATATATCCAAAGGATACTCAACTGTGCCACAAGGACATGTGTTCAACTATGTACACAACAATATTGTTTGTCATAGCCAGAGCCTAGAAACAACTTAAATGCCCCTCAACTGAAAAATGGATAAGGAATATGTGGTAAATTTACACAATGGAATACTACACAGCAGAAAAAAATAGTGGCATCTTCAATTTTGCAGGAAAAAGGATAGAGCTAAAAAACATCATTTTGAGTGAGGTAACTCAGACACAAAAAGACAATTATCACATGAAGTCACTCATATGTGGTTTTTAAACATAAAGCAAAGAAAACTAGCCTACAAATCACAATCCCAGAGAACTTAGACAACAATGAGGACACTAAGAGAGACTTACATAGATATAATCTACATGGAAAGTAGAAAAAGACAAGAACTCCTGAGTAAATTGGGAGCATGGGGACCTTGGGGGAGGTTTGAAGGCGGAGGCGGAAGCAAGGAGGGGAGCAGAGAAAAA
Organism: Microtus oregoni; assembly: GCF_018167655.1. Lineage (NCBI taxonomy): Eukaryota > Metazoa > Chordata > Mammalia > Rodentia > Cricetidae > Microtus > Microtus oregoni. The sequence goes on from NW_024543070.1 coordinate 6,677,070, forward strand.
TGTAGGGCTTAATAAAAAGGAATTTAAAAAGTTTTATAATTTGAAGACTTTTTTTCCAGAATTTCAATTCATATCTGCTTAAAAATTACAGGGCCAGGAAATAATATTAGATTCCAATGTACACATAATTTCTGTGTAGTTAAAAACCTATTCAGATATTTCTGAGAGGAGTATATGTTCAAAAATTTCATCACAGTTATCATTTCATCACCTCATTAAGTCTCAATTGGTAACAATGTTATATAAAGGAGACAGAAAATAATTAAATTTAGTTATTAATACCTGAGCATAATCCATTTTGATTTTGTAAGAATTAAACATTAAACATCATCTATGCATCGTAATGGTACTTTAAAAATTATGAGGAAAAGAATATACATTAAAATCTTCTATGTGAAAACACTGAATATATTCAATGATCGTTTAATACCTAAAAATGATTTCATCTTCTTTGTGACATTCATATAATTGTTTACACCTTCATGCAGCAAAATATATCATTTAAAGTTCCCTAGTGAAATTTGTAATGATTCCCATTGTGTTTAGTGATGTACTCCTTTTGAGCAAGCTGTGTAATAATTATGCACATTCTTTATGCCAATTATCTTTCAATAATTGGCATAAAGTATAATTGTGCCTGAAATACACTGTGTATTAAATTAGTATGCACATTACCTAGAAGAAGAGGAGACCAAGTAATCTTCAAAGGAACTAGGGAACCACACCAGGTTTCAATGTTTGCATTTGACATGTACACACAGATTCACATGTGGTAAAGATTGTATCAGGGATACTCTTTAGTGTATGATTTGAAATTTAATAGCCAATTGATTGATTTGTATTAATATGATATTTTCATAGAAAATTCCATTTGGAGTCAACTACTAACATGACATTAATTCTATGTTAAATTCTTTTTTCTGAATTTTCTGGATGTGGCTAAGAGGATAGACTACAACCTGAAAACATCAATAAGCATATAAGGACACTATCTCAAATGAATGAATGAATGAATAAATAAATGCTATTATTATATTAACCAAGCCATTTCATTGGGCATGTAGGAACATAGATACTTGGTATCCATTGAGAACAGCCTACAGAGGTTCTGAGAAACAACAGAGGAAAAAGATGAAGCATTCCCTGCTGCTCTCTGAAGTTTAGCAGATCTATAGGAGCAATCTGTTTCAGAAGACAGGGTGAAAAACTAAGAAACTTTTGCTTACACATCTGTGTAACTTGAGAAAGTTGGAAGTCAGAGGTTTCTCATAAGTGAGCTTCATGAGTTCAAATTAGGTAAATTACATTTTAAAAGTTGGGACCCATTAAAAAATAGCCAATCTTTTCTCCCTTACAGGTTGTAAGGCTAATTCTAAAATAAATAACCAAGCAAAGCTCAGAATTATCATATGTTTGTTAGACAGATAACATTATTGGATGATTATATTAACAGATTTTTTATAGAGGTAGAGTGACCAATATGTTAGGCAAAATACATAGATAAACTATAGATAGATATATGGATGGATGGATGGATAGATAGATAGATAGATAGATAGATAGATAGGATAAAGAAAGATTGGAGGACAGAAGGAGGAGGAAATGAAAAAAGGATGACAGTTGTCTATTATCTAAGCAAAGAAAATACTGGAATTTTTAGTAAGAGTGTCAAGATAAATGAAAAAGGAATGTAATCATGCTTTCAATTCGAAACAAAAGTGTGATACAGTTTATAAAATGAATCAGCATTCCCAGTCTTATTTTTGTGCATGTATTTATACAAACATTTACATTAAATAGAAGTACACACACTTAATCAAAAGACATACATGTTTATATATTCAAAAGAAAGAAAGAAAAAGAAAAACACAATTCTCAAAATCTAAAAATGACAAAATGTATATATTTTGATATACCTACGTACCAAGAAGCTGCAGCAACAACAATGGATGAATGATTTTATAGGTAACAGCATGAATGGATCACAAATACATACTAGATATTAAAAAATCTATAGAAATTCAAAATTGCCAAATCAAATGTCATTTAATAGAAGGAGAATGGTGAGGACACAGAGGAAGTTCCTGAAGAATCACTTTCTACTTTATCCATCGGTGATGGTTTATTACCTTTATGAATATTTAGTGGTACAAACACTGATAGATTATGGACTTCAGACATATTACTTACTAAAATACTAATTGTTTAGTAATTTTATCGTTGTAATTTTTAGTAATTTTATCTTTTTATTCTTTTAAACTACTATGAGGTTTTAATTTATTTAATTTTAAAATAGAGTTTTATTTACCTTTCAGTAGAAATCTATTACAATATTTCCTGTCTGCCTACTTATACTCTCAACTTATAGCTTCTCATTTCGTCTTTACAATAGTCATTAGTCTAAATGACAATTAAATCTGTAACTGGAAGCTATAATACAAATACAAAGGACCTGTAATATAAAAACGAAGCTGAAAAATATTAATGAAATGAAATAAAAATAAAAATACAAAATTGATAATTTTTTTTCAAAAAAAGAGCCCTGGATTGACGTTATGATAGAAGGAACCTCCAAGATATCTCAGTTCATTTTCTGTTGGCTATCTACTGCTGTACATAAAGCCTACTCTTGTTTTTAAATTGATTTTTATTGAGCTCTACATTTTTCTCTGCTTCCCTGCCTTTCTCTTCCCTCCCCTTCAACCCTCTCCAAATGTCCCCATGCTCCCAATTTACTCAGGAGATCTTGTCTTTTTCTACTTCCCATGTAGATTTGATCTATGTAAGTCTCTCTTAGGGTCCTCATTGTTGTCTAGGTTCTCTGGAATTGTGATTTGTGGGCTGGTTTTCTGTGCTTTATGTTTAAAAACCACTTATGAGTGAGTACATGAGATAATTGTCTTTCTGGGACTGGGTTACCTCACTCAAAATGATGTTTTCTAGCTTCATCACTTTTTCTACAAAATTCAAGATGTTGTTATTTTTTTCTGCTGCATATTATTCCATTGTGTAAAGCCTACTCTTAAGCCTACCTATTTCCTTGTGAGATTCATTTGGAGGGACCTAAATTTTCATTTTCAAGTGGTTATCAATTAGAGATTATGTCTGTGTTGGGAGGCATTTGTACACCTCACCATTCGGCTCTAGGACCCCATCTGGTGTAGACCTGTGCAGGCCTTGTGCAAGCTACCTTAGTCACCGTGATTTCATATGTCCATCAGTCTTATCAGTTTAGAGGGCCTTCTTTTCATGCTGTCTTGATTCCTTCTCTCTCCTCTTCTTCAGGGTTCTCAAAGTTATGAGGGGAGGGATTTGGTGGAGACATCATTTTGGACTGAGTGTTCCAAGACCTTTCACTCTCCAAGTAATATTTGCCTGTGGGTCTCTGTATTTGAACAACTTCTGCTTTAATCACATTTAAGAAGGCTTTTCAAAGATACTGCATACTATATTCGCATCTTTTAAAGGAAAACAAAAATACAAATGGTATGTATTGAAAAGTTTCAACAAATCTATTTTAAAATATTTTTAAAGTGTTTAAATGTAAGTGAATATGATATAGAGTTAGCTTACAAATGTATGTCATTTATCTTTAATGATACCTGAAGCTAGTTGTACTTTAAATAAATACAGAAATATAATGACAAGTATTAAATTTTTCCTTACAAATATTTTGTGATTCCTACGTATATTTTTTGAAGCTGTTTTCTTTGTTTTAGGCAGGAAAGATGATATAGTTAAGTGTTTCTTGAGGAATTCTTACATGTATTTTATTAGAATGTTAAAGAACTCGTTAATATTTTTATCTTGGCTGTTGTGGTACAAGCGGCAGGGCTGCGTCCCTGGCACGCGGCCGCCCGCATGGCTAGCTTTACCCGAAATAATTACACGGAAACTGTATTCTTTTAAACACTGCCTGACCCATTAGTTTCAGTTTCTTATTGGCTAGCTTTTACATATTGATCTAACCCATTTCTATTAATCTGTGTAGCCCACGAGCTGGCTTACCAGGAATGATCTTAACCTGCGTCTGTCTGGAGTGGGAGAATCATGGCGACTCCCTGACTCAGCTTCTTTCTCCCAGCATTCCGTTCTGTTTACTCCGCCTACCTAAGGGTTGGCCTATTAAATGGGTCTAGGCAGTTTCTTTATTAATAAGAAATCACTCCCACATCACTTGGCTGCATCTGAATTCTTATTAGGTTCAAAGGAAGTTGCTTTGCATTCTTCAAAGTGATTACATAAAGGAAAGTAGAAAGTAGATCAATGGTGCTCACATAAATGTTAACTTTCAAAACTAATTATCAGCCACAAAAGTTAATTTTGTGTTTTATGCTGTATGAAGATGGAAAAAAATCTAACCCATAAACACTATTATCTATTTATATGTGTCTGCCTGCCTGCCTGTCTGTCTGTCTTTCTGTCTGTCTACCTAACTACTTACCTGTCACCGATTCATTTTCTTCCTGACAATAGTTGTCTCATAGGCTGGACTTTGTTACAATAACACCTTATAAGTTATTCACCCAAAATAATTACTAAACAACACTGAACTTTATTTTTTTTTGTTTGTTTGTTTTTTGTTTTGTTTTTTTCGAGACAGGGTTTTTCTGTGGCTTTGGAGCCTGTCCTGGAACTAGCTCTGTAGACCAGGCTGGTCTCGAACTCACAGAGATCCGCCTGCCTCTGCCTCCCGAGTGCTGGGATTAAAGGCGTGCGCCACCATCGCCCGGCAACACTGAACTTTAAAAAAGAAAGTGATTGTATGTTTTTTTCAAGTCATAACAATTTTGCGGGCGGTGGTGGCGCACGCCTTTAATCCCAGCACTCGGGAGGCAGAGGCAAGTGGATCTCTGGGAGTTCGAGGCCAGCCTGGTCTACAAGAGCTAGTTCCAGGACTGGAACCAAAAAGCTGCGGAGAAACCCTGTCTCGAAAATTAAAAAAAATAATAATTATTATTTTTACCCAGTCTCATTCATTGAAAAAACAGCTACTAAATATCTACTTACTAGTAGAACAGAGCCTAAGACATAGAAGATACCAAGCCACTCATAGTTGAATAGCTGAGTGGATATTAAATGAATGAATAAAGAAACCCCAAATATACTGTGGGTACTGAAGATACACATATCAACCAGTCAGATACAGTCTGCAATGTTGGAAGCTATCAAAATAAGTAACCATTAGGCTAATAATTGAATATATATAAATATATATATATGGACAGATAATTTTTTTAAATTAAAATGCATGCTATGCATAATACACACAGAAATTAACCATCTATTATCTAGTTTTTACTGTGCAGCTACTTTGTTTTGGTACTGTATGTTCCCTATATGTAGTTTTGGCTGAAAATATGACCCTCAGATCAGGTATTTCTTTGAATGATACTTTTAAAAGAATTGTTGGCACTTGTATTGATAGATTAAAGTGATGGGTTTCATCCTGGCATTTTCCCACATGAGTGTAATATACTGTGAGCATATCCACCCCTAATTTTTCCTTTCTTCTACTCCATTCTTCCACTAGTCTTCTTCTACTTCAGAGATAGCAACCCTCCTGTGTTCACATTTTAAATGTTTATTTTCACACTAATGGACATCAGATATTATCTGCTTGTTGATAGTACTAAAATAGAGATATATGATAACAAACTTAGTTTCTCACTTAGTTTTTGATATTAGGAGTTGTTTTTAATCGCCTTGAATGCCTGGCCTTCTTTGAATTTTTTACCTTTGAATATGTCATAGCAAGTTACAACATACTTTAAAAGTATGCTGAAGACAAAATAAGCAATGACAAGATATTTAATAATATGTACTGCAGCAAGTCCACAGGAGTTTATAGACTCCTCATGGCCTGAATCTCAAGGATAATTCTCCAGAATCCAACCCTTCTCAATTATTCTTCCATTGTTAACTTCTAGTTAATCTTATTTTTAAAGACTTTTGGGGAATTGAGGAGCTAGTGTCATTTTCTATCGTAAATAAGAAATCATGAATGTAATACTTGGATATTTGAGCCTTTCTAAGAATCTTTAAACAAACTTTATAGTTTCTCCTTTTCCAACAGACTGGGTCAGTATCTTCCTGTTGTAGAAACCAAGAAGAGTCTATCATGCTATGGCTTTCTCTTAACACACTTATAGAGCTCTGTTAATAACACCTCAGGTTCCCATATTTCCTGATTCTTAAATTTTAAAGTGGGCACAGTGAGCTTGACCGCTCTCCATACCTTGTGTGGCTCCGTAATTCACTAAAACACAGCATCTCGCTGCGAAAATACATGCCATAAAATTCTTGTTTTTAAATATTCAGAGTGAATATTTCTGAATTTATTATCAAGTTGCTCAACTGAATACTAATAATATGAACTCTGTGGGATATGACCTAAATTATTCATGGAAGTGGCATCTATAATGCATCGCTGGCGAATGTGCTAGGCAGTGTATTTTCACCTAGCAGTGTGATGGCTTCTGACAAATCCTCCTTCTCAGGGCAACGTGAAATGAGATGCTCTAGGCACCCCTTTCTTTTAACAACTCCTTTTCTGATATCCACCTTTATAGCCAAGTTTCTCAAATCTATGTCAAACCCCTTGTCTTCGGGGAGCCAATTCACCGGCGTCAAACCTTCATAGTTTCAAATGAATTGGAAAGGCTGGAAGGTGAGAGGACTTTGCAGAGGGGAGAAAAGAATGTGACATAAATCACCAGCGAGAAGCCAAACTCATCCTAACAGGGGTGAGCACAGTCACTCCAGAGCAAAGAAATGAAATGAGCGCACTAAGTGGGTAATTCATCTTTTTAGGGGAAAATGCTCTGTTTGGTATGAGTTGAAACTCTGCATAAAAACCTGTCATTAGGAAGATGCCAAACCTTTTAAATAAAAGTGTAGGGATTAAGGGTAACCAAATCAGGACCCACGAGTAATTTGCAGATGAAGGCATTCTTTCTACACTGGGAAGGCAGCTGTTTAGAAATCTCTTTAGAATTTATGTTCCTAGGTGTGTATTCTTGGTCATATTTCTAAACACTGTTATTTACACTAGATGAAAAAATGTATTTATGTTTTACTTGTATATACTCGCTATGCAAAATCATGGCTTTCATTTCAAAGTTTTCATAAATGTCTGACATGTACTTTCTTCAATTCCAAACCTCTGCCCATTGTTACTCTCCGTTGGAACTCCTATTCTTGCCTAGAGACATAGATTTTGCAGATATCTCTCACTATGTATAAAGGTGCACAGCTTGTAGAACAATCCCATGTTTGTTCTACAGTTTATTTAAAAGTTCAGAGTCAAACGCTCAACCTAATTTATAGGTAATAAGTCAAGAAGTGGAGGACTTTGACTTTTCTAAAACAATCTGCGAAGGCCTGCCAAAAGAAAACATTTTCAAGAGAATATTGTATTTTAATGTGAATGAATGTCCTGCCTTTATGTATATAGCGACATCATACATGTGCCCATTGCCTGCAGGGATCTTAGGAAGGCATCAAGCCATTAGGAAATGGAGTTATAGACGATTGTGAGCTGCCATGTCAGTTCTGGAAGCTCAAACCAAGGTTGTCTGCAAGGCCAGCAAGTGCTTTTAACCACTGAGTCATCTCTCAGCCCTTTGCAACACACTTTTATCGTCATTCCTATGAATAAAAGCAAAGGTCTTGTCTCTAAAACCCACTGCAATTTCACCCACTGAGCCAGTTTTAGATAGTGATTACCCTGGCTGAATCAGTCATTTCACTTCTTAGAGTTGTTAGATATGATTTAATAAACCAAATGTTTCATAGCATCATTATTTATTATTATATATTTTAGAAAGTGCTATGTTTTCAATAGTAGTAAATGAGGGATTGAACACCACAAAAGAAACAGTTCTGCAATTATGGAAAATATTGAAAGTAACAATTTCAAAATTTGAAAATGATCATGGAAGACTATGTCCCAAGTATATAAAAATATACAAATGTTATATAGAAAATGAAAACTATGACTCAACTGTTCTTAAAGTGTAGAAAATGTTGATATTTTAGTTTTATGGTGTGTTATTCTCATGTTTCTTAAGGGAATATGAAGAAATTGAACTCTCAATTAACTCATTGTTAGTACTTTGACATAATGCAGTTTTATTATTTGAAATATACGTGGTTAATGATGTAGGAGAAAAAATACACTAAATCTGATTAACCATCTACCAGTGCTAGACATAGAAGTGAATTAAGTATTTATTCATTTAACTTTTCTAAAATACTTAATAGTGTTTTTATTGATTACTTAAGAACTTCATATAGCATATTTTGATCATATTCCATTTTCTAACTTCTCCCAGAACTTCCCCCATCTTCCTAACCCTTGAGGGGAAAGGAGTAACATAGGCATCTAAATTAGGACTGAAGATTCCAAAATCTTTTCTTCTCTAGACATTAACCAGCTATAGTTTTGTAGTTGTATTTTTTTTTTATTCTTTGGGGGACCACCAACAGCTCCAAAATAAATACGTGGAGATTTATTCTTATTTATGAATGTCCATCCTTAGCTTGGCTTGTTTCTACCTAGCTTTTGTTAACTTAAATTACCCCTGCCCTCTTTTTTCTACTTTTTGTCTCTGGGCCTTTTAACTTTCTTTATTCTCTCTCTTTTTTTTTTTATTTTCTTACTCCATGAATGATTGTGTGGCTGAGTGTCGAGACCCTGGCATCCTGCTCTTCTACTTTTCTCACTCTTAGCTTTTCTTCTGAGCCAGATTTCTGCTCCTATTGATTCTTTCTGCTTGGTAGCCCCACCTACCACTCTCTTTTGTTTAGCTATTGGCCATTCAGCTCTTTGTTAGACCAGTTGGGTGTTTTATACAAGTAAAGTAACACAGCTTTACAGAGTTAAGCAAATGCAAGAAAAAGAATGCAACGTATCTTTGCATCATTAAACTAATATTTCACAACAAGGCTTCTGTGTTAATTAATGTCTCCTGTGAGAAGAAGCTTGTCTGATGAGTGTTGAGTGATATACTGATCTGTTGGTATAAAAATATGCCATTAGGAGACATTTTCTATAGTTGTATTCTGATTTTGTTTACGATATTGGTGTATTTTTACTATATTCATTTGATAGAAAAAAATAGTATGTTTCACCCTAGGTTTTGTAACTTATATATTCTTAGGTTCTTGGCCGTATTAGCAGTGTTAGGTATTGGCTCCATCTCATGAAGCAGGCCTTAAACCCAATAATAAGTGGTTAGTTATTCCAATAGCATTCAATTTGCTATTATACCAGTGGGTACAACATGTAGGCATCTTGGTTTTATTTTCGCTCATAATGCTTATAGCTGGATGAAAATTATAATTACTTTTCTCCTCCAGTAATGTGGTAGTATATATAGGACCTTTCAGCACTGTGACTACTTTAGCCAATAGGGATGAAGCGTCCAGCCTAGAACCAGTTAGATTTCATATTCTGTGACATAAATATGTATTTCCAGCAACAGGATCTGATTGTCAAAATGTGGAAGGGAACCAAAAGCCTTACAAATAGCCTGTAATGTTTGGTGTGGTGATCTATTTGAATCCTTTTGCCAACAGCTCAAAGAGATGTAATCCATTACCATTACTGGGAGTTTTACGAAACAGCATATATGTCTAGTTTTAATAAAGTTTAAAACAGAATCACACTATTTTACTTGTAGGTAGGAAACCTAATCCTGGAGAGTCAAAACAGCTGTTTTAACATTTAGAAGTCAGAAGTAGAGGTTTACACCTGTGTCAGTCAAACATCCTACTCTACCCAAACCCTTTCTATCTCACCAAGTGCAATTTCAGAAACAGTTGCAGTAGGTTTTGTACGAGGATCAGTAGAAACCAGAACCATTAGGTCATAAAGAGAGAAGTGATGGGGCATCAGAATGTTTTGCTGACTCAGAACAAAAATTTATCATAATTATATATGTTGACTGATAATATTTTATAAAAATTCAGGCATTCTGTAAAATCAAACCAGATACTTTAATTCACAGTTAAACTTCAGAAATAAACTCTCTATGTTGCATTGAGAAGAAAAGTACATGAAGTTCATATTAAGTATGCTAGTTGGTACCTGGAGGGAACCTTCTTGATCTAATATCCGGGAAGATTTCTATTATACTGGAACCCTGCCTTTTAGGACTTATTACTTGGCAATAATAAAGGGTAGAAAAATCACAAATGTGCTACCAAATTTGCACAGAGCTGGATTGCATTCTTTAAAATGTGTGTTTGCAGATATTTAGGATTTTTTTCTTTCTTCTTGCTTATGCCTTGATAATGCTGAAGCAGGCATGTGCAGCCTGCATATAGTGGTTATGTTGAACTTGTCCATACTGGGTTTCAAGGTTTAAGTTGATGAGATCGACTAAATAGGTCTCTTTCTCAAGAGTGTGCCAGATCTCATTACAGATGGTTGTGAATCACCATGTGGTTGCTGGGAACCGAACTCAGCACTTTTTGAAGAACAGGCAGTGATCTTAACTGCTGAGCCATTTACCTTGAACAAATAATAATATTCTTTAGAGAGATGCATGCAATCTAACTCAAGTGTCATCGGTGAGGAAAGAGAGATATTATCTCTAAGTAGACACTCAAGAGCTGGGCCTTCCAGTAGTTAACACCTGCAGTGCCTACTTAGGTCTGGGAGAGAGCTCTTCTACTTGTGATCTCAAGACCTGGCATTTTCTGGAGACATGAAACACAAGGATGTCAGATCCAAGAATTAAATTTCTCTAGGTCTGTTTTTCATGAGTTGGTTTTTATCTTGTCAACAATCAAGGTGGGACTCAGGGAACCTTATTTTATTCAAGTTTTTGTGGGAATTTCTCCTTCTCCTCAAAGACACTACCCTTCTCAAAAGGCACCTTGGGAGCAGCATAAAGGAATAAGGTTGGGTCTGGCTTACCTCACTCAGGATATGTTTTCTATTTCCATCCATTTGTATGCAAAATTCAAGAAGTCATTGTTTTTTACTGCTGAGTGGTACTCTAATATTTATATATTCCATACTTTCATCATCCATTCTTCCATTGAAGGGCATCTAGGTTGTTTCCAGGTTCTAGCTATTACAAACAATGCTGCTATGAACATAGTTGAGCATATACTTTTGTTGTATGATAGGGCATCTCTTGGGTATATTCCTAAGAGGTAAGCCAGACCCAAAAAGAGGAACATGGGATGTACTCACTCATATTTAGTTTCTAGCCATAAATCAAGGATATTGAGCCTATAATTCGCTATCCTAGAGAAGCAAAATAAGAAGGAGAACCCAAAGAAAAACATATAGGCATCCTCCTGAATATTAACCTTCATCAGGCGATAAAAGGAGACAGAGACAGAGAACCACATTGGAGCACCGGACTGAAATCCCAAGGTCCAAATCAGGAGCAGAAGGAGAGAGAGCACGAGCAAGGAACTCAGGACCGCGAGGGGGGTGCACCCACACACTGAGATAATGGGGATGTTCTATTGAGAACTCACCAAGACCAGCTGGCCTGGGTCTGAAAAAGCATGGGATAAAAGGTGGGTGGTCCTTGGACTTCCCACAGGGCAGGGAACGCTGATTGCTCTTCGGGCTGACGAGGGAGGGGGACTTGACTGGGGGAGGGGGAGGGAAATGGGAGGCCGTGGCGGGAAGGAGACAGAAATCATAAATAAATAAATAAATAAATAAATAAATAAATGGAATAACGTTGGATACGTGAAATCTGATCTCATTACATCACCAGTGAAAAAACTGTGTTATATAAGAGTGAGTCCAGAGACAAAAGATGGTTCTAAAGTGATGTCACTGTGTATTGAGTTAGAGGGGGCGGGGAGTAAAACAATGCTGTGCTTCACGAGTTATTTGTTTTTCTCATGGGAAGAGAACAGTTTCAAACCTCGCAAAAGCTTTCAGAGTGAATTATGGATAATTTAATACATTATTCAGCTTTGTTTCCCTGAAAGAAAATTTGAAAAAAAAAGTAGAACTTGTGAAATTCAGTTACTACATGGGTGTCTTAGGTGTTAATAATATAGGTGATCATAATTAACATGCAAGTTTAATGATGACAAAAGAATAATCAATTTCTTAGGATTTTCTTCAGTTCTTTCACCACCTCCATAGCCTGCAATCAAAATGTATTCACATATGTCTAATAGAACATTTTTGTGTGAGGGGGAGGGAAATGGGAGGCGGTGGCGGGGAGGAGGCAGAAATCCTTAATAAATAAACAAATTAAAAAAATTATAATCCATAACTATAAATTTCTAGTTTGAGGTTATATGCTCCAACTTCTAACTAAAATTATTTAATATGAAAATCTTAGTAGAGGAGGTCTTTATTAAATATCTAATTTGGAAAAAAAATTACAAAGAAAATACTTCTAAATAAATTCAATACAATGGCTAGTTTCCGTAAAGATTATCTCTAGACTTTGCCATTTCCTTGTAGCTCACCAAAATCTGCAGTTGAGACAATTTATATAATCCGCTTCAGGAAAAAAATAGTTTTGAATAATTTTCACCTAATTCCTTTCAGGGGTTTAATTCAATTTATTGCCCTAATTATATCCTAAGATTCAAATGATTTGGTTTCAGAACTGCAGGTATTTGATGCACAAAAATCCAAATCATGGGCTAAGTGCTCGATTTAAAAAGGAAAGGAAAAAGTAACCATAATTAAAAGAAACTATTGCTTAGCACAATGAAATGCTATGTGTTCAAGAGATATTATTGAAGTTTAATTAATTCAAAAGTCTTTTCTTTGCAAATCTTATTTCCAGTTAGATGCTGTGATGAGGATCTTCTTCTCTACAGGATTCATCATGTTAAGTTAATTCCATTTAGCTGAAGTTTGAATTTCTATACTCGATATAGTTATTCCTGGTCTTTTTAAAATTAGGCTTGAGTCGGCACTTTTTATAAATATTTTTTCTTTCTTTTGTATGTGGGTATTTTTGATATGTGCAAAAGCACATCTACTGATTTTCATAAAATATCTGCATTTCTGTAAATTTGGAAAATGGTAGCAAGTCACCTTATTTCAGTAAAGCCACCGGTAATTAATCTAAGAATATGCTTAACATTTGTGTATAATAAATTTAACATATATATGTATATGATGTGAGTGTAAGTGCATGCAACACACGTCATAATGTTCCCCTGCTTTTATTGATTACAGGCTTTCTTCAAAGCCTAGGTTAGACCAATCTTACTGTAGAAGCTAAGGCCAGAGCATCTTCAGTCATACTAACAGCTTCTACATGACCTATCCTGTAACAGTTGCAAATCTATGTCTATGAGGGTAGATACAGTAAAACTAGTGAGGCAACATCTCTTTCCACTCAACTAAGGGCGAGAACAAATGCTAGAGCAAAATGAATTGTCCCAAATAAAGCTACAAGGCAATTGTCATCAGGAGAAGAATCTGGAAAATCTGTGGTTATCCCACTACAAATTAGAGTGTTTGCATTTAACATACAACCTACCCTCCCAGCGATCAGTCTTATTCAGAGCCATTTTGCCTCCTTTCTGTGCTTATGAATTTTTTTAACTTGAAATTCCAGCTGACTTTGGGTTTCTTTCAGGACAACCAGCTAATATAAAGCCTAGATTTATATGTCCTGGCTCTGAGCTCACAGGTGTCTTGCTGGTGATAATCAGAAGTATTTATAACCTTCTCTGTCAAATGTGGCGCATTATTACCTGCAAACTGCCAGATGCATTGTTTAAAGTTTCCAGATGGAACCACGTTCAGCTGCTGTTAGGATAATTTCGTGGTACGTGATATCCCATCATTGTTCAGAAATTTTATCTCCAGGTGGCAATGTCTTTTTTATCCAAAGCAGTTCAAGGAAGCCAAGAACGGCATCCAGAAAGTGGATTGCTATGGTGCTAAGGGATCAAGGGGTAGAGAAAATTCCACCCATTCCTTGGAAAGTAAAGGCCACATTTATCCAGAGTGCAGAATGAGAGGGGTCAAGGCTGAGTTTAAAACACTGTCATATTGATCCTCACCACCATGGGGTAAAACAGTCCTGGACACTACGGGTGGGCTGTCTTAGTTTTGGAATTTTTTTTATTTTTTATTTTATTTATTTATTTATTTATTTATTTATTTTGGTTTTTCGAGACAGGGTTTCTCTGTGGCTTTGGAGCCTGTCCTGGAACTAGCTCTGTAGACCAGGCTGGTCTCGAACTCACAGAGATCCACCTGCCTCTGCCACCCGAGTGCTGGGATTAAAGGCGTGCACCACCATAGCCCGGCTGGAAATTTTTTTCTTATTCACTTTTCTCATAGCAATGCTCATCCCATCAGAGGCAGCTTCCCTCAATACACTTGGCAGTGTAGCCTCTCTCTTTAACACAGAATAGACAGCCCCAATTTAATGTTCAATTAAAAACACATTTCTAGTCCTGTGATCATTTTTTAATTAATTTTACTCTATTAAGACCTATAAAAATAAGGTACAGGAGGAAAGTATGGACAGCAGACCTATTTGGTGAGCTTCTGAAATATATATCAATACTGTACTCATGTGTTCATCAATAATATATTCAAATGTTCAGGGATTTGGTTCATTGATTTCTCATCTTGGAGTGTGATGAGAAATTCTTACAGTTTCTTATTCTTTATAGAGTATCTAATTTCCAATGAATGTAGTACTTAAATTTTAAGACTTTGAAAGGTGGGTGCAAGCAGAGCTGTCATTTAAATCCCTTTTCAAAAATGTGCTCACTGCAAAAGCTAAATTGCCCATTAAGAACAGTATTCACGGTCTACATGGAAGGGCATCTGCTGCCCCCATTGTCTGAGCCTCCTGCCCTGACTTCCTGGACTGAAGCAGTATCTGTGACTAGCCTTGTGGAGATACCCACAGACAACTTTGTAGTGGCTTTCATGAATGCTTAGTGCCAAAGTCATGCTCAAATTGTGAAAGTGTGCATTCACTGGAAAAGCAGATTATAGAAACAGATACCTGGGATTAAGTGGAACACTGGGGAGGCCCAATTGATCAGTAGTAAAAAGACAGGTGGTGAGACCTGGAATTATGCGGCTGGGAACTGACAGAAACAATCTGTTCAGCTGAGTGTCTCATACTCTTGGAATCTATTATACAGTCTGGTTATCCTGAGCTCTAGGCTCTTCTTCTCTAAGAGTTGACCCATGTGTGATGTCCTACACAATGTACTTTCTGTTGTTGGGATGCCTGAGTGAATCTAACCGAATAGCTGTGCTTAAACCCATGTAATGGAACCTACCATTGTTCTTTATTAACAATAAATCTGGTAGCACAATGTGGAAAATGATCTGCTGGGCACAATAAAACCATAGCATTTTACACTAAGTATTCACATTTTCTTTTCAGCAGAGTTGGAATTTTCAGGCTGGGAAGGGTGAGAGTCGGTACTGCTTCCCAGATTCAGGTAAGAAGCCAAGGACAATAGAGCCCTCTGCACGTTTGTTCCTTTCCTCTGTTTCCTTCTTCCTCGACCTTCCTCCTTTCAGTCCTTTTGTCATCATTTCTTTCTCCTCTTCCCCCAATTTCTCTCTCTTCTCCCTCATTTCCTGACCCTGATCATATCTTTGTAGTCAATAGCATATTATTTAAATGTTGTGCGCTTCAAGATACTATTCCTAACCATAATTCCTCTAGAAAACAATAATGCAGAAAATAGTTAAAGCAAGATTGATTCCGTGAGGGGACAATGGTGGGTGATAACAGGTAAACATCACCAAAGTGACATATATATGTGTGTATGTGTGCATATACATATATGTGTGTGTCTTGTGTACATACATATGAATGTTATAATGAAACCCATTATATTTTACTATATTTTCCAATTGAAAATACTTAGTCTTGTAAAAATAGTACAAAGATGTTCCATTTCTGTTTTAATTTTTATTTTCGAAAGTATTTTACTAAAGAATATTTAAAACATATATAACTAGACAATAAAATCATGAACCCTAACCATATCCAAAGCTACATTTAATAATTAACAACTTTGTCCTAGAGGGAGCTTCAAATATTTAGACTCAAAAATTCTTTGGGTAGCTGGAGAAATGGCTAAGTTGCTCTTCCAGAGGACCAGAGCTTGATTCCTATCACCTATATAGTGTTTCACAGCTGTGCGCACCGGCAGTTGCAGGAAAGTTCTTTACCCTTCAAGGGCACCTGATGTGTGGACATACACAGAGGCACAACTTCCATACACAATAAATAAAAACAAAGGTAAATTGCTTTAAACAATGTGTGAACTGCAGACACTCTGAGTTCCTCTCAGATGGTCCCCTCTCTTGTTCTCTGACCTTTGATCCCTCACACTCCTTCTGTTTGCCCTAGTCATCCTACAGAGAGGCTGCTCTTGAAAATTCCATGAGACTTATCCTCATGCATTTTAGAAGTTAAGAGTATATTGTCATCTATTGTTTGCAGATATTGTCAATGAAGTTTTAATTTTGGTGACATAACTTTTTCGTCATTTTATGGAATAATATGAGGAATTAAATGGGGTTAATTAAAATTTTCAGTTAGCATCAAAGTGATCGATTTCACTTTTACATATTCATACATTTATATCTTTAAATTTTGCTTATTTTAATCTCCACATTCCGCTCCATAGTCTTTTTCCTCCCAACCAAAAAGTCTGTCCTCAAACTCAGAGAGATCTGCCTCTCAAGTGCTGGGATTAAAGGCGTGCGCCACCACCACCCGGTCCCCAGTCTGATTTCATGTCATAAATATTTCATTTCTCTCTTTTATTCTCCTCTTCCCATTTAGATTCTTGTATACTCTTCTTTGGTGCATTTTCTACCTTTATGTCTCTCTATATATATTATTTTAAGGATATTTCATATTCATAAATTAGCTTGTATATTTCCATGTTTTATTCTTTTCAAATTATTCTCCAGAGCTAATTATTACATATTAATTATGAATATGGGGAAATTAATTTATACTACCTTTGACATGTGTGCCTGACTTTTGGTAACATATTTGAAACCCTTGCACACATTACAGTTACCTGCAAAGAAAATCAGTATATATCTAAGTCCTAGATGTGTATAAAAATTATCTGCAAAGAGAAAAACATTCTTAAAAATCCTAAGAATTTACCACACTCTACCATCTTTGTACTAAAATTATAGTGACAAGGTCAAAAATTATCTGTAACGAGAAAAAAAATCTTAACAATCATAAGATAGTTACTGTTTTCTAACATCTTTATATTAAAATTTTAGTGACAAGGTCAAAAACTCAACAGAGGCAAGTTATCTTGCAAGAACAGCTTATCACTGTAAGTTATATTAATTAATTTGGAGGCACATTAGTATGTAGCTCACACCTAGTCTCTAATTTAGAACTCTGTGCAATTAAAACGAAATAATTCATAAGGTATCATTTAAAAATTTTATAAAGAAATAAATCTCTGTAAGGTTTTAAGTTCAGACTAATTAAAAATGGTTTATTCCATGCCTAGACTAATCACTGAAACTTAGAATCTACGGAGACATTATGGAGATAATAAGTTTATTGTATGTCAGGGTAAATTCATTAAACATTTATTAGTCCAGTTGATATTGTGCTGGGCTACTGGTTGGTCTCTTGACAGGAATTGTGGAGGAAAAAGTTTCAGTTGAGGAATTCCCTCCATCAGATTGCTATGTATGCATTTCTGTGGGGTGTTTTTTGACAAAGGATGGGTGCGGAAGAGACCACTCCCTGTGGGCAGCGCTGCCTCTGGGGATGTAGTCCTAGGTTTTATGAGAAAGCACGCTGAGCAAGCCAGGGAAAGTAACTAGCAGGTAGCTCTCCTCCATGGGCTATGTTCAGTTCATTCCTCCAGTTTTCTGCCTTGAGTTCCTGTGTAAATTTCCCTTCATAATGGACTATGATAGCGAATTGTAATAAACCCTTTTTCTCAAGGTTGCCTTTGACATTGATGTTCATCATAGCCACAGAGAAGCAAACTGGGTTATAAATATAATTGAAGTTACTATGTAAGTTCAACTCTCTCTCACTGATTTAGTTAAACTTTGCTGTTGCTTATACAACTATCTGGGATTGGTTCATGTGTACTTTTATTTCTACGTTGGCTAGCCAGTATCCATCAGCAATACCCAGGCATTAAGTATCCAAATTTGATGTTAAATGAAAGAATAAATTGGAGCTGGGTGGTGGTGGCACACGCCTTTGATTTCAGTATTTAGGAGGCATAGACAAGCAGATCTCTCTGTGAGTTCAAGGCCAGCCTGGTCTACAACAAGAGCTAGTTCCAGGACAGAGAAACCCTTCCAAAAAAAAAAAAAAAAAAAAAAAAAGGAAGGAAGGAAGAATTGTAAGAATTTGGAGAGTTACTTTTAATAATTAACAATTATTTATTTCCTTTAGCTTCAAAACTATTATCACCCCTGTTTTGGCAGCACACTAGGGGCTTGATTTCAGCATTGTTTCACTTCATAAGACCAAATCTATGCGTACTCATAGAGTCGTCCTACGGGTTTGCTTTAGAGACACAACAACTAAACAGACAGGTTTAATTTCATCATAGTTTCTATTCAAACGAGAAGGGAATTGCTCTCTTTTAAATTAGGCTTACTTGATCTCAATAGTTAAACGAGGCGATACTGAGGTCAATTTGCCCCCCACCTGGAAAACACATGACTAGAAAGCATCCACTAAAGCCAGCATTGGAGAGTTCGCAGGAGCAGATTTTTCAGTTTTTTGGACTATTGAGAACCATGTATATTCTACGCAAGGTAGAAATATTTACAACATAAAAATTGGCAAATTCGACAAAAAAAAATTCACGGTCACCCAAGACAACAGTTTCTCAGACCATCACAGAGCATATAGTCCTTTCCGTGCCTGCCTTCAGGAAACTTTTACATTGGTATGACTGTTCATGAAATGAATGAATATTAGAACTAGCTTCTTAAAGATCAACAAGTACCCTAAAACCTGAGCTATTACCTTCATAGTTCATAATATTCCCAGAGATCATCCTTTAAAGCCTCTAAATATTCCTACAATAGCAAAATGTACTTGAAATAAGGGCTGGAGAGATGGCCCAGCAGTGAAGAGTACTGGCTGCTCTTCCAGGAAACATGGGTTTGCTTCCCAATACCCACATGGCAGCTGAAAACTTCTGTAACTCCAATCCCAGGATACCAGATACTTTTTCTTAACCTCCTCTGGCATTGAATACATGTGGTACACAGACATATGCACATTTAAAACACCCATGCACATAAAATAGAAATAAGTAAAATCTCAATTAACGAAAGTAAACTTTTGTATTAATTAAATGGAACTGTCGTTTGGTATTTTTGACACACCCGGCTCCAACATGAAAGACAGGAGACACCAGTCACATAAGGACAGGACGCATGTAACCCTAAATCCCAACACTGTTGCTGATACATGCCATCAATGGTAATTTTTATTCTCCAAAGCCATAAATCTTGGGAATCACTCTGTTAGAGAATTAAAAGTGTTATTCCTCCAATTTCCATGCCCAGGGGCAGTGGGGATGCCATGGTGCATGACCAACAAACATAAAAGGATGTAGAATTTCATATATTCAATAAAGGAGACAGAATGAGTTTGGGGGAATATTCAAGACCATGGCCCCGCAGTTTAAGTAAAAGAAGACCACTGGGCTTGCTACTTTCAAGATTCCAAATTTTCTTAAATCCAAGGTCACAGAATGTCAGGAAAATACGAAGATAGTCACAACCTTTGAATATCAGTATTCTCTTATTTAAAGAGAAAAAATAAAACTAGATGGAGACAAATGCATATGACTGGGAGGAAAGAAAGAAGAGGGAATAAAAGAAAAGGAAATCTAAAGGCCAGCATCCTAAGAACACAAATACAAACGTTCTCAATCAAATGCATGCAAAGTGAACTCATTTGCCTTTATGCTATGACTATGTTGTATCATTTATCATTTTGCAAACCCTAAACCATAATTGGATCAATGGGATGCATCCTCCTCGACACAGAGAATAATCTTTGTAGGATCTTCTGGGTTCAGTTAGTTCATGTTTGATTGATTGAGGGCTTCTTTTATTTGTTTTCCTCAAGAATATTGTCTAGTAGTTGATTTCCCCTCTTTCCTCATCATTTTCTTTCTTTTCTACCTGTACATTTGTGTCTTCCTGTACTTTATATTACAGTAAAAACAGCATCATTGAATTTGCCTGGAGGAATTCTTTCTCATTCTAATTTAGTGACTTAAGAGACATACTTTTGGCTTTAATCTTTAGTAGGATTCAGCTATTCAGGCATCTGGTCTTAGAGTGTTCTTTGATGGTGGGCTTTTTGTTGTTGTTAATAGAATTTTGTTCTTGCTATTAATCTTTTCAGACATTTTCCTTCATAATTCAATCTTGCAATGGTTCGTGTGTCCAGGATTTTATTTATTTTTCTAGGTTATCAAATTGGTTAACATATAATTACTTTAAATATTTCTAATGATCTTGTTATATTTCTGAGATGTCAATTATAATTTTTCACTTTTATCTCTAATTTTACCTACTTGAGTCTTTTTTTATCATTTCCTTGATTATCATCATTGAAGATTTGCTGCTTTTCTTATGTCTTCATTTTTTTTCCTTTTTGAAGATATTATTAGCATTGACTCAAATATAAAATGAAAGGTAATCTTATTAGGGGAATTTGAATATCGAGATGCATGTATCTCATAATCTATCAGTCTTTGTCTTATAAGAAGAATAGATACAATAAATTTACTTTTCATCTTGTACTATTCTCAAAGTAAAAGTAGACTTGTTTTTCCAGCCTTCAGACATATTTGCCTGCAAAGATCAGACATTATAAGAGGACTTGAGTTGAACTCACATAGGAAAGATTTAGAAAATAAAAGGTATAGAACAATGGTGTAGCATGTGGACTAGGATTTTAGCACTGCTCTGGGAAGATTAAGTTGGAACAATTTATTGATTAACCAGCAATAAATTTTCTGTATGACACGTAGGAAACAATAGTTGAACTTACTGATTGTACGCCCCATTTTACTAAGGATTTTGTAAGCAATTCAGTCATAAATTATCAGGCTGTAACTAGCATCCTCTAGAAAGTAGAAATCTTAATATCTATTAAAGAGACAAAAATGTATATAAAAATCAATCACTGTCATTTTAGAAATACTTGTTTGCTCAGTACCTGATTTTATAATATATTTGCAAAATTTGGTTATAATAATGCTGTAGTTACATTTATTATACGAATACACTATTATGATACTATTATTTTATTACTACAAAATAGAAAGAAATAGCTAAATAGTGTTTTGTCAAGTTAGAAGTTCCTTTTCCATTTAGAACCATGACTACCAGGAGAAAACTATCAAATGCCTCCAGTAGATCTTAGCCTGGACAAGAACACTATAAGACAAAATGGTGAAAATCATTGCTATTTTTTTTTCAAATATATTCTCTCTATTGACCTCAGTGCTATTAAAATTATTGAGAACAACATGCATACCAGAATTGAATAATGGTTTTTATGCATCAATGAAAGTAAATATCAACAAATTAGTCAAATTTTTCTGGTTGTTGAATTAAAGTGGGAGGAAAATGATCACTCACACTGGGAAAGTGAGAGACTATATTTTAAAGATATATTTAAAGATTCTAAAAGAAAATGAAATAGGAAACTGGAGACAAGAACATATTAAATTCCTTGCCAAACAATTTCCACAATTCTCTGAGCTTTTTCTCCTTTAAAGAAATCAGTTTCTGCTACTCAGTAGCTTGATCACCTTTCATAAGGTTTGAAAGTAAAACCTATAAGCTTACTATTTCAAGGAACACAAAGAACTTTTTACAAGATCTGACTTCTTATCTTAGAACTGACCTTATTTCTTGGGAATTTTGTTTTTGAATCTGAATAATAGCTCTTAAGGGTTGTCAATCTTTGCAATGATAAATATAATTTTTAATTACTTTAGTTGAATTCTATGGGTTTGGTTTCATGTCCTTCACCCATGCTTGCATATGTTTGGAGTAAATTCAGAAGTAAACTACCTTAAACAGCTCTTGACATGATCATTTCTTATCAATAAGATTTTAAATGATCCCCCTAAGTAAAATATAATACACACAGTAGTCAGCTATACATGCTTTACTTTCCATGGTTTAATCTTTAAGTAGTCAGTGAAGGTCTGAAATTATTAAATGATTTTTAAAGAAATAAGCAGTCTGTTTTAAATCGCATATATATCTGACATAAGTAGGCTGGTGTAACCTCACTCCATCTTAGTCCATGCCATTCTTTCCCACTTGCACAGAAGTCACAATTCTGACCTGCATAGCCATATTTCACATACTGCGTCCTCATTCATAGTGCTGTTCTCAGTTAACACTTCAAGTGTCCCGACTGAGCATTGCTTGTGTTGAAGCCACCCTTATTTTACAACTTTTACCATGATGAAACCTTTCATTTATACTTACTATTTTCTTACTGCACCTAACTATTAAGTTAATCTTTTTAATTAGATGGGTAAGCATTGAAAAATAAAATATATTGTTGAGTTTAAATTTATCCTCATTCAGTTATTTACTGTGATTCCTGCTGATATCTTTCCTGGCTATTATGGGGAAGAGGATAATGTATCTCAACTGTGAGGCATTATTCTATGTTGGTAAATAGCCTTTCAATGGCTAAGATTCATGTAATTCCTTAATTATGACTTGTGTTGAATATGCTTAAAGAGACAAATATATTTGTCTTGGCATTATTTTAACAATATTCCCTTATTAGAGAGCCCTAATATTTTAATGGTTTTTCTCAGAACCAGAAAAAAAATGTTATGTCGATCAGAAGCTAGTTCTGTCTCTCTTTTTTTGTTTTTTTGCTAGTTCTCCCTAGTGTGCCACACCCTATTTTTTAAATGTGCTACATAACTTCAAATATAGTTTAACCTGGTGTGATTCAAAATGAACTTAAATATTAATACATTAAGCTACTGAATTATAGAGATGAGCTTGAATAATGTTCTTGCTTCCTAAATTAATCTCAGTGAAGTTGAGAGAAATCACCAGAAATAAGATCTGTGGTTGGGATACAAGTGACCAACGCATGAAAATGTAATAAATTTGGATAAGCCTTTTATTCGGTCCATTGTCTGTTCTCTGCTTAGTTCTTTCTTCCCACTTTAGCATTGATTGATTTCAGTTCTTAGGCAAATAAATACAAAACACAAAGTGTTACAGATATCCAATCCATAACTGGAGGTGGGGGATTTTCTCTCAGGAAGACATCAGCCACCCATCACATCCTAGGCTCAGAACTCTACAGTAGGTTCCTCTGCAGAGTATCAAGGATCCACAGAATTCTGACCCAAGAAATAATTTTAATCTTTTCACTTTGTATTCCATGCTCATTTTCTGGCTTTTATTCATACATTTAAATTTGTACTTATTCTTCCTACCCTTCCCTGAGCCCCTCGTGTCTCTTCTGCCCCTTATTCTGGTATCCTTATACAATGGCTCTTCTTTTTTTTTTTTTTTTTTTGATTTTTCGAGACAGGGTTTCTCCGTAGTCTTTGGACAATGGCCCTTCTTAATTATCAACATGACCTACAGAGTTAATAAGCCATAGGAAGAGTGAGAAAGCTTAGCCAATCCATAAATGTAGCACTTCATATTTTACTCGACAAACTCTTCTGCATTTTATAATTCCCAAGTATTATCTTTTAAAGAGTGGACTCTTAATAAGGTCATTTGAAGATCTGAAGGATTCATGAAGACCATGAATATTTTCTCTAATTCACCATGCACATCGTATTCACTTCTGTGATTTGATGTACCTCATAAAAATAAAAATATGACCCAAGACTTAAAATATGAATTGCAAACAACGTAAAAATAAAAGACAGTGTTTCGGTTTCTCAGGAAATTCAGGATCAACCTACCCCTGGACCCAGCCATACCACTCTTGGGAATATACCCAAGAGATGCCCGATCATATGACAAAAGCATTTGTTCAACTATGTTCATAGCAGTATTATTTGTAATAGCCAGAACCTGGAAACAACCTAGATGTCCTTCAATGGAAGAATGGATGAAGAAAGTGTGGAATATATACACATAAGAGTACTGTGCTGCGGTAAAAAACAATGACTTCTCGAATTTTGCATGCAAATGGATGGAAATAGAAAACACTATCCTGAGTGAGATAATCCAGACCCAAAAAGGTGAACATGGGATGTGCTCACTCATAATTGGTTTCTAGCCATAAATAAGCGTCACGGAGTCTACAATTGGTGAACCTAAAGAAGCTAAATAAGAAGGTGAACCCAAGGAAAAACATATAGTTATCCTTTTGCCTATGGAAAGTAGACAAAATTGCCGGGAAGAAAAGTGGGATCTTGGGGGTGGGGTGGGATGGGGGTAAGGGGAGATGGGGAGAGAAAAGGGAGAAGGGGAGAATGGGGGGAATTTGGGGAAAAAGGAGGATTGGGATAAAGGAAGGTTGGATAGGGGAGCACGGAAGAACAATTCTTAGTTAAGGGAGCCACCTAAGGGCTGGCAAGAGACTTGAAGCTAGAGTGGCTCCCAGGAGCCCAAGGCGATGTCCCCAGTTAGTTCCTTGGTCAGATGAGGATAGGGAACCTGATATGACCCTATCCTATAGCAATACTGACGAATATCTTGCATATCACCATAGAACCTTCATCTGGTGATGGATGGAGATAGAGACAGAGACCCACACTGGAACACCGGACTGAGCTCCCAAGGTCCCAATGGGGAGCGGAAGGAGGGAGAAGATGAGCAAGGACGTCAGGACCACGAGGGGTGCACCCACCCACTGAGACAGTGTGGCTGATCTATTGGGAGCTCACCAAGGCCAGCTGGACTATGACTGAAAAAGCATGGGATAAAACCGGACTCTCTGAACATAGCGAACAATGAGGGCTGATGAGAAGCCAAGGACAATGGCACGGGGTTTTGATTCTACTTCATGCTCTGGCTTTGTGGGAGCCTAGCCAGTTCGGAGGTTCACCTTCCTAGACATGGACGGAGGGGGGAGGACCTTGGACTTTCCACAGGGCAGGGAACCCTGACTGCTCTTTGGACTGGAGAGGGAGGGGGAGAGGAGTGGAGGGAGGGGGAGAAGGGTGGGAGGAGGGGGAGGGAAATGGGAGGCTGGGAGGAGGGGGAAACTTTTCCTTTCCTCAATAAAATAAAATAAAATAAAAGACAGCAATAAGCAAGTAACCATAAATTTATATTGTAGGGTTTTGTTAAGCTACCATCTAAATGGTTTTTTACATTCTCAATCATTTAAATACAACAGTGCTAACGTGGACTGCAGATCCTAATACTCCAGTCTGATTCAGAGTACAAGCTCTTGTATAACTACAGATGGGACATTGTGGTTCTAGAGCATAGACGGGGTCTGTCAATGCTAATCTTAAAAAACTGGGCACAAAGTCCTTATCTATACAATGATCACATTCACCTGTAAGTCATTACACTGAAAAAAAAAAGCAAGGAAAAAACACACCACCTTGAAA
This sequence comes from Microtus oregoni, assembly GCF_018167655.1. Taxonomy (NCBI): domain Eukaryota; kingdom Metazoa; phylum Chordata; class Mammalia; order Rodentia; family Cricetidae; genus Microtus; species Microtus oregoni. The sequence continues at coordinate 6,702,630 of NW_024543070.1, forward strand.
TGTTCATCTTTTTACTGTGGAGCCATAGCCACAGAATCTACCAATCTGTGGTTTGGGTGCAGTTTCTTTATTTCTGTCAACAGAAATGGAGAGTATTATCTCTCTTGTTTCTACTATGCTTTGGGTTCTTGGTGTGATTTGAATCCCAGGATATAGATCAAGTGTTCCTGGGAAACTGAGGTCTCCTCTGGAGTTCTTAGTATCGCTAATTACATAATTTGAAGAGGACTCAGGAAGGAGCTTGAAGTTTCATTAATGGTTGAAAGTAAAAAAAAAAAAAAACAGCACAGACAAAATGGAAATTTGAAAAATTTTAGGAGGAGGGAGATGAACAGTTATGTCTCTTTTCTGTGTGTGGTTTTTCAAGACATGTTTTCTCTGTCTAGCTTTAGTTGTTCTGGAACTAGCTCTGACTGGTGCCACTTGGTCTTGATGGGGAGAATACAACCGCAGGGGCGCCAGCTACCATTGTTGGGAGGGAATATGTGCTGGGGAAATGGGAGAAAGAGAGAGAGAGAGAGAGAGAGAGAGAGAGAGAGAAAGGAGGAGGGGCAGAGGGGTTCATGGGCTGTAGAGAGAGGCAGATCTCAAGAGTTAAAAGTGATGACAAACAGACTGAAGTGGTTGGCCTGCTTGCCACACAGGGACATAGTGATTTCTAGACCGAGCAGTTACTGGGGGCTGCATCTAGGTTTCTGGCCCTGCTGTAGCCATGGTTTATGGTGACAGCTGTGGCTCCTGTTAGTATCAAAGGTGCCCCGGGTCTGGGTCACCACCTGTGAACATGTTGGCGTTTGAGGGCATTCCAATTTGAGTGTCCTGCACGGCCACTGGCGGCCATGCTGTCGCTGAGGGCTGTGTCTAGGTCTGGGGCCCTGCTGTAGCTGAGGTCTGTGTTGATGTACATTGTTTTTAGAAAATTTAAATATTATATACAAAGTTATTAAAAATACATAACATAACCATTATGATTTGAAAGTAAGTAAAATTCTGTAAATAAAATTATGCTTACATAGATAATTTTTAAGACTGATTCTATCATCTGCTATGCCGGATATATTTTAAAATAGTATAAGCCAGAAAATTAGAGGCAGAATAATATTTATAAAATTCCATCATCATATTCCTATGCATTTTTATAGTTAAAGCAGTTTTATGTTATATATTCTGTAGATTATTATAATCATTTATTTTCTATTGAAAATGAGCCAATATTTCAAGGCCTTTTGAATATTAACAAGTGGGTATGTCTTAAATATTATATTTAAGAAAAGACAAAATTAAAACATGATTTTTATCGAACTCTATTATTGACATATAATTAAAAAATAGAACTTAAAATATTTGTCTCTGTGTGTCATATATTTTATTCATTTAGAGATCTTTCTGTCACCTTCCATGTGTTTACACATATATATACATATACATATATACATATCTTTATATCCTGCAACATTTTTCTGTCTTCACTTTCAGCCTAAGCAGTTTGTTTTCCTTTCCTCAACCCCACTGCTCTGTTGTGTTTTCCCCAAGTCAGAGTCTCTGTGATGGATTCTCCTCTCTTGTTAACTACTCTCCTGTCATATTTGAAAATAATCAATATTACTAGTTTGCTTGCTAATCTGCTGGAATAATATCTTACTATTTTCTTATTTTTGTTGGATCGTGTTCAAAGTTATACATATAAAACACTGAAAATGCCCCCTCCAATGCAGATGTTGTGGAATTAGAAGCCATGTGCCATTAACAGTGATTGCATGAAATTCACAAAACCATTATAACAAATATGGGACTTGAAAGGGTAAAGTGATGCTGGATTGGGAAGGATGCTTCCACACAAGGAACTGCAATCTTATATGACAGGAAATACCATCTACTGAGGTTGTTTTCGTTTTCACTTTACATCTACGAAATTTAGCATCTTCAACTTGCATCAACCAGAAAAACTACAACTATCAATCCCCATGAAACCAAGCTTTGTTCTCCAAGGCCAGTGAGGGACCAGCGTCTGTGTGGTGGGGCTGACATAAAGAGATGAGGGACAGACACAGGCCTGACAAATGGGTTGCTGCACAGAATCTGTTTTGGTCCTTCCTAGTTAAGTAGATGCAGAGGATCTGAAACCTAATATGTTATCTCATGTTGTTTGTATTGATTATCTGATGGGAAAGGAATCTTCAAGTATAGATACCTAAGGATTTTCCTAAAACACCTCCTAGTTATTAAATTAAAAGAAAGTTTATCCATCTATTTTGATACAGAAGTTAAAGGGATCAGTAAGAAGAAGATGAACAAGTAGTCCTGGTGTGTCACTGCACAGCCCCTGGTTACTCAGAGGAATCATGTCATCACATGCATCACAAGCGAAGGGTAAATTTTTCAGTAGGTGGTCTTATTTAATCTGATTTAAACACTATACAGTATATGGATGTGTCAAACCAATACAAGGTACCCTGTCCATATGCCTAACTTCTATATTTTTGTGTATCAATTATAAAGTAAATTTGAAAAAGATAGATAAATAGGCCATTAAAAATGTACCAGACATTAAAATAATAAGTGAATAACAGGAAAAATAGGACAAAAAATGTGAGTGACTTAGAAGTCAATTTCTTTGAAAAATAGAAGTTTCTTGGACTGTTGAGAAACAACAGGAACAACAAATAAACTTATTCCTATGCAGAATTGATTTAGTTTCTTAAAACTTTCCCACATGAATCAGTAACTGTTTTGGTCAGATACAGACATGCATGTAACAATGAAATAACTAAGTTAGCTAAGTGTAACTTAGTAGCACTTGTAAGCAAAAACAGAAGATACATAGACACACAGATATTATGATTATATTCCTATGGTTATAGATGAAGTTGGATGAGTGACTCACCGAAGGAATGTGGGCAGAGAATAACTTTGAACTTAAGGCTGCTTGGCTTGTGTTTTTTTCACTTATGTTTTCTATGGTATTGATTTGCGTCCTTTTTGCTTTTCTTTCCTTTCTATTCATTTTGTTCGTTATACCCCTCCTATTTCTCCTATTTCCACCACCCCTGTCCCTTTCTTTTTCCTCCTTCTTTTTCCTTTTTTTCTTCTTGTTCTCCTTTTCCCTTCTCTTTCTCAAGCTTCTTAAGGCAGAAATATAATCATTGATCTGACAACCTTTTCTCATCTGACCTTCAAACTTTTCCTCGAAGAAGCACTTTCTCCCTATACAGTACACTTAGATGTGTTGTGGCTCCATTACCCCTCCAATGATAGATAATATTGTTTCCCCTAACGTTATTTTTAACTCATGGATTGCTTAAAAGTTTTACATGATTTCTAAATTTTAGGGGTTTTCCCCCATATTCTAGTTCATACTCTAATTACATTTGAGCCAGAAAGTAATTTGCCTGAGTGCAATGTTTTGCAGTTTTTTTAGGTTGATTTATTGTACTAAATATCCTATCATTTGTCATTTTCTAAGAGTTTGTGTAGGAAATTATACAAAAAGTACTCATTTATATCTGTTGCTTTCAATAAACTTTTGAGATATATTTGTTTTATGTATTTTATTAGTTTCTTCTATTTATTGTTATGTATTTTAAAAATAAATATGTGTTAAATTCATTCATTAAATGAACATTTATGACTAAAGTAAAGTTATGTAAAAACATAACACAATTATCTTTGTAAATTCCTAGGAGAAAAAATTATCAATGGTTTGCCCTATCAGTATAAGTTTATCAGGAAAGAAAACTATATCCTCAAAATGTTAGCATTTCTTTGTATCTCCTCCATTTGCATTTTCTTTTCTTTTCTTTATTTTATTGAGCTACACATTTTCTCTGTTCACTTCCCTTTCTCTCCCCTCCCCTTCAACTCTCTCCCATGGTCCCCATGCTCCCAATTTACTTGGAAGATCTTGTCCTTTTCTACTTCCCATGTAGATTAGGTCCATGTATGTTTCTCTTAGGGTCCTTTCTGTTGTCTAAGTCCTCTGGGATTGTGAATTGTAGGCTGGTTTTCTTTGCTTTATGTCTAAAAGCCACTTGTGAGTGAATACGTATGATATTTGTCCTTCAGAGTTTGGGTTACCTGACTGAGTATGATGTTTTCTAGATCCATCCATTTGCTTGCAAATTTCAACATGTTGTTATTTTTTCTGCTGTGTAGTAGTCCATTGTGGAAATGTACCACATTTTCCTCATCCATTCTTCGGTGGAGGGGCATTTAGGTTGTTTCCAGGTCCTGGCTATGACAAACAATGCTGCTATGATCATAGTTGAACACATGTCCTTGTGGTATGATTGAGCTTCCCTTGAGTACAGACACAAATGTATTGCAAGATCTTGTGGAAGTTTGTTTCCTAATTTTCTGAGAAGCATTCTCAGTGACACATCACTATTTTTCTCTATTTTTATGTATTCCAGTAACTGTGAACCAACATCTCATGACAGTTTTAATTTGCGTTTTTCCAGTGATTATGATCTATGAGAATTCTCCTGAGCTTGTTGCCCATTGTAGGATGTTGACACAAACATTCTGTTCATTGCGATTATATTTCTTACTAATATTTGGTTCCATTCTAGAGACAAATGAATTGTGTAGTATATATCTTTCAAATATTTACTTAGTTTATTGCTATACCATTTATTTTAGTTTTTTTAAAAATATCTCTTTAAATTGGTTTCTATTTCGATGCGTCAAGTCAGCTTTGACTTTCTAGTGCTCCGTGATTATGATTTCTGGAATATTCTCTGTTTCTGAAGGTCAGAAAGAGATCTTCTGTTTCTTTGACAAGGGTCATGCTTGTGAGATTGCATTTAGTCTGTGCTGAGTTTTTAATCTACTCTGTGTATGGTTTCACACCATTGTTAAGATTTTCTATCACCTGTTGTTTGCAATACTAGTTTTCTCCATCATGTTAGTGATTCATTTGAAATCCAATAGGTCATACAAACACATGTCCTTCATTTCAAAATATCTTTCCTCTGCAGTTTTCCCTACATGTTAAAATGTTAGTGTGTTTCCTCCGAGCTGGTTGTATTTACCTTTTAGTTATTTGGGCTATCATAAAACTTTTGCATTTCTATTTTGAGCCTTAGAATCATTTTGTTGATACTATAAAAGTACCAAATGTCCTCTGTGATTTTTAGTAAAATTATTATGAATATATCAAGTTGAATACAATGGCTAGTTTAGCAGATTATAGATGGACATATTTTATTTATCTATTTTACTATGTTTTCAAGTGAAAGGTTAAAGTATTTTTTCTCTACCCGATTTGGGTTGTCCCAGTCCAGAGAATGTGAAAAGCGATGCTAAAAGAGGAATGATGCTCGTGTGACTGTTACCAAGACAAAGAAGTCCAAAGAGTTCACAGGGGACCCTGAGACTGCCTATAAGATGCATGACCACATTCAGAACACCATACTGAGCATTCTTTTTCTCCCAATCTTAAGGAGAAGAGGATAGATTCAATTCCAACTGGAGGCTATTTTATTTGTGTTGTTTATTGTACTATTTCTTTGTTTACTTATTTTATGTATCTATGTGTGTGCCTGAGTATGCATATGTCTAACAGGTTCTTGGAGATACCCGTAAAGGACAAAGAGAGCAGTTTCCCTGGAAGAGGGGTACAGGTGGTTGGGAAATGCCCAATAGTGGTGCTGGGAACAAAGCTTGGGTCTGCTGCAAGAGCACTAAGCAGTCTTAGTCACTGCTCCAATCAACATTTCAATTCCTGGCAACTGTGAAGATGTTTCCTTTAATCTGGCAAGACCTGTTCTGCAGATGTGAACCAACCAAGGCTCTTGAGATAACAAAACTGCCTGGATAAAGGAGATATAACTGTTTCCTTACAAGAGGAAGTGGAAGGAATAATTCAATCTAACATGGGAATACATGAGGATAGAATTAAGGTTGGAAGGATATGATTTGAAAATGGGGCAAATTACCAGAGACAAAATATTTCAGAAGTGACTAGAAGTTAAATGAGACATGGATGGCAAAGCTCTAGTGATAGATATATATGATCCTATCATGGTACAGGCATACATAAACACTGCTGACAATAGCCCAGATCACATGACTTCAGGTGAAAATGAGTGCAGGGAATTTATTCTAAAGAGGCTTCTAATCAAATATTATCTTTTTATTTTATCTAAATTCTCATCATTTTTATTGAAAGTCTCAGGATAAGAACAATATCAAGACAACAACTTTAATTTTTGTTTATATTTAATTCCTAAGTCTAGCAGATGTAAAATACTCATTCTTTAGTTCCTTAGGTGATTATGTTTGTAGATTTTAATGTTGTTTTTATTTCTGACCATGGTCTAACTCAAGGCCTTAAGAAAGATCTGCAACTTAGGCCGGGCTGGTTGTATCTTTATCTCTTTCCTTACTAAGAGTCGAGTCATGCTAGGCTTTATCGATTTTATGCATCATTTCAATCAACTAACTTTTTAGTTTGGTGTTGTCCTCTGATGTTTATATGTATTATTACACGAATGTTGCCAACACATTCTTTCATAAACACTTATCCTTACTTTAATTTGCTCTTTTCCCCAGGAATTCAGCAGTAACACAGAACGTAAATCATATAAATCTCTCCTTTATTTATCAGCATTTTCTATAATCACATACTTGCTTCTTCACTTTTATCATGCTGTATCCTGTTGAAGTCTTCTCTAAAGAGCTTATTGATGTAAAATTGGAAGTTCCACACATCATCATTATCTTTTCTTCTTGATTTAGTTTTGGTTATCAATTCCATTACTAGTTAAAATAATAGTTTCTTCTCATTAATAGACATCCAAAGTTATAAAATTCTCTCACTACTTTTGGTGCATATACAACATTTATCTACCATTTTATTTTATTTTTTAATTTCTTTATTCTCATTTTAATATGTAGCAGAATTTGAAGATTTTCCATTTTATTAATTTTTTTCCACATAACATATTTTTATCTTGTTTTCTCCTTCCCCAATTCCTCATAGGTTCTCTTCATCTTTCTACCCACCCAACGTTATGTTCTATTTCTCTCTCTTAAAATAAAAGAAACAAAAACCTCACAAAAACACAAAAATCAAAAATATAGGCAAATGACCAACTAGAATAAAAGGAAATCAAAGCTAAATAAATCAAAAAGTTTACAAAATACTATTGTTTTTGGCCAACTTCTCCTGTACATAGTCAGCCCTTAAATGTGGTTGATATACTTAGTAACATGCCATTGAGGAAAACTGATTTTCCCTTTACTTATGAGATATCAATTCTGGACAAATTTTTGTTAAAGGTAGAACCCTGTGTTCTCTTCCTTGTTTATGTTGCAATAACTGGCTGACAATTGCAATCCAGTCAGAGCATTCTCTGGGTGAAACCCCTCTAATAGATTTAAGTATTTTCAGAGCCATGGTGAATCTTTTAACACACATCACCTTCTGCTCCTGGAGTTTCTTACTTCTGCTGTATACCCCAGCACCCTGCTCTTGGCCTTTCTGGACAAGCACTGCCCTGGCACATCTGCAGTGTGCCCCATGTATGCTATTCATTCTCTGCTTTCCTCCTACACCTGGGTGAATGGAAGTGCAATTTTATTATTAACAGGGAGATCTAATTAATTTAATTACAGAAAATTAGAATTTGGACAAAAGTGCACATACATTTGCTTTGTGAGCGCTTCTCAAAGGGTAAATATTTTCATCTGCCAACAGCGTGTTAAACATTTCATCCAATATTTTCCTGCATATCTTCAGAAGTTAGAAAGGATGCATTTTCAAAATGAAACAAATTAACTTGTCACATTCTCTCAAAGTTATCTATTCGCGGGCCTGCTTAAAAAACATTCGTATGTCTCACCATGCGCTATTCAGCTGGAATTCTCAGATGCCACCTCAGTGCTTGTGTACTGACTTAACCAAAGCCTCCTGGAAATAAAGCTCACTTTTCCTAATGGTTGAAGACTTGAGGAAAACACAGTCTTCTTCAAAGTTGTATCCTAAAACTTCTGATTACACACAGACTGAATAAACCCAAAGATTGGAAAAGAACTGTTTCATAAGATTATGTACGTAGAGAGCTCAGAATAATGTAAGGTTTAGAAAAATGAGAGAAACATTCCAAAAAGTATTTGTGTCTGCAGTCAAATGCTCTATCACTGAGCTATACCCCCAGTATTTGTGTCTGAATAGAGCTCACAGGTTTACTAAATAAATAAATAAACAACTAAATAAATAATAGGTTAACTGCAAGCACAAAAAGGCAAAATTAAATACGTAGATGCAGAAATACTGATATGCATTCAGAGATCTGCCTACAGTTTATTTTATTGGTATGAATGTAAGTGTTTACATCCAATGGAGGGATAGCAGGACTCTGGGCAAATAAGAAAGCAGTGATGTACATATACATATCTGTATAGATACATATATAGATACATATGTATATATATATACATGAAAGTGGGATTCTTTTGGGGAAAAGAAATCAGCAAGATACAGTGAGGAAAATGGGGTTGACAAATATTAGCAAAGTAATATAATATGTATGTGTACAAATGTCATACTGAAATTATTCTGTGTGCTAAAAAAACATATTTCAGTCAAAAAAGGTAGAATTTGCCCAGTGATTAATCAATGGAAATTCTATTAAAAGTGTTAACATGGAATGAATCTGGATTTTCTGATTTTAGCACACACATTTTAGTCACATTTACTAGAACAGGCAATGAGAAATCGAACCTGAAATTTGAAATATTGGTGAGAAAAAAAATGCTGTAAAATATTTCAAATTCCTCTAGAAAAACATTGGTATAAAATCATAGGCATCCCTTTACGGCTTTGTGATGGTGGCAGAAACAATGTGGGGTAACAATTAAAACTACAGATTGTGGACTTATGGCGTCCAAATCTAGAGATCAATTCCCAGCTTTGTGTTCTTGGATAAGCTTCTATCCTGAGAGGGGATGGGAGAATCAAATAACACCTTCAAAGCCCTCCAAACATTGCCTCCTTCCAATTGACACAAAGTGTAAGACATTTTCTCTTTCTTCCCCATACTCACTTGTGACCCCTTTAAGTATTATTGCCTCATCCCCTTTTCTTCTCCTGCCCCCTCCTTCTCTTTCTCATCTTCCTCCACCTCTTCTTCTTTCTTCCCCTCACCCTTGCCATTCCCCTCCTCCTCTTCCATCCTGTCGCTCTTTTGATGAAGAAAGCAAAAGCTCAGATGAGGAATCAGATGGCCCTGACTTTCTGCTACTGTGACAGGCTAAGAGAAAGATTATTTTGCAAAGTGAACTAGACATGCTGGGTACAGATGATCATGCACTCCGGCGGGGCATCACAAACTCTACATTTGACAAATGAAATTTCATATGCACTGGAGATTTACAAGGGAAATGCTGCTGAGATTTACAGCTGTTTGAGGCCTAAAAATGAAACTCTTTTTTTTTCTCTTTAAAAGTATCTAATGAAAGGAAATTCTTCTACGCCTAAATCAAATGCCAGCCATTTAACCTGAGTCTGTTGAGTAATGTGGTCTGTCAGCTCAGAAGAATCTGCACAATTTTTGACACCTAAGAACAAAATATTTTAACTTTGAGTAAGTACAGTTGCATTAGTGAAGAGAGTTTTATGATCTAAAGCATTAGGCTGGTCAGTAGGTTTTAGGAATCATAATTTACTGGTTCACGGAAAATAACTTTTAAAGAATACCACCTACTAGAGTTTATGGGGAGAAATAACAGACCTGGAAATCAATTCTTGAATATACAGTTAGGGTGTAAATTACCATCATGAGGTTTCCTGCATTTAATTTTAAACATGTCCCCTCCAGACACCCAGGGAAAGCAACACAGTTAAAAAGGAACTGAGAACAACTTCAGCTTTCCATCCCGGTCTGCGGGTTGTGAGGGGCACAGTGGTCCATGGTCATTTTCAGAGCCCAAATCCTTAATACCAAACGACTTTTTCATATATGTCTTCTGAACACCATTTTATGTAAGTGAAAGTGTTCAACGTTTTAATTGTTGACCTTTTAATTATGACCACTAGGGCTGCTTGGAAGGAATGTTCACAAGTGACAACTTTTATTTCAGAGATATTAAAGAACAGAAACCTAAAAAGTATGGTAATTAATATGCACTAACACTGGAATGTGCTGTTCTGATTTGGAAAGGAAATAGAATATAATGGAACAGTCAACAGTTTCCCTGCCTTGTTCATTCCTTCTCTGAGCGGTAACGAAAGTATCAAGTGGTGAATGAATACTTCTAGAACATTTTTACCGCTATAAATACACTCTCACCTACTCAGTATAGTTTGCTTGACTGTTTCAAAGCATTATGTAAACTCTAGGATTGTGGCTATGTCTTTCCATTATGAGCTTTTTAAAAATGTAAGCACTCTGAGAACTGTTCAAACTAATATATTGATTTAATTAGTTTGTTCATTTATTTAATTATTATATGAGTTAATTCATTGATGTTTAACAAAAGTATATGAATTACCTATGAGGGATCAATGATGGTAGTGTTATGTTTAAAACGATGGTGATCTGGAGGATGAGGATGCCAGAGAACGAGGAGGCAGGAGGATGATACAGCATAGGATTTATCAACCGTCCCTGGCAATTGCTGCTCTTACATTTCCATGTATTTTATATAGAAATCCATTTCTGATTGTTCATTTTCTGTTTTCTTTTTCTCTTTAGTGCAGCACAATTTTAATTATCTATCTTTAAACATAATTGGCATGTATAAATTAATATTCCTATCTTATTTTAATATGTTCTTGACTAATTGGGAATGTTTATACTTCCATATTATTTTTAGAACTAATCTGTTAATTTTTAAAGTTGAGTACTAGAACATTTACTGAGGTAGCATAATCTTTTATCTATTAAAATATCACATCTTTTCTTTAATTTAAAAATGTTTTATGTACATATCAATGTTATTTTATGCTTTTTAATGAAATATATTTCTAAAGAACTGTTAATCTATTTTCTCTATTGAACTTCAAATTGTAGTTTCTTTCATTATCTGAAGAGCAATGATATAATGAATATAATTTTAATTTTTTTTTTTTTTTTTTTGGTTTTTCGAGACAGGGTTTCTCTGTAGCTTTGGTTCCTGTCCCGGAACTAGCTTTTGTAGACCAGGCTGGCCTCGAACTCCCAGAGATCCGCCTGCCTCTGCCTCCCGAGTGCTGGGATTAAAGGCGTGTGCCACCACCGCCCGGCTTTAATTTTAATAAGTTTTAAAAGTTTTATTCAAAATAAGCCTTAGAAGCAAGAAAACTAATATTTTCTTACTCTATCAGATAAGTAGAATTTGATTAAAATACACAGACAAAATGGAGAACATTTGGATTGCTGAAACTAGCTCACTATGATATTAATCATAGTACCTTCATTAGAAATACTTATTTTGATATCAGTAGTGATGCCATGCTTAGGTATATGGCCTTCCAAAATGTGGTCATATTGTACTTAATATATGACTAATATATTTTCTATGTAGGATGGTATAAAACCTAAGAGCAAACTGCCTGAGTTAAAATAATTGCGGAAGTAATGGAATAATTGGAAATTTTCTGATGTGGATACGGAGAGTATTTAGACCCCCAGGTGTTCTGGGACTTGCTGAAGAGGTGTGTTGCACTCACATCTTTGAGGCCTGCAAGTGTGATCGCCAACCACCAGGAAGACCTCAGGGAAATGCAACACACCACAGATGATCTCACCATGCAACTACACAGGAGATGCTCTGCATTTTGCAAAACAAAATCTCATTTGTCTTACCCAATCTTGGTTTCTTAACTAATAAATATACAAATAAATTCTAAGTATTATCTTCATGCGTGTTCTATTGGAAAGCAGCAATTGTCAATAAAATGATACTTAACAATTATTTTACTACCTCCATGTAAATAATCAGTGCAATTTTTTCAAAAGTGTAGAAAGTTCCCCTTAGCCAATTTTCTTTTCTTGTTTTTTATGAAATATATTCATTTATTTTACATGTAGACTAATGTTTCAACTCCCTCCACTACTCCCATTTCCCCCTACCCAACCTTTCCTTTGCCTGCCTCTTCTCAATCCACTATATCTCGGTTTCTGTTCAGGCCTCCCATGGGTGTCAACAAAGAATAGCATATCAATTTGAGGTAGGACTAAATTCCTCCTCTTTGTAGTAAGGCTTAGTAAAATAGCCCAGTATGAGGAAGGTCTGGCCATGGGGAAGACCTGGACACAGGGAGGATAATGAAGTAGGTGTGGTTGGGATGCAAAGTGGGTCTTGGGAGGCAGAATCCAGTGAGTAGCAGCAGTCCAGTTGGTTGACTGGTTTCTATCTTGCTTGCTGGTTGGTGGGGATTCCACCAGAGCAGTGAAATTCCACCAGAGTTGGGATCAGGGTCCAGCTGCTAAGCTGGTATCGAGATGGGAGGGGGAGGGGCATGGGATGAGCCCTCGGTCTTAGGGTCTGGAGATTGAAGGAACTCAGCTGGGAGGCCAGTCACTCCTCTGTTCTTTTTACTGGTATGGGTTGTACCTGTGACAATAGAATCTGCTAAAGTTGAGGGGAAGAGCTGGTCACAGAAAGGATGATAAGGTGGGTGGGATTGGGTGGCAGAGCAGATCTCAGGGGAACAGAATCCAGTGGTAACAGGAATGGCTGTCACTGTCACCTGCTTGTCTGCTCTTAGTCAATTTTCTTGAGGTTGAGATTTTTATTTGTGTGTGTGTGTGTGTGTGTGTGTGTGTATGTGTGTATGTGTGTATGTGTGTGATGTGGTGTAGTGTTGTAGTATTGTTGCATATTCACATGTGTGTGCAAACAGGTGCATGAACCTATGAACAAACATAGTTGAGGAGAACAGAAGGTAGCCTCTTTTAATGTCTAATTTATCCCTGTAAAACAGTGGTTCTCAACCTTCCTAAAGCTGCAGCCCTTTAATACAGTTCCTCATGTTGTGGTGAGCTCCAGGCATAAAATTATTTTTTGCTGCTACTTCATAACTGTAATTTTGCTATTGATTTGAATAATAATGTAAATATAAGGTATGCATATGTAAATATCTGATATGTGACCCCTTTGAACCCCAAAGGGGTTGTGATCTCCAAGTTGAGAACAACTTCTTTATAACACAAACTCTCACTGAACCCAGACCTAGGATTTTGAACAGTTTCAGTAATTCCCCAGTCTCGATTCCCCTAAGCCCCAGGGTTATAGATGGACACACAGTCACGCACAGCCTTGTACATGGTTGCTGAGGTCTGAACTCAAACCCTTATGCACATGCAGCCCTGCTCTTCCCACTAAGTCATATCCCAGGCTCCATCATTATTATTATGAAAAGTCATTCTGCAGCAATATTCTATAGACAATATGGACAAGTTATAGTTTACATGGTCTGGATAATTTTCAGATTTGTGTGGATGGGTTTTTTAGTTAGGTTTACATATTTTAAGAGCTAAAGAATGAGTTAATATTTGGAAATCAGAGTAATCAAATTGACTTATTCAACTAATCCTTTTTAATAAACAAAATGTCCTTGGCTTTATCGTTTCATGTTTTTCTGTATGGCTGCTGATATCAACACTGGCCTTGAGCTTATTTTTTATGGATGATTTTTTGTGGCAATAGTCTTGGGAAATAAAGATGATATAAAGAGCAATGTGAAGTAATTCACAAAACAAGGAAAGAAATGCAGGGCAGGAAGTGAACAATGATCAGGGAGCATCTATTCCACATCTAATAACTGCATCGTCTGAAAATACATAAATATAAATAGATAGCATCATGTAGTGCTGTTTCTCGTTTCAAAAAAGACAGCCAGCATCCTCAGCTAACGCTTGAAAGTCACACGACTAACGAAGGAGAGAAGAGAGAATCAAGACCATGTGTTTCCACTTTAGCAATCTCTAATAGAGCTATACGTTTGTTGCAGATCATTTTGGAAATGTTCTGGAGATCCTCAAGACACATTTTCGGGTATCAAGAGTTTTGGAAATCACTGTTGAGTTTAACCATTTAACCCCAGGCTTGGGCCTGTGATTCAGTTGATACTTCTAACACTTAAGACCCACAGTACACAGTGTATTCGGTGTGACTTTTGGAATCCTCTTAGTGATTATCATAGAAAATAACCCGTCTTTATCTTTATAAACCCCAATTTTAACTCTGCTTTGCATATAAAAGACATGGTAAAAAAAAGTTTTATTTCTTTTGGGGGTAAGATTTAATATATGTTAAATTTTCCAGACATGCAACCTCTGTAAAAATCAGGAAATACTGTAACCTGTTTTGTTTGGAATGCTCCCAAGAACTGGCATGATTTTACAGATCTTTTTGCTCATGCCATGGCAGCTCATGTTATTTAAGTTCCCAGAATCACTTAATTACCTTTATCAGTCTCTTGTACTCATGGGCCCATTTGGTGCTCTTATTAAAATATTAAGTAGGAAAAATCCTAAATATCTTTGCATTATTCTCTTTCTCCTAAATAAAACTAAATGCATTACAAAATGTTCACCAGCATCCAATTATGCTATTGCATCAACTAATATATTTACTCCTGTATATTTTAATTACTAAAATCATATATTTTATCTATTAAATTTATTTGAAAATTTAAAATTAGTAGGTGGTATGGGTAAAGGTGTTATGAAATTTGTTTATTGATATACATATACATTATGAAATGATCTCCATACTGTAGCTAATTAACTTTTTTATCACTTTTACACTTGCCATTTGTGTGTTTAGGGATATTTAAAACCTATCATCCTGGTAAGTTTTCAGCGTTTCTAGAGTACTTACAATTATTAACACCATGCACACATATGATCACCAGAACATATTCAAGTATCGTTACTAAAAACATCATACTCTTGACTGATAACCACTTCACTTTCTCATCCCCTGGTTCTGAAACCCACAATTTTATTTTCTAGCCTGTACTATTGTATCGGATCCGATATATAATTGAGATTATGTCAGTTTTCTCTGTTTGTGTCTTATCTTCTTGGGTTACCATGTCTTCCAGCTCAATTGATGCTGTAGCGAATTGTAGGATCACTTTTTTTGTGTTTCAAAGCTTTTATCCATAAAAGAATTTATATTATTTCTATAATATAAACTTTATCATGCTACAATGAACGTGGGAATACTGTGGTCACCTTGAGAAAGTGACATTATTTCCTTGAAATGTATAGCTAACAGGGGAGTGGATGAATAATATTGTAGTTCTATTTTTCATATTTTGAGAAACCTCTGTATTGTTTTCATAACAATGCTGCTAATGTGGTTTCCATTCGATATACAGTGGCTCTCTTTTCTCTCCCTTCCAAGACATGGTGTCTTCGTTGTCATGTTAGCAAGTCATTCTGACACATGAGAAATGACATCAATGATTTAATGTGCATCTCAATAATGGTGACAAAATATAAGTTCCTTGTTTCATTCTCAAATTATTCTTTTGAGAAGTCTCTGTTTAGTTTCAAGTGACCTAGTACAATGCAGATATTGACTAGTTGTTAAATAAACCATTTGTAAATATTTTCTTATCATTTTGAAGTTGTTTGTTTGTGTTTTTTTTTTTTTTTTTTTTTTTTTTTTTTTTAAGAAAAGTGTCTCAAGTAGCCCAGACTGGCCTACTAGCTGTGGCTGGACTGTAAGTCCTACTAGCTGTTTTCTTCTCCAAAATGCTAGGGTTATAGGTATTCAACAACATTCTAGGATATATTTCCCCATCATCCTAATATTTCACTCTGTGTTGCTCTACTTTATGATAAAATGCCATTTGCTTGGTTTTGCTTTTGATGTCTGCATCCTTGATGTCAGGATCAAATAAATAATCATTGCCCAGCCATGGTGGGGAATTTTTCTCTTGCTTCTGAGCATTCTTTAGTATTTTTTAGTTTTCTGCTCTTTCTTCAACTATTTTGAGTTGATTTTCACTTATAACATGATACTGGGAATCATATTCATTTTCTGTATGGATGTCTAGTTTATTGGGGTTTTTATTTAAAAAAAACACCATTTCTTCATTATTCTAGACACTGTCGTGAACACCATATTTTGACAATGTTATTTTCTCAATCTAATGAGCATGGGACTAATTCCAGTTGCTTATGTCTTTTAAAATATCTTTTAACACTGGGTGGTGATGGCACAGGCCTTTAATCCCAGCATTTGGGAGGAAGAGACAGACAGTTCTTTATGAGTTTGAGGTCAACCTGGTCTACAGAGTGAGTTCAAAGACAAGAAGAGCTACACAGAGAATCCTTATCTCAAAAGACAAAAAAAAAAAAACAACAAAAAACACATAAGTATCTTTTAGAGTACTTTATAATTTTATTATGAAATATAATTCATTGATCCTTTTTTAAAAATTATGAATTAAGTCCTAGGTCCTCCCCCTCTCCGTCCATTCCTAGGAAGGTGAACATTACCACAGGGCAGGGAACCCTGACTGCTCTTTGGACTGGAGAGGGAGGGGGAGAGGAGTGGGGGGAGGGGGAGAAGGGTGGGAGGAGGGGAAGAAGGGTGGGAGGAGGGGGAGGGAAATGGGAGGCTGGGAGGAGGTGGAAACTTGTTTTTTTTTCTCCTTTTCTCAATAAAAAAATGGGAAAAAATTATGAATTAAATTTTCTTAAATATTTTAATTCATCTATTGTATTATTATGTGCCTTTGTCTTTCAGTATGTTAATTTGATATACAACATGGAGTAATTTTCATATGTCCAAGCAGTCTTTGATCTAAAATTCCATTTAATCATTGTGCACCTTCCTTCTACCATGCTGTTGAGCACAGTTGGCCAGGATGCCTGTCCATGGCAACCAGTTATTGCTTGTAGTTATCTCTTCTCTGTGTTGTCTTTACCTTGGTTTGTAAATAGGGTGAAGCTGGAATATAAAATAAGATCGATGACAACCATCTTTTGTCATGTTAGAAGAGCTTATGTAGTGTTAATGTTTAATGTGTGATAAACTAAGTCACAAAATCTCAGTTATGATTTCTTAGAATATTATGATTTGTTTTATTTTGTTAGTTTGTTTTCTCTATTGTGTCAGACTTTCTATTAGTAATTTATGAGTATGAATAGATATACACTTTTTGCAATTTGTTCATTTCTTAAGATTCTTCCATTTGTTGGTACATGACAGTCCATAGCCCTCTTGTTAATCACTTTATGTATCTGACACCCATTAGGCTACCTTCTCTTTCACTTTTGATGATTGCTAGAACTGTTTTAAGTTATCTATTTACTTATGTGCTGTGTGTATGTATATGCATGGGTTGCATGTGCCAAGTCATGCAAATAAAGGTCAAGGGATCATTTGCAGAATCAGTTCTTCTCTTCCTCCCTGTGTTGACGTAAGCTGAGATCAACAGGCTTAGCAGTCTGGGCCTTTGCTCACTGTGACATCTCACTGGTCTCATCTTGTCAAGTTTATATTGAGTAGTGAGATCACTCTTGTTTGTATCATTGCGGTGACTATGTCCCCATTTCTCAAGTTTAGGTTTTACAAATTCATTGATGAACTATGCAGAACAATGGAGGTGAAACTGAGAGGCACTTCTGTCTTGTGGGTCATGGCAGTTTCTACAACCAAAAAGCCATCCTGTTGTGTGTGTGTGACTCTCCTTTACAATTGTTAGGTGGCTATCAATGATCTTTTCTTTTTTGAGTCCTCTTGTTTTGCTTTGTTTTTGTCCCTTAGTTTATCTAAGGTCTTGCAGATGTTATCCTATCAAAAAAATCTTCCTTTAATATCATTGCATGCTTTATCACTTCCTAGTCTTTAATTCTAAATTTATATATATTCTTCTAAAACACATCTTTTCTAGGTCTTTTACTTGAACATTAATTTTAACTTATTTTTTTCTTTTCTAAATATAACAATATCCAGAAATTTCACAAAGTTGCTTTTATCTCTTCCACTTTCTGTATATTTTATCTAGATATCAATTGATTATTAGGTTAAAGGTCCTTTTGTGTATTAACTAGTCATTTTTCAGTTGTGTTTTTTACAAACATCTTCTATTCTAATATCTTGACCAAAACACTAAGTTTTCTAGGTCTGTGCTATGAATGCTTACCAAAGGTCTTTCTAGGATGAGGGTGGTCAAGTATTATTACAGTATGTCCTGTTTTTCTGGGGTATAAATCATTCCACTCTAATAAATCAAGGAAACAATAATGGTTGAAAATAGTTGAAAAAAGGTAGAGAGTTGTTCAACCTTAGCAAGTCTCTATACTGTGGAATGTTTTAAAACATGGGTAGTTACAAGAATACAGATGATAGGGAAATAATTAGGAAACAACATGCTTGTTTTTCTATTTAAAGGTGTGTTATTCAATTACATGTTTAGATAATTGGATTAGCAATGTTTTGTGTCAGAAACAGCTCTAGCTAGCTATTGGTCCTCAAATCAAGTACAAGTGACCTCAGCATACTCTAGAATCAAGATACCATCAAGCCATCCTTTCTCAAAGTAATGAATTGCATCTTTGACAGTTATTGTGCATGCCATGTTATTCTGTTGAAGCATGCAATAGCACAGGAACATGAAAATATTTTACAAATAAATCCTGATCTATTTCACAAAGTGAGAATATTCACATACCTAACTACTAACATTACTGGCCCCAAAGAAGCCTTTTGCAAGATTATGCACATTTGTAACCTATAATAGTAAACACTAATTTGTCTCCTATCAACAAGGTTTAAGGCGTTAAGTTCACAGAAATGGAAATTTCATATGGATTTTTCTATTTAGGGACTTGTCAATACACCATACTGCATGATTTAAATAGAGTGTAATATTACACATTAAAAAGACAATGTCCCTATGTGTGTGACTGAACTCATTGGTGGTACAGGTGAGACTGTACAGTGATGTGATGTGCTTTAGGGAACTTTTGAATTATTCTCTGATATTCTTTTTCAATTCTTACTCTAATAATAATTATAACAATTTCTAATTTTATATGCACTCTGCTTACAACAGAGATAAATCTCAGCTTGGTACAGTTAAGTGCTTGGTATCTAATATGAATTTTCTTCCCTAATAACAAGTGAAAATTTGGTATTAAACTAGTTTCAGATGACAAATCTCGAAAGCTAAAATTTAATTACATTTTTTTCTTTTGATTGATTTTCCATTATATTTACCTCCTATTTATGAAAATGCTGATTGTAAGTCATTTTGTGAATTTCATAAATTGTCATACAGTTGGTATTTATATATAGTGAGCCTTTTATTGACAGTTCACTACTCTGAAGTTTAGGAAATTTGGATTGAGAAACCTACTGACACAAGAAAGGACAGTAATAAAGAATAATTACCTCTAGACAACCCAGAGAATGGGCAGAAAACTCATGAAAAGTTTAGCCTTGGGAGGACCAAATACATTCACAGGATGGTTGGGACTATGGACTGATAGAGTTTTTTTTTTTTTGAGAGAGCTTTATTACCTCTCTCTAATCAGTGAAGGAAAATTTCCTGGAAGAAATGGATTTCAAGATTGCTCTGAAGGATTTTTTTTTTTTTTACTTTTATCTGCATTTATTTCATGTTGAATTTATTCCCGTGCCATAAGTTTTTGTTTCTTCAGTTTCTTCTGGGATATCTTTTTCTTCTGTGCAACCTCCTCTTCTGGCTTTGGAACAATCTGTTCCTTTTCAGTGAGGATCATCTCGATGTGGCAGGGGGAGCTCATGTATGGGTTAATCCGGCCATGAGCTCTGTAAGTTCGTCGGCGCATCTTAGGTGCTTTGTTCACCTGGATGTGCTCAATGACCAGAGAGTCCACATCTAAAGCCTTCAGTTCAGCATTGCTCTCTGCATTTTTCAGCATGTGCAGCAAAAATTCTGCACTCTTTTTTGGCCACCGACCCTGTGTCCAGCCCCACTGTTTGGCCTGGGCGCACCTACCGACTCCACCATTGTACCGTCGGAATGGCACACACTGCTTCTTCAAAGTGACATCTTTCAGATACTTGGTGGCTTTTCGGATATGCATACCCTTGATGGCCTGGGCCGTTTCACGGGTGTTCTTAAAGTGAACCCGAAGGTTTGATCCTCTCGATTTGCATGATTTTGTAGGGTTTTCTGGGTCAAGAGAGTAGCGAACCATCTTCACGGGTCACCTCTGGCCGCTTACAGGAAGAGCTGCTCTGAAGGATCTTGTTTCCATGATGGAAAGTTCTGGAAAGATTTGCAAGCAGGATCTCACCTGTTCATCATTTCTGCCATCAGAAATATTTAACTAGGTTGTATTTCCAGTACCATATATAAAACTGCCTCATATTTTAAATCAACATGCAGTGCATTTTATTGAGCATATCTGACAAGTATGTAGAAAAATATTGGATTCATTTCTACATGGAACACATAGCTCTGTTTTCCCCAATCTCCACCATAACTGTAGCAAAGGGGTAGGGCTGTGACTAGGGGGATGTGTTAACTGTCTGAATTTATAAGTAAATTCCTCTTCGAATGAAATTCACCGGAACATCTGTTATGTATTTAGAGTTGGAAAAAGTGCGGTTTAGTGCGAGTCAAGCAGGTGTGTGTTTCCCTCTCCTGTGAGATCAAGAGACCCCATAAAATGAAAAGGCCATGACTATCCACAGCTCACAGCAACGGATCAAGAAGAGGTACACCCTGCCCCCACGTTAGCCAATTTCACCCTCTGGGGAATTCAAGACTGTGCTGATGAACTCAGACCAAGAATGTGTGATTTGGCAATGATTCTCTACCTCGCCCCCTTGAGTATTTGGTATGAATGAAGCCACAGTCACGGCAGTGATTTCGGATCTACCTGATGAAGATGGAGCACAGACAAATGACACCCACACTACGGCATTGAGCACATATTTGTGTGTACCCTTGTGTCCCTCACAGGTGTGTGGCCCTGACTCAATTTTGGTTGATAGAATAGTGGTTTGGTTTCCAACAAATATTTTTATTTCTTGCCACTTCCATCCATCTTTCTGTTCTTAAAAAAAATCACATAGTACTTTTATAAATACTTAAGATTGTTTTTCTTTTTCCCTCATCTCCTGGTTCTGTCTTTTGAGTCTTTAACTCAAGCACATGCTTGTGAAGTTAGTTAAATTAGCAAATCAGTGTGATCCTGACTACTCCCAAGAGAATCAGATTTTGACTATCTCGAAAATATGTGTGGGTATTGCTTGCGAAGTTCAAAAATTCATGTTGCTTTTCTTTCTGTATTTTCTTTTTAGTATTTTCATCCTAGAATTAGAATTTTTCAGAAACAAACATAGGCAAGAAAAAAAGTGCATGTGTATATTCAGAAGTATACATGCACATGCAAAATTTGTCTCACAATAGAGAAGAGAAAAATAGTCTGCCCACATTATCCCTTGTTCTGGCTCAATATATGTCAGCCTGACACAACCTACAGACATTTGGGAAGAGAGAATCTCAAATGAAAAAATACCTCCATGAGACTGTAGTACACCCCATTCTGTAGTTTCTTTTCTTAATTAGTTATTAATGTGGGAGAGTCCAGCTAGCTGTGGGTGATGCCGTTCCTGGTCTGCTGGTCCTGGGTACTATAGGAATGTGCATTAAGCAAACATGAAAGGAATAGCCCTGCTCCATGGCCTCTTCATCAATTCCTGCCTCAAGGTCCCTACCCTGCTTGATTTCCTGCCCTATCTACCTTACATGATGAACTGTGACGTGGAGGTGTAAGTGAAATAAACCTCCTTTTCCCCAAGTTCACGGCAATAGAAACCCTAACTAAGACACACCTCCCCTGCATCAAAATGGCCCAAGGGACTACCAGAGAATAACCACTAAGGGGCCTTTTCAGAGAAAAAGTAAATGTCAGCCCTATTTTGCCTTTGCATCTCTTTTCCTGATTTGAATTCTCTGTGTTGTTATCTGTTAGATCAATCCTTTGCATGAAACTGTCTTGCTTTTGCTTATAAAGAAGAACTGCTTGTTTAAAATACTGTACTAGATGGCAGCTGTTAGCTACGGAACTGCTTTGTGACCTCTTAAGTGCTAAACTCAATTGTTAAAATGATGATAGAAAGTGATAGAATTGACTGTTCCGCTGCTTGCCGTCCGCAGGAGCTGCAGCTGCAAGATGCTCAGCACACTGTGTGCATTTACCTGACACTCGCTCTCAATTGCTTAGGCCTCTTCTACCCGGTTCTGGAGTCTGATCTACAGAGTCAGCATAGAATTCAGCACCTTCTACTGCACTAACTTCCAGGGAGCTTTCCAGATCTCTATATAAAGGAATTCTGAAAGCCATGATATATGCCTCCACACTCACAACAATCTTGGGCATCACAGAGCAAAGTCACTTGGAAATCAGATAGAAATGAGACGAAGTTTTGATTTTTAGAGACAATTCATAGAAAGAAGTAGTATATTCTATTTGAAACCTTGGCAGTGACCATCCTATTCTCAGGTCTTTTATCTTAAAGACCTGATATAAAGCAGAGAAATCAGGACTCTCTGGTGGCTCCAGGGCATGGAGTCGAGGAGATAGCAGAAGCTACCAACTCTACACTTATCAGAATTTCACACACACAAATGGACTATTGACTCACTGATAGAACTAAATCATGAGACTGAAGCTAGGATTCTGTCTAGTTGCTGCTCACCCTACTGAGAGCTTAAGCAAAATGAATTTAATAATAAAACTATTTCACATGTGATTCTGATTTTAATCACTGCAGAAACATGCATTGTCTATCCAGCACACTGCTTTTTTTTTTTCTAAATTGATATACACATTGCCCTGCCCCCTTGGAGATGAACAACTAAGGAGTAGAGGGAAAGCCAAGAAATAGAAAAGTTGTGGAGATTGAGGATAGTATGTTTTTCAATTTTAAGTTGAGCGTTTCAGTTTAAATAATGTTTTTAAATCTTTGTTTTTAACTGAGGTCTTGTTATGTGGACTAACCTAGTCTTGACTCTTGAGGTCAACTGTACCTCTGCTTCATTTACCTTAGTCCCAAGGCAAATCACATGTGCCTCTCAGTGTAAAATGAATTTAAATGCCAAATAATTGAAACATCAAAGGCTAGTACCTTTATGTGAGTTTAAAGACACATTTGCTATAATCTCTTAATGTTACATTATGGTCTTAAATTGAGACAACTTAACTCTAAAGAATGCCTTCCTTTATCTATGTATATCTATGTAGACTAAGAATAGAACAAAGATGGGGTTTAGACACAGAGATACAGAAATAGAGGACAGAAACAGAATAAAAGGAATTGGGCAATGCTAGACTTTTGATCAAACAGACAAACTATCAGGATTTAGATAGGGAAAGACAGCAGGGAAGTTAGAATATAGTATATAGTATACCTTAAACCAGTTTTCAGATATTGAAGTTAGCTCCTAAGAAAGTGCTCAGAGAAAATGCCTAAAGACAGAAGACAAAGCAGCCTTTTCAAACCTTCCTGGATACCATTAACATAAAGCACCAGCACTTTGAAAGAAAAATACCATGTAAGATCTAAATAAATAAAACTTTGGCAATATGTTTAAACAGTGTTGAAAACCGAGGCGTTCCAGGATGCTGAGTAGTATTAAATCAATAAAGCGACTTCTCTCCATATAAATACATTCTATTCACATCGCTCATTACCCATACTTCACAATGATATTCTGATTAATAGTGCATGGAGTAGATCTCCCAGATGCCAGCCAGATGTTCAAAAAAAAAGTTAATGTTGTTTGACTTAAGGAAAAAAGTATAAATCATATCTATTCTGACATGCATAATGGAGCAAAGGGGAAAAAATCCCGCGAGAAATCCCTACTTATTTCATAATTCTATTTAAATTAAGGAGAGAGAAAATAGAGTGTAACTTTGGTACCATATAGAAAACAGTGAAAAAAAAAAGATCACTGAAGTGAAGCTGATAAAATTAGTGGTGAAGTACACTGAAGTGAATAAACATTAATAATAAAGCATGCTCACTGCAATTTAACACCAGAGCCATTTTCATCATTAATTTGCTATAACATAAAAGGATGGAGAGAGCTGTAAAAGAATAACTTGGCAGTTAGGAATAATAGGAGGAAAGGGTTAATCCCCAGTGAACAAAACTATAGGCCCAGATAGGGAAAGAGGTTTTGTATATTTTGACTTATTAGAGGTTGTACATACCATCAGATGTTAAATATGGAGACAAAGAATATATCTATATAAACTATATATGTATATATAAATTATATGATTTATATATAATTATATAAATTGTATACATATATATAGTTTTGTTTCCTTTCATCTGGTTTAAAAGTTCAAGAAACCATGTTGTTGGTATTCTACACCTCTCTGTCTCAGTAGGCTTATTTGACACTCTTCACTTCTTATGGTTATAAGGTTATGAGATATGTAGATAACACATGCCCATACCTTTTCACAGTAGTGAAAGGAAGAGCTAAGACAACACCAGGTTACCCGGCAAGAAAACAGAAAGGAAAACCAGTGGTAAATTTGTATATTTGTGAAAACTGGCCATCAAGAACAAAGAAGTTTCATTAATAGTGTTTCCCTATTTCTATGATGAAAATATTATTCCCACTACACCCAACTTCAAGTTGCCAGAATATTGTTAATATGAAGCAGAAAAGAAATGTGCAAGAATGTCCTCTTGGTGGTACTGGCTGTAACAGATCAGAAAGAAAGAAAGAAAGAAAGAAAGAAAGAAAGAAAGAAAGAAAGAAAATACCTTATCTGCTTTCAGAATAGAGTTTGGAGTATGTACTGAAAGGCAAAGGCTGCTTCCATACAAGGTTGCAATTAGGAGGACAATTAGGTAGTCAAAATGGACACACATTAAGATGTGTTAAGTTTAGTCAATGAGATAACTGAATACTGTCCAGTATTACTATAGTGATGAGAAAATCATTCGCAGTCCACTAAAGCAAAATGAGGCTCAATGGGTAAAAGAACTTCCCAATCAAATCCGGTAATGTGAGCTCTGTGCTTGGGATCTACAGTTGAGGGAGAGAAATAACTGCACACTATCTTCTGACCTCAACACTGATACCTTGGCACATGTGTGCCCACAAGCATACATGTCAGTCACTTCACAGTCACACACTCGTATGCACACACACAACACAATAATAATAATAAGTACAATAATAAATTCATTTGAAGTGCTTAATAAAGGGAAATCTTACCAACTAACCCAAAGATGGTTATTACTAGATTTGTATCTAGATTGACCAGATTCTACTTTCTATCATTACAAACATGAACCTTCTATTTTTCTGGTACTTTTTTTTTCAAACTTGTAAACAATACTATAAGGTCTTTCATTTTTCTGCAATTATATTGGAAATAGAGATTACTGAAAGAATTGGAAAAATAAGGTAGCTCTTTCTGTTATGCTATTTTATGCCACCTGAGTGTATTTGCTGTGAATGTAACAGTGTGAAAATATTTAAAAAATAATGCACGCTATCCTTTTTTTCCTGAAATTAAGGTCAGGTTTAGTGGTACACAACTGTTATTGCATATCTCAAAAGATGGTGGTAAAAGACAATGAGTTTGAGCCTAGGGCTGTGTTACATGGCGAGATCCTGTTTAGAAAACTTAATGTGTAATATGAAGTATACTATCAAGAACTAGAGCAGGTGTATGAAAAGGGTCATCCTTTCATATATGTAGCAGTTTTCATTAAACTTGACAAAACTGTCTATTGAGTATAAACTTGGTTGTCAATTTGATTTAGAATACCCATGGAAGCAAACTCTAGACTAAGATAACAAATGTGAAAAACCCATCCTAAATGGGCAACCACATCCCAAGAACTGAGACCTTGATTGAATGAAAAGGAGAACATGAGCTGAGTTCCAGAACTCATCTATCTTTGCTTCATGCTTGGTGATACAGTGTGATCAGTTAGTTACATCCCACTATCTGTGCTACGACTTTCCTTTCATGATGGACTACACTCTTTGCCTATGAGTCCCTTCCTTGGGTTGTTGGGATTTTGTTGTTGTTGTTGTTTGTTTTGTTTGTTTTTTTTGAGACAGGGTTTCTTTGCATTGCTTTGTAGCCTGTCCTGGAACTCACTCTGTAGACCAGGCTGGCCTTGTCTTGAACTCACAGAGATCCACCTGCCTCTGCATCCCAAGTGCTGAGATTAAAAGCATGCACCTTTAATACCTGGCTCCTTAGGTTGTTCTGTCAGGTCTTTTGTCACTAATATGATGAGCTGTCCAGTGTTTTCAAATGATACTCTTCTCATCTCATGATGCCCAGATGCTTAACACATGGACCATAAGTTGAGGTACAAAATGAAAGTAGTTTTTAGTGTTCTCAAGTATTTTTTAAAAATAATATAACTGTCTATTTATATTCTTTAATTCTTATTAAATATAAACTTCTCTACATTCGTTCTCAAGTATTTTTTAAAAATAATATAACTGTCTATTTATATTCTTTAATTCTTATTAAATATAAACTTCTCTACATTCTATGCAACTTCTAAATTAGATTTTTTAATCCCTGAAAAGTAGATATGGCTTCACAATTCGATATTTTTTTGACAAATGTGTCTTTTACCTTGAAGTTAGAGTTACTAAGTAGAGGGAGCGAAAACGAGTGGAAAACCTGGTATAGTCATCATTTTGCTCTGAATTTAACTTCCCCTGCATGAACTTCTTGGGCTATGAGCCCCTTTTATTCCTTGAGATTTATAACATTTCATAACACCGTATGAATTACAAATCAAGATGTACTGTAGAGACAGCAGAGTATTGATTTCCTAAGACCATGAGTATCAATCTTGCTCACAATGACTTTCAGAAATAACCTGATTCTTTTTCTTTCAGCCTGCTTAAAAGTGAATGAACTCGTGTCGTGTCCTGTCTTTGCAACTGTCTGTGTTTTCCTTCACAGTACACCAGTGTTTCCTGCTTTAACACCTCACCACATGATGCCCTTATGAAGATATGTCTTAACTGTCTGGTGTTCTTGTTACCTTGTGATCTGGTACATTCGTCCAGTGCATTTTGCAATACATACATATGTCTAGGATCCATACACTTGATATAAAAAAAGGCTTCTGCCTCTTACTTTTGTGATAATAAACTAATTTGCAACAATAAATGATGAAAATACACATCAACCGTGAGAGCTAGGATGCTTGCTTCTCAGTTCCACTTGGGAACAATTTCTTTATCTGGAGTAATACTTATTGAGTAGATTGGTATAATGGATAAAAGTAAAAGATACATTAGCATATCAGGCAGATACCTCAGGTCTTTCATGCTATCACCTGTACTAATGTGATCAGAGGATAGCCCTGCAGAAACCCACACCAAGATTTTGTTCTCTGGATCATTACAATTCTCTATTTTTCATGTAGTTCAGAACCATGTATATGAGACTGTATCTTTACACAGGTACCCTGATGGGTCTCCTGACCTCTTTGTTCAATTCTCCTAAACACTTCATGTGCTCAGGTTTCAGATGAGCCAATCTAGTGTATCTTAGTTTGGAAAGCATAAATACTAATGCATTTAAAACCCTCAAATTTGTCTTTCTGATTGCTTTCCTCTTAAATAGCTCCCCCTCCGTTAACTTTGGTAATGTGAATGAAAAGTTTCAGAATCTTCGTGTCACAAAGTGATGGTGCTTTGTCAAAGTGTGGACAAAAGAAAGGGTGGACAACCTGTCACTTGTTATTATCTTCTGAGGGGAAAAGTCTATACACAGGTACACATCTTCTAATTAAAGGAGGTGCACACCATAGATGTTTCAGATGCTTAAGGACACTGCCTTTAGAACTGATTTTGTTTCCTGTTTATATAATAGAATTAAGATTACCCCTGGATACTAGGGGCATTTTAAAGGAAGACCATATTCTTCACATTTTTTTGGGGATCTGTTCAATAGCTATTTGTGAGTTATGCAAGATTGCCTGGGCACAATGTATAAAGTCTTACAAGATCTTTGATTTGTTATTTGAATTTAATTTCTCTAGTTTCTTCTTCCTAAATTATAGCTATTGAAAAGAACCTCTTGCAAGGATATGTGAATGTTTAATGAGATAATGTACACAAATTTGTTGAAAAAAGTTTCAAGAGCATACAAATTCTCAAAATCTCCATGGTGACGACAGCATTAGTAATGATGACTGATGCCTTACCTGCTAGAATATAGTATGTGTGCAGAAACTGTCAGAGCTTCCCCGTGTAGTAGTGATCACATTTGTCAAAATGTTCCTGTGTTGACTAGTCTCATGCCCACTTGAAACACACTAGAATCATTTTAGAAGAAGCAACCTCGTTTGAGAACATGCCTTTATTAGATTGGCCTGTGGGCAAACCTGTGCTACATTTTCTTTGTTGATGGTAGATAGGGGAGGACCTAGCTCACTGTGTGCTGTCCCTCCTGGGTTGGTGATTCTGAATACTATAGGAAACTAGGCTGAATAAGCAGTGGGAGCAAGTCAGGGAACAGCGTTACTTTATGTCTTTGACTTCAGTTCCTGCCTCCAGGTTTCTGTCTTGAGATCCTGCCTTGATGCCCTTCATGATGGGCTACAACCAGGACATGTAAGCTGAAATAAACACTTTTCTCCCAAGGTACCTATGTCATGGCGTTTTATCACAGCAATAGAAACCCTAAGGCAGTTTTCACAATTTTACCTCTTCTAACATAAACAGAGTTCAAACATGCTAACATTCAAAGCAACTGAGTGCTTAAATGGATGGGTGCGTCTCCTACCTTAAAAATTAAACCGGTAGACAATGCTGTAAGCATTTTTGTACATATCACTACTAGCATATAAATTCATTGCTTCTTGTTTTTGAAAGCATGGCTAGCCCACTTTAGATAACACATCTTTCCCCAAACTTTTATGCACAGAAACTCCAAATGCAGGGCTTGAAGAGCATACCTCAAAAGCAGCTATGTCCACTCATTTTTCTCATGCTTTTGCCCCCTGGAAACCTAGTCTTGACCCACTGAGAAGCTTAATGAAGCAGTCAAAATTGTTACTCAAACGAAGCAAGAGACTAAATTCATGGTCCCCAAAGGAAACGAAAGTTTTGAAAAGGTTACAGGTGAATTATTTCTCTCTCTATTGCTCCAAGTTTCTGAAAACATATTTATCATTTTCAAAAGCAGCAGCAGCCTTGGCCAGAACCTTACTCGTATCCCCAGGGAGTTAGATGACCATATGCAAACATTTCAAGCCAGACCAACAACTGTGCATTCCTTCTCCAAGACCCAAATGATATCCCAGGAGACAGAACTCATGGATTTGCAAAACACGCGTTATTATCCTAAAGAAAGGAGCAAACAATGAAGCTATTTTTTCCTATTACAGTGCTTCCTGCTCAAAGCGACACCTTCAAGGTTGTTAGCCTTAAAAACACACTTGCCTACATAATGGTCTCCGTGGTCTTAGTATCCTGATGCTAGGCAATGTGTTTTATTTTAAAACTATTCTTGTCATGAAAGAGAAATAGCAAAAATTCCCAGTAGAAACGAACCAGATCAGGTCAAGTAAATCCTCCTGGGCCCTTACTGAGTGTGTACACTCTATCAAGATACACACATTGTAAAGGAAAACTGCTCTGACCTCCAGCCCCAGGCTGCCCTATCTGGTGAGAGATGGAGGACTTGATTTAGAGACTCCTAAAAATATATAAGCTCATTTCTTGAAAATAGATCAACCACTTCTCAGTATTTTTATCTTAATCATTATTCATGTTTTGATTTTCTTCTGTGTTTACACACATTTTTCATTTTTCTAGCCAGTGTATTAAATTACTACCTCTCCTTAGTTATGGTCATTTGGTATAATTTTTTTTCAATTGTAGTAAATTATCATTTTTTTTTTACTTTTTTTCCTTTTCTTTCTTTTCTTCTCCTTGTTTCTGTTTTATTCCTCTCTTCTTTTCTCAAAGTATATAAGCCACATGAGATCAGGAGGTGTGGTCTGGCTGTTTTTTTGCTCTATCTCAGCATGTGAAAGAATGAACGTCTAGTAAATGTTGAGTACCTGTAAGTCACCTGGCATTGCTTGAATTGTTTTATATACCCTTCTAAATACAACCTCCCAGATTTAATTCTATCTCTTACAGAACATTCAAATCTGCAAAAGAATGTAAAAGAAAATCAAAGACACAAATATTTTTATAAAATGGAAGGCTTTTACCATAATACATAAAACCAGTGTCACAGAGCTGAAAGGAAGTTACATTCAAGTTAACAGATGAAGTCAATTTAAAACTATTAAAAATAAATATTAACAGAAAAATCAGTACCACATAATTTAACGTATTTGCAGAGAGATTTCAGAGGAGAAAATAATGATAGAAGTATTTGTAAACACGTAGAAATCTAAAATTTTTGAGTCTTGGTTACTTGATAATGTCTGTTATGTCCCAAGTGATTTGAAGCAGAATCCTAATCAAATAGTCTCAGTTTTCTAGATCTAGTACTTCAAAGCCACTATCCATTGTACTGCTAATATATCAGTAGACATTTACTAAGCATTCACCCTGGTACCCTCTGGGCTAGGGTTTGGAGCTGCAGAGCCAATACCTGCAGTCCACTTATACAATAGACAAATGTTCACAATAGAGATGCCAACTGCTATGAAAAGGACTCAAATCTTTAAAATCTAGAAGGGCAGCAACTGACTGTGCACTTCAGAAAAGCTACCATGCACACATACATTAACTTATTGATGAGTAGATCCAGCATTATACATTAGAAACTGTAATATCTTATGAGACCTGTCATTATGAAATTATGGAAGAGAAATTATGCAAAAAGGCATCCCAGCAAGAACTTGAGAACTGACATTATAGTCATACTAAATAATAATATGGTGGAGCCAATAAACAGATGAAAAGGTCTCTTAGTTCACATTGAAAACTTTAGGCATAATTGCTAACCTGACAGATCAAAAATTAATTTTATCATAAGGTAAAGATGGAATGGGGAGGAGATGTGGTGAGGACAGAAGATATCACGGACAGAAGAAGCAATGCTTGAGAATACCCGGATGACATGGCATGTCATTAGAAAGGAAGGAAGAAGTTTATAAACCTGAAGCATATCAGACATTTGAGATAATCATGAAAGCTAAGCAGGGGCATGTGAAGGCACACACATTAAGGGTGGGACAGCATATTAGATTTTCAAGGAAAGGTGAACATGCAACCCCTGAAAGAAAGAATGCCTGTAGTGAACACTCAAGAACATCGTATGTTTACCTAGCAAGATGGAATCAGACCAGTGGACTGCAGTTCAGCAGTTGACATGAAAGTATAAAAGGGCCACAAAATATAACTAACTTTACCTGTTGCACGTATCTAAAAATATTATCTCTCTGCAGAACTTTATCGTGTATTTAACCCAAATATTCATGGCATATTAAAATCATATTTACTTTTTCCGTATATATTGCTAATATGAATGCATTTTTATTTTAAAATACAGGCTTTTGAAAGACAGGGAGGAATTGCTAGCATTAAACCAACATGCCCAATTGTTTTGGCTAGTTTAATGTTGACTTGACACAAGCAAAAGTCATCTGAGAGGAAAGAATCCGAATTGGAAAAATGCCTTCGTAAGATTAGGCTATAGGCAAACCTGTAGGGCATTTTTAATTAGTGATTGATGGGAGAAGGGCCCAACCTGTTGTGGGTGGTACCATGCCTGGGATGGTGGTCCTAGATTCTAAGAGAAGGCAGGCTGAGCAAGTTAGAGGAAGCAAGCAAGTAAGAAGCTCTTTTCCATGGTTTCTGTATCAGCTCTTGCCTCTAGGTTCCTGCCCTGCCTTGATTTCCTTCAGTGATGAACAGTATTTTAGAAATTTAAGCCCAATAAAACCTTTCACCCCCAAGTTTCTTTGGTCATGCCATTTCATCACAACAATAGTAACCCAGTAACCCTAACTAAAACATCAATTGATATTTACAAATGTATTGGTATGGCCTAAATGGAGAGCCCAATCCTAAAAGAATATTCTTGACTTTCTTTGATAATTTTTACTTGCTGATGTTTCTTAAAATATTATAAAACCTTTGAGAAAAATATAAATATTCTAGCTATGTAAATATTTATGTTTATAAGAAGACAAATATGAAAAATATGAAAGCAACTCACTTGATAATTTCCTAAGCAATACAAATAAATATAAATAAATAATATATTCTTCCTAATTTATGAAATATGTTTATACTTATAGCAGTAGTTTTCCATAAGTGGGCTAAATTAAAACAAGGAGGAATATGCAAAGATACATAATTTGGTTTCATTTCATTTTTAAATACATAGTAAATTGTGTCCTTAATTCATAAGTTTCAAAGACATTCTTTTTCATTCAGAAAGACTTAATTCACCATTTATAACTCCTCTAGGTGATGCTAGTGTACATAAAACTTAAGAAATCTAGCTTTTTAAAAATATTACTCTGGCCATGCCTTTAATCCCAGCACTAGGGAGACAGAGATAGGAGAATCTCGGTGAGTTTGAGGCCAGCCTGGTCTACAAGAGCTAGTTCTAGGACAGGTTCCAAAGCTACAGAGAAACGCTGTCTCGCTAAAACAAAAACACTAAAAAAAAAAAATAGAAAAGGAAAAGAAAGAAAGAAGGAAGAAAGAAGGGATGAAAGAAAGAAAGAAAGAAAAAAAGAAAGAAAGAAAGAAAGAAAGAAAGAAAGAAAGAAAGAAAGACTTCTAGGACCAGGCATGATAGCCCATCCTTTTAATCCCAGCATTTAGGAGGTAGAAATCAATGACTTCAAGACTAGACTAGTTTACATATCAAGTTATAGGACAGTCAGCGTTACATATAGAAACCTTGTTTCAAAATGTGACAGGGTTAGAATGTGAAAATTATATATATATATATATATATATATATATATATATATATATATATTCCCATTTCTCTTTTTAATAATTATTATGTATACAAACTTATATATTAAAAATGTTGTCTCCATTTATTTATGACTTACCATTTAGTATTGGATAACCTAACAGGGAGCTCATTCATGGGAACACTAACTCTCCCTCTCTCAGAAGCCATTTGTTGCCTCTAACTTATCATCTAGGTATCAGACCCAGTGAGACTTCCCCATCCATATTGGCATGTCACATGTTGTCATTGTATGCATCTTTCTCAAGCAGTCATATTGTTGAGATTTCATGAGTACATTTTTCTGTCACATATCGAAGACACACTCTCATGTTAGACATTGTGTTCTTCTGGCTCTTTGGGTCTTTTTGCCACCTTTCACATGTTATTGCCCAAACCTTAAAGGCAGGGTTTGGTCTTAAATGTATTGACTGGGACTGGGAAGCCGATTATCAGTTGTTCTCTTCATTTTGACCAGTTGTGGCTTTCTGTAAGAGTCTCCATCTGCTGAAAAAAAAAAAAAAAGAAGTTTCTTTGATGAGGGATGGGAGCTACTGTAGATATCGGGATAAGTATTTAGAATGTAGTTAGAAATTATATTGATGTAGGAAACTGGCATTCCTAGATTCTCCTCTAGAGTCAGGGCCTTCACCACCCATGGATAGTTGACTAGGTTTGCAGTAAATTATTACATGACCAACATGCTATAGTTGATACCAATTGTAATGGTGTAAATAAGAATGGCCTCCATATGTTCATATATTTGAATATTTAGTCATCAGTTAATGGCGCTTCTTGAGTGGGATTTGGAGAAGTGATCTTAAGGTCTTCTTTGTTGGAAGAAGTATGTCACTGTGGGTAGGCTTTGAGGTTTCAAAGTCCAAACTAAGCCTAGTAAGTCTCTCTCCTCCTGCTGCCTACAGCTCTGGATGTAGAAATCGCAGCTACTTCTCCAGTGCCTTTTCAGCCTGCTAACCACCATGTTCCTCACCCTGATAATGAACTAAACCTCAGAAACTATAAGCCCCAATTAAATGCTTTCTTTTATAAGAGATAATGTGGTCTTGGTATATCTTCACAGCAAAAGAACACAAAGACACCAATATTGTCAACACAAGCCAAAATAATATGAATTACTAGACTTAATTCCTAGTCAGGATCACATAAAAGATTTTATCATTTTCTGATCTAAACAAAGATCTCTTTTCCTTTTTACTGTTCAAACTTGCTAATAAGATTCCAGTCCAATATACACAAAACATTTTTCATCTCTTAAAGATGCCTCAACCAACAGATGGTGCTATGTATAACATTTTTATGATAGTATATAGTATTAAAATATATATTGCAGCTGAACTTCAGGTTTAATTATGTAGAAGATATGCATGAAAATAAATTTCCTGAAATATATGTTTCATAAGCTTTTAAGATGTGTGAAAAAATTACAAAGTCACTGAAGAATGTTAAAGTTGAGTCAAGGGTCATAAACCCTTCAATTATGTATGTAAACTTGTCAGAGTTTGGGAAGGTTCATGTTCATCAAAATTAAGCTTCGAATGTGACTTCATCGAGGGGAATATGGGATTCTGGAAGTCATCAGTTGGCCTCCTCAGTGCCAGCCCTCAGTTCAGAAATCACTTTCTCTAATATACTGTCTTTGTAGTCCCTTCTTCAAGAGCTACAGCTTTGACTTTCAAGGCTTATTTTTAATATTTAGCAATGGGGAGCAATTGATATTTTCAGCATTCTCATGCTAGAATTCAACACACACGCCCATGCACACCTGCATACACAGATACACACACACACATACATGACACTGATCTTATAAGATGTTATAGACAATTCAGCATAATTCACTTTGTGGAACTCTATTCCAACACAATCTAGATATGGAGCTTGTGAAGAAAGTGCACCGCTGTGTGCATCTGCCACGTCTGGCTGTGTCTGTGAAACTACATTTTCAGACAACGTTAACACAAGAGGGCTCTGACCAAAATCAACAGCATGATGCCTTGATGGACTTGCAATATGATGCACTCATGTGGAGGTGAGGATTAGTTGCAAAAAGTAGTTTACTTAAGAGTGTCCTTGGTGGCTATATCTTGCTCTAGCCTCTTTGTATAAACCTTTTTCTCTACTTCCCACCCATCGTCACATGAACTCTGCTGTTTCATCATGCCATCACTACGATAGGAACTCTCTGTAATTGTGATCTGTAATCTTTTCTCCTTGTGATATTTATATAAAAATGTCACATTGATTTCAAAGTAGCTAATACGAATCTATCAACCAGTGATCCACATGGCTCTTTATGGCACTTTTTATGCAAAATATTCTTATTATGACAGTCCAAGAACTCTGGTCCAACTCTGCATCATTCCAGGTCAGAGCATCACATTATTTTTTGCTTGAACAAGATCTTTTTCAAGGCTTTGCTGTATCTCTCCAAACCCCAAATAATCCCGTTGATTATTATTCATACTCATTGAGCAAACTGGAAGTTTCATAGCATGTGCAATAAGTAATATCAACAAATGAAAATGATTCTATGTTCAGGGCCCTCTGTCTATCAGCAGAAGGTCAGTTTTATGATCACAAAGTTACCTAATGTATGAAATTCATATTATTTTCTGATAACTGAGATCTCACACCTCACACTGTATCAGCTGTTCTAAGGTTGATACCCATGCTGCAAACATTTCCATCTGTTTCATTTTTATAATTATAGCTCTGCGGTATTATTCATTGTTTATCAAGTCATTCCTGCCATGCTTTCCTTTAAGTCTTTAACTGCAGCCATCTTTGCCTTAAGCATCTTAGCAGTAGCATATTCATAACATTTGCTAACTCCAGGGTCAGTAAACAGTTATTGTCTGCTGCATTGGGGCATTTGCTTTTATTTTTGTTACTAAGTATGGACCACAATTTATTATTATTGTTTTCAGAGTAAGATTTTTATAAAATAGTGGGTGTTTTAATGAGTCTAATTGTAATTTTTAGATTGATTCTTATTACTTTGTTTTGATCTAGTTAATTTTATTTTTGTTGTTGTTCTTTTGTAACATCTCTAAACTGTATCTGTAGACTCTCCCCATCATGTCAGAAAGCAGCATTTTTGGTTAATACAGTTGTTTTATCTTTAACCCTATTTTCTTAAGGGTTTCTACCATGTCAGTCCATCTAAGTGTTCAGCAAAATTTGGTCAGCAGTTGTGTTCAAATATACCTAGCAGTAAGTGACTCTCCAGAGCCTGCTTTCTGAATGGAGAGAACTCTTGCCCAGAAGTTTTCCTCTTAGGTTTATGTATACACCATGCCATGCAAACACCCCAAATAAAAATGAATAAAATAAATAAATAAACAGATAAATAAATAAATGCAGAACAATATTGTCTAGCAGTATCATTGGTAACTTTATCACATGGAAAAATTCTTATTTTAATTGACATCAGAGATGGCATTTTATAAGGGAATTAAAAATACTAACTCTAGGGTATTATTTAAAAAGAAAATTATGCATTTTGTTCCACCTCAAGCAATATCCGATTAGTTTATAGCTTTAAATTTATCTTTCTCTTTTCTGAGAGTTCATGATATTTGCATAAATTTTTATTTATATCATTAGAGTTAAAATAAGCCAGATCTGAGCACTGTTTCATTCAGAAAATAAAACACAGAGAACAGCTGGCAGTGGGAACCCTGCAAAGACATCCTGTTGCATTATTTCATCATCTGCAAGGTTTGCACGCCCACAGAGGCTGTTGTCATTCATCTGAACTTCACTCTATTGTTATTTTATTTATTATTGTTATTATCATCATTATTATTTTAGTGTTTGTTATTTTCCATTAAAAATAATTATTCAAACATTCTCATCATCTTCTTGGAAAATTTTCCAGCGGTTTAGAGACGAAATCTGTTAGTGCCAGCTAGGCTTTGTACAGCATTATGTTGTTGCTGTGTGACAAAATGGCTTCCATGGTACTGGAAATGCCAAATATGATTCCCATCATTTTCTTTGGTTGCTCAGAGGCTTACTAGGGTTTTAAATTTTGAAACTGTGTATACAGTTAAGTGTGTTAGATAATAACTAGGTATAATGTTTAAGAAGTGTTTACTAGTAGCTTAACACAAAATACAAATGTAAAACTATATAAGTTAATGAATTTACATTTAAGTTAACTCAGAACAATAGATTCAGAGGACAGGGGAAAGTAGAGGGGAAATTTTTAAAGACCATACACAAAATGGGCTGAATGTGAAAGTACCAACAGAGGCTTCTATGGCAGAAACTTAGCTCCCAGTTCATAGCTCTGTTGGGGTTTGATAGGCTCACAAAGGCATTTCCATCAACAATGGAATAATGGGCTGATGAGTTTGTACTTGTGGGGCTATAAGAAGGAGGGGTCCACATGGAGGAACTAGATCACTGTAGTATGGCCTCTGAAGGCTCTACTAGTTTGTGATAAAAAGAACTCAGTGCAGTAGACAGCCCCTGGCTGAGTCTGATCAATATTAAGTTTACGGAGAAAACTAAAATTTTGAAGAGGAAATGATTCTTCCTGCCCATGCCCAAGATAGAATTCACATTTTCTTCTCCCCTTCTCCTCTTAGTTCCTTCCTGCTCCCTTCTATTCTCCCTTTCTTCCCTTACTTGCTTGGTGCCAAGACGTGAGCAGATTTTCCTCCATCGTGTTCTTCCCACATGAAACTTCTGATCTACAACCGAGTGTTAGAGAAAAGGGGCTGGAAACTGAACCACTGGGGTCCAGCGCTAACACTTGCAGTCTTTTGCTTTAGTTGTTCTTCTCGGAGCTTTTGCCCCAGGAAGGGAGCATTAGCACAGTCCAGGCATTGCTACTGGCTCTGGCTGGAAAGATACTTTCTGCAGCACAGGATATGAACAAGCAAAGGACATCATTTCAAATTCTGATTTCATTGAGCACTTTATAGTATGCTGTAGCAAATTGTGAAAAGAGTAAAATTCTATTATCCTACTTGTAATTAAAGTAGTAGCTATGCCCTGAAATTAGGCTGTATGCAGTTTGGTTAGAGAACAGGCGGAGTAAAGCAGATGGAAACACGTTTCACTGTTTTCAAACTCTCTACAAAACTATAGCAAATTCCAAAATAAATGGTTTTTTCACAAGAAGTTACTTGCAATTTACTCAGATTGTGCACATCAGTACAATCCCTTTCTCTGTCATGCTCTTTCCTTCTTTCTCCATACGTATGCAAACACATTTGCATAATATATTGTGTAAAGGTGGTATATATCATATCATATGTGCAAGTCTGCCCTCCCCACAAGGTTGGGATATAAAGTTAGTTTAGTGGACATCAAATTGCCATCCACGAAACTGGATAAATCTTTTAACCCTGTGAATATTTTAGTCTGAAATGTGTGGTAATCTGTTTTGCTTAGCATAAGTTATCATTCACACATTAAATTGTAAAAATTTTATAATATTCCTCTGAAATTTAGCATTTTTAGAATATAAAAACGTCCCTGGCATATTGTAGACCTATTTTACAAATATTAAGTTTTTTCACCAAGTCAGATTCATTCACCAAATGTCACAAAATCTCTGTAGGCATTTTAATTCTTAAAAGTGACATTCTATTCCATTGTAAATGACTCCTGGGTTTTCTGACAAAGTAGGCTTGATATTTTCTAATTGCAATTATTTCAAAAAAAGCTTTTCTTACTCCCTTTGCCCTGGATATTGCTCCCAAGACCCTTTGGACAATTAGCAACAGAAATCAACCATCAGAGGGCAGAGAGCTGAAATTATTAAAATCATAGATGAAGATAGCAAAGGCAGTACAGAACAAATTTAGAACCCTTAGCAATCATAGCTCTTTGTGTTCTGGGAACATCAATGCTCCCTTGGTGTGTATATAGAATACATTTTTAATCAATCCATTTCAACAGCACTGTGCTTTAAGTTTAAGTTGGAGTGTGATAATTAACGTGAAATAGAAAGTCGAAGATGTTATTGATATTTGGGCCCTTAGCAGAACTGTCCATGACAGAGAGTTTAACAAAGTATGCCATTTTCAAACATAAATTGGTCTTTTCATTGTTAAAAGGAATAGCCTTTAAAAATAGCTGAGAAATTGATCCTGATGTTGTCTTTGCTATTTGTCTTTTCCAAGAGATGAGTAAGTACCGGGAAACATAGTGAGAAGATGAGTGTTCAATTAATTAGGACTGTAGACAGCACAGTGTCCACCCTCCCCCTGAAAAACTGCTGCTCCCATCATCCCAAAGAGTCAACACAAAGCATAGCAGTAGAAAAGTGTTGAATCAAAGGCTTCCAAAGATTGCTAAGATGCCTTGTAAACTCATTGTTGCCATTTAGGAGCAAGTGGTTTTCTCTACAGAGGATTTCAAATGAACTCCAACGTGCAACTTTATAACCCATTGACTTAGAGTTCGGAATAACATGCGCTAGGATGAAGTAAACTTAAACTGATTTGAAAGGGAATTGCACCACAGCAAAGATTTTTTAAAAGCTTATTTCTAGGGCTCTGCTTATAGTCATTTATTAGCACATGCTATATGACCATATGGAAACTTTGATTTATAAACTGCAGGTGTTTCATTCAATTTTTTTCAATTATTTAATAAAAATATTTTATAGCATAGATTTCTTTTTCTTGTTCTCTCTACCACTTTTTTGTTTTACTAAACTGATCACGACCACACTGGCCACTTTTTAAATGAGATTCAAGACGCCCTCTGCAGAGATGTTATTTTCCCCAGTCCCCTTTGAATTAGGGAGAGATCTGAGCAGCAGGCTCTCCAGATTTGAGGTCCTATAAACATAAGCATGTGCCTGGGCCACAATGAAGACTTGTGAGCTGATGTAGCTAATCAAAAGCCCTTTGTACATCTGGGCATCTCCTACACCGGCACATGAGGCGCTGTTTGTCCAAGCTTTCTCTTGCCTCTCCTATTGTCTTCACAAGTCTCAAGAAAGCTGCTTTGTAAAGATTTTCTCTCATATAGTGGGATGTCTGTGCACTTTTCTGATTGTTTCCGTTGCTGTACAAAAGACTTTTTAAATTCCATGTGGTCTCTTCTTATGTCTAGTTCCTGTGCTAATGATATTCTGTCCCCAAACGTTGTGCCTACCCCAATGTCTTGAAGAGTAGTCTATATGTGTGTCCATCAAATACTTACGGCATTTCAGGTTTTAAAATTAAGGTCTCAGTTCCATTTTGAATAAACTTCTGTACAGAGTAAAATATATGGATGTAATTTAATTCTTCTGAAGGTGAATACCAGGTTTTGCCATCAATGTTTGTTGGATAGACTATTTTTTCCCCAATGCATGTTTTTGTCTTTATCAAAAATTTGGTGAGCATAGCATTATTGGTTATGTCCAGGTCGTCTGTTCAGTTTTGTTAGTCCACTGTCTGTTTTTATGACAATACTAGGCTGCTTGTATCATTATAGAACAATTTGAGGTCAAATATTGTAAAACTTTCAGCTGTGTTCTTATTCCTTGATATTGCATTGATATTATGTGATTTTTGTGATTCCATATGAATTTTTGCATTCTTTTCTATATATGTGAAGTAAAATAACACCCTTAATAGGTTTTCCATTGAATCTGTAGTTTCAATTTTGTAGTATAGCTTTTAACACCATTAATTTTTCCAGTTCGGGAGCATGGAAGATACTTCCATCATCTAATGTTTTCTTTGATTTCCTGTTTTAATATCATGAAATTCATATTGTAGAGTTTTCTTTTTCTTTGTCAACATATATTCCTAAGTACTTAAAATTATTTTGGCGGAAGTAATATTTCTAACTTCTGTCTATGAGAATACATATGAGGACCACTCTGTTTTATATTTACTTTGTACCCTTCAATTTTATTGTGTATGTTAGGTTTAAGATTGTTCTACTAAATTATGTTAGGTCTTTTATGTAAGAAACCATGTCTTCTACAAATAAGAGTCTTGTCTTTCCAATTTCATTGTTTCCATGTCTTTCTCTTGTGTAATTGCAATCACTGAGACTTTGATAATTACATCAAATGAAAGAGGCAGAAATGGACATTCTTGTCCCATTCCTCAGTTTAGCATTTATACCTCAGAAAAGAGATATTATCCAGAATTGACCCAGACCTGCAAAAATTAAATACCAAGGAAATAAAACTAATAATCAGTAAGTGAGATGATGATTTGAATAGATTGCTTTCAAACATAGAGGCATGAATAGCCAATATATATATTTTTTAATGTGCTTAACCACCAGGCAAATGCTAACTTTAGAGAAGTTCATATGGACATAAAAATCTTTGGGTCTATATAGAGCTTGTTTGACTGGTCAAATTAATTTGATGATGTTTTGTATTTAAAAATTCATTACAATGAATGAACTTTCAAAACTCTTTAAGATGCTTTCTTTTCTACAGAGGCGAGGACATCTTACTTTCTGATTTTGTACTTAGCTGGTGCTTGCTCTGCCCAGCCAGCTCAGTAAAAGGACAAGAGACTTGGCAGCTGCTCTCTTGGACCACACAAATCTCCTAAGTTATTTATTGAAATAAGCATCTCTTCAAACAGGTAACTGGTCAAATTCCAACAAGAGACATTGAAAGGGTAAGAATTTAAAACTGAAAGTTGGAACTGGCCTCAGAGTCCCAACTTGTTATGAACTGGAAGGGAGCTGGCCAAGCTAGAATAAATGTCAGAGACCTTTGGGAGGTAGCAGAGAATACCTGCATATCTTTCTGAGATCTTGGCCAGGCCCTATGAAACTATATTAAAGGACAATTATTTTTCAAATTAATATTCAAGAAATGCAACAGTGAAGAAAAGTTCATATTCATTTTCTTAAAGAAGGGAAAGCCAGGTAGAACAGTATTTTATGACTACAGCAATAATACTTGAAGTTAGGCAGTGATAGAAAAAGAAAACATAAGCATCTACAGTAAATAATCCATCATGACATGTGCTTCTTTGTAGCCAGAAGATGATGTTGGAATGATAAAATGGAAAACAGCATTTAGTGTGTGCTTATTTATGCCAGGAATTATGACCCCAGCTTTTTGTCTTATAACATTTAAAATTGCCATATAACCAGACATTAACATTTTTACTTGGGTCTGCACAATTTGTTTTTTATTTCATATTTATGATATCTATAAACAACTTTTATCTTGAAGACTTATAAAGAAATTAAATTTTTTCACTTCTTAAATAAGCACTACTTAAATATAGATCAAGAATTAGCACAGTTAATTATTTTAGTGACCATATTTAGCATTAAGACTCAAGTACAGGTGAGAAAATTGAGGCATAGAAAAATGAAGTACATTGTTCATAGTTGCAGAGCTGATAATTGAGTCTTTCATTTGGTACTGCTATATTAGAATACGAGAGCCTGGATATTTTATGAAGAAAAGAGATACTCCTCACATTACAAAGGCTAAGAAGTCCATGTTCGAGGGGTTAGAATCTGGTAGGTGTCTTTTTTCAGAGTCATAACATAGCAGAAGGCATCGTGTGGGTAAGAAGTAACAAAGCTATGGTCATCCATCACAAGAAAACTACTACTGCTGTAGTGACGTGATATTCATGTAATTCCTTATAATGTAATTATCACTCATCTCTTTTAAACTGTCACATTAGAGATTCTTCTGTAAATACAAGCAGTCTATTTAAAATGTAAATAAAGATATAATGTGAATGGAGGCAAATAAATTTCGGATTTAACATCCACAATGAAGAGACATGCAGTA
This sequence comes from Microtus oregoni, assembly GCF_018167655.1. Classification (NCBI taxonomy): domain Eukaryota; kingdom Metazoa; phylum Chordata; class Mammalia; order Rodentia; family Cricetidae; genus Microtus; species Microtus oregoni. The sequence goes on from NW_024543070.1 coordinate 6,745,302, forward strand.
CTTTTCCCAACATCAGTTAGGAAGGAGAGTGTGTTTTTATTAAGTGATATTCTCTCTATAGTTGATAACTCAGCAAAATTAGGTAATAATTGGAAAGCATGAAGTATTCAGTAAGAATAAAAAATTGTGATTTCTTTTTATGACAAATACTAACATTGGTTGAATTCTCTTGATGTAGTTAGGTATTAGGCTAGTAACTCATATAACATAAACTTTCAGTTTCCCTATCATAAAGGTGAAAAAAATCAACTTTAGAAATAAATTCTTAGTAACCTGTCCAGAATGGTAAAGCAGATAGGTGCACAAGCCCAATTTCATCTGATTTGTGTTTTGTGTTGTTCAGGAACTATCACATCTTTTACCAACTATCATTGTTTAGAATTGGGAACTGAGCCAATAGGCCTTGCTATTGAACAGAAACGGTCTTCAGAACTATGCCCATGCGTAGCCAGCTAGACACCTGGGTCACTTGCAAGATGGGACAAGAATTTATGCAAAACTTTCTCTTATGCCAAGGCAGATATAATTTCAAAGGTATAGTTTGCAAAAAGTTCTAGTGTATTCCTTTCTGCAGGAAGCTCTCTCACACAGTGCTGAGATCAAAATGCTGTCTCTGCAGGGATTTTTTTATACAGACCTCTACCAAGAAAGTAAACAATTTAAAATCATGACTAGTGCTCTAGAGAAGAGAGGAAAGATAAGAGACTTGACTGCCCTTGCTTCCTGCAAACAAGGCATGTTGGGCAGCAGCTGGCGCACGGGTAACTCATTAGAGCCTCTTGAAGCCTTGGTAAGTGCAGTGGGTAATCTGAGAGCTCAGCAAGGAGACTCCTCGCCCAGAAGTCAATCAATCTGCTGGTCTGAGCAGGAAGCACATAGGGAATCAAGGCTGAAGATTGGCCCCCACTAGTGTACATGGTCTGCTAAGCAGGGAAACAGGACTGGGTCATGAACTGTGATGCCTGGGTGATGCAGGTAGACTGGGCTTCGTTCTTCCTAAACAGAAAGGGCATCTGATGTGAGGCTTCAAAGATAGAGACAGTTCTGTCACCCAGTACACGAACTTTACTTCTTATATTACTCAACACCAGAAATATACAATCTGAATTTGGAAAGATCTTAATGAAGAAACAGCAAACACTAGGGGAGGCATATTATAAAATAAAACCTCAAAAATAACATTGAGGAACCCAGAAACTAGTCATAGTTAAAAGGAGCAAAGGGGATAAGCCTACAGAAGGCTAGGGACAGGTCGGGGAACTATGATTACCAGGGTGGAGCCTCTTGTAAAACAGACACTGGCACTGCAAGGGAGTGAGTATAGGGGTGGATATCATCTCACTAGTGTTCCGTCTTGCCCGTTGGCCTCTTGCCAATGTCTCCAATTGACTAAACCAGCCTGAAGCAACATTTGAATAAGAGCCCTAGGAAAGCAGTCTGTTCATATCAACTGCTCAAGGAGCATGGCAGGACAGAACGTCTCTGGGTGGGTGGGTAAAGACATTAGCTGTCGTTTGTGGTGAGGAGCTTCCCCTTTAGCCCTGTGGTCCTCGTGCCAACAGCGACATAGGGCAGCAGCCATGAACACTGGAAGAGTGAGTAACATACCTTGATAATGAGCGTGGTGTTCACAGACAAAAGTCAAACACAGTAACAGCTTCCTTCTTACCTTGACTACATGTGGAACTAGCACCGCTGAATGTCCTCTTTGAGAGCAGAAGCTAAAAGTTCAAATCACTATATTCTGAAATGATCTTAATTTTAAGCCCTAGAAGTTAATTACCAAACAATTCATTTCCAAGATTGTCAGCCAACAAATCTTCTTTGGAAATGAAGAACATTTCAATAATGATGTGAATTCAATCAATTTTTTTTGTTTTTTGTTTTTTGTTTTTTTTTTGTTTTTGTTTTTCGAGACAGGGTTTCTCTGTGGAATTCAATCAATTTTTAAAGATTGATATAATTGAAAACAATACTCTGATGACCATACTTATCTATGGGGAATATGCCTTTTCCAAGGCAATGGTACTCCTTTGCTCACATATTTTAGACTCAATTAATGCAGACATTGCTTGAGAGAAAGGCATGAACTTCTCAGTGGCAGTGAGTAGGTTTGACTTGTCTGCCTTCAATCTTCTGATTCCTTTAGCCCTACATTTAAAAGTAATATCCTAGGAGTCAAATGTGAGTGGAGCAGATAATGACGTTCATGACATCCACACTAGTATATTGTCACCCCCCTTGCTCTAGCCTGTAAAATACCAACCAACAATCGTCTATAGAATTCATTGGTAATCACTGGGAATCATTCAGAATGGTGAGTGAGGATGGGAACATAGTTTTACACTCCCTGACAAATATGATTTCCTTTTCTGGATCATCAGATTGGGAGGCAAAGCCCACAGTCTCTTTCATGGGTTATATTTCTAGAGAGACTCCTGATAACTTCCATCAATCTTCAAATTATGTTTAAAAAAATCTGACTTTGAAAAAACAGTTTATATGCAACAAATGCACTGAATATTCATGGAAAAATAAGTCACCCAACCCTGTCTTAAATTAATATGCACACTTAAGCCCAGAGAGAAGAGAGATGTTTATCTAAACAATTATGCCAAATATTGAACAAAGTTAAAAAGAAACCAAAAAAATAACTTTTGTGAAAAAGGATAAAGTTTTTTTTGTATTGATTGTTGACACCTTAAGGATAATCTATTAACATTTATTTAAGTATTTATTTTTTATGTGTTTGTAGATTAGTTCCCAAAGTAGAACTGCATTCTTTCAGATAAATGAACAGCATAGATAGGAATGTTAATATCTTTCATAATAATAGAGAAGCAAAGAGGCCTATGAACATAAAAATATGACATTGTCAATGATTTCTACTTATATATTATGCTCATCAAATTAGATTTTATATTCAATGCCTATTCATATATACAATGCATATTCATTGAGTATTTTGTATTTGCCAGACAATGGAATTACTTCAGTGAAAGCACAAACTCCACCTCTGCTCTCTTAAGTTTATAGTTTAGTTGGCTAGAATATTAAAGATGCAAAAATATCGAGTGAAAAGTTTTCCAAGGGAAAATGAAATTTTCTATGATTTTACCTGAGGTCTTTCTAGCTCCACATGTCAGACTGAAGTGAAGATAATTTCTGGACATTGCATTCTAGATGAGAACTTAAAAATGTGTCAGTCAGACAATGAAAGAGAAGAAAAAGGCAAAGAATCCACTGAGCAAAATCAAAGATAGCTGGGTGGTAGTGGCACATGCCTTTAGTCCCAGCATTCAAGAAGCAGAGGCAGGTGGATTTCTGTGAGTTTGAGGCTAGCCTGCTCTACTAAAGCTACTTCCAGAATAGGCTCCAAAGCTACAGAGAAACCCTGTCTCAAAAAACAATCAAAAATTCTAAGGCTGTGGCTTGAGGGAGCATGTTCAAATGATTGCTTATAGGTATTGTGGTAAGATTGTGACACGAAACTTAGAACAGGACAGACCAAAAGTAGATCATGAATAGCATAAAATGAGTGTTGAGGAGTATGGACTTTGCTCCTCCTGACTGTGACGGGGGGGCCTGAGCTCTCTTCTGTGTGGTGAGGAGCAGTAATTCCTAGCATCCTAAGCCCAACCTCTACAAAGATTAAAGGGACAGTCTGTAAACAGACCAAGTACACAGCAGGCACAGTGTTAGGGTGGACGAATGAATATTGAAATCACTGTGAGGAATAATGGAAACGCTTCCAGGTTGTCTTTCCAAGTGCAGTAGACATTGACTGTACTGGCTCCATCTGTTACACTTTGAGACATATTTGTACAAATGCGGGATAACTATGAGAACTCAAAACATTTATATGATGGGCACTTCAAACCTGAACCCAGCTCTTCAAATAATAGTTTTATTGAAACAGAGACTCACATTGTATCCTTGAACTTATGGTCTTGGGTGTCAGCCTCCCAAATGCTGTGATTGCAGGCATAAGCCATCAAGCCTGGCTCAGGAATTTTCTACTCTTAGTGAATTGGAAGTGCATCATCTCTTTCACCCCAAGCTGCTCTACCATACAACAAGAAAAACAGCAACAATTTAGCCACTCCATTCCATGCTTTCCTGGCTTTATTGAACTTCCCACTTCTTTCCTCATTTTCTAGTGATTACTACAATTATCTGTTTCTCTGTACAATGGACTAATAAGTTTCTGTGAATTAATAAGAATATGTGAATTTTAACTCTGTACCTGGCTTTGTTAACAGAATGCCCTCCAGCCCTATCCAAGGTGCAAAAAGTGACAGAATTCTTCACTTGCCTGAATAGTAGTGTGTGTGTGTGTGTGTGTGTGTGTGTGTGCGTGTGTGTGTGCAAGAGAGAGAGAGAGAGAGAGAGAGAGAGAGAGAGAGAGGAGGGGACAGAGAAAGAGAGGCAGATTTTCTGTGGGTGTTAATTCATTGAGGTTCCCCACTATTATATTAGGTCCTACTTTTACTTTTAAGTCTAGTGATATTTATTTGTTTGCATATTCTTATGTGTATGTTTTAACATATATTTGTATTCTTCTATATATGGTTGCAAATATGTAGATAATTAGTATAATTATTACATTATATACTAATATAATTAATGTTTATATAAAATATAAATATAGGACCATTTATACTCATTTTCTCAAAGAGTTGAACTTTTTAAAAACAGCAGAGAGAGAATACGCAAATTAATAAGATCAGAAATGAAAAGGGGGACATAACCACAGACACAGAGGAAATTCAGAGAATCATTAGATCTTATTACAAAACCTGTATAACACAAAACTGGAAAATGTAAAAGAAATGGACACTTTTTAAGATAAATACCATATACCAATGTTAAACCAGGACCAGGTGAACAATCTAAACAGACCTGTTGGTTGCGAAGAATTACAAGCTGTTATCAAAAACCTCCCTACCCTGGGGCTGGAGAGAGGGCTCAGTGGTTAAGAGCACTGCCTGCTCTTCCAAAGTTCCTGAGTTCAATTCCCAGCAACCACATGGTGGCTCACAACCATCTGTAATGAGGTCTGGTGCCCTCTTCTGTCATGCAGGGATACATACATAATAAATTAATAAATCTTAAAAAAAAAAGAAAAAAAAAACCTCCCTACCAAAAAAAGCCCAGGTAGGATGGTTTCAATGCGGAATTCTACCAGAACTTCCAAGAAGAGCTAATACCTATACTCCTTAATGTATTCCACAATATAGAAACAGAAGGGTCATTACCAAATTCCTTTTATGAAGCTACAGTTACTCTGATACCAAAACCACACAAAGACTCAACCAGGAAAGAGAATTACAGGCCAATCACACTCATGAATATCGACGCAAAAATCCTCAACAAAATACTGGCAAACCGAATCCAAGAACACATCCGAAAAATTATCCATTATGATCAAGTAGGCTTCATTCCTGAGATGCAGGGCTGGTTCAACATACGAAAATCTATCAATGTAATCCAGCATATAAGCATATAAATAAACTGAAAGAAAAAACCATATGATCATTTCATTAGATGCTGAAAAAAGCATTTGACAAAATTCAACATCCATTTATGTTTAAAGTCTTGGAGAGATTAGGGATACAAGGGTCATACCTAAATATAATAAAAGCTATATACAGCAAGCCGACAGCTAACATCAAATTAAATGGAGAGAAACTCAAAGCCATCCCGCTTAACTCAGGAACACGACAAGGATGTCCACTCTCGCCATACCTCTTCAATATAGTGCTTGAAGTTCTAGCAATAGCAATAAGACAACATAATGGGATCAAGGGGATTCGAATTGGAAAGGAAGAAGTTAAACTTTCGTTATTTGCAGATGATATGATAGTGTACATAAGCGACCCCCAAAACTCCACCAAAGAACTTTTACAGCTGATAAAAAATCTCATTATATACTTATTTTACATTTGTATGTCAACGTTTTCCAACATTCCACTTTAATTTCTCTGCCTGTTTAACAATAATATGGGTTACTTCTGGAAAGCTTTTACACTATTTTTTAGACAATTTAGTCAGTCTACATCGTTCAGTTGGTAAATTGATCTTAATATTAAAGGTTGTCATTGACAAGCATGAAATCTTCCTATCTCATTGATAACTATATTCTATCTAACATAGGATTTTTGTTCCTTCCCACTCCTTTACATATTATTTCTGTGATCTGATAGTTTCTGCTATTCCAAGGTTTGCTTTTCTTTCTCCATCGTGAATGTGTTCTAACAGGTTGTATATATCCATGTTGTCTTGGTGTTAGTTTTATTAGGTAATTTTCTCATTGCTTTGGCAAAATACATGACAGAACCTTAGAGAAAAGGGTATTCATTTTGGCCTACAGTTAATGGGGGAATCTCACAGGAATATGATACTGCCTCCTCATATCTCAGTGACCCAGGAAGAAGAAAATGGGACCAGGTTATGAGCTGTAAAGCCTGCCGCCAATGACCCACTTCTTCCAGCTAGGTCCACCTCCCAAAGGGTCCCAAACCTTCCTGAAACAGTGCAGTAATTGGAGACAAAGCAATTAAGCACATGAATACATTGGAACAATTCACATCTGAACACTGGCATTCTGCTCTTGGATACATAGCTATCTTATTAAAATGAAAACCATCCAGGCCATCTTCAGAAGCCCCCATAGTCTTAACAAGACAAACACTGCTCAGAGTCTCATCTAAGACTTACAGGAATCTTAACTGTGAGAAAGTTTTTTTAATATATTTTTTTCAAAAGATAATGCATAAATATTTGGATTCCAAAAGGGAAAAACCAACCAACCAAACAAACAAAAAAGAAGTCCAGCAAAGACAGATCAAAACAAGACTGAGACCCAATAAGAAAAATAGAAAATCTGAAATGTCATCTCCCATATCTTGGGCTTCCAGTTCCATTGCTAAGGTTATACAAACTTGAATAGCCTCATTGTATGTGTGGTCTCTCTCTTGCGCTAGGCTTATGACGAGTGTGCGGCATTCCTTGGTGAGCATCCCATATTTCTTGATTCTCCAATATTATGGATTTTCTGCATCATTTTAAACTCTGTCTCTACAACTTCAAGCACAACACACTTAGACGTTCTACTCAGAGAACTCCATCATGCTGCATACTGCCTAGCTTAGTACCTTCTGTAACTTTGGTGCAAAACTCATTGCCCTTCACTCTTGTGAAAGCAATACCACATGAGTGATTGCTAAGCTTCACTGCTAGTTTAAGACAGAGCTAGGTCTCATTGGTCCACAGCTGAAGCCATCACTGTCTATCTTCACAGCTGAACCTGGAACCATACTGCCAAAGAATTATTTTCCAGCCAACCATGTTGAAGGCTCTCGCTCTCTTTCCAGAGACTTTCCTTTGAAATGAGTTTGTGCTGTTATATTTTCACATTTTCCATGAGTGAATTACAACCACTTTGACCACACCTACTTTGTCTCCATTATTAACTGGGACCAAGCTCCCTCAGTAAGGCCATATTCCTTGAAACTTTCCAAGCCTACCAAAACATTCAGGAACCAAATATTTACAAGCGTGAACCTGGGGAAGGCATGTCATACCAACTGTAAAGTTATCATTTTATTTCTATTGCATTTTATTTCTATTCTCTTTGGTATTTTACGTGGGGCTTGTCTAAGTTAGAACTTCCTCACTTTCTTCCTATCTGGGAAAGACTTTATTTCCTCTAGGATTTAAGTCTCATTTTGCTGGGTGTTGTATTCCAGGCTGGCGATCTTTACCTATCAATAATTTGAATATTTCATTCAATTCACTTTGGGCTTATATGATTTTCGTCAAAAAGCTGGCTAAAAGTATAGATGACTTTCCATTATCTGTGATTTGAGAGTTTTGCTGTTTTTAGTATTCTGCTTTTGTCCTGTACTTTTGGCATTTTGATTAAAATTTGCCTTGGTGAAAGGTGTTGTTTGGTTTGAGTTTTTTTAAAATTCCTGAGTCTGGAGGTGCATATCTCTCATCACTTTGGAAGTTCAGTTATTTTTCAAAACAGGTTTTCAACAGGGTTTGCTTTTGTTCTGAAATCCCTATCACATGAATATTTATTCAATTATCAGCATTCCATTACCAGCTTTCTTTACTCTTTAAAATCTCTCTTTTTTTGTCTATATTAACTAAAATGATATGCACAGAAACCCTTTGCTCTAGTTGCCTGTAGTGGGTTGTGCCTGTGATTCCAGCATTCAATACAAACTGAAATATTGTAGGGGGAGAGAGGGGGGAAAGAAAGAAGGAAGGGAGGGAGGAAGGAAAGAAAAGGTGGAGGAAGGAAGGAAGGAAGGAAGGATGGAAGGAAGGAAGGAAGGAAGGAAAGAAGGAAGGAAGGATGATTTTCTGTTGTGTTGGTCTGTTGTACGAACTATTTTCTTTGTTGTCCTACTAACTGAAGATTTATCTAAAACATCTCTTTGATATTTTTTATGATTTATATCTCTGCTAAATGTCTCATTCGTGTCCCAAATTGTTCATTTTTTCTCTTGATGTCACTCACTGAGTTTTCATAAGAGAACTCAGAAAATTATTTCATTCTGTTTTAGAGGTACTGGGTTTCTTTCCCCTTTTATTGATGTCCTTTTTTCACCCATTCCTTTCAGTGTTATATGGGGGATTTTTGTTGGTTAGATGGGGGTAGAATGTCTTATTTAATAGATACATTGTGTTTCTTAAAGGAAGCTGTAAAAACACAGCCTCTAGGTGTGTTTCTTATCTTGGATCAATGTCCACAAGAATGCCTTCACATCTATATTGCAGCAGTAGCTAAAGATATGACTTTGTTGTAGACAAAGACTTCCATGCACCTTGTAGCACAAATTCTATTTGGTCTTAATTAATCAAGACCTAGAGACAAATATTGGAGCTCAAGCTAAAAGATGAGAGAAGCAAAAGCAGCCTGCCACTGGCACTTACTTCTACCTCAGACTGAAGTGGGCACAATCCTGTCTCCACAAATCCTCAGACTGAAGACTGAGCCTGAGACCTGTCTCCTCCTGTCTCATATTCCTCTCTAGTGCTGGGATTAAAGGCATACACCACCACCGCCAAGTCTCTACAGCTAGCTACTGTGATTGTTTTCCCTCTGATCTTCAGGCAAGATTTATTCATTAAAACACAAATAATATACCACTATGGTATCTGTATTCTCAGTCTGCAGAGAATGGAGTTCTGCGAGCACTAAGAGTGGAGTGGCAGCAGCTGCCACAGGATCTTATAGTGTGACATAAGAAGACTTTTCTCACATTTCTCAATAGATGTACAGGTAACACCCAGAACTGTGGCTCTAGTAGCTGATTCTCAAGCCACAGTGTGTACAGGAGACCTTCCTTAGGACTCTCAGTTTGAATGTGGGAGATGCCTGGTGCTGTGGGTCTCTGGATCCATGGGATAAAACAAGGAATTCTCTCAGTTTCACAAAATTGCACTGAGTTGGAGTCTTCAGCTCTTACAAACATGATCTGGAAATTGAGCAAACAAAGATCCTGGGGCCCTATAAACAATTTCAACTGGTGTATGGGATTGCCATACTGCGTGATGCCCTAATGGAGCTCTGGAAACTAGATGTCATTTACTTGCATTGTAAAGGAAATGGCCTTTGTAGAGGATGTGTGGCAGGGGCTGGGCTTTGAGGTTTCAAAAGTCCTTCCTTCCCTGTTTGGTTTCCCTCCTTGTGCTTGTGGTTTTGACTGTAAATTCTTAGCTATTGCCCCAGCACCTGCTGCATCCTCCTTTCTGTAATGGTCATGGACTCATCCTCTGAAGGTATAAGGTCCCATTAAACATCTTCTTCTACAAGTTGGCTTGGTCATGGTGCCTTTTCACAGAAATAGAAAGGTGACTAAGAAATCTGCCGTCCCAACTCCCCATGCTAGGAGATTTCTGTACTTCAAAATATATTTTCTTCTCTTTGGCAGTATGGTAATGAGTTCCACTATTCAAGCATTTTGTCTCCTTTCATCTTTAGAGTTTTGTTTTGTTTTGTTAAGATAGGTCTCACTATATAACCCCGACTGCACTGGAATTCTCAGAAATCTGACTACCTTTATGTCTCAAGTAGTAATATCAAAGGCATGAGCCACCATGATCAACTTTGGTCTTTTGAAGTAAAAAAAAAAATAATCTTGATATCAAAATGAACAATTATGGACATTATTAAAAATTAAAATATTTCACGAGATCAAATAAACTTGCATATTTCATTTAACTATTTTTAACAAAGTATAATAGAAATAAACTTAAATGTTAACATTTAAATATCAAAATGATAATGGGCTTTTAATTACCATTGGCATTTTTCTGGTGATGCTTCCTTAAATATGAAGAAACTGCACAACTTTTAATTCTGAGCAAGAAATGGCTTAATCCTTCTTATTTTATCACCTTGAGAGGATCAGACCATCAAATTATATCTCCATTAAACATCTTCTTCTACAAGTTATATCCAAAATATCTCCATCCCCTTTAGTTTAGAAACCTACAGAAAAAATAATGGTGATAGTGGCATTAGTGGGTATGAACCTGTACTTCCACTGTGGGTTTTAACATGAACTCTCACCATGTCTGGTTCCATGTTCTCAGACAGATACTTTAATATTCCTCAGATTATGATTACCTTCTCACTCCAAATATACAGAAATAGAAGCTTATAAGGTTTATTCCCAAGTTTGTATGATGCCCAGCCAAATTTCAATTTGCATTGAACTATAAATGTTCTGCCCTGTTGAAGTCATTATACCACAAAATACCTGACAATGGTCATAATGAATATTCTCTCTGTCTATGAAGTTAGTAGCCTAGAGTCACATCACACACTTGTAATTGCTATTATTTTAAGATCATTTTTGGTGACTTTGGCTGGAGGAGATGGCTAAGGGTGAGATGTGGAACACTAAAAACGTGAGAAAAAAAGATTGGCATTGGTTAATATGGGCAGTAATCCTTGTGAAAAATAAGTGGAATCGATTATAATGATGAGATTATTTAAGACTTAACAAGATGTCATAAACATATCCAAAAAGCATGGTGTGACTGTATGCTCACATAGTTCTACCTGAAAGATAGTAATTGTTTTATTTATTTTATTTAATTTTTTTTAATTTTATTTATTTTATTTATTTATTTATTAAGAATTTCTGCCTCCTCCCCGCAACCGCTTCCCATTTCCCTCCCCCTCCCCCCATCAAGTCCCCCTCCCTCATCTGCTCGAAGAGCAATCAGGGTTCCCTGACTTGTGGGAAGCCCAAGGACCGCTGAAAGATAGTAATTGTGATTCATGTACATAAATGATGCCAGGGTACACATGAAGTTACTATGCTTTAGCCAGCATCTAAGGAAATCCTTTTTTTGGAGAAGACAGACCCTGGGTAGAAGAGTTTGGCAACCAGAGTGGAAAAAAATAAAAGAGAATTTAAATCTTGCATACTAGATTTGACCCAGCAAAACCTGAATCTAGGAAAACAAAATGAGTTGCACAAAGCAATTCCATGGATGATGATTCAACTTACATTAGGTTAAATTAGATACTTCATATAAAAAGTGCACTTTCTAAAGAAAAATAACTGTATATGAGATTGAAGTGTATTTATCTCATTAGAGTTATTATTTGTTACATGACATCCCTTACTTCATCTGGGATGAATTCACCATGAGTTTGTGATGGATGAGTAGATGTTTCTTTCTCATGTCTTTTAGAAGTGCTTTAGAATATGCCACTTCAAGTAATATTGCTAGAATTACAAATTATAATGATAAAGTTATAATATTTTTAAACCACATTTATAGTTCATTTTACAATTATCGAGAATATAAGACATAATTTACTTGAATGGAAGAAGACCCTTTCATATTCATGTATAGCTGAACCACTTAAATATTATTTATGTTGCTGTGGTTTCCTCCAATCAGAGAAATAGCAAATGCTATTATTTAAAAAAACAATTATCTTCACTGTTAAAATTATGATTACCCAAACACCATTTTTCTAAAAATGAAGAAGAATGGCAAAATCCATGATATATGTCCACTTATTTAAAAGCCATCCTCCAGTAATTGCTTGCTGAGTGACTTTAAGGGCTTGATGTAATGTTGCAAGTATTGTAAAATTTGCACAGAACATAAAGCCTTCACCTCCTTCATATCAATACTTCAAATAAAGTCATGAAGTTTAAGAAGTTATAAAGATGATTATCCTCATATATATGGCTTTAAAATTGTGGGTGATTTTAGGTAATTGAATGAGTGGATCAAGCAAAGTGAGATTGCATATAAAATATTGTAGTGTATGTATTTTCCATTATTATTTATGATAGCTTTCTTATGTAATACATTTTATGAATGATAGATAAAATACAGGATTGTTAACACTGAGACTATGCTTTCATTTTATGTGGACATCAATTTATCATCTCTAGCTTAATAGGAGTTAGGGACGTTCAGAGGCATATTGAATCTGGGTGTCACTGCATAAAATAAAATTCATTTGTCGAGTAATACTTGACATCGTTCATAAGGCAACATTTTTTGCAGAATTTTTTTTAAAAAGTTGTGTTTCTATAATCTTTATAATTATTCTGATACATATATGTAATTTTCTATGACATTGAACAACTAACGCTCATTAGAAAGATAGAAAGTTCAGTAAAGAACAATCCTGTATCTATAAACAAAGACTACCTCTGATCAAATGTTCAGTTGGATTACCTTAAATATTCTTATATATGTATCTGAGAGTTTAATGAAAATAAATATAAGTTTAATGAATAAAAGAGGAAACTGACATATATTACACACCTTTTAGTCTAGAGACAGTCATTTCCATGATTCTTGTCGCATGCCATTTACCTGCCTCTAATTTATGATTAAATCATTCTAGAATACTTGTCTCCAACTTATCAGAAGGCTTTTATAACTCATATAAAATATTTAAAAGAAATTGATGATTATTTATCCTATTATTATATCGTTGGTGCTTTGGTTAATACCATATGAAAGAGAAGAACTAGACCCACAAGTCTGCAGCAAAATATTTATAAGTCATATATGCACTAATGGATTTATTTTTATAGTGCAAAAAGAATTCTTACAGCCCTAAATAAAATGAACAAATTATGCCATTTAAAAATGATATAATGATATCATAAAGGGCAGTTCTGCATCAGAAAGAACCCTATGCACTATGGGACGCACCTGGATTTGAGGTCACTTAAATCCTAGTCATGAATTTGAACTGTAGAACATCCATTCTTCCCAATGAAGCCTACACAATGCAAAGGCTAGACTAATGCAGCCTATATTCCCAGCAACCTTTATCTGTCTTCACTACTTGCCCTCCAGTCTCAGGCTTCGTGCCTCTCACCATGTTGGAGCTCACAGTGTTTCCCAGTGCCATGAAGAAACGTGAGCCCCAGTGGGACAGTCTGGTGGTTCATCTGCCTCATTACTGGCTATGGCACAGAGCTCAATTTATCCTTGAGAACATGAAGATCATTACACCTCTGAAACTCAGATATTACTTAGCTTAGGTTGTCTGGGGCTTGCCTTCTTCAACATTGCTTCAACTTTGGGCAGTAGAGTGTAATGAAAGATCCAATTCGCTGTCAGCAGGATAAGGTAATAAGAATGATAATTTACCAGTAATTTAGTACCGTGTTGGGGAAACACACAACTAGAGAGGTATCAGTGGTCCTCCTTCCCTCTATGAGCATATGTGTAGATAAATCCTCTATAACAATCTTAGTACCAATGGACAACACACAGTCTAAACATTTTTCTTTGCTGGGTAGTACCACGTGTGAGTAGTTAAAGTGTTAATCACAAATGGGAAGCGGTGGTGGGGAAGAGACAGAAATCTTTAATAAATAAATAAATTAAAAATTAAATAAAAAAAGCAAATGACAGAAGCATAAAAAAAAGAAGGTAAATAGAAAAGATAATGACCATATGATCATATGATCCAGCTTTCCCCACGCTAGGGGAATCTAAGCTGTCTGGTCACACACACACTTGCACATCCTTCTATGCTATGAGTTATTATTCATAGACACCAAGAATACAGTCTAGGTATTCATCAACAGATGAATAGAAACCCATCATGAAGAAGAATGAAGTCATGTCATTCAAAAACATAGATGAAATTGGAGACCATGATGTTAAACAAAATAAGCCAAACTCAGCCAAACATTGCATGTTTTTCTTAATGGGGTGAATCTTGATTTAAATATCTTTGTAAGATGAAAGTAAAGGGGAACTACAGGGTTAGAAGATCTATAAAGGAGGCACGCCAGCGAAGAAAAAAATATTTCATATCTGTTCTCATAGGCAAAAATCTGTTTTTAGTGATATGAACATGTATGATGAGAAAGCTGAACAGAGTTGTGTGAGGAGAAAAGCTGAAGCAATATGGAATGGGGAGGGAAAATAAAGGAAAGTAGTGGGAGAGATAAACAAAATCAGATGCAAAGATATATATATATATGTGTGTGTGTGTGTGTGTGTGTGTGTGTGTATAAAAATGTCATAATTAAACCCACTAATGTGTGTGTAAATTAAAGGTATTTGTAATATATATAATAAAAAAAGAGGATCTGAAAAAAAAATGTACCTTAGAATTAGGCAGTCTATATGTACATGATTGTGGATCCTAAGCTAGTGTTTGCTGGTCTAGGGAAGCTATGAGCTCAGGACACAATGCAATTTGATATCACTGATTTTTATAGATATAGCATAGAAGCAGAAGCTAGTCAGTTGATGACTGTGTCCCTGTCAGGTAGAATCCTGCAGTGTATCACCACAGAGAAGTAACTCTTTATGAGGCAATCAGGTAAACCTTAACCACAGGGTAAGTCCTGCAGACATGTGTCCCCCTCTCTGATACTCTCAACACACACTAACCAAATGTTTGATATGCGGTTGCTTTTTTGAGCTGTAACAGTCAGAAACCCCCAAAAGGAGGGCCTAGGAAATCTGGACCTGAGTGACATCTAGAATTAAAATGGTGTAAATTAAGGACAGTGAAAATTAAGCAGGCTTTTTAGAATTTCTAGAAAAACAGAATAGAATCAAATGATCCTCCAGGTGCGAAGAGTATATCACACATCTGTAAACATCAGATTTTTTTCAGGAAACCATGGCCTCGTTAAGTGTTCAAATTTAAATGCCAGATGGGGGCAGGAGTAACATTATGCACATATTAACATATCAGCTACACTCCAGGACAGGCCCTATAGGAAGGAGTAGTGAGCCAACAAAAACTGGATCCTCTTTTTTTTTTTTTTTCAAGAGAGAGAGAAAACATAAAGTCATGTGTATACATAAGTGGGGGAGAATATGGGAGCATGTGGGGACAGGAAATAATATATATATTACATATTGCATGAAACTCAGTATATTATATAAAATGTACTGCACTAAATTCCCGAAAAATAAACAAGAACATTGTTTTTAAAATGAAATGCTAGAAACTGATAAAGTGTTGGGAAATGTGAATCCCCAGATCCTGAAACAACTTGCTTCCCCCTGATCCGAGTGCCTACAGCTGCTCTGAGCACGAGACCCTCAGGAGTTCCTGATGGCAGGAGAGTGGTTTCTGGTGGGTTTGGCTAGGGCATGGCTATCTCTATATAATCTGCCCCTGAACAGAATAAAGGTGGCATTCTTGGGGCCTTCCTGTTTCAAAGATGATCTATGTCTCTCTCTGTCTGTGAGTCTGTGTGTTTCAATCTCCAGCCCCTGGCCTGGCTCACAAACTGTATGGTGGTACATAGAGCGCAGACAAGCGTCTTGTGCCACAATCAGGCATAATCAATGGGAGAAAATCGTCAGGGAATTCATAACGATTGCTTTAAGAAAATCCAACAGAGAAACACTGCCTATTTTAACAGAAAAAAAAACATAAAGAGATGAAAGCAATAAAAAACTGAATAAGTTATTGAATTAAAATTAAAATACAATTGTAGGCATCAGTATTAGGACAAAGCAAACAGAAGGAAAAATAAAATAGTGACCTTAAAGCCAAAAGAGAACAGATACTTAGTATTCCTTATAAGAGCATTGCACAGTAGTCAAAAGAACAAGTTTAGTAAGCTGGAGTCAAGAAAGATATAAGAATGCTTAAGGGGTAAAAAATTAATTCAAAAAAATATCAATAGAAACTTCCCAAACCTAGAGAAGGAAATTGATATCTAGTAAGGAAGGTGAAAGATTATCATGCACATAACCTAAATCTACCAAAGACATCTTATAATCAGATTCTCATGGATGAAAGATATAAAAATTCTTAATCACAAACCATTTTGGAAATTCTCTGTTAACCTGATACCCAAATTCTTAGCAGAAACCTTATAGGCCAAGAAAGAATGCCATGAAAAATTCATGGTACTGGAGGAAAATTCTAACAACCAAAACCAATACCTATCTAAACTATATTTTAGCAATAATGAGAAGATAAAGACTTTGCCAGATAAAGGTAGAGACACTATATCTTCACCACATCTATTCTATAATAAATGTTGAAGAAAATCTTTAAGCTAAAAAAAGTGAACATTAATGAATAAGACAATATCAAACAATGATATCAAATCAGTATAGTTATACAAATTCAGATTATCCTAATAGTGCAATTAAACACATACAACATTCACACTTTTATCCATTATTAACAAATCTAAGTGAAGAAAAACTCCAAGACAATAATAGTTGCCAAATTTTAACTCCTTGCTATCCGCAGTGAACATACGATTCATAATATTTTCCAAGAAAAATTAGTGTGGGACTGCAGCCTGGACCAAATGGACATCTACATGACATTTTGGCTAGGAACTCCAAAACTCACCTTTATTTTTCTCACTAGATCATGGAATATTACTCATGATATATGATATGTCATTCACTATTTAGGATTTCACAAAATAAAACTGTATTGAAATAATGTTGAGTATTTTGGGGGCCTAAATAGAATAAATTTTGGAATCAGCATCAAGAAAAGTCCTGAAAACTATACAGATTCATGGAACTAAAAACAATTAGAGGATCAGGAAAGAATACACAAATATTATTAAAATACTTTATAAAATCAAAAATGGAGAAAAAAACACAAGTATATACCAAAGCCTGTGAGATGCAGCAGAAGTGGTGCTCATTGGAAGCTTAGGCACATCAGTACTCACAATGGGAAAGTAGAAATAGCTTCAATAGATAACTTGCATTTTAAGAAAGCAGAAAAACAGGAAAAATCTAAGCCCAAAATGACAATAAATAAGTAAGTAAATAAATAAATAGTCGAATTAGAGCAGACCAAAGAAATGAAAACAAAAAGTACAACAGAAAAATGAACAGCAAAGAAAAGCTGTCTGGGGAGAAGTAGAATGGACACCTAGACTAGAAAGAGTAAAACCAGAGATGAAAAGAATATTATAGCTGATAAAAACACAAATCAAAAGCTTTGTTGGGAATTATGGTGGAAATTATATTCTAATACATTTGAAAATGAGGACAAAACAGAATAATTTCTGGAATCATGACACGGAGACTTAATAGTTTTGAATGCTTGACCTTAGCTTAGCTCTTATTTTAATGTTTCTCGTTTGCTATGTTTTGTCTCGGGGCTTTTAGCCTTTCATTCTTTCTGTATATCTTACTTTCTGCTGTCTCCATATGTGGCTGGCTGGCTACTGCCTGGTTTCTGGACCTAGGCATTCCCCCTCTTTTCCCTTGCTCTCTTCTTTCTCTTCTCTTAGGAGACTAGATTTCTCCTCAAACTTTTTCTTTCTTCCTGTCAGCCCTGACTATCCTTCTCCTGCCTAGCTATTGGCTATTCAGCTTTTTTATTAGGCCAATCAGGTGTCCCAGACAGGCAAGGTGAAACAAGAACAACGCTTTTTTCCAAAATTTTAAAAATTCAGCATAAACAAATATGACACACCTTTATACAGTTTGTGTAATATTTCACAGCATAAACAAATGTAACACATCTTTGTCCAGTTAAAATTACATTCCAAAATAAATGCATCAACATATTAAAAGATTATTCATTAAAGATTTAAAAAAGTATTCACCATGATCAAGTTATAGAATTCTAGGCATGCAAAGATGACTCAATAGACAAATATCCATAAATGAGAAACATATTCTCAACAGAATGCAGTACAAACCATATACACCTCTTAATTTGTACAAAGGAGGCATGCATCAAGATTAAACATGTTCTGTGCTGGTAAGAAGACTCCATCATTTTAATGTTTGTTGCATAAACATGAACAACTACATTCAGATACCAGTCCCAAGGGAAAAAAAATTGTATAAAGGGAATTTTTCTGTAATCACTGCTGACAAGCAGGTATATGTAACTCAGTAAGCTCTAGGCTCAGTGAGAGAACTTAAACTCAGACTAAACACGTGCAGATGCACCATCTTACAAGTACATATAAACATGTTTTTATTAAGATTTAACGTATGATAGAGAAACATATTTAATAAATTAGACATACCTGAAATATACTCTGACATAATAATTACCATATATAAAAGTCAAAAGCTAACAATATATTCAATGGAGAAAAGTTAAATTTTTCTCACTAAGACCTATAACGAAACAAGAGTAAACACTTTTGCACCTTTGATTCAACATAGTATAAGAATTTCTGTCTCAGTCATATAAGCAAGAGAAAAGAATAAAGGAAATAAAATTCAGAAAATGTAAAGTTAAGTAGTCACACTTCACAGGTGACCTAAAAGACTTTACTTGAGAACCTATTAGAATAAACGAATTTAGCAACATTTCAGAATACAAATTAACATGCAAAAACCAGTATAGTTGTTATATACCAATAACAAATTTGATAAAATTAGTGAAGAAATCAGACTCAGACCTGGAGAAATGGCTCAGCAGTTAAAAGAACTGGCTGCTCCTCCAGAGGACCCATACTGAATTCCCAGCACCCACATGGCAGCTCACAGCCATCTGTAACTGCAGTTTCAGGGATTTCAACACCATCTTCTGGATTCCAGAAGCTCCATATGCACATGGTGCATAGACAACACATATAGTCAAAATATTCATGTACATAATATAAAAAGAAAAGAAAAACAAATCTTTGATTAATAATAGCTGCAAATATATATGTAGATATATATTTGATCAAAGAAAAAATATATTTACAATGAAGATTCTACAACATGATGTAAGAAATTGGAATTGAACTTGCAGAAGTATACACACAGACACACACACACACTAAAGATATATTATTCCCAAGGGTTACAAGAATCATTATTGTTAAAATGTCCACAGTAGCCAAAATAAATTATGTATTCAAGGCAAACCTTCCAAAAGTACACAATTTTTTATGAAACTACTAGGAAAAATTCTAAAATTCATATTGAAATACATACCCAGCCAAAAATGTTGTTATCCTGATCAAAATGAACAAAAACAAGAGCTATTGTTTTATTTGACTGGAAAATAGCATGGTATTGGAATGAAACACACACAAACCAATAGACCGTGATAGACTCAGCAATACACCCACACGTATATAGCCAAATGAGTGTTAACAACGATACTGAGAACACTCATTGGGTAAATAATAATCTTTTCAAGAAATTTGTGTTAGGAAAATTGAACATGTAAATGCAACAAGATTAAGTTCTTTCCCTATAACTCAGCAGTTTGACAGATAAATTCAAATTATATTAAACATAATACCAAACTATGACACTATAAGACAATGGGAGACATTTCAAAAGAATAAGACCAAAGCACATGAAGCAGAAGCTAAAATAATTATGCAAGTTGGTTACATTAAAAGATTCTGCACAGTGAACAATCAACAGAGTACAGGGAGTACAGGGACCTTGTGAAGAATGAGAGAAAATATTTATAATGTCAATATCTGACAAGGGCTTGGTGTCGAAAATATATAAGAAATCCAAATATCTAGTAGTAAGAAAAATAATCCAATTAAAAATGAACAATAGATCTTTCAAATAGACAATTTTCAAAAGAAGACTATATAAATACTGAGCAGTTAGAGAATAATATGCTTATTATTACTAATCATCACTAAAATGTCAATCTAAATCATCATGAGATGTTCTTCAGCACAAGAGTAACGGACAGCAAAGCAAAAATAAATGGAAAAAGCACTGGTAATCTGAAAAAATGGGAATACTGGCACACTGTTGGTGAGAGTGGAAATTAGTATGACCACTATAGACAACTTTATAGAATTCCTCTGTGTTAAAACAGAACTATAATACAGTCCAGTAACTCCACCCCTAAAGTCAGAATACAAATGTTAGGGCCAGCGTGATTGCTCAGCATGCTGACCTGAGTTCAATCCCTGAAATGCACTTAGAGATGAAAGAGAGAACTGCATCTCAAAGTCAGCCTCCAACCTGTGCACATCGCTGTGACACATATTCTCCTACACATGCACATAACCTAAAAACGGTGACAAAAGCAATGAAAAAGAAAAAGAAAAAGAAATGTCATGTGCAGGAAAATAAAATATTTAGCAAAATAAAGCAAACCAGAATGACAGTGGTGATGTATTCTATTACCACAGAGCAGCTGAGAAAGGAGAAAGTGGAAAAGAAAAGAATGGCATCCCTGAATGTCGAGGAGTGGGAGATGGAACCAAGGTAGAGGTGGAAGTGGAAGAAATGATGGTAGTGTGTATGATGCATGTGTGTGTGTGTGTGCATACAATCAATGTATGACTCTCACTAAACTATACAATTAACATATGTTAACAAGACGATTGCAGTGAAACGGTTGCACAAATACCAGAAGGTTAATATCTTAAATACATGTATTCTGAATCCTGGAAGAAGGCACCTGCCTATAAATATTTACTCTCCCTCCGTTTTAGGGAGAAATGTCTAATTCTCTACAGTCAAGTCTTGAGTACTTTTTATTACTGTTATAGCTATTTTGTATTTTGATGTTTTGTTCTTAGTTGTTTCTTTCATTTAGTTATGCTTTGTGGCGATAGGTTTTGCCCATGTTGATACATATTTATGTTAAGCTTATTTTTTGTATAACTTCTACACTCAAAAGTAAAGGATGATTTTTTATTAGAATTTAAAAAGGCAATGATTTACTTGAGCCATACTCATCATTTGTGGGTCTAAAATTTTATTCCCTTCAGGGTATCTTATCCTGATTACCAGTATAGAAGTAGCTTCAGAAAGTACACTAGAGGCTCCAGGTGAGAGCCTTGTGTATGAGCTTTGGATGAGAACCCTGTGGAAGGGCCCTAGGTGAGAATCTTGAGTGAGATCCCTGTGTGATAGCCCTGATTGACAGCCCTGAGGGAGAGCCTTGAGAACCTGAAGGTGAGGCAAGTGTTGGCTCTGTTATAGAGTCTTAGACAGTCCCTGTGTGCTTGCTGTAATCTTTCCCATCTTGTATCAGTGGATCCAACGTCCTTCCTACTATTACAAAAAGCAAGTATACATTTGTGCACCCACACACAAACACATAAACACACACAAATACACAGACTTTTATACAAGCGCACGCACACACACAAACTCAGAGAGATAGAGTTCTTTTCTTGACAAGCCATAAGAACAGGTCTGGATAACTCTTCTTGCTTTGTACATCAGTTTCAAAACTCTGTTCATAAGTATTTCTCTCCTAACTAGCAGTCTATCACCCTAGGCCTAATTATCTGTAGTAGCCTACTTAATGGGATTCTACTGGAATAAATAATAGAATGTATCTTGATTAAAAGGACCAAAGAACAGTCTCTAGCAGATAAAAATACAAATCTTATTAACCCAAAGTCTTCCATTAGCCCCAGACCTTTGACCTTTTCCATAATATTTTTGTTCTTGGAACAGATGTGAATAGTAAGGAAAAAGAGGCTGTATATTGTCTATAAAATTTGGAACAAGCTGTTAAATTAAGGAAGGATACACTATCTATATAAAGGCAGTCAAGGAAAAGCTGAGAAGGACTCAACTAGGAACACCACAACTTCCAAGACCACCAGTATTATCTCATTACCTGCTTTTCAGTAGTGGGAAACTAGATTGACTGTTTTCCTTGAAGTTTTCTAGTCTATTGATAATGTGGGCAAAGCATCTTAAAAGTTGGGTTTAAAAGCTCTTTTGAATATTAACCTTCAGCAAGCGATGAAAGGAGACAGAGACAGAGACCCACATTGGAGCACAGGACTGAAATCTCAAGGTCCAAATCAGGAGCAGAAGGAGAGAGAGCACGAGCAAGGAACTCAGGACCGTGAGGGGTGCACCCACACACTGAGACAATGGGGATGTTCTACTGGGAACTCACCAAGACCAGCTGGCCTGGGTCTGGAAAAGCCTGGGATAAAACCGGACTCTCTGAACATAGCAGACAATGAGGACTACTGAGAACTCAAGAATAATGGCAATGGGTTTCTGATCCTACTGCACGCACTGGCTTTGTGGGAGCCTAGGCAGTTTGGATGCTCAACTTACTAGACCTGGATGGAGGTGGGGGTTCCTTGGACTTCCCACAGGACAGGGAACCCTGATTGCTTTTCGGTCTGGCGGGGGGGGGGGGGGACTTAATTGGGGGAGGGGGAGGGAAATGGGAGGCAGTGGGGGGAAAGGGGCAGAAATCTTTAATAATTAAGTAAATTAAAAAAAATTAAAAAAAAATAAAAGCTCTTTTCATCCAAGGGAAATGACCAGTTGTTTCTATCCCTCTACTGAGCACAAGACCTTCTATGTGTACAGGAGCTGCAGTCTTCTTGGTCAAAGAGTACATTTGAGCCATGGTCATTTATGTCTGGGCTCTTGCTCACCGTAAATAATGGTTGACACACTGAGGCTGATGTTCTCAGATCCACAGTACGCTGTCACTTCTCCTGAAATAATGAGCTAGTTGTTATTAGTTTATTATTTTTATTTTGGTCACGTATCTAGTTTTATTCAACTTGTACATTGAGTTTGATAGTGGAATTTGAATTCAATGAATCCTAGCTTTTTAAATTTCTAGAGTTGGATCATTATCTATTTGTTTAAAGTCTGCTCTAATAAAATTAGTGAACTAAATTTTTACATCAAAGTATATTTATGATCTATATAATTGCCTTAATCATCTTTAGAGCACATGCAAGAAAATCTACGGTGAATGTAGAAAAACAGGTGACTCTAAACTTTATGAAATTGTTCGGGTACAAATGTGGCCTACAGCAGGAAAACAGAAACAGAAATTTCTGGATCTACCTAGAAAGGTATTGTAGACCATACAGGTCACTATAGTCTAAGTCTACTGCACAGCTGGTAAACAATCGGACTATAAAGGACATCCTGTAGCCTAACAGACCCAGAAATAATTCTGTCGGGAAGATAGTGTGCAGACACCTTCAAATGTGTGATGTATGAGAGGTTTTCCTTACAGAAAGGTGGCCTTCTGCTTACAAAGTTTTTGTAAGTCAAAGCAGAAGAAAAATGACTTGGTGATCTAGGTTTAACTAATGGTAGCTAGTATTGCTAAATACTGAACAAATCAGGCTATAGACTTCTTTTTTCTAAAAGCATATAAAAATGTTTGAGTTTAAACTGAAGACAAGGAAAAGTCTTCTGTTTATGTTAATTAATAAAAAATACAGCTCAACCAAGCACAAAGTCTACATATTTATTCCAAAATAGCTTTTTGCATAGTTAACCAAAGCAAGAACCTGAAGGTATTCAAAATGGTAAAGAGATGTTGTTTCTTCAATCTGTCTTAGTAAATGATATTGAAATTTATGACCTCATAACTTGTAACTGATACAATTTTGCAAAAACTGTAAGACAATTCTAAGCTAAAAGATATGCTTAAAAGAATAAGTAAACAAATGTCATATTACATATCACAGGAAGCATTCATCTTGCTATGTCATTTTATAACTATCTTCAAAGTTTGAATTTGGCAGACTGTTGCAAACACAATAAAGGCTGTTAGGAAATAAATCTAGCAATTATAGTGTTTTTAAAGAAGATATTCTTTTCCTTAAGAATTCAAAATCCAAAAGCAAATCAAGTTAGCAAATATTTAATTGCATCCTGATGTCAAAAAAAAGAGTAATGCCAGAAATATAAAATGATACACATAGCTGGGGAATACATGAAAAACAGAATTAGTTAGAGAGAGACACTGCTTAGGAAAATAACATTGAATAAGAGTTTTCCAAACACAGAAGGGAGAAAGTAGACTAAGAAGAAAAACAAAAAGCACACAAAACCTTGAAGGACTTGAGGACAAAGGTGTGAGAAAAGGACCAGAGATGAGGTTGATGTACCTCGGGGGCACAATGTTCCAGCAGGGAGTGGAGATTAGGGAAAGATTGCAAGGATGCTGCTTAGAGTGGTTGGATTTAACAAGGTTCAGAGAGAATTCATATGTAAAATAGTATCCCTGGTCTAAGCCTGGGATTTTCCTGATGTGGTAATTCGAATGAGCCTTTCTAGGGTTCAGAGTGTGAGAGGCACCACCCTGGCACTCAGAGTGCAGTGACTGACATAGGGACTTGAGTATCCCTCAGAGCGAATACAGAATTTATGGAAGAAAGGCCAATGGCATCACTTTTTTTTTTTTAAAAAAAATCCATAAATGGCTTTAAAAAGTGTTTGAGAACATTGTAAGGCCACTTTTAAACTGGAGAGGAAAATAGTAATTTGCAAACCCGCCCAAATCCACATACCTTGCCCCATGCCTTGGGGAATGGCTAGCTGGCCTTTAGATCCTAGTGAGGAGAACATGGAGTGCACAGAGAAAGTAGGCTGTGGGTTTCAGTGCACAGCTACCCTGCGGACTCAAAGCCATCTACCTGACACTGCAGAGCTTTCCACATGTGCATCATTTATAACAAAAGTGAGCCTCACCAATGATGAAGTTACAGCCAAACAATAAAGCTCTTAGACCAAGTAGATGAGACAATGGCTTTTCAAATGATATTTATACCCTTAGTTGTCAATAGCTAAGTGCTATTCTAGAGCACAAGTCTGTCTGTATATGTCTGTATGTGTTTGATGTGTGTGTTGTGTGTGTGCATGCCATGACATACGTGTGGTGCTCAAATGGCAAGCTTAAGGACCAGTCTTCACTTTCCGTGTTATCTGAAACAGTGTCACTTCATTGTGCATTGACTGTGAATTCACAGAGACCACTGGGCTGCCACTTTTTAGACCTCCTGTTCCAACCTCCCATTTCACAGTTGGAGTGGGATGATAGGCGTGTTCTGCTATGCCCGGGTTTACAAGGGATTTGTGGATTTGAACTCAGGCTTTACTCCTCAAGCTATCTTCTCATCTAGTATTTTTGGTAACTTTTTTAAAAACGTGAAAGACATTTGGAATATCTCTGTATTGTATTTGTGACACAAAAAAGCAAACAAACAAAAACCCTCAAAGGATGAAAATATTAGGAAATAAGTTATTTTTGTGAATTTGAGAATCTGATTATAATGACAGGAAATTAATAACCTACCCTTGAGGAGAGAAGATAAACTAATAAATGATCAGTGTGAAACTGTAAGACCATATTTGAGAGTAGCAGCAACACAGAGCATTTTTTACCCTCTAAGATAAGCTTTTTATTACTTATAAAGTAAATGCTGTAACTGTTTTTGAAACTGGTCCTAACTGATAGAAAAGATGATTAATATATAATATAAAATTAAACTATATATATAATTTTTAATCCTGTACATTTAGTCTAAATATAAGATTTACAGAGGAAGAAGAGACCAGTTTTGGTAGGTTTGTTTGTATTAATTTTTGAGGGAATCTTCTTGAGAGTCCAGGATACTCAAGTTGAAATGTAGAATCAGGCAAGTTCAAAACTTGTGTCTTTCATTATCATTTTATTTGGCTTTTAAAAGAATTATTAATACCTAGAGTATCATAAAATCATAGCCATACACATGTAATAAGAATTCCTCAGTGGAAAATATTGTTATATTAATCAAATTATTTAAAAATTGTGTGAACAATAGAAAGCTAGGATGATTTTCAGTAGAACAGGAAAGCAAATACATGATTATAAATATCTGTTTATGAATCTCTATCAGTAGCTATCTATATCTTTCAAACTCAGTGAGATGATTGGTATATAAATCCAGAGCTGTGGTTTAGCTGTTTCCTCAGGTTTGAAACATTCCCTCCTGGAAGGAAGAGGGTAACAAAATTTACATTTACAGGAAGTGCTTGAAGTTTACAAGATTCACAAACTTCCCTCTTCAAGGGTTTATTACCAATAACAACTCTAGGGAGCAGTATCTAATATATATTGTGCCCGAAAATTGTACAGAATACTTCGGGACATAGCTTTCATGAGTCAGCTCCCTTGCCACTGTGGGCTTTTTTGGTGATGCAGCTGCTTTTGACTCACCCATTCTCCTTATTCGTTAAACTAGAATTGGGTACAATCTATTTTTTTGGCCTGTCATCACTACTCTCAGTAAGTTGAAGTCTGTTCACATTGACCCAAAAAACTTAATACAATAAGAATATGTGTGTGTGTGTGTGCGCGCGCGCGTGCACAAGCACGCACGTGCGTTCACCTATTTATCAATGTCTTCTTATTTCAAAGCATGGGATAGTTACCTATTGTTCTATCCAGAAAATATATGTCTTCAAATTGTCATTTTGATTCAGAGGTGGAAAAGTTTTCAGAGTAACTGTTTCCATTCATTAATGTCTATTTCATCTATAGACTATTTAGATGTAGAATATATTCTTTCAACAAGAAGAGATCAGTTCAGTGACATTACATTAAATAAGATTTATTCCCTTCTTTGATCACTATTCAAGTAGTACTTTGCATAAATACAAAACCATCTGAAATACTGATGACTGCTTTTGTAATAATAGAACAGCTGAGGACTGCCCTTTGCCCCTGTGTACTCTAAAGATCTCTAATTTTTAAAATTTAAGTATCAGTGTTGTATTGTTCTTTAGCTTCAAAAACCTGCCTGCCATTTACTGGCCATGTCTAATTAATAAATTCTGTTAGAAGTTTCCTTAGAAGAGAAGATTTTGCTTTACAGAATGTCTATAATATTAGGGAAAAGAGTAAATAATTAAAAAAAAATAAGAGTTGTTAAAATTACAGGATGGGAATAAGTTCCAGGTATAATTTTCTTCAAAATAAGAATCATGCCTTATAGTTTTCAACTTATCTTATTTCCTATTAAATTACTTTGTAATGAATAACAAAGAACGAACTGACTTATATTTGCTTCATAGTATTTGTGGACTTGGGATGAGAAGGGTCCCTGTGGTGTCTGGGTCTACAATAGCCGTAAATAGCAGGGTAGGCAGGGTTCCCAAAGAATGCTGTTTACAAGGATGAGTCGACCCTCAGAGCAGATGCGCAGTTGCTGGCATTTTGGAAATACCATTTCTGGCAGCTTAAACTATTCATATATATTTTACATTTCAGCAAATGCTAACATGTTGCCATTAAAAGTTTCCCTGTGATGGTCTCAAACATGGAAGGATGGCACACCACTCTCATTGGTGAGGACAGTGAGTAAGAGGGAACAACAACAAATACAAGGAAGTTAGTCCTTGACCACAGAAACTGAAGAGACCATCTCAGTTAGCTTCCTTTGCTTGTACTATGGGTATTTGTCACCTGGTAAGTGTGACACTAGGAAATAAAACATTGACTCTATATGTTACATTACTATTCAAAACATGGGATAGTTACCTATTATTCTATCCACAAAATACATGTCTTCAAATTGTCATTTTGATTAAGTAGAGGTGGGGTGTGTCAGTCAGACCTAGTCCATGAAGGACTAACTAAGGAGATCATGCTCTCAACATTTCTCTTTTATTTCAACTATTAACCATTCAGTCTTTCTAGCAGTGTCTATAACACAAGAAAGGTGGTGTCATGATCCAATACTTCCCAAAAGATTTTATGCAAGAATGACACCTAAAATCCGTAAGTCTTATTTTTCAAAAACTTTAGGTAAATATTAGCATCCAGTGACTTCCTATCAATCTGCAAAATTTATAAGATTCTCCTTTTTATTGAGAAATTAATCATGTGATCATAAGTAGAGCTTTAGTCTTGCCAATGAAGATGTTAATAAGAAATTTTATGTGAATTATATTGAGCTGGGTTTTTCTGCCATTTGTTTTACTTTGCAATTCTTTGTATATTCTATGTTTTTGATAATTTTTTGAACATAGAATTCACTTACAACACAATACCCTTTTAAAAATGAATCCTTACCATATTATTCTGACCAACTTTTTATTTTCCTGGTGTATGTTTCCATTGTGTATGTGTGTGTGTGGTGTGTATGTGTGTGTAATAGGAAGAGAGAGCACAAACACACATGCAGGTGTGCACACACACACGACATAGACACACAAATCTGCATGCATGCTCATTAGTCATTTTTGCACACAAAGGAGTAAGTACATCATAAAATAAATCAGTATAGACTTATGATATGAACATGGCCAGCTATGTGAGTTCTAGACCTTCACCTGTTAAAAAATCATGCAAAAGGAATACGTATTTCTCCTTCCACCCCTCTTTTACTGAAACATAAAGATATAAGTGACACACATGTATGGTAAAATTTATGCAATGAGTATGCAAATCCATGAGATTCTGTAGAAACTGTGAAAGAGAAAGTAGAGAGGCTTGGCAACATCAGTTCTTTTCAAAGTATGAGAGAAATATACTTTCTGATGGTAAAGAGCATATTTGGCAATACAAAAAGACTTGTAGCAATATTTGGTAATATGAAAAGACACGTTCTAGACAAGATCTACCAAGAAAGTAAAAATCCAATTACAAATGAAAACCATCTAAAGGTCAAAAAGAAAATGAAGCCATAAGAAATGTCAAAACATAAACTAAAGAGTGTTTCCAATATTTGTGCCTCTTCTACGTATTTCTTATATCTTAAGTATACAGAACATTGCTTGCCATATATTAAACCAGATTGGGTAAATCTGTGGGTCAAATTGTTGGCACACATATTTAAAGTAAGTTAAGTAACATGCCACATAAATACAGAGAAATGAGCAAACTCTAAGGTGACATAAAGCTAGCAATAGGTAGAAATATATATATATAAGAAAGTCATCCAGAACCTTGATACGGTTTGTGTGTATTTGAACTATGGATATTTAGAGTGCACAACAAGGTCCTTAGACTGTATTCCAACTGAAATGAGACTCTAGGGGAGGGTATTATCTTCATGAGATGCTAATCTAAGTAAGTGAAAGGATTGACTCCGCTATCTGTCTGCATATTTTGGGATGGTGTGATAGTTTGAATTTATTAGCCTCCATAATCTCATAGGGAGTGGCATTGTTAGGAGGTGTGGTTTATTGGAGTGACTATGGCCTTTTGGGATGAAGTATGTCAATGTGAGGGCAGACTTTGGGGTTTTCTACACTCAGAATACTGCCCAGCCAACCTTCCGTTGCCTGTAAGATGTAGAACTCTCAACTACTCCACCAGGACACCAGCCTACATGACACCATGCTCCCTATCATGGTGATAATGGAATGAATCTCTGAAACTGTTAGCAACCCAACCCACTTAAAAGTTTTCTTTGAGTTGCCTTGGTGATGGTGTCTTTTCACAGCAGTAAAAACTCTAAGACAGCAAAATGTGAATCATTGTGGCCACTGTATCCCTACTGTGGTCATTTGTGTAAACGGGGAGATTCAGGATTTATTGATGACAGGATTGAGGTAAAGAAGAAAGGAATCAACGGAATCCTGTGTTTTGGTTTATAAAATAAGGTATAGAATAGGATAGCTCTACATTGAGAGAAACAAATTTAGAGCATAAAATACAATGTATCCTCCAAGGCAAAACAAAGACTGCATAGCTAAATGTATATGTGAACCTGGGTAGAAGCAGAGTCACTACACAAACAGTTGCTGTTTGCTTATAAATGATATTGAAGTCCAAAGAAACAGAGGAAAAAAGAAAGATCCAGTAAATGAAAAAAAGCAAAATTTTGAAAAGAAAACTTCTTCTAGAGATAGTCCAACATCCAGAACTGAGGAAGGAGGATTTTTAAAATAAAATATTAACAGATTAAAGCACATATGTACAATTAATTAACTTAACTACAGATGAAAGCATCTAAGATAAAAATAAATCTGATCACAACTATTTATATCAAATATAATTTTAAAGCTTTAATCTTATAATTATTAGAGGTTATTCATTGAAATAGTGCTCTTCATTTCAATAAAACAGATAATATGAGCAAATGTTTTCCAATAAGCAGCAATCATAAAAACCAGGAAAATGTACATTTTGTCAGTTATAAAAGAAATAGAAAAACAATACAGTATTTTTCATTAGTGAGTAAAATGATTTTGCTTAAAGGAGAACATTCAAAGCATGTGAGATTTTGGTGAAACTAATATAATTGAACACAGCTGTTTGTTCTGAAATGAACAATACATAGGGAAAGACAATATGTTCATCTTATCTAACTCAGTAATTCCACCTTTGGGGATATTTAAACTGAGACTATAATTATACAGAAGAGGGATACTTATATAAAGAACCAGATTTTCATCACAATATCTTTTATCTTAGAAATTAGAGAAAATCAACATAATCACATATGGAAAAGTGGTCAAATCAAGTATTGGGTGTGTAAAGTGGGTAAATACTTTGAAGCCATACACATGCACAAAAAGTCATCATACATAGTCCATGGAAATTCATGAAAATAGGCAAAATGCAATCGTATTTTAGAAGATTAAATAAATAAAACCATACTGTGTTTGTAAAAATCTATGGATAAATTTTGGATTTTGTTTCTGTTTTGCTTTGTTTTGTTTTTTGGGTCTTATGTCAATGTTCTCTGTTTTAAAATTTAAGGACTGGAGTTCTCCTTTGCTTAGTATATACCTCTGCCCCTCCTACCTAACTACCCCCTTTCTAGGTAAACTTCAGGCTGATGGCTATGACTTAGGGTGGGATCACAGAACTTCATATGTGGAAAGTCTCCATGAAAGTCCTGACTCGAAATAAACGCCCAACAAGTCAGGGCTGAAGCAGCAGCTACATGAGGTGACAGAATAAGTGACTGTCACAGAAATAATTTGTAATTTACAAAGTGCTTTTTTATGATTATTAGAGAGTGTCCATTGAAATATTGCTCTTCATTTCAAACACAGCAGGAAAGTTTCAAAGTAGATAGGATTGAGTTCAAGACACTAGACATTTGAAAAAATAAACTGAAAATGGAGGAAAAAACACTTTTACTTGTGTCCTAATGTTTTAAAATGAGTTAAGTATAGAAACTCTAAAAAGCTATACTGACCTGAAATTTTCTTTTTGGGTGTGCTGGTGGTTTCAACAACAGAACTACGAAATACCTTTTTATTATTATTTAAAACACATTTGGATGTTTAAATAAAAACACTGAAACCTCCAATACCTACCTTTGTTCTCCTTCTACATTTCTCAAACCTTTCTTTTTAGGGTCCTGAAATCTATTAACATATGAGCAAACTTATAACACAGTATTACTGGTTGTGAAGTTAGACTTGTATACTAGTATGGCTGAATGAGAATGGTGCCCATAAGCCCATGGGTTTGAAAGCTTGGTCCCCAGTTGGTAGAACCGTTTCAGAAGGAATAGAGGTCATGGCCTTTCTCTAGAAGATGTGTCACTAGAGATAGGTCTTTATGTTTTAAAAGACTTGTGTGATTCCCAGTGAGCTCTCTGCCCTCTTTGCAGTTTGGAGTGTGAGCTCTCAACTATCCCTGCTGTCATGTCTTTACTTTGTTATCATGTACTGTAAACTTCTGGAACTATAAACCCTATTAAACACATTCTCTTCTAAGATGCCTTGGTCGTGCTATTTTATCACAACAATAGAAAAGTGACTAAGACAACTTATTTTCTTGGAGACACACATATATGCCAAACACCTCTAATGAAAACTTTAATATGCAAGGTGAACAAACAAAGGAATATTTTACTTCATAACATTTTTTTTTCAAAATCCTGCCCCCAAATTGAAGGACAAAATATTTCACGGCTTCATAAGTATCTTTGCTCTCAGGACTAGATCTATTCCTCTGTGGACTTTAGCACAAACAACAGAAGAGCTATTGAACATAGGGATGTTCAATACCCACTGTAGTCGATAACACAAGGAATTAACTGTTTCTGTGTGCACGTTTTGATCAAGCTTGAGTTACATTTCTACAAAGATCTACTGATGGCTAAGAAGTTGAAAAAAGTACTGTTTTGTGGTGTACTGTTTGCAAAGTAAATAAGGCCTACCCAAGGACATATAAGACAAGCTAGTCACTACTAGATCTGCAAATCAAATGCCAAATATTACATCCCTTTCTCAATGTTATGGAGAGGCTAGGATTCTGAAGGATCTTAGATGGCATGTGAGGGATGCCCAGAGTCAATCTGAGCTGAGTTTTGATATGTTAAGAGACAAATATTTAATTTCATTCTTTTTTATGTAGCTATCCAGTTTGGTTAGCAAAATTTTTCAAAGATACTGTCTTTCCTCAAATACATATTGTGAACGTCTTAGTAAAGCAAAATATCAGGTGTCTTTAGGTAGGAGTGTGGGATTACATGTGGACCCTTTAGTCTATTTCATGGTCAATGGATCTCATGTCATGCTGTTTTCCTTACTATGTCTCTGAAGTATTTTATTTATTTATTTTGGAAATATTTTATTAATTTTTAAGTCTATTGTGCATGAGATTTACCTCTCACATTTTTAGTATGTTTATTTTATTGTTAGAATACATAAAGAACATGAGGGTTGTGTGTGTGAAGTTTGTATTCTACTACACTGAATATGTTTATCAGCTCTAGGGCTTTTCTTGTTAATTTGTTAGAGTTTTATATTTATTTAAAATTTACCATCTGCAAATAAATACTTTAATTTCTTCCTTTTTTATTTTTATCCCATTTACCTCCTTCAATTGTATTATTGCTGTAGGAAACACTACAATTATTATGAAAAACAAGTATAAATTCTTGAATGTATACACTATATAAAAGTTTAATCAAGAAATAATAGTAAATCTTAATAGATTCATAGTGTACAATAAGACTGATGGACTAATCAAGATTTCCTTGCTAAAATAAGCCCATTTTTCATTGCTTTTACAGCTGAATTCAATAGAATATTTTCTAATTACTTATTAGTATTATTTTAAGTGTATGACTGTCTGCATGAATGTGTGTGAGCTGCAGGTACCTGGAGTAACGCCATGGGGATGCTGAGAACCAAATATTAATACTGTCCATGAGTATTAAGTGCTGCTACCTTCTAGGCCATCTCTCGTCCCTCTATTCAACATTTAATTATACAAATTCTCATTAAATCATTCCAAAAAGAGCAAAATGGAAAGAATTGTGCATCATCATTTTGTGATGCAACATTCATAGTAAATCCCATAATACTACTATAATAAAAAATAAAATAAAACTGCAAATGTGTATGCCTGACTAACAAAATGCACAAAATCTTAATGCTCAAGATGATGCATTCCAAGGTATGTTCCATATTACAAATTAAGAAATGCATGTAAATTAATAAATCTGTCAATAGAATGAAAAATTTAAAGTATATAATCATTCCCATAGATGCATTAAAAATATACAATAATATTTAACATCCTTTCATTTTTAAAAATAAAAGACTATAAAACAAAATCTAAAATAAATATATTGAATCTAAAAAGGCTTCAATTTAAAAAATTTTTAAAGTTTTTAATTGGGCTCTGAAAGCACAAACAAAAAAAATTAAACAAGTGGGAACACATGCACTAAAAAGTTTTGTTAGTAGAAGAAACAAGATAAATAAATAACTTAAAATGAGAAAATATATTTGCAAATGACAAACATTACAATGGCATATCCATGCACATTGTGAGATATATAAGACAATAAAAACCAACCCAGAATATATAAGCAATTCATATAGAAAGCATAAATATCTTATATTAGAATATTTTAAAGAAATTAAGACAGACTTACAAAAAGAAAATGCATGAAGGGCCACCAAATAAATGAGAAATTTGAAGTTCAGTGATCATGTTGGAAATGTTCATCAAAACCACCATGAGATTTCATCTTGCCCAGTTAGAATGATCATCAAAATAAAGTAACAAATTGGTGGAAATGCTGACACAGAGCAAGAGAAGCTCTGATATAATTAATGAAGCCGTTGTGAAAAATGCATGATGACATCTCAAAACTAAAAATAAAGCCACCATATAATTCATCAGTCCTACTTTTGGATCCATATCTAAGAAAGACAAAATCTTTATACCAGAATATATACTGACATCACACGTATATTGTAGCTCTATTCAAGGTGACCAAAATATGGAATCAATCTAGATGTCTTTCACCAAATGAATAAGTTTGGGAAATATGGTATATTTATGCAGCTGAATATTACCCACCCATAAAAATAATGAGATCCTGTTATTCACTGCATTATGTCTGGAACATGGGGAACATTATATAGAGAAAGTCAGACAGAGGCAAATGCTACATGTTCTCTTTCATGGAAGGAAGGCAATAATTAAAGAGTGTAGAAGCAAAGAAGGGAAGAAAACACAGATTTGGGGCACAAGTAAGTGGGATTGGAAAGAGAAACTAACAGACTTTTAGGAACTGGGAAAAGATCTCACAGAGGGGGGATAAAGAGGTCAAGGAGGAGTCCTAGGTAGGAGGGTGTGTGGATATGAGCGAAGCTTAGTGTGTACAGATATCAAAATGAACCCCATTCATTGCTATAATTAATATATGACAAGCCTGCAAATTTAATTTATAAAAAAAGAAGAAATAATTGAAGGACTGCTCAATACTATAAATACCATCCTCAAGAATATCACATTGAGTCAGTGAGATTTTTTTTTTTTTGTGGGTAAAATGCTCGCTGCCCATTCTGATGACCTGATTTTAAGACCTACAAATCCCAAGACAAAAGGAGAGGATGGACTCCCACAGGTTCTCTTCTGACTCACCATGGTACATCTTACGTGTATACAACAAATATACTGTAAAATTTTCATGTAAAAAGCATTATGTTAAGTGACTATAAAAGCTAAACATAAAAATCATGTACTACTATCTCATTGTGCAGAATATTAGAACAAACACTGCATAGAAACACAAAACAAATTCCTATTGGCAAAGGTATATATAATGACATGTGAAATAGCTGCCAACCCAAACAAGGCTTCCTGGGGGCAGTGGGAAAGATCTGGAACCAGATAGCCATAACTGTGTAAACTATGACTTTCTCACGTGCCACTTAGATGAGATCAAACATGTGCAGAGTGACATAAAAGTTAAAACATGATGAACAAAACCACTTTAATTTTTTCCCCTAAAATTGTGCTGTTGAATTGGAGGCTATTGGCTGCTTAATCGCTAAGAAATCATATAAAATGTGTTATTGGAAGAATCTAAGCATAAGAGGATGATGAAAAAAACACTTTTGTAGTTCCTTTTTCTCATGTGTGGAAGATTACCTCAGAGTTGGGAAGTGACCAGACCTCCACAATTCCATAAACACTGGGACTGGAATGAGTCTGGTGGTATTTTGGTTCTGACTTTTGCTAGGGCTGTCCCTCAAGCAAGATACAAAGTACTAGGACACAAGCTTGGAGCAGGACACTGTCAGGTTGTGCCTGTTAGAGCCATGCAAGCCAGTGACCCATCATCAGCTGAAACAAAGTGCAGCAAAGGAAAAAAGACGCAAAGTCCTTCGTTCTCAAATGTTACAGGCTTCAGAAGCCCTTGAAGGGCTGATTACAGCAAGTACTGCTGGGTGACACTCCGGAGCTTATGATTCAACATGTCTGCCTTGGGACCAATATGGAACATTTTTATCAAGTTTATAGGTGATGTGATGCTGGTAGCTGAAGACCACAGTGAGAGAAACAATGCATGAGACTGTACCCAGTGAACAGCATTCCTGCTGAGTTAGTGAGCCAACTTCAGCCAACTTCTGCAGTTCCTTCTGGTGTGATCCATTCTCCCCAGGCCACAGGCTGCACTTTTCTCATTAGGCTTACATAAATTGGCTCTTCATACCAAAAAGACGCCGGGAGAGGTGGTGGAAATTTGCAGAGCATAAACACCATCTTTGAACTCTGATTCAGGTTGAGTGCATTGTAGAGACTGCATGTGGAGAGTAGGGTTTGGAACAAGAGTGGTTGCTGCCAGCCCCCGGAGTGTGATAGAATCTAGAGGAGAGACTCCCTCTTGAATCTTAAGCCAAAATATTCTGTTCTGGTGTGATTTGCTTTCTTTCATTCAGTTACAAAAGGTTATATTTTTATGAGATGAGAATAATCATCTAAATAAAAATAAAGTTGACTAGCAATATAACAAGCTCTTTGCAGAAACCATTGTATTATGTATAATCTAGACTATTGAGCATAGTATGAAAATGTTTTCTGGAAGTGATAAACTTGGTATAGGATATAGGAAAAAATAAAGATGAATATTTTTGAAAGCATTCTAGGAACATGGTTCTTCACATTCTGCAAACAAAAAAAAATTGTCTCTTGGGAAGTTTTTGTATTCTCTTGAAACAGTTAAGACAGGTATCCTCATGTCAAAGGTTATCATTTCATCTGGAAGACACCTGCTTAAGAAAAACCAAGGTTCATGGATAGAGGGAAATAGCAGGAGGCACATAGTATTAAAGCTATTTCCTAAGTAATTGTTCTTACTGACCTTGAGGCTAAAGGACAATATCTC
Source organism: Microtus oregoni (assembly GCF_018167655.1). NCBI lineage: Eukaryota > Metazoa > Chordata > Mammalia > Rodentia > Cricetidae > Microtus > Microtus oregoni. The sequence continues at coordinate 6,782,087 of NW_024543070.1, forward strand.
TATGGCCCAAAGCATAGTTCTATTTAATTGAATCATAACTTTAGCAATAGAAACTATTGCATGACCTGAGAAGTCAGAAACACAAGACAAGAAGATTTTACATAAAGCAGAACATTGGGATAAGACCACTCTGTCATTCCATATGTATTGAAGACTTGTATTTAGCTAAGACCTTTGCTAAGTACACCAGAGTAGAAAGAAAGGCTTAAAAATAGTTTTGCCATCTAGAAATTTGTTGGGGTCATATGTGAGATGATAAGTAAGCAAAGAATTCTAAGAATTTGCTTTAGATTTAAGAGCAAATGTAATCAATTCCTTTTAAAATATGCTCTTGCTGTATGATGTAACAGAATGCTAATTTCTGTAATAAGCCTATTATATGCATAGAAAGTTTATGGTCTGAAACAAATAATCATTATATTTGTATTAGTGAAACCTATACATACAGAATTAACTTTATGAAATATAATTCCCAATCACTGACCTCCCATCTGTCCACCTCTCCTTTTTTTCATGCTGTCTCCATCTGATGTAAGCTGACACAACATTAAAAGGTAGCAAAGTGGAAAGTACAGAGGGGAACATGAATTTATAATAATAAAAATGTACTGGTATTTCATTAAATATAAATTCAATCACTTATTCTTTTCAAGTTTCTGGCTTAGAAGACAGAAAAAGTAGAAATTATGAACTTACTCTGCTATTTATGACCTAAAAGAATAAATCAGCCCACAGTTACTGTGGGAACTGGAAGAAGACAAATAAATTGGATGCAATGTGTAGACAGAATAAGGTCCCAGAATGGAATTTTTACAGTGAGTAATTTTATTTGATCCATAATGTTCATTGGGTTAAAATGATATTTAAAGTCTATATCTTATACCTAGTTAATATCAATTTTAAACAGATAAAATACCCTAAGTAAGCACCAATAGTGCTTGATGTGGTTATTATTGTGAGGACAAAGAGCTGCACCAAACCCCTTTCTTTTCTTTGCCTTCTCCTGTCTCTGTCTTCTCTTGTCTATTTCTCTTACCTACCCATCTTGCTCTTTACTAAGATACTTGTTTGAAACAAGTATTCTTCAATAGCTTTGGGTTGAGCACACATCTGCTCCTCCTTTTTAAATAGGAGCTTTGACTTTGGGAGTGACTGCTTTCAGGATATTTGATCTAGGGTGGTTCACAGCCTAAACACAGAATGCTAATGACTTGATATCTCAAGGTATTGAAGCAAATAACTGTTCTAGTTCTCCTTTGTATCATGTCAAAACAGTCTTTCGTCTTCTTCCCCCTGTAATAGGTACTGGAGTATAAATGTGAATAGAAAATTAAATGCAGGCAAATTTCAGTATTCACTGGAACTCCCTCCTGGTTCTATCTTATGTTTTTGTGTTTATTATTTTCACTTGTGTCTTCCTAAGCTTTACTAACTTTTCTAATCCCCAAGCCCCTACCCTGGTAAGTGGTATTTTTGTTGAAGATGGTCTCCAACAGCTGTTGTGTTAGGTTAGGTGACACCTATTCTGTGCACTGAAGGACAGAAAGTTTTGAGAGGAGGAAAATTACCTCTAGTGGCATTTCATTTGTATTTTAATAAATAAAGCTTGCCTAAAGATCAGAGAATAACACAGCCCCACTGGTCAGCCTTACAGACCAGGCAGTAATAACACACTCTTTAATCCCAGTAGCCATACTCGTTTGTCATAGAAACCAGGCAGTGCATGCCTTGATTTCAGTGGTGTGCGCCTTTAATCCCAGCCCTAGAGAGGAGACAGCTCACAGACAAAGTCTCATTCTGAGGCATGATCACCATTTAAGACTGAGGTTGAGGTAAGAAGCAGTGGCTGGCTGTTTTCCTTTTCAGACATTTAGGTTGACCCCAATTTTTATCACTGAGTTTTTTATTAATTATGCTACAGTTTGGCACCCAACTTTTGGTGTACAAATTTAGGAAAAAGTCATTTTCCCTAGGTTTTTTAGCAACCAGCAAGGCCAGAGTTGGACCCAAACCTAGACACCTAGGTTTGGAAGAGATACTAGCACTCCTAGCTCCCATCTGCTTGGTTTAGCTTTCATGTAAAGATGGAAATAGAGAGAGAATCTGGATTCTGTATGTTATTGTGTTGTCTTTGAATTATTTGTCTGCTATGGAAGGAGCAACAACTGCTGAAAGACATTTGATTATAAATATTGCTGGATTAACCTAACCTATATATTTTGAAAATGTTTTGACTTCAAAATTTAAGTCAAAAGATATATTACTTGGGAGAAAAGATTTTGCTCGGATTCCATGGAAAATAAGAAGCTGTGGATTCATTCTTGGTTAAAAAAAAAAGATTTAAGTGAGGAAGACCCCCTGAAATATCTCCAATGGGAATGGATGGCCCAGAGGATCCAACATTTCAGAGCACCTCTGTTGTGGTTTTCTCTTTGTTCTACAATCAGAACAGCCTCAAGACTGCTGACTGAGATGATCTAGTTTCACAGAATCCTCCAGTCAGGACTTGACCATAATCCTAAATTTTCTTTGGGTCCCCATAAGATTATCAGCATGAGGTAGCCTACAAAACTACACCCACATTCCCAAGAGGAGGAGCGGGTACTTTTCAGTTATTTAATGGATTATGGATATTTGTCATTGATTAGAGGGGTTGGTTACAAGTTGCTGTTGGTTATAATCAGGAAAAAAGCTAAACAAAAGAAATTAGATGCAAGGTTCTTGTTTTGAAAAAAAGAAGATATAGACAGGATAAAAGGGTAGATAATTGGATCTACTCTGAAAATAAAAAAGGAAAGATATAGCTATGCTAAGATTAAAAAGGTAGACTATTGAATCTACTTTTACTTGTAGTCATAGTAGGTATATTTTTAAGGTCAAACAAAGGTATATTTTAGATAGACAAGTTATTTTCAAACACTTCAGAGACCTACAGAATATGGCATTTAAAATGTTTTAATAACCTAGGTTCTTCTTTTTATGACAATGAGACATGTCTGCTTCTGGAAGCACCATTATACTTCAGAGAAGATAATGGGCATCAAAGAAATTCTGCATAGAATTTACTTTCTTTGTGGCAAAAGTAAGCTACTGGGCAAGAATATGCCCTAGACTCAAGTGCTGACATTATGCTGTCCTCATAAGACAAGGAGGACACAAAAGAAAGTGACTACCAAACATTGTCAAGACAAGGAAGGACAGCCCTTCACAATACCCTGCTTCACAGAAACATCTGTTGTATATGTTAGGCCTGTAGGCCAAAGATGGATGTACCAATGTTGCAGAGGAACTTTGGGTGACTTTCTAGGCAGCCAGCTGTTTTTGTCATTACGCACATATTTTGGAAGTTGCTTGTTTGCACTTCCTGCTTACTCAGTCAATATTATTTCCTTCTTGAGTTTTTGAGGTAGTTGAAATCTAGATAGTTATAGTCTTCCTTGTTTAAGAGACTCAGAAAAGAAATTCACTGAAGGAATGTAAAGTATTTAGGGTTGTGAGATATCAAAAGATAGTTTTAAATGGTAATGCAAGTTGTGGCAGAAAGTAAATTATGTACAAAATGTTGGATTCACATAGATAGGATAGATGTGGAGTATTTTTTATAAATTTGTCAAATGCAAATAGACTAGACATTGTTAATGTATGTATTGTCAGTATATTATATATAGTTATTGTACTTATATATAGTTTTTCTTATTTTAGCTATAGCCTTCTTTTTTATTTTAGACAAAAAAGGGAAATGTAGTGGCATTTCATGTGTAATTAATAAGTAAAACTTGCCTGAAGAGCAGAGTAAAATAGCCCACCAGTCAGCCTTACAGACCAGGCAGTAGAAACACACCCCTTTAATCCTAGTAGCCACACTATTTTGCCACATGAAACTGGGCAGTGCATGCCTTTAAACCCAGTGGTGTATCTCCCCAGTCCCAGCATTAGAGGGAAGTATAAAAGGGAAGGAGACAGCTCACAGACACAGTCTCATTCTGAATTCCTGAAGACAGGATCACCGTTTAAGACTAAGTTTGAGGCAAGAGTCAGTGGCTGGCTGCTTTGCTTTTCAGACCTTTAGGTGGAACCGCAATTTTTTCCCTGAGTTTTTTTTAATTAATTGTGCTTTAATTACCCAGGTAAGAACTAGCACGGGTGAAATTGAGGAACGATGTGGCCCAGCTTGTGTAGCAACGAGCAGAACTTTCCAGCAGAGTCCAACCTCAATGTTTCAGGTTGTTGCACTTCCTGAACTATTGGTACTTTCAAATATTTTGATAAATAGATATTCCTTTCCAAAACTTTGTCCCAATTAAAAAAACAATATATCAGTCAAAAACAGTGTGATAGAATTAGATGATTTCCCTTTAACACCCACTTGGATAAAAAAAAACTGAAACTATAGGGCTTAAAATATGCATGCTGAGCAGAAAAAATCAAGAAAAAGTTAACTATTTCAAATATGTTGTTTTGATTTTTTCCCCTTAAATTAACCCTAAAATCATAACTGGGAAACTATTTTAAGACTATGTATCTCACTTTAGACATTCCAGTCAACTAAAGGGGGTCACAATAACGTGATCTTAATATTTTTATTTGGTAAATGCATGAAAACTATGATAAGTACATCTTGGATCATATTTAGTTCATAGTAATAATATTTCCATTACAAAAGTATCCCTTGTGTTCAAAACAGATTAGAAATTCTTGGAGTTAGAAAAGGTAATTGGAACTTGGAACTTGCTTATGAAGAAAGCTAAAGGTCATGGAATTTGACATTGTCAGAGTCTGGCCACTCAATTTAGTCTCAATTTAGTTTTTCTTATCCTATAGGACAGGGCAAGGAGAAGAAGGGGTTGGATGTGGGTGGAATCTTTCGTTTCTTTGGATTTCACAATAGATATTTCTAAAAAGATACATGGATATTCTAAATGTCTACTTTACCTTTTGCTGATTAGTCCCTAGAATAATCTTTTTATAATTGCTACCAAAAGTAATAATATAACATTTTATTTTATACTGAGAGTAAACTGTATAGAGTAATTATGAAAGATGGTAAAGATCTTGGGAGTAACACAAGGACCAGGAATATATAAAACTATAGGAAAAGAAGGATGCAAAAGTATCATGTTTAGTAGGGTTTTATTTACAATTTTTTATTAATTAATTAATTAAAATTTCCAAGTTTGATCTGATCAATTTCTTCTCCCTTCTTCCCTCCCAGTTCTTTCCCCCAATCTTCGTCCTGTCCCCATCCACTCCCTCTTCCTTTCCTTCAGAAAAGTACAGGTCTTCTTGTATTTTAGCCAGCCATAAGATATTTAATTGGAGTTTCTATGAGCTCTCATGAACTCAGGTCATTTGACCCTATGTGTTTTCCCACAGTGTCCTTGGCCCCTCTGACTCCCAAATCCTTCTCCCCTATCTTCCACAGGTCTGCTTAATGGTTGGTTATGGGTCTCTTGCATCTGTTTCCATTAGTTGCTAGGTGAAGCCTCTCTAATATCAATTGGAGTAGGCAACAATCTATGAGTATAGCCAAATATCATTAGGAATCATTTAATTGATCTTTTTCTATTTTGGCAGTCATATCTGGTTCTAGACTAAGTCTCTGGGCTGTCAAGCCACTGGATCCTGGCCCTCTAAGCATTGTCAGGTGTGGGTTCTCTCTCATAGCATGAGTCTCAAGCTGGACCAGTCACTACCACCGATACCCCAGTACATCTTGTAGGCAGGGAAAATTGTAGGTAAGAGATTATGTGACTGGGTTAGTTCCCCAATTCCACCACTGAAAGTCTTTCCTGGTTACAAGGAGATAGCCAGTTCAGGTTCTATATCCTACATTACTAGGAGTCTTAGCTATGGTCACCCTCATAGATTTCTGTGAGTTTCTAACTAGATTCTCTAATTCAACCCAGTGATGTCCTTGATTACATTTATGTTTCCCAGTACTCTCTTCATTCCTCTATCCTTCCCTCACTTTATCTCTCCTGTTCATATGAACAGCCTCTCCCCTTTCCAGATCCACCCAATCCAATAGACCCACTGTGATGTCTATTGTATTTCTCCTTTGCAGTGAGATTCATGTATCCCTCTCCCTTCACTTGAGATTTCCTTGTTACTTATCTGTTTTGGGTCTGTAAGTGAGTATATTCCATGTTTGTCTTTCTAGATCTATATTACCTCACTCAAGATTACCTTTTCTAGATCCATCCACTTGCCAGAAATTTTCATGCCATTGTTTTTAACAGATGAGTAATACTCCACTGTATAAATGTACTACATTTTCCTCAATTGTTCTTCAATTGATAGACATCTAGGTTGTTTCCATTTCCTGGTGACTATGAATAAAGCCACTATCAACATAGTTGAGCAAGTATCCTTGTAGTATAATTGAGCATTCTTTGGGTATATGTCCAAGATTGGTATAGCTGGGTCTTAAAGTAAACTGAGCCCCAAATTTCTGAGACACTGCCATACTGATGTCATTTTCTTAAACCTGATGTCTGCATGGATCTAAAATCAGTTGAGCCTTACAATCAGATCACACTGTATTGAAATTACTTTACCAATAGCCTACAATAGGAACTAAAACTGTTCCTCAATCAGGATTGATGACCTCATGAGAATTGTAGTGAACTTTTCTGTAATCATCTTCAAAATCCAGACAGAAATAACAGTCTGCAAGCCTATAAGGTGATACAAAGTCTTTAGTCATACATGCCTCTCAGCTCCTACCTCAATTCACCATATATTTAAAGCTATGGTTTTTGGAAATACTCCCAAAGATGGACTAAGATGTCTGATCTCTACATCACAATGAGGCCACAGGACTAAAATCCTTCCCTATCATTACATTACTATTTTCTATTTACCTTTTATGGTAAATAGTTAATCTAATCTCTTGGGACATTATCCAGTTACATAAACACTCCAATGGAAAGACAGAAAGTGACTTGGAAAAGAAAATCATATAAAGACAGGTTTTTACAAGACACACATATAAAGACACAGTAACAAAGTAGAACTGATAGAGTTTTAAAACAAATGTGAAAGAAAATCAGTTATACAAACATCATAAACAGCATTGTTTCAAAACAAGAATTTTCTCAAGAAATAAAACCAGAAACGACATTTCAAGAACTTTCAACTCAACATAATACATTATTTTCAAGAAAGTATAAAGCAATTACCAGGACTGTAGTCTGGGCCACATAGTAAATTTCAACAACTAAAAAGAAGTGATATTATTCAACTAAGAAAAATCTATCAAGCCTAGTAGCACAGACAAAAATTAAAAAACAAGGTAAAAGAAGGCATGAGAGTGTTGACTGAGTTTTCTGTGCTGCCTGGTTCCCGCAGTCATTAAGTCCCAAAGAAATCACACAAGGTCTACATTAATTAAAAACTGATTGGCCCAGTAGCTCAGCCTTCTCATTAATTAATTCTTATAATTTCTATAAGCCCATAATTCTTGTCTGTGTTAGCCACATGGCTAGATATCTTATTCAGCAAGGCAGTCACATCTTGTTTCTTCTGTGTATGGGTCACAACTGCAGAATACAGAATCCTCTTCCCAGAATTCTCCTGTTTTCATTGCCCTGCCTCTACTTCCTGCATGGTTGCTCTACCTCTACTTCCTTCCTTGCTACTGGCCAATCATCATTTTATTAAACAAGTACAACACAAATGTTTACATGATAAAACCATTGTCTCACAACACGAAAGGAGCTGACTTTGAGAAGCCAATGCAGCAGAAGGGATTGGCTGTAAAATGTTCCAAGGCGATTGGGAGAGTGGCAAGTCTTGACTGTGAATCAAACTTTATCAAGCTGTTTAATTTAAAATTGCTTTAATGTACATGAGTTGCTCTTCAGTAATCTTTATTTTAAAACACAAAGTGACCTGTCACTGTTGCCATGCACACATCCTACTGTTATAAATCAATGAAGGAGTCAGCACAATATACATTATTATTTTTTTTTTTTTTTGGATTTTTCGAGACAGGGTTTCTCTGTAGCTTTTTGGTTCCTGTCCTGGAACTAGCTCTTGTAGATCAGGCTGGCCTCGAACTCACAGAGATCCGCCTGCCTCTGCCTCCCGAGTGCTGGGGTTAAAGGCATGTGCCACCACCACCCGGCTCACAGTAAACATTCATTCACACTTCCCAGGAGGGGCACCACAAGGGCCTACAACTTCTCAGAGCCTCAAATCTGTTGCAGTCTACAGCTTCACAGTGGTGATGAGATTCCTTTGGCTCCATAACAATGATTGAAAAATAAAAATATTATACTTGTATATGTTTAAATGGTCTATCATTGATGGAGCTTCAAAAGCACTTATATTAAAATATCAGTTCTGTTCTTGGGTAATGTTTTATATGCTTAGCTTTGTAAATCACCCATTTGTTTACAGAAAGGAATTTTCCCCACTTCTGATTATTTCAATTTCTACTATTAATTAATTGATTTATTTTTAAAATATTTTATTTTGATTTTTATCTCTGTGTGTTTACATGCATGCCATATCTGTATGTGTTTGTGGAACTCCATGGGAGGTGCAGGATTTCCTGAAGCAGGCAGCTGTAGAGGGCCTGACTCAGGTGCTAGGAGACTAAAAAACAATAGTAAGTGCTTTAACCAGAAGTTATCTTTCTTGCCTCAATAATTTACATTTTTCTCCTGTTTATGTTTGCAGGTTTTCTAAGAGACCATGTCTTTTGAAATTCCAATAAGAATTAATGATTTTTTCCTATGTGCTCTGACCTACCATCCTTGTTTCCAGGTAAGTGCTGGAGGGGAGATCAAAACAATAACATTAACAACAATAAAACCAGAACACGACAACACTTACAGCCAAATATTCAGCAATTAGTAATCTTGAGAAATTAAGCCACACATCCAACTCATTTATAATATTTTCCTATGTCACATTTGGAAAGACAAACACAATGATTTTCAAGTACAATTAGCATAAATTTGACAATATCATTGGTAATTTTAGGTTCAAAATTGTTATTATAAAAACAACACTAAAGACATTGAATTTCTAGAATTTGCAGTTACTTAAGCAATTAGATGATCTATAACAGATCACTGGACAGTTGGCTGTCTATATAAGAAGATTCTTTATTTTGGGTTCAATCAAACTGGGTAAAAATATTCACATATATTTTAAAATGAGTCCATACAGGATTGTCTTGCTGTTCTTGCTTTTATTCTTTAGACAGTGAAGCTGAACAACTATTAGCAAAAATGTATATTGTATTGGGCAATATATGAAATCAAGAAAAAATTGAAATGATATGTGGAGGTTGCATAAGTCCCATACAAACACACCCTTCTACCATAAGCACTGAGTATCATGGGTAGTTTTTTTCTACAGGAGGTCCTGGAGATAAGCCTGTGTATGTAGAGGGTTGACTTTAAAGACACTCTATTATGAGTGTAAACATGAATGTACACACACACATACATAAACATGCGCATGTGCACACATGCACACACACACACACACACACACACACACACACACAACACACCGTAATTCTTTATGACCTTTCTATGAGTTTAACAAACTTGGTAGCTGTTTTTTCATACAGGTGCTTAATCTAATTTATGAGTTCAATCCATGAATTGTGTATCACAAGTACAAAATTAAAATGTCTAGTTTTCTTTATGTAAGTATAAAAGGGGAAGTACGGTGTCTGTATTTGCTATAAAATGCAAGGCATATTTAAGAAGTCTTATGAAGAAACTCAGAAGAACAAGTTTTGTAGCTAAGGGGAATGTTCACTACAGTATATTACAGTGAACCTTAATGAAGTGAACTACCTACCATCTGGGCTTAATTCATATTACAAATTTGATTTTATAAGGTGACTCAGTCATTCATCTAAAATTATTCCATTTCCCATAATATTAAGAGCAATAATTAAATCAGCAGTGCTGGTCTCTAAGGCGTGAGCATGCAAACTGTTTTTAGGCACTTTAGATAATTTACTTACATCAGGTACTTAACAATGCTTCATTATTTTAAGTACCTACAGTGCCGTGCTGTTACAGTTTTCATCTTCTGTTATAAATATTTCTACATTTAATTAGATCTTACTTTTTTTTTATCCTTTAACTATTGTAGTCTGGTTTAAGGCAAGTTCCTTCTCTGTTGCCCTAGGGCAAACATAATCACCACTAGAACTGAAACTGTAGAGAGTAGATCAACCAACCAAATTTGAGGGCTGCAAACATTGTCCTCCAATTCTTTGGTCAAATCCCATGTGTTCCTTGATATGCTCTAATCATCTTAAATAGCTCCAAGCATGCAAAAGGCAGAAGCAAAGTAATCTAAGGAATAATTGATGAGCAATGTGCTTGTTGTAAAGAAAGTGATTGAGTAAGCAAATTGCAGAATCCTTGTTGACTGCTCAAACTGAGTGCTCTAGATAATGTATCTCTTCCTTCGCCACTTCTTTCCCTCCTTTCTCCCCGCCCCCCATCCTCTTCCCCCTCCTCAATTCTTTCACTCACAGCCATTTCCATGTTGAGTACCTAGGTACAGGGGTAATCTGTCAACTCCATGCTTCAATCGCATCCCCTTTTCTCCACCTTAGCCCTGGGGCTTCCCAGCTGCTGTCCTAAGGGATCCATTCTTGAACCTGTTCAGCCACACTGGTGTATGAGAAAGATTGCCAAGGCTGTGAGACAGATTCTTGGAGGCAGTGGAAGAGTCCATCAAAAGGTGATATATATACAACATACTCACAGGATTTTAAGGTTAATAGGATAATTTATTGTATATCCTTGAAATAAAACAATGACCAGAGGGAATTTTTCTCCGACACTTGAAATCCCAGATGTTGGGGGCAAAATGGCATTTATTCCACTGTGTTTTATGCTTCCCAAGTGGTTGTCAAAATGGGGGGTGTTGACTTAGAACAGTGATTCTCAGCCTGTAGGTCACAACCCCTTTTACAGGGGTTGTATGTCAGATATTTACATTACTATTCATAGCAGTAACAAAACTACATTTATGAAGCAGCAATGAAATAATTTTATGGTTGGGATCAGCACAGCATGAAGACTTGTATTAAGGAGCCCAAGCATTAGGAAGATTGAAAATTACTGACTTAGAAGAATAATGTAGCATAAGGACATTTTTGCTAGAAAGTTGCCTTCCTCCATTACGGTGAGAAAATACACGTGAAGCTATCGAACACTGTCCTAAAGTAATACATTCAGTTATTTGTCAAAGCTGATCATAGATAGATAGATAGATAGATAGATAGATAGATAGATAGATATAATCTCAACATTCAGACATTCCACGCAATAATGCTATACCCTCAATTACCTTCTCTGATAATGAAGGATACCATTCAGTTGATGGGTATCAAAGTCAATGTCAAGCACTTGGATTTGACTTCTGGAGGCATGAAAGCAGGCTAGCTATTTTCAAAGTCTTTCCTATTACAATCAGTGGAGAATGAGTGAGGTCCTGAATGATGTGTGTTATTGACATGGGAACATCTATGTCACTACCAGAAGGTCTCTTAATGATCTGATTCCAGCATTTCTATACGTGTGCCTGTGAGCATCATATTTTTCATTTCCTCATCACCCTAGCCAGGATACAGGACCCAAGCTGTAGAAACATGTGAAACAACACAACACTACACCATCACCATCAGGATAGAAAATGAATTAAAAGATATTGATGCACTCATGGAATATATTAAAAATCCCCAAAGAGTAAAATTTATGCCAAGCCAACAATAAAAATTAACAACAAAACAATGAACTAAAATGACCAGGACATTATAAAGGTCATCTTCCCTTCAGATCTTTTCATCTATCTTTTAGCCTTAAATCAACACAAGTTCTGGATTCAGCATTAACAAATTGAATCTTTTCTGGCTAAAAGATGTTGGCAGATCAGATTAGATTTCTCACAAATTAACTTCAGTGAAATATAGTTATGTAAAACCCACTTAGGAAATATAGCGTGAGTCAGACTCAGCAGAAAATAAAAAGGTAATAACTTCAGATATTCAAAGAATTCAGATAATGAAGTTATCAGAAAACTAAAACATTAATGTATTCAAGAGAAAAAAACTTTCTTTAAGAAAATATCTAATAACATTACAACACTGATTTTAGAAAAGAATCAAATAAAATTATAGAACAAGGGTCTGTGGAGTGACTTCTTAGGTAAAGACACTTGTAACACATGTCTGGTAATCTGACTTTAATCCCCAGAATCCATATAATGGTGAGAATTGACTCCAAAAATTTGAACTCTGACCTCTACATGGATGCTGTGGTACATGTGCCCACACATACATCATTCCCATATGTACACATTAATACAAATGACTCAAAGGTTTCAAATTCTAGAATAAAAATTTAAACTAGCTGTGGCAGCACATACCAGTAACCCCATTACTTTGGAGGCTGAGACAGAAAGATTGCCTTAAGTTTCAGATGTGGCTACACTGGAAGACCTTCCTTGTCTCTAAAATAATGAATCTAATGGACAGAAAATAAAGCAATGAAAACATAATTAGAGAATTAGAAGATAGTTCTAAGAAGATGCTCTAATATTTTACAGATACAAAAAATAGAAAATATAAATTAATATTAATTAAATTAATGATTAAATAGAAATTATGCCTTTTTTCTTAAAAGCTAATAATGAAAGAATAGAAAGAATGAATAAAGCTATCATGAACCATATCGTGAAAGATATTTTAATATGGAAAATGGCACACAGTATCATGCATACAAATTCAATAATTTTGATGCACTAAAATCTATTGATTGCTCTGAGGGGATTTAAATCTTAGTCTGGCCTGGTTTTGACTTTCTGTCCATCTCTAGAGAGAATGTCATGTAACTCTGCTCTAGAGCAGTGGTTCTCAACCTTTTTAATGCTCAGACCCTATAATACAGTTCTTCACATTGTGGTGACCCCCAACAATAAAATTATTTTCTTCCTACTTCATAAGTGTAATTTGCTACTGTTAAGATTTTTAATGTAAATATCTGATATGTAGGATATCTGCTATGAGACTCCCAAAGAGGTCACAGCACACAAGGTGAGAACCACTGCTCTAAGTAGAGGCACAAGACTTCACTGCTTTCCCTACTACTTAAATAGGTCTCCATCTCAGCTTCATAAATAGAGGTAACCACAATAGTCTCAGACTGAAATGATTCTCCACACACTGAAACTATGTTTATATCCTCTAGCATGATGTTGTACTTTAAGACATAGTAGTACTCAATATAATTGCATCTTATCAATCAAGGACACAATAGCATATGAAATTACCTAACTTCTTAACCTCCATGCTTCCTCCAGCATCATTCTATAATTAGAATCTTCATTTCCCATAATTCTCAAAATAGTTTCCCCAAACCATTTTTTAGATACTGATATAAAATAATAAATTAGATAAAATGTCTCATATGACTTCAGAGATGGAACTAGAGCTAATAAAAATTAAATATTCATGTTTAAAATAGAGATGTCTGTGAGACTGTGGAGATGGCTCAGTGGGAGTGAGTACTGAGGTTCTCATACTCAGCATCCACGTGAATGCCTATCTAGTGGCCTGCCTGATCTGTCAGAACTCTAAGTGGAGACAGGGAATCCTAGAGCAAGCTAGACTAATTAGACATACTGAACCATCCTGCTATTGACTCAGCAAGAAGTCTTGCCTCAGTGTATAAAGTGGAGAGTGATGGAGGAAAACACTGATACCAGTCTCTGACCTCCACATGTCCAGGAATAAAAGTACATATATGCCTGTATGCACACAAGCTGACACGCTTATTAGAGAGAGAAGGAAGAAAGGAAGGAAGGAAGGAAGGAAGGAAGGAAGGAAGGAAGGAGAGATAGAAATAGAGAGAGACAGAAACAAAGACAGAATAGCATGAGTTTCTTTAATTTACCCTAGCTTCTTTGGACCCACTTCTCTTTTAACCAGGATGAAAAGACTGGCAGATAGGAGGAGGAGCCAGGATCCTGCAGAGACTGAGTGGATCTGGGAACTATGCCAGCCTTAACATTTAACATTTATTAAGTAATGCCTACTGGAATCTTGAAAGTGTTTCTAGAATTTTTCTTTATGACGACAACATGGAGGTATTTCACAGTATGTGATATTCTAGAAAACTCCTTCTAGACTGTGGTGGCCACTTCATGTAGAAGTACTTGCCTTTCTATTACATTTTCTATTTGTATTCATCATTTTATTGCTCTTGTCCCTTAGAGAACTTATAATATCTCCTTAAGTGCCACAAGAAAAGAGTAGGAAGGAACACAGTTGCTGGAAGATATTCAAATCTTTTTGAGAGGTTAGAATGTTGGTGAGAGGCTCTATAGGACAATTTGTGCTGTTTGGATTTAGAGTGTGTGAAGAGGAAATACAGAGGTGGGAAAAGTACAGCAGACAACGATGTCAGAAGGTATGAAGCAACTCATCTCTTACAGTATTTAAAAATGGGGAATTGAAGGGAAGTGCCAGCATTGGTTATAGCCAAAACTATACACAATTTTCCAGAAAAGTTCAGCTCCTTCTGCAAACAAATACAATTAAAGTTTTTGTCTGCGGTTTTAGACTCTAACTTTGACAACATTTAAATCCAGTAGGATCAAAATCAGGTTCTGTATATTCTCCAAGAGCTACTCAACATAATCCCCTTTCTTTGTGGACAGCCCATAAAGAGGTCAATAGAATCCTGTAATTTATTGAGATGTCAACTCTGCAAAGTTAGCTGGAGCCTGGAAGGACAAGCCACATCTTTCTCTCTTTTGAAAGATGCATTGACTTCATACGGAGAACATTTCAAGGAGTTTTGCTCAGGTAATCAATACATTTCTATATTTATAAGCCTAATCAGAGCCCATCTGCTTTTCTGCTAAAGTACTAATCAATGAGACAGTCACATAATCTAAATTATAAACTTTATTGCATTGATCTTTTTGTTCTACTTGTTATTCAGACCACAAAAATAATTAAATATTTTCATTTTAATAACTACAACTTGACACAAAATCATTTCCTGGGAAATATTTCCCTAACGTCAAGACCATGACATCTTACACTCAGTTCTATCATTGCTCATCCTAATTTTTAGACTGTGGTAGATCGAGACTTACTTTAAATGCTCTAGTCTTGAGACTTGCCAGCTGCTCTCCAGGCCATAGATAGAAATCCAAGCAGCTGCCTGCAACTGACCTCAATGGCACAGTCACGCAGAGCCTAATATCAACAGTACAGACTCCAGACTTACAGCAGAAATTCTGCAGCATCATCTATAAATATATGCCGTTCACCATATTTCACCTGCTGCTGTTTTGCTGAGGCAAGTGGCTGCTGCCTCGACCCATGCTAAAACAAGCATCATTGAAACTTCAACTACATTTTATTTTTACTTCGAGGGGGTGCAGCTAGTCAATGTTTGACTGAATCCACCCAAGCACGGAGAAAGGGCTAAAAGAAATAATTACAGATATGGGATATTTTACAAGGAACAAGGGAGGTTGGGTGTGTTGATGAGGGCATGTTTCTTTCTGTGCCATGGGATCAATCATTCATTTCACACTGGCTTATGAACAGTTATAATGGTAGGTAGAGAACGTGTACAGCCCCCTCTTTTTTCCTGTCACATCCAAGCCACCACTTCTATGGCTATGCATTTCCTCTGACAAGGCAGCTAGACCTTCAGGGAGATGAGGAGGACTCGAAGGCACCAAAATACTTAGCATCTTCACTTTGTATTTGAGGATTCTCTTGGTGTCATTTAGGCATATGGTGTTTGCACTCTGAGACGAATGTGCACTTTTTGGTTTTTAGGCTTTCTCAGTTAGGGGATATCTGAGTCACAATTTGAGGTCTAGCTCTTTATCTTAGACCCCCCAAAGGACTGAATCCATCAGCATCGCTTTTCTCATGACCAAATTACCTGTCTGTAGAAAATCAAGCGAATGAGTTTTAAAACTCAGCATCTGTAATGTTAACAGTAACCATTTGTAACAACTGCTTGATGACTTTCTATTTGGATTGTTGTCATTTTAATAATAAAGACAATATAAAACCCCACTGTTTCTATGCCAGAATTTATAGGGTTTTTGTTTCTGTGTATTTTAAGTCAATATTCTCTGCACAGTATATGATACCAACATATAAATTATATTAGTAAATATATATATACAATGTACATATATATGTATATATACTGCATCTGTTGTCATAAATAATCTTTGAATTGTCACAAAGCCTTTAGACCTAAAATTACCTCAGCCATAATACAAATATAAGCTGCTTTGCAATTCCATGTCATCCCACTAGGAAAGGCTGTCATCCAGAAAACAAATGACAACAGGTGCTATCCAGGATGCGAGGAAGCTAAACTCTTCCAGTTTCCACAAAGCATCTTGTTTATTTTCCTTTTTGAATGTATATATTTTAAAGTATTGATGACGACAGTGGTGGTGGTGTGTTTGTATGTGTCTGCTGTGTGTATGAGTCTGAGCACATCACATGGTACATGTCAGAGATCAACGGACAACTTTTAGAAGTCAGCTCTCTCCTACCATGGGTTCTGGGACCTCAAACTCAGGTTGTCCTGCTAACATGTTTACTCCATCTTACGGCTGAGCCATTTCACCAACATATGTTTAATTTAAAAATAAAAATTAGCATCAACAACAACAACAACAACAACAAAACTTCAATATCTTCTTTTGGTGCCCCAAAACAGCTAAACAGAAGGCGTTTCAAAAATATAATAAAATAGCAGTGAAGTTTCAGTAAATGTGGATAATTATATGCAATGGCTTGAATGAGCATGGCCCCATAGTTTCACATTTTTGAATATTTGTTTACCTCTTAGTGGAACTGTTTAGAAGGATTAGAAGGTTTGGCCTTGCAGGAGGAGGTGTGTCACTGGGGATGGACTTTGAATTTCAAAAGTCCATATGAGGCTACAGTCTCTGTATCTCTCTGTGTGTATATTTCTGTCTCTCTCTCCCTTTTTGTCTATCTATCTATCTATCTATCTATCTATCTATCATATATCACTCTGTTTTTCTTCTCTCTCTCCCCAGTAAAGATGTAAGTTCTCAGCCACTGCTCCAGTGCAATGTGTACCTTTCTACTGACACACTTCCTTCTGCAATATACATGAGCTCATTTTCTGAAACTATAAGCAAGCCGCCAATTTGAATACTTCCTCTTATAAGTTGCCTTGGACATAGTATATCTTCACAGCAATAAGACTGTAACTTAGACAGTATTTTTGTACAGTATGCATAAATCTAGCTAGCATAGACCCTGGTATTTCATAAACAATGCTATTTTCAAAGGTAAGAAAAATAAAATTTCAAAGCAATCTACTTGTAGTTAACATCACCTTTGAACAATGCTGGACTTATATAATAACATGAAATGTAAATTTTGAACTAGGTAGAAGCCTGGATGGTTATGTAGGTCAAAACATGCATTTAATTTTCTCCATAGCATATTTTCTAACTACAGGAATTGACGGGCCTATTTTAAAGTAATTCCAAAGGTTTTGATAAATCATTTCCTATTGAGCTATCTTTTACTGTATCAGTCTGAGGTTTATCTCAGCAGGGCACAGTTCCTGCACAACAGATATATTCCCTGGAGTCAAAGTTATTTTTTTCATGTGAACAGACAAAATCTTTGCAACACTGAGTACCTCTTAGACATAGATGTAGAAGATTCTTGTACTCAGGGAGAAGATCTGGAGTCATGAACATGGTAGCACACCATAAAGTCCTGCAATGGAATGTGTCACTGCCCTAGAGGTAGTGTGACCTGGGAGAATGGATAAATGAGGCCAATGTAAATTTCATTAAACAGTCAACTGTATTCAGATCATCAGATAATTTGTGTTCTAGAGGTTAAAAGAAGTCACATGAGTAAAGTGTTCAATCACAAAGGTAAGCCACATGTGGCGGGCAAGCATGTTTTTCTACAGAGGCATATAAACATATAACAGTAGGCAGCTGCAATGACTAACCTGACGAGAACTCACTTCTATTCAAAATATCTAGGAGGGGCTCAAGAGCATAATCCAAGAGGACTTTGTGGTTTTGAAGAAAATGAGGTCACAAGACTCTTGTCTTGATGTCTTGTGTTTTCTCACAAGGGCTCAGAATTCTCCCTCAAACAATTCCAATCTTTGTGTTTACAATCTTTAATTTTTAATTCTAATATTGCTAGTGATGCAACTTCACCTAATGTCACATTTAACTTCTCCTGTATCAGGTGTTCTACTATGAGTTCCATAGCGATACAAATAAGTACAGCGATGTGAATTTAACCAAAGTTGCTTTTCTTTCGCATTAACAGAGGGCATTTCTGCATCACATGGTCTGGAGGCCAGGTCTCTTCTGTCTTGTTTCTCTGTAACAATTTATAATCTATTATTTTTATTCACAGGGTTTAAAGCAGCTAGCAAATATCAGATATCCAATCTGATACACCAATCCAAGGGACTGGGAACAAAGTAGATTGCAAGCGGTCTGAATGGAACAGATCAATGTCCAGTGTGTCCAGGAGCCACACACCAACACTTCATATGTCCTTCCTTATATGGACACCTCTACCATGTATTAGCAAAAGAAGTATCTGTCTATCAGTACAGGCACATAGCTGGGTAAAGTTGGTGGCATGGATAGGCAAGAAGAAAAAAACTACCTGAATTTAAAAGAGCAGAATTAATAATGGAAGAGAATTAACACTATAGTAATATCTCCTTGAACATTAATTAGGTTAATTCCAATTTATTTTATATTTAATACTCATCCTAGACCAAAATTTACATCTTTGATTAAGGCACCACTTAGATACAAGCCCAAATGAAAAGTCTGATAATATTATAAACACAGAATATTTTTAGGTGGAAATTTTTATGTTTCTGTGGGGTACATCTATAATTTATGCTATTTCCTTAGTAAAACATATCTGAAGTTCAATCACTACATCAGAAAGAATTATAATCTTCAGGCTTTGATATACTTTTACCAAAATAGCCTCTGAACTTTTGCTAATTTATACTTTAATAGAAAATTTGCTAGGATATAACTCAATGATTTTTCAAAGCAGTTTATTGAGTTGTAATTTATTTGCTATAAAAGTCACCCTGTGATATTTATCCTTCAACAACCTTTTGTAGAGTTATACAGTTCTGATATCATCATGTTATTAGAGCATTCCCATCCCATAATCCTAAAAGATCCCCCTTGCCTATCTCTTATGGATTTGACTTTTTAATAATTTTATGAAACCATAATTACATATGTAATTGTAATTACAAAAGTACCCAGTACATAGTTTTAAGGGAGACAGAGAGAGAGAGACAGATACAAAGAGATTATTTTCATGTTTTTTTTCAATGTTGTTTATATAGTGTATCATCCATCTGTGGCCTATTGTTTTTTGTTGTTGAATCCTTTTATGCTTTGTGATATGATGAATTTTGGTACATGTTCACCAGCTAATATTTAAGTTCCCACAATTATGAGATAAAACATTTAAGGAAAAATTTTCCCAAGTCTTTGAAATGAGTTGGACTTGTTATTTCTCAAATTTGCTGGAATTTTCTTTTCAATGTATGTTAAATATGAGAACACATAAAACTAGACATTCAACAATGTAGTTATATGGAAAAATGGCAACCATAATTCTCTTAAGAAAACCAGAATTTTTCCATAAAGTATGATAAATCAAAATGATAGTACATGCCTTACTCCACTTCTGTGAAATAAACTGTGTGATCGTCTTCTTCTATTAGGAAGAGAAACACTATTTGAACTAAGAAGAAGTGATATATCTTTCCTAAGTTCCTGGTACATAGTACATTGTTTAAAAACAAATTAGAAACACCAGACCATGATTGCGGTGTGACACATATACTTCTCTTCTGTAAGTTTAGTTTACTTGTATCATAGGGTTTTCTGAGCACCTATTACACACAAGATACTCTTTGAAAATAAAAGAAAATAAAAATGAATATGGTCATTTGCATCATGGAGTGTTGTCAAGTACACAGTTGGTTCCAGGATGATATTATTTACAAAAATGAAGGAACTGCTGAGTCAACAAAACAACCTTCTTCAGTTATAGGAAGACCAGGAACATTGCTAAAAGTGTGAGTTCACACAACTCCAGTTTAACAATTCTACCAAACTCCACAACTCTTAGCAAACGCCTCCTTACCTTAGCATTACAGTGACTTCAATTCACATCTCAGGATCTCTTCACCACATTAGGAGAAGTCGGCATAGAATGTACTCAGTATCCCTCAGCTGTGGTGCTTGAGACCCTGCTAGGTACTCCACTCTTTACGTTTTTGGTAACTCTTGTTTTCAGTGACAGTACCCTGCAGCCCCCTTTGTCCTCCCTAAACAGAACTTAAAGCTTCTCAGACTTTAGCCTGTCAATGTGTTACCAGTCACAGGGTATCTCAGTGGCAGTCACAGGATATCCCAGAGGAGTTCCGGTTGAGATTCTTTGATGATGGTGTATCAGAAACCAGAGGCCTTAATTCACCAATGACTCATTTCAATGACCATTCAGTAAACTGATGGGACAAAGAGGTATACTATAAGGTGCACAAACCTCCATTGATATCAGGATGAGTAAAGAGGTTTTGGAGAAGCAAGAATAGAAAAGAAGCAAAAGATTTTTCTGTTATTGTGGACTTTGTTTTGTTTTTTTGGAGGGTGGGATGCTTTTTTTTTTTTGATTGTTTACTTTGAACTGTTGCTTTATGTGGAGGGTACATGGCAGTAATAAGGGGAAGAAAGGGGGACTGAGAGATGCATGGAAATGGGGTGCATGATGTGAAACTCCTAAAGTGTCAATAAAGAAGTTTTTAAAAATTAAAAAAGAAAAGAAAAGAAAAAAAACCCAAGAATGAATTCATACCCAGGCTAAAATCTGAATGACCAGGATAAGAAGATGAGATTGGTACAAGGGAGACAGCAAGATAAACAAAGACTGTGAGTCGTCACAACTTGAGTTCTTTAAGAAAATATAAGTCATTCTTTTAGGCTAACCTTCAGAAATGGTGACATTGCAACAGAAGAAGATGCAGAAGCAAAGAGGAACAAACTGATAAAGTATTCATAAGTTATACTAAAGACTATAAGTCAACTCTTTTTCTGAAGACACTGGTGTCTACACTGGTAATTTCTGTTCATATAATAAGAATGTTAAACTTTAGCCTCCCACCTGCTCAGGATGGGTCGTACCTGTGATCTCAGCACTCCAAAGGTTGGATTGGCCAAGGCCAGCCTGAGTTATATGATGAGTTGCATCAGACTGGGCTAAAAGATGAAATCTTTCATCAAGCTATCCTTAAAACAAACAAACAAAAGCAAACCTATAAAGGAAGTTATATGTGTACATGTATAATTCTGAATGTATCTGTTTGACTTTAGAAAAAATATTGTAACTGCTTGTGGAAATTGGATTCTAAGTAAATGTTTTTATAATAGGTATATGGTCAACTGTCACTTTAGAATGAACACTGAATCACTATATCACCACTTAAGTTGAAATAACTAACAGGGAGCAATCATAAAGACATAGAAACATAATGTGCACTGAAAGGGAGGACAATTTAAAGTATATTAGAAAACAGATGAAATAGATCATTTATAAATAAAAAACAAAAATAGAAACCATAGAAGTTTTATGCATTCAACCATATAAAAATAACTGTAGGACAAAGAAATAAAGAAATAAGCTATGTAGAAAAATGAAAAAAATAAATAAACTAAAAGAAAAATAAGCAATGTGCCAGTGATGGGGACCAATTATCCTTAACACAAAAATCGCTATGAAATTCACTGCTCCAAATATAGCACTCAGCAAGGAAACATGAATAATAACTGCTGAGCAGAATGCACTGAAATAACGTACAAACTACAAATGGTGACCATAAAAGAAGGTGTTAGGGAACTAAGACCACTGGAACCCAAAGAAGAGAAGGCTGGGAGCACAAAAACAGAGGTAGCCCTGGTCATCTGGAGATAGAAGTCAAACAACAGCCATGTCAAGGTCACACAGTAATGAAGTCCCATTTTCTTGTCCCAAAGAGAATGACCCTTTTCAAGTAGCCTATAACCCACTCCTCCACCTCTGCCATAGGTCATATTAACTAAACCTTCTTTCCTACAGTGCTATATCTTCCTCCCTACCTCCTTCTAGAGAAACCAAAAGAGAAGATATCTTAATTTTTTTCTGGATGTGAGTAGAATCTAAACTCCTGATTTCAGACTCCACTGTTTAGCAGGTGTTATTAAAGACCCTTTGCCTAAAAGAATCCCTCTCTCCAACTCTAAAAATTTACAAATTTACAAAAGGGACTTAATCTTACTAATGCTGGCCTGAAGAGAAATAAAAGTAGTCACTATATTACATTCTTACATATTAGACCGTGTTGAAAATGTAACAGAAAATAGAAATTTTAATTTATTCTTAGTGGAAGTAGAACTTAGTACAACTTCAAAAAAATTTTGGCAATATTAGTATTTTGAATGTATACAGCCTAACTTTAGGTATAATTCTAAAAATACACTGTTGTGTGTAAATACATAAAGTATAAGCCCATAATTTGAAAATGAAATGCCTACAGATAAAGCTTCAAGAAGGTTTTGCCTACTTACCTACCAGTATCCTATCTATCTATGTGTTTGTCTATATCATTATATTGCTATAAGTGAAATGACATATTTCATAAAAAAGTCTAAATACATCTACTTCAATGAAAATCAAGTTTAGAAAACATTGACAAATATATTTCTTTTCGTAATAAACTTTATTATATATTTAAGAATATTTTGCTAACATTCAAGATGGATTTTCTTCTCTAGATGATTTCAAAGAGAAAAAGATAGATAGATAGATAGATAGATAGATAGATAGATAGATATGTCTATGGCACAGCAAATGCAAGAGCTCAGAGGACAATTTCTGCATCCTGTCACTTGTTGCAGGCAAGGTCTCTTTGGGGGCTTACAGTGCAAGTTACCAACTCTGTACTCTGAGCTTCCAATGAATCTTCTGCCAATGCTTTCTACGGGTGTGGTAGGATTGCAAAGACTCACTACTCCATCTGAAGTTTTACATGGGTTCTCTTGCTCCTCAGGCCAAGAGCTTTATCCATGGAGCCATCTCCCTAGCCCGCCTAGATGATGAAATCCCAAATAAAAATATACAGAATATTAAAATACATGCTGTAAATCTTTGCACTTAGCCTGATAACCAGTTATCAATGAGGTATTGTGAGTTAGGTCAGAGAATACAGAGTATTAATTCTTTGGTCAAGGCCCCTGCAGACTACAGATGGTATAAAAAAAAATTAGGGGAATTTAAGGAGTATCTAATGAAGAGACATTTTGTAAAGGCGTGGTGAGGTATTGAAAAAAAACATTTGGGGCAGTGCAGTAATGTTTTGCTATGTGACAGTGCTAAATAATCTCTCTTAGTTTTAGATAGAGTGTTATCAGAAAATGGAAATAGTCTGCAGCAGAGAGTCTCTAGGGGTCTTTGATAGGAGTTGAAGCCATTTATCAACAGCATACAACAGCAACTCTGCCAGGAGAGCTGGGAGAGCAGGGCTTCGGTGTTCCTTCCCCAACCCCACACTCCTTGCTGGTGATCCCTATTGACTGACGGAAAGCTGCACTTCAAATAAACTTCTTGTAGTGCTGAGAAAGATGTGGATTGAGAGTGAATCCAGTGGGATAAATGGGTAACAATTTGCATCTTTAATTAATCATAATTCTGAGCCCTACAAGTTATCAATTCTGTGGACTTAAGCAGGTCAGTTTTCCGTACTTTAGATATTTTGTATCTTACATCAGTTAGCATCTAGTTCAGAGAGAGAAAAGTGTCGAGTAACTTGAAATAAAAAATTCCCATTAAACTAAGTCAAATATTCTAAAGCAGCCATCCTCAACCTGTGGATCTCAACCCCCTCAGATCAGATATCCTGCATGTCAGATATTTACAATTCATAACAATAACGAATTTACAGTTATGAAGTCACTGTGAAATAATTTCATGGTTGAGGGTCACTGAAAGATGAGGAACTGTATTAAAGGGTTATAGCATTAGGGAGGGTGAAAACCACTGCTTCAAAAGGCCCTAAAGTAGCAAGTACAGAATTCAACAACTGCCTCAGAGGCAGGATAATTGAACAGTGGGAAAAATTAAAAACTCAAAGGACTTTTTCTAGGACAGAAATTAAGACCTCTTGCAGAATATAGTCACCATCAGAATAAGTGACTGCCAGGGGCCAGTGTTCATGGGCCACAGCTAGCCCCAAAGCAGATCAGATGTGTGCTAGTAGTTCTTCCATTTTCTAACCTGACCAGTAGGACAGCCCCTTCTGTTGACAGTGTCTACTGCTGAATCATCTGGAAAGAACTGGCTTCTAGGTCCCCTAACAGTAAAAAGCATCACAAGTATGGTGAATTGGAACTTGAATTGTAATAAATTCATAACTGGAATGTGTAAATGAGCATAATAAGAACAACTTTAATTATTGCCACTTAAAAACCAATTATTAAGAAGAAAGCACATTGCTAACCACTTCAGAAGTATTATCTTACTCATTTCTCACCGAAATTATGTTTGGAGTATTGTAGTACACACTTTACACATGAAGAAAATAATGACAAGGCATTAATACCACACTAAAAGATTCACTGTAGACAACCAGGGATATTGCACATACAGTGCATAAAATGCTATGTTCTCCCATCTCCTATTTGTATAGGTTTACCAGTTACATTATTTTTTTAAACTTATTGTTGATTTAGTATCTAGTAAAGTAATAAGTCTGACACCTTTGATAACTATGCCTTCACAATGCCACATGATCCATCCCTGCAATGTTTTGTTGGCAGGAGGCTGCTTGTTCATTCCTATCTGCCCAGAAAAAATAATCACACAGAAATCTGTATTAATTACAACACTGCTTGGCCAATAGTTTTACAATATTGCTAGCTAGCTCCTATATCCTATGGAGGTGTCTGTCTCTGGCATTGGCTTCTTTTGATCCTATATATTATTTCCAGCCTGGCTATATTCCATTAAATCATTGGTCAAAAGCAGCTTCTTTATTAGCCAATGGTAATAAAATATATTCACAGCATACAGAGGGGAATCTCACATCAATGTTTCCTCTATGCAGTCTGTGGTGCCAAACTTTCCTCCTCCTTTTCTATTTATGTATCATAAATGTCTATAAGGTGAAGCTGAAACATTCTATATTAACAGTGAAAATCTTCGCAGATGTCAGTGAATGGAACCAATCACATTTCTTGTGACTTTCTAAACATGGATAATTTTTATTTGTATTTTAAACACATTTCCTTCTCTACTGACTTTTGCTTTTCTCTTTGCTACTGGTGCTGGTTTGTTGTTTGATTTTTTTCTAATTTGGTTGTTTTGGAAACTAGGTCTAGCTATACAGTCTACATGACCTTTGAACTCATGACCCCTCGCCCTACCTCAGCTTTACAAATGCTTCAGCAAGAGGTCTGTGACAGCCCTCACACCTCACATTCCCGCTATGTGCTCTTTTTATCTTAAAATTTTTAAGAAAAACATTGCTGATTTTGAAGTTTAAGTTAATAACTTGTTTAATTTTCTAAAGATTTGTCAATTTGTTGTATTTGATGTTAACCTTTTCCCCCAGTAGTAGGGAAAGCATGTGGGGGCCTCTTTACAACCTTGCCAAGCAAGGACAGTGTACAGCAGCTAGGGCAGTGTCAAGCATGCATGCATCTAGATGCCCTTCCTTTCAGAACTCAGCAATGGATGAACAAATGCCAAGAACTACAACTACCTCTGTGTATACATCACTCATTTTGGATGCAGAAAGGATGGATTAAGATTACAGCAGTTTATAGTTGCTTCTGATATATGCCGAACTCAAATCACATCTAAGGTAAGTAAGCTAAGTGAATTAAAATCTTCTTAAGATTTTCCAAAGTGCCAGGCGATGGTGGCACACGCCTTTAATCCCAGCACTCGGGAGGCAGAGGCAGGCGGATCTCTGTGAGTTCGAGACCAGCCTGGTCTACAGAGCTAGTTCCAGGACAGGCTCCAAAGCCACAGAGAAACCCTGTCTCGGAAAAAAAAAAAAAAAGATTTTCCAAAGTATAGCACACTGGAGTTGTTGCAAAAATGCATCTTCACTCACAGTGACAATATTGCCATGATACATCAAGTGTTTATCCTGTGTAGTGCCTCTCTGTATAATCATTGTAGCCATGTCACTGGAAAGTAGTGAGTTTAATAGTCATGAGTGCTTGATACTCATGCATGAAATCTACAGTAAACTTAATTTAGATTAAACTGTAAGTTTAAAATGGTAATTTTGAAGTTATTTACCACATGAATATGGAGTTGACATTGTCCCAATGAATACCACATTTTCAAATGTTACCATTGAAGGGAGTAGCAGTGGAGATTGACTTACGATAACAGGACCAGAATATTAGGGGTTAGAACACACACGAGATTCATACCCAGAGGCCAAAACACACTGGGTTTGGGTTAGATTTCTTTTTTTTTTTTTTTTTTTTTTTTTTTTTTTTTTTTTTTTTTTTTATTTTAATTTATTTATTTATTAAGAATTTCTGCCTCGTCCCCACAACCGCTTCCCATTTCCCTCCCCCTCCCCCGATCAAGTCCCCCCCCCCCTCATCTGCTCGAAGAGCAATCAGGGTTCCCTGACCTGTGGGAAGCCCAAGGACTGCCCACCTCTATCCAGGTCTCCTAAGGTGAGCATTCAAACTGCCTAGGCTCCCACAAAGCCAGTACGTGCAGTAGGATCAAAAACCCACTGCAATTGTTCTTGAGTTCTCAGTATTCCTCATTGTCCGCTATGTTCAGCTAGTCTGGATTTATCCCATGCTTTTTCAGACCTAGGCCAGCTGGCCTTGGTGAGATCCCAATAGAACATCCCCATTGTCTTAGTGTGTGGGTGCACCCCTCGTGGTCCTGAGTTCCTTGCTCGTGCTCCGTCTCCTTCTGCTCCTGATTTGGACCTTGAGATTTCTGTCCGGTGCTCCCGTGTGGGTCTCTGTCTCTGTCTCCTTTCATCGCCTGATGAAGGTTAATATTCCTGAGGATGCCTATGTGTTTGTCTTTGGATTCACCTTATTTAGCTTCTCTAGGAACATGAATTATAGGCTCAATGTCCTTTATTTATGGCTAGATTTCTTAATGTCTCATTTTGTGTATGCATGCTTTCCCCTGGCTGACTTCTGTACTGAGAATTCTTCATTTAACCTTTAGTGGTGTGTTCACTGGATTTTCAAGTTTTCAGATGACCACAGTGAACCTGTGGTTTGGGTATCTGATCCTCTGTTCGGTGACTTAAGTTAGCCATTGACTGTAGCCTAAATATTTATTATTTCCTACCTTTTTGTTTAATTGCTACCATCAAGGATGCTCTGTCTGCTGTATTGATGTAAACATAATGTGAGCCGATTGAATTGTTTTACAGGACATTTAGTTTAGGAAGCGAAGGTCAACGTCCAGTTGTTTTGTAGATAAATTTCTGTCTATAATTAAAATCAACATTGGCTCCCACATACATCAGGTAAGACTTTTTTGTTGTTAAATTTAGATTTTGATTAGCCGGGAAGATTTCTTTTTCTCCAATAATAATAATTAGCAGCATGTAAAATGAATATTTAAAAGATATAGTTAAGTGAATAAATATAATATTTAACATATGGGGCAAAGAAGGAATTAGTTCACTTTAGCTTTGCAAATATTTAGATTTGGGGTGGGGGATGATGCTAAGAAATAAGTGGAAGAGCAACTTTGAATTTTTTTTCTGTTAAGTAAGTACAACAGCTTCATTTCTCTCAGCTAATAAAGTGGAACTTGAACCTCCAAATGTAAAACTCAATGACCAAATTTATTATTTTCTATTTATGTGTGATTTTCTTTAAATGCTATATAATATTCAGTGATTAAAATATTCTATAAAGTGACCTTCACATGACATTTATGTAAAGCTGAAATTATTATATGTATTCCCTAATTTTAGTTATTTAATTCTTGTTCTTCCATTTCAGTGTCTGCTTCATAAACATTTAGCTTACAAAGCAAATATTTATATTCCTTAACCCTATCTTTAAATAAAACCTCATCTCACATGGCTTTTACTCCTCTACAATTTAATATGCATATAGGATATAAATTAATCCATAGATAACTATAAATCCAAGTCTCAATTCTGAGTTACATATGTTTTAATTAGCTTCTGGGTGGGTACTGGCCCTCTCAAAGGAGACTCCAAGTTAACATGTCTACATAAGAATTCACAGTCTTCAGTGGAACCACTGGTTCCCTGCCAATGTTTCCCTACTATCTTGAGAAAGGCAATGTCATCCATCCAAGCCATTCCCCAAATCTCGGAACCAAACATGACACCTCCTTCGATTCCTAAAGTCATCTGATTTCTACACAAGACCTAATCATTTTATTCATATAAATACAAAAATGTCATATTTATGATTTTAGCATAAAGGCTTCAGGACAGGAAATTAGTAATTTCTGGATACCTAAGAATAAATGAATCATTGCACAAAAAAATGAACAGATCTGAAATTATATCCACAGGTTACTAAATTGATTATTTTCTCCTAACTTTTAAGTTCTTAGTTTATTAACCTGAGACCATAGTGATTTCATCTATAAAGAAAGAAATGTTTTTAAATTTTTTGTTAAATTATCCATTTCCTAACAGGCTAAATTATGATTGATTGGACAACTCCAAACTTTCAGTTGCTTATAATTCTGAGATATGTGTGTTGTTTCTGCTACATACTTATCTTATGCAGGTAAAAACACTTTTGTGTGATTCTAACAACCAAAGAACCAAGCAGAAGGAAAAGAAATGATCAAGAACACTGAAAGATAAAAGGCCAGGTGGTGGTGTCACACGTCTTTAATCCCAGCACTCAAGAGGCAGAGGCCGTCAGATCTCAGTGAGTTTGAGGCCAGCCTAGTTTACAGAGCTACTTCCAAGAAAGCTAGGACTGTTACACAGAGAAATCCTGTCTTGTAAAACCAGAAGGAAGGAAGGAAGGAAGGAAATACAGAGAGAGACGCCATTAATAGCAATTAAGATAATTCTGTATCATTCATAAGATATTCAAGCCCCAAAGTAACATGCATTAACCAGTTCAGATAATCAACCAAATAAAACTTGTTGCATGTCAAGCTCCTCATAACTGTAGAGGATACAATGCCAACTTACCCTACTAGACGGAGCAAACAAGAAATGGTTAGTGGTCAATAGTAATGGCTTTTACATTTCTGTTTAAAAGGATCAATGAAGTCATGGGTGGTGATAAAGTAGTTCCTTTATTGTACAGGATTGTTTTGACTATCCTGGTGTTTTGCTTTTCAATATGAAATTGAGTATCATTCTTTCAAGGTCTATGAAGAATTTTACTGGGATTTTGATGGGGATTACATTGAATCTGTAGATTGTTTTTGGTAAGATTGCCATTTTTACTATGTTACTTCTACCTACACAAGAGCATGGGCGATTTTTCCATTTTCTCATGTCTTCAATTTCTTTCTTCAGAGATTTAAAGCTCTTGGCATACAGGTCTTCCACTTATTTGGTTAGAGTTACTACAATACAGAGCTACAGTACTGAAAACAGCCTTGTATTAGCATAAAAACAGACAGGAGGATCAAGACCCATGGAACTGAATAGAAGACTCAAATATCAATCCACACATCTATGAACACCTAATTTTTGACAAAGAATCAAAAATTATGAAATAAAAAAAGAATATTTAACAAATGGTGCTGGCATAACTGGATATCAACATGTAAAAGAGTGAAAATAGATCCATATCTATCACCACACACAAAACTCAAGTCCAAATGGATCAAAGACCTTGACATAAAACCAACCACACTGAACCTCATAGAAGAGAAAGTGGGAAGTACACTTGAATGCATTGGCACAGGAGAGCACTTTTTAAATATAACTTCAGTAGCACACACACTGAGAGAAACAAATAATAATGATACCTCCTGAAACTGAGAAGCTTCTGTAAAGCAAAGGATATGGTCAACAAGACAACATGGCAGCCTACAGAATGCCAAAAGATCTTCACCAACCTCACATTGAACAGGGGGTGATCTCCAAAATATACAAAGAACTCAAGAAATTAGTCATCAAAAGAATAAAAAAATTCAATAAAAAATGGGGTACAGACCTAACCAGATAACTCTAAACAAATGAATCTAAAATGGTTTAATGACACTTAAGGAAATGCTCAACATCCTTAGACATCAGGGAAATGCAAATCAAAACAACTTTAAAATTTCGTCTTACACCTGTAAGAATGGCCAAGAACAAAAACACTGATGATACCCTATGTTGGAGAGGATGCTGGGTAAAGTGAACATTCCTTCGTTGTTAGTGGGAATGCAAAAACTGGTACAGCTGCTTTGAAAAACAGTATGATGATTTCTCAGAAAATTATAAAACAACCTACCTCAAGACCCAGCAATACCACTTTTAGGTATATACCCAAAGGATGCCCTATCATACCACAAGGACATATCCCCAACTATTTTCATAGCAGCATTATTTGTCATAGTCAGAACCTGGAAACAACCTAGATGCACCTTGACTGAAGAACCAATAAAGAAGATGTGGTACATTTACACAGTGGTAAAAAAAAAAAAAATAATGACATCTTGAAATTTGTGGGCAAATGGATGTATTGAGAAAACATATTGAGAGAGGTAACCCAGACACAGAAAGACAAATACAATACATAGTCACTCATAAGTGGTTTTTAGACATAAAGCAAAGGAAACCCAGCCTACAATTCACAATCACAGAGAACCTAAATAACAAAAAAGGCGCTAAGAGAGACATACATAGATTTAATCCACATGGGAGGTAGAAAAAGGCAGGATCTCCAGAGTAAATTTGGAACATGAGGATCATGGGAGAGGGTAGAAGGGGAGGGGAAAGTAAGGGAGGAGAGTGAAGAAAATATTATAGCTCTAAAAACAATAAAAAATAAATAAAATATAAAAAAATCACTAAAAAAGGATCAATGAACTAAATGTCTAAATGAAACACAATATAGAAAAACTAAAAGTTTAGATTCTTTCAATCTACCCATTATAAGTAAACTCAGTTTTTACTCAATTCACTTTTAGACCTAGAAATTTGTATAAGAAACTCTCATAATTTTAATAACATTTTCATTCTGTGTGATATTTATTTCTTCAAATAACTGATTTCAACAGATTTGTTGAAAAACAATGTACATGCATGTATATGTATCCAGACATATGTGATTTGGTAAAGTTTCAGATACCATGGGCCATTCCTTAGGGGACTTCATGAAAAGTGGGTTTCATCTTTTCAAAAGGAATTACCTCTATTCTTTAACATCTAATCTATAAATATTCCCTTCAGAATATTGGAAGTATATTTCCTTTAGACAAAGGCAACACCCTTAGTCTTCAGCTGTGTCAAGTAGGGTTGTGTCACTGCAGTAGGATCAAGTCGTGACAGGGGCTTTGACATTATCCTCTAGTTCTTGCTAACGCTTCTGTTTCTAGTTCACTCTGAACTTGAGTGCTGTGTATAAATTTCACACGCCCCTTATTGAGAGTGGTAGAAGCAGACCGAGGATATTTCCTTAAAGAAATCATGTTTTCTAAGAAACCTAACAGGTGTGAGAGAAGAGAGAGTGCAAGGAAGGTTAAAAGTAGTTTTATTATCCCATGATTCCTGTCTCTTCAGTCTACCACGTGGAAGCTAAGTCAAGTATGCGTGGTTCTGCAGTCTCTCTTGGTGTAACTATTCATATACTTGTCTGCACGCCGTTTGCAAACTGCCTACATTTTTAAAAGTTGTTTTTCAATTCACCAGCCATGACAAAATGGTTAATGTTGTCCGTAAGTGCCACATCAAATAGTCGCTGTTCCACTGTCAGAGTGCAGTTTGTTTGATTGACCAAAGTGATTAACCAAAGTTAGAGGCATTTTGTTTAAATTCTTCACTAGGGAAAGCAAAGCACTCAGAACCCTGTCTTAAACCTGCAGCTATGCCATATCACACAGCTTGGCAAGCACAGATGGCATCCCATTATTATATATCAGTGTCAGAATCATATAAGAAACAGCAACGAGCCCCTGACGCCAATCTGTAAAAGCATTTCATGCATTCAAATGCTGTTTAGTGGAAGGGACTTATAAATCAAAACCCAAAATAATTGGTGTTCAACTTTATGAATTTCCATTATTACACTGGGTCTTATAAAAACAAAAGCACAAAATCAATTTTTAAGACATGGGAATTAAGATTTTTAAGTCATAGGAGCATTTGCAAAGAAAGCAGGATGGATTTCATTCCTGAATTGGCAGCCAATGGATACTTCACACATATTGTGTATCATTTCCTTCTCTGTTGCTTTGAGGAAACACCATGACCACAACGATATATAAAAGGAATGGTTTACTTAGATTTACAGTTCAAGAGGGATAAGAGTCCATCATATCAGGGCAGCAGCAGGGCAGACATGGTAGCAGGAACGGAGATAATGGAGAGCTTGCATCTTGAGCCACCAGCATGAATCAGACAAAGTAAACTGGAAGTGGCAGGAAGCTTTAAATCTCAAAGTCCACTCCTAGTGAAACTCTTCTAATCTGCATCTCCTACACTTTCCAAATAGTATCATCAATAACAACCAAATATTCAAATACTTTCATCTATGGAGGACATGACTATGAATCTGACTAATAATTCTAACAGGAAAAGTAGTATTTCCTTCAGGAAGTATGTAAAATCAAAATATTTTGTGAAGCAAAATGCCCATTAGAAGCCACAGCTTAACAACTGAAACATAGCAGCATCTCCAGGAACAATGATTCATGAAGGGCTGGCACATACAGATTTTATGAATAGTGACAAATAGTGACTGTGTTTCCTTATTTCCCAGAGTAGGGGTTGTTTGGTTAGAGCTTCCGGCTCATCTCTGCACAAGCTGAAAAACCCTTCTGCCATACTTTCCCCAATGCTGAGCAAAGGAATGACACTCAAGTGCCCACCCAGGGACTTAGCTTTTGATCATACTTGGTCACAGTCTCAGCTCTGGCCTGGACAATCATCACCCCTCACATAATGTCTATAAAACTTCCCATCCCAAGCTTGGGGTGCAACTTCTCTGGCCTTGTTCTCTGAGACCAGGGAACCCACCTGGGAGTTGTTCTTTTCTGTCATACCCTGTTGCTATACCTGTAATTTGGCTTGATCTAGCTTGCTGCATCAGTGTAGAAATTTATTATCTGGAAAATAATATCATGTGTGTGTGTGTGTGTGGTGTTTCTCATGGTTGTTTTGTTTGTTATTTCATTTTTAACATTTTTAATTTTAGTTGCCAAAGGATGGGACTCTAAAGAAATGATGGAGAAAAATACCAGAAAAAAACTTCTCTGCTATGTGCTGGTAACTACTGATAAAATGTTTATTATTATTGGTACTTCATAGAAAATCCGATTCAGCTGTGTCTATCAACCAACAAGATTTTCCTTATTTAAAAAGCTTCACATCTTACTCCGATTGATACTAAAATGCAGAGTGGGGGAAATCACATAGTTGATATCTTCTGTCTTTACTAAGTGTTGTAGATTCAGTTTATAGAATCAGACTGTAGGACAGCCTTGGTACCATGCACTGCTGTTACTTGTCTCATCAACAGACAAAGGCGGAGTGATTTGATTTTTTATGTCGAAGTCTCATTGGGCCTCTGCTACTGACTGCATTTGCAATAGTTTAGTTGTACAGGGTTTCAGTTTCTGATTTTGTAAAGACTGGCAATCTAAAACCGAATCTCACATTTCATGAGCATTTCCCACCACTATGTAATCTGTTTTGTGTCCTATATTAGCACTGAGGTCCCTTTCACAAGGAACTTCCCTATATAATACATTCTGTATACCTTCCCGAACTCTAATCGCTCTCACAGGTATCAACATGATGCACACACAACCATTCATGGGCCTCACAGGTGCTGTGTGAGAGATAAGAACAGATTCTTATTGATTTCCTCTTATGGAAATATTACCAGCTATAGGGTGTGAAAATATGAACAAAATTAATCAGCAGAGCAGGATGTAACTTTAATAGGTCATCGACTTCAAGGACTATTGTATCACGGAGGAATCCTCGAGGTGTTTCTGTTTGTTTTTGTACACGGATAGGATTGCTTTACTGCAATTAATGCTGACATTCTCCAGCAGGGTTCTGTCACTTAATAACATGGAGAGTGCTGAAGAGCCTGAAGCATAGTAAAGTTAACTTGTAGCTCTTACAGACGGAAGCTGAAGGGTGAAATGATAGCACGAGCTGAGATATCTCTAATAGCAAGGCAATGTTAATTACCTGGAGCTAACATAATGACCTCCCCAATCAATTAGGCAAGGAGTTCAACCATGCTTATAAAAATGTTATCTAAGAGTGAACAGCTGTTTTTCCATTTGTACTGGAATATAAATCTTTTAGCAAATGTAGGTTTATGACCTGACTTATCCCTATAGCTGCATGGACCCTGTACTCTGCCTTTGGAACACAAGTCAGTGAGAAAACAATCTTAAGGGATTACTGGGCATGGGGGTTATCAGTCTTCCAATGAAGTCTAGCTGCTGGCTCAGGACTTCAACTGGCTCCAAGTAAGAAAAGGAAGAAGTAAATGTCTTTAGGAAGAAGATCCACCCTACTTGTTAGAGATTAAGTACAGTTTAGCCCAAAGACAACTTTTTTTTTCCAAAAAAAAAATTGTACTAGCTTATGACATTCATTAAGCCATTTCCTGTCCCTCACTTAATGTGTCAGAGCCTGTGTGAGTCATTACCAAGATGAAGAACGAGGCAGAGGATATTACAGGTCCTTTTTCCAGTGTAATTCTCCAGACCTCAGCAAATAGCTAAGATGCAGGGAGATAACAGGATTCACTCAGAATCCCTAAACATTTTGGCAAAGGCAAGGCTTGGGCTGAAAAGCAGCCAACTATAATCCTAAGCTAACTCAGCAGGTGGACCATGGGCAGTGTGAATCAAAGATGTCAATGTATGCTTCTCTACTCTGAAAGTACAGTGTAAAAATAGTGTCAAAGATGAAAGAGGGAGTAAAGCAATATTTTTTGAAAAGTTTCCCACCACCAAATAGAAATATATTAGAAGCTCTACCATCTGAAAAAAAAATGTGGACTTTTTAAAGTAGTTGTTTTGTTTTTGTTGTTGTTACTGTTTTTGGGGGGAGCTACAGTCTTCACAACAAAAAAATATGACACTTTTGGGGTGGGACAAAATGATCAGCAACTGTTTATTACAGATTAATATCCTCTACTCTTTTTAAAGAAACAAATAAACTAAATTATTTCCATGTTGAAAATGAAGGTAGAATGTTGTGTTAACAATGCTTCAATGAGAAGGGCAAGATAAAGTAAACACATAACAACAGCAAGATAAGTTCATTTCCACAAATGCTTTCCAGTGATGTGCTATGTGCCATCCAGACATACTGACTTGAACTATACAGGACCACTGTACATCTGAACACTGTCCATATAGCACTGAGCAACATGGTAGCTTTTAGTGAGCATCTGCTGTGTGTCAGTATCCACCTAGGGGCTAAAAAGAAAACAAACAAAAAAATAAATCCCTGTTCTCATGAGGTTTACATTCTAAAGAAAAAGCACATAAAAGGCAATTAGAATCTGCCACATATTTCATACATCTATAAATGGTTTTGCATAACCATCGCAAACTTAAAGCTTATTTGCGGATTTCTTGCTCAAAAGCCAGAAAATCTCATTGCTTAAGACAAGCAATATGGCTACAAATTTGCTCTACTAAGAAAGGTTTATCCGCTTTGCATGGGGGAATGGAATGGGCTTCTGCATTATCACAGTGACCTTGATGCATTTTCTACTCCTTCATTTACTGAAGGGGAGAAGGATGAGACTCTTCATAGTGTATATATTCCTTCCACATAAAGAAACCAATGTATTACACATAGATTGAAGTAATATATTAGTCAAAAGAGTGAAAAAAATTTTACAACTATATTTTGGAATGAAAATTCCTTAAAGATCATGTAATCTGAACTATGCCTTTTAAACAGTAAAAGTCAAGTATATCAGGAAACAAAATAAAAATACTTACATATAATTAACTACCTAAGGTCTGTTTCAAGTCAAAGGATATTAAGATGAGTTTCAAAATTAGCAATTATAATTCCCATTATTCAGTGTTTTCATTGGTTGCTGATAATGCTAGGGAGACCTGAGAGTCTCTAGCACAGCCTTAAAGGTCAGATTAATAATAATAATAACAGAACATTTTCCTTTCCTTTTTACATTTGATTTCTCTGAGTGAGTCATCAATTCTTCATAGCTATAGGATGTCTGCCATGTCAGCAGATGGACACAGAAGTCGACCTCACTACTAACTGTATCCTTTTAAACAAAAGAGATTTGCTAAAATATACCAGGTAATGGATTTATTATTTTTAATGCTTTACTTATTATTATTTGATGCTGTTGAAACAAGGGCGGCGGGCTGCGTCCCCGGCACCCGGCCGCCCCCACTGTTAGCTTTACCCGAAATAATTACACGGAAACTGTGTTCTTTTAAACACCACTTGGCCCATTATATCTAGCCTTTTCTCGGGTAACTCTTGCACCTGGACTAGCCCATTTCTAATAATGTGTGTAGCCCACGAGCTGGCTTACCAGGAATGATCTTAATCTGCATCTGTCTGGAGTGGGAGAACCATGGTGACTCCCTGACTCAGCTTCTTTCTCCCAGGATTCTGTTCTGTTTACTCCACCCACCTAAGGGTGGGCCTATCAAATGGGCCTAGCCATTTCTTCTTTGCTTAATCAATGAAATCAACAGATTGATATATGACACTCCCACATCATGATGCGTATCATTTCATGTACATATGAAATTTTTCTGTATACTACGTGCGTTACTGGGATGCACAGAGACCATAAGAGAGTATTATCCTGTAACTAGAGTTACAGACACTTGTGATCCATCATGTAGATTCTGGGAACCAAACCCAGGTACTGTGAGTATGTTTAACTGCTAATCCATCTCTTTCAATCTTGTGACTTTATTATTTAACAAACTCAATAAATACATTGAAAATTCTCAAATTTAAAATACCAAAATCAGTGTTCATAAGCAATATATCTTTAGGATTGGTAGTATAACAGAGTATCAATTAACTCATCTGGTTACTGTCTTATAGCAGAATATGGTACTCAAACTATTGAAAATCATGAGAAGTAATAATGGCTATCACTTACTGTGCACGTGCTATATGCCAGACAACATCTATAATTAAGTAATAGCCTTTTAATTGAAGTACTTTATTTCTATTATATAGATAAGGAAACAGAGAATAAAAGAGGTTACATCATCCATCATCAGACACATGATAGGTGGAGTAGCCCAAATGCAAACCCAACTCTAAAACCAAGGGCTGTGCTCTTAGACGTTTTGTGAGCAGCACTTATGTCTCCTTAGACTTCTGATACCACATCATGTTCATATAGTAATGAGTGGAAAATCATGACGGTATAGAGTAGGAAATGAAACAGAAGAAAAATGAGACAGGAACAGAAAAACAAATCAGTAGGGCCGTAGTTTTCAAACCTGTGGGGATCTAATGACCCTTTCACAGAGCTCACCTAAGATTATCTGCATATGAGATATTTACATTGCAGTTCTTAAAAGTATCAGAATTGAAGCTATGAAGTATCAAGGACAATAATTTTAGGAATTGGATCCCCAAAACATGAGGAGTTGTATTAAGGGGTTGCAGCATTAGAAATGTTGTGAAACAAATGCAACAGAGCAATGAACTTCTTCATAGGAAATGGAGAAAATAAAAGCTCAATTCTGTTGGGGCAAAAGAAGGACTACCAGCATTAGAAAGGCTCAGGATGAATCTGAGATGAAATGTGGTAGGTGTGGCTGGCATTCTTTTAGACACCATCAACTATGAAAGTCAGCAGTGACTGTAATTGCATGTGCAGCATCTAAAACAAGTAAGCTAAGTAACAGATGGGAAAAAATATAACGCACAAAATCCTGACAGTACTCCTGTGTACTCAAGAGAGATTGTGATAAGCAAAATCCTACTGAATTACTCCCTGGAAGCATTAAACTTTCCATTTAGGTTAAACTGCTTTTGATTTATTATTTTTCTCAAAGGGGCCTATTATGAGTTGACCAGTTTCTTCCTTTATGTAAAATTTATAGAAATAGCATGAATCTTTAAATGAATCCTTTCTATGGTTTTATATCCTTTATAATAATCCTTCCTCTCCTGCTGTCATAATTGAATAGAAAGTAGCAAAAAAAATGAAAATGTTTATAAAAATCCTTGCTATCTCAGTGAGATTGGTTATCAAAAACACAAGTGTAATAATTACACAAGCTGTAAAGCTTATGTCTCTGTCCCTGATATGGGATATAAAGCTCTCCCTCTATTTCCAGCTGAGACTCGATTGTTGTTGAGAGTCGGTGCTCATGTTACAGTCACAGTAAGTGTTTCTAATACATCTTTTCTGGAGAATATGCTAGTGATTGATTAATTTTTTTCTCTTTTTAATAAAATACTGAATAGTCGAGGAGAGAAAGAGAAGGAAGATTAACTTCCACTGCAGTTGAGGTCTGTTAAAGCTGCATTTGTGTCTAAGTTAAAATGTTGGAGATGAAATGATTTGAGCAGAGCACAAAGACACTGAAAAGTTTACTCTAAGATGTACACCTCACAAATGAACCCCCTGGCTCAGTCAACATCCACAATTTAAATTCTTTTAGGTAAAGCAGTAGTCATTATTAAATGCATGCCTTATCCTACTGAAGCCCCTTGATAGGTAACTCTTCCAACTACACTAAAACATCTAGTCCATGTGCTCTGTATACATTTATTCAACCAATTGCAGATTGAGAATATTCATAGGAAAACTACATCTGCATTGAACATATTCTAGCCATTCCATTTGTCATTAACCCCTGAAAAAAAATGCTGTGGGACAATGGTTTTGCCCTGTAAAGATTTGTTTCTTGTACTTGTTTAATAAAATGCTGATTGGCCAGTAGCCAGGCAGAAAGTATAGGTGTGGCAATGGTGAACAGGCAGGAAGTAAAGGCATGGTAACACGAATTATGGGAAGAGGAAAGTTTTAGTCCCCAGTCATGACCCAGTTGCAGAGGAAGCAAGATAGCAATATGTGACTGCCTCACCGAAAAAGGTACCAAGCCACATGGCTAACACAAACAAGAATTATGGGCTAACATAAGTTATAAGAGTTAATAAGAAGCCTGAGGTAATAGGCTTTTATTTATAATTAATGTAGACCTCTGTGTGTGTGATTTTGAATGAATGACTGAGGACCAGGTGGGACAGAAACCTTAGTCAACACAAAAAGTCTGAAAACTATTCATGCGTCATATATATTATGCCATGTAATAAGAATACTCCAGCAACAACAAGATAAAAGAAGGGCATGTGTATACTATATACAAACACTTCCCTACTTTATATGTGTCTGGTGCATCTGTAGATACTAAACACCCTTTGAGAGTATATGGGATCCTATAACAAATCCCCTAGAAATATCAAATCATAGTTCTATTTTATTAACTTTGTTACGATTAAATTACTTAAGTAAGTCTAATTAAAAGTGAACAAGTAGCTCAACACTATCCAACTAGTAATTATTGCAGCTGGGAATCAACTGAGGCCTGTACTTTCAACCTCTGAATTACCCTGACCCTAATCTTAGTGTGTCACAGTTTCTCCCTGCTGCCTGCAGATCAAGATGTAGAACTCTCAGTCCCTTCTTTGCTGCATGCTACCAAGTTTCCTACCATAATGGTAACAGACTACACCTCTGAAACTGTAAGAACATCCTAATTAAATTTTTTCCTTTGTAAGAGTTGTAATGGTCATGGTGTCTCTTCACATCAGTAAAACCCCAAGACGGTGGCTAAGCACTTTAACTTGAGAAATTTAGTAATCTATACTGATTGGTAACTGAGTGGTTACACAGTTATAGGCACAGAGAGATTTAGGTCACTTGAGTTTCACAGTGATATCTAACAGTAGCTGTTGCAACATTTTACTTAGGAAAACTGAAAGTGAGAAGAGTTAAGAAATCCCTTGAAGTTTCCTGCTAATAGTAGCAGAGCCAAGATCAGAACAGAGGGCTCTAGAATCTGTAAGAAATGGACAGAGAACTTCTCCAAATAAGACCTGAGGAGTCTCACTAATTGGTAGGAGGACAACAAGCAGGGTGAGTGGACAGCACTTGGCTTTTTCAATACTGGTCAACATTTGCTGAGTGACAGCTCTATCTCTGCCTTTATCCATAGAAATGACCTCTTTCTTGTCATTATGATTGATATTCAATAGATTGTCTGAGGTTCATACAATTGAATGCTCTAAGGCTATCTTTTAAAACAAGCTAGAAATTTATAATGGAAATTTCAAAAACAATCTAAGCCAAGATTAAAAGTATTTAGAATTGAAATAATAGAGCTTGTAATATAATTGTTAACTTTTTCAGTAATGAAAAAGCAAACTCTAAACAACAACAACTACAACAAAAAACACTCTAATATATATTCCTACTATGTACTTTCTTAAATTTCCTCTAACTAAAATTAAGGGACTTCTTTTTTAACCAAAAGGAAATAATGAAAGAATGATATAATAAAATATGAGAAGACATGATTTAAGTAGAAGATGATAAATATTATGATTTCACAAAAAGAAAATCATAACTAGAGAGAAAAAATACAAAAATTTGTTAACTATATTGAAATAAAATTAAAAATATTTGTAGTTATAATTGCATAGAAATAGAGACAAATAATCCAAAAAATCAGAAACAATTTAAATGACCTATAATAAGTGACACGATTAAAATGGTAATAAAAGCTCTTCCAAATGAAGATTAAATTTAGGCCTAGCTGAATTCTACCAGAGCTTTAAGGAAGAATTATCATCAATGTTCTTCTGGCTATTTCATATAATAGGGAGGCCCACTATTAAATTCTTTTTTATGAAGTCACTATACCAAAGCTAGACAAATATACAACCAAACAAATAAAGTATTGCACAACCACAGTAATGAACATGAGTGCAAGAATTCTCAATAAAATACTTGTAAATAAATTAAACCATACATAAAATAATTTCCATACCCAAGTGGACTTCATAAGAGATGCAACATTGCTTTAATATATATAAATGAATAATATATTAATATATTAAGTGATATAGATCATATTATTATCTCAATAGATTCAGAAAAGGCCTTTGATAAAGACCAACTTCCTTTCATAATAAAAGCTTCAAAGAAATTAGAAACAGGGGAAACATATATATTTAGTATATAAAATTATTTAGTATAATGTTAGCATATAGTTATTTAGTATAATGTTATGATAGGTTTATCATATAGAAATATAGTATAATAAGTATAATAATATTATACTAAAAAGGAAACATACAAGATCAGACATGTTCAGGCTGGTATAGCTATAGGCCTAAATAGAAAACAAAGAAAGCTAAGCATTTCTAGTAAAACTAGCAATGAGACAAAATTGTCCACTTTCTCCTCTCTTTTTCAATATAGTGTTTGACCTTTTCACTACAGAAATATGAAAAGAAACAGAAATACAAGAGAAACAGATAGGAAAGAAAGACAACAAACCTATTTGCAGATAATATGATACTGTACAAAAGAGATGCTCAAGCCTCATATTAAAAAAAACTTAGTATTTATGAACACTTTCAGCAAAAGAGCAAGATACAAAATCAACATGTAAAATTGTCTTCTTTTCTATATACCAATAGAAAATAAGTGAGAAAGTAATCAGGAAAACAATTTCATTCATAATAGCTTCAAGAAACCTCTAGTGTACTAGAGTTCTTTCAAGGAACATAACTATATGTTTTCTCTCTCTCTCTCTCTCTCTCTCTCTCTCTCTCTCTTTCTCACACACACTTGCACATACACACATGCACAGGCACACACACACAAAATATGAGTGTGTGTATTCCAGCAATGGTTGACAACACACTGGAGAGACCACACACTGTTGACTGAGTTTTCTGTCCTGCTTGGTTCCCACAGTTGTTAAGTCCCAAAGAAATCACACAGCAGTCTACATTAGTTATAAACTGATTGGCCTAGTATCTCAGGCTTCTTATTAACTCTTACAACTTATATTAGCCCATCATTTTTATCTGTGTTAACCATGTGGCTAGGTACCTTAATTGGCAGGGCAGTCACATCTTGCTTTTTCTATGGCTGGGAGAGGACTGCCTACCAAGCTTTGTTCTTCCCAGAATTCTCCTGTTCTAATTGACCCACCTCTACTTCCTGTCTGGTTGTCCCACCTATACTTCCTGCCTGGCTACTGGCCAATCAGCGTTTATTTAAAATATAACTAACAGAACACACACAGCAATACACACACACACACACACACAGTACGAGTGTATATAATCCAACAATGGCTGACAATACATTGGAGACACAAATACTTTATAGCTGCTGAGTCTTCAATAATGAAAGTCTCAGCGGAGCTTATCTGAACTTGCAGACCAAAGGATTTCTAAACAGTCTCTGGCCTTTAGCCCACATAGAAAAGTCAATGAACCTGGGTTCTAAAAGCAGTGGAGGATGACAGTAACCAGCAACAACAGTATGCACTCACAAATGGAGGCAGCAAAGTTCTCTTCTCAGCCCTCTTCATATCTGGCTTGGTGGCCGACAGTGCTATACACATGTGAAAGACTTTCCTTCCTCAGCTAATGCCTCCTGGGAATGTCTTTCTCTAATGAAGTGGAGAAGTGTTGCTTAATTGATTCCAGATTTAATCAAGGTGACGATCATGATTAACCACCTCACCTAGTAATAAATTTAACCTAGGTAGTGAAAGATCTCTACTGCAAAAATTTTTAAACTTTGAATAGAAATTGAAAAAGACCATAGTAGATGGAAGACCTCCCATGTTCATAGGTCAATAGAATTAGCATAGTGAAAATAGTCACAGCACACAAAACAATCTTAAGATTTAATGTAACCTCCATTAACATTCCATTGGCATTCTCAGAAGAAAAAGAATAAAAGATTCAAAAAAATGCCCATGGTACCAAAAACAATCCTTTGTAGCCAGAAGAGATAAAAGAAGGATACTTAAAGTATAAGGTGTCTGACTTCAGGTCATAATTCAGGGCCATAATAACCAAAGCCTCACGGTATCTGTGCAGCCACAAACACATTGATCAACAGAACAGAAGAAAGAATGGGAGCCAGAAACAGCAATACAACAGCTATTTTTTCCCAACAATTTCTGGTTTAAATGTGAAACATTCCTACAGTCTCATGGGTTTGAAACT
Organism: Microtus oregoni; assembly: GCF_018167655.1. NCBI lineage: Eukaryota > Metazoa > Chordata > Mammalia > Rodentia > Cricetidae > Microtus > Microtus oregoni. The sequence goes on from NW_024543070.1 coordinate 6,825,637, forward strand.
AGTTGCCTACCTGGCGGCATTCTTTGTCTAAGATGGAAACCTTTGGGAGACGTAGTTATGTGAAGGAACTCACTTGTAGGTGCTCCTTGAGAACAGGAGATCCTTGAGTTGGATCCAGTTAGTGTACTCTCTGCTTCCAGACTACAGACACACTGTGACTAGTAGCTTCACATCATAGACCAGCTGGCCCCAACAAGGATGGGATCTGAACATTCTAACCTGTAAGTCAGGATATACCCTTCTCTCGTGGAATATTTGTTTAACTGGGCAAAGATGTGGTACATTTGTTTCTGCTGCATTTGTTTAATTATGTAAATATGTGTTGTATTTGCATTGATTAAACAAAATTAACCTGGGCTCAGAGAAGCAGCATTACCAACTAGTTGACAGGAAGTAACAGGGAGGAGCATAGGTGAGGTTTTTAGTTCCAATGGTGTGGAAGAAGTGTGGCTTCCACGACAACAGCAAAGAGAAGAGGTTAGTCAGTTGCTACTTTAACTCAAAGCTCACAGGTTTTCACCCTAACCTTTGAATACATAAAATCATGTGTGTGCATATATGTCTGTTCATGTGTGTGTGTGACTTGAATACAGAAGGGAAATGAAGGGGAAAGTAGAGACTAACTGGAGAGGGAAAATTACCTAAAAGGAAAAAATAGCCATGCTGAATCGGTTGAAAGTGCATGAAATTCTTGAAATAAATTGTCTACATGAAATCCAATACTATTAACTATACATATTTTCACAAATACAAAATTAAGATCTAGAGAAGCCTCTTCATATTTATCTTTTGGTATATGGTTTAAGAGTAAAAGTAGCTTAGAAACAGGTAAATAGTTTTCACTAGTTACATTCCTATTATTTTGTTAGTATTGATATTTTGAGGCCAGTAATGAATATATTTGGGGCTAAAACAACAGCCATCAAGGGATATTTCAATATTGTTAATATTCAGTTTTTTAACATAAAAACAAAAATTATAGAGAAACATATGATTAAATGATTTAAATTTGCTGTCATAATGAATTTATATTTATAGCACATACATACCTACATACTATATGGTCATGTCTATATAATCATGTAGTGGGGTTATTTGCCTATCTTTTTTTTTTTTTTAATAATTTTTTTATTAAGAAAAGAAGAAAAAAAACATAAACAAAAAACAAGTTTCCACCTCCTCCCAGCCTCCCATCTCCCTCCCCCTCCTCCCACCCTTCTCCCCCTCCTCCCACCCTTCTACCCCTCCCCCCACTCCTCTCCCCCTCCCTCTCCAGTCCACAGAGCAGTCCAGGTTCCCTGCCCTGTGGCAAGTCCTAGGTCCTCCCCCCTCCGTCCATATCTAGGAAGGTGAACATCCAAACTGGCTAGGCTTCCACAAAGCCAGCACATTAAGTAGGATCAAAACCCCGTGCCATTGTCCTTGGCGTCTCATCAGCCCTCATTGTTCGCCATGTTCAGAGAGTCTGGCTTTATCCCATGCTTTTTCAGTCACAGTCCAGCTGGCCTTGGTGAGCTCCCAGTAGATCAGCTCCACTGTCTCAGTGGGTGGGTGCACGCCTCGTGGTCCCGACTTCTTTGCTCATGTTCTCCCTCCTTCTGCTCCTCATTGGGACCTTGGGAGCTCAGTCCAGTGCTCCAGTGTGGGTCTCTGTCTCTGTCTCCATCCATCACCAGATGAAGGTTCTATGATGATATGCAAGATATTCGTCAGTATTGCTCTCGGATAGGGTCATTTCAGGTTCCCAATCCTCAGCTACCCAAGGAACTAACTGGGAACCTCATGTTGGGCACTTGGGAGCCCCTCTAGGGTCAAATCTCTTGCTCACCCTAAAGTGGTTCCCTTAACTAAGAATTGTGGTTCCGTGCTCCCCTATCCACCTTTCCTTTATCCCAATTCTCCTGATTCCCCAAGTCCCCCCTCCTTCCCTTCTACCTTTTCTCTCCCCATCTCCCCTTACCCCCATCCCACCCCACCCCCAAAATCCTAATTTTCTCCCCAGCAATTGGGTCTACTTCCCTTAGCCAAGAGGATAACTATATGTTTTTCCTTGGGTTCACCTTCTTACTTAGCTTCTTTAGGTTCACCTATTGTAGACTCCGTGGCCCTAATTTATGGCTAGAAACCAATTATGAGCGAGTACATCCCATGTTCATCTTTTTGGGTCTGGGACACCTCACTCAGGATAGTGTTTTCTATTTCCATCCATTTGCCTGCAAAATTCGAGAAGTCATTGTTTTTTACCGCAGCGTAGTACTCTAGCGTGTATATATTCCATACTTTCTTCATCCATTCTTCCATTGAAGGGCATCTAGGTTGTTTCCAGGTTCTGGCTATTACAAATAATACTGCTATGAACATAGTTGAACAAATGCTTTTGTCATATGATAGAGCATCTCTTGGGTATATTCCCAGGAGTGGTATTGCTGGGTCCAGGGGTAAGTTGATCCCGAATTTCCTGAGAAACCGAAACACTGACTTCCACAGTGGTTGCACAAGATGGCATTCCCACCAGCAATGGATGAGGGTACCCGTTCCTCCACAGCCTTTCCAGCAAAGGTTATCCTTGGTGTTTTTGACTTTAGCCATTCTGACAGGTGTAAGATGATATCTCAAAGTTGTTTTGATTTAAAAATATATATTTAATACTATCTGCTTAAAAGTCTAGAGATAATAACAAGTTCGGAAATAATGAGTCCTTCATAGCTCATTTTATAGTTTGCAGTCATTTTCCTCCAAGCAAAGAGGGCATTTTAGTGTAACAATTTATTTCAAATTTGGAGAAGTACAGGTTTAACAGAAGCTGCAGCATCATGATGTCTGAAGAGATGGTTGTCAGTAATCATAGACTCCTACTGGCCAAGAAAAAGTACAATTTCTGTACCTATGTGGCTTAGCCTGTCAACAAGGAATCCATGAAAGCATAGTATTTGAGATGGGTTCTAACTATGTAGCCTAAATAGCCTCAAACTCTTGATTCTCCTGATCCAGCCTTACAAGTAGTTCAAATTACAATGACCATGCAACCATACACTTATTCAAATGCATAAATGATATCTACGTCTCCATATTAGAGAATGTTGAAAAGTTAAATTATTATTTTTAAACCCGGCACATGTGAGAAAAGAATTTCTCCTCTCTCCGATCTTTTCTCTAACAGGTGTATAGCCAGCTAACCCAATGATAAATGACAGACACTTTCCCATCTTTCTGTAACAGCTGTGTAGCCAGCTAACCAGATGATAAATGAGAGACACTTTCCTTCCAGAGAGACTGCACTGATGAGTCAGAAAGTTATAATAAAAGATGATAATCATCACTTTGCAATCTATAATTGATGAATGGATCCAGGTATGGATCGCCAACACCTATTTGCTTCACAAATCTGATTTCATGGCCTCCTATATTACACAGCCTTTCCAATGACGGAGTTGGAGAAGGAGGGGGCACAGAAACAATATGATTTGAACATGCTGAGTCTCTGTCCTCCAAACAGAGTGGAGAAAGATCATGACCAAGGATCTGACTAAACAGAAATGTGGAACAAAATGAGCAAAATCAAAGAGTAGGAAATTGCAGGGAAAAAATGATTGAGTTTCTTCAACTTAAAAAAATTAAAGCCTAACAGTTGAGTTGAACGTATATCCCTAGGATGCTCAGAAGACAGTGGTGATTCTGTCCAAGCATTGAAGGGTTCTTGAGTCACTATCTTTACAACAGGAGAAAGTAGGGGAGAAATAAGAGACACAGAATCAATTGTTTTTCTGTTGTTCCATTCGAGAAATACTGAGAGAGAAACCACTACCCCCAACACTTGAGGAAACTCCTGTATCTGAAGCAACATTACCAAAACCTATTCTACGGAAACAGACTTCTGGGTAGCTGGCTAAAACTGTTGAGTTTGATGAATTTCTGGGTACCAAGTGTGGGGCAGTGTAAGTGTAAGAATGCTTGAGAAGGATTGATCTTAAGGAAAACCAAATTTTTCATGGAATTAATCACCAGGTTCTCAAAGAAAGGACAGATTGCTCTTGGCTCTGGCAGAAAGGAGATAGTAATCATTACAGAATACAGTCAGAGACTTTGCCATGGTCTGCCCTGCCATGGTAGAGGAAAGAGGGCCAGTGTCTTATTCTACTGGTAAAAGAGTATTCATCTGACTCCCTCATCCTTCTCTCTTATGTGGTAAAAACAAACAAACATACAAATCAAAAGAGTCATGCTCAACAAAGGCCAGTGGTCAGGGAGTCCAGGAAGTAGATAGAAAACAGTAGAACAAAGGAGAAGTTTGAATACAACGTTATAAATTTAAGTTCTCTTATATGATAACACATTGGAAAGTCAGTCTCAGCATTAAAATGGATTCATGGAATGACTGGGCTTAGAAAAGTGAACATCACAGAATGTTTCTGTATATGTGGGGCTACAGTAACGAAGCTGCCAAGACGACTGCTCCACGATGTGGAGGAAGGGTTTTAGTGTGAATATGAGAGAAAATATCCAAAGGCATCTGGAAGAGTCCAGAGCAGAGAGAAAGAGAAACAGACTGAGTCTGGCCAAGGCTATCTGTGAGAGAAATGAAAGAGAGAACAGTGGACATAGCAAGATTAACAAGGGACAGAGAATAAAACATAGCAAGAAAGGGAATGGAAAGAGACAGCTGGGTTATAAGGAAGACAATTAGCTCAGAGGAAGGTAAGGCCGGGAGGCTAGTGTAGACATTGAAATGTATAACAGGTAGGAGAGGGACTGCTGGAGCCTGAAGGCTAGCATTTACTTTGATATGTAGATATGCACCACGGGTAACCATATTTCCCTTCTGCCAGAGGTAAGGGAAATGGCTTCTTTTAAAATACCAGTTGCATAAGTTTTTGAGGAATGCTGCCTTTTATCTGACCACCAGAAATCCTCCTATACCCCACCTTGAGTTCAGTTCTGAATATATGGACTGCCTTTTGGAGTTTAGAGAACTGGACCTTGACCCTGACAGCTTCCCTATCACCCACCCTACCTCCACACCCACAGAATCAATGGAATAAATGCTATGACAGCCCAAAGAACCTCAGGATGCGGCCTACCTGGGAGAAGATCTATTAAGCTATAACTAAAAGATCTTGTGGGCTATGTGCTACAGCAAGTCTAGCTTAATTCATACAAATCTGAAACTGGAAGCCTCTCTACCACTGTTTCTATTAACTAGCACAACATGTATGACTAATAGCAAAATAAGTAAATAAATATCATTCTGCAGGAAAAAAAAATCAAGAAATAGAATAACTGGACATAGTCATCAGAACCACACCCAGAGACAGTACAAATGTTGAAAACATCCGGTAAGGAATCAGATGTAACTAAGTTCGTATGTTAAGAATATTTTCACACACACACACACACACACACACACACACACACACACACACAGAGAGAGAGAGAGGGGGGGGGGGGGTCTGGAAAATTTCTGTAGAACTTTCACAAACTGAAATGCAGAAAGTAAAAAAAGATAAAAGAGTAGAATAATTCCAATAAGCATTATCCATATGAAATTTGAACGGCAAAAGGAGACAAGGAAGGAAGAGAGAGCATACATTTGAAAAATGGAAACCTTCTAGCATGGTGAAGATCCGGGATCAAAAGTGACGCTATTAAAAGCGTATTTGTAGCTCAGAATCCTGTTTTGTATGTGTTCATCTTCCATGAAAACTATTAAGAGGCAAACAAATGATAAAACTGAATAGAGGGTAGATGTAAACACAATTTTGTCATTGCAATTCTTTTTTTATCTAAATCTATTCTAAAATTAGAGCTAATTACAGTAATTGAGAAATATACCATCTAATTAAAATATAGGTAGTTTAACTTGATTTAGATATTTTTAAAACAGTGACATATTGAGCTAATTGAAAGCCACTCGGTCGCTATTTTTGTACAGAACCTTTCTGATTTTCTGATCAAGGTATTTTATTGTTATTTTCTTACCATGAAATTTTCACAATCAGTTTTTTTAAGTAAATCACACCAGGAAGTAGTTTGTAAAGTACCACATCTCTCGGTTCTGGAGGTGAGGAGCCCAGGAGAACTGAGCTGGCATGCAGACAAGGCTTCTGTGCTATGCCACATCGCAGAGGAAGGCAAGAGGTGTGTGAGGATATGGGACAGAGAAAGAAAACCTACCTCTTGTCAAGTGCCCTCTCCTGACACAACATGGAACGATTCATGAGGATTTAACCTTCATGACTTAATTAGTACTTACAAGGCCAACATCTTAATATGATCACAATGACAATTAAGCTGTAATATGAGTTTTATAGAAGACAAAAAAACAGCAAAAATGAAAAACTAAACTTCAGTGGTGGAATAATTTAATGCCAGAATCTTCATCTTGCTGTGTATCAAGAGTGGAGGAAACAGAATGGCTAAGTCATGGAGCAGGTCTGGTTGGGTTTCAGGGTTATTGGCTATGGGCTCAGTATAAACAGGGTTTGTGGCACTGCCCTCATGGCTTCTGAATACAGTTGACTAAAATGAAATATGGACGTTTCTGAAAGAAACTCGTACAGCATCTTAAGTATTGGGAGGGGGGATTAAAACTAAACAAATAAAAAACAGATGGACACATTTCCCTCAGTTAAAAAAGAGCAGTCTGACAAAACATTTCAAATATTCACAACTTTGATTCTTTGAAATGTAACTATTCATTATTCTTAGCAAAAAAAAAAAGTATAGTTAATCCATTCATTAACGAACCATCTGGGGTGCTGACATCACCCCATGCTTGCCTTTCTAACTAAATTTGACACAGAGAGCGAGATGTAAAATGTAGCAGTGCCGTATGTACAGATAGAAAGAGGCATGAGCAGATATTTTATTAAACCCATAGAAGATGCAAGCAGCTACATATGCATGATGGAACTCCGTTCAAAAGGTTTATGGTGCTGCATGTGAAGAGAAGCCAGAAACTGATGCCTGTTGAGAAGCATTACGGAAAATTACTAAGTAGGCCTTATTATGAAAGATATGAAGGGTCTGTAACTACAGGCCAGGCAAAGGTGTAAATGGTTGTTCAAAATAAATCTCATCTTTATTTTACCCCAACCAGCAAAACTAGTACTTAAGGATAGGTTATACTTTAAGGTATCTCTGAAATTCAAAATAGGTGAGCATGTGTGCCTATGTATACTCATTATTTTACACTAAAAGTTGAAGAAATCATATCAAATGCATAATGGAGCTTAGACATAAATAACATGAAAATCGGTGGAAAGTTATAGCCACTGGGATATAGTAAAGCCTTCATGTTGTGTAATGAAAGGAGCTGTAAGCTGTTCTGGCTTTAGGCCTTTTACACATCATTAACATCCACCATCTCAAGTCACTTTAAATTAGGAATCCAAGCACTTAAGTTCACATTTTCCTTGCATCAAGAGAAGACTTATAAATGCGAGGCCTCCTCCTCCTTCCCATAAAAAATAAAAATGCTGCAGTTGAGTCAAAGCAGAAAGCCAGGAGCCCAGAGCATGAAGGGACCTGGAAATGCTGGAAGTTGCAGAACGGAACTTCCATGGCTCTCCTCGCTCCTGTGTTTCTTCGCTGTGTGGAGACTATCAACGGTTGAGGATGCGTAAAACTGTAATCTGTGACTAAACAAATCTCTTTGTGCTAGACTTGTGGACTCCAGAGGAGGAGAATTATCCTAGGAGATTCTGAAGCGAGGCAGCCCAGTGTAGTTGGGGGAAAGTGCATTTCTTACAATGATTTATTCTCTGGAGACCTTTGGAGCAAAGTTTTTCATTTAAATTCATGTGTCACATGTGTTATGTTTTGTTCTGCATTAAAGTATATCCACACGGCTTTCCAAGCTGCATTATTATTTATGAGTATGGAAGAATTTAAATACAATTTCTAGTAACCAAGATTATTTCCAGCATGTTTTCCATCTTTAAAAGTGTATAAATTTGTGGTCCAAAATATAGGTCAATGGGAGATGAGAGGTGAAGAAGACAGGAGTATCCTAAAACATCTGGGAACCTCGGATATAACACAAACATCTAACTGTGATTTCCGGAAAGAGAAAGAGAAAAAATACAGAGGAAGAGACTGGAGTTAGCTCTTTACTGTTCATTTTGTTGTCCAGAATTTCAAGACACATACAACACACACCAACACACACACACACACACACACACACACACACACACACACACACACTGCATAGGATGTAATAAATTTCATGATTGCTAAAGATTTTAATACGCTATCTCAAGACAATTCACTGAAGACACATCTCAAATTGGCTTGAACATGAACTCTGTCACCTCCCAGAAACTGTAAGCCTAGCTGGGACCAGATAAATTCCTAAGGCTGATCCCACCAAGGTAAATAAAATAATGCAGACTGCAGACACAAAAGTGAACACCATGGCGATTTTTTTCTCTGCTAATATTTTTCTTTGTACTCTCAGATGTTCATGTAGGTGGTACATTTGCCCCCTTCAATAAATATGCGGAGAGTCAAGAGAGAATGGACCAACTATACACAGTGCTTTTACAGCTGGAGTCATCCAGTATGACAGCGAACTTCATGCCAAGAAGAAAATGGCATGTGGGGTTGAAGTCATGAATAAGAAGGAAACCCTGTCTATCTTCAAAGATGGCAAGCGAACTTCAGTGACTTCATTTGACAGGTGCCGTTGACCTGAGAGTTTCCTGCTTTTAAGGTATGTATGCATAATCAAATCTCTCAGCTCTGAAGTGGTATCATATGCATGTGTTTAAATATGGTACTATGGGAAGGAGGTTTTAAAAACGGCACTGGTATCAGGATTTAAAGGAGGGGGAAGTCTCTTAACATCTAACTCAAGGAGGAAATTCAAAACCTATTTTGAAAGAAGAGGGAGGATGTCCTCATGAGCAGGATTAGTGGGAAAACCTTTCTTGAATGAAGGATACTTAGAGCACGGGAACATCAGGTTATTGCTATAATCCTGCTTTTTCTCTTCTTGTAACCAAATGACATATCATAAGCAAAGATGTTTCCTTTCAGACCAATTCACTAATTCACAAGGGTGGGAGGTAAGCAGAGTGCTGGGAAAGAAGTTGAATGATAAAATCCCTACTGAGTAAGAAGAGATTTTTGGAGATATGTAAGGCCTTTTTTTATATATACTGGGAATAAAAAGAAATTCTTATCTAGAGTTAAACCTTCTGGACAATGATATTGATGCCACTTTTGATTTTTAGTACCATGAAAGCAAATGAGGGAATGCTGAAGATGCTACTGGTAGGAACTATTTCTAATATTTCTTGTTTTCAAAGTTAAGTAATAAAAAAAAAACCTTAATCTGACTACTTGCGTTCATCATTCTCAGGGTGTAATACGTAGTCCATAAATTCGTAAATTGGCAACCTGTTAGTAAGTCTACCCAACTCCAAATGTGTAGATGTAGTGTGCTGTGTATGTGTGTGTGTATATATTACTTCTTAATTAAGGTGGAACCTATTTATGTCTTTTCTTCGTACAAAAATGGATGTGGTTGAGCAATCCTGGACTAGGTTAACTGGAGGTCAGCATCACTGTCCTCCTCCCAGGGCTTTCCACCTAAGCTCTATTTTGCTCTCCCTTTCATTGCCTGGCCTGTAGGTATCTTTAGATCTTACACAAGCAAAGCTGTGCTCACAGTGTGTTATTACATTCTGCAACTAGAAACTAACCAGCAATATTTAATACATAGGTTTTCTTTTGCAGTTCCCAATTGTATGAAAGGAAAACTGACTAAACCAACATTAAGCTTTGCCTATTCAAGCCCAAGGGTAAAAAAAAAAAAACAAAAAAAACAAAAAAAAACATATCATTGAAGATATCAGAAAGTAGTTGCTGCAGCTTAAGATTCTGTGCCCAAGAAAAGGATCTGGAGTCTATAATATTCAAAACTTAAAAATGAAGGAAAATCGGTCACTTAGTCAGGAGATAAGCTAATGTTTGCACTTCTCTCCAGGTAAGGGTGGGCATGGCTTACTTTGTAATAACTGCTGCTGGAATAGTTGCTTGACCAAATTTCTATTTTTTTAAATTTTTTATTTAAAAGGTTTTTTATTTTTCATATTATATATCAACCACAGTTCCCCCTCCCTCCCCTTCTCCTATTCCTCCCTTCCCCTCAACCCCCATCCACTTTTCAAGAAGGGTAAGGCATCCAATTTGGGGTTTTAACAAAGTCTGGCACATCATTTTGAGGCAGGACCAAGTTCCTCCCTCCTGATTCATGGTTGAGCAAGGTATCCTTCCATAGGGAATGGGCTCCAAAAAGCAAGTTCATGTACTAGGGATAAATCTTGGTCCCACTGCCACCAGGACCACAGACTGCCTAAGCCACAGGCAGAACTGTCATCCATATTTAGAGGGCCTAGTTCAGTCCTATAGAGGTTCCCTCTCTATCAGTCCAGAGTCAATGGGCTCCCATTACCTCTGGCTAGCTGTTCTATGGGTTTCCCCATCAGGATCTTAATCCCTTTGCATATATAATCTCTCCTCTCTCTCTTCAACTGGACACCAAAAGCTTGGCCCAGTGCTTAGGTGTGGAACTCCACATCTGCTTCCAGCAGTTACTGGATGAAGGTTCTATGATGACTATTAGGGTGGTCATCAATCTAATTACAGTAGAAGGCCGGTTCATGCACTATCTCTGCTGTTACTAGAAGTCTTATCTGGAGTCATCCTTGTGGATTCCTGGGAGTTAACGTAGCACCGAATTTCTCCCTACCCTCAAAATAGCTCCCTCTATCAATGTATCTCTTTCCTTGTTCTGCCTCTCTGCCCCTTCTGCAACTCAATCATTCTGTTCCCTCATGTTCTCCTCCTGTCTCCCTTTCTCCCATCCCTCCACTCCCACACTCACCCCCACCCACCCACATCCCTGTGCTCCCCATTTACTTAGGAGATCTTATCTATTTCCCATTTCTATTAATCTGTGTATCACCATGTGGCAGTGGCTTACTGGGTAAAATTCGTCATGTCTGTCTCTGGCAGCTCCACAGCATCTCTCTGACTCTGCTTTCTTCCTCCCAGAATGCAGTTCTGTCTTCTTCAGCTACCTAAGCTCTGCCCTATCAGCAGGCTTAAAGCAGTTTCTTTATTAACCAATGGAAGCAACACAAGGACAGAAGAATCTCTTATACCACATTAGTGATAGTGGGGTATTGAAGTCTCACACTATTAATGTGTGGAGTTTGATGTTTGCTTTAAAGTTTAGTAATGTTTCTTTTTCAAATGTGGGTGCCCTTGTATTTGGGGCATAAAATGTTCAGAATTGAGACTTCATCTTGATCAATTTTTCTTGTGATGAATATGAAATGTCCTTCAACTCTAGTTTAATTTTAGTTTGAAGTCTATTTTGCTAGACATTGGGATAGATATACCCACTTGTTTCTTAGGTCCATTTGATTAGAAAATTTTCTTCCAACCCTATACTCTGAGGTAATGTCTGTCTTTGAAGATGAGGTATGTTTCCTGTATGTAGCAAAAGGGTGGGTGCTGCTTTCATATCCATTTTGCATTCTTTTAGCCTGTGTCTTTTAGTAGATGAGTTCAGTCCATTGATATTAAGGGATGTTAATGACCAGTGATTGTTAATTCCTGTTATTTTCTGGTTTTATTGTTGTTGTTGTTGTTGGTGGTGGTGGTGGTGGTGGTGGTGGTGGTAGTGGTGGTAGTGTGTTTGTATTTTCCTTCTTTGGAATTTTTTTAGTGTGAGATCATTTATTGTGATTTTGTAGATGTAGATAACTTCCTTCGGTTGGAGTTTTCCTTCTAGAATTTACTGTAGTGCCGGATTTTTGGTTAGGTATTGTTAAATCTGGTTTTGCCATGAAATATCTTGTTTTATCCATCTAAGGTTATTGAAAACTTAACTGGGGTGAGTAGTCTGGGCTGGCATTTTGGTCTCTTAGTATCTATAAGATGTCTGTCTAAAACCTTCTGGCCTTCAGAGTCTCCATTGAGAAGTTGGGTGTAATTCAGATAGGTCTGCCTTTATATGTTACCTGACCTTGTTCTTTTGCAGTTACTAATATTCTTTATTTTTCTGTATGTTTAATGTTTTGATTATTATGTGGCAAAGGGACTTTATTTATTTATTTATTTATTTATTTATTTATTGGTCCGGTCTATTTGTTTTCTCTCTAAGCTTCTTGTATTTTCAAAGGCATGTCTTTCTTTAGGTTGGGAAAGTTTTTCTCTATAATTTTGTTGAATATATTTTCTGTGCCTTTGAGTGGGAGTTCTCTTTTTTTCTATCCTTATTATTTGTATGTTTGGTTTCCCAGATTTTCTGGATGTTTTATGTTAAGAATTTGTTGGATTTGACATTTTATTTGATTGATAAATCTATTTCCTCCATTGTGTCTTCAATGCCTGAAATTTTGTCTTTTATCTCTTGTATTCTGTTGATTATACTTACATTTGTGGTTCCTATTCATTAATCAAGATTTTCCATTTCCAAAATTCCCTCGGTCTGTGTTTTCCTTATTGCCTCTATTTCAATTAATTTTCAAGTCTTGAACTGTTTCTTTTATCTCTTTGATTGTTTTTTTTTGTTTTTTTTTTTTTGTCTTTCCTGGTTTTCTTTAAGGGATTTATTGATTTCTTCCCATTTTTTATTTGTCTTTTCCTCCATTTCATTAAGGGAAATTTTCATTTTCTAATTATTGGTCTCTACCATCTTCAATACACTATTATTTAAAGTCATTTTCTTCTGCTTCATCTGTGTTGGGAATTTTTTGCTGTTGTAGAACTACTAGGTTCTGTTGGTGCCATATTGCTTTTATTTTGTTGAATGCTTCTTATATTACCTTCTACCCATCTGGGTTTGAGGTAATTATAAGTACAGGCATGGATTCTTCCTCCAATTGGTGCACGTTTCGTCTTTGCCTCAGGGGGCCTCTTTTCCTCCAATCAGTGCAGGTGGAGCCTGTGTCTCCAGGTGGCCCCTGATGGAACTGGGACTTGGGGGAGTAGCCTGACTATGGTAGTCTTTCCTGATAACTGGCCATTGAGGCTTTTCTTCTAATTGGTGTAGGTAGGAGCTGTGATTCCATGGTGCTGTAATGCTCCTCTTCCTCCAGTTGGTGCAGGTGAGGGAGGTTAGGCCTCTGGGGCCCACTGTTGCAGCTGAGGATGGTCATGAAGAGTCCTGGCCAAGGGAGACTTGCCTGCTGATTGACTGCTGGGGCTGGGATAGGTAAGGGAACAAGAAATTTCTTTTTACTAGTTGAATTCAGGTTTCATTGAACTCTAAAACACTGAAACAGTTAGTAGCTTCTTGTGTGAAAATAAGATTCTGATAATAAACAAAGTCTGTGCAAAGAAGGCAGAAGGTACTATCTGTAAAATGGGCATCCTGCATTGGGAGGGTGCCTGGCTTCTCCTCGGTGACACAACTGATCCATGTACCCCACAGGCATTAAGCTTGTGAGTTTTCCACTAAAAACTCCTACTTAGAACAAAATCGTGCCCTGTTGATGGATACGCAAGGCCTGCCATGCTCACTCCAAATCTAACTAGATGCCAACAGCAAATGGAGAACAAGAGACTGATTTAGGTTTCTGCATCTCACATAGAAACTTCTGAGGTCATTCATGAGAACTCCATCATAAAAACAAATTGCTCAGCAGGGCTGCCAGGGGGCAGTAAAAACTTCACTGGCTCTATATATTCTGTCTTGGAACATTGTGGGCAGCTTTCCATAAGGAAGGGGTAATAGGACAGGTGTGGCAAGACTAAGAGCTAGAAACTGCCTGGGAAACGCTGGCCAGGGCTGACAAGGTGGTGCCGCTGGCACCCTCACCATCACAGGCCAAATGCCCCAATTAGGCACTAAGAAAGAACCAGCTGAGCAAACACATTGCTAAGACAGCTCCCCTGGGAAGACGTAAATACTAATTGATGCAATGTCCTGAGCATTTGGATACCCTGGCAACAGGCATTCCTGGGAGAAACGAGGTTTGCAGTTTGTATGTGGAATGTCAAAGCTATTATGTTATGCCAAAGACTCCAGAGGATTGTTGAGTCTCCAACAGCAGAGGCAGGAACCACTGATGGGAGTATTGAAGACAGGCAGGTGACCTCATTAGACCCAGTCACAAATCCTGCAGAGCAGGCGTGCTTCTCACCTCTGCATTCATTGCAGACAATACAAAAAAAGCAATGACTGGGAAGAAACACAATACTGCTAGCTAATGAAACTGTGCGTTTGTTCTATCATTAATTTATATTAAAGTGTGGTTAATTAATTTTCATTTTTATTAGCATTACATACCTTAACACCTTGGGACAAAGAGTTCTGAGCATCAGCCATCAAGAAGTACTTTAACATATTGTACAATAGCTCCGGGGTAGATTGCCCACATTTTCTCTTGTTTATAGACTTTTCAAACATTATTCAATTATCTTGAGCTGATTAGGAACATTACAAAAGATACAGTGTACTTAATGAGGAAGGCAAACCATTAGGATACCTACTGCCTGGAAAACTATATATCAAAGCCAACATTATTCAACTTTTCCCATAGGTACTAAACTGTTGAAGAATTTTTTCTTCTTACTTAGAATGTCTACAGTTAGATTGGCCAGGATTTAATATCTACAGGAGTGGTGTAAAGTTTCCTAGTGTTTTACAAGCAATGCTTAGTCTTCTTTAGAACAGTCTCAAAAATATGAGCAGTGAGTTTCTCACAGGGACCAAAGAGGAAATTCTGAACTACCACAAGAAAGAATATTCTTACAAAGTGCTTGGGTGGTGAACAGGGGAAGGAAGTCAGCCACCTACCCACTTTATTGGCTTGATTCATGGTAAATTCTGCCAACACTGACTTGAACTCAGCTGTGACAATAATCTCCCATGTTCTAGTTATGATTAACTATGATGAACCCTGGTAAAGTGTGGGAGTTTAAGATGAAGGATCTTGAGATCCAGCAGTTTAGAGCTGGATAGACAGGGAGACCAGCTATTCTAGAATAGCTTCATAAGTGGGCCAACACAGAAAAATGGGAATAAATCAAAGTCTTTAGATACCTCTTTCTTCAACTCTTTCACAGTCTGAAAGTTATTGTTTTATTATGTCCAAAACCCCACAAGGTTTCAGGATAAGCCCATTTTGTCTTACTCAGTCCTCACTAGAAGTGAAGAGATTTAGCTATAAACTCTTTATGAACATACAAAGCAAAACTGATTTGTATTATTGACACACCTTTTCCATAGAAATGCCTGGTCCTAAGACCACCTTCGGCTGAGCATTTAACTCTTTACTTAGAGATCATTGGCAATTTATCAATGACAATATTTATCCAGTAAATTTCATGAGATTCTAATTGTGACCTTAACTTGGGGGAAAAAAATGCAGTTCTCTACTAGAGCACAGTACCTAAATCAAGGAACTCTACATACTTGTCCACCTGGGTCACTCAAGATGATGTCTTAAAGCAAACTGACGAATTAGCAAACAAACCACCAAATGTGAAATACACCTCCCCACTATTTTTATGAGCCTATCTATTTCTTGCTCTCAGAATTCTCCTTTCTTTTTCTACTTATATTCTGTGTCATATCAATCCATTAGGCATCAATAAATAAGGAAAATAAAGAAAATCAACCTAATTGCATGATTTCCTCAGTGCAAAGAGAGAAATGAAAAGTGGATGCGCACCCCTGCTGTGCTGTACACACTGCGCCTGCTCAGGGCACGTGGATCGCTCAGGGTTCTCATGTAGATACTTAATATAATTACAGTGGGAAAATATTTGGACAAAGCAGAGTACTGGTTTCCAGAGAGCTTAAGGCTTTTTTTATAAAAACAGATGGCGTCATAAGAATTCAGGCATTAGTGTTGTATAGGATAACTGATGTCAATCAAGATTCCTTCTTCATATGACAATTGTTATGGTTAATAAAATATTGCATTCAGAAATATTGATATGTACTTCCATATTTTGACTGTCATGGTGATTATTCAATAAATGGGAAGTAGTGAAAATGTGGGCTAGAAAAATCAAATAAACCTAAGTTTGGCTATTTGCCAGCTATGCAACCTACCTTCTTTACTGTGCTGAGTCCCTCCTCCTCCTCACCCTGCAAAAGGCGATTCCAAATGGGTGGAAGACCTTGACAACAGATACGAAACCCTGAAACTGTGTAAGGAAATAGTAGGGAGAACAGCAAAAGGCGATTCCAAATGGGTGGAAGACCTTGACAACAGATATGAAACCCTGAAACTGTGTAAGGAAATAGTAAGGAGAACAGTTGAACATATAGGCACAGGAATGGACTGCCTGAACAGGATGTAACCACTCCAATGAAAGGCCAACTCATGGGACCTCGTGATATTAAAAAAGATTCTGTGCATCAAAGGGAGACGCTACTGAGGGAAGAGATAGCATAAAGAAATGGAGAAAATCTGCACCAGCTATACATCTGACATAAGATTAATATCTAGGTAGTCAAGCAATAACAACAACAACAAACCCTGGGCATCATGGAAACCAGCAACCCAATCAACAAAAGGGCTACAAAATGAACAAACCATTTTCCAAAGAGGAATTATAAATAGCCAATAAACATATGAAAAGATGCTCAATCCTACCAGTCACTGAGAAAATGGAAAACAAATTCCACTGAGACGCCATTTCACTCCTATTTAAAAAAAAAGAAAGAAAGAAAGAAATTCAAACATTAAGAAATCAAAGAACAAAATCTGCAAGGATGCAGATGTGGGCATCCTTAGACACTACTGGCGAGAATGTAGAGTACTCCAGCTTTCATGGAAACTGGTATGGAGGTTGCTCAGCAACCTAGAAATAGAACAACCATGTGATTCAACTATACTACTCCATATTTAGCCAAAGGATTCCAAATAAACAAAGCAGAAAATCTCTATCCTAATGCTCACTACATCAGTATTCATAGTAGATAAAATGTGGAACCAGCCTAGGTTTTCAACAACAGAGAAATTGATAAGAAATGTAGTATGGAATTATTTTAATCCATAAAGAAGAAGTTATGTAACTTGTAGGAAAATGAATGCAAATGGAAACAATCATATCAAGCAAATAAAGCCAGTCTCTGAAAGGCAAATGCGTATTTTCTCTCATTTGTGGTTCCTAGACTTTTATACAATCAGATGAAATTATAATACAGTATACATTAAATTAAAATAGAAATGAAGTTGTCCAGGAAAACATGAGGTACTTACTAATGGGTGGGGAGAGGGGAAAGAAAAGAGGATTGGGGAACACAGTTGTAGAGGATATTTTTAATGTATAATATATACCTATGAGAAATTTACTTTTTGAGGTTTCTATTCATTCCTACTACTTGAGTCCTCTATTCTTATCAACACAGTAAAATAATCCCTGCTATTTGCTTGATGATTCTTCCCTTAGCTAAAAATGATAGGGACACATTGTTCTTCTAATTTACATATAGGGAAACATTGTTCTTCTAATTTACACTGATTTCTAGAAAGGTTAATATTGGAAAACAAATGAATATTAATTAATAAAAAGTACATTGTAGCTACTTTCCAGTTATATATAAATCAGTAACATAATAATACTAAAAAGGGATGTAAAGAGTACATCAAGTAATAAGAAATGTTTGAAATATCAACCTCTACCATTTCATAAGCAAGTTCCTGGGGAATAACACATTCAAATCCACTGCACAAAAGAAATTTTCTCATGGGGTCTGAGAGCTAGCTGCACTAATCAATAGGTGAAAAGATACTAATTTAGGGGTCAGTGTGATGCTATGTTAATTTAGTAATAGATTCACCCCTGGGGCCTTTGAGTTCCCGAACAGCAGGATTTGGGCCAGATTTATAGTACCAAGCAGGCATTTCCTCCTGCAGAGTGGGTCTTAAATCCAATCAGGCAGCAGTTGGTTACCTCCATATCATTCATCTCACTATTGAACCCTTGGGACTATTTCACGATGCTCGTGATTGCTATAGTTTACAGCTGGGTAGAACTATCGACGACTGTTTTCCTCAACAGCCCATGAAGCACCTTCAGGTATTATGAATTACCACCTTGAGTTTTTCATGTCCTATTACCAAAGTGTGTGGTGTTTTCAGCAATAGTGCTTTTTCAATTGAGTCCTGGTGTGCCACCAAAACCAGCACCAATAGATTGTACTGGGGGTCTTCTGACGACTCTAGCCAGAATCAAAGGGCTGTATCCCAAACTGGCACTGGGCTTTTTGTTGGCTTCTGGGGAAGAAACATTATCCTCTATGTAGGGTAACTCCAGTTAAAGCTTTTTTTTTTTATTATTGAAAAGAAAAAAAAAATTTCCGCCTCCTCCCAGCCTCCCATTTCCCTCCCCCTCCTCCCGCCCCTCTCCCCCTCCCTCCACTTTTCTCCTCCTCCCTCTCCGGTCCGAGGAGCAGTCAGGGTTCCCTGCCCCGTGGAAAATCCAAGGTCCTCCCCCCTCCGTCCATGTCTAGGAAGGTGAACATCCAAACTGGCTAGGCTCCCACAAAGCCAGAACATGAAGTAGGATCCAAACCCCATGCCATTGTCCTTGGCTTCTCATCATCCCTCATTGTTCGCCATGTTCAGAGAGTCCGGTTTTATCCCTTTATTTTTCAGTCACAGTCCAGCTGGCCTTGGTGAGCTCTCAATAGATCAGCCCCACTGTCTCAGTGGGTGGGTGCACCCCCTCGTGGTCCCGACTTCTTTGCTCATGTTCTCCCTCCTTCTGCTCCTCATTGGGACCTTGGGAGCTGAAATGACCCTATCCTACAGCAATACTGATGAATATCTCGCATATCACCATAGAACCTTCATCTGGCGATGGATGGAGATAGAGACAGAGACCCACACTGGAGCACCAGACTGAGCTCCCAGTTAAAGCCTTTTTATGAATGCACTGGATATGTGTGTTTCACCCCTATGAAATAGTCGGTCTTTTTCAAACATTCCTAGTGTTGTCGTTCCCTAACGCTTCCTTCACTCTATCCTCACATCCCTCTCCACTCTAAACTCACTCATGACTACTGTCCCTTCCCCATCGTATAGCTTGTGTTATATTATCCTGCTTTCCTTAATATCTTTCTTCTCTTACCCACAATTGTCCTTTTCCAGTTTTTTTCCCTTAATTCTACAGGTATTCCAAGTTAAAGACACAACTAAAGATTTGGCACTAATATCCACATATGAGTCAGAATATGTACCATTTGTCTGGATCTGGGTTACCTCACTTGGTATAATGTTCTCTGGTTCCATCCACTTAACCTGCAAATTTCATTATTTCATTCTCCATGATATTTTATATAGGTAACACATTTTCAGTTTCCGTTTATCAACTGATGGATATCTAGACCATTCCCATTCCCTAGCTATTGTGAGTACAGTAGACATGAATAGAAATGATCACATCTCTGTAGCAGAAAACAGAGTTCTTTTCATATATGTTCAGAAGTAGCATAACTGAGTCACACTGTAGATCTATTTCTAGGTTTATGAATAACCACCATGCTATATCCATAATGGATGCAAAAATTTGCAATCCCATCAGTGGGCATGAGGGCTCCCTATTCCCCACAACCTTTGATGTCTTTTGTTTTCTGTTTATAAAAGCCTGATTATTTATGTGTTACTCTTAAAGACTTATTTTTCACTGGGCTCAGATATAGAAGTTAAAAGAGCTCTATAAGGGCAGCCTATATCTTCTGGTTTCCTGTTCCTGGTATTTTCTTTCGCTTCTTTCATTCTTTTGACCACAATTTCAGTGTATTCTCAGCCTCCTCCTTTTTTTTCTTTAGTGAATAATTTCTTTTTTCTCTTTCTTTTCTCTTTCTCTTCCTTCTCTTCTCCTTCTTCTCCCTCTTCTCCTTTCCCTCTCTTCCTCTTTATTCTCCTTCTTCTCTGAACAGTAACCAAGTTGAGAATACCCAGATGGTGATCTACAGTGCATCCCAGAACAAACATTCTCCTTGGTCTGTAACTAGTAAATAGCAAATGGAGTTTTGATTTGCATTTTCTTGATGGCTATTAATGGTGAACACTTGTAATACTATTTCTTATGCTTTTGTATTTTTTTAATTCTGAAAATGTCCTCTTGAGTTCCATAGCTCACCATTAGATTCATTTGTGCTTCCTTGATGTTTAGTTTTGATTTCTTTGTATATTGTGGACACTAATATTCTAATAGAGGTATAGCTGTCAAAGACTTTCTTCTCCTTTTTGCACTGCTTCTTTAGTCAATGAACAGTTCCCTTTGTAGTACAGAAGGATTTTCATTTCATAACATTCTACTTGTTGATTAGTAGTCTTATTTTCTGGGTGGCCAGGGTATTATATCAGAAAGTCCTCACCAGAGCCTATACCCTGAGTTATAGTGCATACTCTATCTTTTAGAAGTTTCAGTTCTAATGTTAAGATTTTTTTTTTGTTCAATTGGTGTTGATTTATATGCAGAGAGGGATCAAGATTAATTCTTCTATGTATACATATCCAGTTTTGCTAATGCCATTTGTTAATGAAGCTGTCTTTTCTCTAATGCATATTTTGGAATCTTTGACTTAAAAAAATAAAGTAAGTGAAATTGTAAGAACTTGTATCTAGGACCTTAATTTATTTGACTGATGAATGTGTCTGGTTGTGTACCAGTACCATGCTGTTTCTACATTTGTGGCTCTGTGGTGTATCATGAAATCAGGAGTGATGATACTTCCCACAGAGTTTTATTGTTCAGGATTGTTTTGACTATCTTGGGTCCATTGTGCTTCCATAGTGTAAAGAATAAGTGTCAGTAAAGTACTCAGACACAGATCAAACATCTCTATCAACCACACACACACACACAACACACACATGCACACACGCACACACATACACACACAAGCACACAACTACACATATGTAGTAGGAAGGGCCTCTTGTTGGTCCAGGCTGCTCAGCCCTGAAATAATCACACAGAAACTACATTATTCAAACTATATTATTCAAAACACTATCTGGCCCATTAGCTCTAGCTTCTTATTGGCTAACACTTATATCTTGATTTAACCCATTTCTAGTAATCTGTGTATCGTCACGTGGTTGTGGTTTATCAGGTAAAGTTCCATCTGGCTCTGGCAGGGTTACATGGCTTCTCTCTGACTCTGGTCTTCTTTTTCCCAGCATTCAGCTTAGTTTTCTCCACTTAGCTCTGTTCCCCTATAGCTCTGCTATGGGCCCAAAGCAGTTCCTTAATTTAACGATAGTAATGACAGCATACAGAAGGAAATCCCCCATCATAACCATACATATATACATACACACACAAACACATAAACACACACACACACACACGCAAACATATACACATAAATATACACATACACACACGCACACACATACACACGCATGCACACACATACACACGCATGCACACACATACACATGCATGTACACACATACACATATATGCACATGCATATATACACATACACACATGCACATACACACACCACTCAGAGTCCAATACAGAAGATGAGATAGAAAGATTTTCAGAGCCAAAGTTAGAGGGGACAGAAATGGAACAATGTCTTCTAGGCATAATGAGATGGCTGTACTCATGAACTCATAGCATATGGCACAAAATCAATCTGTTCTACACTCTAGCATGGAAGAGGAAAGGGTGCACAGCTCTACTCTTGAGGGGTTATTGAAGTTTGGTAGTTTCTGGGTGGGAAAGTCAGCATTTTTTAAGGGTGTGACTCCTGGTAGATTGAATGGCTCACCTCCATGAGTGCATGGGTGATACAAATTGGACTTAGTGGGTTATTTAAAATAAAAAGAACTCATGAAATTGGAGGGGACTGGGAGGTGGGTTGGATCTGGGAAGAGTTAGAGAAGGAGCGGGAATGAATATGATCAAAATTCACTGTATGTATTTCTTAAAGAATTAATAATGTTTTATTTGAAATGACATTCAATTCCAATGATCATACTCTATGAAATATTACAGCAACACTGGGATTACATATAACCAGAAGGCTTAAATTTTAAAATTCACTTTAATAAATAGTTTTTTACACATAAACATCTTCTCAAACATAATACATATGCTTTCTGTTTCTTTTCTTTCTTTTGGAAAAATACTTGGTATTCGCCGAAACCAATACTCATTCAGTCTAACCTTTTCCATATTTTAGGTATTAGGCTAGAATAAATTTAATATTTGGTTCAACTGTGGTGGAAGAGCTTGGTGACCTTCAAAAGGCTAAATGTTATATTACCACTGAACTGAAGGAGATACTTGGAAGAGATCCTGTGCACCCAAATCTCTATGAGCAGATGAATGGATAAATAATAATGTGAAATTATATTGATTTGACATTTATTTTATATAACAAAGCCATACACAGCAATGAGGATTTGAGACATGTTAAATACAGACAATGCTTAAAAATATCATGCTAAGTGAAGTAAATGAGATCGATTCATGGATAAATCTTGGATGATTATATTTAGGAATCTTTTATAGTGATGAAAGTTAGATTCGAGATCATCAGATGCTGAAGGTGGAAGAAGAGTAGAGTTCTTGCTTAATGAGTACAGAACTTCTGTATGGATGTGGAAACATCTAGAAAATAGTCAGTTACCATGCTTTCACTGATTGTGAATGTAATTAAAGTTACTAAATTATATACATTAAAATGGTTAGGATTGGGAACAGGGTTTAGCAGTTAAGAGAACTTATTGACCTTTCAGGCAATCATAATTCAGTTCACAGCACCTACATCAGATGGTTCACTATTGCCTGGAAATCCAGTACTAGGATATCTGCTTACTCTTCTAACCTCAACAAATACTGACAAAACAGAAGTAGCATACATACACACACACATACACACACACACACACACACACACATACATGCACACACAAATGCATAAATATGTATTTAAAAATAAATCTTACTTTGTAAAAAAAAGTCAAAAATTAGTGCTCAGTATAGAGTACATTTATGCCTCAAATCCTGAATTTTATCTTCAGCATCAAATAATGTATGTTGAGAGTAGGAGCTGTTCAAAAGGGTAAGTTTCAGGTTATCTGTATTTTAGTACAAATTTAAAAAAATAATATAAAATTTTTCTGTAAATGAAAAAAATGTAAACCATGTGAATTAGATCTCAATAGTTATTGTAAAGTTAAAAACACCTTTTATTTTTCAAAATGTGCATCTAAATTAATTTTAGATACCATTTCATAATTTTAAAATGAGATGGATGTTTGTGAAATCTGGTAGAAAACATACAGTAAGAGGATTTTTTTTTCACTAATGCTGAAGTCCTATTAAAACAATTTTCCTGTGTGATTTATAAACACAATGATCATCTACTAATTATGTCAGATTGATAGATTACATCTGCAGAAAAAAAAATTTCTTAGTGTTAACTGGGCAGAAAGACCCTTTAGTAAAATGTTATCTGCACTTAAGACTTTTCTAAACATTAACAATCAACAGACGTGACTCTGGTGAGTTATAGAATTACACAATTAAAAGGGATTTCAAGGGACAGCACTCCTGACCACTGGAGTGTCAATTCTCTTTACACCTTCAGTGAGGTTGATTCCATCCCTGAAGACTTCCCACCCTAATTTCAGAGAGCTGTTGGACCTCTATTGCCAATATCCTTCTGTGGTACCTATATTTAACTTAAAGAGAATTAGGTTTTAAAATTGATAAATTCTCTTTTTTAATCCTGGTTTTGGTGACTTAAATATTCAGCCCTGTTTTGGTTCTTGTTATTGTTTTTCACCAGTTCTAGTAGATTTGAGGAGCAAAATTGAGTTATTCAGACACTTGAGGAAAATGGAAAGAGAACACAAGAATCTTCATTTATGTTTTCCAGTGTGCTTTTAACTCTGTTTGCATGACAAATCAGCTCTTTCCTAGTGACTAATTGAACAGAAATAGTGATAACTACATGTTTTTCTTCCCATATCTCAAATTTAATCTTAAACAATAACTTGTATGCATCTTTTTTTTAGTGTATTCTGTGCTTAGAGGGAAATGAACAAACTGATTGTGTGTGTGTGTGTGTGTGTGTGTATAGATAGATAGATAGATAGATAGATATAGTGTATATATACACTATATCTATCTATCTATATATGTATATGATACACACACACACACACAATTGTTTTAATAGGACTTCAGCATTAGTGAAAAAAATTTCTCTTAGTGTATGCATTCTACCAGATTCCACAAACATCCATTTCATTTTAAAATATGAAATGGTATCTAAAATTAATTTAGATGCACATTTTGAAAAATAAAAGGTGTTTTTAACTTTACAATAACTATTGAGATTTAATTCACATGGTTTACATATATATATATATATATATATATATATATATATATATATAATTCTGAAGGCACCTGAATGTCTGATCTTCATCTTCAGACAGTATTCATTATTCCTGGACAGGCAGAGGACTTCTCTGTATCTCTAATCTTGGGCGTTCACGTCACCTGCAGCAACCAGTAAAAAGGAAAGCACTGAGCTTCCGTTTATTTCCACCAAGATGCGCATGTGTGTTTCCTCTTAGAAAATCCCACTTGTTACAGCTAGGAAACAAAATTGCAATGAATGACTTTATTCAAAGACAAACAGATCTGGTTAGTCAACATCTTCCCATGGCACACCAGCCATGGAGGGAGGTTTCCTTGTGTCAAATTATGAGCATTTATGATCTCGTCAATATTCAGCAGGATTCCCAAGCTCAGTGACTCTGAGCTGTCATACTGCACTGACTTAAATGTATTTTGCATAGTTTTACTGTCAATAATGCATCATTCTCATCAGCCACAGTTTTTGTGAAGTTGGATCTGTATGTGTTTCTCCTACGCACAATGACTGTTACTATTAATACAATTAGATCCAGCTGAAGGCTGCTACTGATGATCTGGCAGCAGGACTGAGTCCTCCTGCTGTATTTTGGAATTTCAACTGGAGCGTGGTTTCTCCTTCTTTGTCAAAGGAATTCTAAGTGTGTGTTGAGATAGGTCTCCTGGCACTTAACCAGTAATTAAAAAAATGCCCTACAGGCTTGCCTACATGCTGATCTTATAGACTCTATATAATATATAATATAGAGGCATTTTCAAAGTTGAGGCTTCCTTCAGTCAGATAACTCACCTTTGTGTCAAAAGCTGATTTAAAAAAAGGTCGTCTAGAATAGTCCCCTTCTTTACTTTGTTCATTTCCTATTTCTACATATGTCGTAAATTAATTTATACTTCATTGTTGTGGCTATCTGAATATGAATGGCGCCTATAGACTAATATATTTGAATGTTTGTTCGGCAGTTTGTAGAACTCTTTGAGAAGGAGTCAGAGGTATGTCAGGCGGTTGGGCTTTGATGTTACCAAAGCCCTTCCATTCCCAGTTAGCTCTCTGCCTTCTGTTTGCGGATCATATGTAAATTTTCATCCATTACTCCAACTTCATGCCTGCCTATCTGCAGCTGTGTATGCCACCATTGTGGTCAGGGACTCAACTTCTGAAACTGTAAACAAGTCCCTAGTTAAATGGTTTATTTTATAAGTTGATTTCATCACAGCATCTCTTCATAACAATAAAAAAGTAACTAAGACAATTGTATACTCCATAATATTTAGCTAGTTTGTCTTGTGGTAATTTGTGGTGGTCTAGTAGACGTTACTCAGTTCTAAGTGTTTTTCTATATCTTGCTTGGTTTGGTCTGTTACTGTTAGAGTATTCTGGCTTTTCATCTTGGAATAGTACTGAGAATTACGTCCCAAAGAATACTTGTCACTAAAAATATCTCGAAATTAAATTTTAAGAGACACCCAAGCAACAGGTATGCAAATTGTGACTCAGAATCACAGAAAAAGAACCAAGGCAATAGAACACCTCCAGAAGACAATAGTTTCTCAAATACTGAATTCATTTCAAAAACACTAAAATGTATAAAATCCTGATTCAATAATTGAAGATTTACTTGTGAAAGTGAACAATGACTTCAGTAAGAAATCATACAAATTTATGAATATACAATAAAAATACAAACCAGGACTTAGAGAGAAAGATGAACAAAAGATATGAGAAAACAATAAGGATGGGTTAGAAACATAGAAAGTACATAATAGGATTATGTATTAGAGTGTTTTTTGTTGTAGTTGTTGTTGTTTAGAGTTTGATTTTTCATTACTGAAAAAATTAACAATTATATTACAAGCTCTATTATTTCAATTCTAAATACTTTTAATCTTGGCTTAGATTGTTTTTGAAATTTCCATTATAAATTTCTAGCTTGTTTTAAAAGATAGCCTTAGAGCATTCAATTGTATGAACCTCAGACAATCTATTGAATATCAATCATAATGACAAGAAAGAGGTCATTTCTATGGATAAAGGCAGAGATAGAGCTGTCACTCAGCAAATGTTGACCACTATTGAAAAAGCCAAGTGCTGTCCACTCACCCTGCTTGTTGTCCTCCTACCAATTAGTGAGACTCCTCACTTCTTATTGGAGAAGTTCTCTGTCCATTTCTTACAGATTCTAGAGCCCTCTGTTCTGATCTTGGCTCTGCTACTATTAACAGGAAACTTCAAGGGATTTCTTAACTCTTCTCACTTTCAGTTTTCCTAAGTAAAATGTGGCAACAGCTACTGTTAGACATCACTGTGAAACTCAAGTGACCTAAATCTCTCTGTGCCTGTAACTGTGTAATCACTCAGTTACCAATCAGTATAGATTACTAAATTTCTCAAGTTAAAGTGCTTAGCCACCTTCTTGGGGTTTTACTGATGTGAAGAGACACCATGACCATTACAACTCTTACAAAGTCATTGTCATGGTCCTGTAGTCATTGTCATGGTCCTGTAGTCATTGTCATGGAGGTTCCCAGCCACCTGTGTTTTTTGCTGTCTACTCCCACATCAGTGACTGAAGCCTCCTACTGGAAATGTGGAAATGAGGCTAGAGAATTGGATTGTCTATTTACATGCAAATTTTACCATAAAAGGGGACATTTCTCCAAATAACAAAGAAAAAAAAAGGAAATTACTCAGACTTGGTAGCTCTAATAAAATGAAAAGGTTAAACATGAGACCTTCTTTATTGAGAATCAAATTATTCATCCAATTAAGGAGTGAAGATCGTTTTCAAACTTAGGATAGACTGTAAATGTAATATTTCACTTCTATGGCAAAAGCAGTCCTCTATGAAATTAAAATTTCTTGTGAAAAATCCATGATGACTGTACGTTTATAAAGTTAAATAACATGACATCATCTAAGCTTCATTTGTTATTTCTAAAACTGCCAAATCTACCATATTGGGCTCTAGGCTCATTCATTAAAATTAAAGTGTTATAAGTTATTGGATATTGCTATGGACCATGTGCTGTCCCATTCTTGATATTAAATTTTACCAAGGTTTATTATTTTTGCATCATTTTACATTTTGTCTTAGTCCTTCTTGCTTTTTAGAGCTAGAAAACATCATTTTGAGTGAAGTAACCCAGACCCAGAAAGACAATTATCACATGAACTCACTCATAAGTGTTTTTTAAACATAAAGCAAAGAAAACCAACCCACAAATCACAGTCCTAGAGAATCTAGATAACAAGGAGGACACTAAGAGATACATAGATCTAATCTACATGGGAAGTAGAAAAAGAAGATTTCCTGACTAAATTGGGAGCATGGGGACCTTGGGAGAGGAATGAAGGGTAGGGGGGAGGCAGGGAGGGGAGCAGAGAAAAATGTAGAGCTCAATAAAAGTCAATTAAAATAAAGATGGTAATGACAACGATACCAGTTCATGGAGGAGAGACAACTGCATATGGCACTCTTTATCACTACCTTTCTGTACTTTCTAATGAAGATTTTACACTTATTCTAAGCAGCCCACTCTATCTATCTAATGGGTCTTCAAACATTTTTAAGCAGTGGTTTTGTGCATAAGCCCAGGGAGACTAAAACTATTTGCACCTATGCCGAGAACCAACCCACATCTGGTACTGGCACAGCATAGTCCAGCATTGGAGTTCTCATTCCGATTTACGCTTTTTGTGGCGCTACGAGCATGAAGGCCCACTGGGAAGCACACTTAATTTCTCTCAGAGCTTTATTTAATTTCACAGGTAGGCTAGATTGTATTCTTAAACTAATCCATTTCTTAAACTTTCTCCTGAATAGATCTCTGGACATAATTGGATACAAAATGTCATCTGAGAAACCATTATCTAGAGAAAGCCAGGGCAAGATACAATGTGATTAGAAGCAAGAAACTTCAAATTAGAGACTATAAAAATTAGAGTTCACAAAGATTTCCTTTGCTTTTTCTAAGTTTTTATTCTTTCATGAGTAAAAATTTCTAAATACTCTACAAATGTCTGTCATTACTTACATTACTCAGATGTTACTAAGTTTCTCAAAAGAAATAATTTTCATTAAACAAAAGCTTTTTGGGAAACTGATTAAGGAAGAAAGAAAGAAAAGGAGAAGGAGGTGGGTAGGGAAAGTAGGAGAGGGAAGACCACGATATGAAGAAAGCAGGGAGAGATTGAATATAGGTAGTGAAACAAAGAATGTACAAAGGTGTTGGTATAATAATAGAGTAGAAAATTCATAGTCTTTAAGCTGATATTGTCTCAATTCATAAGGAATAATAAAATCTACTCTTCCAGGATTGCCAAGTTCAGAAATACTGGACAGTTGACAGATTTTAATATAGTGTGTTACAACTTTTACTTTTCTTCAAAAGTAAAAGCTGGGGTTCTCACTCACCAGAATCTTTACATTTTTGTCTCCTAATATAGGGTTTGCAAGAGACAAATATTTAAATGCAAAAAAGAGTGGAATGAATGGCTTTATTAAGAAGATGGATTTATATGAAAATATAGAAAATATAGTTTTGGGTTTTTTTTAAAAAAAATACAAAGACTTTAGCAGTTTGAAATTTTCAAAAGATTTTCCCAACTACAACTTGCAAAACATTATGAAACAAAACTTATGGAGCTTATTCAGAATAATTTATCTTTCTATTTCTGCTATAGTTTAAACAAAATCTGCTCCTTCCCATCACCTCTGAATTGATTTCTCTCACTTTAATAAGAATACACCTGATTAAGGACCAGATGTCTTGTCCCTGGGTGGTTGGTTATTTTTACATGAGTATTATATTACAGAAAAAGATTAAATTTGCTAATGCAATTTTATTTAAGTTAGGCAAAACTTTGATCTGGTCTTTGTCATATCTTGTAAAGAAAGCATTGTATTTCATACACTAAACCAAGGTGCTGTCATTTCCAAAAGCAGCTGGAAATTTAGAGAAAAATAATTTGGCATCAAACACAGAAATTACCAGACTATAAACTTTGAGAAGGCTCCAGAATGTTCCCAATCTCAAGATCATAATACAAGACACGGTTTGCAGATATGACCTTCCCAGAGAGTAGGGTGGGGTGAGATTGTCATGGAAAATGTTAATAGTACTGTATTAAAATTATAATTGAGCTAAAGGTTTTGGCTTGGTGCTAGTCAGGAAATCCCGCTTTCTCTCCATAAGGAAATGAGAACATTTTACCTTACTGACCTCAAGACATGCTGGGAGAAAAATCACATAAAGAAATCCAATTTTAATGCATACTATCATATTTAAAAAAATCAAGAGTTTAACATTGTAAAGATGGTTTTACCTCTAAGTTAATAGCTCAGCTGATCCAGGAATAATCTATAAATAAGTATCTTTCATATGGCAAGAACAAAGAGGGAACATTTAAATAATGTAAGTTACATCACTATATATAAAGACAAAACTATTTGTATTTTTAACTTTTCTCATGAAACAAAACACCATATCATGCTACAGCAACATTTTTGTAGCCTTGATAATAAATATCTACTTGATACTCAGGCATAGTATCAAATGCCTTTAATCCCAGTACTCTGGAGGCTAAGGCAGGATGAGTATGAGTTTGAAGCCAGCATGGGCTACATAGCAAGATGATGTCTCAATAGAAAAGAAAAAGCATATGTATTTAGCCTCCATAAAATGCAAATGCTGGTTGTAGAATGTTAAGGGCTATTATGATAACATATAATTATATATATATATATGTATGTATATATATATGTAATATATATATATATATATATATATATATATATATATGTAATCAAAGCTCAAGCTTACATATCAGAAATCATGCTTTGTTACCAGAGAACTAGGAAATACTTTCAATCAGCTAAATTTGGTGGCAATAGTAAGAACCTCATCTGGATTCAAACTGTTGATGAGTGTTGAGGACTAGGGTGGCATTTCAAGATGTGTGTTTTGGTTTATTTGCTTGCTTGCTGTTTTTTTTTTTTAAAGGAAATAAATATCTATGCCTGCTTGATTGAAAACCAGAGAACCATAGATAGGTGTCCCTTATTCATTTAGCCTGAGGCCATGCTTTTTCCATCTGTAGGACTGAGGTAGGGTGACCAGCAGCTATAAAACATCGGTGCTGGAAACTGTTTCCAGACCAGGAATACAGAGAGCCATGTTCAGCTAACCCAGGGCACTTTATTTCCCACATTACTGGTGCCCATCAGAGAAAAGAAGCTTACTCAAGGCCACTGGAGAAAGGCTTTCTGTAGCATGGGAAAACTCTGGAGCCCTTACTTTAGACAGAAATATTGAGATGGTCAGTGAAGTTGAATCAGGCCCAGGTTGAGTTGGGACACCCAGGTAGTATCACCCCTAAGGACTTAAAATCTCCCATACACATCTGTTCTCACGTGGCACATGACAATGTTCTTATGAAGTTGAGTGTACTATTACTGGATATTTAGTTGTTACTATAACTGAAATAATGTAAGAAATTATGTTTAAGATCACCACTGTGGAAGTCAGTGTTTCGGTTTCTCAGGAAATTCGGGATCAACTTACCCCTGGACCCAGCAATACCACTCCTGGGAATATACCCAAGAGATGCTCTATCATATGACAAAAGCATTTGTTCAACTATGTTCATAGCAGTATTATTTGTAATAGCCAGAACCTGGAAACAACCTAGATGCCCTTCAATGGAAGAATGGATGAAGAAAGTATGGAATATATACACGCTAGAGTACTACGCTGCGGTAAAAAACAATGACTTCTCGAATTTTGCAGGCAAATGGATGGAAATAGAAAACACTATCCTGAGTGAGGTGTCCCAGACCCAAAAAGATGAACATGGGATGTACTCGCTCATAATTGGTTTCTAGCCATAAATTAGGGCCACGGAGTCTACAATAGGTGAACCTAAAGAAGCTAAGTAAGAAGGTGAACCCAAGGAAAAACATATAGTTATCCTCTTGGCTAAGGGAAGTAGACCCAATTGCCGGGGAGAAAATTATGATGTTGGGGGTGGGGTGGGATGGGGGTAAGGGGAGATGGGGAGAGAAAAGGTAGAAGGGAAGGAGGGGGGACTTGGGGAATCAGGAGAATTGGGATAAAGGAAAGGTGGATAGGGGAGCACGGAACCACAATTCTTAGTTAAGGGAACCACTTTAGGGTGAGCAAGAGATTTGACCCTAGAGGGGCTCCCAAGTGCCCAACATGAGGTTCCCAGTTAGTTCCTTGGGTAGCTGAGGATTGGGAACCTGAAATGACCCTATCCGAGAGCAATACTGACGAATATCTTGCATATCATCATAGAACCTTCATCTGGTGATGGATGGAGACAGAGACAGAGACCCTCACTGGAGCACTGGACTGAGCTCCCAAGGTCCCAATGAGGAGCAGAAGGAGGGAGAACATGAGCAAAGAAGTCGGGACCACGAGGCGTGCACCCACCCACTGAGACAGTGGAGCTGATCTACTGGGAGCTCACCAAGGCCAGCTGGACTGTGACCGAAAAAGCATGGGATAAAACCGGACTCTCTGAACATGGCGAACAATGAGGGCTGATGAGACGCCAAGGACAATGGCACGGGGTTTTGATCCTACTTAATGTGCTGGCTTTGTGGAAGCCTAGCCAGTTTGGATGTTCACCTTCCTAGATATGGACGGAGGGGGGAGGACCTAGGACTTACCACAGGGCAGGGAACCTGGACTGCTCTGTGGACTGGAGAGGGAGGGGGAGAGGAGTGGGGGGAGGGGTAGAAGGGTGGGAGGAGGGGGAGAAGGGTGGGAGGAGGGGGAGGGAAATGGGAGGCTGGGAGGAGGTGGAAACTTGTTTTTTGTTTATGTTTTTTTTTCTTCTTTTCTTAATAAAAAAAATTATTAAAAAAAATAAATAAAAAAAATAAAGAAAGAAAAGAAAAAAAAATCAAAAAAAAAAATAAAAAAATAAATAAATAAATAAAATAAAAAAAAAGATTGAATATATACCATCAACACAGCCCAGATCATGTGTTTATTTAAGGTAAAGTCTTGAATAGTGTTTCAAGTTATACTACATGTTTGCAGTAATAAAATCGACATAGTATTGGCATAACAATAGACAAGTTGAACAATGGAATTAAATTGAAGACCCAGACATAAATCCACATACCTGTACACACTTGCGTTTTAGTTAGGAATCCGAAAGTACACACTGGAGAAAAGACAACCTCTTCAGCTAATGTTGCTGGTCAAACTGAAGTCTACAAATAAAAGAATACAAATAGATTCACACTTAATATCCTGCAGAAAACTAAACTCCAAATGGATCAAAGACATCAACATAGAACCAGGTACAGTGAACATGATTATAGCAAAAGTGTTGAATAGCCTTGAATTCATTGGCACAGGAGAAGGGTTTTCTGAACAGAAAACTATTATCACAGGTACTAAGATCAATAATGTCCAGGTCATGGTGGCACACATCTTTAATCCCTGGGTTTAGGAGGCAGAGGCAGGAGCACCTCTGTAAGTATGAGGCCAGCCTGGTCTATAGAACTAGCTCTAGGACAGAAAGGGCTGATGCACAGAGAAACCTTGTCTTGAAAAATCAAAAAAAGGAAGAATTCAACAATTAATAAAGTGGACTTCATAAAACTGAGAAGTTTTTGCTTGGCAAAAGACACTCTCATTCAGACAAATGTCAGTTTACAGAATGAGAAAAAAAAGTTATCAATGGGGATAATATATTTAAAATAGTATAATAAATTGTTATATTAATATAAATAATATTTAATATATTAGTATATAAAGAACTCAAGCAACTAGACATCAAGAGAACAAATAATCCAATAAAAATGGTACAGATCTAAACTGAGGACCATTTTTATTTTTATTTGCTCAACCATTTTTATTTTTTCTCTATTCATAATAGCCAGAAATGGAAATAACCTAAATGTCCTTCAACAGAAGAATGGATAGAGAAAATGTGATGCATTTAAACAATGGAATATTAGTTAGCCATTAGAAATGATATCATAAATTGGCAAGCAAATAGATGAAACCAGAAAAAAATCAACCTGATTTATATATGGATATTAGTTCTGAAATTAATGATAATCAAGCTAAAAATCACTAAAACCACAGAGGTTAGGTTAGAGTAAGAGACTAGAGGGTACAGATATATTTTCTTAGGAAAAGAAAATAGAACAGAGATTAATGAATGAATAGGGTGGGCTGTAATGAGAGGACCAAAGAGGGGTGGAGATGAGGAAAGGGGTTGAGGGAGAGAATATGGGTAGAGACTGATCAAATTAAGGGACATTTGAGGGGTACTGTGAAAATGTAATAGAGTAGAAACTTTCTAAATTATATACATATATAAACGTGATGTAAACAAAATTATCAAAAAGTGAGGAAGACAGAATCCAAACTGGCTACTCTGCCACCAAACCAAGTTTCCAGTACCAGGTTTGTGTTACATCAAATTGATTTGCTGACCAATGTGATTCCATGGGAATGCCCAAGCAACCCAAGTTGTTTCCAAGTCAACAAACTGACTAAAAGTCCCCATTTCTGAAGATAATACCTAGACAACACATTGACTATGGAAAAGTAAAACTGGTTCTTAAATAGAGCTTCAGTGCTTATGTTCTAGTGTCATCAGGACAGAAGGTACTCTGCAGGCTACCAGAAGAGAAAGGTAAACACCTAGAAGCCACAGACCCTCTGGTCTACAATACCGCCAAGATACGCTACGGCAATGGTGGTCCAAAGCTTGTAGGAGCAGCCAACCAATATCTGATTTGACTTAAAGTCCACTCCACAGGTGGAAATCACACCCAACACTGCTCAGCTGA
The DNA here is from genome assembly GCF_018167655.1 of Microtus oregoni. NCBI lineage: Eukaryota > Metazoa > Chordata > Mammalia > Rodentia > Cricetidae > Microtus > Microtus oregoni. Next base: position 6,859,872 of record NW_024543070.1, read on the forward strand.
CCAAGAACCAGAGACTATATAATACAGGGATCTGGGGTAAAGCCAAATAACCAAATATTACTGCTCACAAAGAAAAAGAAAGAAAGGAAGGAAGGAAGGAAGGAAGGAAGGAAGGAGAAAGAAAGAAAGAAAGAAAGAAAGAGACTCCTGCCAATATTCTGCTATACTCATAGATCAATGCCTTGTTCAACTAATATAAGTGAAACTTCCTCCTTCAGCATGTGGGAATAAATACAGTTATCCACAGCCAGAAATTAAGCAGAGAGTAAGAGACATTGAAACACTCAGTTCTAAATGGGATGCCCCCATCAAATCCCACCTGTCAGAGCTCAGGGGACTCTGTGGAAGAGACATGAAAGGAGTGTCAGAGCAGAGGGGATGGAAGACATCAAGGCCCTCTAAATCACCATGATCAATGTACATATAAACTCACAGAGACTGAGGCAGCACACAAAGAGCATGCACGGGTTTACACCAGATCTTTTGCATATATGTATGGCTTTCAGTTTAGTGTTTTTATGGGATAGTCCTGAGTGTGCTAGAATGAGTAAGGTTCTGATTCTTGTGCCTTTTCTTTGTCTCTTGCCCTTCTGTTAGTTAGTCTTGTTGAACTTCAAAGTGATAACTTTTGTTTTATCGTGTATTTTAGTTTGTTCTATTTTATTACTATCTCTTAGAATCCTTCTCTTTTCTAATCAGAGATCTAAAAGGAGTGGATCTGAATGGGAGGCGAGGAGTAGAAAGAGGGGAAACCATAATCAAGATATATTATGTGAGAAAAAAATCTATATTCAGTAAAAGGAATAAAGAAAATAATTAAAGTAATGGACCTTAAATGTTATTGAATCAAGAGCAGTGCCATGAGTTTTGTACAACATTTTGGTTGCTACAGAATTACTTTTGGCTGATGAGAGTTTGATCTTGGCTGCTTTTTTTTTTTTTTTTGACAGTGTTAAACTCTGTAGCACCAGTGGGCTCAGAGTTTCAACAGTCTCCTTGTCTCAGCCTCTTTATCACAGGCATTTCAGTTGTCAACCACTCTCCACTGATCTAGGGTTCGCTCTTTAAGTCATTCGTGAGGTTGACCTTCGGCAACTCCTTTTCTTTTCCTCTGAAATGACTTATAATACCCTATTTCCTCAGTTAACTGTAATGTTGATCTACTGCAGTTAATAAAATGGTTATATATTGACTATTGGGATGTACTGCTTTGCATTGCTATAAATATTGTAACTGCTTATAACTTTGTAATGACTTCATAAACATGATTCACTGCACTAATAAACATTCAGGACAGCTGCAGAATATGGCTATCCCTTCATGCTAGTTGCTTTGGCCTTGATAGTCGGAGACAACTTTTACTTCCTTCATTAACAGATCCTTAATTGATATTTTCCAACAACATATGGTCTCATTAGAAAAAGAAGATCCTAATAGGATGGGTTAGGATTTCTTATGACCAGTGGAAACATCTAGATGAATCAAATTGTCTCTGTTTTGGTAAATATTCCTAGGATTATCAAAGTTAAATGTAGAGTTGATTTAGGGTGAGGGACAGGAGAAGGGCACAGTTTCTGCTTTCAGTGCTAGTGACGATTTATCTAATTTAAGGCATTACATCAAAGGACACTCTGCTGTCAGTCTTTGGAGGTCACAGGAGAATGAGCAGGAGTTCCAGCAGTGAAAATAGCCCACCAATGATTTTCTATTTAATTTGTGCTTGTTTTAAAATGTGGAGTAATTGAATGTTTTTGGCTTTAGCAGTCCACTTTGTCATTCTAAGTTTGTATGTCCTACAGGCACTGAGTTGTCATTCAGTGCTCAGTTCCCAGAACAAACCAACAAAGAGAATGTGAATCAGTTTGCAATGTCTAACCTTAAACTACACAATTATGTGACTACTGAGCTTTGGCATCACCGCAGCCCCATACCATATGTGTCAAATCCTGTGGTGGTATACAAATGAAATCAGAGTAGTTTTCTTAAGCTTAGTCTGAGGTCCTGGCATTCAATTTTGTTTCCCTTAACTCCTAGTTTAGAGTTTGACCATACTGCTTAACACTGGTATTTAACAGCTACCACACTTCAGAACCGAGGGCAGTAACATGGGTACAGTATTCAGCTCCATGCTTTTTTAATCTGTGATATCACCGAATCACTGTGATGAAGCTGACATGACTCAGTTAATCTGAGAATCAAATGAGGTTTTAACATATAGATGAACAGAAGAAAGACAGAACAAAAAGAAAATACCACATTCTTTGATCTTTGATTAATTCCTTCTTATGCCTCCAAATAGCATCACAAACTAAAGGTTCTTATGATAACTATATAGCAGTGAAACTCATACCTAAAGCATACCAGTTTTTCCTGTGCAAAGACATTGTCGCTGCTATATTTTTCTTTATCCTTCCTGGTCTAGCACTATACAATCTGACTAGTCTCATTTACTTTTTTTTTAAACCTGCCTCTTGGAACTCAACATAACATAATCTCAAATCAGTTCATGCTAAGACAGTATTGTCTTATGATAATGAAAACACATGAATATGTAATCACAGTTGGAATTTTAAAAAAGCTACCAGGACTTATCCACACCAAAAAGTAGAGTAAGTCTACCAAGCCAGAGAATAATAATAACATCGTGTTATTGTTTCATCTCATGGTTTTACGTATACTGCAAAAAAAGGGATAACAAGTGTAGCCATGCCAATGTTGGGTATTTACATTGTATCTTAAGATGCTTTGTACTTTTCCAGGATGGATTATGATCACTTAAACCAGATATATGCTAATTTCTAAAAGAAACATTAAAATTGATAAATGAAACAAAGGTGTGGGAAGATAATCTTAACAAATTAATGGAATGGGATATTTAAAAAATACATGCTAACAGTCAAATCAGAAACTAGGGATCAGGGACTGGAGAGATGGCTCAGTGGTTAAGAACACTTGTTTTTCTTGTAGAGGATGAGAATTAAATTTCCATTATCCACATGGTGGCTGACAGTCACTCATAACTCTAATTCCAGGTGATCCAGCACTCTCTTCTGACCTCAGTGAGCATAAGTCATGCACACGATACACAGACATACATAATACAGTCAAAACATTGATATACATAAAAATAAATAAATCTAAAATCATTTAAAAAAGAAACCATGGAGCAAATGAAAAGAGCTGACACAGATAAACAGAAAAGAACAAACAGGTGGTAGAAAAATCGCACAGTATCATCACTTAGTGTTAAGTATAAATGAGATAATTATTCCACTTAGAAAAGAAGCATTTTCAGGATGGTATACAAGAGGAAGCTAAAAACAGTTACATTGGTTTTAAAATAGATCCACTTCAAGTGAAAAGTTTCAGCTGGAAAAATCCACATTGGCTGAGAGTTAAGTGTGGAATACAATGCATTAAATACATGCTAATAATATGGAACTGATTTGACTAAGTTTCCATCAAATCACTTAGTAGTACAACTAGAAATACCACCAGAAATCAAAAATACTTTTTATTGATGAAACACTAACTCCTTAAGGATTTGTGAAAATATCAAATAAAAATATATAGAATTTGACATAATTAACCTAATATTTACAATGAAAATGTAGAGAAACTTATAATGCTATTAGGATATTTAATACATTCCTCACATTGTTTGTTAGATTTAATAGGCAAAAACCAAGTGAGTCTATAGAAAATCTGACCGGATTTATCTTTCAACTTCACCTAACAGAAATTAACAGAATACTGTATTTAATAGTTGGATAGTTACGTTATTTTAAGGATCACATGTAGCATGTATCAAGTTAATTGATTTGACAGGTAACATATCAATTAGTTAAAGAAAAGAAATAATAGAAGATATCTCATTTGAGTAAAACATTACGTTATAATCACAAGAATCTACAAAATTCTTAACTATTTGAAAATTAAACAATAGATTGTCTGCATACCTATGAAGTTGAAGAAGTGAAATAATAAAATATTTTACAGTGTGTAAAATTACAAACACTGCTGGAAATCTATAGAATGTAGGTAGAGTTGTACTTAAGTGTACTTTTTTTTGAGCCTTTAAATAGTCTCTGGAAACAAAGTTTCTAGGCTTCAGGATCTAAGCTAGAGAGAGACAGAATTTTTCTTAAGGAATCATTTACTTTGTCTATCCAGCACTCATTGATGACAGTCTCATTGAGCCACCTGGAAATAAAGCTGTTCTGCTTCTTTTTGAAACAGTGCCCCATAGTGTAGCCCTAGCTGTCCTGGAACTCACTATGCAGACCAGGCTGTCTTCACACTCGTAGAGATCCTCCTGCCTCTGCCTCCTAATTAAATGCATGAACCACCACACCTAGAAAGCAATAGATATTCTAGGGGAAATGCTCATGAAAATATACTCTTGATGGTAAAACTGTGGATATCTTTGTCCTAAGCCTAGAATCAAGATGAAGCAAGGATATTCTTTCTCATCTCTTCTCTTCACTTTTGTGCTAGAGATTCTAGTCAATAAATTAATCAAGAGAGGAAGCTTATAAAGGTGTGGAAAAAGAAAAAAAAATGAAACTTCTTGCTAAAAACATGATTACTGAGAAAAGAAGATACAAAAAATGGAGCCTAGTAAATATCTCAGAGGGAAGAAGGAGATGTCACATGAGCTGAAAGCCAGATTTGGATCCCCAGAACCAACTATGGAAAATGAGAATGGACCCCAGCTCTCCTCTGACTTCCATAGGCTTGTCATGGCATAGAAATGCAGGCAAGTACCTGTGTACATACAATACTGCTAACTATAAAGACTTCAAAAAATTATAAAGACTTTCCAATATATAAAGTCCAAAGAAATTGTATCAATGTTTTAAAAATTGCGTACATTTCTCTGTGCATGGTAGTGCTATTTGCAAGGGCCAACCTATGGAGATAACCAAAGTGTCATTAAGGATCAATGAAGAAAACACAATATTTGCATATAAACATTAAACATGAAACATTATGTACACACAAAACTGAAGAAACACTGCCACTGTGACAAAGGGGATAATAACAGAAGACAAATAAATAATGTTAAGTCAACAAAAAAGACAGAGGACACACAACGTGATCTTCCTCATGAAAAGGATCCATGGCATCCGAAGTGTAAAAACAGACACAAGAATACCAGAAGGCACAATTTGAAAAAAATTTTAAAGGAATAAAAATTTTTAAAGGAATAAAAATTTCACTACAATTTAATTAAATTTTTAAGCCATTTTGGCAGAGAATGAACCATTTTTAACATTTATTTACTTATGAAATAAAATGTGTCAATAAAGGAAATTTTCGAATATACAATAATGAGAGCTTTGCTATATTTTTACATTTGTCATTAAACTGTGATGATTGAAAGGGTGATACTTTTTGGTATACTATACTCTAGCCCAGGAAACCCACCAAACTGGTGCAGGAAGAGTTTTATGGTAGGTTCTTATAGCTTGGTATGACATCATACAGTTTTAGTATATCATAAGCTTTGGAAAGATCCCAAGAGGCATGTCCATTCTGTGCTCAAATTCAGTCATTCATTCTTCACATAGCTTGTGACAAGAATTGATGAAGGGATTCTGACTGGTTATCATGAGGTCAAAGCATTTTTGTTCTCCATTTTCTACATTATTCTCAAATATACTGCTTTGAATAACTCAGAGTAAAAATGAACAAAAGTATAATGTAAATGAAGATTAATCTTTATGTCTCAGAAAAGAGAATATCATCCTAATAAAAACTGAGACATATGGATAAAGTCTATTGTTTTTTTAAAAGAAATACAGTAAATACAGGCCAGTGAGATAGCTTAGCAGGTCAAGGAACTGCTGTCACAGTTTGTCACCTGAGTTTGATCTCCAAAATTCACATTGTGGGAGGACAGAATTGGTTCCAAAAATTATCATCTGTCTTCTATATGTATGCAATGGTACACACACACACACACACACACACACACACACAGAGAGAGAGAGAGAGAGAGAGAGAGAGAGAGAGAATATGAATAGACATAAACTTTTCAAATAAGTAATGACACTGACATTGAGATATTGGTAACAGAATTAGTAGGTAAATACACAAGATAAAGAATAGGTGCACATGCGAATTTACTCATGTTATTGTTTAAAATGATAAATCACAATTCCAGGCTTAACTGTACGGCATAATATATTAAAAGTACCATTAGGATAATAGTGAGATTAATGATAACATTAATTACAGTAACAGCATATAACAATTGTATTATGTTACCAATGTTGTTCAGATTTTATAGTAGAGGAATCCAAGGCACAAACAAGCTATAACTCATTGAGACTTAAATTGTTAGCAAGTAGCAGAGCGGGGAAGACAAACAAATTAACCAATAAAATGGGGTGATTAAGTCAGGGAAGGTAGAGAGAGTGAGATACTAAAAATGTATTCATTTCTTCATTCTTTTACACAATCAAAGGAGGAAATGCATGCTATTTAAAATCACTATATTAACAATGGGTTGTATAAGTGGTTTTAAGTAAGAACAATCCCCAAAATACTTAAAACACAGCACAAACCTTTAACACTATGAGATTTAACACATACAGATTTACATTAGGCATAAGTCCTGGTTTTAAGTACATATAGATAAAGTTTGAAAGCCAGAATATACAAAATATACAGAATAAATAAGATTAATAAAAGAAAACTATAGCTTTGTTATTAAAATAAAGAATATCCTCAAAATATATAAGAATAATTATCTACACAGAAGACATATTTTTAAAAGAGGGATATGAAAATTTGGAAATTTTATGAGTAACGATAGGAATTTATATTTGCCCTCAAATACATGTATGAGAAATAGGTGAGATGGAAGATCCACAGAGCTTGAGTGTTGGGAGGTGGGATGTGGGGATAGGATCATGATTACAATGAAATTAATGGTATTACAAAGGGGGTAGTATTACTACTGTCCCCCTTACCAGATAAAATCTATCCAAGTGTGGCATATCAGTATGACCAACAGCAGATGCCAGCCCCTCCACCTTGCATTTGCATGTTCTGTAGCTATGAATGACAGAGTTCTTGCTGAGCATGTTACACAGTCTGTGACCCTTTGCTGTATCAGTAGAACCTGGACTAAAATAGCATGCAAACTTAGGTAAAGTCACTTCCAACAAAGACACAAAGAGCCATGATCAGCAAATTAATCAAGCTTCAATTCTTTACTAAAAGCAATAAAGTCTAATAAAACACACACCACAACTCATCCTCTCCAATCAGCATACATCTCAGAGGAATCTCTGCTTGGAAGAGCCTCGCTGTTGTGTAGTCTCTGGAGAGATTGCTCCTGTATGTCGAACTAGCTTCTGGGGCTAGGTCCTGACTCACGTCTCTCTTGGATCTAGGGCAGAGAGAGTCTTGTAATGAGCCAGGTTATATATATATATATATATATATATATATATATATAGAGAGAGAGAGAGAGAGAGAGAGAGAGAGAGCTATTTATACACTTGGTGACTAATATTCATTTTAATTAAATGACATAATGCCCATAAAAATTTGAGTACAGTGTGTGGCATAATGCTGTCTCTATAAATATTTGTCATCATCGTCATCTGAAAACATAACTGCTTTAGACATCTGAGCATTGTCAGTTTATTTCACTGTTGAGCATAATGGGGCAGCTAGTCAAAAAACATGTTTTTCATACATATGTATACCTGTATGGTGATGTGTTTGAAGTTTTAAAGGATAAAAATATTATATTTGTTGATTTGAGTGATAATACTGAAATTCTCAGAGACAAAGTTCTTTTCTATTTATATTGCACAAATATTGTTTACGTCCCACAATCTTGCCGGTGCTAGCTATTATTAGTCTTCATTTAATCTTGCCATTTTGGCAGACAACATAAAAGATCATTTTTAAGATTTGTGTTCTCCTGATTAATAATGACACTGAGAAGCTTGAATACACTTTATTTATTCTTCAATTACTTAACCCTATGCAGTGCCTCTTTTCTAGTAAGTGAATATTGTATATATGTGTACATGTTCAAGTGTGTGTATGTGCAGCTGCATATGTGTGCACAGGGCATATATGTGAGTCCAGGTGATGAGCACACAGGTGTATATGTAGAGGCCAGAAGTTGATGCCAGGTATCTTCCTCAATTGCTCTCCACCATATTTGTTTAGGACATGATTTGTCATTAAACCTGGACTCAGTTTGGTTAGTCTGGCTGGCCAGCCAGGCCCTGGAGTCCTTGACTCCCCTGTGTTTGTGTCCTTAGTGCTAAGAGTATAAGCATCTGCTGCTGAATGAATGTGCCTTTGTCACCACAGGTGGTAGTAATACGAAGTGAGATTCTCATGCTTCCACATCAAGCTCTTGACTGAGTCAGCTCCCCAGGCTCTTCACCCTTGTAAGAGACTCCCTCACAATAAAGCTCTATGGGCAAAGCATATGCACCCTGGAGTTAGGTTTTATGAGGTCAAATCTTGGCTTTAGCACTTACAGTGTGCACATTCAGTCTCCTAGTCTCTCTTCTAAAACAAGTGCAGTTTATTAGCTAACTCATAGGTCTTTATGAGGTCTATATTATTATCTTACTGTATATATTTTAGTACTATGAAATCTTTCAATTCCCACATTTATTTTTATCATATAATCCACAGTAAATATAAGAATAATTATGGATTATTATCTGTCCACTTTTTAATATTTCTTATAGTCATCTGTATACTATTTTTATAATAAGAATAATTAAATGACAGATATAATTAAGGCCATTCAGAGGAAAACACATTTAGTCTCGGGGAGTCTGAATTAAGGAGCCAGAGACCTAGGCATCTGTTTTGCTTTGTCTTCACAGTGCATAGTCATTACTACACATGTGTCCTGGAAGGGGCTTGGGTAGAAGTTCTGAGATCTGGGCTTTGGGGGAGCAATGAAGAGAGGACTTCACACAACAGAGCTGGGTTGTAGAAGTTTAGTTGCCATGGTAAGCTGTTTTAAGTGGTTTAAGTTTCTTGGGTACCAAGTCAATGCTAAAATGTAAACAAATGGCTGAGTCAAGAAATGGGTGGTACAGCATGAAATATTAAATATTAATATTAAATATTAAATATTTTCTGAGGAACAGACCCCTGTGGACAATGAGTGATTTTACTCGATCTTTACCATCTATCTCTCTATTTACCTACCACTTTAACACCTATCTGTCCATCTTCCTATCCATGCAACATAAGAAACTGGTTTGTGCAATATGATAAACAGGTTCACAAAAGCAAAGGTACAGTCTTCCTCCGTGACCCTGAGAATTAGCAGAGTCATGAGTAACAGTTCTTTCTCAAGTGGAGCCTGAAGACTGGTGTCTCAGCTCAAAGAAAATCAGGCAGGAAGAAAACATCTCTTCCTCTAATTAAATCCTTCATCAAAATGGATAACACCCACATACTCCAAGAATATAATCTTCCATTCTCAATTTATAGATTCAACTACCACTCTTGCGCACAAGTACCCTCACAGACATAAAAGACTGAAGCTTTATCAAGCAGATGGGTACCCTGTGATCCAGTTAACTTCACTTATTAAATTATCTACCACACATGCCCATGGAGATGTTAGATGCATGGCAAAAAATTATGAAAGTGGAAAAGAGAAATTAATGAGACAATTAAAATAAACATAACTACCAATTAAATGGAATCAACCCCCAACACATACAATCACAATGAACAAAACAGACTCTGCTTTTTGTGTATATATATATTTTACATACATATGTGTGTGTGTATATATATAACAATAATCAATGAAAAAGAGGCTATCAGTTAGAGAGTGGAGGGGATATGAACAGAGTTGGAGGGAGAGAACTTGGGAAGAACGTGAGGAAGGAAAAGGAAGAAGAGATAGCATGTAATTGTGTTTTAATTAAAATATATAAAAATAAATAAAAATGGGGAAAACCACTAAATCCTTTAACCTTTGAACCAAATTTATTAGGCAGATTTTATCAATTGTTTTTTTTTCTTTTTTTCTTTTCCTCATGTTTTTTCACTTCCTTAAGCCTTAGAAGATGCATGCTAAAACCCAAAGAAAAACATATAGGCATCCTCCTGAATATTAATCTTCATCAGGCAATGAAAGGAGACAGAGACAGAGACCGACATTGGAGCACCGGACAGAAATCTCAAGGTCCAAATTAGGAGCAGAAGGAGAGAGAGCATGAGCAAGGAACTCAGGACCGCAAGGGGTGCACCCACACACTGAGAGAATGGGGATGTTCTATCGAGAACTCACCAAGGCCAGCTGGCCTGGGTCTGAAAAAGCATGGGATAAAACCGGACTTGCTGAACATAGTGGACAATGAGGACTACTGAGAACTCAAGAACAATGGCAATGGGTTTTTGATCCTACTGCACGTACTGGCTTTGGGGGAGCCTAGGCAGTTTGGATGCTCACCTTACTAGACATGGATGGAGGTGGGCGGTCCTTGAACTTCCCACAGGTCAGGGAACCCTGATTGCTCTTTGGGCTGATGAGGGAGGGTGACCTGATCGGGGGAGGGGGGAGGGAAATGGGAGGTGGTGGCGGGGAGGAGGCAGAAATCTTAAATAAATAAATTAATTAATTAAAAAAATTATCTGGCAATAATCTCTGTCATTTCCTTTCTAAATAATTTTCTCTGGAAAAGGAGTTCCAGAACTTTTATTAACAATGCAACTCATTTTCCTGTAACCAGGATTAATATTGACAGTTTTGAACAGAAGAATACTCACTAGTATATCTACTTTACTTTTACAAGAACCTCTAACAACTTCTAGATGCCATAAAGATCAAAGGACACAAACATGAGGTCCCTCCTCCTGAAGGCTGTTGTCTAATAACACTTCACACAGCCATACCCAACAACTCTTCCATACTCGCTGCTCCTTTTTACAAAACACCTTTTAATGTCGTCTGTTGTTCTAGTCACCCTGAGTAGATATGATAGACTTTCTCACTGTAGAATTTATGCCAGGTAGAATTACACAACTATGGGCAGACACTGTTAAAATAAATGTTGCCTGAGCTGGTCACTATAGCATAGTTGTTTTCACTGAATTATTTCTGAGATTCAGCAGCAATATTCACGATACTGGATATCTTAAAACCAGATAACCTTCCAAGATACAGAACAAAAGCAAATTCTAGTAAAGTTGAATATTTCTCACATATACTTTTAAAGTCAACTGTAAAATCATCTTTATAGAATTAAATTTTAAAAGATAACTCTTATTTTTGTCATAACCCATAAATTCAGTTTGACTCTTGTATATAATACAGCCTTTTCTATATTCATTCTCTATTTCATTTTTTTGTTTTATAATTTTATACATGGGTACTGTTTATAAAATTTTTATTCCTCCCCATCCCTGTCTCCAAATTCATCTTATTCCCTGTAACTCTCTCTCAAATTCATGACCTCTATGACCTCTTCTTCTTTAATTATTATTGTCACACATACACACACACACACATACATACACACTCCTGAAGATTCCAGTTAGAATTGGTCACATGTATATGTATGAAAGGCTTATCACTTGGGATTAGATAACCTGCCAAGGGGCTCCTTTCTGAAGAAAACTGACTATCCTCTCAGCAGCCATTGGTTTCCTGTGGCTCCTTTAGGTTGGAGCTTCTAATGTTTGATTTGCTGGTGAGTGTGTTTCTTTTAAGACAATTGCTTCCATTTGTTAGAAAACACAGACTATGCAAGACCAAATAATTTAGTAATGAAAATAAATAGAAAAGCTAGGAACTGATTTCAGGTACATCTGACAAATAGTATTTGGAGGCCCAAAAATGTGAGCCTATTTCACCTTGTCTGAAGGTCAGAGAGTTTGAGTTTGCTCATGGTTGTTAACAACTGTGGCTTCACTCCCTGACCTAGAATGTGGTTACTTCGTGTTTTAAACATTAAGATGGCCCGTAGAGGTGTATCCTCTCCACCCTTACCAAAGATCAAAGAATTTAAGCATACTTCTGCTCCTGCTTTTGAATTAAGAATTTTGACCTAGGGATTGGCTACCTTCAGGATACTTTGTCTAGGTGAGTTCATTGCCTAAATAACAGAATGCTTTTCTCTTGAGTTAATCACTTAATGTCTCAAAGTATTGAAGCAAGTAACTGTAATAGTTGTCCTTTGTATCATGTTAAAGCAGTCTTTTGCCTTCCCTCCCATTTTGTATTGGGATATAAAAGTATATGGAAAATTAAACACAGAACAAACTCAGAAGTAAGAACTCAACAAGAGGCACTGAATATAACTCCTAGTACTATTCTATGTCTATGTGATTCTTATCCCACAGTAGGGAGACCTAAGACACAGTACTTTCTCTCTTAATGTGTGACTCTTAGAGAGGGCAGAACAGTAGCATTCCCCTAGCATTTCTCCTTTGAAACTAGAAGCTGAGCTTCTTAGATCTCAAGCCAAATTATTTATTAACAAACTAAGCATCTAGTGCCAAGGACAGAGCTCTGTGGCATGCTGTCAGAGAACTTTCTGTTGAGCTGGCAGCAAACCCTTAGTCAATATGCTCTCGGCAGAATAATTCCACCAGCTACAAACTGACCTAATTTTATGAAAAGCACATCCACCTATCATCATATTTACAAAAGCACAATGAAGCACTGTCAAAAAAAACCCTAAAATACAAAAGATACTTTTGTCTACCTATATAATATTTTCAAGTTCTATGAGACTAAATTGGCTCATCCATTATTTAAGAAAATTTACTTGATCTTACTTTTTCAGTATTTTTCAGAATTTTTATGCAAGCATCAATTTCCTTTGAATCTCTGAAAGGCGAAATTTATTATGGTGTATCTAAAGAATTGATTTTCAAAAAAAATTCACTACATTTATAATAAAACTATTATTTTAGAGATTGTACTTTTTGAACAATTGACTTGAGAATTTCAACCTACACTGTCTAAAATAAATGCAGCTATAGTTAGAGTGCTATAACTTTGTGAACATTAATGGCCTGAAACAAATATATAAAAATCCACGTATATGCACATGCCTCCCAGCACCTACATATACAAATGACTGATAGAAATACAGTGAATCAATCTCACTCATCTCTAACAAGGTCTTCCATGATTGGTCAGTGTGTTTTCTTTGCTTCTTCTGAAAGTTACACAAAAGAAGTGATTCATTTGTTTCATCTTGAATCCACTTTTCTCAGTGTCCTTCCAATCTCACTGACCTGCTTCTGTTGTTGGTCACACAGAAGCTGAACATCTACCACTGCTGTGCTACAGTCTCATATCTGCTGCACCTCATCCCTTGAACTGTCCAGGACACACAATAATCAAGAACATCTTTGTTTGGGTGTACATCATTCTCATGATTTCTGTACACTAATTCTAAAAGACATTATTCTTCCTCCTGCCTTTTATGCATTTCCCTCAATGTTGTATGGGTGCTTATATGATGTATTACTTTTTATAATTTGTTTTCTTTGGAAACTCTTGCTTTCTTTTTCACATTTTTACATAATATTCCTGTTAGCTATTTGTTTTTCAGAATCTGTGCTGCTCATGAAACATTAGGCTTGAAGTTAAGCTGCTTAGCTCTTCCTAAGGAGAAGAGGAGAATAGCCTATAGAAAAGAAGTACACTTGAAGCATCCCAATAGTCTTTATTTTAATAACTGCATCAGTAGGCAGATTCATATATGTGTATACTAGGAACAGGCCATGTCTGCTACATCCTATCTTTCCTTCTTCTTCTGTGCTCGAGACACCATTGTATGAGATGCCTTTGGGACTCACTTAATAAAACCTATGGGGTATGGAAGAATGTTATTCTTTTTGTGGTTTGTATGTTTCTGTCTCCTTTTTAGTTCATTTTCCAGTAGAAGATGAGTTATCTTAGCAAATTAGGGTGTATGTTGCTTAAAATTGAGTTGCTTCAATATCCTAAAATGCAGTGTGTCATCACTGGTCTTATGCAGAAATGCAGCAAGCAAATGGAACACAAGAAGAGGCCCAGAAGGCCCAGCATAGTTAGGATGGGAAAGGATGGTTGAGCGATCAGATTTCCCATTCACAATACAGCAGGTCAGACCTCAGGATAATAGCAAACTTAGTGAGGAACAAATTAATCAACCCTGAACTAGGAAATTATTATTATGATGACAATGATGATGATAATGATAATGGCAAAACATTTTGCATCAGTGTTCTTCCTTCAAAAGCAACTATCTCAGTGAGACCCCATAAGATATAACACTATAAACACTTTGCCAGAGTGTCTAGTTTAAGTCAGAATAATTCCGTTAGCCATGTAGCCTAGTGGACTGATAAATGGTTGAAACTAGTTCTCATAAATTTTTGAGTGCATATAATTGTCATTGTGAGGCTAATTGCTGACATCCTCTATAATATTCTTTGCCTCCTTAAAATCTAAATTAATGTACTAGATTGACAGAGAGCAATTGGAATTTCTTCTGTGTGATAAATGATTTTCCTTTTTATTTCCTATAAGACTCTAAAAGTTTTATTTAATTTATTTCATCCAATATATTTTGATCATAATCCTTTTTCCTCCTTAATTCCTCCCAGATTCTTACCAATTCCCTACCTAGACTTTCTCTTTTTCTCAAATATCAATACCTACATACATATATCTGGGAAAAGGCAAACTAAACCAGAACAAGAAAATCAAATATCAAAGCAGACAAATCTAAAGAAAATAAAAAATCAGTGGGATAAAAAATAACCAACAAAACAAAATATGCACAGAGGAATAAGCATGGAATACATTTAGTATCTGCCAACTCCTCCTGAACATGAGGCCTGCCCTGGGATAGGACTGATATACCTAGTCACATGCCATTGGAGAAAACTAATTTAACCTTTCCTTAGTTTTTAAATATAACACGTGAAAAAAATTGCTCCTAGTATATAGATGTTCCTTTGTCTCAGGTCTCTGGTGCTGTTGTCAGATCCTTTTCCACACTAAAGTGATAAGAAGGGGGTGCCATGGGATCAGTTCCATCTATCCAGATGTCTCATCCTAGAAAGAGTACCTGGCCTTTTTCTTCAAATTAGGTTAGATACCTGAAACCAAGTTGACAATGGAACTGAAATTGCCACGGCTATTTTGGACCAGTAATCTGAGCTGATGTATGTGTGTGTGTGTGAGAAGTTAAGCCCAATGTGGAGAGACACAGGTGTTTCTTGGATTATAGGAGAGTCAAATTCAGAGACGAAATGGATATGGAGCTATGGCTCTTTTCAGTACACTCACAACATATTAGCTTTGCATCATGGGAAAACCTTCTCTGAAAGAATTCAGCACAAATTTTCCAGACCAAATCCAGTTTCTCAAGACCAGACCACTCTCTGTGCACTTGGCATAATGAAGTCACTGTAAACATTTTCTCTTTTTCTTACTTTACTGGCTCCCATGACAAAAAGTTACACACCAGGGAAGTTCTGTGAAGTTCAAAGGAGGGCAGATCCGTGGCTGATGTAAGAACTGTCCATCATTAAATTACACTGATGTGGGATTCCCCCCTGTATACTATGAATACCATTGGTTAATAAAGAAACCATCTTGAGCCTGCTCAGGGAATAGAAGGAGGTGGGGAAAACTAAACTGAATGCTGGGTGAAAGAAAAGGCGGAGTCAGAGAGAAGACATGTAGCCACGCTGGAGCCAGATGGAACTTTGCCAGTAATCACTGCCACGTGGCAATACACAGCTTAATGGAGATGGATTAAATTTATATGTAAGTTAGCCAATAAGAATCTAGAGCTAATGAGCCAAACAGTGATTTAAATGATATAGTTTCTGTATGATTATTTCAGGGCTGAGCAGCCAGGAATGAAACAAGTGGCCTCCTCCAACATTACATGCACCCTTTGTAATTTATGTAGCCCATTTTTTATTAGTGCTGGTATGCTTTCTGTCCAGAAATCTAATGGTTGGTTTAAGGTCAAGCCCAACATGAATGAATGCTTGCTAATGTGTCAATTGAAATGCATCTGTGATAAAGTTCTGACATTTCACTGGGTGCCTTTTCCTAGCTCAAATCTTCTGTCATTTTGACAATTGAATCTCATTTGGAAGGAAAGGATAAAAAAGACAAATCTACATCTTGACATCTTCTGACATCTCTCTAGAGGTGATGAATCCCTGTTTTGGATGAGCCTCAAAATAATTGAGCAATGGAAAGTAAATGAGAACAGCTTCACGGTAGCATCAGTCTAACTTTCTGTCAAAACATCTTGTCAGCCTACAAAACAATGATTTAAATCCCAAATGCAATTTATCACTCAGTGATGGAAGTGGTTATGAATATATGGTTATGGTGGTTATGCATATATACACATGCATGTATGTATCCAAACTATTCCTCATGAGTGCAAAATATGCCATATCTTCTCGTGTTGGTAAACATGAAAGAAAATATACACATTCAAAACCTCAAAACACTGTAGCACAGAAATACAAGTTTGCTCTAGGTTTTTTTTTTTATTCGAAACTAATTTGATTGACTTTCCAGAAAAATATGACTTAAAAGATTAATCCCCAGAGCTAATGCCTGGGGATTAATACCTGCTACAGATCACACAAGTTGACAGGGCATTTGTCTTCACAAGGGCTTTGTTTTGCTTTACCATGTTTTCCATTTATAATATCTGCTAATGATTTATTATGTGTCTATACCTAAGGCGTGATCTTTTTTATTTCAATTTAAAACTATATTAAGAGCCCAAGTTGCTTACCCTCTCATGATTTGTAAAGTAGATAATAAATAAAAGAAATGCATGTTGTATGAAGTACCCTAGCATATATATGTATATATATATATATATATATATATATATATATATATATATATAGCCTTGACATGCTCCCCCTGGAAAAGAAAAAGTAAACACATCATAAACATTGATTTAAAAAGAAAGTCACATGAAGCCTGCATATGACCTATACTTTTGAACACTTGCTTCTAAATGCTGAAAAAAAAAACCCATAATGATCAAAACAGAGTCAGTTGAAACCACCTGAACAATAAATACTCCAGTAGCTAAAGGCATCTAAAGGGGTCACTCTGACACAATAGCTGAGCCTTAGTTCTCTACCTACCTCTTTCCTGAGGTCATTGGGGTCATCACTGAGTCAGCAATGGATGTAGTGCTCCTGCCTTTGGCACAAACATAGCCAAAGCCCTATCTGCATTTTAAAATGGAAAGCATCATTATAAGATCATGTTTAGTTCACCAAGATCCCTCCCTTCTGCTGTTCTCTTCAAAATCACATCAACTCAATGGCCTATAACATGTTTCAGAAAATTGAGGTACTTTAAAATTACAGCTTAAAAAGTGAAATGCCATTAGTCAACAATAAATTTAAAATAACAAATGCTGCTAATTAATTGTCCTTTATTGTGCAGTTATGGGGATGAATGCAAAACATCTCTTGAGTATATATGGGCAGGAGAGGTAAACAGATCCTATTTTTTTTTAATGCACCAAGAGAAAGAATGGAAAACTTTTGCTTATTTAGGGTTCTTAAATCACCTTCTATGTTAAAGAGGATTATGTAAGTGTGTATTATCATCCCTATATTGTCCAACACTGACAAAAGTATATCAGTTTTTTTAATATTTATTCAACAAATCTTTATCGAGTAGTTAGTATTATAGACACTCTTTTTGCTACTTGGAATATGAAAACAAATAAATGATTTGTTCTTGAAAAGCTAACTTTCATTTAACACACCTAACAGTTCTTTAAAGTCAGTGCTATTTTTAACTTCACTTCACAGAAGATAAATACAAAGGAATTTAGGGGTTAATTAATTTGCCTGATGTCATGTAACAGCTCAGTTCAAAGGCAGACTATGAATCCTGGTGTATGTAACTGTGGAGTTTGACTTGTTAATTACTTTAAGTTTAAAATCCCATCGATTAAAAAAAATGAATTATCAGCAGACTAGTAGCAATTTCTTTAATCTTAAAAACTTTGAAGCATAAAATAGTGTTAATTATAACAAAAAGAGTTAACCTTGGCTGCTTCATTTTAGAATCCTGTATTAAATATTTGTAACCAGAGTGGCAAACACCAGAGGTTATGGGAACCAGGTGATATATGCACAGAGCTGTGAAATCAAAATGACCTGACATCTGCCCTCACTGTGGCACTCAGTAGGTGTGCCACTGAAGAGTCACATGATCCCCTGAAGTTTCCCTTTGTAAATTCACCTGTAGAGGGGTCACACCACCTCAAGAGTTGACGGAAGCTCAGGAGCAGTAGTGGAGGGTGTGAGCTTAGCACACTGTTAGCAAGTAGCTCACATCCACTAGATCTGTACTGAAATCTTACCGTTCTCGTCTCTGTGGATAGAGGCATAAAATGAAGCAACTCAAGACACCTGCTACAGGTTGGGAGGCTAAGTCATGGCTTTTCACAGCACTTTGTTTTTCATCTAAGAGCTCCAGATATATAACCTTGAATGAGTGGGCTTCAAGTTAAAAACTAATAATCAGTTGCTTCCTGCTTAGTCGATAAGAACATAATTGAATTCCTTTATGTTTTAGGATTGGTACCAAAATGGATATTAAAAATTTATAGGGAATTACTTTGAAAGCAAATTTAAAACCAAACTAATTAGGACTCTTTCTCATTTGAAAGAACAAGGTGTCTTGAGAAAAATCTCAATTGATTGTTTAGTCTCAAAAGTATCATAGTTATCAAGAAGTCAATTGTGTAGACTAGAGATATGGTTCAGCAGTTAAGAGAACTTGCTGCTCTTACAAAAGACTCTTGTTTGATTCCAGACATCCACATGGCAGCTCAAAACCCTCCTGAGCTACAATTTCAAGAGATCTGATACCTCTCTGGGCTTTCCTAGACATAAGCCACATAGCTGGTACAGATGCATACATGCAGGCAAAGATAAAATAACAAGCTGTTTTTTAAAAGAAGACTAATTTGTGTGTGTAGCAGTAGTCATATTGTGTCTTGTAGGGGAGATGACAGTTTAAGAATATTAAATATAAAAGCCATGAAAGAAAAGGTGAAAGTATTCCAGAGAAAATGGAGCAAAATGCAGCAAACATTATAACACCACAGGAAGAAAACTTAAAAATAATGATAAGGAAAAAAAAATTCCAATTCACTTGAATATTTAGAAACTGTTCTTACTTATCAAAATCAAGTAACAGCAAATCAAATAATATCAAGTAACTAGAAGTCCCCATGTTTTCAAACAATCTAGATAGTAAATATCAAAGAACATAGTAATGGGTAGCATAGAACACTGTGGAGGGGGTCATTCTGAACAATAATATACACATTCCTTTAACTCTTAGATGGAACCTTCCATATCTGAAAACATTAAAATAAAATAAATGAAATGTTTTTTTTGTTTTTTATTTTTACTATACACACATGTGCTCACATGTGTGTGTGTGTGAAACGACAGTGTCCTTTGAGGCTGGAGATACATGTAGTTGTGGGCTGCCTATTGTGGGTGTTGGGACCCAAACCTGGGTTATGCATAAGAGCAGCAAGTGAATGCTCTTCACCACCAAGTCATCTCTCCAGTCTAAAACTATTTTCTGTTTTTGTTTGTTTGTTTGTTAAGAGGAAAACATAGAACATAAACTGGCTGTGAAATGGAAGATGACTCTGAACTTCTGATTCTACTGCCTCCATTTCTAGAGTACTCGGATTTCAGGTGTATATCCCCATATCTAGTTTTATGTAGTGCTGGGAATATAATCCAGGGAATGCCACATGTTAAGTAAGCACTCTACAATTGAGCTACATCCCTAGTCCTGAAAATGTAGATTGTTTGCTTGCTTGTTTTAATATTTTTACCTAGTATTTCTGTTTCTGAAGTTTAAGAAGCTTTGCATTAATTATAGAGCTGAAATTGAAAATCAATGTATATGTTTTTAGATTAGATTGACAAAGCAAGGACTGATATGGGATTCCCCTCTGTATGCTGTGAATACCATTGGTGAATAAAGAAACTGCTTTGGCTTGTTGATAGGGCAGAACGTAGGTAGGTGGGAAAAACAAAACTGAATGCTGGGAGAAAGGAGGCAGAGTCAGGAAGAAGCCATGGAGCTGTCACTGGAGACAGGCATGCTGAAACTTTGCTGGTAGGCCACAACCTCATGGTAATGCAGGTATTAATGGAGGTGGGTTAAATTAATATGTAAGAGCTAGCCAAGTAGAAGCTATAGCTAATAGGCCAAGCAGTGATTTAATTAATACAGTTCCTGTGTGGTTATTTGGGCTCTGGATGGCTGGGATGAACAAGCAGCTTCTTACTACAAAGGATTGGATCCACACAATGGTATAATAGTAGTAGAGATGGAGACCATCCAGCAGAAAAAAAAGAGGCTACATGTGCTTTTTATCTGCATTTATAGTACAGGAGACCATGCCCAAAGTGGGCTGGTATCTTAAAGTCTATTGCATGAATGAGTGCCTACAATAATGTGGTAGAGAAAACAAGACAAGAAAACTATTGAGTAGAGTCAGCTCATGTTTAGGAAAACTAAAAGGATAGAAATGCATGTGGAAGGCAAATGTGATTGACTGTTGGATCATGCCTGCTGTGCACTGCCTTTTCTGTCTTAGAGTTATGAAACATGCAAGCAGGTACTGATACCCAAAATCTTAGCAGCTAAACTAGAACATATAGTAATATCAATAATATAGAAGGACAAAACAGTACTTTAAAGCTTAATGAAGGATGTACTGTGGAAAAACATTAAGCTGTGTTATTAGCAGCAAATAAAACAGAACAAACAAATTCAAGTCTAACACTGGAAACCAGTGAATGGCTAAATAATGCCTTAGATGATAGCTATAGAGTGACCAAAAGAAAAATCACCAAAAGTATGTAGTCACAGATTTCTGACGAACTAATCCATTTGAATAGATGATGTAAATTGTAAGAGTAGGATTCCAACTCACACTGTCCCTCTGAACTGAGGAGTACTAACCTTCTATCTCATTCCTTTGCTTCGCTGGCACTGTTTGCTAATTCTAACATTACATGTCTTACACTCCCGCAATGTAAAATACTTCTCCAAATTAGCTTATTTAGTACTGGTGGTAGAATATTACATTTACTCAATTTAGTAAACATTTTGCACGTTTCAATTATAGGATTAAATTCTTTGAAAGAAACAGTTTTGTTTTCATACAGGTTGGGCCCAAATACTAAGATCACTAAGAGCTGGTAGGAATGGAAGAGAAAAATGGAGGAGTGGTGGCTTAAATAGCATGGTCTTGAACACTTCATTAATCCAATCAAACAGTGTCCAATCCTTCTTACTTAGAAAGCACTTAAAAGCTGTGCATTTGAAGAAAAATAACATAATGCACTGGGTGAATTTACTTTCTACTGGAAATTTAAAGGAGTAATGAGCAACTGGGATGTAGCTACAACCAGCCCCAGTAACTCACAAGAATGGCTAAACCATTCAGAAATGGCTAGGCCACTTTGTTACCAGCTTCATTGCTTCGACTTGAGTGATGATTTTTGTAAAAAAATGTGGAATGGGTTCAGTTTGTATAATTATATGATTATATCATACTACTGAACACAATTTCAGATAGAAGAAAAAGTTTAAATTATTTTCTCTGGCTCTCCTTATTTTGTTTTGGCATCCTTCTTTTCCTTCATCACTAAATTCCTCCACATCTTATTAAATGCAATCTTGAAGAAAATTTAAACAGAAATCGATTCCCAATATCACATAAGATATGCAGTACTATACATTAGCTATGAACAATAATTGAATATTCTATAAACTCATAGGCAGTCATGTAAATTAAACCAAATATAAAATTCTCCAGCTTAAAAGAAATCTAATTCTTGAGGCTGCTGTCACTGACAGCTGTTACAGCAGGGCATATTCTGGAAGCAATTCTGTTAAACACTAAAGTTTGCATAAATATGCCAAGGTACTCTATAAAACTGTATATGGATAAACATGGAATATGCATAAATCATGGGAGTTTGTGAGCCTTAGTCATCTCATTATCAAATCTGCTATAATAGTTGCAGGTGATTGTAATAATCAGCAAGGGAGAGAAAAATTGATGTGTCTAAACTATGATTAATTTGAAAACAAGAAAGAATATTGATTCTATGAGCATATCATAGAGAGCTGATGATGATCCACTCCAGACTCAGTCAACCAAGAGTGTAAATGTTGGGACTTACAGTATTAAGTGAAAACCCTGACTCCTTTCTCTCCTCAGTCCCACAGAGAAGGACTGTTGCTTAGGGATTAATAACAATAGAAGACATTCATTGAGATGAAATAGGGATTAGCATGGTGCAAGAGCAAGGAAAACTCTATATGCAAACCTTCCATCATCTCTTTGTTGTTTCTTGTCTTGGTTCTTCAAGAGGCAAGATGGAGCAGGAGACTGCTCAGCCCTTTGAATTGAAGAACAGTGTACTGTGTAGCCTTGTTCCTCAAGCTCGCTCTGATTTCTCATCACTAGAAATCTTGGGGTAAGGCAAGCTGAGCTTGCTGCCTATTTTGTCAAAATGAGTTGTCCAATTCACTAGAAGTCAATACTAGTTCTTCTAGACAGAAGTAAATTGACTCCTCTTTTATCTGATGCAGTCTGGCTGGGATGTATGATATGGCCATGATGCCGGCCTATGAAAGTAGAAGATGGATGCCATTGCAATGTGGCTGTACCTCTAAACAAATCAGTTTCCTATGGGATCCTGGCCAGATATCAAAACTGCACTAAGTTTTGGACCAAGATATTAACAAGAAGTGAGAATTTCATTTGTCCTCTCTTCTTACACTTTCCCTAAGAACCCAAGAATGGGAAAGAAAAGAAAAGAGAGATGATAAAAGACACTTCTAAACCCTACCTTCACATCTCTGCTCTATAATTAAATACATATTGAAAACTGCTTTGAAATTTTTGAGTGAAGTAACCATTTTAATTCATATTATCTTACAGACGATTAATTATAACAAATTTTACCATAACTTAAGTACCTCTCATTCATATTTTCTTATCTTAGAAGCAAAGATAGCCCCATATGTTTACACCCTAACAAAGTTTACAATGGATGCTAAAAGCGAAATAAGCAAATACATATGTAGACATAAGATAATATCTAAGAAGTTAATATTTAACTTGACAATGTCTGACTTGACTTCTGTATGACATTTGAAACTGATGACTGAGTATAACAGGAAGTAGAATTTCTTCAAACTCTAATAACATATGTCGTGAAGGGCACACGGATAATATTTGATACATTCAAAATCCTCATTCTTAAACTCTTAACTAAATGTGTAGTACCAATTATGATAGATGCATATCACTGATTCATTTGTGAAAAAGCCAACCAAAATATAATTTTGAGACACAAAATTACTCCTGTTATAAAGAATGAGTGTTTTAAAGCATATGAGTATTAGAGACTGTTCTCATTGCCTTAAGCAAATGCCTGACAAAAGCATACGTGAAGGAAGAAAATTTTGTTCTGATTTGTGGTCCTAGTGGATCTCATCCATCACAGTGAAGAAAGGAGGGCAGTAGGCATGACAACTAAGTTTTTCCACATCAATTAACCTAAATCAAGAAGACCCTTCACAGCTATGCTCAGAGGCTAACCTAATCTAGATTTTCCTTTACAGCTGTGCTCAGAGGCTCGCCCCATAATGATTCAAGATCTTGTCAGTTCAGCAGTCAAAATTATCATAAGTTCATCTCTGTTGATTTGACACCCAAACAAACTATATTTAAGAAATAGACTTATTAATTTTAACCCCATAAATTCACAACAATATCATAATTTGAAATACATTCAACCCTACTTTGAAGTCCCAAGTCTTTAATAGTTCCAATTCTGTTTAAAAGTCAATTTCTTTTCTTCAACTCAAAATGATCACTCAACTGTGAGCCTTTGTAGCATTTAAAACCTTCTGAAAGACTTTTAATATACTATAACAAAAGGCAAGCATTCCTTTTCCAGAAAGGAGGAATTAAGACATAGAAAAAAATGCTCGGACCAAAATTGAAGTGCAACAGTGCAAACATTAAATCTTACAGGACTATGTTCATCTGGGACCCATATAGAATCATCTGGACTCTGGAGGAATTACAACAGTCCCACTCCCTAGCTCTGCTACCTGTAGCACACAAAGTCTCTTTCTTGGACTAATTATACTATTTTTCTGCATATTAGTTCAACTGATGCCTCATCATCCTAGACTCACCAGTATTCTGGGATCTTCTTTGTACCTTGGGCTTTACCTGCATACCTTTATACACTGACCTCTCAGAGACTTTTGTAAGGAATTCCAAGCCTGCCACATGTGGCTGTTTCAACTGCTTGCTCTAAATGCAAGCAATAACACTTCACAGCCCTCTTAATTTTGAGACTTTCATACCTTCAAAGCCACTACCACTTAGATGTTGCTACCAAGTGCTAAGCTATAGCCAGCCCCCTTAACCCACAGATTCTTTAAGCAGTTGTCTTAGGGAAGCAGGGGCTCCTTCAGCTACCTTTACAGAGCAAGCTTTCTGCTTTCCAATAAATTTGCACTTTCTCAAGTCTGAGCCTTAGAGGGATCCTCTTCTCAGAACAGCTTTGCTATTCATACTCTTTCTCTCCAAACTTCATGTTTTTATATCCTTTCTATCAACTTTTTTTCAGTACATACCTTGATATTAAAGTAAGTAACCATGCCACAGCCTGAACATTATCCTGTCTTAAAATTTTCTACCACCCCAACAAATTAGATCATTACCATTAAATTCAACTTTGCTCAGGTTGCCAGACATAAATAGACTCCTTGACACAATGTTCCATGAATGACGGTGTCTTTCTCCCCCTCTGAAACCAATAGCTCACCAGGCGATGGTGGCACACGCCTTTAATCCCAGCACTCGGGAGGCAAAGGCAGGCGGAACTCTGTGAGTTCAAGACCAGCCTGGTCTACAGAGCTAGTTCCAGGACAGGCTCCAAAGCCACAGAGAAACCCTGTCTCGAAAAAAACAAAAAAAAAATAAAAAAATAAAAAATAAATAAAAAAAATGAAACCAATAGCTGAGCTACCACTGTCTTCAACACTTTCAACATTCTTTTCTTGTAACATCTACCACCATGGCCATTAAGCTCTGCTTGCTGCACTCTAGAGCTGTTTATTCAAGAGCTTCCAACTCCTTCACATTCCTCCAACAAGGTCTCTCAAAGGCCTAATCACCTCACAGATTTCTTGCAGCAACAGCCCCTCTTTTCAGTACCTATCTTCTAAATCACTTTCGTTGTGTTGAGCAAATACCTGACAAGAAGTAATTGAAAGAAAACCAGAGTTTTTTCTCTAGTTTAGAGTCTGAGGAGATGATTCTATCAGAATAGAAAAGACAAGGCCACAGGCAACCAAAGCGTGGTGGAAGTGAGAAACCAACTGGTCACATGGCTTTTCCAGTCAGGGAGACATGGAGGTGAATGCCTGTGCTCAGCTGGATTTCTCTTTCTTACCAGGTCTGAGAATCAAGCCCATGGTGTGGTGACTCCCATATTTAGGATGAGTCTTCCCATTTCAATACAATTCTTCACAGGCATGCCCAGAGACTAGCCTCTTCTAGCCAATCCTTACAGGTGGGTGCAGAGGCTTATCAGTAGGTTTTGTGAATTTGGTAGTCAATGTAAACCATCTCGATGTGGATTTTATGACTTATTAAAATTTATCATTATCCTTAGTTATAATAAATACTACTTTACTTTGCAATATTTTCTAATTTGTTCTTTTACTCACCTAGCTATTGTCTTAAGATGAATTTTAAGCATGATCTAAATAGGCTCAGATCCCCTGCTTGTTTCTCTGCTTTCCACCATCATACAAGTTGTGAAAATCAACTTGAAGAAGAAAGCAGATAGTATTCATCTCTGTCTGTGGAGGTGATGTGGAAATGGGACAAACAACCTCTTTGCTTTTTTTTCCTTTCCCACCAACATGGACTGTATCCTCACAATTCCATTCAAAATAAACCCTTCTTTCCCTGAGCTAAAACAAAAGAACAAACAAACAAAAAAAGTTAAATTCATTTTGCTTCACAGTTCTGGAAGCTTCACTCTGTATCTGCAGGGCCCATTGTTTTGTCCATAAGGCAATGCAGAATCTCATTTTCAGAAGGGTGGTATGACAATAATTTGCTAGAGTTTGGATTGGATCTCAGAATCCTTTGAGAATGGTATCCTTCAAAGTGTTCACCATCTCTAGCTAGGTCAGATCTCCCTAAGGTTCCAAATATTTCTAACAAATAGCTTTATCCTGGAAACCAGACTTTTAATGCATGATTTTGGGAGAAACACTAAAGATGCAAACTATACTATGTGGGATTAATTTTTGTTTATTCTGGTATAAAAATAATGCATCCATGTATTTGGAAGTAGCATTATAATTTTATAGCATACATTACTCCAAGAACTCTATCTACGAGTTAGGATTGTGATTCCTTTCTGTTGCTAGTCTCTTAGTATGTCCTACCTTGTCAAACTATCCCATTTTCACTAGGAGGATACTGATGACTCACTGGTAACACAGCATCTCTGTTTTTTCTTCCAGAGTTTAAAAATATACACAGAGAGAATTGGTCAGTTTCACAATCTCACGGATTGTTGCAATTCTTAAAAATTCAAATTAATTCCCTTTATGTTTAGCCATAAACACAAGCAATAGTACAGTGTGGTATGTTCTGGGGACTGAAAATTCTGAACCACAAAATCATCCTTCATGCTTTAAGAAGAGGGAGTTTTGTTCTGTCTTGATTTTCAAACATCACTGAAGATAAGACTCATGTTGAATACTAGAGAGAAAAGATACCCCTGGGTGGAGGTGAAGTATCTCTAACATATGTACCTTTCATTTTCTTGTTGATTGTTGTTTAAATTCTTTTCCTTTTTATTGTATTATAATCTGAGAAAATCCCTTGTTACACAGGAATGAGGACTCCATGTAGAATATATATTATGAATAAGATCTGCCATCCTGCCTCTCCATTCCCATCTGCAGCTGCTCATAAGACACACAATCTCAGCTTATAAAGTATTTTATTCCACTACCTTTGAAGAAATAGGCAGGCACAATGTATGCTTGCAAATTCTGCCTAGATTCACTTAAATTACAGTTTTTTATAATATGGAGAAAATTTTTAAAAATATATTACCATGGATTACTGTCTTTTACTTGAAAAAAAAAGGATGAAAGAAAAGAGATTCTGTAGGACAGAAAAAAAATAATTACCAAGAAATGAAAAGTACTGATTTTCTAATGTCATTTATGGATTTAAAGTCGCGTTTGTGTTTATTTTAACTCTAATAAAGTAAAATTTTCTGCTCGAACAGAGAAAATACAAAAGCTGAAAAATTAACTACTAATGATTCCTTTTTAAATGCCTTTCTCTAAAGATCTCATTAAAGTTTGTCTTCATTTTAAAATACCTTTGCTTCCCTTTTGAGTTTCAGCATTTACATATTCACATCAAGTCCTGCATAACAACATTCAGGCAGCTTTATTCATATTAGCCTAAAACTAGAATCAACTCAAATATTACCCATTCCTGAATGCATGATGAAAATGTGCCTGCCATACATTTGCCGTTAATAGCTGGGGCAGTTTAAAACAATGCTGTACTCTAATGCAGAAGAATCCAAATAGTTTATTTGATGCATGAGGTATGATGAAGAGTTCCATTTTACTTATACTGTATCTCCAAATTAGTAATAAATAATAGGCTGGGGTGAGCATTAAGAAAAGGACAGGCTATGGGAGGAACCAACCACCTGATTGAACTTGAGGCCTGCTTCATTGGAGAGAATCCAGTCCTGGCGCTGTAATCCTAGTCCACAACCCACAACTGGGGAGATTTTAGGTCCAAGAAGGGAACTCGTACTATTATTAACTAAATAGACACAGCATCTGACTGCCGTCTAAATACCTAAATATGTTTATGCTCACAGACAAAGGCCACTCTCAGCCTTAATCAAGGAAATTTCTCTCTTCAGTGAAGGAAAATGACTATAGAAACTCATGATAAAACAGTGCTAAGAAGTCATGGCTGAAGGCTCAACCCTAAACAAAATATTTGCACCACCCCATCTAAGGTTCGGGAAACACTATGAAAGAGGGGATAGTATTGGAAAGATAAAGATGGGGTGAATGAATAGTAAAGAGCTGTGAAATGCCATCCTCTAGACTCAAGACAAAGCCATTGTGACCCTGAACTCACAACAATGTAGTTACCTGAACTAGACCCCTACACAAGACTAGACTGACCTTGTCAGTGGTCAATAGTGGATGGGCAAAGAGCTAATGAGATACTACTCCTTGCTGTTCTACTTTTGGCTGCTGATAGAGTCTAGAAAAAAAGAGAGATGTTGTTTTCAATTGTATCCCTACTGGTAAGTATCCCAGACTCTAAAGGATATCTCCAAACCCATGGTAATTCAGACAATCCTGGTTTAACCAATCTGTCACAAAAGAAATGGAAGAGAATGGGAGAAAGAGATGTGAAGGGAAGGGATTGGGGTAAGCAATAGAAACAGGGAAATGGAAGGGAGGGGAGTAGGGATTCAAGAGTAGTCGGTGTATATTGTGTATCTATGTGAATTTATTAAAGAAAGTAGTAATAAAAAGGGTTCTTTTAGGGAGTTTTATTGAACTCTACATTTAAGGGTTGAAGGGGAGGGAAGAGGCAAGGAGAGGAGCAGAGATAAAAATGATTTTTAATGGTATCTGGCTAAACACAGAGATCAGTGCCTTTCTCAGACATCATCAGAGCATCAGAATCCTCCTACAGCAGATGCAAACAAATCCAGGAATCACAGCCGTTCTTTACTCAAATCCAAATGGGATGTTTCCATCAAACCTCTCCTCTCAGAGCTCAGGGACTCTCCTGGAAGAAGAGGCAGAGTATAAGAACCAAATGGGATGTTTCCATCAAACCTCTCCTCTCAGAGCTCAGGGACTCTCCTGGAAGAAGAGGCAGAGTATAAGAACCAAATGGGATGTTTCCATCAAACCTCTCCTCTCAGAACTCAGGGACTCTCCTGGAAGAAGAGGCAGAGTATAAGAACCAAAGGGGATAGCAAGGCCCTGATTGGTTTAAAAACCAGCAAAGTTCATATGAACTCTCAGAAACTGAAGCAGCAAGCACAGGACCTGCATGGGTCTCCGTCAGCTTATAAGTTATAGTTTTCAATTTTGTATTTTCATGAAACTCCTGCATGTATAAATGACCAGATCTCTAATTTTTGTGCCTGCTCTTGGGTCTCATTTTCTTCTGTCAGTTTGTCTTGTCAAACTTCAATGTGGTGATTTTTGTTTTATTATATTTTTCTTTGTTATATTTGGCAGTTATTTCTTAGAAGCCTGTTCTTTTCAAATGAGAGACAAAAAGGGAGTGGATCTGGATAGGAGTGGAGGAAAGGTTGGAGGAAGTGGGAGCAGCAGAGGGAGGAGAAACTGTACTCAGTATATAATATATAAGAAAAGAAACTATTTTCGATAAAAGGGCAAAATAATAAGTTTCATTAATAATTTTTTTTCTGAAGAGCCAGAAAGGAACTTTGCTTGTTGAACTGGCTTGTATAATAAGTGGGGTAAGGACAGAATCCTGTGCCTTTCACAGAAAACTTTAATCTATATACTTAAACTATTT
The DNA here is from genome assembly GCF_018167655.1 of Microtus oregoni. Taxonomy (NCBI): domain Eukaryota; kingdom Metazoa; phylum Chordata; class Mammalia; order Rodentia; family Cricetidae; genus Microtus; species Microtus oregoni. Next base: position 6,889,616 of record NW_024543070.1, read on the forward strand.
TTGTATTTCAATAATTTTAAACTTTCAGCGTATTACAAAGGTCATAATAGCTTAAATGAAAGGAGGTAGCATTCAAAACAAGATAAAATAATTAATTAAAAAATGTGTACACTTCAGCTCCTAAGATTAGTAGCTTATATTAAAGATCAAATGGACATGTTAAAAAGTCAGTTCTACCAGTCTAGCTATCAAAAAGAAGATGATAGCAGTGTTTAAGCATAAATGTTTTTCTAACAAATAAACATGATAATATATCTATCTAAGTGTTAGGAAAAAAAACATCACCAATACTCCTAGAAAGCCATGAAAGAGGAACAGCAGAAGATGACTGTATAGAGTGGACACAGGCAGATGGTGGGTGCTGAGCCTGAGGACCATGCAGCATCATCTGATTCTTCTTAAAATGTTGATAGCTAATATATATCAATTGAATCTATCAAACACTGTCCCAAGTGCTCTGTGTAAGCTCTTATATATTATACCTTTTGTCATATCCATTTTTAAGCACTGCTAGCTGAGTTTACAAAATATATTCAAGATCACAGATAGAAAAATACAGCACAAGTCAGGGTCTCTAACTTTGGAGCACACTCACTTGGTCACTGTTTTGTACAGTTTCTTTTCTCTTTATTTTTTGTAATTTATATTCAGTGTAAGATCAAAGCATATGATTACAGCATCTATTTCCTCTTCTGTGTGAAGATTATGTCACAAAGAAGTAAGAATGGATATAGAGAGAAGTCTGAAAAACTATTGAAGTTAAGGCTAGCTTCACAGGTAGGTGTCCCATCTGTTTGCACAAAAGCCTATATTTGAACTTAATTTTATGCTAGGTATCCTGAAAACTTAAGTGTTTTTACAGACAGAAGCCCTACATTTGTGTTTTGTACTGAACCCCTAAATTATGCTGCTGGTCCAGGCAGTATTTCATATAAGAGTTTTTAATGCCTTGGGTGTCTAGACTCAGACATCTTTGATAACTTGAATCTGTACTACCCTTTCTACCATTCTTCCCTGAGGACTGAATTTCCAGAATCATCTATTAAGCATGAACTTAGGCAATAAACCAGAAGTTTATAAAGATAATTCAACTAGTCAATACCCATAACCACTTTATAAAGAGATTTTATTTATTAGCATTTTGCTTGGTGAGCAAACTTTGGCTCAAAAAGGTTACAGAACATGGAAAAACTAACTGGATAAACTCAACCTTCATTCTTCTAAAACTAAATTAAGTCTTATCTTCAAGTTCTTGTTAAGATTACCCTCCGGAGACTTAGGGTCATGTTCTGCCTACTCCTGCTTATGCATTTCTATAGCTATTGACTCAACCAATTATTGGAAAACACCTTTCCACACAAAATATACTGTGAGCATCTACCACCTATTAAGGACCTAACAGACCTGTTCTTAGTTCCAAATAATGTAAATGAACAGATATGAATTCTAAAGTAAGTAAAAGAAAGTATTATGAAAAAAATCTTGGCAAATTTGCAGTATATTTTTCAAACTATGGAGGGATATATATCCACCAACTTCTTGACCAGGTAAAGTCACTGACAATAATACAGTATTTTTATTTGTGTATATTGTCTGATGGTGAAGTCTGTGATAATTACAGCTGGTGTTATGTCTAACCAGTATGTTTAAACTTCAGAGATTGTGATGTGTATCCAGGGACAGAAGAGGCTTAATTTTCTCTCCGATGCTCTTTAATACCTGAGAGAAACCTTACATATTTCAGTAGCACTACCCCAGGTGTAAAGAGAGCAAGAGGGGAAAATATCAACCACTGAAGGCAATTTGTTATATAATGTAAGTATTTTCCCAAAGGATGGGGGTTGCAGGGTAGGGGGAATGTTGCCTTTGGGCCCACGCCTTAAAATTCAGCCACCTATGAAAAACAATGCCAAACAAAATCCTAACAAAATTCTATTATACTTATGGTTTTAAACAAATTTTAATTACAATGGTGTATCTAAGGTATCTGTAGTTTTCCCGAGAGAATTTTTGGTGAACTATTCAAAAGCAAAATGAGTGTAGTAGCTTTAATTACATGGAAGGAGAGTCAATGTGCATTCAAACTGCTAATGAGAATTTGCTTTCCAAAGTCTCCGTTTCCTTCCTATTGCATGCCTTGAAGGAAAAGCTAAGGTCTTTAACACTATTTTAATGCTGGGTAAGAATCAGAAACGGAAGCTTCTTTCTTTTGCTGAGAGCAATTTGATGATGTGTCATTCCCCATTTCCTGGGTATTATTGCTTAAACAAAATATCCACAAAACCCGACAATTTTCTATTATTTCCCAGAGTCACAGGCTCTGTTGGACATCCTACAGACCTACACATGAACAGCAAAATTCAGGTAGCTGTTAAGGATATAGCACTGAGTGTCTCTCATACTACATGCACAATTCACAAGGGGATTTATACTGACACTTCTCATGTATAGGAAGATGACAATTTCTAATGATTCTTCGGTTTCAACACTAATGTAAGTGTACCTGAGTGATGTCCCAAGTACATTAAATAGACCCAATGTCTACGTAGCATGCCCTTTTTGTGGTTTAATTAACAACAGCATACTTTTCTTTTCTTTTCTTTTCTTTTTTTTTTGTTTTTGGTTTTTTGAGACAGGGTTTCTCTGTGGTTTTGGAGCCTGTCCTGGAACTAGCTCTTGTAGACCAGGCTGGTCTCAAACTCACAGAGATCTGCCTGCCTCTGCCTCCCGAGTGCTGGGATTAAAGGCGTGCGCCACCACCGCCTGGCCAGCATACTTTTCTTGTGGACTTTATTGGTCATCGGATTTGTTGTGGTATTGCTGTCTTCTCTGATCATTTCCTGGGTAAATTGCTCATTCATGAAGAGATCCATATTCACGGTCACATGCCTGCAGTGGCATGAAGTCAGCAGCCTGCTAATTGAGTATAGGGACTAGGAGACATGCCCTTACTACTGAAAAAAAAAAAAATCAAAAAGTGCAATTCAAAATGGTTATTGGAAAATGTGGACATTTGAAACAAATAGGGAGTCTGTCCATGGTAAGTTAGAAAATTTATGAGAAATGATTGGAGGCAATGAAGTATTATTTCCTCTAAACTTGACATAGTCCCTAAAGATGAGCACTTAAGGACATTGACCAAAAATCAGTTAATTTTTTTTTGAAGAAATGTTATTAAAAAGCCTGTTAGAGCTCACAGTTAAGGTGGTCACATGATTTGCAATGTAGAAACATGTTTAATGGTAAAAAGATTAACGATAGAGCCATGTGGAAGTAAGCAACATAGAGCATTGTCAAAGACAAAGCTAAAACACTCCTCCAACACAGACCGACACCTGGAGCAGGTGGGCAAGCTGGCCTTGTGATCATAAGATTGGGAGACCCCTCATCCCCCCCCCCTGCCCTTTACTACTATAAAAACCTAACTCTAACTGAGCTGAGGGCTCTCTGTTTATTCCAAAACATTGGACATGCAGGAAGACTGAGTTTGCAAACTTACATAAAATAAAGGCTCTTTGCTTTTACATACAGGACTTGGTCTCCTTGTTGGCTTTTGGGGGACTTCATGGATTTGGGCATAGCATTTGGGAGCTTGTCCCAGATTCCCCTAAGCCCACTGGGACTACCACCCACAAGCCCACTGGGACTACCAACCATTGAGACTTCAACCGACAAGGAAGTTTTCTATGTTTTGTTTCTTGTCTCATGTCTTTCTGTAAGTGGGCCCAGGAAGCGTAAGAGCCTGTAGATGATCTAGGCAGACAAGCAAAAAGATCACAGGTGGGGTGCCTGGAGGAGACATCCCCAGGGCCCTTCTGCAGAGGGTGGTTCCCTCTGGTGAAACACACGGGTAGCAAGCAGTCTCAGTTCTCAGTTCTGTGGACAGATACACAGAAAGTGTTCTCACTTCAATAGGTGAGCGGGTTGTACCCATAAAACAGCTTGTTTGGTTCGATGCCATTGTCTTGTTCATTGTTCTGAATGTCTGTATGTTGTTCCTGACTTAGACTGCCAGTGATGATATACGACAGACTCAAATCACGAGTTCTTTGACTTTGATATTGTGATCACTTACAGAACTGGACTTTAGAGATAAGGTCATAAGCATAGGGGTATATTTTCCAAAAAGGATAAGAAAAATAACCTCTACCCGCTGCCTTAAACATATCATGAAAAGGAGTCAGCAGTGGCCCCAAGCACGAGGCTGCTTGCTGCGGGGCAGCATGCTTGTGTGGATGGGTGGCTGGGCTATGCAGCCTCATTGTTGCAACATAGCAAGGCTGCCAGCCACAACTGTAGGGGGCAGATAGATACCAATAGGATTTCAAACACTAAACAGAGAATCTGGGGTTAATTGCGATGGCTTGGTGAGGTTTACAATCTTTTCCCCCAATGCTGCATACCACCCTGCCCCTCCCATGCTGATAGATGAGTTCCCTCCACCTGCCCTGGGGGCTGTGTGCCTCAACTTTTGGTCAAACCTGACTAAGGTTTGGCTCTGTGGGTCAAGGACTCTGGCTATAGGTGTTGCTGCAATGGCCATGTTGTGAAACTATAGCCAGACTTCCCTCCACCAGAGCTGCTTTGGTCATTCAGATTCAATGTGTTATAAATATCCATCATCATTTATAGGGGCTAGTTACAAATTATTATTGGTTAAAGTATATAAAATAACTGTTGTTGATCTCAAATGTTTCACTCTGGTACAGGATTTATGGAATGTAAATTTAAAGGTTTTTTGTTATAGTATATACATGTTTCTGTTCTTGTTTAAAATATTGTAGCCATACATTATATTTCCACTGAGGGAAACCACAAGAAAGACTTTGGTAAACTATGTTTTCTGTGGTTTCTCATATATGCAAATACTAAATATGCTTGTTTTGTTGAAAGGTTTTTCTATGTAAGTTTTCTTGCAAGCATGGAGCTAAGACAGAACTGGTCTGACTATTTTTGCTGTCTCTGCCACCCATCACTGCTGTGGCCACATTTACAGGCCTGACTTCAGAAATTTATCACTGAGCTCTGATTTCTAAATTTGGGTTAGCAGAAATTCAGATGACTTTTTGGTATAGATTATGTTACAACTGCTATATGCTATTTTTTAATTGAAAATCTGGTTCTAAAATGGGATTATGGTTCTTCTTTTGTTAGATCCATGTTTTATTTACTTAAAATCTATGCATGAATAATTTTAAAGAAACCATAAGGCATAATTCCATTTTAAATTTTGGATTGCCATTTTGCTAGAGTTAAAAGAAAATAACGCCTCATGATTTCACCATCATTTTGATTAAAGGCGACCACGTGGAGTGGGCCTAACAAATCTCCAAGACAGTTTGGATTGGGATAGAGTTTTACATGATGACCCATGTCCCCTTCTAAAGTATTAAAGCTTCACCTCAATGTTTTTATACTCAAATGTACTTTGCTCTGACAGCTAGACTTTGTTAATTTAAGGAGTCAACCAGGTGATAATAGTTATAAAAACATAAAGGGATCATAGGAAACAGCTGAGGTTTACAAATGTACAACAGGACTAGAGTCCCAAAGAATGCCCAGTTGCAACAATTGACGTTAATAGTTTTAAAAATGCCAGTGTCAGGTGATAGTCACCAGAAATACCAGCTACAGAGAAATGGAGCAGGCTGAGATCTAAAAGACAGGCTGTATATGCTGTCTAGGGTGGGACCAAATAAGCACTTTATTATTGATATTCTTGATATTGCAGGAAGACATTTAAGAGATTTTATTTTTTAGGAAAAAATATTAAATAAATTTATAAGGCTGTGAGACATCTGTGCTATAAAATATTTTATATTATGTTTTATATTTCTAATATTTGAACTTAAAAGGCTAAAAATTAGGGTCAGAGCCATAAGCACCAAAAGCTAACCAGAAATGGAAATGTTCATTTCTTGTGATGCAGAAGACAATGACCTAGGCAATTTGACAGAGGGCTTGAAACATCATCCAAGCCTATGAATCTCAACCTTTTAGAGGTTGTACAGAGGAAGTCTGGGACCACCTGCATGTCAGATGTTTGAATTGAGATTCACACCATAGGCAAAACTGCAGTTGTAAAATAACAAAGGGAAACATTCTGTAATGGGAGGATCACTATAACATGGAAAACTGTATTAAAAGGTAAAAAGCATTAAAAATATTAACTGACAGCATAAAAATATATTTCCTTGTTCAAGGTCTAGTCAGGCTTAAAATGTATGTTTAGCCTTCTTTGCTAACTTTGTTGGGTTTAAGCTATTTGGATAAACTGAGTCATAAATTTTTGTATTGATACTAAGAGGTTTGGATCTCCTCTTCCGGGGAAAGAATGTTGTTTCTATGTCAATCAATCTAGGGTAATGAAAGATTCATTAATGATAGAGAATAGAACATTCACAGGGAAGCTGGATGAAAACTTGTTCAACTGGTCTCCTTAGTTAACAACCTTGCTTTCAGCTCTAAGAGACCCCTAATGATCTTGCTTCTTCTTATCAACAGACTGATGGTTTTTGCTCAAGAATGGGCCAATACTGTTGGACTGATGATAATGAGGTTTCAGTATCACCCCCTTGAGCCCCTGGACAGATAGGACCCATGATTGAGTCCTGTCATCGGTATGTGTGAAAGGGGAAAAATGTAGGGCCCAGGGCAGCTTTCCCAGGTCAACTTGGTACACACCTGCCAAGATGGGGGTCTATAGATCAGCAGGAATGCAGACCTGAGTCTCAGTTTGCTCTAGGGCAATGCTAGCTCTTAGACTCCCCCATGTTCCCATTTCACCCTGGGACCTGTTCCTTGCCTTTGCAGGAGAAAGCATTAACAGCTAGATATAACCTTGTTCTGTGTTTACCTTTGGAATTACTAATTTAGTTTCTATAGTAGCTTTAATTCAAAATCATTACAAAGTGTGGAGTTCTAGTCTTAGTTGTCGACAAACAACAGGACCTTGGAGAATTGATTGCACCACTTTTGCCTAGACAAAATAAGGTTAGATTTCCATGTCCCTCTTCCACAGAAAAAGAAAAAAAAATCACCTTATAGGCCTGACTTAGACAGTAAAACTGCTGTTTTGGATACTTCTGCCTCCAATGATATGGAGACCTGGGTAAGACTAACTGTATATGGACTCTGGTCCCTGTCACTTTTAATAGATTCAGAAACTATTTGGTCTGTACTCAGATATACTTTATTTATCCTTCTGAGATCTCTGATAGTATTAATGGCTAGGGCAGTTATAATGTCAGTTTAACAGCAAAAGGTATCCAGATTTCTTCCACAAAGCTATAGCCAACTTGTTAGCTCATTCTAAAGCTATCATAGATGGTTCTCTGGACAGCAGAAAAATATGCATGCTTCTAACCAAAGTCTGTAATTTTTGTTAGGACTCAAATGTATGAGTCTATTTCTTCTGTTTACAAATACCCGTTATCTGTTCTTTTTCTACAATATAGGTTTTTCTTTAAGTAAATAAATTTTATTTTTTTTTCTAGTTTAAACTTATCTCAATAGGTTTCCGCTTGGCTAGCAGATGCTATGTAAACATCAGTTGCTGATTACAACCTGCTCTGAATGGTGGTAAGTGCTGAACTTTCTGAAAGCTGATGTGAACCAGTCGAACTGATATGAACACTCTCTGTCCCTTCAACAAAGTCTGATGAGTGCCCTATTGCCTAAATTTCCTCCCTACCTTTGGCTAGCCTTCCAACCTGTTTGTGCCTGGATAACAACGCCCAATGTCAGCTTGAAGTTGTTGTGGAAAGGAACATGTCATCCCATGCTCCCTGCCCAAAATAGGTTAAAATAGGCTGAGATAAGGGGGAACTCCCTGGCATGGGGGACAAGATAGCTACCTATAGTGCCTGTTGTTATACTAGAAAAATAGGTCCATGGTTGCCAATTAATGAATTTATTATTTAAGTAGTTCCATACCTCCTTAAAACCAGGGGCAAGCAGGACCCAAGATTGGGTCCTGTCATCAGTGCTTGTGAAGGGGGAAATGTAGGGGCCAGCCATGATAAGCTAAATATGAACAGATCACCCAAAGGTCTCTCTCTCTCTCTCTCTCTCTCTCTCTCTCTCTCTCTCTCTCTCACACACACACACACACACACACCTACATGAATACAAAACACTCATGCACAAGAATAAAGTCTAATAAAATATACCAATGAAAAATTACATTCCAAGAATCTTATATGGTGAACATTACTAGCATGCCGTCTTTCTCAACACTGAATTCCCCAATCCATATTTATTGCTGACTCAAATGAGAGAGACAGGAACACAAAGAAAAATTGTCTCCAGTCTTACTATTCAATTTATAGTTTACAGAACAGTCTGCAGGTCCTAGGAGCTTGTTAAAACCCTGCAATCAAAAACCACAGGTTCCTATTCAGAGCCATTGAATTAAAAAACAAACAAAAGTAGTAAGATGAGCTAATTTTACACTCAAATTTACATTTTCTAAGTCCTAGACTGTGTCATAGTTCTGGCTAAGTTTATGGCAACATGACATAAGCTAGAGTCATTTTGGAAGAAGCAACCTCAATTGGGAAAACACCCCCAGCAGACTGGCCTGTGGGCAAGCCTGTTGTGCATTTTCTTGATTTGTGATTGATACAGGAGGGCCTAGCTCATTGTGGACTATACCAGCCTGAGTTGGTCATTCTGGGTGCAATAAAAAAGCATGCAGAGCAACCACAGGGAACAAACCAGAAAGCAGCACTCCTCCATGGCCTCTGCATCTGTTCCTGCCTCCAGGCTCCAGCCCTGACTTCTCTGAATGATGGACTACAAGCTGTGATTGAAATTAAGCTATACTTCTCCACGTTGCCTTTGGTCATGATTGTTTCATCATATCAATAGAAATCCTACCTAAGACAGTGATCTTATAAAAACATCATCTAAAAGAATAAAATTACGATGATATAAAAATGTTTGAACTTGAGTTTGGGTTATGGATCACAGAATAAAAAGAATTACTATCCCAGAGCTTAGACCTCATATGAATCTTAAATGTCTTACCTTACGTTAACCAAAAATCCACAAGGGGACTTTACAAGTAATCTTTCCATCATTTTTCATACCCTTGTAAAACACCATTGTGCTAATTTTAGATTACATGATCAGAAACATTCTCGCATCCTAAACGCTTTTATCTGGAGCTATCGAATGCTATAACTGGACTGTAGTAGGAAAGCAAGAGAAACGGTTATTTCTAAGATTTTAATTGCAGCTAGCATATTGAAATACTACAAAAATTCTGGGAAAAAAAACCTAATATGCAAGAGACAACATGGGACCTTTCGTAGGATGACAGAATAATTAATTGGTTGTATCATGGCCAAAGGTTATTAGTGAAGCAGCTGCTTTTTTATGAAATCTGTGTGATCTATAGCCAAGGGGTTACAGCTAAAGAAAAAACGAGGTCTGTTTACTTCTGACACTGGTTCTTTTTAATTAAGAATTTTCTTCCCTTCTTGCCTTTCTGTAACAATTTCCAGTGAATAAAGCAAGTGGTTAACTGTGAGTACAGACTGTTTGAAGATTTACCCAATTCCCAGATTATTAGACACAATGAATAACTGTAGAAAGGGGAGGGCAATCTACTACCAAGCGCTACCTGAGGACTCCAGACACCCCCAATAATAAAAGTCATGACCCATTAGAGGTTGAAGGGATCATCTCCTTTCTTTGAATAGTAATAGGTTATCAGTAAGTTCTATTTACAGTTGGGTTGGGACAAGAGCAAAAACCATACAGTAAGGGGAAAATAAATATGTAAGGATTTAACTTGTAAAAAAAAAATGTGAGGAGGGCCTTGGTAGTCTGAAAAAGCCACCAAAGCCTAAGGCCAGTCTGACTCTGAGAAGAGGAGAAAGAAAGGGGATATTGAGGAGGATTACCCTGGGCTGCTATGAGGCATAAGGAGGTTGCCACCAGAACATTATTACATCTCAAAACAGTTGTGAAATTTCTGTTATCCCCCCAAAAAAAGTCTTATTAAATATTCCTGCTCAAGTTTGTCACCTCCCGGAAAAGGTCACAGAGAACCTGACCTTTGTCAGAACATGGGAACAGGATCCGAGCACAGCAGCTGGGCATTTTCAAAACTATGTAAAGACCAAGGGAATATCAGAAATTGTCCTAGGGGATCACCTGGGCTCTTCAGCTTTCCTACATGCCCCTTTTAAAAGTTGCTAATAAAAAAACTGTTGGTAATAGGCTGGGAAATGGTGGCGCGCCTTTAATACCAGTATTCAGGAGGCAGAGGCAGGGAGACCTCTGTGACTTCGAGGCCAGTTCCAGGACAGGCTCCAAAGCTACACAGAGAAACCCTTTCTCAAAGCAAGCAAACAAACAAACAAAAATCCAAAAACCAAACCAAAGTATCAACAACAACAACAAAAGGGTGGCAATAAAGACCATTTACCTTTACCAGTACAATACTTTCTTATTAGTTTGCTGTTCTCTGAATACAGAGCTGTAGTAATATGAGTGGCTCCATCACAGAGCCAAGGTATACTGGTGACAATGTTTAATTCATAGCTTACTGGGATCCTAGCTTTATTTTTAAATTAGTAGATTTTTCTGTTTCTCTCTCTTTGCCCCTCTCTCTATCTCTGTCTCTCTCTTCCCCTTTTTCTTTTCCTTTCTCTCCTTCCTTCCCTCCTTCATGTATTTTGTTTATAATCATTCCTGCATTTAGATAAAAATTGGTGTCATAGAGGAGGGAAACCAAAGCATTTTTATTCAGAATGGTGGACGATGATGGTCACTTGAGTCATTGATAATGACAGGGAAATGGGCCACCTCCACCTCCAGCCCTTGACTTCTGTATCCACAAGTCTTTCTTGTCTGGGAACAGAGTACTAAAGAGGCCACTAATTTAAGAAATATACCATATCCTCAGGATTCATTCTAAAACTTTTGTCTGAGAAAAACACTTGACATATAACCTTATGAGGCCATTTCACTCTTCTCTAGAAACAGATGCTTCATAACACGTTGTGTAATACTTTCACTAACTCCTATTTTTGATCCTTTATTAAATACAGTCCTGTGTGGGTTTCCATACCTGTGTGGTTTAGCATCAATAAACTCTTAGATGGCAATGATGACTGATTTTAAGCACACGGAAAAAGCAAATGCAAACTTGTAAAAGTACCTCTCTGTCAGAATGCCTGCTAGCCCTTTCAGGACAGAAGACATCCTATGTGCTCAGTTCCACAGAGACTGGTCAGTCTCTTTGAAAAATGGTGTTGTACTGAAGAATCAAATTTTTTTCTAAGACTAAAATCTCAAAGCAGGGACAAACAGTATTTCAGTACTCATTCATTCCTATTCCTACCTGTGGCAAAACACTAATGTCAACTGGCTGCCATTGTTCATGTATCCACAGTGAAAAATATTTCCATGCAGTCAATTATTTAGGATATTAACAAAATATTCACAAATTGTATCTTCTAAGTCACTGAGAAGAAGGCAAGGCCATTAGCTACTACTCAAGAATATATATATATTATATCATATATATCATATATATCATATTATATATATATTTACCTTAATTTATATATTCTTAAGGTTGTGTGTGTGTGTGTGTGTGTGTGTGTGTAAAGACACAGAAAGACAGGAAGAAAGAAGGAACAAAGGAAGGGAAGGAAAGAAGGAAGTAAGGAAGACATTAATTATCAGAGACTAGTCTATACAAACATAGAGACCCACAATCTCCCTTCAGTAATCAGAAGGCCCAGGAAGAATGTGGTTTAGTTTCAATAAAAAAGTAAATGCCTAAGGACCAAGACATAATGAATGGAGGGAGTCTTAATCGAAACTTTTAAGCCTCATGAACCAGAAATATCTTTGGCTCAAGGAATAAGAATATAACATCCCAGAGCTCAAGTAGAGAACAAATTTACTATTCCATGACATTTCTGTTTAATTATTACCCTCAATAAATTGGAAGATACCATGCCACATTTGTGAGGGTAATCTTTATTAGGTCTGTGACTTGAATGCTAATTAGTCTCTTCTAAATGTAACTTTACAGATGAACTAAAATTATCTTTTGACTGTCTGAGTATCCTCTACAACACTCAAGTTCACAGATGAAATTAGCCACCACAAGCCATGTTCTTTTCCTTTCACATATAATATATAACTAGGTGTACCCTACAGTGCCACTCATTGGAAGTTTTTCTTTTTCTCATGCTACTATTTAAAGGAACAAAACCAAAAGTCAAAAGTCTAACACTTTACCAAAAGTATCATTGGTTCCACACTCAAGAAATAATGCCATCGCTGGCCTAAGAGTTATGGCTGAGCCTAAAATTTGGCGAAGTTCACACTAACCTGTAAGCATCCCCATAGAATCTCCCATTCCATCTGCATCAGTTGAGCTTGTTATGACTACAATCCATTAAGTAAAGGCCCTGAGAATGGTCAAGAAACAGCTAAATAGAACTTAAATTGCTATGGGACTTCGCCATTCCAAAAGCATTTGATATATCAGTAGAATAATTGATCTACATAAATAATATGGTAAAATTTCTATACATATACCCTCATATGAAAGAGCAATGGTGTCTATGAAAGACAAAGTGCTGAGGAAGTACATCACACTTTCTGTTACTCTTGTACATTAACCAATCTTCTTTAGAGAAAACGAAGTTCTAGAAAGAAAAGATAATATGCAACACCCGGGCACTTCTTTTCCCTTCAAAAATTCCTTGCTTGTCCATGAGTGGACAGAAGAGAATGTTGATAGAATGCAATCAAACCTCTGAATTACATTTGTGCTATTTCAGTTTTCTAGCAAGAATAGTGTGCATATACGTGTACAAGCTTTCAAGTACTATGCATTTCAGAGATCCTAGATAAAAGGAATACTCCTATTTAATGCCATTATTGCACACCATGATAATTAATGAAATAATTCAAACTGATCATTTAATATTTTAACTTCTTAGTACTTAGAACATTAAATATTATTTTAAAAACACTATGAAAAGTCAAAAGAGGGACTATAGGCAAGAGGAAAATGATTTATATTTATCAACACCTTTTCCTCCTGCCCTTTTAATAAAGGTCACTACATTTTCATTTTGAAGCACTCCCTGTAAATTATGTAACTGGCCATGCCTGATGAATTGCAACCCCTATATTTGAGGATCTGGAGACAAGCAATGTCTTAGCTGGGATGTCAGTTTTAATGTATGAAAAACCCACGGTTCAGACTTAGAACACCTAAGCATTGATTATTCATCTGATAAACCTGCATAAAATTTCATTAGCTCGACACCTTGGGGATATGCTCAATGCACTCTATACTAAAACCAGTGACCTGACAGATGGTTATGATTATATGTGTCACTCTGCTTCCAAGGTGGGCCTCTATCACCATTCCAAAATGGTTTGATGTAATCTCTGAGGACCTATTGATTTTTCTCTACAGTAGGTGTTATGCCTGAGCTCAGACTACATAGGGCCTATGATCACAGTGTTATGTGACACATTGTTGAAACCCTGAAGATCAGCCTTTACCTATAAAACAGGCTAAAAATGAAGCACCTGATATAAGCAGAGAATTTATCCAAGTGACATTTGCCTATCATTGGCCTGTGTCACCTATGTGTCTTAGTAATTTTTTTTAATTGTTGTGGTAAAATACCATGACCAAGACAACTTATAGATAGAAGAATTTCTTGGGGACTTGCTGTTTAGGAGGGTGAGTCCATGACCACCATGGCAAGGACAATGAGAGCAGGCAGGAAGGCAGGCATAGTACTGGAACAGTGGTTTGGAACACATATCTTGAGTCAACAACCATGAGACAGAGAGAGACAGAGAAAGAGAGATGTAGAGAGAAAGAGAGAGAGAGAGAGAGAGAGAGAGAGAGAGAGAGAGAGAGAACTAGCTGAGAATGGTGTAGGCTTTTCAAACTTCAAAGTTCATCCTACCTTCTTCAACAAGATTACACCTTCTAATCCCTCCCACACAGTTCCACCAAGAAAGGACCTAGCATTCAAATATATGAGCCTATGGGGACATTCTTAGAATTTAAATTACTGTGGGATTTCATCATTCCATATATAATATTATGGTGGTTTGTATAACCATCATAGTATTATAACTCCATTCTGATGCTACTTATAGTTCAAATTCTCTAAAAATTTGCATGTTTTTCCAGCTCTAAATCTGTGAAAATAAACCTTCACATTGGAAGTGATCTCTGTTGGGCAATTAAGCCAGTAATATATGAAAGTCATCAAATCATTGCCTGCTCAACTCAGCTTTTGCTTAACATACATCTTTAAAAATAGTTTATTACACTGACTAAATTAAAAGGAACATTTCATCATGGATTGTAATTGTATCCATAAGTTATCTATGATCTTGCATAATAAGACAAAAATTTCCAGGGTTGGAAGTTTAATACATCATCACATATGCAGTATTTTATATCAAGGAAAAAATAATATCACTTAAAGATTATTAAAAATTAATTGATATATTTTATTTGTTATTAAACAAAATGTGTATGTTTGTCTCTACATACACACACATGCACACATTATTTGTTTCATTATGTGACAGAATTCAGTGTGACAACAGACTTTCTTTTAGTAAAATGCCCTTAGGTTAAAATAGTAAGTGGGAAACACCTATCACTGGTAGCTAGAGAAATCAAAGTCTATGAAACCACAAACCATCACAATGCATTTTCCCTTTCTTATATCCTCAAGTGTACAGTGCCGTAAGATGCCTGCCAGTCTCTTGGATATGAAACATGAAGGGAACCAAGCAAAACTGATTTATTCTCCTGGATTTAATCATAATCTTGATGATAATATATTGTCACTAGGTCTTGAGAATTACACCCTGAAATCTCATTGGCTCCTTTTAACAGGTTCGTGGCACTGTATGATCTTGTCTGAGTTTCTATACTATGTTTTTGGCTAGAACCCAAGGTAGGTGCTTCCTTTTCTCAGGGTTTTTTCTTTCGAAATTTGAGTTAAGATAAATTCCCATTGTGAAATTATGATTTTTGAACAGCTTACTCAAGGTGCAAGAATATTATTGAAGGTTCTAGCACATACTCAGATCTGGCAGGTCTCTGAATCAATCATAAGTAACCATAGGAATTCTCTAGTACGCAAACCTCTTGTGTTATGTCTGAGAGTTTTCAACTCAGTTTGGAGAAATAGTCCCTCCCATTATCTAAGAATTATTAAATTATGAAGACATGGGAAATCTACTACCTCTTGTCTGAGAGTTTATTTTTTATAAAGCTTGACTATAAAAGTCTGCTCATGAGGTACCAGGGCTGTTGATCTCAGCCTTGTTGTATGCAACGGAGAATGAGCCTCCCTTCTAGGCCTTTGTTAAGACTCTTAATTGGTCTGTATCAAAATGTAAAGGAAAGGAAGTCCTGGATGTGTTCTTCTCTGACTACTTCCTCAATTTTGATCCCAGAAACCCAACAAAGTACCTGCTGGGCAGAACAGTATGTTCCAGGTGGTTCATTATTGTTGAAGACAATTATGGAATACTCCTGTGCTCTGGGATGTTCCTGTGGCTTCTCTGAATCATGACTCTGGAGTGATTTTCGTGCTTCGTTTCCTTTCCCTTGGCTTTTCTGTAGAGACTCTGCTCAGAATCCACTTTTGAGTCTGTTCTATTCCACTTCACTCTGTCTTTTTAAGCAATTCTCAAAAGTACTTACTAAACAACTTCTATCCCCACAACCGTTTCTCATCCCTGCTAATACTAGATTACACAAATCCACACAAAAAGCTAGAAATAGTATTAGTTACTTTAATTATCGACATATCAAAACCTTGGCCAAAGAAATGTAGTGCATAAAAGAATTATTTAAGCTCAAAGCTAGAAGGAACAGCCACCATGGCTGAGAAGTGCCCTAAGAGTAAGGTCACATTGTTTGGACAGTAAAGAAACAGAGAGAGGGGAACGTTGGTGCCAAACTGACTGGCTTTCTCTGTTTTTTCATTTTTATTCAGCCCAGGAATTTATAATCAGGATGATTTTTCTCTATGCAATTAAAATTTCTGAAACAACCTTGTAAGTCTAACTCAAGGGTCTGGACATTTGTAAACCCAGCCAAGTTACCAATATCATCTCAGATGCTATTTCTTATTTTTTCCTTTTTAAAAATTTTTTTATTCAATTTACATACCAACTACAATTCCCCCTCCTTCCCTTTCCCCACCTTCCTCCCACCCCATTGCTCCACAGAGATGGTAAGGCCTCCCATGGGGAGTCAACAAAGCCTGCCATATCAAGTTGAGGCCTGAACAAGCCCTTGCCTCCCATATGTAGGATGAGCAAGGTATCCCACCACTGGCAATGGGCTTCAAAAAGCCAATTCATCCACAAGGGCTAAGTACTGCTCCCACTGCCAGGATCCCTGAAAAAAACAAAACCACACAAATGTCACCCATGTTCAGCGGGCCTAGTTTGGTCAAATGGCCAAAGATATTTAAGGAATTGCTCAATATCTTTAGTCATCAGGGAAATTAAAAATAAAATGACCCTGAGATACCATCTTACACCTGTCAGAATTGCTAAGATCAAAAACACTGATGACAGCTTATGTTGGAGAGCATGTGGCATAAGGAGAACACTCCTCTACTGCTGGTGGGAGTGCAAACTTGCATAGCCACTTTGGAAATCAGTATGGTGGAGTCTCAGAAAATTGGGAACCAACCTACCTCAAGACCAAGTGATACCACACTTGGGGGTATACCCAAAGGATGTTCAATTGTACCACAAGGACATCTGCTCAACTATGTTCATAGCAGCATTATTCACAATAGTAAGAATAAGGAAATAGTCTAGATGCCCCCCAACTGAAGAATGAATAAAGAAAATGTGGTACATTTACACAAGGGAATATTACTCAGCAGTAAAAAAAAACAATGACATTATGAAATTTGCAGGCAAATATATCGAACTAGAAAAAAAAACATTCTGATTGAGGTAACCCAGACCCAGAAAGACAAACATGGTATATACTCACACGTAAGGGGATATTAGATGTAAAGTAAAGAATAACCAAGCTACAACCCACAGTGCCAGAGAAGCTAGGTAAGAACCCTAAGAGAATCCAAAGAGGGACATGCATGGATCACCCTAGGAGGGGGAGATAGATAAGATCTCCTGGGTAAACTGGTAGGTGTGGGGTGCAGAGAAAGAGGGGAGGAGAAGAAGGAAAGAATATGAGGGAACAGGGTGGCCATGGTTGAGTTGGGGGAAGGATGAAGAAGGAATCCAGTGAAAAAAATATTTTGATTAAGGGAGTCATTGTGGAGTTAAGGAGAAAGCCGGGGCTAGGAAACATCCAGGAATCTACAAGGATGACCTCAGCTAAGACTCCTAGCAATAGTAGAGAAGGTACCTGAACAGGCCTTCTCCTGGAATCATCAGGCAGGTGATTATCCTAATTGTCATCTAGAACTTTCATCCAGTAACTGATGGAAGCAGATACAGAGATCCATAGCCAAGCACTGGGCCGAGTTCCTGGAGTCCAGCCGAAAAGAGGGAGAAGGGATTATATGAACAAGAGGTCATCTGTATGACTGTATTTAGGGTAAGATGTGGGAAAGGTCATATCAAGAAATTAAACAGGTATTTGTTGAATGAGCTTTGAATTTTAGTTTCTACCTTCATTATCAAAAAATCATTAATTAATGCATATCATTTACATTCCAAACTTATTCATTCATTATAAGTATTTACACTTTGTTAATTATGTATCAGGCTATGTGCTAGATGCATAATGATAAAGAAGGTAAACATTCTTTCATGAAACATGCATTCTATGGAGGACACAGATGTTATATATTATCTAAGCATTTTCAAGCTCATTACAGAGCAAAAGAAGTGTTCTATCAGAAATAAACAGTGATGATATGCATATTATTTTTATAATTTATCTTTAGAAAATCTAGCCAGTCGTATCTCTCAAGCTATAAGACCTTTGAACTGTATTGTGAATTAGTCATGTAAAATGTTACCAGAACATTATGCGCTGAGGAAAAAATGTGTGGAATTAAAGTGATATTGCATACTCTGATTGCAAATCAAATCATAGAAAGATGTTGAGAAGCTGAATGGTAAGAAATAGTATCTGTCAGTTCAGATTCCATGAGCTCCCACCAGCTCAGGTCTGTTTTCTCAATGGATTTCTCCATCATGACCTTGATCCCTCTTGTTCATATCTGCACCTGCTGTGACGCTGATATATAGGACATAGCAATGACTTTTGGTGAAGGCACTGTGAGGTGAGAACAGCTCACATTACCACTAAGCGCCCTGGAATATCAGTGAGCAAAGCTAACTATGAAAAGAAATGGACAAGCAAATCAGGGCTAATAATATCTATTTATTGATTGATTTACTATGAGACAGGGCTCACAGTCTCTGTAAAACCCAGGCCAACATCACATTAATGACACTCTTGCTTCAGCTCTGGTGTGTGAGGCTATAGATTTGCTCCACTGCATTGACTTTTGTTTAAAAAATATTTTATAAACTCTTTTACTATACTGTATTTATTTAGTGTGTGCTGTGAGTACAGCATGCATGTGACAAGGTAGTAGATTAGAAGACAACTTAGTATTTGTTCTATTGTCTACTCACGTGTTCCCAAGAACCACACTCAGGCCATGAGACTTGTCAGTAAACCCCTTTCCCCACAGGGCTCTCTTGCTGGCCTACCACATTGGCTTCAATGTGTGTGTGTTTGTGTGTGTGTGTGTGTGTGTGTGTGTGTGAGCATGTGTGCGCCTGTGTCTGTGTATCTGTGTGTGTCTGTGTGTGTACATATATATATATATATATATATATATATATATTTAACAGTTATTTTTTCATTTTATTTTTGTTGAACTCTTAATTCTAAAGTTGTGAAAGCAATGATTTACCAATGAAATGAATTTTTCTACTTTCTTATATCTTTTACAGTTCAATAAATTGTCTTCAAAGCAATGCGGGACATGGAGTTGGAAAGGCAGCTCATAAGTTAAGACCATTTGTTGCCTTTGCAGAGGACCCAGGTTCCATTCCCAGCACTCACATGGTGGTTCATAACCCTTTGTAACCCCAGCTTCAGGATATGCGATGCCCTCTTTTTGCATTTATGTGCACCGGACACACATATAGTGCACACAAGTACATGTAGGCAAATACTCACACACATGAAATAAAAACAAAATAAATATTTCAAAAAGTGATGAGAGACAAATATGATATTTTTTAGAAGTGCAGATGAAAATATTTCTATTAGCAAGATAGATGTGATGTCTAAAAGCATGCTGCAAACATTGGCACTATTTTCTATTTGATTCCTCTAAAGATCAATAAACAAACCTATAGCACTTTAACTTGCCCAGTGACCTTGCTATTTATGCAATGCAATTTATTATTTATCAATGTACATGGGGAAGAGTGTGTCTGGGTGTGTTTTTTTCATTTGTGTGTGTGTTTCAAAATATCTGTTATTACTTTTTATTAGATTTTTATATTTTATCATTTTTATTTTTAAAAATTTAATACAATATATCTTTTTTAAAGATTTATGTATTATGTATATAGTGTTCTGTCAGCATACAAAAGGAGGACACCAGATCTCATTATAGATGATTGTGAGCCACCATGTGGTTGCTCGGAATTGAACTCAGGACCTCTGAAAGAGCAGTTAGTACTCTTAATCTCTGAGCCATCTCTCCAACCCCCCATACAATATATCTTGATTATGCCCCCCACCAAATTCTCCAAGAATTTCTTCACCTCTCTGTTCATCCAACTTTTCTTCTTTCTGTGATGATTAATTTGTTTGTCAACTTGATTAAGATTGGAATTAACTAAAACTCAAATAGCTGGGCACATCTGTGAGGGAATGTTTCTCTTAATTAAATCATTTGAAGTTCAAAGATCCACCATTAATCTGATCTCCACTTTATGATGGAATAACAGGAATATTCACACATTGCTGCAAACTTGTATAGCCACTATGAAAATCAATATGGTGGTTTGTCAAAAAAGATGAATCAATATGTATCAAGACCCAGTTATACTATTCTTAGGAATATACTCAAAAGATGCTTCATCCTACCACACAGACACTTGCTCAAATGTGTTTATTCCTGCTCCATTCATGATAGCCAAAAACTAAAAACAACCAAGATGTCCCTCAACAGAAGAATGGATAAAGAAAATGTACATTTTAACAATGGAGTAATACTTAGCTGTTAAAAAAAATGACACCATAAAATTTCCTGTCAAATGAATGTAACTAGAAAAATCATCTTGAGATAACCCAGACCCAGAAAGATAAATATGGCATATATTCATTTATATATGAATATTATCTATTAAATAAATGGTAACCAACGTACAATCCATAGACCCAGAGAGGTTAGGTCTAGAGGAAGGGATTAATGAGACACATGTATCTCCCTGGGAGGGGGGACATAGAATAGATTTTATGGGTAAACTGCGAGTGAGGTGGGGGGACATGAATGAGAAGACCAGGTGGAGGGGGGAGAGGATCTAGGATTGAGAGGGGAATGAAGGGAGAGTCTGCTAGCATTGATGAAGATTTAAAGGATGGTATGGAAAACTAGGGCAGTGGAAACCTCCTTAAATATGTGAAGGCGATCCTAATGAGGTCTAACAATGCAGGGATAGATTCCCAACTGGTTCCCACTTGACATCAAACAAGATTTCCAGCACCAGAACTGGGTTCCATTCAGTTGAATTATTGACCAAATGTCCCATGAACATTTCCACACAAGCCAGGCTGTTGCCAAAACAATGGGTTGCTCTCCTCAAATGGACTGGAAAGCCTCATTGCTGAGGGAAAAACCCACACTACTCATTATACTTAGAAAGTCAAGCTGGTGCCAACATGAAGTCCTCATGACTACTTTCTTGTCTCTTTGGCACTAGAAGTTACTCTGCAGGCTAGCAGGCTACCAAAAGAGAACCGTAAACACCAAAACAGCCACAAAACTTTGGCCTACCATTTGTCTTGCCTGTGAGACATACTCTGGCAATGGTGGCAAAGAACTTTGGTAAGTAGCCAACCAGTGTCTGATTTGGCTTATGTCCCAGTTCACCAGACAGAACCAATATCCAGCGCTGCTTGGGTGACCAAGAACAAGAAACTAGATAGTCCAGAGTCCTAGGGTAAAACCAAGCACTACTATTTTGTTTGGTTTTAAAGTATCAATAAAATTACTCCTAATGAATGATATTCTGCCATATTCATAGATCCGTGGTGATGTGGGATTCCCCTCTGAATGATGTGAATAGCATTGGTTAATAAAAAATCTGCTCTGGGGGCTGGAGAGATGGCTCAGCGGTTAAGAGCACTGGCTGCTCTTCCAGAGGTCCTGAGTTCAATTCCCAGCAACCACATGGTGGCTCACAACCATCTGAGATCTGGTACCCTCCTCTGGCATGTGGGCATACACGGAGGCAGAATGTTGTATATATAATAAATAAATAAATCTTAAAAAAAAATCTGCTCTGGGTCTATTGAGTGCAGAATAGAGCAAGGTGAGAATAAAAGCAGATAGAGGAGGAGAGAGTAGGCAGAGTCAAAGAGACACCATGTAGCTGCCGAAGGAGTAAGATGCCTGACAGAGCCCGTGGGAACTTTGCTGGTAGGCCATAAATTCATGATGATGCACAGAATAATAGAGATGGGCTAATTTAAGATATAAGAGCTAGCTAGAAATATTTATAAACTAATAGGGCAAGCAGTGTTTAATTAATATTGTTTCTGTGTAATTATTTCAGGTCTGGGAGGCCAGGAAACAAAAAAGCAACCTCCACCTACAAATTGGTGCCCAACGTGGGGCTTGAACCCAGGACCCTGAGATTAAGAGTCTCATATTTTACAGATTGAGCTAGGTCAGTCTACCTACTAAGCAATGATACAAAAGAACTTTGGGTGATTGTCCAAGCAGCAAGATGTCTCTGTCAATTCTAGAGTTTTGAAAGTTGCTTGATTGTACTTTCTATCTATTCAAGTAATATTATCTCCCTTCTCAGGTCTTTGATGGAGTTGAAAACTAGATAGTCATAGTTACTTTCCTCTCATGACTTAGTCAAGCCATTTCTAATGCAAGACTCAGACTCCTTAGGATACAAAAATTATTAAAACATTTAGTATATGTTCTTACTTAATATTGTTTATGCTGGTTATAATTCTAATTTTTATACTTGATATATAATTTTGTATTGGTTTTGAAACTCTCTTATTTAGACAAAAGGAGGAGGTGATGAGGAACCTCCTTCAGCCAATGGCCTTTGAGTTGCTGGACCAGGTTGGGCGTGGTCTGGGTAGCAAAAAAATGTGCCTGATTGCACACTAGCTCTCTCTCTCTTCTCTCGCCTGGTTGTTGGCTTCAGTTCTTGTTGCCCACTTGTGCAGAGGACTGTGATCTGTGAGTCCCCCCTAAATAAAGAACTCTTTATTATAGTCAACTATGAGCTAGTGTGGGGATAATTTTATTCACGTTTTCCTACACCGTGCCAGATTCAGTCATCATCAGGAAAGCTTCCTCCTACAGCAGATGGGAACAAATACAGAGACCCACAGTCAGTCATTATGCAGAGAGGAAGTCCTTGGAACACACAGCTCTAACTAGGATGTATGCATCAAATCCCTTTTCTCAGAGCTCAGGGAACCATCTGGAAGAGAGATCAAAAGAATGTAAGAGCAAGATGGGATAGATGACACCAGAGGAACAAGGACCTCTGGGTCATCTGAGCAAAGCTCATATGAACTCACAGAAACTGAAACAGCAATCACAGAACCAGGACTGACATAGCTCTGTACTAGGTCCTCAGTGTATATATCATAGCTTTCAGTTTAGTATTTTTATGGGACTACTATATGTGTGAATAAGTAGGTCTATGAATTTTGTGCCTTTCTTTGGGGCTACTTTACTTTTGTTAGATTGCCTGGACCAGCCTCGATGTGATCTGTTTTCTATTTTCTTTTTAATCTTATTATATGTTATTTTGTCATGTTTGACTGTTACCTCTTAGAAGCTTGCTCTTTTAAATTGAGAGACAGAAAGGGGGTGGATCTGAAAGGGAGGGGAGGTGAGGAGTAATCAGGAAGAGTAGAGGGAGAGGAAACTGTACTTAGGACATATATGAGAAAAGAATCTATTTTCAGTGAAAGGAAGAAAAAAACAAAAATAAAAAATTAAAACACACACACACACACACAAGATCCAAAAAAACAAACAAAAAATTCAACAGACAAAAGGCCAAAAAAAAAAATCCAAAACAAAGCAAAGTGAAAGAAAATATCCACTAAATACTACAGCTGGATAAGCATTCCTGGACATGGACCTACCGTGGAGCTTGATCAAAATACCCAGTGACACTCCACTGGAGAAAACTGATTTTTTGCTCTGCTAATGGATATCAATTACAGGTAGAGTTTTGGTTAGGGTCCTAATTTAAGATTAGGAACCCCTTATCTTCTTCCCCTTCTCCATGCTGGGACCCAGTCTGGCTTTAACCTGGGCAGACCTTGGACACACTGCCACTGTCCCACGAGTCCATATGTGCGTTAGTCCCATTGTGTCTGGATGACACCTTTTCCTTGGAGTCATCCACCTCCTCTGGCTCTTAGACTCTTCCTACTTCCTCTTATGTACAGATTCCTGAGCCTTAAGGGTAGGATTGATGAAGGCATCTTATTTATGATGGAAAATTCCAAAGTCTCTTACTCTTGGTGTACTGTCCAGCTGGGGGTCTCTAGTTAGTTACCATCTACTGCAAGAAGCTTCTCTGATGGACCACTGTGGGGCGAATATGGGGTGAGATACATAGGTCATTTGTTACATAATTTGCCTTAGTGTTCAAAAAACTTATTATGTTACTTAAAACATCTTTAGTGATTTCTAGTCTTTTTAATTTTGATAAATGGGTCATAGGTAATTATTTTTGTAACTGACTTGATACTGTAAACTTTGGATCTGAAATTCACTGACTCTTGAAAGAAAAGCTAAAATACACAGAGTAGAAAATAGGAAAAAATATTTGCCTAAACTACAACAATTCTAATCCCTCCGTAAGAAAAGTCTTTACATTTTACATTGATCATGCCCAGACGTTTAGAGAAAAAAGGAAAATGAAAGCTGAGGCTAGGACCTCAATGATTATCTAAAGTACTAAATTTACTATAAAAACTTCCACCTCAAGAAAATCATCATGATTGTTCATTTATTTTTTATTAAATAAACCTGAATCATTTGTATAAATAAATGTATTCAGCACAAACAGAATAAACATGCTTCGCTGTTCGTTATATAAACCCACACATTGCAACAGTTTTCCACAGTTGATCACCACATAAGTTACACATTTTCTCTACGCTAAACTCTTCCGATATGATGTGCAAAGTTAAAAGTTCTCTTTGAAACTCCAGAGCCCCGATTTGGCACAGATGACCAACAAAAGTGAAAGGATGTGTGTGAACACTTTTATTTTCTGCTCTTTGGGATTTGAATACTAAATGCAATGATCTAAAGAACGGAGCTATGCCCTTTAAATTTTCTATTTGTTTATAAGAAGTGGATGAAATATAGCTCATGCTTTCTTCATAAATGGTGGGGACTATCTGTGATTATTTCAAACATGACTTCATCCTCCTCTTGTATTCTCCTACAACACACTTTTTGAAGTAGCCATTAGTATTTTGGAATAGGATTGGATTTGCAGATAGGGTTTTAGGGGGACCCCAACTGAAAATAAAACCACATAGTGTGCTCTAACCTGATAGGGCCAATGTGTTTCTGAGAACAGGAAGTGAACGAAACATACACGGAATTAAAATAATGAGAGGATGCTGAGGAGTGAGGAAAGTAATTTGCGAGCCAGAATAATTAACCGTGCCAGCAACTTGATTTTAGACCTTAGCAACCAGCATGTCCTCCCAGTCTGCCTAGTGTTTGTGTGTTTTCATGGCTGCTTTATCTAACTTAGTAAAGGCTGGGTGTAAGGATGAGGACATAGGAAAGAGGAGGCTTTTTGTTTTGTTGTTTTCTGTGTAATGGAAAGATCCCGATATAGTATTGAGAAAGGAGTAGGGTTTTTTTTCTTTTTTAGTAAAAATTGATTGAGTATATGATTATTTTTATATATTTTTAAAGGATTTATTTATCTTATGTGTATGGGTATTTGCACATGTATGTATGTGCACCGTATGTATGCCTGGTGCCTGTGGAAGCCTGAAGAGGGTGTCAGATCCTGTGAAGCTGGAGATATAAACAGCTGTGAGCCACCATGTGAGTGCTGGGAACGGAACCTGAGTCCTCTTCGAGAGCAGCCAGTGCTCTTAAAATACCAAGTCATCTTTCCAATCCTGTTCTTCATAATCCTGAGATTCAGACATCAAGGCACGCACAGAGTCCCCCTATAATTAAGTTAAACACCTATGCCTTACACAGAGTCTGTGGTTCTTGGGAAACTAGTTGTGAGAGTATTTTAGGAGCATCACCAGCAAGGACCCTAAAGCAGAGGCCCAGCACACCCAGGGCAGCATCCCTGGGGCACCCGGGAAGAGAATAAAACTTCCCTTTGGCAGCAGAACACACTTTATTTGAGTTAGATTACATTGCTCATAATTAATTACAAGGTCTCCAAAATAACTGAGTGTTTTCAAAGACAAATATTCCTCTGCGGTGGCCCTTATAGAAAAGCACCCATCTCTATGATACCCTTGGCCATCACTACATTTGGAACTCAAGGGCAGTGTTTGAGAGATGTTACCTTAGACCCCATTTGCTTTTCTTTGATATTAAAAAGGTATTTTTTTAAGTCGAACTTTATCACAACTTATTTTTAAGCATGTTTTGACACTAATCCAAAGGAAGGGCCATCTAAGTCAAGATGACAAGGAAGGGACTGTGTGGGGGGATGTGCAAAGGGTGAGAAAGAAAAATGAGAGTTGCCAGGGTGTTGCTTTTTTGCTAATCATGAAAAATCTGCAGCTTAAAGTTTTTGTCAAAAGAGTTCTGTGACTCTCAAAAGTGCGAAGAAAGTAACTGAATTTTTAAACACTTTTGTTTGACTAACAGAGAACCTGGGACTATTTGTCTTATGTGGATGTGACCGTGTGGCCAGCAAGACAGTTGATGCCTGCTCTAGGGAAAGAACAGTCAATGAGAAACCTAAAACCTGAAACAATGCTGGGATCAACCCTCAGACACTCCAGGGCAGCTCCCACTGTGGCTTTAGCTGGGAAGTCAATTGAATTTCAGGGTCTGAAAGAAACCCTTCATCTATTAGAACAAGTATTCTCTCTGCTGAAACACAGTGAAGGAGCCTGAAGTAATAATCACACAGTAACTGTGACCATCTGGACAGAATACAATTGTTCTCACTTCTTAACCCAGCCACAGCCCAAAACCCATAGCCAGTGGGAGCTAAAGTTCTTTCTCTCTTTGGCCTCCGTATATTCATAAGTCATCACACATCCTGTATGTGAGCCTCACTTATTGTAGTTGGTGCTGGGAATGCTTTCAAAAGAGCGCTCTCACCCTGAGAGTCCAAGCCCTTTGACCACTGCCACCCAGGAGAAAGGAAGTACATATGTAATGACCTTGATTGCCAAACGGATGTTCAGAAAGGAACTTGGTCCCAATAAGACATCATACCCAAAGCAGCTTCTATGTTTCTATGGCCAGACAGGAACCAATAAAATGCCACAAGTAAAATGATTCTTAAAAGACAAAGGTTGCTATTAAACTCTTCATTAATTAGTCAGCCAGGCAACTTCAATGTTAACCCTCTATGCTTTTGTATAAAACGTGCCTCAGAAGCACAGGAACACACCACACACACACACACACACACACACACACACACCCCAGATTAAAACTTAAATCTGAACGTTTAGCATGATATATACATATATATATATATATATATATATATATATATATATATTCTCTACATGTTCAAGAAATCCTAGAAAAAGAAAGGCAGGTGTAATAGAGTTAATCTGAAATATTTCAAAGTGAGTGCATTTTAATCAATCTTCTCATTAAAATAGGCCATACAAACTGGGGTAGCAAAAGCAAACAGGCTTCTAGGAAGCAATAATTTACATAAAAATATATTCCAAAGTTACAGGCAATTTAACCAGAAAAATTTTTTCCAAAGCAATGCACCCTTTAGATAGAGCTTGAAGAGAAAACCCTCATCAAATTATCAGAGTGCCCATTGCTTTTCAACACACAGTGGGAAAATCAGGATTAAGAAGGAAAACTCAAGAAGCTAACTGTAGGCATCTGAATACTGAATGACCAAGAAATGACCAAGTGGCAATAAAATTACTAAATTCTCTCTCTCTCTCTCTCTCTCTCTCTCTCTCTCTCTCTCTCTCTCTCTCTCCAAGGAGCTCCAGTTGGGGTATTGTCTGTGTGTCTGTGAGAGATCTGTGTAATAACAGGTTCACAGCACATCAATGATCAATTCTTAACCTTGTTCTGCTGGCATAGCTGAGCTGAAAGAGAATGTTGTCAGGATGTGGCCACGGAGATATGCATACTGTGATGGGCTCTGCATGGCCTCAAATGTTTTCCTATAATGAGCCAAATTCACAGAACACCCAGAAAAATTACTTGTAATAAAACTCTGTCAAGAGATACACAGGTGGTGAATCTGTTCGGGTGTATTATCTGTGGACAAAGAAATTAACTACTCACTATAGATATTATATCTGATTATCCCCCCCCCCATGAATAATAGAGTCACACTTGGAAGTGTTTTGCAATAAACTAGAGATTGCATTTGGCAGTACCTCTGAATTCAAAATGAAGCAGCATTTGACATCCTTAATGAAATTTGATGTGTGACTTCCGGTGTTTAAACAGCATAAAATTTGTGCAATGTTTCATCTGGAAAGAAAGGGGGTAGGGAAATGAAAAAAGGAAGGAAAGAAGAAAGGAAGAAAACATGTTAAACTCTTGAGAATTCACAGACATTTTCAGTACTGGTGAAACAAATCGCCAGTTCCTGTTTCGGGTAAGATGGAGGCTATCACTTGTCAAATGATTATGGTCACAGTGGTGGTGTTCATTCGGGCACCCTAATGGAGAAAAACAAACAAAATACCCTAAAAGTTAAGTTACCTGAAGAGAATATTTTCTCTTATCAACGTGTAAAGTAAACAATATTGACATCTTATTGAAGAGTCTGTTGTATTTGAAACTGTAAGCTGACACAAACCGCTTTGGCTGTTCCCTGGTGTTCATGAGAATGAATGCAGGGAGAAAATGAATCAATTCGTGGACCTCTCACCAAGGAAAACTTCTAGGTAAGCCACTTCTAAAGTGATTTCACTAAAAATTATGATTATTACTACCTAGGTCTATCCCCTGTTTATAGTCCCCCTTTTTCTCAAAATTTAAATATTTTCTTTAAACAATAACAGTGATTTAAAAAAAAAACATGCATCTTTTTATTTAAAAAATATTTTCTAATTATTTATAGTCACACTTATTCAGTGTGTGTGTGTGTGTTTGCATATTGTGGTACCAAGACATATATGTGAAGATCAGGGGAAACGTGCAAGAGTGGATCTCTCATTCTACCATATGGGTCCCAGGGGACGAAACCAAATCCTCAGGCTTTCAGTGAGCACCGTTTACAGGCTGCACTATCTTGCCAGCCCAATAACTATTTTTCTATAATATTACATTAAGGTGTTTTTTAAAACTATTTTTTTTCCTTTGATACAAAGTCTCACTGTGGAGCTCTAGCTGGCCTTTGCCTCTTGAGAGTTGGGATTAAAGTTGTGTACTACCTTAAGTTTTAAATTTTATTTTATTTTATGCATATGAGCATCTTGCCTACATGTGTGTATGCGCAGTGCTATCAAAGATCAGAGGAGCGATTTGGAAGCCCTGGATCTGAGGTTACCATGAGTTACCATGTGGGTTTTGAGAACCAAACTTACATCCTCCCCAAACGCAGAAAATGCTTCTCACTATCACGCCATCTCCCCAGCCCAACTAAGAGCATCTGGTGCACAGCCAAGTGGTGGTACCACATGCCTTTAATGTCATCACTCAGGAGTCAGAGGCAGGTGGATCTCTGTGGGTTCAAGGCAAGCCTGGTCTACAACAGCTAGTTCCTAGACAGCTAGGACTGTTACAAAGAGAAACCCTGTCTTGAAAAACAAAGTAAAACAAAACAAAAAGAGCATCTGGTACAGAACAAACTATACTGAGTCAAATCAGTAGATCTTATAAAGTGTCTTGTACAGATTTTCTTTTCAGCAATTATAGAAAATATAAAGCATGTGCATAATTCTTGAGAATTATTACATGGTACCCCAGTTAGCTTTCATAATCAACTTGATATAGCCTGGAGTCATCTCAGAGTAGAAACCCAGCTAAGAATTTTCCTATATAAACTTAGCCTGTGGGTATGTGGAGTGGGGCCTCTCGATTGTGATTGTTTATTGATGCAGAAGGGTCTGGCCCAGCCCAATTGGGCAGCGTTTTTCCTGGGAAAGTGGCCCTGGTCCTGTGCTATGTAAGAAAAGTAGCTAAGATTGAATCTGCATGCAAGTCACCAAGAAGTATTCTGTGTGCTTTCTCCTGTACTTCCTTGACTGTGAGTTCCTGAGTTAGAGTTAATACTGCCTGGAATAGCAAGCAAAACTGCTTTGAATTCTCCTGATATCACCAATAATGGACCTAGAGCTAGAAATATAAGCCAAATAATCATCTACTCCCCTAAGGTCATTTTAGTCTGGTTATTTGTCAGAACAATAGAATGAAACTAGAACAAAGAATTTTAGTATTTGCTCACAACATAGCGGCAATATTGTACTTTGATTTTAAAAAAAGCCCATGTTCAACATCTTCATACATTTATAAGAATTTAAAATTGTTGTCTTTCATATTTAGAATATTCATCAGCCCTACATTTAAATTTGCATTAGAAAATATGTCTACTAAATGGTTATGTGGTCTAAGACCTCCTCATTTTCTCAAAAACTTCCAAAGATTAAGCATTCTTGTGAATAAGTTTTAAAACTCCAGCACAGGCAGGGAAAGTCATTCTCTTAAATAGGCACTTGTTTCTATTTAGTTAAATGCATGTTATTATCACCAGAAACTTTGACTTCCAAAAGTTTTAGTAGAAAAGGGAAAAAAAGTACATTTTCAGAAAAAAAAAAGAATAACCACCAACTCCTGTAAGCGCTATTTATCACCCAGAGCTATTTCAGATATGGTTTGATGAGAGTTAATTGTTCAGGACTATTTAGTACAAAGGCAGTGGAAGATGGGGCCTCTAATTGATGCATTAGTCGTCATTCCCATCTTCAAAAGTTGCAGGAGGCATTTTTAACAGCCTTCATTTTCCTCGCAGGGGATCTTCTCTATGCAGTTTGTTCTAGCTTACATTTATTCAGCAAGAACCATTATCATCCATCTGAAGCATACACCTTTATAAGCTAGCAAAAGCTGGAAAAAGTAGCCATGGCCTTCGTCCCCAGCACAGTGCTGGGAGCTGCTCTTGTTTGACTAAGTGCTTTCAGTCTTACCTCGGACCATACTGAGTGGAGTGGGTTCTTGCTCCGCCACGCAAGGATGCCCTTCTCTTATTCATTGCTGTGTGGTGTTATTCTATGGTGGTGGAGAAATGGCTGCTTCTACCCCATCCCCAACCCTTTGCCTGAGTCGCCTTCCTTTTGAACCGGATCCTGACCATTACTTTGGAGGGAAGCAGATGGAGAGAATTGTGGTCAATCTTGCTGTATTCCAGAGATTCATTCAGTCTCTGAAATGAAAATGGTTCATGAAGACCTAGCTCTAGAAATTTCTGCCATGGTTACAAAGAAACTCTATGGACTAAAATTTAGCATTTCCTCTTCGGTTTCTTTTATTTTATTTTCCTGTCTGTCTTTTAAAGATTATAAAAAGCTCAGAACATTTTAGAAAAAAAAAAAACTTGCCTTCTGTCTTAGTTAGGGTTACTGTTGCCATGATAAAACACCATGACCAAAGAAATTTGGGGAGGAAAAGGTTTATTCAACTTACTCTATCACATCACAGTTTCTCATCAAAGGAAGTCTGGACAAGATCTGAAGCAGGGCAGGGACACTGAGGCAGAAATTGACACAGAAGTCATGGAAGAGTAATGTTTATTGGCTTGTTTAGCCTGCTATCTTATAGAACCCAGGACCACTGCCCCAGGGATGGCACCACCCATAATGGGCCAGACTTCTCCCATCAATCACTAATTAAGAAAAAGCCCTACAGTCCTGTCTACAGCCCTGTCTTATGGAGGCATTTCTCCGTTGAGTAGATCCTCTAATTGGTAAGAATGGCAAACTGTCAAATGAACAAGAGGCAACTGGCAAGTCTACACTTTGAAGTAATGTGCAATGGAAAAAAAAAACTTTTGTACTAATTTTTTTTCTCTAATAGCAATTAGAAAGCCAATTGTAAAAATTAACACTATGTAGAATAAATAAAGATAGCCTCTGAAAATTCTATCTTCTGGTGAAAGTGTTGTGATGCCTGAGTTCTAGACTGGGGTGAGGAAAAGCTGAGAAGCAAGCATGAGGTTTGAACTCCCCTCTCCCTCTTATTCAGTTCTCTTAA
The DNA here is from genome assembly GCF_018167655.1 of Microtus oregoni. NCBI lineage: Eukaryota > Metazoa > Chordata > Mammalia > Rodentia > Cricetidae > Microtus > Microtus oregoni. Next base: position 6,921,301 of record NW_024543070.1, read on the forward strand.
TGCTCTTTCCTGAGCATGGGGAACCTAAGACAGGCACAAGTTCTGGGATACAGTTTGAACTTCGGTCTAATCAAATACCAAGGACATTGAAAAATCCTTCCAAGAGGACGTGTGGTGAAGGGAACACTCCTCCATTGCTGGTGGGAGTGCAAACTGGTACAGACCTTTTGGATATCAATATGGCAGAATTTGAAGTGTCCGTGGCGTGTGCGTGTGTGAGTGACACTGTAGTGACAACACATTCGGTGGAAAAAAATAAGAAAAATCTCTCCAAATATCACCTATGAAGAAGTAAATTCCCAGGAACTGTATAAAGGTGCTCTTGTTATAGTAACAAGACTTCCTATATTTACTTAATAATCTTTTTCAAAAGACCTCATATATCTACACTCAAACATACTGAATTTTAAAATCTTTGCATATTATCAGTGCATTATTGGCCTGCTTAGTTCTCTGATATACACTTTGATTCATTAATTTATTGAGTCAATAAATAATCATGGGATAGCTAACATGCCACATGACTCGGTCATAAAATTGAAGTAATTCCTGTCCTTTCAGAACTAATAGCACAACTGAGAAGGGTCGATGAAGGAAATTAACCACCCTAAAATTATACAAATGTTGTGGGAAGACAAAGACTTGGCATGGTAGTGCCCACCTTTAATCCCAGCACACGGGAGATATAGGTAGAAACAGGTGAACATCTGTGAGTTGATGGATAGGCTGGTCGCTATAGCAAGTTCCAAGTTCCAGAACAGTCAGGGCTAACAGTGAGATCTCAAAATTAATTAATTAATTACTAAGAAGAACAAGAACAACAAAGAACAAAAAAAATGCTTGTGAACAGTAAAGCCTTGGATGTACAGCATTCTTCAGTAACTAAAGAAAATGCATTCATGTTCTGAAGAATGTTTGTGGATTATCAGTGTCATTATTTGCATTATAAGAGACCAGTAACTTTTCTGTCCCTACATGTAAACTTTCCAACAGATAACCTGGAAATGTTCAATCCCAGTTTAATCTCCATATACCTACGCTTTAGTTTACTGTAAGCAAATATTTACAGGAAGTGTGTCAGGAAGAACAACGGGTCAGTGATGTACATGTCAGGTAGAACAATATAATATTTGATTGAAAAATTTCAGAGTCAGGGCTGGAGAAAGAGAACATTGGTTAAGAGCATCTGCTGCTCTTGCAAGGTCCCTAGGTTTGGTTCCCAACACTCACGTGACTTCCATCTGTAACTCCAGCCCCAGGAGTTTTCTGGCCCCTGTGGGTCTGGGCTTGTACATGGTAGACATACATGTATGTAAGTAAGTCAATACTCATCACATAATATAAGAATAAAGCTTTTCTTTAAAAGCCCAGAATCTTTAACCAATGCTCTCTTCCCTTAGAGGATCAATTTTGTCTTTGTTTAATCAGTTTTCCTTTAAAACAGCATTGTAAGTGGTAAGCTATGACACACTGAAATTATGCTGTTACTATCTTTTCACCCAAATTTCTGATGTTTTTCCAAATCTAAGGTCCACTTATGTCCAATGTAAGTTTCTCCAGATGTCTAGCTCATCTTCTCCAGTCAATAGTATCATTGACATTTATAGACTTTAAAGTACTCTAATCAATAACTACTCAAAATGTATAGAAAGGGTATCACTGTCACACTCCACAGGGAACAAAAGTTCTAAAACAACCAAGAATTGATTTTTTTAAAAAAACATAGCTTAGTTATTGTGTACTAAAAGAGTAAGTTAGACCAGAGGCATTCAAAGCCACTGTCATTATTTACTCGCTATTTTTCCCTGTTCTGTTCTTGTTTAACTCTTACATAGAGTATTAGAGTGATATAAAGTTGATAAAACTGTATCCTCAAAATTCTGAGAAATACTAACTGATTCAGCCTATAAGTATTTGCCAAAAAATATACTCTACAACAAAGATGAAAAATAGTTTTCTTGGTAGTACAGGATTGTGGTCTCAATACTTAGGAGGAAGAGGCAAAAAGTATTCTAAGTGAGTCAGTCTCAGAAGATCAAAAATAAAACCAAACAAACACACACACACACACACACACACGGAACACTGAAGAGGTCAAAGCTCGAGACTTGTATGCTGACGAAACCTGTGATCTGCTGCAGTGTCCTGTTTTGACAATACAAAGCTCACTTATAGAAGATACTGCAGTGATAAATGTATGTTTGGGCATTTTTTTTTACTCACATAGTTTTGGTTTTGGTGGTGTCATGGAACATGTAAACTATCAACACAGTAAAATCTAGAATCACTTGGGAAATGGACCTCTGGGCATCCCTGTAGTGGATTATTTTGATTGTGGAGAGTGATGTGGGAAGACCCAGTCTTTGTGGGTGGCATCATTCCCTAGCTGGGATTTTGAGATGTATAAATGGAGAGAGCAGCAAACATGTAGCACCATGCATCATAACTCTCTGCTACCTGACTATGGGCTCTAATGTGACCAGTTGTTTTAAATTCCTGCCACCATGATTGCATTCCCAGAAAGATTGTATCATGGAACTGTGATCTAGGAGAAATCCTTTCTCTTTTGAGCTGGTGTTTTTTTTTTCAGGATGTATTATTGTCTCAGCAATAAGCGAGAAACTAAGACTAGTGTACCTCATACCTCATAGACACTAGCTAAATAACTACTCCTAAAACTTACTGCCAACTCTTAGGCTTCTTGAACAGAAAATCAAGGATGGAAATAGTATGGGAAGCAACTTTTCATTTCTCTAAATCTTCAGGAGAAAAACAGCAATGAAAAACTTCTATGCAAAACCTAGGAGGAAACTAAATTCCTTCTTATCATGTTTCATTCTTGCTTTTGTGTTTACAGAATGTTCACGAATAAATGATTCCATTTTCAGCCAAAATTTAAACAAGCATTCTGCTTCCTATGAACAAGGACCTAAAGGCACAGTATGATATATCTATCCAACAATTGCTGCTACTAAATGTCCCTTGGAAACTGAATTAAACTATCAATGCAGTCTCAAGTAGTTTCACACAAAATTTTGAATGCAAGCATACAATTCTGGGTGATAAAAAAACTGACCTTCAAAATTCCTTACTTATTATATCAAGTAGAATGTTTTAAGGGTAAAATGGATCTTTTATATGAAAATGAAGTGTTTTGTAGGAAAGTATTTAATAGTAAACCCAAGGACAAACTTTCTTACCAAGGTGCTCATCTTAGCTCTATATACTTAGCTTTTGATGACATCATATCCAGATTAGTTATTGTTTTAGTAGGGTGTGATGGTTGGTTTTGACTGAAAATTTCACATGATAAAGAATTGTCTAGGAAGGGAATCTCAGTGGTAAATTATCTAGACTAGGATGACCTATGTGTGTGCATGTGAGGCATTTTCTGATTTGGTTAATAGTGACAGGAAGACCCACATTGAATGGTGGTGGGCCTACCATTTCATGGGCTAGGCTCTGTGATGCCCAGACTGAGTACTAACAAATACATATCAACTCCCTGTTCTTGACTGTGGATGTGATGGAGGAAGGTCATTGGCTAATAAAGGAACTGCCCTGGCCCATTTTATTGGTTAGGACATAGGTAGGTGGAGTAAACAGATCAGAACGCTGGGAGGAAGAGGAAGTGAGGTCAGAGACTCCACCGCTCTGCTCTCGGGAGCAGACGCCTCAGGGAGACGCCATACTCCCAGCTCCCAAGCAGACACACGCCATGAAGCTCGACCCAGGATGGACTAGGCTAGAATCTTCCTGGTAAGACCGGTGCTCACCGATTATTAGAGATGGGTTGATCGGGATATCAGAATTAGCCAGTAAGGGCTAGGGCAGAAGGGCCAAGCAGTGATTAAATGAATACAGTTTGTGTGTAATTATTTCGGGCATAAGCTAGCCGGGCAGGCGGCCGGGGGTGCTGAGAATGCAGCCCCGCCGCCCCATACTACTACAGGTTGGCGCCCAGACGTGTGGACAGCCGAAACCCACTTAAAAAACCTGAGAAGGCTTAAAAATAAGGGAGAGAGAGTTTAACACAGATTTTTGCTGTTTGTTGGTGGCATGCTGTAGAGAGATTTCCTGATTCGGCAACAGTAGCAGAAAAAACGCTGTGTCATTTTAAAGCGCGACTTCCTAGGGCTGTGCCACCATTGCGATCTCTGTCTGACTCCTGCGGGAGACAGAGCTTTTGAATAGAGCATTTGGAGTAAAGTGCTACGATTTGTTTGATGGCAACTAGACTCGCTGTGTTCTCGGGTCTGCTCTGCTTGCTAGAGGCAAGCATGCGCTTTCTTCTAAGAGAGGCTTCCTGACTCAGCTTTAGCTGCAAAGCCTGCAGCTCATTAAGAGGTCCTGCCACGAAACACTTAAACGGTGTTGACGAAAAGCTGAGCGCATGCTTTTCGGTTTTCAGCCGTAGCAGGAAAAAAGCTGCGCCGTTTAAAAATGCCGGCTTTCTGGGCTGTCCTGCCAGGGCAAACTCTGACTGTTTGAGGCAGGAGGGCCGGCTACTGAGAGAGGACTTGAGTGTTGTCTGTTGTAGCTCACTTGCTGGCAGGGACCTTGAAATGCCATCCAGTAAACATGCCTACAGCCAGTACCTCAGCCATGAGGCTGGAAAGCTAAGGAATGGACTGGATCTAGCTGGCAAAGCCACGCCTTTAATCCTACTGACATTGCTCGGTAAATTAAAGACTCATGTGGTCAGAAAAAAAGAGAGATATACAGTAAAGAGAGATTCAAAGACAGAGAAAATTTTTGAATGGTTTAAAGTGTATTAAAAATATATACAGACTAAAAGTTGAAGTTCTTAAAGTAAAAAACAAAAAAAAAGAAAGAGAGTTGTTGTGTGTGGTAGTACATGCCTTTAATCCCAGTGCCTAGAAGGCAGAGACTAACAGATCTCTGTGAGTTCAAGGTGTAGTAGCAAACACCTTTAATCCTGAATGCCTGGGAGGCAGAGACAGGCAGATCTCTGAGAGTTCAAAGACAGCCTGGTCTACTGAGTTACTCCAGGTCAAAGATACAGAGAACCTGTCTCAAAAAGCAAAGAGTTAAAAGTAAAAATAAACAAAATAGAGGTTAAAACAAAGCTGTACAAAGATGGAAAATAGACAGAGAATTTTGATACTGTATGCTATTATGCTCTCTTTAAATTGTTTGAATGCTGAGGAAAGAGCAAAAGCTACTAAAAGATATTTATTTATAAATACTGCTGAACTAATCCAACATAGATATTATGAATTTGGATCTAAGGATATGATACTTTGGAAAGGAGTTTCTTATTTTGTTTTCACAGAGGATGAGACGCTGTTCATTTCTTCTATTCCGATTTGGTATGATGGACCACGCCCTCCTGAAGGGTTGGTGTGAACACCTTCAAAAAATTGCTTCGCTCAACTGCCGACTGAGATGAAACCAGCACACAGGTTATACCATGAAAGACCTAATTAACGACGCCCCCATTCAGCAGGAAGCAGCTTGGAGAGAAAAAACTGCGCCCATGTTCCCAAATATGGTTTATAAACGTTCTTTTACATTTAAAGGGGGATATGATATAGATGTGAATAATTTGCATTAGTATAGATTTTGCTTTATTGATAGAGATTTAAGGTCAATTTTGTTATATGTATAAGTGTTTCTGATTTTGATTAAGGTATTGTAATTGTGTAGTTCATTTAAATATGTACTGTATAATTAAGAAATATAGGTTGTTAATGGATAATCATCGATAATAGTAAAGCTTGTAGTCATATTAATTAGATTTTCTAGATATATAGAGATATATTTTAGATAGACATTCTTCATGTCTTTCAAAGATTACAGAATAGGACATTTAATGTTTTAATAACTGAGGACTTTTCATGACAATGAGACACTCTGCTCCTGGCAGCACCAATTTACTTCAAGAGGAAGATGGGCATCGAAGAGGATCGTTATGGAGTTTTGATAGCCATTTGGGCAAGAAACTGCTCTTGCCTGGACTATTGCATAAACTGGACACAGAACCCACAGAGAGAGGACTACTGAACTTGCCTAAGGTGAGATGATCTTTCAGGGTTCCTGATTCATGAAAGAGTCTGCAAGACATTCTGCAGGACACAACAGATAGTGACTGAACTGACTTTGAATTTTCCTGCTTTATGGAAATGTCTGCTGGATAGCATGGGCCTGAAGGCTGAAGATGGATGCCCCAACGGTACAAAAGAACTTTGGGTGACTGTCCAGGCAGCGAGATGTCTTTGTCATTTCTAGAGTTTGAAGTTTCTTAGTTCTTGTTTACTTAGGTAATATTATATCTTTCTGGAGTCTTTGATGGAGTTAAGAATAGTTAGTTATAGTTATAGTTTTCTGTAGTTATGATAAAGATTATTGTAACTTTTACTTGATAACTGTTTTGTTATATGTAATTTTGCTATGTTAAAGCCTTTTTTTTTGTTTAAACTGAAAAAGGGGAAATGATGGAGGAAGGTCATTGGCTAATAAAGGAACTGCCCTGGCCCATTTTATTGGTTAGGACATAGGTAGGTGGAGTAAACAGATCAGAACGCTGGGAGGAAGAGGAAGTGAGGTCAGAGACTCCACCGCTCTGCTCTCGGGTGCAGACGCCTCAGGGAGACGCCATACTCCCAGCTCCCAGGCAGACACACGCCATGAAGCTCGACCCAGGATGGACTAGGCTAGAATCTTCCTGGTAAGACCGGTGCTCACCGATTATTAGAGATGGGTTGATCGGGATATCAGAATTAGCCAGTAAGGGCTAGGGCAGAAGGGCCAAGCAGTGATTAAATGAATACAGTTTGTGTGTTGTTATTTCGGAGCATAAGCTAGCCATGTGGGCGGCCGGGTGTGGGGGACGCAGCCCTGCTGCCCCATACTACTACATGGATGTAACATGAATAGCTGCTTCATATTCCTACTGCTTTGACTCCTTGCAATGATTAACTGTCCCCTGGATGTGTGAGCCACATTAATCCTTTCTCCCTTGTTGTTTTTATCAGGGTCTTCTTTACCACAGCTACAAGAAAGGAAGCTAAGACATAGGGGAATAAAAAGCTTAACTAGCCATTTAATTACACTGAACAAACAAATATATATAACTTTTTTTTGTTTGGCTGGGAGATAGATGAGCATTCAGTATTGGTAGACGTTCTTCAGGCTGAATGGTATCTTGGGCAGTAATGGCAAAAAGATGGCTTCCTATAATAGATCATAAATTTAGTTTGGGTGCTAGATTGGACTGAGAAGTTTATACCAAGGAACAGTCCATAGAAAGTAAGGGGATCCAATGAGAGAAATCCCACAGAAAGGTAGAGAAACAGAAAGTGAATTAGATACACCTGGGTGGGAATGACTTAGGTAGGATTCTTTCTGGCATGAGGTTGAATGATAAAATTTCAACCAACTTAGTCAAGGGATATATTGCTGTGACTTCCATGACTGAGAATGATTGGAAAACACTGCAAAGTAATAACCTTAGTGGGTATCCTCAATCCATCTTTTCAATCTCCTCTGTGTTAGGCTTCTTGGTACTGTCTTTTTTTCAACAACATGCTTGAGTCTGTAGCAACATGAAGCTCCCATATTCCCACAACCATACCAACCCATTGTACAGACCAGACAAAAAACAGGATTTTCTTTCTGACAGTTCTAACACTGACAAATCAACACTCAATCTGTGACTTATTCTTGTATCTTCATCTCAGGTTCTATCACTGAGTTTATTAAAACCTTTACTTCTAGTAGGACAATAATTTAGAGAAACCAGAAGTTTCTTTCTTACCTTAAAAGTACAAGGAAACAAAACTGGAGACACATAGTGAAAGAATATTATGTTAATTCCATAGTGGGAGGGTTAAGGATAAAAACAAAACTTAAAGTGTCACTAGTTGCATTTATTAAACCTGTATAAAGAGCATGAAATACTCAGCTGAGAAAAAACTCCTAGTAATATAGTAAATTGAATATTATTGGATATAAAAAGCACTTTCTAAGAGTAAATTTCAATTCTACTGCACACCCACATAGATATTAAGTCACTCATTGTCGATAGTAACAAAATGTAAAGCACTGAAAAGAAGGCCAAAATCAAATGACTTAAAACTATCAACATTCCCCAAACAAGTAAAAACATAAATACTATTCCAATGAAAATCTTTTCCATGGAATTGCTTTTAAAGAAATATTTTAAAATAGTATATAGGAAGGCAAAGAGCAAGGAGTTTTTCCAAAGGCCAAAGAATAACAATTGGTAAGGCACAATCTGCCCTACATTTTCCAGGCAATTGTGCAGTTAAAATAGGTAAGAAGCATGGCATAGAGATAGGGAAGCAAATTTAAACATGATGAAAATTATATATATATATATATATATATATATATATATATATATATATATCAATAATTGGGAGGGGAATACTGAATATTCAATGAACAATACTTGGAAGATTGATTTACATGGACATTAATATATGTTTACCTTATATCAAAAGAAACAAAAATCAATTACAAATAATATCAAGTCGGAGTCTTTGTTGGAAAGATGCTAAAATTCTTTACAATGAAATGACTAAGTGACTTAGAATAGGAAAGTATTATTAAAAGTAGTAACTCATGTTAAATTTAAAAAATACTTCAGAAGCCGGGTGATGGTGGCGCACGCCTTTAATCCCCGCACTCAGGAGGCAGAGGCAGGCGGATCTCTGTGAGTTCGAGACCAAAAAAAAAAAAATACATCAGGAGACAGTGAAATAAAAGCAAAATATAGTAGGGAGGCTGTTTGTTTGTTCCTGGCTGCCCAGAACCAAAATAATCTCACAGAAACTGTATGACTTATAGCACTGCTTGACTCATTACCTTATGCATATTTCTAGATCTTTCTTATCTCTTAACCCATTTCTATTATTTTGTATTTTATCACGAGGCTCATGGCCTACTTGCTAGGTTCCACCTGACAGCTTGCATCTTTCTCCTCTGTTGGCCCCATAGCATCTCACTGACTCCACCTTCTTTCTCCCAGCATTCAATTTAGTTTTTCCCACCTACCTCTGTTTTGCCCTGCTGTAGGTTCAAAACAGTTCCTTTATTAATCAATGGTAATTACAGCATACAGAAGGGAATCCCACATCAGTAAAAGTCTGGTCACTAATTCTCACTGGAAAAAGATTTTTTTTCCCAAGTAGAACAAAGATCAATGCATTTGTAAATATATAAATGACATTTCAAATCTGTAAGAAGAAGACAGAATTCAATAAAAAAATTCATGATAGATAGAGAAAATCCGCAGAATGTGAACTTTTCTTGAGGAAGTTTCAAAAGATATATTAAAAATTATAACTACTTATACAATAAATGAAAAGTAAAACTGCTATAAAATAGCATTTTGTGCCCAATAGACTGTGGAAGATATTAAAAGACTGACAGTAGAAAATACAAGAATAATGTCTGCATTTCACAAATCTTACGATGACCATACAAGTCACTGCAGCTAATTTGAGGGTTATTTAGCAAAATATTGAGAAAAGAATTATTTACCAATTTATTTCTGTCTATTTACATATTGCTGGTATAGCTATTAATAGATCTAATGTATATACATATATTAATATACAAAGCCTATATAAGCTTTTACAACATGCAGAAGGTGTGCAGAAAATATGCTTAGCAAAAATATTTATAAGTGAAAATGGAAAAGAAGTATGAGTGACATAAATAAGCATGGGTTGAAGCAACTATAAATAATATGGTAATATGTGCATATGTTTCAATATTATGGACTAATATAAGTCAATACAAACCTCATAAACCTATAGATAGCTATCTCTTAAACCAGTGGTTCTCAGCCTTCCTAATGTTGCAATGCTTTAATATAGTTTCTCAATTTGTGATGACCCCACAACCATCTAACCACAAAATTATCTCCTTGCTATTTTATAGCTGTAGTTTTTTTGCTGTTATGAATCATAATGCAAATATCTGATATGCAGGATATCTGATATGCTACCCCAAAGGTGGTTGTGACCTACAGTTGAGAACTATTGTACAATTGTTAGTGAAAGGTAAAAAGGCAATGACAGATGGTTATATACATGAAACCTACGTGTCAGTTGCATAGCTACATACATGCATGAAGTCTATAGTACTATTTAAATGGCTTAAAATTTTATTGCAAATCACCACAAACTAGGTAAATTAAACAATAAACATCTATTTCTATCAGTTCAGGAACTTAGAAGTCCAAGGTCAGACTTCCGACATGGACAGGATTGGTGAGGTTCCTCTTCCAGAAGACAGATCACTGACTTCCCTTTGTCCTTATAGCTCCATATTGGGAGGAGGGGGAGAGATACAGAGAGTAATAACACTAAATACCTCCCAAGACTTCCATGTTTTAGAATTAATACTTTGGGAGTTAACATTTCAACACATAAATTTTGGAAAGACAAAATTTTCAGACAACAGGAAATAATAAAATAAAACTTTTCTAGGAATACAGTTGTTTTATACATTAGTATAAGTGTAAAGCTGTATAAAGGATAGTCACACAATAAAAAGAGCACTTATCTTTAGGAGGATTAATAAATTAGAGAGGACAATTAGAAAGAGTCACCATATACATTACATATGTAATATTTTGTGCTAGTTTATCTGGGTGGTGGGTAGTAGACATTCAATTGTTACAAATGCATGTTATATATGATACATTTTAACACACTGAAACAAAATATTAGTGTGTTACAGAACTGAAACATTCGATTGGATTGAGATTCAAAAGAACACAGGAAACTGTAAAGATAGCAGGCATGATCTGCTAGAATCTCATAGGAAAAAAGTTGAAGGACAGCTGTCAGAAGCTGTGGGTGGCAGTCAAAACCTCTATATTCAATGGCAAGGTAAAATATGGAAGTTAGCTGAATTGGACAGGAGTAAGTCCAGAGCCTATCCTGGGGTAACTGGCATCGTTTAGGAATAGGAATTATTTCCTCCCTGAGAGAGGGAGCATCAGAACAAGAAGCTGGACCAGAGGCATGACATAAGATGGGGGAGGGAGGTGTCTCAGAAAATCTGCATTGTACTTCCAATGTTTCCTTGTTTTTCGTTTGTTTGTTTGTTTGAGACGGGGTCTCACTATGTAACCCAAAATTCCCTCCAACTCACAGATATCTGTTTCCCTCTACCTCCAAAGTGTGTGGGTTAGAGGCGTGTGCCACCAGGCCGGCAAATACAGGCATTTGAAAGAGTGAAAAAAAAAGGAGAGAGGGGGGAGAGAAAGAGAGAGAGAAAGAGAGAGAGAGAGAGAGAGAGAGAGAGAGAGAGCGTTGCCTGAGGTAGCAGGTAGCAGCAAGGGCAGAGGCAGGAGAAACCATGAAAAAAAAATTCCCCCTTCTCAGTACTTGACTGGAACAAGAAGCCAGTATATTATTATTTTTAACAACCTCTTCTGAGATAGCTCTTGGCCACCCCAGATGTCTCTGACTTGTGGCCCACAAGAACTGACATGGGACTATATTTTTTATGCTTAGCCAGCAAAATAGAGAGAGAGAGAGCAGAGCAAAGACCTTGAGTCTGAACTATGCTCTATTCAGAGAGCAGGGAATCTGAAGAGAGCTACAGACTCAAGTGACACACAGACACAGGTTCCAAATGTAAATCACACATCAGAAGGTCTTCCCAAGACTGTGACCAGCATGCGCAACTTGAGCTACAAGGGGCTTACCATTCAAGGGAAAGACATCAGTGTCCCAACCTGGAAAGGACCACCCAGAGGTGTGACTAGTATTGTCTATCAGACCAATAACAGACTGCCTTGGTACCTGAAGTGTCAGCCTCCTGACCTGCAAATGGAGAAACTGGATTTGAACTGGATCCAACACCTAGGAGAGAGACCATGTTCAAATTTTGCACCCCATCTGAGTCTCTTCCCTTCTTTCCTTTTCATTATATCCTTCATTTAATACCCAGGGCCAATAGAGCTGGCCAGTGAAACCCTTCTTTGTCGCAATTCTCTGTTTTCCTTGTTTCCTTCTCCAGTCTTTTTACTTTTTCCCTTCGTTAGTCTTTCTCCAATAACACAGGTTGGTCTTGTTTGGGCGTTCTCTCTGCCTCAGGCCTCTGAGAACAGGGATCGGTTGAGGTTATCTGATTGAATTTTTTTAACTATTTCTCTTTTTATTCTCTTAGCTATAACCGCGTCATCATCTAAAGCACTGCTGTTGCCTCTCTTCTATTTCCATTCCCCTTCCCAGTTTCCCTCTCTAGGCCCAATCACAGTGACCAGCCTTACCCTCCTTTTTCCTTTCCACTCATACTCTCATTCATATCTTAAAGCACATGGTGATATCATTGCTCCTATCCACTCTAAAATAATTAGGGTTAAAGGAGCAATGGTATCCTGCTTGATGTTCACCCTCTGAGAATATTTTTTAAACATCACTCTGTTTTGAATTTAGTACTGGAGAATGAGCTGGGTGACCCAAGCCTATGGACCAAGAGCCTCCTTACTGAGATATCCTGGAGGTCAGCAGAAACAGATGGTCCTCAACCTACTACAACCTAGTACTTCTAGAACATCACAGATATTTCCAATGTAAATTAAAGATGATTAAGAAAAGCCCAACCAATAATCTAAGTTCGATGTACAAGTCAATCTCAGAGGCACAAAAAAGGTTAATTTGACTCACAAACATGCCAATACCTGTAATAATGACTTCCAAGGAGATGAAGCAGATGAAACCTCAGACAAATGTTTGGGGAAGAAATAGAAGCTGACACTTTTTTTGCATGTTTACTTACATGTTTTCACTATAAAGAAATAATAAATGTCTGTAAAGACGTTCATGTTTAATGACTTACATATAAACAATACATATGTAAATTGAAACATTACCTAGTACTCTTTACATTTATATATATATTTTATGTGTCGATTTAAAACATAAGTTGAAAGCAACAAGGAACTTTAAGGTATTACATACACTAACTACCCTGAGTTAATCACTATGCTGTGTATACATGAATCAAACATCGCTATATCATTTATAAACTTATATAAAGATTATGTGTCAACCAAATTGAAAAACATATAGCTATATTAGGGGTTCTAAAATGGACACCCAAAGGCTAACTGCATCCCATACAAATGAAGTTTTGTGAAGCCCAGTCCCAATGGATACATTTACAAAACATTCCTACACCCAAGGCTCAGAAAACATTGCAAAAGATAAAGATGGGGTGGAAAGATTGTAAGAGGCAGAGAATGTTGGAGCTAGTGAGATTCTGTCTTCTAGTAATGTCACCTATAAAGTCTCATTAGCATGACTGCCCAAACATAATCTGAACAAGGATGACAATGATGTCTTGACGAAGCAGACAAGGAAAAGTCCATGAGACCTCAACCCTACACAAATAACTCTTGTCAACTGAAAAAAGCTGGGATTGGGAGAGGTGGTCCTTCCCTGGGAAGAACACACCATTGGTTGCCTCATGTCAACCCATCAGTCCAGAAAACATACACATGAGAAACTTTATATGGACTGAGTAGGTTGTATTTATGAACATATATACATACACACATATATTTGTACAATAACAATTAATAACAGAAGGACATAACTTTGAAGGAGAGAGGGCAATGGTACAAAGTAGCATCTAGAGGGAGAAAACAAAAGGGAAAATGCAGTTGTATTATAACTAAAATGATTTATTTTTGCTTTTTGTTTTCTGTTTTTGTTTTTCAAGACAGGGTTTCCATGTCACTCTGTAGACCAACCTCATCCTGTAGAGCAGGCCAATTACTTTTAAGGAGAAAATATTTCACTAGAGCATTGTCATATTCATTTGTTTACATACTGACTCTGGGTGTTTTTATTCTTCAACATCAGAGTTGAATAATTACAACAGAGATAGAACGGTCATTAAAATCTAACTAGGCTATTGTCTGGCTTTCTCTTTACAGAAAAGTTTACCAACCTCTTCTACAAACTGTTGATGCAGATTTCGTTTGGTATACAACCACAAATTTTCATGTGTTGCACATATACAATAACTTGGGTGTGTCATTCAAGCTATTTTAGTCATTGGAGTGGATACAGCTAATTCTTAATATTTGAAAGAATGGAAATATTTTTCGATACGCCTAATGAAAAAAGTGAGACTGAGAAATGACTTGATCAATCTTTCCAAAGACAGAACAGATCAAAATATAAAGATCAAATTGTGACAAAGATATCACAAACTGATACTAGCTATCTTCCTTCTGTCCAAATAAAGGATACTGAACTGATACTGTAAACCAACTCCACAGCTGCCTGTGGGAGAGGTCAGGGTCCTCGGAGAGGAACTTGATTCTTTGTTTATCTACTCTGACATAGTTGTATTGCTTTAGAAGAGAAGCCTCCTTTCCCAGCGAATTGTTGGCAACTGCAGAGACCAATGGCAGCAAAAGAATAAGGTCCTGAGAATAAGCCACGCTTGAGTGCTCAGTCCTAACAAAACATTTACACTATCCCTCCAACTCCCCGTTGGAGTGCTACCCTGTACTCACTGCTGATAAAGGCAGAGTCGTTGCCTTTAGTTGTGTACCACTGCTGACTCCACCAGGCTCCAATGGAGAGTTCGTATCCAGCCTTTGCATGGACAGCGCTGATTAAACTCAATGGATCACAAACAAAACTGAATGTCAAGAATCTGGGAAAATAACATGCAGGGAGGTTTGGTAGGGTTAATAGGGTAGGAAGAGATAAGAGGGATGGGGTAACAAAAAGCATAATGCATTTTGTCTATGTATGAAATTGTTTGGGAGTTAACATAATTAAAAAGAAGTCAGACATATTCATAATAAGTAGTACAATGCCTGAAATCTAAAAAAAAAAGTCAGTAAATAAAAAAAGGGATACTGAGTTATGGTTAAAAAGAAAATAAAAACCATGGTATAAAAGAGTGGGAATTAACATAATAAAACTACAATTTTTGTCCCGAACAATTATGAGTGACTATTTTCCCCAGTAGGACACACATACGCCCTTAGGATATCTAGTAATACCATGCTAGCTCAGAGATGCAGTTATATGACAGTAGGCAATGCATCAGTCCTGCAGTTCTGTTGATTAACTGTTTCTTAGAAATATCTGTCAAAGCAGATAAAAATCACTGGAATAAATTATGCTTCTCACAAGTTAGAAGACACCTAGCACAAAGGAACAATGGCAGAAACATGTTCTGTAATAGACTTTAAATGACTTGAGGACTGGATTTGGTGCGGAGTGAATGCAAACATCCAAGGAGGAGATGAATGAAATCCAATTGATTGTTTTTAAAAATGCTGCATGTATCACAAATGGCTTTGTATTGGTTAAGAAAAAAAAATAACCGTTTAGAAAAATCTAGCACTCCACTGAAAGCTATTTAGAGAGAAATAGAGGCAAACATAAAGGAAAAGGAATTAAAAAAAGGGCAGTGGGGAAATGGTCTAGTCTAGATGTGAGCCTTAGAATGTCAAAGCTTGGAGGAGAGAAAGGCAAATGACAACAGTTTGAAAGAAAAGGAAATATTAAGAAATCTACTTGTTTGTAAAACACAGTGCATCATCTTGTTATCGTCAGCCAGAGTCAGTTTGTCTTGTTATCAGAGGAAACACAAAATGTAGAGACAGTGAACATAAACATGGTAGGTTAAATCACTTTGTCATATGTATTTCCTATATATTTACATTTAGAAAGATAGCTATTTCAACAGTCCTTGAAAGCTTGTGATTAGAATTCCTGCTTGGGTGCGTGTTTGGATGTTTGTTGTTTTAAAAGTAATATAAGAAGTGAAAAGACTGTATTTTCAAAGAAATATATGTAATCTAGGCGGGGAAAGACTGATGCTAAGGAGATGGACCTAGTAAAAGGAATGTTTCTTAAATTTCCACATATTAATTATATTTTGATTAGGTCTGAATATTTCCAGTGCTCATAAGTTGAGAGAGAAAGAGTGGAAGTCCCCAAAAATTCAGATCCTTGAAACTGCATAAAACTGTGCAACAATTCCACAAAGATTAGATTTGAGGAAATACTAGGTTGCCTTGGAGGAAACAATCTCAGTCTCAGCGAGTACCCCAATAAGGAGTTTTCTGAAGCAACTCTCCATGTTGTTGGTGAGGAAGAAATAGGAAACCAGGTCAAAGATTCCAGATTTTTCGCCTTGTACACAGGAATTCAGAAGAACCCCAGATTTTTTTTCAGGCAATACAATTCTTGCAGCATTTTAAATGACTCATTCTTTTATTCATACTATGTATAAATAGAGATGCACCTAACTCCCTGGGATGATTCATTTCACCAGGCTTTTGCTAAAGAATGAATAGTGGCAGGATATGCGAGGGATGAGAGATAGGAAAAGGGGGAAATAACTAATTATATTTTAAATAAGTATAAGAATGTTTTAGTCTGTGGTGTCTATGATTGAAAGGGTTTGGCATGTGCAACTATTTAAGAGAAACATCTTAAAGACACATATCAAGTTTTGCATAGCAATCATCACTGGACTTAAAAAGGTTATTTATCAAATTTTTATCTGAGTATTTTCTGTATTATGCTTATTAGTTTATAGTCAGAACGTAATAAAATGATTGTTATATATAAATTTATTCATATATTGAAAAACAAATGATAGAAACTTCAGATTCAGGCAGAGCACTTCCTGAAGTTATTAGTTTAGAAACTTAGCAGGATTCTATGGTAATGCATACAAATGAGGCACTTAATTCAGTATAGCTTACATTTCTAGAATTTAGAATATTGAAACATAACTATTTACAACACACTTTCATGATGTTGCCACAACTCTTAAAAAAGCAAAGTTCATATCAATTACCAGTTCCATGACCTTTAGAGAAGCACCTTCTAGATTAGACATTGTTTTCCTAAAGTGAAAGAATTAGATTCTCTATAGAGGCAAACTCCTGTTTGAATTTACTGAAAGTATTGTTAATAACTCATGCGTATCTTGGAAAAATTATATTAAAACATATGCATGTTCTATAACATAAATTCACTTCAGTTTAGTTTGGGCTGGGGGAGGAGAACTAGGCAAATTCTAGTTTGTCCTTTAATTGCTATAGCAAGAGAGCTGACAATTTCAAAGCTGGATTCAAAAAAGCTATGGGGCAACATTGTGTTAATGTATGCTCCAGGCATCAAAACCCTTTAAGGGATTTGCAGACATTGGAGGTTTAACTAAAGGTGAAAATAAGATTACTTGAAGTACAAAAAGAATGAAAATACAGGCAAAGTATCTTAGATAGAATTAATTTAACTGTAGGCAAAATCTGTTTGAAAGGATAAGACAGGGATGTAGATATTGAGGCCTATGGTTAAATAAAAACTCCCCTAAAGGAAAAAGAGCAGCCAGAATATATTTTAATGTATTATTTCCAAGAATAAAGAAGCTAAATAAAGTTCTAAGGCATGTAGACATTAAAATGCATTATATAAAATTGTACTTATTCATAAAACTGCCATACTTAATATAGTTTAGTTTTGAGGTATAATTTATCTGGGAAATACTTATAAACTTAGTATTTAAATTTATGCTGAAACATTTTAATCTATGTCAATTGTCTCTGGGAGTCATGGAATTTAAGTTTTAAAAGGAGAAACAAACAACAGTTAGTGGAAAAATCATCTAGCTTCTAGGGATTTAGGCAGATAGAGTAGAATTATGAAAATAATATTCTCCCTTGTAAAGCAAGATCATAATGATGTCTGTCAGTCCAAGGGAGAAAACAGTCTGCCGTGTCATTAGACCCCATTTTATACTAAATGATATTTCTCACAGAATTGTAGACAGTTGTGTTGAGAGTTTCACCTGTGAATTACTGAACTTTGAAAGTATCACTATTTCCTGCTATGATCCTCAGTCATCTTCCTTATGTTAAAGGCTGATAGTACTAATCTCCATCAGTTAATCTTGTTATGAATATGAGTTCTGGTGTATGATACACCTCTGAGTTGGGACTGAAATGAATGCCCCTTTCTGTGGAGTAGCTTTATGGTAACAGACAGAGCCATGCAAGCTTCCCAAGGAGGGAGGCAACCAACAATTCCACCTAATTACAATGCCTATGAACCATCCTAATGACCAGCATGGCATAATAACCCTAAGGGTGTAGCACTGGCATCAATACTTTGGTTGTAACCACAAGCTCCTTAGTTGGATTTAAGACCCACTCAATGAGAAGGAGATTGTGCTTGGTACTGGACACCTAACTCGAAGTATTAGTGAAATTATGGTTATTGGAAGAGAATCTACAACTATTAATAAATTAATAAACCAGCATATTCTTACAACAATCTGTAAACATTTGCCTTTGAACCCACAGACCAGTGTAGTCACTAAGAAGACTTCTCTTTGCAACAAACAAAGAGCACTAAAGAAAACCACAACACACAAAAAGGCAGACTTGTGAACCCAGTCCCAGTGGATACAACTGTGAAATTCACCTGCACCTAAGGCTCCGAGAACATCGCGGAAGAGGAGTGGAAAGGCAGTAAGAGCCAGAGGATCAGGGGTTTTTCTGAGATCGTGTCTCCTAGTAATATCAGAAGTTACACCAAACCTGTCACCAACATGGTTGTCCAAATCTCAGCTGAACAGGGATGACACCAACGGATATGACAAACTCAGTGGAGAAAATCCCATGAGACCTCAAATTTACACAGAAAACTACAGGCAACTGATCTGGGAAGAGGAAAGGTGGTCCTTCCAAGGGACGAACACACCAATTAGTTGCCTGGTGCTAAATAGTTAGCCCTAAGAACACATCCAGGTAACATTATACAAGCTGAGCAGGTTATATTGATGAGTTTATATACACAAAGTATATACATATATGCATTCAGTAACAAAAAGGTTTTCTTTTGTTTTTAGGGAAAAAAATAGGTCATGAATTTGAGTGGAGAGAGTGGGGAGGCATTTATAAAAAGATTTGGAAGAAGGAAAGGGAAGGGAGAAATGTCATAATCAAATTATAGTTTCAAAAATTAAAAATAACTTTGTAAAGATTATGAGGAACTTCAGTATTTTAATCATCTGATAACTTTTATGAGGGTGGCATTGGTAAACAGGAACTCCTACCACAGAGTGAAACATACCGTGGCTGACTTCATACTTCATGGAGTGTTTTTTTGGCGTTTCGTAGAGAAACGTTAGCCATAAATAGATACTATTTTCCTCTCCTTCTTGCCAATCATTTGAAGTATGTATATGCATATGCGTTTGAATAGGCACACGTTTTATTTCTCGGATATTCCTACATTTAAGTTTTTGAGAAACAAAGTGCCCCTATTTTCTTTCTTTCTTTTTTATAGATTTATAGATTTTGGATGGAAACAAAGGTCCAAGGTGGAAAGGAACAACCTCATGATTCACTAAGGTTTGGCTGGATATAACAAAAGCATTTCTTCCTGGGCTTTCAATACATGTTGTCACAGCAACTTAAGAATTCCATTTGTGGTATAGGTTATCTCTTCACAGACAGGGGTAAAAGGACGATACTGTGGCTGACCACGTAGCCACCTGTTTACATTTCACACCCAAATTACCCTGGGAAGGAGCATGAGTGATGCCTCCTACTTATCTCAACCTCACTTGAAACGGGAGAGATTGTATGTTTAATTTCTCCACAGAAAGCCCAACAGTATGTTGAAATACCAAGGCCCTAATAAAGAAAGTTGTGTGATGCGAATACGAAAATTGTTAGATAAATGTCAATTTGTGATTCTATAAACATTTGATATGTCCAGAAAAGTGTGTGCTGATTGAGTCAGCCCTGACAGATAAAGAGCACTCCCTGAATCTCCCCTTCATGAGAAAGATACTTCATTAATATTTATATTTCTCTTGACAGAGCAGTAGCTGCAAGCATAGGTTGGGCAAATATAGCCTAAATTTGGCAAGCATACATAGTCATGGGCTAGCTTTTGTCTAAGAATCCAATTTCTGTGGATAAAAATATGGGCCTGACTCTGTGTGAAATTCCTGGATTGCTAATACACTAATCATTAATTTAAGGAAATAAAAATCCATGACAAATATTTGAAGCCATGGGGACATCTAGAATCAATGAACTCAGATAGAAAAAGAGCAATGAGTGGCCCTGAATCCCACCTGATCTTATGTATGTGTGGATATATATATGTGTGTGTGTATGTGTGTGTGTGTGTGTGTGTGTATTTATAGATATATGCTTTTTGTCTTCATCATTTTTATTCTGCTGTGAGCCTGTGGGGAATCACTAAAAATATATCTGGTCAATAAAGGGCAAGAAAAATTGGAGGGGTTGCTATAGGAACACACAACGTGATACAAAAAAGAAGCAGTCTAATTTATACTGTGTTTCCATGTTGCATTTCGAGCGTAGTTAAGTTCAACTTCAGAAGACATTCCTCAAGAAGGAGGCTGTTTGAAATTCAGATTCTTCCAAAGGGATTTTTATATACTAACTTTAAAAATAATAAATCCTGAATTTGAGCAGAGCTACAAGCAGAAAACTGATCTTTCTTCTATTTATTCCATTATATTTTCAATGCATTGTGACAAAAATCATTTTTACACAGCGAAAGACCCAGGACTGCATTTTAATAGTGATGAAAATGTGAGTAAGTAGGCATACTGACTTCGCTGCCACATGCAGCCTCCCATCCATTTTGATAGCACCATCTATATTCCATTCCCGACTATCCTCATACTTAATTCTGCTGAAATACACAGCTCAGGAACTGTGCTTTTCACAAATCTTGTTTCTTCCAAAGGTGACAGACCTTGCTGCCTTGTTTCTGATCTCCACTTGATAACTCCAGGGTCAGCACTGGAGGTCTCTCCGATAGACATAACCAAAATCATTTCACATTCTCCAGATGGGAGACTGAAAAGACGGGGTCACTGCACCCATGACTGCGTGGAATTTTTCCAGAGGGGATGGAGGCACTGTGTGATTATAATTGAGGGAACGATTAGTTCAACTTCACGGTGCTTGTGTCTGTTCATTCTCATGTGTCCAACTCCAAAGCTCAGTTAATTTCCCTTTCACCACCCCCAACACTGTTGTGACAAGAACAGTTTCTAACCCAGTGATCAAAAAGACCTGAAGATGGAAATGGCTCAGGTAACAAGATGTTTTGAAAAATCAGGTAAATGACATGGCTTCCATCTAAAAGGAAGTCAGGGACAGAGATCAAGTGTCCCCTCTTTCATCTAAAATAAGAAGACTTTATGATTGACAGAGGGAACTGTGGTTAACCTGCTTCATCTGCTCTGGTTGGGCAGAGTGGCTTTCACGTCTGTCATATGGTGAGACGCTGGGGGTTGACAAGGAGAGGGGCAAATGGAAGGAAGTACTCAAGAGATAAAAACACAGCAAACTTCTGAAGCTGGAAAATGACAGCTGAAAGAGCCTGTGATTAATATTTATACAAGTTACATTTTTTATTATGAAACAATCAATCATTATCTCACATAGGGTAAAACATTCAGAAGTTCAGTATTAACTTTTCCTACCCAGGGACCGTTTAAGTGATGTCTACAGAAAAACTTTCGGTCATGAATGTGAAAGTGGGCGCTCTGCAATACAGAAGCAAGTTCTGTATTTGGTGTTATTAACTCAACAGCAAGGCCGTTAAGAAAGTATGTATCAGATACTCAGTTCCTGCTCTATCTCAGCACCTAACAAATAAAATTACTAGCTTTTTGAAAAAAAATGTACATAGAATTCTGAGCTGTACTTCAAAACTTTCTAAGGTCTTCTAAAGCTTAAAAAAAAAAAAACTCTCAAATTGACAAATTGTGGTGTTTTCCAAAAAGCAAAGATTTGAAGTCAAAAGCATTCCTTTCTCCTATCACATAAGAAAATCATCATCTTTTATTT
This sequence comes from Microtus oregoni, assembly GCF_018167655.1. Classification (NCBI taxonomy): domain Eukaryota; kingdom Metazoa; phylum Chordata; class Mammalia; order Rodentia; family Cricetidae; genus Microtus; species Microtus oregoni. Next base: position 6,943,202 of record NW_024543070.1, read on the forward strand.
AGAAAGGCAACAAAGTATATCATCCTGGAAACAGTCCTAGTACTTACAAGCTCTCCTGTTAAACTGAATAATCTCTTAGTCTCAAAGAGATGTCAAGGCAAATTGGGGGAAGGGCTGAGAAAAGGCATTTGAGCCTTCAAAGGCAAATGGAAGCCTTTATAAATGATACCTTTCATCTCGGGAGCTGTGAGCTGGGGGCAGCGCTGAGCTCTTAGTCTGAAATGGAATCTGCATCCCTCTAAGTAATCACTGCAGAGTTAAATAAGAACCTGGGATGTGAGCTTTCTGATGTAAGCTGCCTATGCTGAATCTGTTGGTCACAAACTGAACAGTTTTCCATACCTGGAAGATGGTGATGCATCTTTACTGCCCATCCACATGGAGAGAAAACCCAGCTGATTCGACAATGAATGAATTGTGTGTCTAATTGTTTCCTAGTTGCAATTTCTTGCTGAGAGCATTTCCATAAGAACACTCAGTTCCCTGAGAGCGAGTGCCATTTTCAATCTTTTAAGCATCAATGTATTTTCGTCCCCTGCTCTCTCTGACAACATGAAGACAGTTCTGACTGAATTGATAAAACCTAGATCTGTTTCTTTTTCTCTTACTTGCCTGTATTCACAAGCAATGTGAAGTCAGAAGAGCATGAGGGTTCAGAGAGAGATGAGAACATGTACCCCCAAGGCAGTGGGGGCTTCCAGAGAGGAGACAAAGGCTGCACAAGAGAGACCTGGTTCCTCCCAAAGTCTCCACCACATCAGTCATTTCTGCTGAGGGAAAAGTCAGTGACTCAAAATACTCTATACTTCCCCCCTTAGTCCATTCCATTCATGGAAACGCCTGTAGCAAGAAGAAAAGGGACCCCCAGTTACCCCAATGCAGCCAGCTCCTCCCCCACCTAATATACCACTGACCAAAGCAAAGTGAAATTCTTGAGGTCTGAAATAATTTTCCCTGACAACTTTTTAACTTAATACCAAGAACTGATTTAAATATTGAAAAAACTTACCTCATTAATTTCTAACATTAAGCCATATCTCCGAAAGCATAGATCCTTTGAAATTAGCCTTATCTGCATAGTAATGAGAAAACTAGGGACTAATTTTAAAACTTTCACATCCTTCATGCTATTTACTCTGTGCTCAGCCAGAGGGTGACAAATTGCAGTCTTAGGTTGCATGGCCTCATTTTTATGTGCTGTTTTAAAAAAAAATAATGAATTTTCCACCCAAACCGATGAACTTACTTTGTAGACACAGTTTATTCTGTTGGGACCATGCTATCTCCTGATGCTCAAAGCCATGGGGTCTTTAAGGCTTTGCCAGTGTGTTTGTGCTTAATCTTATTTTATTCTAAAACGAAAAGTTTAGTTGATTCAACATGCGATCTGGAATAAAATACTTAGAAACTTTATTTTCTTGGCTTTTCATTTGCAAATGCTTTAATCCAGCCGAAGACTATGCCAATAAAGACGGTGGAACAGCCAGGTCATAGCCTGTGAGTCTCCACCATCCTACCCATCACAGAAATAATGCAAGTGCAGAAGAACTAAATCACCAAGCTCAATCACATGTGCCACATCTAAACTGACGTTAACTTGATTAGAAAGAACAGCCACCCTCCCCTCATACTATTAGCTCTTGGGACATTATTACTGCACATTTATGACAACAGGAGCTAGAAAACAAACCAGTCAGGTCAGGGACCAAAGCAGCATCTCCAGAAATATCCTTGATCCCCAGGCGTGCAGTGCCAGGAAGAAGCCCTAGTTTCTTTCCACCTCCTAAACCATCACCCTCCTTGGAGGCTGGAAGTTAGGGTGTGACTCAAATGCCAGTCCAGACACTAATTACTTCTGGTGAACAGTGTCTACCTGGATTACTGGAATTTCATGGTGAAATGGTTCATATACACTCCTTAATTTGATCCCACCTCCTAAATGATGCTAGGGAATCAAAGGAGGGGATGTTACATTGAGACTCATTAAGGGAAAGAGATTTTCTTCTCATCAGAAAAATAGACTGTACCTGTGGCCTTGGGTAGAGACTAACATACAAGCTACCCAATACATATGAGCTGATCTAGCTAAGCTTGTCAATAACCTCAAGAGAAGACTGGACCCCTAGGAAAGCTGATTCACCTTAAGCCATGCTAAAGAGATGGAGGAATAATTATCTCTTTAATGAGCTAGGTACTTTTCCTTTCGTGACACCCTGCCCTCATTGCGATAGTAGGGAGCCACCTTGAGGCTTTGTGCTCTCTGCTCAGGAAAGCATAACATTCAATGATGTTACATTTAGTGATGCTACAATAAGAATACGAGGTGGTCTACTTAACATATTATTTGTATTGATTAAGCTTTCATTAGATAACTTTGATATCATCAGACATCATATAACTGGCAGCTGCCCCAAGTCAAACACTATCCGAATAGTTTAACAGCAGGGACAAAATTTGTGATACAAATAGGCAGCTAAAATTAATACCGACAAAGGCAGAAAATAAACGTTCTCTGTCCTCATTGTTCAGCGTTAGTGTATTGCCTTAGTGTGTTTCTATTACTGTAACTCTTTCATGTCTTCTAAAGACCAGTCAATCTACTCAAATAAGTTTCTCCGTGACTTGACCTCCATTTCAAGTACTCAACATAAAAGCCTGCTCTTTCTCCAGGGTTTCTCATCTCTCTTCTTTCATCATTTTTCTCCTTCCATTCATACCTGCCGCCTCACCAACATTCTTCAAATTCTTTATTGTTAAAGATTAAAAGTTTTCCACTTAATATTTAATAATTACTGCTTATCTTAACTCACCCCCAAAAAAACTGCCTTCATCAGAAAATAGAAGGCATTTTATCTCATGAAGAAACACAGAGTAAATATATATATATGTTTTTAGTTGGGATGAAATTGAAAGCAATGAAATATTAAGGGTAATAAAACATGGCATGAAACCAGAATGATGAATATAGAACATTTATGCGGTAAAATCCAAGGCACACAACAGAAAGCTCAAATCTGTCACCAGGCTGAGATGATCAGTCAGCGGGGCAGAACACCTTGAGTAGTTACATAATTTACTGTGTTTGCGAGATAAAGGTATACCGATTGCTCTAGCAAAGCACCAGGAACTTTTCCTGCCAGACTCATTGAGAAGGATTCTTTATTAAACTGTGAACCTGCCACTGAACCCTTCCAGTAAATACACCCCAGAGCCCCACAGAACTGTTTCCAATGGTGTCCTATGGGATAAACTGAGGGCTTAGTGCAAAGGCAAGGTATTATAAATAAACACTACAGGCAAGTAGGCCAAATGCGCTGCTCTGTTGTAAACCAATGTAATACTTTTTATCTTATTAAGAATATTGCTAACACATACAACTTGATAATTGTGTTGTGAAGGGGTATCCTATCTGAAGCGCAGGGTGACCATTCGGTGACTGGCAATGTTTCACCAAGGTGCTCTTCAATGGAGAAACTATCAGTTTATTTATATGATGGATTACATAGATCGATTTTCATATGTTGAACCAGCCCTGCATCTCCGGGATGAAGCCTACTTGATCATAATGGATAATTTTTCTTTTTTTTTTTTTTTTGTTTTTGTTTTTTTGATTTTTCGAGACAGGGTTTCTCCGTAGCATTTGGTTCCTGTCCTGGAACTAGCTCTTGTAGACCAGGATGGCCTCGAACTCACAGAGATCCACCTGCCTCTGCCTCCCGAGTGCTGGGATTAAAGGCGTGCGCCACCACCGCCCGGCTTTTTTTTTTTTAAATATTTATTTATTATGTATACAATATTCTGTCTGTGTGTATGTCTGCAGGCCAGAAGAGGGCATCAGACGTCATTACAGATGGTTGTGAGCCACCATGTGGTTGCCGGGAATTGAACTCAGGACCTTTGGAAGAGCAGGCAATGCTCTTAACCACTGAGCCATCTCTCCAGCCCAATGGATAATTTTTCTAATGTGTTCTTGTATTTGGTTTGCCAGTATTTTATTGAGGATTTTCGCATCGATGTTCATGAGTGAGATTGGCCTGTAATTCTCTTTCTTGGTTGAGTCTTTGTGTGGTTTTGGTATCAGGGTAACTGTAGCTTCATAAAAGGAATTTGGCAATGACTTTTCTGTTTCTATATTGTGAAATACATTAAGGAGTATAGGTATTAGTTCTTCTTGGAAGTTCTGGTAGAATTCTGCATTGAAACTGTCTGGGCCTGGGCTTTTTTTTGGTAGGGAGGTTTTTTTATAACAACTTCTAATTCTTCGCGACTAACAGGTCTATTTAGATTGTTCACCTGGTCCTGGTCTAACTTTGGTATATGGTACTTATCTAAAAAAGTGTCCATTTCTTTAACATTTTCCAATTTTGTGGCATATAAGCTTTTGTAGTAAGATCTAATGATTTTCTGAATTTCCTCTATGTCTGTGGTTAGGCCTCCCTTTTCATTTCTGATCTTGTTAATTTGTGTATTCTCTATCCACCGTTTGATTAGATTGGATAGGGGTTTATCAATCTTGTTGATTTTCTCCAAGAACCAGCTTTTGTTTCATTGATTCTTTGGATTGTTTTCTGTGTCATATAATTTGTGATCCTAGAGAAGCTAAATAAGAAGGTGAACCCAAAGAAAACATATAATCATCCACCTGGATATGGGAAGTAGACAAGATTGCAGGGCAAAACCTGGGATCTTGGGGGTGAGGTGGCATGGGGCTAAGGGGAAAAGGGGTGAGAAACATGAGAAGGGGAGAATGGGGGGAGCTTGGGGGAATGGGATGGTTGAGATGGAAGAAGGGTGGATATGGGAGCAGGAAGTAGATATCTTAATTAAGGGAGCCATTTTAGGATTGGCAAGAGACTTGACTCTAGAGGAGCTCGCAGGTGTCCAGGGAGATGTCTCCAGCTAGTACCTTGAGCAACTGAGGAGAGGGAACCTGAAATGACACTATCCTATAGCCATACTGATGAATATCTTGCATATCACCTTAGAACCTTCATCTGGCGATGGATCGAGACAGAGACAGAGACCCAATTTGGAGTACCGGACTGAGCTCTTAAGATCTAAATGAGGAGCAGAAGGATGAACAAGGAAGTCAAGACCGCGAGGGGTGCACCCACCCACTGTGACAGTGGAACTGATCTATTGGGAGCTCACCAAGGCCAGCGGGACTGGGACTGAATAAACATGGAATGAAACCGGACTTTCTGAACGTGGCAGACAATGAAGGCTGATGAGAAGCCAAGGACAATGGCACTAGGTAGCGATCCTAATACATGAACTGGCTTTGTGGGAGCCTAGTCAGTTTGGATGCTCACCTTCCTGGTCCTGGATAGAAGTGGGAGGACTTCCCGCAGGGCAGGGAATCTGGACTGTTCTTCATTCTCCAGAGGGAGGGGGAATGGAGTGGGGGAGAAGGGGAGAGGGTAGGGGAGTAGGGGGAGGGGGCGATGTGTTCGAGGAAGGGGAGGGAAATGGGAAACAGGGAGGAGGTGGAAATTTTTTTGCAACAACTAAAAAAAAATAAAATAAACAAAAAAAATTAAAAAAATGAAAAAATAAAAATAAAATGAAAACTATGCTAAGAGGACTGAGTGCCAACTGCTAAACCCATTCATGCTCTGAAGGGACTTGGGTGAGAATTCATATCAAGGCTCAGAGGGTCTTCTTGGGACAGAGCTTACACACACATAGAGGCTAGAGACAGAAGCAACTTCTATGCCACAGGACAGAATTAGAATTCAAATTTGTGAATATAAAGCCATAGAAGTCAAGCAGTCAGTTTCATTCAAATAAAAATGAATAAAAATGTCTAGAAAGCATCTCTTTTAAGGAAAGTGTAAACTAACTTACAATAATGCATAAGAAAGATAAACAATTATTGCAAGCTTCATTCTCAGACATCAACTGGATGAGACACTCTGCAGTAAGCAGCATTATTATTTATAAACCAATTTAAATGGAAGCTGGATTGAAAAAGCAAGCATAACATCTGAGTTTGGGAAAAGCGGATACATTTTCTTCTTCAATTTCTAATCTCCAAGTCTGGCATTAAACACATGCCACCTTTCTATCTACACCTAAGCAAATATTCAGGCTTCAGTATATTAAAGTGTTTTAGCAGGGGGAGAGGGGAGAGAGGAGAGCTTTGGTTATAATTGTTGTTTTTCATGAGTTACCCAGCAATCTCCCAAACATTATTTTTAGTTTTCCTTTTCCCCTTCCTATCCCCTCATACTGAATATTCAGCATAGAGTAAAGTCTGAGCAAGTATCTACTAGATGATAAGCACATGTCAAGTAAGACATTCTTAATTCAGCACAAGAAAATTATTATTATGGAATATGATTTTCTAAAGTAATGGTATTTTTCACAATCTCTTACCAAAACTGTATATACTTAAAAAAATAAATCTTTAAAATTGAGGAGGCTAGGGGAGATGGGGGGAAGAAGGGCGAGAATAGGGAGGCAGAGTTTTCAGTAAGAAATTAGGACTACCTCACTTCTAGTACACTTCCACTGTCCCCTCTTAGCAGACATTCCTTTTGAGTATAATAAATCTGGAAATTAAAGTCTCAAGGTATAGCAGTGATTCATTTCTGGATTCACAACACTAGGGAAATTGAGGCAGAGTGACTAGAAGCTCTAGCTCAGTGTGGCCTACACAGAAAAACCCTGTCGCAAACAAAACAAACAAGCACAAATCTGCCACAGTGGGTATTAATGCAAATTCTGTACAAATATCACTAGGTCAAGGGCTTGCTCCATGCCCAGTTCCTATCTAAGGACAACAACACACTCAGAAAAGCCATAGTCAATCATGTCAATACCAACTGTAACAAAGGTCCAGAGAAGACCTGTGTGAGGGATCTATGAGTTTCTGAAATGCTCGCTTGGAAAATTTGTAAATCAGCAAGCCATCTGTTTGAGGAAAAAATAAATGTTAATCCACGAAGCCTCTAGTTTAAGATGAAAGATAAAACTACATGGAGAGTAAGTTTACCTGCATTCTGGATCCATGCATAAGAACTGTAAACAAACAAACAAACAAAAACTGCAGAAAAGCTGACTGGGTCAACAAATTTACAGTCACTAACAGACCTTTAGCAAAACTGAAGCCTCTGAGTTGACTTGCTAGACTTGCTCCGTTTTATTTCCCTAGTTAATTTAATTCTCATACAGGCTGTGAGGTTACCTAATGGTTCCAGTGTAGACTCTGTTAGGGCAGAAACTGAGAGCCATTCAACTTGAGCTGCCAGAGAGAGGGCTCTGGTGATGTTAGTTACAGGTAACGGTTGCCATGAGGAAAATGAGGGTCTCCAACAGGATGCCCCAACTCCAGTGAGTTTTCCTGTGTAGTAAATATGTGAAGTCAGAACTCCTTGCCTACTGGTATCGTATATTTACGTAAATACCTCTTGTGCTCCTAAGGATTATGACAAACAGAAAGATGCTTAGAATTCAAGGGGGCAACAATTAACTGAAGTGACTGCTCACATTTGAGATGTGGCTGGTTATAGGAATAGCAGAGTGATAACAGAATGGGGGTACTGTGAGGATATCTGAAGAGAGGGCAGAATTTGGGCTCAAAGGTGGAAGGAGACATTATAAATGTGGAATAATTGTTGCCTCCATTAAGCCGCAAATATGGAGAAAGGGAATCAGACAAATATGAATTGAGGAATGTTGAAATAGGAGCAGCGGGGCTGTGTCCCGCCACCCAGCCGCCGGCACTGCTAGCTTTATACCCGAAATAATTACACAGAAACTGTATTCTTTTAAACACTGCCTGGCACATTAGTTCCAGCCTCTTATTGGCTAGCTCTTACATATCGATCTAACCCATTTCTAATATCCCTGTAACACCACGAGGTGTCTTACCAGGGAAGATCTTAACCTGCGTCTGTGTCTGGTAGAAGAATCATGGCGACTCCTTGATTCAGCTTCTTTCTCCCAGCATTCTGTTCAGTCTACTCCGCCTACCTAATTTTCTGTCCTCTTAAAGGGCCAAGGCAGTCTCTTTATTTAACCAATGAAATCAACACAAAACAGCAGACTCCCACATCAGAGGAAGGCAACACAAGGCATTCAAGAGCATGAGATGTAGCTAAGTGATGTGTCCAGAAGCTGTAATGTCACAGAAATCAAGAACCGGGGTACTTCGAAGAACCAGAGCCAGACAATTGAACTATCAATGGAGTAATAGCAAGGAAACCACATTGAGAGCCAAGCCATATTTAAATCAGAAAATTAGGACTTGTATCAACATTTTTTTTTACTTAGGAATTTTGGGCACAGAGAGAGAGAAAAAGAGAAGGAGGAAGAGAGAGAAAGATCATTAAACCAGTAGGTTTTATTGCTGCAATGTGCACTTATACCAGAAAAACATGATCCTCAGTGTAATATGACAGAATCATAGAGTATGTGAATAACTCTTGGTTCTTTCTCATTTACGTTCCTCTCTTGTAAGATAAATGAGTGTGGTTAAAACAAATAGTGAATGGTCAGCTTTTTGCCCAGACCACTCTGATCCAGATGCGGGAGTGGGGGGTGTCAACAAGCAACAGTCTTTCGCTAGAGGAATGTTTTTGTAGAGTAACGGGGTCACCCGGGTGAAATATTAAATGCTTTCCTACTCCCTGAAGAACCGTGGTTCACTGAAACGCTTAAGCAACAGTATTTCAATGTTTTCAGGATTAGATGACCCTCTAGAAACTTCTATTCCTACCTCTCACGGTGATATTATATTGTCCCTAGGGTCCTATGCTATAATGCCACTCTTTAGACCTTTTCGTCATTCCCATCCCAATTAGAACTAAAACCATTTTCAAGGGAAGATACATTTTAGTAACATAATTCATTTCTAAAGGAAATGAGGCAGAGAGACCCATGATCAGAAAAGAGACAGGCTTCTCCCCCAGAGATAACTTTTACTCATGAATAACCTCATAGCAGAAAAAAAAAATAGCATAATTTACATCACTCCTTTGTGTCTATTAGGTGTGAAGAAACAGGTCTTCATGATTATATTTTACCAGTTTGTTTACCCCTTGTTATGTCTAGAACTACAAAGTCTTTTCTTTTTCTTTCTTTCGTTTTTTTTTGTTTGTTTGTTTATTTGTTTTTGGTGTTTTTTTTTTCCTATTTTGGCTGTCCTGGAACTAGCTTTGTAGACCAGGCTGACCTTGAACTCACTGAGATCTGCCTGCTTCTGCCTCCTGAACACTGAAATTAAAGGCATGTGTCACTACTGCCCAACTCAAAGTCACATTAATAGAGTTCTGAAAGTGGCCATGGGCTGAAGCACTAGTAAGTTCATTAAATAATTGTGACACAATATTTTCTGAATGAAAGCAGTGTCTGTGCCAAACCTGACTAGTTAATTAAAACAATGGCGTGTCAGTACGAGGTCGCTTCTAAACCTCTAGTTCTCTGTGCCAGGCGTGCTATCTTCCCTAGGAACTGGCCAATCACTGTACCACACACAGACCATTTCATTTGTCTTTGAAAGTGACCTCTTGGCTTGTAATCATTGGCATTCTCTTCATGCTTTATTTCACTTTCTTTTACCAGAGAGCCTTTCAGAGTGTTTGTCATGAAAAGAGCTACATAAATATTAATGTATTGATAGTGTTATGGCTTCTCAAGCCTATATTTCATTTCATGGATTTTAAGAGCTACAAAATTTACTGACTGTACAGAAAATATAGGTATAATGGACTTACTGAAATGCCCCCAATGCGATAAAATATATGAATTATTAATCCCAAGAAAGCAAGAACCTGTTAAAAAGCCAAATTTTTGGAACCAATCTAAAGGGTTTTTGTCATTTGCTTGTGTGTTTATCCAACAGAGATAAACTTGAGGATGACAAATACAATCAATGTACCATTTAACCTTTGAAATCTGGGTGAATCCCAACAAGGCTTCTTGTTGATCAAGAGTCAAAAATGGGCCATGTGAGCTAGTACAATAAGGCATAGCCAAGTTAAAAGTTTGCTGTAAAAAAAAAAATAAAATCTCCCCTAAGGAACTTTTCTTATAGACAAAAAGGGATGGAAACAATTGTTTGCCCAATGATAGACTTTACATGTAGAGCATAGGGCAAAATTTCATGAGAAAAAGTCTACTTTGTTTGTTTAGTCTCCTGTTTTTAGGGTATGGGGGAGGGGGTCTTTCAACTTAGGTCTTTGAAGGTAGATTCTCTGTTGAAGCATGGGAGCACAGGATTTTATCCACTTAACAACATTCAGGCAACAATTCCCTTAGTGCTTTATCATTGTGCGGCAATAAAGGCCAACATCCAAGGGAACTAAGGGGGCTAAGCTGTCTTTTCCTTCAATGGGTGTTTGACAAATCCTAGCAATAGGAGCTGTATTATACCAGGAAAGATAAGGGACACGGGACCAACATTTTGGGCTTCTGGTCTTGGTGAACTTAAAATACCATTTAGAAAAATGAAGTTTGTGTCCAAATGTACACCTAGAAAAGAGAAAGCAACTGACATTTAGCCAAGAAGAAATGTAATCTGAGTTGGAAGCAGAGGTGGAAACAGGTTGCTTAGTATGGAATGCCTTGACTTGGTTTTCTTTAGGGTGACTATCAGGCATTAGTGAAAATACTAGACGATCACTCACAAGACAAGCTAGACGATGAAGAAATAGTGGAGATACAAAATATGTCCTGTTGCCCAGGCCATCTTAAACAGAGGGCTGATTAATAATAATTAATACTATTATTATTTATCTCATATAAACAGTAACCATTCCATGGAGCTGTAGCATGCCAGTGTTCCGACAGTTGCTCTCATTTCAGCAAATACATATTGTAACAGCTTTAACAGAAAAGGCTGGCACTTGTGCTCACAAAATAGCACGCATTTTATTTTCCCATGCAGGCTAGAATCAATGTTAAATTTGAGTAATTAATTTGAATTCTCCTTCAGCTGATGAATGGAAACAATATCACAAGTTTGTAAATTTAGTTCACGTTACAAAGTTGACAAATTGGGAATAAAAAGACTGTATCTAATAAATAAATAAGGCTTTATCTAAATCCTTCCACCAATGTGACTGTTTCTGTTATGGTAACAAAATATGTACTGACCTATTTTTCTGACTTTCCCTTAAAATAGAATGTCTTTTCCTCCTCGATGTTGGTTGTAAAAAAAAAAAAAATAGCAAGTACATGATGAAGTAACTGGTTTGATTTTTTTCACTATACACTGTTTCTGAACATCATTTTTTTTAAAGTATGTGAATAAAATGCCCTTTAAATAAAGTGTATGCCTTTGGCTCAGTCAAGCAAATTCTTCAGATTTCTACTTAAAAGTAAAAGCACTAAACCTAGACACCCAAAGCTCTGTAGCGTTGATGTTTAGGAACTAGAACCAATTAAGATCCTTTTTTTCTCCTGACTTATTTCAAATCTTGCCCATCCCCTCCAAACTGAATAGAAAAGCAATGGAAATGGGCCAAATAGAGCTATCAATAAAACAACATCATTAGTGCTTATGAAAAAGGCAATAAATGGAGATGGAAAAGTTAAAATTTGTAAAGGCAAAGTAGAAAAAAATGTGATAGAAATTAACAAAAAATTGCTAACAGACATAGAAAGCAATACAAGAAATAAATTATACACAATTTATAAAATATATCCTTGTTTGGACTTCAGACATCTGACTTCTGGAGAGACTGAGACATTGTGGAAAAGGGTATGGTGTGAGGTCTTTGCAAAAACCACAGCCAGCATTATCAATCTGCAAGAAGGCAGATTGGTTCAGCATCACTGAGTAGCTGGTGTTGCTTCAAACTTTGAGAGTCTGATCTTGAGAACTTTGCTTTGGGCATATTTAAACAATACATTAAAGTATGGAAATAACTGTCCTAGTGGTAATTAACGCAACCCATGTGTCCAACACAGCTTAAGACATGGCTACATCAAAACTCCTTGTAAAGTATAAGTGACATCTTTCATTAAAATGAGTTCTGTAAAGTAACTGAGAATATGGGCTCAGGTAAGGGTCTGGTGGCAGTAGGGGGAGCAGGGGAGATACAGTGTGACCTGGCTACATAGATAGCACAAAGGTCACCAGGCTATTAACCGTGTCTTCTCCCAGTCTTCTGTGCAAAAAAACAGGTTATATATCTCTCCGATGGTAGAGACATCCGTGTGTTTAACATTCCCTTTTCCCCTAATGCTTATCTGTGAATACAAGGACCTTCATGCCTGCAATAGGGCAGAAAGATAGCAAAAACAGGGCAGAAAAGAAGAGGATCAGGGAGTTTACTGTGAGATTGTGTCTCCTAGAAATATCAAAAGCTACCATACTCTCACTGACATGACTGCCCAAATGTGAGCTGAACAATTATGACATCAATGAACAGAGAAAAACCCATGTGGCCTCAACTCAACACAAAGAACTATGGGCAACTTAGAAAAATCTAGGGACAGGAGCCATCAAGGAAGAGCACAACAGTTAGCTATCTAGTGACAATTGAGCAGTACTAAAACCATACATACAGGTGGCCTTATACCTGACTGAACAGATTATATTTAGGAATATATATTCACATATATTTATCTGCATGCAATAGCAAGTAGTTGAAAAGTCAAAGAGGTCATGAATCTGAAGGACAGCAGGAAAGACTGTCTGGGGAGATGGAGGAGGAACAGGAAGAAAGAAACATAATCAAATTATGATCTAAAAGCTAAAAATAAATAAATTAAAAAACAGTGTTCCATTGGTGGTGGGGAGTAGACCAGAAGCAGCAGAGGGAAGGGAATCTGACACAGTAGCTCATCTATTGCCCCATCTGTGTGGCAACAATATCAATGCCACCATGGAGATAAAAGTTCTGATCCCATACAGTCTGATATGGATAAAGCATGTGGGCCAGGCCCCTCTGTCAGTATAGAAGGCTTTCAAGAAAGTCCTTGGTTCAATCTCCAGGCCATGCAAGCACAGAAAACTTTTCCTAAAAGACTACTAGGCTGAGTTAGTAAAGATAGGTATTGTGACAGTTAGTATTGTCAACAACTAGATTAAAAATCACCCGTGGGACTGGGCTCCACACACTTCTGGGAATGATTATGAGGGCACTCCAGATAAGATTAACTACGGAGGAAAAACAGAAGGAGGGAGACCTATGCTATTGTCAGACAGAATAAATAGAATAAAGTAGGAAAAGGACAAAAGTGAGTGGAGTTCACGCACTCACTTTTCCCTCTGCCTTCCTGCCTGGAAGACCTGAACCCGTAGTTTCTCCCCCTGCTGCCATGCTGTCCCCACCAGCCAAACGCTGAAACAAAGCAAATCCTTCGTCTCTTGCCTTCCTTCTTGTCAGACACTAGTCACAGTGACCAGGGAAGTAACTAACACGGGGGAAAGACAGGGGGAAGAAGAAAAAGAAGAGGCAGAGGGGGAAAAAAAAGGACTCAGGTGAATACAAGAAATAAAAGCAAAATTATGAAGATGAATTTACAAAGAAAAAAGTTCTGAAAAAAAGTGTTTGCAAATATTCATATGTACTAATACTGATTTATAAAGAGCAGTCAAAATGTGAAAAGAAGTATAAAGTATTCTAACTATATAAAATATTCAATTTTTAATCTATATTTTGCCCTATATAAAAGATATTTAATAAAACAAAATGATAAGAAAAATTTCAAGGAAAGAAATGGACTAAGAGATAGGATAAAGGTATTTTAATATGATTAATTTCAAAGACACAATAATGTTTATTACCGAAAGTGTAAAAGAAACAAAGAGAACATGCACTGAAGTTATAACTACTCTTTATACAGCAAACAATAGAGCAATGCATTGCCTAAATACTGAAGTATGAAAAAAACAAAGAAAAAGATTAAAAGACAGTGTTAATTTATGTCAGCGAGTTAACAACAAATATCTAGCGAAGAAAACAATGGAAGTGTAACATTTGTAAACATAGTTATTTTATGTACATAATTGTTACACATTAAATTTATATTTTACTAATATGCACATATTAATATTCCAATAAAATGGTGACTACAGAAAAGTTATATTTCCATTCTAATTCTAATACTTAATAAATATTTCATTTATTTCACTTGACCATAATTTTGAATATAATAGATATGTTTCATATTTCACAACTGTAGACAATAGAGACATTGTATTTGTGCTTCAATGTAAAAAAACTAACAATAGAAGTTAAAATAAAACATTTTGTCAAATATATTTAAATTAATTACAAAGTAAAGAATTCAAAAGCAACTGTAAAATTTTTAGAATTTAATGAGGCCTACAAAGACATATAAGACTAAAGTTATGTGTCAGTAGGAAACATTCAACTAGAACATACAAGTTATAATTAATTGAGTAAATTAATCTAAATTTAAAAAATGTTAGCTTGAGAATTGAAACAGAAAATCATTTACTCTTATAGAAAGAGACAAAATCAAATGTTCATCCACTAATCAACCCAGTATTTGTGAAGTAGTTCTTCAGTTAAATTTTTTTCACCGTGGAAATGACTCAGAGTAAAAACTAAATAAAATTTAACAGATTCAAAATAATAAATGGAGCATTAGCCATAGGTCTCAAGGAAATTAAAAGGATCATGATGAGGCTATTAAGCATTTTAGTATAAATACTCTGATGTTTAAATTACTTTTCATAGCAGTGAGTTGATGGAGGAAGGTCATTGGCTAATAAAGAAACTGCCTTGGCCCATTTTATTAGTTAGAACATAGGTGGGTTGAGTAAACAGAACAGAATGCTGGGAGGAAGAGTAAGTGAGCTCAGACTCGACAGCTCTGCTCTCTGGAGCAGAGGCCATGCTCCCTCTCCCAGGCAGACGCAAGCAATGAAGCAAGCCGCCAGGTCAGACATGCTAAATCTTTCCAGGTAAGACCATTGCTACACAGTTTCTTAGAGATGGGTTGATCGGGATATCAGAATTAGCCAGTAAGGGCTAGAGCTAATAGGCCAAGCAGGGTTTAAAAGAATACAGTGTCCGTGTAATTATTTCAAGGCATAAGCGAGCAGGCAGCCAGGGTGCTGGGGACACAGCCCTGCCGCTCCTATTACAACAGTGAGTCATAACTAATCAGTGAAGCATATAAATACAGTTTCCAAATAAGCAGTTTAACATCAAAATCTCTTGGTAATCTTATATAATATCTAATTTGGGCGCTTGCACACCAAAGGGAGGCAGCACTAGACTTCATAGAACAAACACCATATGGGTGCAGGCTGGCCAGTCCCCCAGTGAATACTAATGTTAACTGCACATTGGAAATAAAGACGTGGAGGGCCATATAAAAAAGAGCTGAATAGGTAATAAGTTTATCATTGAAGTATGTTTTCCTCAGTCATAGGAGGTCTGAAATAAAATACAGAATAGTAAAAGGTCAAATAAAAGCAGACATTCTAAGCAAACGCCAATTGTCATAATTTCAATATATTTATGATTTAGAGAAATGCTGCACAAAATTCACAAATCTCACATTGCAAAAATATATATTTCAAACTGGATATGATTATTTTTTCATGGTAAGAACCCAAATTTACTCTAATGAAATTGATAATACAAATTTTAATACCGGAAATAAAAAATATACATTGGAAAAAATAAAACCTTTTCAACAAATATTGCATAAAAAACTGGATATCCACATTTGATAACTAAAGCTACATCCTTTTCTGTTACTCTGTACAAAAAAAGTTTAAATGTATTGAAAATCTTAATCTAAGACAGGAAACTTTGAAACCACTGAACAAAATATGGGGAAATACTACAAGAAGCGAGGTACTTCTAAGAAGACCTCATCCCTCAGGAAATAGCAATAACTGGCAAATGGGATTGCAACACATCCCATGAAACAGCTTCTCATAGGGCTATCAACAGGGTGACCACACAGCCTCCATGATGCAAGAAATTCTTTGACTGCTATTTATCTAGCTGAGGACTAACATGCAAGAATAGAAAAATCTCAAAAGAATTAACAGTAAAGAACAAGGAACTCAATAAATATGTGGGTAGATGAATTGAGCACATAGTTCTCAAATGAACTACAGTGGCCTTTGACAATCTGGGGGAAGAAATATTTAGCACATTTCAGCCAGTAGGGAATTGCAAATCAAAAATATTTTGAGATTTCTTCTCACCCCAGTCACTATGTCTATGATCCAAAAACCAAAAAAGAAAAGAGATAAATAAAAATGCTTGAGAGGATACAGCAGGACGAGGAAGCATTGTTAGTGAGAATATAAATTTGTAGAGTCACTATGGAAATTGCCATGGAGACTCCTCAGGAAAACAAAAATAGAAATATAGAATATGACCCAGCTATAACTCTTAGAGACGTGCTCGAAAGAGTCAAAGTCAGTGTACAGTAATGATGCTAGTGCACTCTTTTTTATTGCAGTACTAGTCAACAATGACAGTTATAAAATCAGCCTACATGCCTATCAATAGATAGATGAATAAAACATGTAACATGTAAACACAGTGTAGTGTTAGCCTCAAAAAGAACTAGATTGCGGTGTCTTGGGAAAATGGATACAACTAGAGATCACAATGTTAGGAAAAATAGGTCAAACGTCAAAATGTATTTTCTCTTACATGGAACATTTTAGGAGAAAACCATGCAAGGCAGAATATTTAGCAAGAAAAGGGGGACTTGGGTGGTAAGAGGGGATTAAACTGAATATGATCAAAGAATGTATGTACATGCATTTAAATGTTGCAATGAATACCACTATTTTGTTCAATTAATATTGCTAAAAAAATAAGTAGGAAAACAAGAATTAAAAAGACGAAAGTGTGGGAACAAGGGGAGGTTTCTCATAACAACTTCTATTTTTTTTAACACCACATTTATTAGTCCTGACCTGGAAGTACTCATGTGGCAGCCAACTGTCATTTTTTTCCAGGCACGAGGTGATACGGAGCCCCCTACCCAAAAGTACTAGTTTTTTACTATCTTTTTGGTCTATACAAACTCAACTGGACCTTGTAACACAAACAAGCAAAGAGAGGGAACATTCAATCCAGATGGTGCACAGACAATGGCAGCAAGCTAACCACTCCTGATCAGGAAGTGCTGGGTGAAGTCCTGGCAACACTGGTGGTGTAAGCTGTGTGATTTGTGTACACTGGTGGCATCAGGCCTGCCCCCAAGAGGGCCACTGGGATGTTTTTGATTTGTTTCTTGCTAGAAGTCATTAGCCAGTTTTCCAACTTCCCAATTGGCTGCATTTCTCCTCTGATGAAAAGAACAGAACCAAATGCCATTACTTCCCTTAAGAACTCGGTTGCCACTCCCTAGCAGAAATTAACAAAACAAAATTGTGAAATGATAGATACTCAACTGGAAGACAAGAAACAAAATGATGCAACCACCTATCTTAAGAAACATATGAAAATATTATAAATAATAGGTATCATTAAGTGTAATTACATTCATTCATAAGAATCACCTACACACATGCTAGGCGCAGAAGGGAATGCCCATTTATGAAGGTGCTAGGAACAAATTCATGGAATAAACACAACGACGTGTAAGTCACATATAAGGAAACTCATGAAAATACACCAAATGACATAAAATGACAGTAAGGAAAATGCAAAGACATGTTTTCTTGGATACGAAGACTATAAAATTATACAATTTCAAAAATATGTGTGTATAAAATGTGATTATAATTAAATATCACAGGATAAAAGCTATCAAGTTTCCACCTGAAGAAATAAAAGAAGAAATCTAAAGGAATTCTAAGAAAAGAAGACCAACCCCCTGGAAAGGAAATAATCCTAGCAAATATTAAAACATCATACAAATACTAAAGCCTCTCAGAAATTTAGATGGCAAATTGTGGCGGACCTCTCGACCAGCGAGGATGAATGACCACCATATCAGGATTCCACTCAGATCATGCTTTACTGGAGTACCCTTGATTGATGGGGAGCATGAAACAAGAGGGGCAGGGAGCGAAGAGGCAGGGAGCTAAGGGGAGAGACAGCATGAAGCAAAGGGGTGAAGGGCTCTTAGGCAGCTGCTTAAATAGGGAAATGGCACACGGGTTGCCCTGTGATTGGCTGCCACCAACAGCTGACACCAGACCGCATCGGGATAGGCTCAAGGATCCTCATCCACCAAGCATGCAGGAAGCAGGTGACACGCAGCTCTCAAAGGCATAGCCAAATATGGAGTTGTTTATTTCCAACAAGACAGGATGTCTGCGCCATCTTGTAAATGCGATCCTGTCTGGCTCACTACAGCAAATCTATATTATGTCAGCCTATTAAAGCACTTCGGAGCTGTGGGAATTAAGAAAAAAGGTTAAATGGAATTGAGAGGAGGCAAAATGGTGGGATTTTCATGGACTGTAAGAACAGAAACCAGTGTGGAAAGAGAAAACAGACACTGCCAGGCCAGCAACAAACCAGAAGCTCAGATCAAGTCTCTGAGATCGGAGTCAGCTGTGTATAGTTTAGAAAGTCCTTGGGTGAACTTTGTTGCTTGGGAAAGTTTGAAAAATATTCCTTACACACACACACACACACACACACAAATGATACCCAAACTGTTCAAAGATGGAAGCAAGCAAAACTATAAGAGTGCACTGGATTATAGTGTAATCATGTCTAGCCTGAACCTGAGAAGATAATCTTGAGAGGACACAGAGTCTTTCAGACAGAACTTGTTAAATTCAAATGATGGAAAATACCCCAGAAAGAGATTACATAATGCTTTATTAACCTTGTATTTTCTTAATGTTAATGAGAAATGGACAACATAAGCAGAGAGACACTGGATAATAGAAAAGTATTCTGAATTAAACCAGCCAGTGTATTTTAAGGATGTGTTGATCTCACAATGGAAGCCAGGAGATGTGATATATTGGGGAAGGGGTTCTGCTCTTGTTTCCAGAGGAGAAAAAACTATGGACACCATAAAAATTAATAAAGATTCAATTTGAAAAAGAGAGACCTCTTGAGAAAGATAAATAACAGCTCATCCACAGGGGTGACAATCATACAGGTGGTAAGAAAACCTCATAAGGGTTGGGGCAGGGTTCTGCTCTTATCCTTACAAGAAAATACACATCTTCAAAAATTCAAGAGACCCTGGATGTTTAGATGCTGACAGAAGGAAAAATAACTATCCAAGGATTTTCAAGAAAAAGCAATATGACTTATAAGAACGGATGATCAAAAATATACATTTAAATATATATTCATGAATATATAGAGCTGGCTTTGGAGTTGGACAACAGCTTTGTCCTTCTCTAAATCCAAGCATGTTGTTAAAGGAAAGTTCAGAGTTTCTGTCTCATGTCAAGAGACAGAATTTAGAAAAAAATTTAGAAAAAAGAATTTAGAAAAACAATTACTTTTCTTCCTACCTATCTTTGTCTCTATAGTACCTTTCATTGAATATATATACATATATATGTCTGTATATGAATATACAAATAATGTTTACTTTTTTCACATTGAACGATGAATTTCCCTGCAGTAATCTTTGAGGTTTCCAGGAAGAAGATGGGGTCCCACACAACAACAACTCTACCTGGTTGATATGACATCATGAGCTGATAGTGCTACTATAAGACCTGTTTTGGGTACCAGCTGCTCAAGATGGTTCCAACTTAGATGAAATGGTGTACTTTTTTACAATGTTCTGGCCAGAATTCCAAATAGGAACCTCAGGAAAACCCTACCAAATGCTCAGAGACTATTTGCAATTATACCAGACAGTAATCTTGGAACTTAACCATCATTTTACTTTCACAGGAACCCATAGAAAGAACGTCAGCCTTATGACAGCTGGAAGTAATTCTAAAAGACGCTTTCCCTCTCCCAACAGTTTGTCCTCAGGGTTAGGGACATCATTTAGGGGTTGATTATAATTGGTATAGGGTTGGAGGTTGAAGGAAAATTATGTAGGCTGAGGGATCTCTTTGGAAAAAAGGGGGGATGAAATTGGATGGGATAATAGATTAGTGTGAGCTTACTCACAGTAATAATAATAGTGAGTAATAGAGTGAATACTATTATTTATAGGCAATTTACATTGGTATAGACACTTGTATATTGATACAAACTTAAATTATATTGAATATGTTGCTACTTTCATCCGCCATATTTGTATACCTAGGCAAAGTTATTTTGTCATATTGTATGCATGCATGCTTTTACCTCTGCTTAAAACATTTTTGTAAATTGATACAATTTTAGGATATATTTATCATATTGCAATGTACATTTTTACCTCTGATCAAGGCACTTATACATTATTTACATTTTGAAGTAATTTTCCTCATTTGTTGCACAGTTGTTTATTGTATAATATTATAATATGAGGTCTTAGTCTTTAAGTTATATAGGTATTAAGAATTATAGATGAATATTCACCTGTTTGTCTTACTTATAGTTAAACTAATCAGGTACTTTAGATACATAAAGATTGTATTCAGCATAAATAGGTAATCTTTAACCACTTCAAAGCGTTGTAGAATATAGCATTTAAATAACTTAGGGTTCTGTTGAAGTGAGACACGGTTGCTCCTGGCAGCACCATTCTATTCCCGAGAGAATATTGAGCACCAAAGACACTCTACTTGGAGCTTGTTTTCTTCTTGGCAAAACTGGCCTTTGGGCAAGGAACTACCCATGCACTGACAGCTGACAAAATGCACGATATCCAGACAGGACAAGCAGGATACAAGAAAAACGACTGTCAAATCTTGACAAGACAGGGTGAGACAGTTTTGAAAATGTTCTTGCCTCTGAAAATGGTCTGTCAGTTAATCTTGGCCTTAGCCAAAGTTGGTTGCTCCAACATTGAATATGAGACTTTGAGTGATTGCCCAGGTAGCCAGTTTTCTCTGTCATTTGTTGCACATTTTGGAGGTTGCTTGATTGCACTTCCTGCTGACTCAAGTAATATTAGTTCCCTTCTCGAATCTTTGATGGGGTTGAAGACTAGATAGTTGTAGTTACTTTCCTCTCATGGCTTTGCCAGTTATTTATTATACAATACTTAAACTCACTAGAATAGAATAATTTTTGAAATATTTTTCACATGTTCTTGCTTGATATAGTTGTTCTTATTGTAATTTTGTATTAGGCTTAGAACTCTTATTTAAACAAAGGGGGAGGTGCTGTAGGAACTCATACTGCCAGTAGCCTTTAAGTTACCAGCCCACTTGGGCGTGGCCTTTTATACAATTTATGCTAACATAAGTGCATGTCCGGCCTCTTTTCTGGCTATGGGATTTGGTTGCTGTTCTCCGTTCCAGCAGAGGATTGTGATCTGTGAGTCTACCCCTAAATGAATAACCCTCTATTATACTCAATTCTGAGCTAGTATGGAATTTCTTTTAAGTGTACTTCTTCAAATAATATCTGGGAAAGGGGTGACATTTTCTTCAGTGTTGTAACCACCAATAAACTGCCAATGCTCCTGCAAATAACCTCCCATTGAACTCATGTAAGAAACCTTATTTCAACTTAGTGGGACATACGTATGTGCATTATGCGCATGTGTGCACATGCACACACACACACACACATACTAACTTAAAAATTAGAAGGGCATTTTTTGGAAAGCAAAAAGGGTTTTAAGTGGTAATGGGAGGGGAGATAAAAACAGAATGGTTGGTTAAAAAAATAAGATTCATTATATAAATATATAAAATTGTCAAAGAACAAAAACAAATTAAGTACAGGTGAATGCCTCCCACGTACTTTGGATAAAATGTTTTAAAAGCCCTTTTAAGATGATTTATATTTTAAAAGGAAAAATGTTTTTAAAAACGAAACAATAACTTATTTCTATGAACCTCTTTTTTGGGCATTCTTTCATACTTCAAAAGATATGTTAAACTGGACATGGTGCCTCAAGTTTGTAATGGTATTATACATGAGTCAGAGGGACCACATTAGTTTGAGGAAACATAATGAGTTTCAGGACAACTTGGGCTACAGAGACCCTGTCTCCAATGGATAAAATCACATTAAACCTTCTGCATAAATGAGTGCTTTCACTTTCTCTAAGAATAATTATGATGGGCGATGCTCGATGCTCACCAGGACACCCACAACTGACGCTGGGTTCCCTACTGCACTGGCTCTTGTAATGGGAATCATTTGTGGCACATAAACTCTACAAATTTCATGCAGAGATTGATGTCTGCAGATCTCACTTGCATTAGCTATTCAGAAAGATCCTTTATATAAAATTAACAGAGCGCCACAATCTTTAAAACATGCCACTCCCCAAGCATCTGAGAACTTTCACCTGAATAAGGCCTGATGTGCTCATCACTCAACCAATGAACCTACAGAGAGAGGCAAAAAGGAAGACAGATGCAGGAGGATACCACTCATGGTCAGAATGCTTAGGAGAGTCAAGATTATGCTTTTAATACGGTGGCAAGGGCAACTGAAGCACAAATACCATATGTTAGTGCTGTCTTTCCCCATGTAACTTAAATTATGTGTCTTTATTTACAAAGAGGAATTTGAGTTTAATATGCTCTTAAAAGACAAATTCTGAAGAGGCCTTGACTTTATGAATATAAGCCATGTGGCTATGTTTTTGACCCAGATTATTCTTATGTTGATATAATTAGAAAAGACATTGGAAAAATTGTTTGTCTTTTTTCAATAGGGCATCATGAGGAAATGGTGTGAGTTAACTTTGGAAATTAGGAAAATTATTAATGGATTCTTGTGTATAATAAGGACCTAGAATTGAATTGTTATAGAATAAAGGCATATTCAGAGCTTTTCTCTGAGGGTCTGTTATGGAAAACAGTTGGCGAATTCTACCTAATCAGGTTTAAATTATGAATGTTTTGACTCTATTTAGGGCATGTGAGACAAATTATACATCCAGGTCAGCACACTTCTTTGGGGACTATGATTGTCCATGTATAGCAAACAAAAGGAGACATCTTTTCCAATAAAATATTCTACATGCACAGCTTTCAGTCTTGTGTATAAAATGTCCAGAAAACAAGGTGGATAGGCAGAGTGGCTTAATTCCCTTCTGATTAGGGGCTACCAGAGATGAACTTTTATTTAAATAGAAGTCAAGAAGAAAAATAGGAAACAGGTTATGTTTTCTTATGGGGCAAATGCTCTGCCTTGCACAGATTTGCAGAAACAAAATTAAAAACATACATGTTGATATATGTAATACTACAACTGCATGCTAGAAGCAGGTTCTTATGCCTTGCTCCCATTCCTCAGAACCACACAGTTTTCTATTTCGAGCGTTTTTGTAAATTAGGATGAGCCCAATAACAGTTTGTTTTCTAAAGTAAACCTTTTTCTGAGTGTTCTGTTTCTATCTCAGTACTTTTCTTTAGTTATTTATTGAAAATATTTTATGTATATCGTATATAGAATATTCATATATTTGTTTTTCTTCCCATTTGGCAAAGTAGGATAAGAAGAATTGTAAAACAAACAGCAGCCTATGACTAGCTAGTTAGTAATTTTCCGAATAAAATCCCAGTTCAGTGATACAAATCTCGTGGTGTCTTCAGACGCCTCTTTCACACTTAAACCTGGCATTTTTCTTACTGAACAAATAAACTCCCACTAAATGGCTACCTCCAAAGACTGTGAGACTTAGTGGTCACCCGTTTCCTAATTAATGGATCTAACTGCCAAAACTCAGAGAGCTTCTGTCATATTTAGAGATTTTACAAACACTAGCAACCGAACCAAAGGTCGTTCACCTTGCAATTATCTCTACAAAGCAGCTATTTAAATGCTTTAATGATAAACACTCTTTATGAAAATAATTTGTTGGTCTAACTTTTCCATAATTGGGACAATTTCTCTTATCAGCATTAATATAGGATCTATCTTGAGCTCTAGTAAGCAGGTGTGCTGAAGAGTAACTTTGTAACAAATCAAAATTGGTCCACCTGGCATTGGCATAGCTAGCATTTCAAAACCGTATGGAACTCTATAGTCCCAACTTCCAGGGACTGATTCCAAAGAAACTTTATTAGCACCAAAGATAAAAACCCTGACCTTGAGCTGCACTGAGTCTAGTCTGCCATTCTCTGAAAACGACCTGTCTTTTCAGGGGTTCCTGTCTTTAAAACAATGAACTGTATGAAGTGTGGGGTTTTTGTTGGAGGCGTAATTTTTTAAATCACATGTTAAATATTTTACTGAAATTTTAGACTATCTGGGAAGGTGACACCTATTATACAATTTGTTGATTGCTACAGTATTTAAACTGAACTGAAATCATAATTATTGATTTATTTCATGATTAGGGTGGAAAATATTTTTTCAAGCAGAAGGAAACATTGACAGATGTGTTAATTGTGCAGCAAACTTAAGTCTCATGCTAATTATAGTTAGTCCTCAACCAAATGTTTAGTGATTCTCATGGCTAAGCTCACATCTTAATAGTAAACATATGGAAGAAGTTATGTTATATAAAACTGCACTTAGCTAATCCATTGCTCTGTCTCTGGGATGGTAAGGCATGTTTGAAATCTCTACCTACCAGATTGCTGAGTTAGGGGATGGCAACTGAACAAAAAGGGAGGCCACCCAGGAAAATCTGGGGACTCGCTAATTTTTGTTCAAGTATCACATGTGTGTACACAACAGAGAGACCAAATGGAGACAGAGGTGGGCACTTGCAATGCTCTCACGATTTGAATCCATCACTCTTGTTCCTCTGAAATGTGTATAATGCAAATACTTAGTTTTGCATCTTGACCCAATTCCCTTTACAAAGGACCTTTCTTCCTCATCTCTGGATTTTCTCTAGGTTTGTCTTTAGCTTTCAATACACATCACTGCTTGACTAAAGCCATCCATGACAGCAAAAGCAGCTCAAGCTCTCGCTTTTAATCCTCCTCACACACACAGACACAGGCCTCCCTATCACCAAGTTCCTCATATATGATTTTTATCAAAGACAGATTAATATGAAAGAAGTGGATCTGTAATGAACACGCACAGATTATTTTTCCTTATTACTCTTAAGCAATGTAATATAACAATTATTTTATGGCATTTGCATTATATTAGGTATCATTAGTAATTTAGATGGTATTGCACTTACACAGGAGGCTGTGCACACTGGTGCACACCCATAGTTACAGTGCTTAGGAGGAACTGTTTGTTGCATGGACCCAAAAGTAGGAGATGAGCCTTGGGAACACAGACAAACCTTCATAAGAAAAAGAAATGGTTTACAGAGTAGAATGTGTGCAAAGTCACACACATTACTGCAGCACAATTAATTAAAACCCAGAGACAGTTATTGGGGTTCACCCTGAAGGTCAGAAAAGCAAAACAGTCAGCCACTGGCTCTTACTTCTACCTCAGACTGAAAGGGCGATCCTGCCTCCAGGAATTTCAGTATCAGACTGTGTCTGAGAGCTGTTTCCTCCCTTCTTATATTCCTCTCTAGTTCTGGGATTAAAAATGTGCACCTATACTGCCCAGTTTCTATGGCAAATTAGTGTGGCTACTGGGATTAAAGGTGTGTGTCAAACTGCTACCTGGTCTGTAAGACTGACCAGTGGGGCTGTTTTACTCTCTGATCTTCAGGCAAACTTTACTTATTATAATACAAATGAAATATCACTACACATGTCCTTCTCAAACACTACTACATTTATTTAAATGTCTGGTGCATGCTCAGATTTTGCCATCTTTTGGGAGATCCTAAACTAAGACCCCATGGATGTCCAAGGAAGACCTTCAAAATAGTCACAACTCAGAAAATTCCTCCTTAGGAGAGGATAGTTTCTCCTGAGTTAATGAAACTCGACCAGTGTTTCTTCACTGAAAATGAAACAAAGGCCTTTTTGCCATTAGTAGTTAATCGGAGCTTAACAGCTCCTGCTGTCCCAACTCTAGGCTTCAAGGGATAAGGTTTCTAGTCCATATACACCAGCCCGGAAAACAAGAAAATATGTCCTAACTGTGATGGTTATGAAGAGAAGACAATTCGTAGTTTGGAGTTTCTGAAAAGGGCACTATGGAAAGAATGCGATGTGTGGGGATAATTAAGTATTGTATTTGCCATTTTTGTTCTGGAATTTTACTACAGCTTCCTTGCATATTTAACATATTTTGGCTTTCTTCATGAGCAATTATAAAAAGAATATGTCACAAATGAACACAATCTTCAAACATAATTTCTTCTCTAATTCTTCATCATTCTCTTCCACTTCACCCTGGTGCTTCGCTGTTGTTCCATGATCCTAAAAGTATGCAGTCTCCATCTTCAGCAATGGGCCTAGGTCTACATCCAGAGGGTGAGCATAGGCTCCATTTCTGGTTGTCCTTGATTTAGTCCAAATGACTCTAAAACAAAATGGACCTGCTTAAGTTTTGAGGCTAGCAGTCTAGAAAATTATTGGGTCTTCATATGCTTACATTTAATTATATACTCTCTGGAATCGCATGTTAAGTATCAACGATGTACATTTGATATTTTTATTTTGTAAAATTAAGAAACTTTTTTGGGGGCTGGAGAGATGGCTCAGTGGTTTAGAGCATTGCTTGTTCTTCCAAAGGTCCTGAGTTCAATTCCCGGCAACCACATGGCGGCTCACAACCATCTGTAATGAGGTCTGGTGCCTGCAGACATACACACAGACAGAATATTGTATACAAAATAATAAATAAATAAATAAATAAATAAATATTAAAAAAAAAGAAACTTTTTTGGTTATAAATGATGTACCTATCCAGACATTGTTTAAAATAGAAGTGGGCAAACTTCACCTCTTGTTTGCTGACTTCCTTAATTTAAAATAAAGTTTTATTGGAAGTCAACCAATCGTTTTTATTTATATATGATGTTTTGCTGCTTTCTCATTACAAAGGCAGATCTCCGCAGTTGTGACAATGGCTTTGTAAGCTTCTATAAGAAATGTTTGCCCACCATCATGTTAAACAGATATGTACATAACAATAGCTTCAAAGTGAGTCATGAGGGAGGAGCTTAAGATGTTGTACAAACTTACAATTAAATTATAGATTTAGCCTCAGAAAATATCAATAAATAATTAGAATAATATGTGGATATGTTAACTATAGAGAATACAGGTTCTGAAGAAAAAACATTCTCTTCTAATGGCAAAAATAATGAATGGGACCAGTGAAATGTCTCAGAAGGTAAAGGTGCTTAAGGGGCTGGTGTTTGTTTGGAAGTTTTTAGGTTATACTTTTTTCCATCTACTGCTTAGACTGGACTCTCTGGGACTAGGACTACTCTCAGTGAGATTAGAACAAGAGAGATCAAAAGTTCTGAAAAAAAGAGCAGTCAGTCATGGGTGAAGGATACCAAGAGTTAGTCTCTCTCCTTTACCCAGCATCTCCAGAGTTCAGCAGAGAGTCACTTGCTACAAAGCCTGAGAACCTGAGTGTGATCAACAACACCCACACAGTGGAAAGATGAAAGGACTCCGATAGTCCCATAGGACCTCTGACCTCCACACATTTGCTGTGCAGTGTGCATGCCCAGATAGAGACATACATGCATAAGCAAAGAAATGAACAAAGAAATAATTTAGGAAGCATATATATTCTTGAGTAAATAAAAACCACAGAAACCATAGTTTATGCTAATTCTCATGATTCTTGAATTTTTGCCAAAAAAAAAAAAATCACATGAATACCACCATAATCCCACCAAGGGATCGAAATCTACAGTGATATCTGCCAAAATATGGGAAATCCACATCAATGTGAGATTTTGGGCGGTTGTTACACCTGAAAATTATTTTCCATGCGTCTCCTAAGAAATGAATTAAAACCCCAGTTTACTCTGTACTGTGAAGTTTGCAGTACAGAATGAATGCGACAATAGCTGCCATTTGTGGACAGTTTACATTTGTTTAGTTTCTCGGAGGCGATGGCACAAAGTTCTGTGTCTTAATTTCCAATTAACTTTTGCACCTATGATATCAGACATTTACCTTGTACTTGATCTGCCTTAGCCCCTTTGAGTGTTGGCTTGCTTCTACTCACCCGCAGGAATAAAAAAAAACCACTCAAATATAATGTAATTAACATGTGCAAGATGTTCTAATTTCAGGAATACAAACTTGAAATAAGCATGCATATATTAAACGTATCGAAGAGGATAACTCGCACTCTAATGACTGAGGCAAAAGCCTCTACCTACGAGCCATTTTGCTGATTCTGTTTATTTAATTATATTCACAGTTCATACATGAATTCAACTTAAATTTTAGAATACATATAATGGGCCAAGCCTCCCGAAACTTAATGAAGTTTAACTTTAGTGCTAATAACATTAATAAAACAATATTTCAGGTGAGCCTTTATCATATCCGTTCTCCAAAACTGTTGTAAAATAACTAAAAAAAAATAATCACCGTCTCAGATATCTGATGAGAATTAATGAAGACTAACGGCAATGATTGTTCACTAATGTGGAGGAGATGGAGGGGCCTATGGCTTCAGCTGCTGTACCAAATTCACTACAATTTGGGTAACAAGTACACTGGACTGAATCCATGAAAATATAATTTCAAGTGTAAGCAGGAGATGTCATTTTTACAATGAAAGCTATTTTTAATTATTTTGTAATGAGGTTTATAATTGAGTTCATACCACTTACATATTTGTCAAACGCAAGGACAGACTGGTTTCATGCTAGTTTGAGGGATTTTACTACACAAATTAAACCCTACTTAACATTTCTGTGGATAACAAATGAGGCCATAACATTGACAGAGCATTCTTGTATAGGTTGTGTTGTCTTGTTCAAAGACAGCATGCTATATTTCCCTTACATTTCTAAATATCCAATAATAATGATATGTGGCAGAGAGTAAGACTCTTACTCATCATCAGAGCACTGAAGCTGCTGAGGTGATAATTATGACTACTGTGGAATCTGTGATGCTGTATCATGACAACTTTTGGGGTTTCCTGTCATACCTGTCTCTAAAAGGGTAGACTCTGAAAGAAATTGAGTCCAATTTGCATTGTAAAGGGGTGCCTAGAGCAACACACTCCATTTTCAGCCTGAAGTCACGTACCTAAAGTCGAATTTCTTCCTTGAGTACTAGCATTATCTTATATAATTCATTATCCAGATTAGTCTCTTTTTGTCTTTGATATTAATGGAAATATATGCTATACGTTCTCTGATAACTTGTTTTTTAGTTCAACAATTTTAAGAGTCATATTTTATTACATTCATTTATTTAGTGTGTGACTGTGCATGTGTGTGCACTGTGTGTCTGTACATGCATGACCATATACATCCATGTGTGTGTATGTTCATGTATGTGTGTAAGCGTATGCGTGCATATACATGCATGTATGTGTGCATGTGCATATGTTCAAGTGTACGCATCTGTATGAGTGTGCATGTATGCATACACCTACATGCGGTAGTGTGCCTGCCTTTCAGAAAATTGTTCTTTCCATACCATGTGGGTCCCAGGAATGAACTAAATTGATTGTTTTGATGAAAAGTTCCTTTTTCCACTGAATCAATTGTCTGCTCATATTTTAAGATTACTTTTTGATATGTGTAATTTTAGTGATGTTGTTTTGTTGGTTTATAATTTTCTATTATAGAAATGGATCGTTTATTTTTTATCTATCTGATTATAGATTGATAGTTGTATTGTTTGTAGTTTCTATGTTTTGACAAATATTGCCAATAACAGCCTTTTGTTTCTCTCGGAGTAAAATCTTGACAGCGTGGGAGAGTTGGACCTAAAAATGAGGTAGGCTAAAGCTTCTAGCCATAGCCAAACTTCATTTAGTGGTGGTTCTCAACCTTCTAATGTTGAGTCATCTTAATACAGTTCCTCATGTTCTGGTAACCCCTCCCCACCC
This sequence comes from Microtus oregoni, assembly GCF_018167655.1. Classification (NCBI taxonomy): domain Eukaryota; kingdom Metazoa; phylum Chordata; class Mammalia; order Rodentia; family Cricetidae; genus Microtus; species Microtus oregoni. The sequence continues at coordinate 6,973,075 of NW_024543070.1, forward strand.
ACAAAATTATTTTGTTGCTCCTCCATAATCTAATTTTGTTAATGTTATGAATCATACTGTAAATATCTGATATGCAACTCACAAGGGGTCATGACCCACAGGTTGAGAAACACTGATTCAGAGTATCAAACAATTCACAACTCCCTAAGAAATTATATGATATTTCCAATGTAGGCAACTGTAAAAGTTGGGCATAGGAGATAGAGTGGCACATGCCTGTAAATCCTACTGTGTAGGAAGTTAAAGCTTGAGAAATGAAGTTCAAGGCCATTCTGCTTTATACGGTGAGAGCATATCTCAAAAGAAGCAGGAGGAACCAACTATATACATATATATATATATACATATATATATATATGATTATACATTATCTATCTGAATATATATTCAGATAGATTTTATATATATACATATATATAGTTATAGTTATATAGTTATAGTTATAGTTTCAGAGAACTACCAAGATTGCAAAGAATTACTGGCCAGCTAGAGGGTATGATTCCAGCCAAAGGCATGCACCATTATTTCAAGGTTACCACTTCTCCTGGTTCTGAGATACTTCAACAAGCAGGATGGCAATTTTCAGAACCATAGCTGTAAAAGGCAGAAAAAAAGACGTTTATGTCAAGTACCATTAAGGACAGAGGATTACTAAATTTTCTTTTTAAAATAAGAATAGCATTTTTTTTCTCCAAGGCATGAAATTAAACCTATAATACACAAGAACTTGCAGGCAACACAACTCAAGATAAGTGACTTCTGGTTTTAAAATTCTTTTGCTTGGAGTAATTCCTGCAAGTGAGTTGTGTACTTAATAAAAGCAAAGCAATGTAATCACTTTATTGTAGATGATATTGCCTAGTGGTCAAATTATTCTTATATGCAATTTAAAAATTCAGTCAGGTATCATTGGAAATAAAAATAAAAAACCGCACGCAAAAATGAAAAAAGTCAGCAAAAATAGCAGTTGAAAATAAACTTACATATAACTACAGATTTAAGAATTAGGTGCTACCCCTGGACCCAGCAATACCACTTTTGGGAAGAGATGCCGTATCATATGACAAAAGCATTTGTTCAACTATGTTCATAGCAGTATTATTTGTAATAGCCAGAACCTGGAAACAACCTAGATGCCCTTCAATGGAAGAATGGATGAAGAAAGTATGGAATATATACACGTTAGAGTACTACGCTGCGGTAAAAAAACAATGACTTCTCGAATTTTGCATGCAAATGGATGGAAATAGAAAATACTATCCTGAGTGAGGAAACCCAGACCCAAAAAGATGAACATGGGATGTACTCACTCATAATTGGTTTCTAGCCATAAATAAGGGTCACGGAGACTACAATTGGTGAACCTAAAGAAGTTAAATAAGAAGGTGAACCCAAGGAAAAACATATAGTTATCCTCTTGGCTATGGGAAGTAGACAAAATTGCCGGGGAGAAAATTGGGATCATGGGGGTGGGGTGGGATGGGGGTAAGGGGAGATGGGGAGAGAAAAGTGAGAAGGGAAGGAGTGGGGGAACTTGGGGAAATAGGAGGACTGGGATAAAGGAAGGTTGGACAGGGGAGCACGGAAGCACAATTCTTAGTTAAGGGAGCCACCTTAGGGTTGGCAAGAGACTTGACCCTAGAGTGGCTCCCAGGAGCCCAAGGTGATGTCCCCAGTTAGTTCCTTGGGCAGCTGAGTATAGGCAACCTGAAATGACCCTATCCTTTAGCAATACTGATGAATATCTTGCATACCACCATAGAACCTTCATCTGGTGATGGATGGAGATAGAGACAGAGACCCACACTGGAGCACTAGACTGAGCTCCCAAGGTCCCAATGAGGAGCAGAAGGAGGGAGAACATGAGCAAAGATGTCAGGACCACGAGGGGTACACCCACCCACTGAGACAATGGGGCTGATCTATTGGGAGCTCACCAAGGCCAGCTGGACTGTGACTGAAAAAGCATGGGATAAAACCGGACTCTCTGAACATAGCGAACAATGAGGGCTGATGAGAAGCCAAGGACAATGGCACTGGGTTTTGACCCTACTTCTTGTTCTGGCATTGTGGGAGCCTAGCCAGTTTGGATGTTAACCTTCCTAGACATGGACGGAGGGGGGAGGACCTTGGACTTTCCACAGGACAGGGAACCCTGACTGCTCTATGGACTTGAGAGGGAGGGGGGAAGAGTTTGGGGGAGGGGGAGAAGGGTGGGAGGAGGGGGAGGGAAATGGGAGGCTGGGAGGAGGCAGATACTTTTTTTTTCCTTTTCTCAATAAAAAAAAGAATTAAAATTATAAACATTCTCTAAGCTATTGAGAAATGAAGAAGATATTAGCAACATTTAAAATGTTAAAAATTTAACTCCTAGAAAATTGTTAAAGAATGTAGAAGAAATTCTCTTTTAAAAGATAATCTGCACGCACTCGGGAGGCAGAGGCAGGTGGATCTCTGTGAGTTCGAGGCCAGCCTGGTCTATAAGAGCTAGTTCCAGGACGGGAACCAAAATAAAAGCTATGGAGAAACCCTGTCTTGAAAATCAAAAAAAAAAAAAAAAAAAAAAAAAAGAAAGAAAGAAAAAAAAAAAGGAAAGAAAAAAGATAATCTGCTAAGAACACCCCTCTGAAAACACCCGTACTTTCACACATCCGGGAAGTCCTATAACTCCAAACAGCTGGGTGGATCCCAGGTAACTTCTGGCAGCATGACTGAGTCCATCTTTAAATTATCAGTACTAGAAAAGCTTTAAGGGTTCTTGTAACAAGGAAATAGCTTATTTCTCTACAGAAACAGTGAGAGTCAGAAGAGAGTGGAATGACATTATAACCACCTGATCTCACCAAATAGTATCGAAGCAAATTTCCATAAGTAGTGAAGATAAAGAAATACTTGCGATCAAGGTTGTCGTCCTCTTTTTGAATTGTTGCTGCCTTTTAAGCCACAGCTGTCCTATCTTCCACTGCAAGTCAGCTGCTGCTGGCAGTGGTTAAGCTGCAAGTGCCTGAGGGAATTTTGTTTGTTCTCTTTCAAAGCTACAAAGGGAATTTACCAAAATCTCTGTCCCTATAAAGAGCTCAAGATTCAAAGGTTGGGGTGGAATTCTGCATTTCAGAGTGGTTGAAGAAAAAGCAGCTCACCTCCTCCTCCTGTCTCCTTGCCCATACTTTAAAAGCCCTCCTCCACCTGGCTCCTCCCTGCCAGGTCCTGTTAGATAGTTGCTGATGCAACCTCCTGAATGCAGGTGAATTTTATTTACTCAAACACGTCTTTGCATCATTAAATAAATGTTCCTGAGCATTAAAAAAAGCAACACATCTTAAAATAATATTCTAAACATAAGATCATGAGACAGAATCCATGGCCAAGAGTCCTTCATGCACAAAGGCAATATTCAGGAAAGACTTTCAAGTAGAGTGAAAATAACCAAACATTACATCCCAGAGTCACCTTAAGAAATCAATTTTTAGATGGTTATGTGCAAACTTGGAGTTATTCCTGAGAGAATGAGCAAATAAAAAAAATATGGCTTTGGAACATGTCATTAATTCTAGAATAATTACATTGCTGAATTATTTCTGATAACTACTGAAGACTCTGATTCAAATTTCCCTGCAAATTTGATAAGGATTTGTTCAAATTTGTCATATACGTGTTAAGGACAAACCATACATTTTTACTATATGAACATCTTAGAATAGGGGATTACATGTTCTATAGGCCAACATTATGCATTAATTCTAATCATAGAGAATCTTAAACACAAGAATGCAAAGAATTAGAAGTAGAATGAAAAGAATTCTAATGCCTAGTATGCTGATTTAAGGACTGCAAAACAATAAACTTTGATTTTATTTAGGCTGGAGTATAATTTGTTTATCAACTGAAACCCAAGGTTCCAATACCCTTGAAGCTGCTCCGCTGTAGATATCTTTGTTCTGAACATGGGAACCCTTAACATGCTGTTTTGGTCTACACCACATAAGGTGTTTCCCCTGCATCCCTAAGAACAGTTGACCTAGCACAGGCCCTACAGAACTCGTGACGGAAGAAAAGTCCACACAGCTGAACCACTTGTAGCCGTCCAAAGAGAGCAAAGGCTGGGTCAGGAAATTCATCCTGTAGTCGCCAGAGCAAAATAAGGAAGCCTGTCAAAGTGGTAGAGTATTTCCAGAGAAACTTCTCAATTATTTGTATAAATTAATAAGAAAACAAGGATGATCTTGAGGAACACTGAAATTACAAAGTTTTATAAGAGAAGTGACCTTACTACTTCTAAATATAGAATGAAATCAGTTATCAGAGGCTTATTTTGTGAAGAAAATAACCCATCGTTGGCATGTAAGATGTCAAAGGCCAATGTGGCAGTTTGAATAAAAATGCCCCCCCCCATAGGCTCATATATTTGAATACTTGGTCATCAGGGTGTGGCATTGTTTGAAAGGAGGAGGAAATCTGTCCCTGTTTGAGTAGGTGTGGCCTTGTTGGAGAAAGTGTGTCACTGGGAGTGGACTTTGAGGTTTTCAAAAGTCCAAGCCAGGCCCATATCTCTCTCTTTCTGCTCCCTGTGAATCCAGATGTAGAATTCTCAACTGCTTCTCCAGTACCATGTCTACTTGCATGCTCCCATGCTCCCCACCATGATGACATGAACTAAACCTCTGAAACTGTACGCAAGCCAAAATGAAATGCCTTCCTTTATAAGAGTCGCCTCAGTCATGGTGTCTTTTCACCATGATAAAATACTATCCTGACTCTTAAAACATGGCCCATTATGTCCACTCTTTGAAGGCTGAGCAAGCTGTTTTTATATTTTATTTTATTATTTGTTTTTTGCTTTTATGCTTTTATACTTTAATTAAAAATTTTATTTTTCCAGTAAGTATTTATTTAATTTCTCTTAGTAAGGATATGCACTAATGCACTTAAAACATTTGACTAGTGAAGGGAGGAACACTATCTATCCTTAGAGCATAACTTCTGTCTAGCATAAGGAAATGGCTTAAGCAGTTTTGTAAAGAGAGTATAAATCCTTTTATTTGTTTTGTTGTTGTTAAAAGATTTTTTTAAAGTTTTGTAAAGAGAGTATAAATCCTTTTATTTGTTTTGTTGTTGTTTAAAAATTTTAAATATTAAAAATTTTATTTTTCCAGTAAAAATAAAATCTGTTATCGGCGAGGTACAAATAAAAGAATTTTGGGCTAGAGAGATAGCCCTACAGTTAATAGCAGTGGCTGCTCTTATAGAAGACTCAGGTACAGTTCCCAGTACCTATACGACAGATCACGGTTGTCTGTAATTCCAGTTCCTGGAGATTCAATGCCTTCCTCTGGCCTCTCCAGGCACAAGACAAACGTGAAGCAAATACACATGCGCAGGCAAAACACTTAAATATGTAAAATAAAAATAAAGAAATCTTTAAACAACAACAAAACAAATGAAATGACTTATTCTCTCTTTACAAAACTGTTTAAGCCATTTCCTTATGCTAGACAGAAGTTATGCTCTAAGGATAGATAGTGTCCCTCCCTTCACTAGTCAAATGTTTTAAGTGCATTAGTGCATATCCTTACTAAGAGAAATGCAGAGTAGGGGAGAAAAGCTAACAAGGCTGGGATATGCATTTCCTAGATATCTGTTTTAAAAATGTCTATTTTATTTAATGGATTGACATTTATATTTTACAATTGCAATCTCTTAAGATTTCATATTTTCCACCAACCCTTTAGGCCAATAACTAATGTCGTTCTGGAAAAGAAGAAAAGAAAGTTTCAGTCCTGGGCGGTCTTTCTCTACAGCATTATCTGTAGCTAACATTCATGAAGAGCACCCCTGCCAAACCTGAAACTTAGTGCTCCATGCTTTGTGGGTGACCTTCTGAATACTTGATTCCACCATGAGACATCCTGCTAGCAGGGTCCTGGTGAGAAACAAAGAGTGATTGCCCACTCCCCAAACTTGAAAGGGATTTTTAAGTCTCATTTACTCAGCAGAACTGTCACAGGGGTACTCCAAAAGAAGTCTGGGAGTGGTTTGCACATCATAGCCAACAACCGTCACAATAATCTCCATTTATTATCCTCCCCAATTTGCTGTCATAATGCAATTATGTAAATGAGGACTTGCAATCACACTGGGTATTTGTCCCAGTTTTGAGGCAAATACTTATTAGATCAGAGCAGTTTAAAGAAAACAAGGTCTCACCACCAGCAGAATTCAGAGAGCGGGAAAGAGCATGAGAAATTCCCATTGGAAGCATTCCCAACGTGTTGCATAAATAAAGGTCGGGTTTGTTGAAGCCTCCCTCCCACCTCCTCTATTTTCTGTAAAAGAAGCATGCTTAGTTGGAGAATGAAACAAGGCTCAGCAGTCGTCACCACCTCTTCTATCCTAGTGTGTGTGTGTGTGTGTGTGTGTGTGTGTGTGTGCTTCTTTTTATATCTCCCAGCTTTTTTGGTAGTCTTCTCTCACTCCTTAGGCCCTCCACAAAGAAATTCCAGTAGAGAGCAGCTGGTGCCCCATATTGGCCACTTTCCCCAGACTTGGGGGGTGGGGGACTGCCAAGAAATCAATGGCTGCTTCTTTTCCCCTTTACTGCGGTTTTATGTGTGGACTGACACGGCCTCAGCCTTAGTGATGCATTCCGCTGCGCTCTTTCCATTCAGATGTGCCTCTTTGCAAGGAGCGGAAATTAGTGGAGGGTCAGTGTCAAACTGCTTGTCACATCTTGTTTTCAATCTGTTGAGATCAGGTTTATAGTGTCCCATTCAGCGGCCTGGGCTCCTCCGGGGCCACACAATCCATTTCAGGAGTTCCATCAGGCGGTAAATGCAAAACTTCACATTGCTATTTAAAAAACATCAAAATGATTAGGCCTCTGCATTTATTTTTTTCCCAGAAGGAAGAGATTTGCATGAGATGTGCTGTTTTAATTGTGAGACGTCATGCCTCTGATGCATGAAAGTGTTCCTTGTTCATTTGTCAGTATTCGAGCTGGAATGTGTGCCTGTGCTCCGGCGACAGAGAGCATGAATAGAGTCAATGCCATACCGTGCTATGCTAAGATTCCTTACGCCTGCAAACGAATAATAATTAACATTGACTGAATGTATGACATGCGCCTAGACCACTGCTAAATGCTTTACAACCCATTTAATTCTCACAACAACTCATCGAGGGGGTCGCTATTATAGTCGCCATTTTCTAGCTGAGGTAATTGAGGTTTAAAGTGATTAGGCAACTTGTAGAAAGTGTCGCAGTTTGCTAGAGGCTAAGCTGAACTGGGCAAGTCTAGAACCCATAAAGTAACCCAGGGCGATTCTGCCTCTCTGGAAAGCGGTTTGTTTGGTTTGGGATCATTTTTATCATTTTTATGTTTAGTACATAAATGTCTTCAGGAAGCTATGTAAAAACTACTTTCGACTCTTGTTCTAGAACTGACTTAAAGTTTTGGATGGAAATGTGAAATGAAACACTCATTTGCCTGGTGCCTAGCAACAAAGAGAAGAGCAAGATTTATGTCCAAGCGAACCCTGAGAGACGGCATCAGCCTTAAAATGGAAGATGAGGTGACTCCAAGGACATATTCTCAGCAATGAGGAAGGGCTGACCCACCACTAGGAGCTCAGTCATAGATGTAATTTCTTCACACCATATATATGATGGGAGCAATTGCTAGGTGGCGAGGGCTACTTGGGGCTCCCACAGGCAAGGCTAAACCCTGGGCGCTCCATGGTGAGGCTGAAAAGAATGGCTGAAGTTGGTCTTTCGTTCAACTCTTTTTTCTTTCTTTTTTAATGAGTAAGGAGAATGGAAGTGATGCTCAAGGAAGGGAACGGTGAGAAGCATTATCAGCTCTTTCCCAGGAGATGCTTCTCATCCTAAGAGCAGAGAATGATTTTTGTCTCGGGATGGTAGTCATTTAGATCCAAGCTGTTGAACATCCATGATATTCTTCTTGATGTCATTTCTACTCATCACAAAAGTGTTTCCTGAATCAATTGTCTTTCTTAAAAATTGTCTCTTCACTACCCAGTCGTTTCAAAATGCTATTTTATTAAATTACTCATATGATATTGTATTTCATTTAAGAAATCCTCCCTAGATGAAAACTATGAAGCTTTTTGGCATCTGTACAACACTATGTCTATTCGATGTCACTGTCAGATTTCTACATTACTGACTAAAAGGCACAGCAGTGTGGCAATATTCTATTTGAAACAGCAAGTTCTCCAACAACACAAGCCACTAGCTCGTTCTAAGCCAAAGCTCTGAGGATAAGTAGAGCTCTAGAGCCCGTAACTCCAGAATTCGCATAGTCTACTGAGCTTGCGCGAAGCTGACCTGTGTCCTCTTTGTGTGCGTCCTCTAACTGTAGCAGCCAGTCCTACCATCCACCCGTTCACTGTGTTGTTACTGAGACGAAGCTGAGCACTAAACTGTCATGTTCTCATTTCATTTAAGTTAATTATGCTTGTCTGTTCTCTTACCATTGGGTTAGGATTGGGACAGCAACAGCAAAATGACAATAAAATCGCGAGTTACTTTCAAAATAATAAGATTTCTAATATGAATCTTCATTGACAAGCTAATGAACCTTGAGCTAATGAATTAATCTCCTTTAAAAAGTTACAAATGTATTCAGCCCTGGCCCACTAACAAGCCTGTGGTAGAATTAAAATAAACATCCTGAAAAACTCTAGGTTCAGTGTAAGGTACTAACAGTCACAGTGGGCCTGAGAAGTAAGGGCCTTCATTGCTTGTGCCCACATCACAGCTGATTGGGAGTCACATTCACTACCTACATACATGGATATATATTAAAGGATAGGTTTTTCTCAGAATGTGTAGCAGTATGCTCACCCTTCTAGCCACTACATTTACTCCTGCACCATCTAGCTTAGTATTCTGGCCTTCCTTTTCTTATTCCTCCCCGTAGAATTATCATTTCCCCCCAAGTTGTTCTTCTTCGCATCCTCTTCTCACAGGAACCAAAACTGAATTTGACTTTTTCATTTTAAATTACTCCCTGCAACAAAATATTAAATACTCATTTTCTCTGACCAACTGTGAATTTTTCTATGCATATAATTTGGAAAAGTTCCATTTGCCTAGATTTTTTTTTATTATTATTCATTGCCTTACACAGAATTCAAAAGGCTAGAAAAGAGGAATGTTCAGGCTAGAGAAAGGACATATTAAAGAAACCACTTGCTTCCTTTCACTTATAATCCTAGGTATATCCAAAAGATAGCTTGCACAACTGCTTTGGGACAGTCTTGACAGAAATAACAGAATAGACCAGATAACCTGTTCAAGTCTTAAACTCCATTCCTCCGATTATATAATGAACTTATTGATGGAGGAAGGTCATTGGTTAATTAAATAAAGAAACTGCTTGCCCTGATAGGTTAGAACATAGGTGGGTGGAGTAAACAGAACAGAATGCTGGGAGGAAGAGGAAGTGAGCTCAGAGGCCATGCTCCGCTCTCCTGGGCAGACACTATGAAGCAAGCTGCCAGGTCAGACATGCTGAATCTTTCCCAGTAAGGTTGATGCTACACAGATTACTAAAAATGGGTTAGGCAAAATATGAGAATTAGCCCATAAGAGGCTAGAGTTAATGGGCCAAGCAGTGTTTAAAAGAATACAATTTGTGTGTTGTTATTTCGGGGTATAAGCTAGCCGGGTGGCAAGAAGCAGCCCGCTGCTCACATTACAACAGAGTGGCGCCCAACATGGGGCTTGAACCCACGACCCTGAGATTAAGAGTCTCATGCTCTGTCAGTACAGAGGGTTGCTCTCAAAAATCTAGATTAGACGGGTCAGTGACTCTGTTTCAGGAACTAGCTGAAGATAACATTAGATTATGTTCTTGAGAATAATCTTGAGAAACAGGGAGTTACCCCCTTGTGATTATCACTGGTATTTTTGGAATTTTTCAATGGTCACTGGTATTTTCAGAATTTTACGGTTTCTTCCCTTAAATACCCCTTCTCCCAGATATACAGGGTCAAACTCTCTATCCCTGCATGGGAAATGTGTTTTGGCCCCAGTGCACTGGTTCCTATCCTGTCAATAAACCTCGTGTTATTGCAGCAAGGATGGTCTCTGGTGAGTTCCTGGGGGGGGGGATCGTGTTATCCCAAGACTTGAGTGAGTGTCTCCCCACTCCAGGGGTCTTTCATTAGATCTAGGGGAGCAATGTGTTTTTCATTTCAGAAGGTGGAAGTAGGTAGCCCTGTCAGAGGTGTCACATAAAATATCACAAGAAGGGAAGAGAGGGAAAAGAGAACTTCCATCTGACTCTACCCATTAGTCCTATTATAATTGAAATCATCTTATTTATTAGTTTACCATGATAACAAAAATATTCAGGGAGAGGACAGATGCATGGATTTTAAAAATGTACTAATAAACTATAGTCTACAGCAAACTATTGGCATTTGGTGCTGTCCTATAAAGTTTCTGGAATATTCTAAATCTGTGCCATACAATGTCACAACCAGCCACAGCTTCCTTGAACAAGACCTGTGTCTAGTATAACTATAGCACTGAATCTGAATTTGAACAGCAACATCGGTTTCATGGCTATCATATTCATTAGTACAATTATATAACTAGTTTCTAGAAGTTTAGCTTCAGAAACCTTAATTATTTATTCCTTCCAGAAAGCCTCACACTTAAAAAAAATGTGTAGGAACCAGAAAGATGGCTCAGTAGGTTAAAGTATTGCTGTGCAACCCTGATGACCTGAGTCCAAATTGCAGAAGGCTGTTTAAACACAAACAAGCAACAACAACAACAACAACAAAATCCACCACTCTTGGGTGCAGGGTCATGCAATGGTGGGGAACAGACCACCAAGATCTATTAAACCAGAAGCAAGTTTTATTCCAGAAAAAGAAAAGAAAGAAGAAACAATCACCACGGAACACACAGCTGAGATCACAGCCAAAGATAGAGCTTCTGAAATTGTAGCAATGGAAACACTAATTTTGAGCCTCTTCTTATAGTAAAATCAAGCACAAGGTGTGGGTCAAAGAGCTTTCACAATCTTGAGGTCAGGCTTAAGTGATATTTCATTTTAAGTTTTACAACTTTTGGATATACAATGTTAACTTGGAATGTTTGCTAAAGCCTCTGGCTGACACAGTTACTTTCTGCTGTTCCAGAAAGAGTGGCAGACAGTGGGAAGAGTCACATAGGGGGACAGTTAAAAATAAAGGGTATACAATGCAGAGGGTCCCATAGAGGCAATAATTAGAAATTAACATTTGTCCCCAGTACCTGCCTAGTTGGGAAGTTGGGAGGCCAGAGACAACTGTTAAAAGTTTACCTCTGTGCACAGTGGCTGTAAGGATGTCTGCTCTTAATGCAGAAAGTGTTTGTTAAAAGCTAACAGTAGTTGAAAGCTTTATTTTTTTTCTAAAATGTATTTGGGCTTACAAATTTATATTTCTAAATTCCTGGATTCTTTACTTCTATATTCGGTTCCTGATTTCTTTACCACCATCAACAAACAAACAAACCAAAAGACGGGTATGGCAATGTTCATCTGTAATTCCTGCATTCCTAAGGCAAGATGCAGAAACAGGCAGAACCAAGGGAGTCATAGACAAGCTCCTGTGTCACGTGGCCTGAAGTATATGATGAACTGCCAGAAATCAAAATCAAGAAAGACCCTTCTTCAAGACCAAGTGAAAGATGAAAAATCAACTTCTGAAACTTGTCCTCTGACCTCTACATGTACCTTCGTACACACACACACATACACACACACACACACACACACACACACACACACACACACACTTCCCAACCCCATTTAAATAATAACTTATTTGTTTCTGATCTTAACTAACTATATATGATGGCTATTTAGCTCTTTGATAAATCACAACTAGAATCATAACACCTAACATACACCAAAAACAATGTTTCCAAGCAAAGGAATTTTTTCAGAATTTAGATGTGATTAGTATTGGTCTTTTTTTTTTTCCTTTTTTTTTATTGTGAAAAGGAGAAAAAAAAAAACAAGTTTCCACCTCCTCCCAGCCTCCCTTTTCCCTCCCCCTCCTCACACCCTTCTCCCCCTCCTCCCTCCCTTCTCCCCCTCCCCCCACTTCTCTCCCCCTCCCTCTCCAGTCCAAAGAGCAGTCAGGGTTCCCTGACCTGTGGTAAGTCCTAGGTCCTCCCGTCTCCGTCCATTCCTAGAAAGGTGAACATCCAAACTGGCTAGGCTCCCACAAAGCCAGCACATTACATAGGTTCAAAACCCGTGCCATTGTCCTTGGCTTCTCATCAGCCCTCATTGTTCGCCATGCTCAGAGAGTCCAGTTTTATCCCATGCTTTTTCAGTCACAGTCCAGCTGGCCTTGGTGAGCTCCCAATAGATCAGCTCCACTGTCTCAGTGGGTGGGTGCACCCCTCGTGGTCCCGACTTCTTTGTTCATGTTCTCCCTCCTTCTGCTCCTCATTGGGACCTTGGGAGCTCAGTCCAGTGCTCCAGTGTGGGTCTCTGTCTCTATCTCCATCCATCACCAGAGTACTACGCTGCGGTAAAAAACAATGACTTCTCAATTTTTGCATGCAAATGGATGGAAATAGAAAACACTATCCTGAGTGAGGTAACCCAGACCCAAAAAGATGAACATGGGATGTACTCGCTCATAATTGGTTTCTAGCCATAAACAAGGGTCATGGAGTCTACAATTGGTGATCCCAAAGAAGCTAAGTAAGAAGGTGAACCAAAGGAAAAACATATAGTTGTCCTCTTGGCTATGGGAAGTAGACAAAATTGCCGGGGAGAAAATTGAGATCTTGGGGGTGGGGTGAGATGGGGGTAAAGGGAGATGGGGAGAGAAAAGGGAGAAGGGGAGAATGGGGGGAACTTGGGAAAAAAGGATTGGGATAAAGGAAGGTTAGATAGGGGAGCACGGAAGCACAATTCTTAGTTAAGGGAGCCACCTTAGAGTTGGCAAGAGACTTGAACCTAGAGTGGCTCCCAGATGCCCAAGCCGAGGTCCCCAGTTAGTTCCTTGGGCAGCTGAGGATAAGGAACCTGAAATGACCCTATCCTATAGCAATACTGACGAATATCTTGCATATCATCATAGAACCTTCATCTGGTGATGGATGGAGTATTGGTCTTTTGAAATAGTAATGTGATTTCCAAGTCTTCTTCTAACATTAGGAGAAACCTGAAAAGTTTGAAAAAGAATAGTGTTTGAAATCCAGTCACTGACACCATTCAAATTCCTCTTGGAATTGAGGAAGACACTGAATCAGTGAGACCACTACAGTTTCTTTTCTTTTCTTTTTTTTTTTTTAAATTGATTCTATTGAGCTCTACATTTTTCTCTGCTCCCCTCCCTGCCTCTCCCCTCCCCTTCAATTATCTCCCATGGTCCCCATGCTCCCAATTTACTCAGGAGTTCTTGTATTTTACTACTTCCTATTTAGACTAGATCCATTATTGTCTCTGTTAGGGTCCTAACTGTTGTCTAGGTTCTCTGGGGGTTGTTATTTGTAGGCAGGTTTTCTTTGCTTTATGTTTAAAAACCACTTATGAATGAATAAATATGATAATTGTCTTTCTGGGTCTGGGTTACCTCACTCAATATGATGTTCTCTAGTTCCATCCATTTGCCTGCAAATTTCAAGATGTCATTATTTTTCTCTGCTGTGTAGTACTCCATCTCTGAGATTCCCTCTTACACCTGTAAGAATGGCCAAGATCAAAAACACTGATGACAACTCATGCTGGAGAGGTTGTGGGATAAAGGGTACACTCCTGCATTGCCGGTGGGAGTGTAAGCTGGTCCAACCCTTTTGGATATCTATATGGCCATTTTTCAAAAAATTAGGAAACAACCTTCCTTAAGACCCAGCAATACCACTTTGGGGTATATATCCAAAGGATGCTCAATTGTGCCACAAGGACATGTGCTCAACTCTGTCCATAGCAGCATTGTTGTCATACCCATAACCTGGGAACAACCTAAATGCCCCTCAACCTTAAATATACTCTCTTTTCAAAACTGTGCATTCTTTGTTCTTCCTTGAACAGCTCAGCTGCTCTTTGCTGTCCCTAATGTCAGTGATGTTTACTCAGACACAGAGATTTGATCTTGCTTGAGGACCATCAGCAGGCCCTGCAACCTGCAACTATGAAGTGTAACATGCTTTAGGCATCGTAGGCATCATGGTTGTTCCTTAGCTGAGCCTTACTCCATATCCATCCTAACAGTCTCTTGGAACATTCAGCTCCTTGACAAAAGAAAAGCATTATTGTGCTTTTTCCCTTTTTGTTGTCATTGAGGGTAAAGAGACATTCTTTGGAATGAAGGTTTGGCATTGTTCCCTTGACGTTCTACTCAGTAGAGGCATCGAGAGTTCATTCACAGAGTACAATCAAGAATCCGTATGCCAGGCAAACAAGAATCGAGCACTCACATAGCTTTCCAGTCCCCTGGGGACACTGGTTCGTTCTTAGCTCACCACCAGTCAAGAAGATGCTTAAAAGTTCTACCTTGTCATTTTTATCTGATAATTATTTATTCTACTAAGTAGCATCAAATAAAATCCTATAAATTTGTTGGAATATTTATTGTAAGGACAATAAATAATGTACAGATTTTGTCTTTTATGAAGTATATAATCAAGCTGAAAACATAGATTTTTTTTTTTTGTCTCCATGTTTGGCTCTATGACTCGTAAGGTACTACATCCCACCCAGAGTATGGGTATCATTGTCCCCACCCCCACCCAGTCCCCATCACCTTGAAATTATCTCAGAAACACTGAATATAAAAAGGAAAATGACATAAAGCTAAAACATTAAATGTGACAATTTATGCCTCTTTATACTATTCTTAAAAGCTTACTTTTGAAATGATATAATTTTTAGATAAATAGGCATGTTTACTTGGTTATTTGAGGTAGTTAAGTTGTCTGTCCTTAAAGTCATAGTTAGATTCTTGATGCCATAGATGAAATCTCATTCTCATTTAATGTTCTACCTTCTCTCTTGCTGTAGGAAATCATACAGCCAATAGCCTTTAAGTTAACCGCCAACTGGAGTGTGGCCTCTGATACTATTTATGCCGATGTAAAGCATGTGTCCGGCCTCTTTTCCGGCTGCAGGATTTGGTTTCTGCTCTTTGTTCCAGCAGAGGATTCTGATTTGTGAGTCTACCCCTAAATAAATAACCATCTATTATTCTCAGTTCTGAGCTAGTGTGGGATTTCTCTTAAGCATCCTTCTTAACACTCTATATGAGATTCCTTATTTCTCATAGAAAGAAATAGTGAATCCAGAGATAAAGGTGACGGACAAATCCTTGATGATGTGCTTTGCTTACTCTGCAATACTAGAATTCTGTATTCTTAACATCAACTGGCTACTTTCCCCTAAATTAAAGTTATTTAAAAAACATCTGTGGGTTGCTGTGGAGCTAACTTTGTTTTATGAGAGCTACACCTAATCCATTCTGTTGGTTGTGAACAAGACTAAAGCCACGTTGATGATGAGCACTGGCTGGAAATGCATAAGGGGTCTGCAATATCAGAAGGAAAGGATCACATTTAGTACTTCCTCACAGAACATAAATAATTTGCACTTGATTCACGAGCCCATGAGGTTTAGGAAATACAGGAAGGAACAGCTGAGTTGAGTGGAGAGCGGGTGAGAGGAGAACGCTGGGTTGATGATCTCCTGCTGGAGAAAGACTGTTAAAGTCGATGGTGTTTCCAGAGAACTCATCATTAAGACATCTGCATGGAAACCAGCCTATCGAACCAGCTCCAGAAGGTGGAGAACTAAATCAAATTCCAATCCCCGTATAATCAATGTAGTTAGGATTTTGACTGCAATGCTTTTTACCATCTTGTTTACATGTGGCTCAAATAACAAAATAACATGGAATGATTCTCAATAAAACAAAGTCTGGCCATCATTCCTGCAGCCATCTGCCATGACTCACAGATAAGCCCTTCCTTTAATTTCTTAAGCATTCCCCCCAAAGATTTCTTTACGTAAATCCACACAAATAAACCACCATTTTTTGGGCTAAAATAGCAAAATAGCACCTTCCTTATAAAAAAAAGAACTATCTTAGAGTTTCGATTGCTATGAAGAGGCACCATCACCACAGCAACCTTTACAACGAAGATTTAATTAGGAGGGCAGCTTACAATTTCAGACATTTATTTAGTCCATTATCATCATGACAGGGCGCATGGCATCAGGCTGGCAGTCGTGGTACTGGCTACATCTTGATATACACACAACAGGAAGTGGACTGGGACACCTGGATGGTATCTTGAGCATATATGAGACCTCAAAGCCCACCTCCACAGTGACACTCTTCCTTTAACAAGATTACACCTCCTCCAACAACACACCTCCTAATATTGCTACTCTCTTTCCGGGCCATTTTCTTTCAAACTACCACAGAAGCCACGTGACACTTAAAGACAGATAGTTAAAAAAAAAAAAAACGTGCTGGGTGGTGGGTTTGCTGTTTGGGAGACATCTAAAATGCTCTTGCATAAATGCAGATTATTCCCTGTCTAATCTGGGTAGGACTAATGTGGCTCACAATTGACAGAAACACTGCACATAACTGGCCAAGCACTACTTTGAAATTTCTATGTAACACATTTTTCAGAAGTCTTTTTACAGTAGTATACAGATAACTTCTTTGGTGTCTTTCTGACTGCATGATACAAAAATACATGACTGTATTCTATGCACGATACAATATATATTGGTTTTTTCAAGACAGGGTTTCGCTGTGGCTTTCAAGCCTGTCCTGGAACTAGCTCTGTAGACCAGGCTGGTCTCCAACTCACAGAGATCCGCCTGCCTCTGCCTTCCGAGTGCTGGGATTAAAGGTGTGCACCACCATCACCCGGCTTGATACAAAATATATTATCACCCTTTGCCAATCAAGTAGGATATTTTCAATACATTCTTATTTTTAAAAGGATGTAATTAATCTGGCATATATACATACACACATAGCAGGATAACTACTGAAAAGTTTTGGCATCCCGATAAGCACCTCCACTGATGCAACAATCCAAATCAGACCAAATAAAACCAAATTAGAAAAAGCCCAGGTTTAATGTTTAAAATGATTTTGGATGTTTTTCTGTCCCCTAGATCAGAGACAGGGAAGAGAGACAGAAAAACTATGTGTATGTTTTCTGGGAGGCAGTTTAAATAATCTGTAGGAATGATCTTGAGCATCTCTGGAGGAGAAACCATGTTTGGCAGGTTTTCTGAAATGAGACAGGGTTTGGGGACAGAGAGATACGGGAGGGAAATTGAGGTGGAACTTCCACCAGATCACTCCAGCCTCTTTGGGAATATGGAACCCCAAGGTTGAGGTGGAACTTACACCAGAATAACTACCAAATAATTAAATAGAAAATAAAAAGAATTAACAAGGTAAAGTATCTCAGACTACCTGCAGAGTAACCATCAACAATAGAGAAGAGAGAGAATTGCCTCATTAGGCAATGGTATTATCCTAGCTTCATTTCTGTTGCTGTGATAAAATATCCTGACAAAAAGCAAGTTTAATAGAGAAAGGGTTGATCTGCCTTACTACTACAGATTACAGTTTACCATGGAGAGGAAGTCAAGGCAGGAATTAAAGCAGTCAGTCATATACATAGTCAGGAGCAAAGAAAAAGAATGCATACATGCTTAGAGCTCTGTCCCACTTCATGGGGTGTTGCGGAAGGTCCTCCCACTCCTCCAGCCTATAGCTGCTGAGATACCAGCCCATTGGGGCGTGGTCTCTCTCCCTTTAAAAAAGCAGCCACTTCCCTCTCCTCTCTCTCTCTTCACTTCCTGCTCGCCGGAGACTAGACTCCCTTCCTGGTTGCGTAGAGGGCTGTTGCCTGGGACAGTGATCTGTAAGTTTTTTCCCCTTTAAATAAATACCACCCTATTAATCATAATTCCAAACTGGTGTGGCATTGTTTGTGACTTACGCCTTCAATGGGGCTTCTCACATCAAGACAATCACCCATGAACATGCACATAGGCCAACCTGATCTAAATAACCCTTCATTGAGACTCTGTTCTCAGGTGTTTCTATTCGGTCAAATAGACAATTAAACTATCTATCACAGGTGTCATATCTAACTAACATTGTTCAGGAATTTCAGCAATAGTTAAAAACCCTCTGGAATGGAAGCAATGGCTAAACAGTTAAGAACACTCATTACTCTTAAAGAAGACCCTCGGTTCAATTTCCAGCTGCCATATTGAGCTTCAAAATGGTCTGTCACTCCAGCTCCAAGTAATTGAATACCCTCTTCTGCCCCCTGTAGGCACCTGAACACACATGGAATATATAAACTCAGACAGACACACACACACACACACACACACACGCACATGCACACACACTAAATAAGTAAATATTATTTGAAAATCTCCTTAAGTACATAAAACTCAAAAATATACAACCTTGAACCCTCCCTAAAAAGACTAACAGGTAAACTCTATCAGTAATTTGGGGGGGGGGGGGGGCGGGGAGTAACATAAAAACAGCTACAGCAGCAAAATTTGATTATTTTTTAAACAGCAAACTACCAGAAATAAAAGTTATGTGAGTTATCTTTGATTCAACCAAATATAAATATTATGTAAAAACTATAATAAATCATATAATAAATGTGCATATGAAAGGAAGTAAGGACGTAGTTTGAGATACTGATGTTTGCATTTGCATAGTAAATTAAGCCAGAATTCTCTAAAGATCAAGTTTAAAGCTAAAAAAAACTAATAACAAAAACATTCTACTTTTAGTGTTCTTTCAAACTCTTTTTTTCTGAGCTAGCATTAATGTCTTATAAAGCTTTGCTGGGAACACTTGAAACTTAACAACTATTTTAGTTTCCTCTTTTGATTTTTCCCAATATTTAAAATAAGATAAAGTAATATTTTTATTAAAATGTAACAAAGATATTATAATGAATTATAATTGTATATCACAGACATCAAAATATTTCTTTCCACTTTTATTAGAATATTTTAAAAAGATCAAGTATATATTCAGGTCTCACAATAAATAATGCTAATTTACAGGTATGTAGCTATCTTAATGTTATTTTTTTGACTTTTTATTTATTTCTTTTAAATGCCCATACACACACATATATACATATATGTATATATATATACAATATGTATTCTTTCTCTATATATAGTATATATTATACCCACTATCTCTCTCTATATATAAGTTCTATCTTTCTCTATATATGTGTGTCTAATATATATATATATATATAAAATACCCTCTCATACACATGTATGTATGTATGTATATGCATGTATGTATGTATGTATGTATGTATATACAGAGAGAGAGAGAATCATTATGAATCCCCAGTCTGGCCCAAAATTCATGGCAGTCCTGCAGCAGACTGATAGATCATGGACACACTCTATGAAACTTGGTTATCCACATATTTTCCTGAACTGTTTAAGTTATTTACAAAAGTTTTTAAAATGTGTGATTTTAAAGTTAAAAAAATTGAAATAAATGTTTTTAAATGATTAATTTATGGCTTCTGGAATAGGGAGATTCCATTTCTTAAGAGCATAACCCCTGGTATGTCTACAAAACCCCAGTAGACGGCTCCACACACATGTGTGCATAAGCAGCACCAACTGTACTCAGCGAACTGGTGTTAAAATAGAAAGAACATGAAGCTCAGGAGGCGAGGAGGTCAGGGTGGATCTGGGGAAAGTTAGTGGGAGGAGTAGAAGATGAATATGGTCAAAATACTTGATGAAATTCTCAAATGATTAATAAATCAAAAATAATAGAAAGGAAATATACATAGTGTGATCACCTCAATAATCATCACACTAGATGCAAATCAACAGCTGAATAATGAGGAGATGAGCAAGTAAAGAAAGAATATTGAGCATGCTCGCCAATAATATGCTAAGTTAAAACAGGAATTCTGTAGCTTGAGAAGCAGCACTAAATGCATTAATGCCAAAATGCTAATTTTTAAATGGTCAGGGAACTAAAATTCAGTGTGAATGCAAATATTTAAAATCAGCAGTCATTATAGGAATGGAAGAGCAATGGAGTGTAGTCAGTTGGAACTAGGGTGGAGGTGACTGCTGCCTCCTTCCCTAAGTTTTGGTACTGCTGCTGGTAAATTGGCTAGTGAATTGGCAATATTTAGCAACACAAATACAAAACTCACCTTCGTTTTTAAATGCTTAAAAATGCCTTTCACAGACAATGTCAGAAGCTTGGGAGATAGGGTAAATGTATGCTTTTGAAGTGAAACAGTCTCTGATTTGGGGCTTTCACTTATACTGTACTGAGACTTAAGCATGTTTCAAATTAAAGTGATTATTCATCAAAATATTTTTTAAAAAAAGCATAACTGATTTCAAAATATGCTATTTTCTTTATGACCATTAACAACAACAACAAGAAACCGGAGTGTCTGTCCCCTGCAACAGTGCTTGCACCAATAACCGAGTAGCATTGGTAGGTCATTATCTGCTCAGTCTTGAATCATGAATTCTGTTTTGTTAAAGCCAAAAACAACCTATTATTTTCTACAAAATGGTGAAGCTGTTAGCTATATATTATACTTGATCTTTGTTGCTGTTGTTTAATTTTGTGAGTGGGTTCCCTTTTAGAAGTGAAAGCAATCCTTCCTGTGGTGCTACATGAACAATGGATGCTATTGACTTGGCTCCTTTAGAGCTGGCAACATAATACTAAAGTATTGCTAAGACATTTATCTTGTTTTCTGAGAACCCCATCCTGAAAAGTGTCAATAGCTGCTAATATGTTTCAGACTTTCCAGGTGGGCAGCTCCATGCCCATGAGAAAATCAGCTTACAACTTGTGAGGAGTGAGAAGAATACCGGGACTGAACCTGACTGCTGGGCCCCTGTTGTCCTTACTAGGAGGGAGGGATCATAGAAAGGGAAGCTAATGGGTGAAGGGTTTAGCAACATGGGTACATTCATGCTGGTGGCCTTGTTACTGCATAGGGTGGTATCAGGTATTCTTCTGTGTATTGTCTCCATGGGACTATTCCTATAGAATTTAACAAACAAAAAAAATGGCACTTTTAACACGCTTCATCTGTATCACCTTCCTGCTTTGTCAAGATAGCCTTGATAAGTGACAGTGGCTCAGGAAAGGGGTAGGGGCAGAGGTTCATAGTCAATGGAAAACTTATTAGTAACTCACTCAGCTCAAACTGTTGCTTTTTTTTTTTTTTTTTTTTTTTTTTGCTGCTTGTTTCTAAATTACATGCTGGTAGATAGGAAGATTTCAATCACATCATCTTCCTGTCAATTCCACACCTCGAGAGAACAGAATTCCTGAAACCGAAGTGTTTGGAGTAAAACATAGCAATGGAGGGGCAAACTGAAAGCTGTTTCACAGAAGGGAAAGGTTGCTTGCAGTTGGGTTTTAATTTTATATTTTCTTCCTAGAACACTCATTAAAAGGAGAGCCTCGCATTCTGTTCACCCCTCCCTACGCAGTTTTCTGAACAAATGAGAGCTTCTGCCAGACAGCACAGAGTAAAACTGCACAGAATTTATTCACACAAAAGAACACTTACTGAACAGTTCTTGGCTCCAGTATCTAAATATGCCAATTAGTCTAAAAACGAACATTGGAGTTGCAATAAAGACCCTGTTAAGTGAGAAACAAAAGTTACAGGAAACTCATTTATTTGGAATCCCAAATATGTGTGTACCTGCACTTCACTTTTCGCAGAAAGAAACAAGAGCACATCTAGCTTAAATCTATACAGAATCCCCAAACAAAAACCAAACAGGCAAAAACAAAACTCACCAACCAACAAAACCTCCGCAGCCACATCAGCAAAGAACACAGTTAGTTATCCTGGAAGTTGGTTGTTGAAATCAGAGCTGTGATAACTTCTCATTCACGTTCAGTCACCTGGGAATTGAATGGATTTTTAGTCAGTCATCAGCATTGGAGGCATATGATTTGATCTTTAAAAAATACAGGCAACAAAATAATCTTGCCACTCAAACAATACATTTCTCTAGCCCGTAAATATCCTACACTGAACATGAATCCTAAGCCAGGCTGTGTAGGCTATGTGACAATTCACTTTACAGCTCCCTACATTCAAACTCTGATCTTAAACCATCAGATTGGCTACACCTGAAAGCTTGTTGAAATTGCATAATACTAGTTCTTATTCTAGAGCTAATGAATTAAAATCTCTAGGACTCACAAGGTCTTTAGGTGACTTCTGCACATTATTACTTTAAAGGTAGAATTTCATTTGAGTAGGGACACAACCAGTCTCCACCGGACTATACCCATTGTCATTGTAAGGGGTGGCACTGTAGCCCAAGTACTCATTGCTTTGTCTTGGTACTTCAAGTACAGCGGTAAGATTGGTCTTGAAAGCAATCAGCTCTGGAGTAGAAACCAGCTCTGATACTACATTACTATGTCATTAACATCTCCTATAACCTCTTCAGACCTTCTCCCTAGAATATTGAGATTATATAAACAACCTTCCAGGGCCTTCATGGGGAATAAAGTAAATTATTCAATTAGAAAATGTAATCTATCATGTGGTATAGCATATACTCAATAACTATAGGTTATTCTTACCACCATTGCCATCACAACACCACAAAGTTCATTATATCATGGTTGTCATAAACTAATAGCTAATCAAGTATGTCATCTGTTCTTTGCTGTATCATAAATTATATCTATTCTAGGAACCCAGAATATTCCTAATACAGTTTAGTGAACTACAATAAAATACCATTTTTATTCACATAAGAAATTGTTTGGCTAATATCAGTCTTTTCCCATCGGTTTGGGGCACCATACAGATTTGAAAGTGCAGTGGAGGTTTGGGGCTGAACCTAGTGAGAGCGTTCTTGTTCATGGGCATGCAAAAGCCCCTATGTTCAGGCTCCAATATGGCTAGGAAATGAGATGGGTATTCAACAACATCTCCCAACAAATCTTTCTTGCTGGGAAATCTATTTAGGGACCCATCAAGTGGCTCTTCATCAAGAACAGAGCAGCAAGCTTGGAAAGAGTAGCATCTCAAGAGGATTCATATGGAAAATAGCTTTTGTTCAAGAAGGCGAAATTCCAAACTGAGAGAAAACCCAGTGAATCAGTTCCTGAGAAAAGACTCCCTTTTAAGGAGTAATTTTATTCTGAGAAGAAAAAAAAGCTAACAACAAGGTTCTTGAAATATAATGTGATGTTGTTCGCACCAGCTATCTGATATCGTGTATGACAAACTCTTCTCCTAAAGGAGAAAAGTGAAAAACAGACCTACACATGCAAATAATTCCCACAGCTGTCCATTCTCTCTAGGAATTAGGTGGCACTTGAGAATGCAATGGTGGCTGCTGTCTTTCTATCAGGTATCAGACCAAGAAAGAGATGGTGAGGGAGGTCACAAAATACAGTCCCAGACACTGAAGTCCGTCAATGTCCACACTCGTTACATGTCATTTTTAGACCAATCATAATGAGTCCTCCCGTCCATTCCTCTCACATGATGTGTCTCTTGCTTTAGGTGGCTTGGTGTTTCCTCTGCTGCTGCCATTTGAAACCTTAGCCAACTGCTAACTAGCTATGAGATGCTCATAAACACTTCCCTATCAAGCTGACAAGTTCAGAAGCCTCCAGGTTGCATGTCTATAAGCTTTGAGGACCAACCATCATTTGACTGCTCCAAAGTTGAATAGCCATCCTTATCAAGCCTCAGAAGAGAATTCAGGTATGATGCTGGCCTTCCCCTTATTAGGACTTCAAGGGTCCACAGTATTAACATTAGCCAATGAAATTGTGATAAGCTATTAATCAAGCTCTGCCAGAGCACTACCACTATCATAACTGCAAGATCAAGATTTTGAATTCTCTTGGGTCGTTTCTAACTATGGACTTGAAAGGTCCTTTTCATTGCGCAAAAAAAACATTTGTCCCCATCATTTCTGACATGAGTATACTGCCGTTTCTGTGCAAAAAAACATTTGTCCCCATCATTTCTGACATGAGTATACTGCCGTTTCTGCAAAACAAATTTCAGTACATACTATAAACAGTGGAAATGCTAATGTGCCTAAAACTTAGGTTTTCACAAACACCAAGAATTCTTGCAAGTTCCAGGGAGCCGACTTTGAGGATTCACCTCAAACAGGTTAGATGCATCCCTCCCTCAATTACAAGGCGCTAAGAACCCAAGCCTCCCCCAAATTTCTTTGGTCCTGACACCCTTCCTGTCAATCTCTAGGACCTAAAGAAAAAAAATTCCCTTAAACTTAACCTTTTCATCTTCTCTGCCAGCACGTTGCCATGTCCAAGAGATGCCAGACAGCTTCACAGAGCCTGGACAGCAGGCTACCCAAAGATGTGGCCAGCATCTCAGTTTTCTCAGGTCCCCAAGATTTCAATGCCCACAAATCAGCAGGACGCAGTCATGAGAACCGGGTGCCCCAATCCTGGTTCCACATGCCAACCCTCTTAATTTCCTCACCTTTGTATAATAAGAAAAAGGTGGGAATGTTAGGATTCAGGCATTATACTGGCCCCTTTCACCTGGCAGGATAAACCCAGGCAGTGTCCTGGTCAGCCCTAGTTTGAATGCAGCTGCAAAATGTCTCTTTAAGAGACAAGCTCTGCCTACTTCTGATTCCCCTCCCCTTCTGAAGGAGCAGACAGGACTTTTTCTCTTTTCTCTCTCTTCCTCTTCTCTTCCCCTCTCTCCCTTCCTTTTTCTCACTCCCTTCGCTTCCCCAGTGAAATTCCTCACTTAAACTCTACTTGCATGGTGTGTCCCCGCCTCCCCCACCATGGGCTCTCACATGCGGCCCTCACCCACCAAGGTCCCAACACACGATGTATCATAACAAAGAGCAAGTTGGGAAAGAAATAAACTTATGGGAGACATTCTAGAAATCATTCACAGCAGCTACAAGTTGAAAGGTTCTCATCAACAACACCACTTCTACCATCACTACCCCCCACCACCCCTACCCACTGCCTACCACCCCTACCCACCACCGCTACACCACCCTATCATCCCACAAACACCAGCACCCCACCATTCCCTGCAACAGACACCATGGGTTTTGAAATCCCTGACCAACCCTGGAGCATCCCATCTCTTTGACAGAAAGTGTTCATCATTCTTACTAAAGTCTGCATCTTCTCAATGTGGGCTCTCCAGGGCAAAGGCTCCTGACGGAATCTACAAATGTGTAATAGGCCCAGAAGTAGAAACGTTCCCTCACCTTTTAGTAACTTCTCAGAGTGAACATTTCCAAGGCCATTCTATCCACCTTAATTCTTGACATTGTTAGAATTCAAATTCAGAGAACATAAGACATTATTTTCCACATTCATCCCATTGTATGAAAACTAATTATTAATGAAAAAGTTATTATGCCAATCTCTCTGTAAGTAAGAGTCTCACACACCTGAACAATCATAATGGCCCTTTATTTCAGATGGTGCAGACACCACAAGTTCAACTTAATAGAAACCATTTAGGTTCAAGGGTACAGAGCTGCAGCTATGAAAGGAGACCACCCTTACACAGCCCCGTTTCACTCTCCAGTGCTTTCATTGTTAAAATCATATAATAGGATAAAAGTTGGATTGAAAGACAGTGGGGGGGGGGGGGGGGGTCAGACAAGAGTAGAGCCAAGGCTCCTCTGTTCTCGCAAGCAAATAGGACCACATATAAAATTAACCCATTTTTCTCCAGCCCACACAAAGATCACATGGTCTAAAGCTCCTGATCCCATGCTGCCAGTGATGTTTAGGAAAGAAAGCACAAAAGAAAGGAATTCATACACCAAGCAGCTCTTGTTCCAGCAGGCTTTGATACTTGACTTCGCTCCTTCATTCTCTCTCAAATGTGCCTTCTCTGTTTTTATCCAATGGGTCTTTCTCTCCCTATGAAGTCCAGACATAATCCAGACACCCATGCTTCAGCCCCTATAAACCCACATCAAGTTCCATCATTCCCTCTCCTGTGCTCCTTCTGTCCCAAGCTTCTGTTTCCCTGGTATATTGATGGAAATGTCAGTTTGTATTGGGGATGGAGAAGATTCTGAATTAAAAGACTATTTCTGGTAATTACAAAGGCAAGTATCTGGGAGAACAACTTCATAGGAGACATATCCATAACCCTAGCATGCCTTTACTGAGAAGAGAAGCAGAAATAAGAATTTCCAGAAAGTTCATGGGCAGGTTGGCCTGGAATACACGGCACACAGTGTATAAACAAGAGAGACTCTGCCTCAAAACAGGTGGAAGGTGAAAATGACATCCAGAAAGCTGTTGTCTGACCTCAATTTGCACACTGTGGCAAGAGCATGCTTTCTCTCACACCTATATCTTACTACACATGCACGCACGCATGCACGCGCGCACACACACACACACACACACACACACACACAGGTAAAAGGGGGTATGTCTACATTTTTCCACCCCCTTGCTTCAAATGATATCTTTTACTAATGGGAAAAAGTGCTTACTTCTTTCCTTATTCATGAAGCATTTGGCATTCACCCTTATTAGAGAATATAATTAATTCTTATTATCAATAGTAGTTACATTCTATAAAGTTACTTAAGTTGGTGAATCAGAAAATACTGAAACTTGTTCCTGTAAGAAACAAGCTTAGGTTCTTTCAAGTCATTGCTAACAACATCTCTGTCAACATATAACCAACTTAGGCTTTGTTTATTTGTATTTTATTAATATCTAGCATTTATTTATTACTTTATTTGTTTGGGGGAATTGAGATACAATGGGACACGTGTAGATGTCAAAGGACAACTTGTGGGAGTTGGTTCTCCACATCTATGGTTTGGATCTCAGGGATTGTACTCAGGTTTTTGAGAACGGAAGCAAACATGCTTATTGATGGAACCATCTCTCTGGCTCCACCCTGCTTTCATTTGATTCCATTTATAGGCATTTATATGTCCTCATAGTCACCCGCCTATACTTCCTGCTGGGCTATTGGCCAATCAGTTTTTATTTAATCAATACAAGACTGGGCAGCTTTATTGGCTGAGACACTGGGGAAGACTTATGGCAGATGGATCATGTCAGAGGCAAGAACTCTCTTTATAAGAAAGAATGTTATGTATCCCCTGCAACCTCAGTGAACCTCTAAAACACAGCCTGATGATACACAGAGAGGACCAAGAGGCTAGTGAACACCCTCCTGGTGGTACACCCCACTCTCTAGGCCCTCCATACCAGGGTAAAGCCCCAGGCCTCTCCCTGACCTGCCTCAGATTCTCTAGATAGTCATTAGGCAACCTTCATACAGGTTGGCTGCTCCAAAACCCCCATACCATTGAATAGACCCTATAAGCTACAAATGCCACTTTACCCCTAAGCCCTCTTATCTCCTGTGACCCAGAGAAACTCTGAAACACAGGTTGCAAATACATAGAAAGAACCAAAGGTAAGTGACCACGCACTCTCTTAAACCCTTCCACCACCTGCCTCAGCTTCTCTAGCCAGTTAAAAGGCAAGCTTCCTGCAGATAGACTGCTCCAAAACCCCAAACCATCAATCAGACCCTGAAAGCTACAAGTCCTACCCTACTCTCAAATCCTCCTATCCCTCCCCGCAAGCTCAGAGGAACTCTGAAACACAAACTGCAACTACACAGAGAGAATCAAAAGAGAGGACCAAGAAAGGACCAAGAAAGGAACTCTGAAGCATGGACTGTGACGTCACAGAGTGGACCAAGATTGTGAACCAAGAGAATGGACCAAGAGAGCAGGCCAAGAATGACTTCAGTGTCTCCCTGAGACACAGATAGTGACATTGCAGAGCAGACCAAGAACAGTTCCCAAAGACACAGACAGCCACTGTAAAGATTGAACTAAGAGGCAAAGACACTGCCCGCACCAACTGGAGGAAGAGATGGGTAGGCACCAATGCAAGAATTCATTCAACACCCTAAAAAGCAACATGGTAACACCAGAACCCAGTGGTCATACATCAGAAAGACTTGATAATCCTAACCCAGAAGAAGCAAACGAAAATGATTTTAAATAGAACTTTATGAGGATGATGGAGACCTTTAAAGAGGAAATAAAAAAAAATTCTTTTAAAGAAATGGGGGAAAAGAAAATAAAAAATAAAAAAATCTCTCAAAGAAACCCAAGAAAAACAAACAGGCGATGCAAAAAGTTCAAACAGTTCAAGACTTGAAGACTGAAATAAAGGCAATAAAGAAAATACAAGCCAAGGAAATTGTGGATATGAAAATCTGGGTAAATGAACCGGAACTACAGAGGCAAACATAACCAACAGAATACAGGAGATGGAAAAGAGAATCTCAGGTGTTGAAGATACTACAGAGGAAATAGATTCATCAGTCAAAGAAAACATTAGTTCAACAAATTCTTAACACAAAACATACAGAAAATCTGGGATACCATGAAAAGACCGAACCTAAGAATATTAGGGATAGAAGAAGTCTATCCATCTCCAGCTCAAAGTCACAGAAAATATATTCAACAAAATCAAGGAAAGAAAGTTACTTGTAGAACAATGGCCATAAATCATTTAAAGGATGTATTCTAATTGACCTAGTGACTTCTCACTAGACTAATCTCACAAAGGTTCCACACTACTTCCAACACATTACCACAGAATAAGTTGCCTGACATGAACTTGTATAGACAAAGTCAAAACCACTTCCCAATCCCAACACTTCAAAGCGTGTTGGGTCCAGTGGCCCTTAAGCCTATGGTCATTATAAAGATGATGACCAAAATGTTTGCTCTGAATACTTTAATTGATGGACAATAAAAGAAATGCAACATTGCAGAAATACTGAAGGGGGACAAGCTAAATCAATGGACAGGTGACATAGGGAAAGGAAATACTGAAGGGGGACAAGCAAAATCAATGGACAGGTGACATAGGGAAAGGAGAGCGAGAATGTTAAAGGACCAAAAACTTAAGTGGGAAAGATTTTAAAATAGAAGACACTATTAATCATCTTAAAAAATAAAAATTTTAAAGACAAAGAAAGTCTTATAAATAGTTTTTATGCTTAAAAATGACCTAGATTGAAGAAAGCAGTTTTAGACCCTTGGTGTGGAGGGAGCCTGATCCTACATGTTAGGAAGAAGCTGGCAAGAACACAGAACAAAAGCCTGCTATCTGCAAAGCAACATGGAGAAGAAAGGACATTGCAAATGCAGCAGGAGCTGTCCATGCCTGTGTTTCTACTTGAGCCACTTTCTCTACTTTGAAGTCATTTGTAATTCCCTCCAGAAGTCTCAGACTCCAAATCTCCAATGCAAATTACTACAACCTAAAATTTTACTCAGGTAACAGTGCAATTATAGCCACATACAAAAGCAAAACGGCATTAATTATGTTGGCAATAATTGAGTGGAAGGACATGCGTTTCCCCCTCAAAGTACTTGGTGAATTCACAAAAAGGTTTGGTTTCACTTAAAACAACACCATTTCTGGAACTGCTTATGAAGTTGCAGGGACATAATCCTTCATTCGGTTAAATTGTCTTAAAAATTCTCTTTCAAATATACTGGTATTACATAATGATAAATATAAAGGTTTGTAATTTACAATGATATTTTTTTAAAAAGTGCCTTTTTGTATATTTTATCTCAGATTCAATGTCAATTGTTTTATATTCTGAGGACATTTTAATACCATGTGTACAAGTTGCCAGAAACCACAAAAGCTTGCAGTAATACAGTCAGGGCTATGTCTGATTTTTTTTTTAACAGAATTGTAAAATAAACCAGCCAGACCTTCCTTTGTCCCATCAGTTACTCAAAATGCAAAGCAAAGGAGGTTTTTGGAAAGGGGATTTTAATGGGAACTTCTGTGTTCTGTTGAAGATCACACTGGTAAAACTGCAGTGGGACTGGGTTTGGTGAAACACAGTGTAATTGCGTTTCTAATCTAGTCCCTAGCCTCCAATCCTCCTCCCAAGTGTATACCTGGGAGAATGCTCTCACCTCTAAAAGGACAAAAGCATCAGTGCTTTTGCTTCTGGGTTATGGCAAATGTAGGTTGCTACGATTCACGAATTAAACACCCTAACAGGCCAGGTATCAAAGACTGAATCCTTTGCTCATCCCAATTGGAACGTGGCAGGACTAGTGGGAAGTGTTCAGTTCATTGGGAGTATGCCTTTGAGAGAGAGACTGAGGCCTTTTTATCTTCCTTCCTCTCTTTCTGGCTCCCATATCAAGGGGAACAAACTTTCCCCATCAAGCCTTCCTGCCACAGAATGCATTACGTTGCCACAGGACCTAAAGTGATGATACCAACTATGGACTGAACTCTCCCAAATTGTGAAGCAAATAATGCTTTTCATTAATTAGGAGCCCGTTTTCTCAGGTATTTGCTGCAGTAACTGAGAAACTAAGGGAAAGGCTGTGGATGTATACAATATGGTATTTTATAAATCAGTAAAAATAGCGAAGTAACTTTATTTATTAAGGGGAATATACACCCAAAACATTATGTTAATTCAAAGAGAAACTTGGTAATAGAATAAGAATAAGATTTGTAATGCAATATCATTGATGAAAATGAGACATATATCAATCATATGATATCTTTCTCAAGGCTACATAGATGGGATGAAAAAAATAGGTACCAAACAACAAAAGTAATGAAATATAGAGAAACAAAACGAACATGTGAACAGGGAATGATGATGGAGCCAACTGTCTACTTGGTTAAAATTCTGGAAATTTAGAAGCCACTGGAAGGAACAGTGTTTATTTACTAACATGTTTAAATAGAATGAGAAGTAAATGGAGTTGACTGTATCGGTTTAGGTAATCCTTAAAGTCATTCTTAGAAATACAGAGTCATCATTATTTACATTATTGGTTGTAAATAAAAAGATGTATATACATTCATTTATGATATTTCAGAACAAAGTTAAAAATACTGCTTTTAATGTATGGATTATATAATGCTACAGTCTATCTAAGAAGGTAAAGTGGTCTTTCAGAATCCCAATCCTCGACCATGTAAAGATGCTTTGACACCGGACATGTTTCGTGTGCAGCAGTGACATTCCCATGACTTCTTAGAAAAAAAAAAAAAGATATAATAATAACATCAGATCAGGTTTGGCAATCACTTTCCCTTAATTTTTTCCAAATAAAAACCTCCACATTCTCTCTAGACGTAAGCAGCTTTGCATTTCAAATTGCCAATTATGTTTGTTTTATAACTGATTATGCCAGTTATAAAAATTCAACTGCCGCAGCCACACACATGCCACGATGAGAGATGTGTGTTTGGTAACAAAGCGGCATTTTCGCAGGTCTTACCATGAGGGATCTCATTGTGACTGTCCCATTTCATCTTCACCACACACTTCAGAGACTGGTAGAGACCATTTAAACAAACAGCAAATGAGATCTAGAGAGGTGAACTCACAGCTGTAACACAGCTGGGGAAACAAACAGCAAACGAGGCCAGCAGCCATGATAGCTGGGAGCCTCCACCACACCCTACAATGCCATACTACCCTCTACTAGGAAGGCACTCATAGAACAGCTACTATCTCAAGTACTTTCAATAAGAGCACAACTAGTAATAGCAAGTTTAACTTTCTGAAAGCTCATTGACTTCCCCAACAAGCAGAGCCTTCTAAGGCAGTGACACTGTATTGAGACCATGATCAGGCTATCAGCAGTTAGATTGTTAAAACACATTTCCTTGGCAGGGATATATAATACACCACCTAGATTTACACAGGCTATTTCTCGTCAATCAGGAAATTGCATTTCCTGACTTAGAACGGTTACAACTGATAAGATTTTTTTCCCCGCCATTGCCTTGCTTGTTCTTTGTTCCCATGCAATTAGCTGGAAACAGGTAAATCCATCTGAAACCAGATTCAGAGAGAATATAGTGAAGATTGCTATCACTCTTTTTTATCAATGTTTTAGGAGTGCTGTGAATTACCTCTGCATGTATCTTTCAATAGCTTAGGGAACGAATGCATTTTTCTTATGCTACACATTCTATCTTTCTGACACTGGTTTGGACCTTTTATGGGGTAAAGAAGATTGTACCATTACAATAGCTATAACACAAGCCGATGGTGAGAGGGGCAGCACACTGATTTAGGATTAGAGCCACTAGCATGCTGGGAAAATCCTGGGTAGAGGATGGCAATCAAAAAGAGATCATCTTCCAGAAGGAGGTCTCTGTTCTACTTCAAGGAAACGAGAGTTTGGTCATCTTGGGGTGTCATCAAGTTTCCCAATAAAAAAGCAGGACAAAAAAAAAAGCTAATAACAAGACAATTACCAGAATATGATCCTCTCGATGCCTGAGATCTAGAGACTATTCTGGGACTTTGTCACACATATCTTATTTATTTCATTAGCTCCCTCTTTAACTTCCTTGACTTCTTGCAACTTAAAGTTATTCCAGTACCTAGGCAGCGCCACCAAAAATCAAGATAAATCTCCTCTAAACAGCTTTATGGCCAGCACTGCATCACAGGCCATAAAAATGCAAGGGACAAGTAAAACGCTGTGTCGCAGAAACTTCTCACCAAAGAAGAAATTAGACACAAAATAATCCATGTCAAGACCTTCCAAGCAAAGCCCCTTAAAGAAAGATAATCTTTTTGGAAATGAATTTTAATATCAAAAATGTATATTGGAGGCAAATCAGCAATATGGGCAGAGAAAGCATGTTTGGTGTTACGGTTAAGGCATTTTGGTGTTACATTCACAACTGTAGGACACCACCACAGAGAGTCATATCTTATTCATTTTCCATAACACTTTTACATGTATTAATAGGCATGAGTCACAGGACAATGAAGCAATAGCCACAGCTAGTATCTGGGGGAGCCATTTTCTCTTGCTGTTACTGTAGGAAGTCTGGTTAGTATCTAGGAAATTAATAAACATCTTAACGTAGAAGCCATTAGTATTTTGTTCATAAAATCTTCCTTGGGAGAGGAGAGCTTGATGATCAGAACTTGTAAGTCAACTCCTTTGGTTAGGAAGAATTAGGATTCACAAAACCTGGAAGTCCAACAGCACAGAATTAGCTGTTCTAAACTCTACGGTCTGCAGCAATGTTGTAAAACATTTTGTAAGTATCTTCGGTTTATAATCCATTGACTTTTCCTTTGGTTGTTTTCTTTTCATGTAACTACTTATTTTGACTTAAAAATATCCTTACAAAAATAATCCTTAAAGAAAATTAAACTAAGAATTATATTTAATTTGTAAGATGTAGGTTATTAAGTGGTTCCGGTAAATTTTAAAGCTCCCAGCCCTCCCTGAATGTTTTGGGGGACTGGGACTTGACTCATGACAGAGACTGCCAGTTGTCCCTACTATCTTTAACTTCTTTTAACTTTTATTAATAGAATCCAGACATTTTAGTAAGCATACAATGACTACAGTAAACACCACATCGTTCAAATTCTGTTAAAGCTAGCTGTCTCTGCAACTAAATTCCGCTGGGGGTGAGGGTGGGAGTATTAGTGGGAGTGCCCAGAAGTGTCATGTGCAATGGGAGAAGGGAGAGGGATACACAGCTGGTGTGCCAGCCGCGTTCCATAACCGACTCAAAATCTCAGCGCCCTTCCAGGTCACTTTAGCTACTATTGATTTATAGCAAAACCAAAAACCGAAACAAAACAAGAAACAAGCAAACCCTTTACTCAAACAGAATTATGCTCTTGCAAATTACTTGATAAAAAATGTGACTTGGGACAGGGTGGCAGTATAAAGAATAGCAAGTAGATAAAGGGTGAATATTATAAGCCATTTCTTTTCATCTACAAGGTTGACTCTGCCACATCAAGGGACTGAATCATGCCGGGACTCTTGAGTTTCTTTGTGTAAGCAAAATAACACATCAAGCAATTACTGCCTGCCTCGCTCTCAACTTCCGTCTCCAGTCTCATCATTCCAATCAATCACGCCAGACTCCAGACTCCTTTCACCCTTAACCCAGTTGTGGTTCAAAGTTATGATTTCACAGCTGTATTTTGACTTTTCTCCTTAGGTTGGGAGGAACACAGGCAGGAGCTTGAGTGCAGGGGTCCTTGGCTGCTCTCCTATTTCATTAGCCTTTCCCACTTAGCCTGCACTTTCCTCCCTCCTGTAATCAGAAAATAGAGCTAGAATTTGGAGAGCAACAGCACAACATGAATTTGCAGATAAAATGGACCTAGAAATGTCAAATTATCCAAAGCAAATATTTGGCAATACAGAGATTAGAAAGTTGTTGACAACAGTTCTATGGCTCCCCTGCACCACCTAGGAGTGGCCTATTTTTCATACACA
The DNA here is from genome assembly GCF_018167655.1 of Microtus oregoni. Lineage (NCBI taxonomy): Eukaryota > Metazoa > Chordata > Mammalia > Rodentia > Cricetidae > Microtus > Microtus oregoni. Next base: position 7,007,477 of record NW_024543070.1, read on the forward strand.
GTGCACCCTCCCTATTTTTTACTGTCCATATCTTTCAGTATATATGTATATCTTGATAACAGCAGTGATTACCCAAGTAGATGTGGACCACAAACAGTAGTGATATTGTCTCCATTTCATTCCATGTCAAATTTAGTAGGTTGAAAATAAATGGGAATGGAGGGGAAGGACACAGTCAACTTTTTTTTATCCTAGATGGGATCTACGTAGTATTTCTCTATAGCTAGGATAGACATAAAAGCCAATTACATTATAATATCTCCAGTTAGATGGGTTAGAGAAAACAGTCAACAATGGTGAGAAATTTCGGACTGATAATTGGATTATAGAAGAATTGTAAATCTCATTTACAGCAGTAGGCTGTGATCAAGCAATGTTCATTGTCTTCATACCTCAGCTGTCAAATGCATACATACCAGAGATCCCTTGGATGGGCCCTGTATAGATGCTAGAACTGCCCATTTATCTAAAACAAAAAGAGAAATTTTAAAATGGCACAAATTTCCTAAGAATCTCAGCTGTCTTCTTAGAGAACTTTGAAACTATACCGTGACCCTACTAAAAATACAGAATAAACAACTGAAGTTGGAAATAAACCAGCTCCATCTGATGACTCTTTATTTCTGAGAACTTCCTGTGGCCAGCCCAAGCTGTTGCTGTGACATTCTCATACATCTTTACGAAACAAACAGTGCAGTTTTCCCGGGGTGAGTGATGCTGAGCAATTTCACAGCACCCCTCCAGCCTATGTGCACCTAGGTGGAGTCAGAACTGCCATTGCCATCAGAATCAGTGGTGGAATCTGCCAGCTGGTCCCCTTCTCCTCTGTGTGAGCTATGTACAAGTGGCTTCCTTTGTCTAGTTAGGACACATTTTCCACACTATTTTTAACACATTTCTGGGCGTTGAAACTATGACAATGGTCATAGATGTCCTCCAATTCTGAGAAAGGCAGCTATAAGTCATAAAGGAATAAGTCATGTGACCTCACATGGGAGGCTAGAAAAGATAATTGAAATATTTGCTATTACAATCAAACAGTTTTAATGTAATATTCTGATTTTTTAAAAAGTACTTTGGAAGACAAGGCACCAGGAATGTTGTCCCATTTTTCTTCTTGGTTTTGGTTTTGATTTTTCAACACAGGGTCTGTCTGTGAAACAGTACTGGCTGTCCTGGAACTCACTCTATAGACCAGGCTAGCCTGGTCCTAAGTGTTGGGATAAAGACATGGGCCACCAGCACCCAGATGAGTGTTGTCACTTTTGAAAACTCAGGGCCCACTGTGTATACTCACTTCCTGAGGACTTGTCCTTCCCTATCTGTAGAACTCGGTGCCTGAATTGTGCTTAACTATTCCACTGCTAGTAACAATGAGCTAAGACTCAACAATGTCCTACACATCTTATCAATTCCACAAGGGCAAGTGGCATTTCAGAAGAACTCAACTATTTGAAATAAAAAAAAAAGAGAGAGAATAGCAAATGATGTGTTTTGGTGTGATTAAAAAAGGATTACTTTTTAAAAATCAAATGAGAATCAAACTCAATCAAGCCCTATTTTTTTTATATAATGTTTTATGGTGACAGTTAAAGCTGACCTTCAAAGTCATGCTATTATTAAGATCAAATATGGTACTCCATTGAAATTCATGGCCATAGTTTTAACACAATATGAAATGGAATATGAAATCTTCCCAGTTTAACCCTTTATCAAAGGGAATATAGAGCTGGTCATGTATTGCCATTGTAGAACCTTTAGTCTGCACCAGTAAAGATCTAGTCTGAAGTGGGCACCCAAAGCCAAACAGACAAAAAGGCAATGCATATTTAGACATTGACCAGATCTAATTGAACATAATTTTCTAGAATAAAATATTTCAAACATGTAACTATTTTAAGTAATGGACACAGACACATTATTTTTTCTTGCCTACTTCAGATCTAGTTTCATTTCTTTGAAATACAAAGAGTACCTGTTCCATAAAATGCAGGAAGTATAACTAATTAGTTTTCCCATTTCTAATTGTGTGTTATGTTTTAACCGAGACATGCTACCTGCATTTTAAAAAGAAAACATCTTATCTTTGGATTCTTAAGTGTTGCTATTCCTTAGTGAGTCAGCAGGCACCAAACTATCACTAAGAGATACACACTGGCATGTGAACTTAATAAAGAGCTGTCAGGAAGCTAATACTCTTCAATCAAAAATATCACATTGTTCCACAATTGTTAGTACTAGGAATTCCGTCTTGTTAATCATTGCAAAATACTAATTGGAACTTTAATGATTCTGCAAAGCACGAGGCACATGCACAAGTATATTTATACCACTGCCTTTATATTTTATAAGAGGGATTCTATTATAATGGGTACTCTTCAATTATCGGTTCATGATCATTACAGTTGTACTTTTTAAAAACCTTGAACTATGTACAGAAAATCATCTTATTTAACTTCAATGTAAAAATATGTTTCATGGTTAATAAATTCACGAAGCATTTTATTTACCTAAAGGAATCCTAAGCTTGGGTTTCTCAACATTTGTTTAAGAGATCCCAGAGATCAGCATTCCCCTGGATAACTAAATGTTCGGCATTCTCTTGCATGAAATGGGACAGAATCCAAGGACAAGGACACACAGAGGCACCGAAGCTCACCAACAGCTCCATGGAGCCCAGACAGAAGCACATAGTGCTATAGAAAGCTTTTATCTCATAAGGTTCTCCTATGCATAATGATAAGCGGAGCATTTCCTTAGCCTTGATGATGGCATACATGGAAGTAACACACTTTCTTTCACAGAAGAACATTACTGTCACCACAAAAAATTCCCTCACACTTCCTCCTAGAGTCTAGGACCGGCACCTTGTCTCTCTTCCTCTCAACACTCCCAGCAGTGTCTCCCACTCTTCCTCTCGACACTCCCAACCATAGCTCTGACTCTTTTCTCACCAGAGACTGCCGTGGCTTCTCACAGGACTCCACATAAATGGAACCATGTAACACGCCCATTTTATGTTGAGCTTTCTCTCAGCACAATAAATTTGAGATTCAGTCATTTTCCCCTCCATATCAATACTGTGTTCTCAGGATTGCTGATCCATGGCTTCTTCTCTGAATAAGCCTGCCTTGCCTATTCAGCCCCCTGTGGTGAGGCACTGAGCTGTTACCAATTTCATGTTGTTTTGAATAAAGCTGTTCAAATATCCTAAGAGCGATTGTTTTGTGGAGATGTACTTTCATTACTCTGGAAAAATTACTGAAGAATGGATGTTTTAGGTAACAAAATGCTGCCGGGCCATTTTACAAAGCCTTGATGTCATTTTATACTCAACAATAACACATAAGATTTCACTTTCTTCAGACTTTGTCCGATATTGGACAAGGTCAGCCTTTTTCATTTTAATCATGGTTCATTTAAGTTTGCAAATTTCTCTGAAAATTAACAAAGATTGATCTTTTTATATAATTTTAGCTATATGTATATATTTGTTGGCAAAGTACATATTCAAATATTTTGATAATTTTTAATGAGTTGGCTTTTCTTTTGTTGTGAACTTTAGGCATTTTAATCCCCAGAACTCTAATCATTTTCATACCAATATGTTCTCTAAATGCCATCTTTTAAGGTATAAGTTGCCAACTAATCTTCTAAATTATTTATTTTGATGGGTAAAATATTTTGTTTTAATGGATTTCAACACATTATTTTTTTTAGGTTTGTCATTATTTGTTTTAAGAAACACTTATCACACAAAATTTATAAAGATATTTTCTATATTGTCTGATAATTTCACCTTTTGTTTTAGGCCCATGATTCATCTGTACTTTTTTTGGTAGTGACTGAAAAAAGCTGAGACTCCCTTCATCTTGGGCAAGTTGAACTAGCACCCTTTGTGAGGAAGACTTTTCTTTGCATTAGATTTCTCTGCTTTAGTCATTAAATAAAACTGGACTGGCTTAATGTGGTCAATTTCTGAGTTCTATATTCTATTCCATTTATCTGGTCATAATAGAAATAAATAATATCTTTATTATAATATTGGCACAACCCTTAGATAACCATGACTTTATGATCCTGAATTAAAGAAACATTAGTTTTCAACTTTCATTCTTCATTATTCCTTCTCTAAACTGCTTTACAACTTTCTTCTCAGTCCCTAGAGTTATGCAAATATTCTCGAGTCAATTTCTCAGTTACACACACACACACATACACACACACAGAGACACACATGCAGACACACACACACACACAGCATCTTGCAACTGTTATAAAATATTTAGTTCAATGTGGAAAATATCATAAACATTTAACCAGTGTGTCTACTTACCTTTTAATAGGTTAGTCATTTGGATGCTAGTACCTCAGTGTTTGTAGCTTATGTTACCATGAATGGCTACTTTGATGCAACCTGTATTCCATCTTGAACCACTTTGCAGTTTTCAAAGTTTCTCTTACTACCTTTTACACGGTAGACCTGGGAAGTAGGTCAAGCATGACAGAATCAAACTTTCATTGGAGAAAGCTTCTTAATGAGGGTTCTAAATAATCTTTAGACATAACTAATGACATAAAGTAATTTTCTTCCCCCCAAGTATCTGGTGCTTCTTGATGCTGTTTCCCGGGGGTGGGGAGGAGTGACAAGATCAGTTAAAAAGTTTTTTTATTGGAAGCCACAAAATTACAGTGTTTACATTCATGATTGTCACTGTCCCTTCCTGTATGATCTTTCAAGACTGACAGCCACTAAGACTAAGACTGTGATCAACAATCATTTCACCTCACTTAAAGAAAGTTCTTTCTCACCTAATGCAAATAAAGCCCTGCCTTATGATTTGCCCCAAACTTTGAAACAATCTTATATCCAAGAATTTTTTTTTTGTAAATTGTGAATGCTACAAGCTGAAAAGAAAGGACAGCTTTATCTCCGTCATATTTTAAAGGTGAAAAGAGTGTTTCTTGGAAAGAGACCACATTACAGATACCAAAAGGAAGGAAGGAAGGAAGGAAGGAAGGAAGGAAGGAAAAGAAAATGAATCATGCGGCTTTAAAGAGTCAGAAACCCATCCAAAGCTAATTTCAAGGTCAGTATTACCTCTTTTTTTTTTTTTTTTTTTTTCGAGACAGGGTTTCTCTGTAGCTTTAGTGCCTGTCCCGGAACTAGCTCTTGTAGACCAGGCTGGCCTCGAACTCCCAGAGATCCTCCTGCCTCTGCCTCCTGAGTACTGGGATTAAAGGTGTGCGCCACCACCACCCGGCTCAGTATTACCTCTTGGGAGCAAAAGAAAAGTGGCTATTAGTATTGTGTAATATGATATGGGTGATAAAAAGGATTTTCAAAGGATTTTCTAGTCCTCTTCAGCCAATTTAAGTCATTTGAAACTCTGCCTAAGAACACCAAACTGCCAAAAGAACAATCTCACATTTGTAGAATATGCTCACTGATTCTTCAGTTTCTCAACGTATTAGCTATCATTTGATGCATGGCAGATGGTACGATAGGCTCTGAGCTTTAACACAAAGGTGTATAACTTCACTGTTCTTATAAAGTGACAGTATCCAGAAAGGGACACATAATAAGCAAGTAAAATGAGACGTTCTAGTACTGGTTTGAAGGAAATAATCTTCTACAATAGCTTAGTGAAAGAAGACAAGTGACGGGGGCTTTAGGTTGACTGAGAAGGCAAGTGATATCTGCAGACAATAGCATGCAGATGAAGACCTGGGCTCAAGGATAAGAGTGAGTTTACATCCAAGTACCAGCCAGGCCCAAGGTGGCTTGACTTATGCTCTCAGGTACATTCAGGGTGGTGAGTGACATGAGTGTACTGTAAAAAAAGAGTCAGCTTCTTTTCTCTCATAACCTGGCACAAAGGTTTTCAGGACGCGGTGTCGGGCATCCTCAAGCTGACAGGTATCTAAGCTAAGAAAATAAGAACGAGGGTAAGGAGAGGAGCATTCTTCCCTCACATCTCACTGTGACGCTCTGTGGCTGTTCCTTTTGAGCCACCCATCAATGTCACCTGTGTGAGATACACTGCACAAAGGCAACGGGAGAGAAAGTAGGTCATCTGTATCCAGAGACTTGACATGAGGTTTCCAGTTAAAGTATTAGATAATTTGAGAATTATACAAAATGACTTCTGCTAGCAACGCAAATTAGTCTCAAGGATCATGTTCTGATAGGTGCTCTTAACATGGCTTACACCATGCTAAAACCGGAAGAAAGAAAATAAGCAAGCAGCGAAAAAAAAAAATCAGCTGAAAAAAAATCCACCTCATCTCCTTCAAACAGCAATGCACAACCAAATGTGAAATTGCTTGCTGGTCTCACTCACCACCGCAAAGAGCTGGGCTCACTTAAGTGGTAAATTTAATAACAGCCTATAATAGTGCATTTTTTATGCTTACTGCATTACTAGGTTTTCATAGTTTATAATAAAGTAAACTGGAGAATAATCCTCCCATCATTTTTATTTATTTAGCACAGAATAATGAATTTTATATGTCTGAATGCATGCCCAGACATATATAAATTTCTGTCATATTATTATCTTGTTACAAAACTTAGGATGGCAAGATATTGAGAATAAGGAACAGACAGTTCTCAAACTACTATCAATTAATCCACATATTCTAGTTTACATTAATGTAGCCACAAAATAGAAAGCCTAGCTTTTTCCTTAGTAGCTTCAGATGGTCAATAGATTTACCTTAATATTGAATTAATTCTAACTGGGTTTTTTTTTGTTGCTTTTGTTTTTATTGTGACACATTTGAAATAATGATAAACTCCACGTGCTTCTCTAGTTTGCTAATTGAAACTAAGGTCACAAATTCATGTTGAGTTTTTTAAGATACTCATAACTATGTACATGACAATATATCTGAAAGAGAAGAAAGGGAGCATATGACTTTATTAATATAAACAGTTGTTCCAACAGTTGTCCCTTGCATCTGAAGGTGGCTGATTCCAGGAACTCCATAGATTCCAAAATACCAGCATTAAAGCTACTCCATCAATTGATTTAGAATGTGCCTATAGCCAATGTACATCCGCCCATGTGCATATTTTGTCATTTTTATGTGTGTACATGTGTCTGGCGGGTGTCTACCAAAGGGCACATGGGAGAGGTCAAAGGACAACTATGAAATCCACTCTCCTACATGTAGTGTGTGAGTTCTGGGGCCCAAACTCAGGGCGTCAGACTTATGCTTAAGCACTGTTGGTGGCTAAGCCACCTCACCAGATCTATTTCAAATCATTCCTTGATTAGTCATAATACCTAATGGAAATGCTGTGTTGATCGTTGTTATATTGTATTGTTTAGATAATGAGAAAAAATAGCCTGCACATGTTCAGTGCAGTTGCAATATTTAATGCTTCCATTTACAGATGACTGAATTTAGTAGATAGAAAACTCACACATACAATGCAAGAAAATCAGCTTTGATGTTCATATTTTCACTCTTTCCCGGGATTTGATGCTGCTAATAACATTTATGTTTTTGGCACTTAATTCACATATCAGAAGCTTCTTATCTGGAGAGCACATAAGCAATTTCTGAGGCCTTTCCAGTGTCACAAATGTCATAGATGACACCTTTGACCCAGAAGTCATTCCTACGGAGCTGTAGCCCTGAGAAAGAATGTGGTGTTGCTGAGAAAAGTGAAGAAGGGAGCTGAAAACCTGCCCTTGATGCCCTTCAAATTCAAATCTTGAGGCACAAAAAAAAAAAAAAGCTTCTCCCATAACAATAACATAGCAAAGTATACATAGCATGGCTATATAAACTTCAGGCCCTGAAAGGGGTGTCACTGCTCTCTGAGATTGAAAGACCCTCGACAAGGACCTTTTTCGGGAGGAGACCTCCCCAACGCCAAGGAACAGGCCGAGACCGCACAGATGCAAATCGCAAGAGGTTTATTGAGTAGACACAGGTACCTGCAGGCGGCAAGATCTCTCGGAAGACTTGCGCACCTGCCAACTGGAGGGCGGGCTTCTTATAGGGGAGAGCAAAAGCAAATTTACAGAAGCAAAAGCGTGGTTATGGGAATGAGGCAGGGGCATGAATGGTTTCCTCTCTCAGCATGGGTGTCAGCAAAAAGCAAGTTTACAGAAGCAAAAGCGTGGTTATGGGAATGAGGCAGGGGCATGAATGATTTCCTCTCTCAGCATGGATGCCTGGCCACAGTCATCCTGTTCCTATCTTATAGCTAACCTGCTTTGTTGATGTCCTATCTTATTGACATCTTGCCTTGCAGTCTTCCTATCTCTATCTCATAGATATCCTGCTCTCTCAAGCACATGGGATGTTCTTACGGGAGCAGGCTGGCTGCAGATCCGGAGAATTTTTTTTAAAAGCAAACAGGACGTTCCCCCGGGAGCATGCTAGCTGCAGGTTTTGAGGAGGGGGCCTGTAGGGTCTTTCAATATGAAGTCAGAATGTGCAAACTGTGTCTCGTTTTCAGTCAGTTCAACTGGCTTTTTTTTTTTCATATTCCTCTTCTCATTATAAAAAGAAAAAGCCATGTTTGCGGTCCAGGAACAGAAGATCACATTTGTAGATACATTGGTCCAGAAGGCATGTAAAATGTGGCTACAATTCTTCAAGCCTGTGAAGGAAGAATCCCATATGAGCTACACTTGTATGCAGAAGTTAATAAGCAAAGGGCTGTACTGGGGGTCCTGAAGAACCAAAGGTATATCGCAGGTAAAGAGAAATAAAAATAACTCTGAGGCTATATTCTACCACAGACAAACACAGCTACATATATACACAGGCATCAAGAAATGGGGACTGCAAACTCTATGATATTGGCAACGGTATCTCAAATCCACAAAGGGTAAGACATCAGGAGTGTGCTTTCCAGGGGATGTCTGGGGCTACATCTTTCACCGGATGATGAAGGCAGCAACATTCTCAGGTACACATTTACACGAGCCACAACACGAGATTAGAAACTAAAAATTTGGCGAAATGTGTGAGACAGTTCCTCAGAGCCGATGGACAGCCCTATGCGGTGAGTACTCTTGAGGAAAGTACACACTGTCTGAGAAGAAAGGCGGAGTTTTTCTCACCAGTAGAAGACGAATCCATGTAGAGTTCTAAGGAGTACTTGCATGAGGCACCTAGCGGCATCAAAGTTAAGGGAAAGATGCCGCTGTAAAGATCGCAATACCAACGCAGAAGGAAGGCGGGCTGCACATGCGCGGTGAAAGCCTCAGTTCGCTGCTTGGACGTTTCGAACAGTTCAAACTTGTTAGGGGGAGATGTGTGTTTATTTTAAAATCAGGACAGGAGGAAGAGATTTTGATTCCTTTGTTTTGCATTTCAAACTTAATTGACTGATATCTGACGGCTTCCCTAGTTTACACTGTACACATTCCCAGATAATTTTCTCCCTTCCCTAAGCTCCCCTTTGAAGTTCTGATTATATTTACTATCAAAGGGGAATCACGGAAGAGACCAAAGGAACTTGAGCTTGATTTAAGTAATCAGCTTCAGAAGGTTGTTTCCACTTCATTATAAACAGCGGCCGCTAGGAATGAGATGAAGCTGATTTGAAAGCAAGCAAGCAAAAGGGCTCATGAGAAATAGCGGCTGCCTTGTTCCCTGGGACTAGCAAAGATATCACTCAGCTCAGTTCTGCAAAATTTCCAATCACCCTTCTACAATAAGTTGCTGTGCATATTTGAAAGAATCAGGAGAACAGTTTCATTTACAGTCAATCGGTCCTCGCCTTCCTCTGTCTCCTTCCCAACAATATGAAGGATGTTTTCAAAGCAACTAACATGGACTAAGCTCTCGGGGGTTCTCCCACATTGCACTTACTATTTCCTTTTCGATGAAAGACTTGACAAGAAATTACCCTGACAATTACCTGGACAAGAAAGATAGTTTTTGATAAAGAGAGCTAGGAAGGAAATATTTATATTTTTTTAATTTATTAGATTTTTAAAAAATACCAATCCAAGTTCCCACTCCCTCCCTCCCCTCCTCCCATTCCCTCCACACACCCTCCCATCCCACTCCCATTCAATTCTCAAAGAGGGTAAGGCACATTACTTTGGGGAAGGTCCAAGGCCCTCCCTACTACATCTAGGCTGAGCAAGGTATACATCCAAAGAGAATGGGATTCCAAAAAGCCAGTACATGCAGTAGGAATAAATCCTGGTGCCACTTCCAGTTGTTCTATAGTCTGCCCCAGCAATTCAACTGTCAACCACATTCAGAGGGACTAATTTGGTCCTATGCTTGTTGAAGGAAATATTTCTTACAAACAACCTCCCCATGGCTTCAAATCCGTCTCATTAGAGCTGAGGGATGGGGCAACTAATTATATAAGAAGCCGTTGCCAGAATTTCTGACATACCATAAACCCTTTCAATATAGGGACTGACCAGCTGAGTAATAAATTTTCCCTTTGAGTCACATAGAGCCTGTGATCATGTTGCTGAATGTCAGTGTGGCAACAACTGCAGCAGTGGAATTGGGGATGTGCCGGGTAAAGGATGCAGAGAAGTCCACACATAGTGAATGAATTGTTCATGTGGGTGGTACCTCATTTCTAGAGTGCCTGGGATCCACGACAGAAGTTGTGCTAAGTCGGATATGATTGGAAGAATGCTCAGAATGACATCTTGTCTTTAGGAACATAAACAGAGTATTGCTCATAACCCTTACCATGCTGGCTTGCATTTTGAACAATCTGAAAGGCTGGAGTTAACTAGGGAGGATTGGTATGTTTATTTCCTGTAGGTCAACTGATTTTTACATATTTACTCATTTAACTTTTTGTGTTGTACATGTGTATGGAAGTCAACATCATGCCTATCTTTAATGTGGGTGCTAAGAATCAAATTCAGGTCTTCATGTTTGAATAGCAAGCATTGTATTGACTGAGCTATATCCCTAATATATCTCTAATTTTTACAGATTTATCTTTTGCTATATTTTTTTCATTGGGATAAAATGTCTCATTATTGGCTCTAAAAAGCGTTGTTGAATCTCTGGTATTTCTAAACCAAAAAAAAAAAAGCCTAATTAAAATAATACTAAGTCACCGAAAGGTCAATAAAAGATTTTATTAAAAGCAAATGCGCAAACAAAAAAAGTGTTGTACTTGGGATGATACTCTTTAAAAAGAGCACTTTCTATTATCTTGTGGGACAATTATTACTACAGATCATAATTAGGAATTAGAAACTTAATAATAAAATATTGGCTGTTTATTCATTAAGTACTAAATGTCTTAACAGAGAACTAGATTATTACATACATTCTAGAATATTGAAATAAATAAACATAATTAACAGTGCAAGTCATAAAATTAGATCACTTTTTTGTCAGGTTGCTGATAATATTAGTGAACAAGGGCTGTGTTACTATTAAGCAAATAGAGTATGGCATAGAGGAAATTAGAATGGTATTTGTACACTCGTGCCTGCTTTAGCTGGGGCTGAAAGACTTGTGCCTAGGAGCTGGGACTTTCCAAAGCCTATAGCTAAATGGAGGCTACGCATCATTTAGTTTAACTCTGAGTCCTTTATAAAATACCACATTCTCCTATGCTGGAGCACACTATGAACCTTCAATAACCAAGGACTTAGCGGCTTGCAAAGCCACATCACCTCAGCTGGTCATCACGAAAGTCATTTCTACACCACACAGACACAGGAAGTAGCGGCAAGTTCTCAGTACTTTACTTTTTCAGAGAAAAGTGCTGTTTTGGACTGTCTGGGAGTGTGGCTATCTACACAGATGTGAGGGAGGAGGTGATGGTGTTCTTTACCAGCGCATTCTACCGTGGGGAAGCAAGAGTTTTCATTCAGGGATTAAAATTTAAGGTGAAAATAAACAACCACAAAAAAAGTTCTAAGAGGTAAGGCTTCTGGTTAAAGGTTGAGCGTTTGTTCACAGATGTAATTAACTTCTTCATAACATACCTAAAAAGGCTGAAAAAGACTTCTCAGCAGGCAATAATCCTACAAATAAAGCCCCTTTTCATGACTGCACTCTAGATACCCTGAGGCTTATTTTCTTCTAATTATTAAAATCTATCAGTATTTTTTTGTTCAGTGACTGCTACTTAAAATACCATGTAGAAAAGTAATCCACAGGATGGTGTTTTTATTGTACAGAAGTCAGCAGAATAGCAATGTGAGCTCCCAGCTCACGTGTGCAGCCAGAGCTAGGTCATCTTATCGGGCTTGAAGGCCAGTCTCTCCTTCTGTGAAGCTTCTGTCTTTAAGTTGAGAAAAAATGACACAGAAATGTAGCTGAAGCTCTGACCCACAGAGACAACCTCTACAGTTACCTAATGGACCACCCTGTTCCAATTTATGTCAAGGAGACAGATATCACAGTTTGCTGCTTTTCCATAAGAAAAGCACAAGAAGCAAACCAGCAAGGGGATGTAACAGATGCAGTCATGTTGGCTACTTGTGTGGGGATGAAATACATTGACAAGGGTAACGTAAGAGAGAAGCGGCTGATGGTTTGTTTGATGGTTCATGAGACATCTTAGTGGAGAAGTCAAAGCAGCAAGCGCTAGATGCACCTGGTCACGCTAATCAAGTGTTGTAGAGGAGCCGTGGATGCAGAAATGTCAGCGCTCAGCTTGCTTTCCTCACTTTATACAGCCCAGGCTCCTCTGACCAGGGAATGTGCCCAGCCACAATTAAGATGAGTGAGTGCCCCCACATCAGTTATTGCAATCAAGAGAATTCCTGTTCCCACCTACAATTAAGATGAGTCCCCCCACATCAATTAATGCAATCAACGCAATCAAGACAATTCCCCCACGCAGGCCCGGAGGCCCATTTCCTCAGTGAACAATTTACACTTACACCATTGCTATCATGTGAGGATAGCCACAAGCATGAGAGATGCTTATTGGGCCAGGGGTTCCTGGGAGCCAAATTTGTGCTCTTACCCAGAGAGAGCAAGATTACTTCTCTATTAAAACGTCTTACTATAATAGTCAAGTCCTCTGAAACGTGTTAAGAACTATGTGGAGAAAATGAGAAGCATTAGCCAACACAGTGAAGGAGACAATATAAAAGGACCCAGAAAGACGTTCTCTTCTCATGAGGAAAGGCAATCAACTGTGCGTCGTGTATTTCCCTAAAGATTCACATGGAAGTAGGAGATGGTGAGGTACTGGATTGATGGAATTGCTGGGGCCTAAGGAAGCAGAATATTCATTTCATATAGCATTAATATGGAGAAGAATATGATGAACCTAGTTCAAGTTAAAAAGTTTAGTATGCCTCCCATGAACCAGTCACTATTTTTGATGTAAATATGAGGTAGAATAATGCATGGCCATTATCCAAGAGGAAATCGTATTCTTAGGAAAAACTTTCCGACTGTATATGGTTAACTTCAATGTAATGAACTAAATGCTATTACGGCATTGGGGTGGGAATTCAGGCCAGACTGAAAGATCAAGCAAGGTTTTCTAGAAAGCGTAATGCTCCCACTGCCTTTTATTTAGATCAAAGCCCAGTACTATTTGGTTCAGTGCTATAGGGCAGCCAGCATAATCCCTTTGAGCGTGCGTACTCATTAATTAAAAATGGGTGCAACAATACCAACCCCACAGGTTTGTTATACGGATTAAAAGATTAAACATGTGAAGTGCCTGTACCCACTTTGGAAGTTGAAAATGCTCACTAAATGTTTTCATTCCTGCAGCCTATAAAATGTTAGTGCTCAAAGGTGCTGAAATATGAATGACTGATGTTGCTTCTTTATAAATGAGGGGACTGTGGGCGTGAGGCCTGGTAATATTGTCAAGGGCATGTGAGTTGGCCTTAGAGCCGGTTTGTCCCACCCTTAGCCTAGTGTCATCTGGACTGTAAGCACCGTTTCATATCTACATGGGCTAGATAGCAGATGACCACAGTATAGACAGGGAAATACATGCGCTGTTAGTACGTAGGCGTTAGAAGAACAGATGAGATGGATTGTTGAGGGGAAAAAGTCTGTAAAACAGCTGAACAATCATTCTTGAAATTAACCAGAAATGGGACTTTAGTTACTTTTTAAGGAAGAATTTGAGGATGGAGAGATGGTACAGTGGTTAAGCAGAACACCTGTGTTTGCAGAGGACCCTGCGTTTGATTCCTAGCACCAAGGTGTCAACATACAACCATCTGTAACTCCAGCTCTAGGGGATGACACCCTCTTTCAGTCTCTGCATGCACCAGGCATGCATGTAGTATACATACATATACACAGGCAAAACATCTATACACATAAAAAAAATTTAAAAAATAGAGTAGACCTAAAATCGTACTTTAAAATAACCAAACACACATAAATGCTGAGTAAAGTTTAGTCAAGGGCTATCGTCATCTCCAACAGTGTCATAAATATAGATAGAATGAGTATCCGTTGACAAAAGACACCTTAAAATTAAACTCCTGGTCCACAGAGCAAGTTCAGGACAGTCAGGGCTATACAGAGAAACCCTGTCTTATTGAGGGGGAACGATTCTTTAACTGTAGATATGCAAATGTTGTTACTACTTTCTACTTTCATCTCTGAGAACTGATAGAAGCTGGGGCACTGCTGAGTTCAGTGTTTAGGAGTGACTTATAGTCATTCTCTAGAGATGTTCTTACTCCATTGTACATGGAAACTTACTCTCAAGCAGGCCTCGAACAAGGTTCGCTGGAGGATCAGAGCTGGCCCTCCGATCAAGCATAGGTTGATCTGATGTCTCAGAAATGACTCCAAGACCAAGGTGAAAATGGCAGATCAGGGGGAGCATGTGCCCAACCCCTGATCCCTAGCTTCCCCACCTCTATATCAAATACTATTTTGATACCCACCTCTTAGTGTGAAGGTGAAAAGTGTGCTGACCAATGAATAACAAATGCTGTTGCTACCTGTTGATCTCAGACGTAAACATTTTCTTTCACTCCTTTATTCTCAGTCACTGGGCTGTGCCCTGGCACAAGTTGATGAGCTGAACAAAAGAAAAAAAAAAAAGACAAAGATGCCAATACTGAATAGGAAAGCATAGACAGAGAAGTCCAATCTGAAGAAATGCCAGGTTCCCTAGAGAGCCCATGCTGGGTGTGACCAGAAACGTCAGCAGCAGTCAAACAGAAAGAGTAAATAAACTCGGGGAAAATTCAAGTGCCCTGTGGTTCAGGTGTCAGAAAACATCCACTTGTATTGCTATGTTCATAAAATCAAGTGGCGTTCGTGGCTTATTGGAAGGTATGGTTTTAAGTTTTATTAGACATGAGAGATCGCATAAGAAAATAAGAACAACCTCTGCTCTGAGCCTGTTTTCTATATCTCAACTGGAAAACCTGTTTATTGAAGTCTTTGTAAACTGTTCATGCCTTAGGTCCTCTGATTAGATAGCTTCACCTCCTCTGCTTTGCTTCACATTCTCAGACGCAGGCGTGGAAGATCTTGATGCGGAGACTTTTGTATATTCTAGTGTAGGGAAATCTTTTTGTTCTTCAGGTCTTTTGGGATAATCTGGACCCTAGAACTTTGCCTGATGCCTTCTCTGTGCTTGTACAATAGCTTACCTTAAAGGCCCATTGTTTCATGAAGGTAGCTCTTGATTAGAAGGCTTAGTAAGATATTTCCTTGCTGCAACCTTCCATAAGGGAGGTCATCATGAAGACAGCCAGACCTGTAATGTCGTTATTCTCCAAATGCCCATGCTGTTGAGGTGCAGATGCTTGTTTCTTAGCTGTAAATTGGCTCGCCCAAGTCTGTCATCCTGGAGGTCCTTGAAGTTACCAACAGCTTGAAGAGCTTCACAAGGGAGACATGGCTTGTTTGGCACACAAGGCAACTGCGTGTTGGCACCACAAGCTCCAATATGTCTGTACATATTGGCAATGTCACAAGGCAGAGGCACACCAAATTCAGCCTCCTCTTCAATCTGGTGTGATCTTCCACTTTAGAATCTTGGCAAGAGGAAGAAGGATCCTGACTCATCCTACCCATCCCTGGCATCTGGGCATAGGCATGTGACCTGGAGCCGAACAGTGAGGTGATCCTTTTCAGGGCTCAGGAGATGGAAAGGATGCTACAAGCACAGCAGTTGTTTACCATCAAAGTCGAAGAGAGCAGAAGCCAGCTAGAGAGACAGGCAAGTGCCAGATTTGTCACTGAAACAATTGTCTTGTGGCCTGAACTTGGCTGTCATCTTTCTGCTGCCTACTGTGTCTCAGCTATGTCCCCCAGTTTTCTTTTCTAGCCTTCTATTGTCTGTGCATGTCCAATATCTTGCCAACAAATATCCAATATAGCCCCGTCTGACTGACTGTGTGACCTTGGACAGATTGCTGATACACTGAACAGAAAGATTGTCCTGCTGCTGTGGTGAGGAAATTGTTTGAGTTGTACCCCCAAAGTTTCATGTGCTGGATACTTACTCATCAGTGTGATGAGGTAAAGGTGTCAGGTTTGAGAGACAGGGCCTAGTTACAAGGGTAGGTCAGATGGGAAAGTACCACTAGAAGGGATTAATGTATTTCAAGACTCCAGTTAGTCCATGAGAGTGCCTAAGCAACCTCAGCTCCCGAGTTCCTTTTGTTTCCTGACTTTCCAAGTGACTGCCCCCTCTTCTAAACATTCCTACTAGGATGCTACTCATCATACTGTGATACAGGCAGAAGGTTCTCTTGAGGCTAAACCAGCAGAGATGCTCGGTCTTTGCATTCCAACTTCCAAAACTGTAAATTAAATAAAACTCTTTTATTTATGAAACGTATCTTCCAATATTTTGTTATAGCCACAGAAAATACACCAATATACTATTCTATGACAAGCTTGTTACATGATAGTATCTATGTCCAAGATTATAAGAATGAAATAAGATAGGTCTGAAGGGCTTGCTTAGCACAACAACACAAACACAGTAAATAGAAAAGAAATGAGGTCTGAGCGTTTATGTAAACATTATTTTTCTTTGTTAATATACCAAAGACTGTTTAAAAAGAATATCATGTATCCATTACATTTATTTATGCATTCGGTTAGCCAAGAAAGATTTACTCAAGAAGTTAGTCACCTTGTAAAGAAATGCAAAGGTAAGCAAAAGGCACCAACTAGACGCCAGTTCCGAAGAAATGTAGAGCTGTAAAGCAAAGAGAGTGAAAAGTCAAGATGCCACTTTGCCACTTTACAAAGGAGTTCTGAGGTTAGCGGGGAACTCTGAAGTGGGGCTGCAAGATGGAAGAGTTAACCAACAAAGGGGGTAAGAAGAACTTTCCAGACAGACAAGCACACAGCCACAGGCTTAGGATGGCAAAGGTACATTTTCAATGATGAGGGATAAGAGACTGTCAAGAGCCTAAATGAGAGTAGGGATTCATGGGCAGGGACGATGCCCTGTAGAGCGCACAGGTGATGTGTTCTTCAAACATCACAAATGATGATCTAAGAAGGGTTGTCTAAACATTTTGCTCTGGAAAAGCTGGCTCTAGCTACAGTATGAAGTCTGCATAATGAGAAACAAGTGATAAGAGGTTTGCCTCAGAATCTCGTGTAGAAGACGTGAGGAGGTGGAAACAGGCATTAATAGTACCTATGACAAGGATGAGTGAAATAAGAGCTTTGGGGTTTAAAATCAGTGGGACTTTGGGTGAGCTGCTTACCACAGGGAAAGGGAAGGAGATGCTAAAGATACCCCTTGTTTCCACCCCAGCTTTCCAGGTTTTAGAGTGGAGGTTTCGTGTGCTTGCAGAGAACCTTGTTGGATACATTCAAATTACCTGCCATAAAACAGTTCCCCCAGGTCTTAGGATAAATAGGGCTTTAACGTATAAAGTATGTTCACATGCATTTAATTGCATTCTTGCTGAGGCCCACAAGGGAAATAATTCACTTTTAGGTAACAAAGCAAGTAAGGAGGGTACTGGGACTGAAGACCCATACCCTAACACCCTGGTTCTATGTATGTTCTGTTCCATACAGCTAAATTTACCCTACATGGGTACTTTTTTAAAAAATGCTGACAGCCTTCTAGGGTAAATTCATTTTCACAAATACATGCTCCCTTTCATTCTGTACATCTTTGTATATATCCCTTGAATATTTGGTAGAAAGAAGAGACTAACTAGTCTACAGTTCTTACAATTTCTTCTGCAAAATAAAGAGACAGAAAGACTGGCAGGCTAAATTTCTATACCAACAATTTCTTGAATGAAGCTTAACCCATTGTATTCCTTAAACAACAACAACAAAAGTTAAATGCCAGTTGTGTCATTTAAGAGTATCTGGGAATGTGTAGCCATTTTTGAGCTTTTTAAATATGCAAAAGAGGAACTTATATAGCAACACTTTAAAGATATTTTAAGGATGAAAATTATATAGGTAAGGATTACTTCCGTGACATTGGTAAATAGCAGCTACAGTAAGGATTCAAACTTCTGGTGGGAACCAATGTTTATTCAATAACTGAATGCCATATTGGTAGAGGATAAGAAAAGGCAGGCTTGATAAGTTAATTATACGGTCATTTTTCTAGGAAGTTTTGTTGTTTGGGATCATTTTAGGAATCAAAGAAAGTGGCTTAGATTTTCCACAGGGAAATGGAGTTGTTGGACTTTCCTTTTTTCTTGATTGCTTCTTTATTTTTTGTATATTAAGAGACAAAATGGAAAGTCCACACGAGAAGCTATTATCAGGCTGGATTAATCTTATATTGAGAGCAATCCCAAGTGCATCTGTACAGAAAAGAAATGGCCTTCAGAGCTTCAAGGAACTGAGCACCAACTTGGATGTGCAGCTGGATAAGACAATCTTTGTTCTCAAATCTGTAACCTGGTAGATGAAATAAAGACAAAAAAAAGGTTTAAATGACAATATAATGTGTCAAGAGTTTTAATAGAAGTACTTTCTACTCTAAAAACCATGAGAGTAAAAAAAGTTTCTTGATTGACTTTCCTGGGTTTCTTAACATTGAACCCATACTTTAGACTCCTAGTAAAAGTACGCAGCATGCACATATGGAAGAAGTTTGGAGCACTGGGCACCATATGCAAGTGAAAGGCAGCTCCCTCTCTGAGGACCACACAGTGTGGGCAGGGCCTCAGAAATTCAGATCTGAGCTAAGTGACTTGGTTTGATAATTCTTTAGTGTTGGAGAAAACATTCTTATTTTTGTGCCCCTAAAGATAGTGGAAGATTTCAGCAGTTGAGAATTATAAAGTGTATCAAAGCCTTGTGGGTAAATTTTGTCTCTATCTCATCTCAGGAAGCTGAGAGAGAAATACTCAGGCGAACAGGACAAAATCTTCAATACATAAAAATTTCACTTTAATGTATGCTAATCTCTCTATTATTAAAAAATATATGCATAGTATGCCATAATTTGTGGTGTGTATTTTTCACCTTTACCAGAAAAAAATTGGCCATATTTTCTTCTTGAATATGAAAGACAGAAGAGTAAAGAACTTACTGTAGACAATGAATCAGGTCTTTCTTGCCAGACATGCTAATGATGTCAGATGTTCATGCATTGGATGAAATGTTAAATTAATGAATGAAGAATAAATGAATGGACTCAAATGGCATATGTTGAAAGTCATGACCTATGATGACATAGATCAGTTACACTTTATAAAGAAACCTTTCATTACGGACACTGTAAGGTTAACTAAATTCCTTATATGAGTTTCATAGGCTTTTATGGTTTTAAAAAATTGGCATAAAACCATATCTTATAAATGCCTGTTCACAGGAGTTGTGCCTATTAGTTACTCGACTTTCCTAATACATAGTTTCCACATGGTTCGACCCACTTTTAAAGAGAAAAAAATTATTCTTACTCTGATTACAACAGAAGGAGATGTAAATTATTCTTAACCTTATATGTACAAAATGGTCACCAAGTGAGGTTTTTAAGGGTGGCGTTATTGCCTGAGTACCATGCCAAATTCATTAAAGTAGATTTTGATGAGGCAAAGCATAGCATTGTTTATTTCTGAAGTGTTTCTTAATCTGTGATCTGAACTAAAACTTCTACTGAAACTACTATCTATCCCTTGGCCAGCCAGACTGTAGGTGCTATTCAGCCTTTTTAAGGTTCGGTTACACAGATATCTGCAACATGACTTCTAATTGGTATTAATAATAAAACCTCAGAGTCAGCTATCAGGAGGTAAAAGCTGAGGGATCAGAGGGGCAGAGCAGCCAGTCACTAGAGAGTTCTTATCTCTACCAAAGAGCAGAACATAGAGGCAATCCAGTCCTCAGCCTGCTTCCTCAGACTGACTGCCTCCTCCGATGGTTTCAGAATGACTACTGCAGACTGCTCTGCTCCACAGACTGCACTGAGCTCCTGTCTCCTCCCGCCTTATCCTCTCTGTGCCCAGCCATATCACTCCATCTCCACCTCCGCAGTGCTGGGCTTAAAGGCATGTGATCCCAAGTGCTGAGATCACCTTTGTGTGAGCTCTGTTTCTTTTTTAGACTCAATCAATTTCCTGTATGCCAGAGATCCATAACATTAACATTAACAGAGATCCATATACCTCTGTCCCCAAATCCTGAAATTAAAGGTGTGTGCCACCACTCCCCAGCCTCTAGTGGCTTAGCTCTGTACTCTGATCCTCAGGAAAGCTTTATTTGTTAAAACACAAAGAAAATATCACTACAGGTATCACCCCAGATATGCTGTTTAAATGCAGATTTGCATTTTGTGGGTCTTGGGCAGGGCCCAGATTATGTCTAAGAAGTTCCAAATGGTACTATGATGCTATTGCGCCAAAAATCACACTTGGAAAGCAGGTGCCAAATTGCTCATGAACTGTGGCCCTCTACAAGAGGAAAGAATAGATCTCTTAAGAGATGACATACAACTGACACATACTCCGACCCTATAAAGTCATTTCAATTTTGAAATAATGCAAGACTAGAGATTGAGAGGCTTGCATACCACAGCCATTGCAGCAACTCATGGGTTAATGCCTGCTGCCTCAGGGACCCAACAGCTTCAGCACTAGTGAATGTTTTTCAGTTCTGATTGGTTGGACCTTTTGCCGAATTGGCTATTAAATCTCTTAAATATCACTCTTGAGCACCACACAGTCTGTGACCCTAGGAAGGGTCAAACCTAGAAAATGGTCCGATTGTCATCTTGAGGTTGTGTTAAGTTGAACGATGATCCTATTTCCTCACTAATATAGGTGATTTTGATGAAAGAAGACATGAAATTAGTAGGGTTTATTACAACAGAAAAATTAATTGTTTTTAAAGCTTAAGTTTGAAACCATTGGGTCTGAACACCCACCCCACACAGAAAAGGAAAAAGAACAGCAATTCATTATGAAAGTTTACCATGAACATGGAGATTGGGAGAAAAAAAAATCTTCATTTAATTAAAGGCTAAAAATCCTATAGAACTGAAAACAATAGGAAAGATTTGCTACCGTCATCAGCAAAAGCCTGGGCCTAGCTCTAGGAAAGTTATCCATAGCGTATTATTATAAGGCATTCACTGCTTGCTTTGACAAATGAGTAATTGCAATGCGCCACGTGTATTCTAATAACCACTTCTTATAAATTTCAGCGAGATACTGGTGTTTAGAAAAATGTTGACATTTATTCGTGTGCAATTACTTTTTTTTGAGAAATGGCTTTCTGGATGCATCGTTTTACCTCATTGTCTCTAGATGTGTTAAGAATTTTAAGAAAAACTTGCGTGTGTGGAGGGGGTGAATCTTAAACCTTTACTTTCTGTGTATTTCTTCCAAAAGAGTGTAATCAAGAAACCAAGCTGCAACAACAACAAAAAAAAAAAAAAAGGAGGGGGAGGGTTCAACTCAGTAACAACTGTGAAATTGCTTCACAGTTGTGGAGGCACACTCAATACAATGAGCCAGCACAGACCCTGTCCTAGTGTGGCCATACTGGGATTAGCCGGCACTCTCTTTGTGCCCAACTGAAGCGGCAGAGTCAGATGTTATCATGTGAACACTGTGTGCTTTAAGCATCTTAAGAGGCACGCATCAGGCCTGCTAATGTACACGCAGGCTGTCTCCTCCCATTCGCAAGCGCACAGCGGCAGCCCTAGTCATCCATGGTGCATGTTTTTCCAGCTGATCAGCTTGGCTACCCTTTCCTCACTTTTCACTTTATCTCTAAGTTTTAAAACGTACAGCAACATCGCTATCATAACTTCTGCCATTATTTTTTCCCTAGCCCCATGGATCTAAGTCAAACACAATATTATTTTTATTGCATTCATAAAAGAAATGTTGAAGTCCAGAAACACGCATGGCAAATTATCTGTAAGCAATGCTTCCCCGAATTCTTCTCCTCTTTCCTTCCAGGACCACCCCCTCTTCCCTTACTAACACTTCTAATATCAGGACCAGAAAATCCTCCCACCATATGTCAAAGATATTTGATTTCGTTCTGTCTGAGCCTGTGGTGGGGCTTACAGGTCACACTGTCTGCTGTGTCTGATCCCTCCTCAGGGGAGTCTGATTTCACATTCTAACAGTCCCAAATAGACAGAAGAAATAGTTTCTTCTTGCCAGACTGAGTAAAGAACAGCCATGAACGGTGAGAAGAGATAAATAAATAAATAGTGACTTACGACTAAAAGGGTTGGACCTCTGTGTGGTCAGCTCCTAAGCTGCTTGTCTGCAGCTCGCCAGCCGCCCCCTCCTGTAGGGTCATAACACAGAACTATGGTTTCAGACCTGCCAAGCTGGGACAGATGGGGCCATTCAGGATACAGAGCAGGTGTTTCCAACCCTCTGCCTACTGTGGACAGATATTAACATGAAGCCTCAAGCATGGAGCTTCTCAACCAAACAAATAGAAATATATTTTAGAATGCAAAATAGTATTAAAGAGCAGACTCTGTGAATCATGGGCAAAGCAAATCTAAGTCCAGACTGAAGGGCAATGTCCTTATAATGTCTTCTTAAATGTGACCATGTTTCTATTTTTCTGTTTGTTTCCGATTGCCATATTCTCATGCAGGACCTGGCATGTGGTGACCCTCCTGCTGCTGCCTGCAATGAGGGACCCTGTGATGGCATAGGAGTCTTTGTGATTCCTGGGGTGAAGTTTTCTCATTCTGTTTTTAACCAAAGCGAAAGCCAATTTAACCACACACTGCCATCTTGAAATTATAGGCCACTGGGGCTTCTGGAGAGTCAACTTCCTTTTGTACCTATTGGGAAGTCCAACTACCTCCCATGCAGATCTGAAGGTTACGTTTTCACCTCTGGGTGAAACAAGCTGGCCATGTAATAGCACAGGGATGAATGAAGAAAAAACTAAAGGCCTGAGTTCAGGGCAAGATTGCTCTCTGATCTGATGCTGATGGTGATGCTAGTACATGGGGGACAGTGAAGAAAAGTGATGGAATTTAGTGGAGCAGAATTATCTTGGTGGGAGAAGGTATCCATATCTGCCATCCATGATGCTTTTGGAGAATGAGGTTTCTCTCGACTCTACTTTGACTTCTTCCTCACAGATTAACCAAACCCTCTTTTGTGTTGCACCACATCCATCATCCTCCAGTCTGTTTGCAGACAGCAGACTTCTGTTGTTATATCAGAAAAGAATAAAGTCAATCAAGACCAAAGCACACAATTTATTTTTGCTTAAAGAATATTTGCAGTACTTATGTTGGCTGGTGTCTTAGGGTTTATACTCATGGTAATAAAACAATTTTAACCATAAGGAAAAACATAAATTAACTGTGCACGTGCTACAGAGCTTCCCTGTCCCTCTGCACCCAAAACACAGACTCAGGAAGAACCCAGAAAGAAGGCAGCTCTACCACCAAGCATTTTCCACTCCGATGGGGGTTTTGCCTCAAGTATTTATCCAAGCTACTCCTTTTAGAGAAAAATGGATGTCAGAGGATAGCTGTACAATTGCTTTACAAATTGGGAGCACATTTCACTTTTAAAAATGTTTCTGAAGAAAGAAAGAATGAAAGAAAGAAAGAAAGAAAGAAAGAGGAAGGGAAAGAAAGAAAGAGAGAGAGAGAAGAAAGAGGTCAGAGAATTACAAACAAAAAAGAACAGAAATTTGATAGACTATGTCACACCTATAGGTAGAAGGAACCAACTCCCTCTGGACTTTAACCTAAAGAACAGATACCTTAAAATGACAATTTACTAGTACTACAGCAAAACCTTGTTTTGCTTAATTGCTTTCTTTTTTTAATTTCTCAGTTGAGAAAGGGAGGAGTACTAGTAGCAGGGAACATTGGCATGGGCACTATCCCTTTCTCATAAAGTCTTCAGGTGCCATCTGATATGTCACTTACTGCATAGAATGCGATAAAGTTGTATTTGGATTGTGTATCACTTCTGGAAGGATGCTATTGAGGGGCTGTGCCATCGTGGAGCTGGAGACTCCTGATTCCTTCGGTAGTTTTTGCTCTCATATACAATCTGTTCAATCAAGTATACTCCACATAGCTAAACTTCAAACAGTGTCATGAAAACACTGAATGACTAGCCTGCTGTTCTTGGTGTGCTAGGCAACAAAGCTGAACTCTGGGAAGGCGAAGGCATCCCTTGACAAACTCTCCTGGAAAACTTGGCTCTGGCCTTTCCCTCTACTCCGCCATGGACCAAGACACCACAGAGATGTTCATGTCATCGTCACTTTTGTCCTTTATTTTATATTGTAGGTTTTTCTTTTCTTTGTTCTTGTGTTTTTAGAAACTGAACATGCCAGAACATACCCTGGAACATGCCTGGCTAGGCCTATGCCACTGAACTATGACCTCCTTCTTACTTTTTAGAATGAGACAAGACCTCAGTAGGTCAGAGTGGCTTTAAAGTTGCAATCCCTCTGACTCATTCTCTCAAGTACATGGGCTTACAGATTTGCACTACATAGGTTTTCTTAATTGTATTCTTAATGTGAAAAATCCAAATAGTTTACATATATAAAATATGTATATATAATGTATGTTTATCAATATATCAACAACTAATTTAAAAGGCCATGAATTTGAAAGCAAGTAAGAAGGAGGGAGATATAGGACAACTGGAAGAAGGATATCAAAGAAGAAATGATATGATTATACTATAATCTCAAAAGAAACAAAAACCCATGAAAGAAAGAAAGAAAGCATTTGGAAGTCATTCCAGCCATACAAATTCATGAAGCAAGACAAACAGTAGGGCCCATAATGACCCTTCTTCCTCTTAAAGAACTAGAGAAAGCATGCCCAGACGTGATGCTTGGCAGAAGATAAACTGCCAAGCAACAACACTTCTGGACAAATATGGTTAATAACCTAGAAGCTTTCATTCACAGCTGGGAAATGAAAGGTACCTCACAACCCTGTGAATTTTAAATAATGTTTAAAAACATTACTCATTTTCCTGCATATAGTCAGTTGTTCTGTTGATGTGTTCTTATGTCTGTGCTTATTTATACAGTATCCGTATTTAAAAGGTATCAGGTGCTATAGGTGGAGCTCAATTAGTACTATGCTTGCCTAGGGTGCACGAAGTCCTGGGATCAATCCCCAGTATTCTATAAACTGGCCATAGGGGCATATCCTATAACCCTAGCTCCAGAGAAGTGGAGATAAAGAAATGAAAAGTCCAAGGTCACCTGGATGTAGGGAGCTCTTCTGAGACAGTCAGACAGACAGAATGTTTATCAGGCAATAAACAATACACACGAATAGAAGACTATACCAAAAAGTATTCCAATGTGGTTAACGCATGTTGCCTCGAGTACTCTGACAAAGACAGTCTACACTAAATGAATGAGCATAATACCACAAGAAACTACAGCAGCTCACTTCATTTGAAATGGATGTAGAAACTAGAGCCTAAAGCAGGGGGAAAGTTAAATATGTGCACCAAAAGACATCTATACCCTGTTGGAGAAGACAGCTCATATTCTGACATCTGTACCAACAGAAGAAAGAAATTCAAGTAGAGTTAGGTGACTAAAAAGAAATTGGATTCATTTTTGAAGAACAGAAAATCATGATGGTACAGAGGTCTGTGAGATGAGAGAACACTATCCATTGCTGTTCTTTCAGGATCATACATCAAAGCAAAGAGAAGAGAGCAAAGTAACCCCTGATGTTAAATGGAGAATACAGAATG
This sequence comes from Microtus oregoni, assembly GCF_018167655.1. Taxonomy (NCBI): domain Eukaryota; kingdom Metazoa; phylum Chordata; class Mammalia; order Rodentia; family Cricetidae; genus Microtus; species Microtus oregoni. The sequence continues at coordinate 7,033,585 of NW_024543070.1, forward strand.
CATGTATAAGCACAAAGAAAAAATAATGCAAGCTTAAGCAGCAGCAACATTCAAAAATCAAGAAGTGCTAAGGAATTATCAACTGTTCTACAGTTGAAGAGCCTATGAGATTAGATACACTTGAATGCCCTGGCACAGAAGACCACTTCATAGATATAACCCCTGTAGCACAGACATTGAGAGCAACAATAATACATGGATATAATAATATAATAAATAAATAATAAATAAATGGGCCCTCCTAAAACTGAGAAGCTTCTGTAAAGCAAAAGACATGGTCAACAAGACAAAAATCACAGCCTACAGAATGGGAAAAGATCTTCACCAATGTCACATCCGACAGAGGACTGATCTCCATTATCAAAGAATTCAAGAAACTTGACATCAAAAGAACAAATAATTCAATTTAAAAAATGGAGTACAGACCTAAACAGAGGACTCTCAACCAAAAAATCTCAAAGGGCTGAAAGGCACTTAAGGAAATGCTCAACATCCTTAGTCATCAAAGAAATGCAAATCAAAACAACTCTGAGAGTTCATATTGTATTTATCAGAATGGCCAAAATCAAAAACAGTGATGACAACATATGCTGGAGAGGATGTTGGGTAAGGAGAATTCTCCTCCATTGCTGGTGGAAGTACAAAGTATGACGATTGCTCAGAAAATTAGGAAACAATCTACGTCAAGATCCAGCAATACTGCTTTTGGGTATATTCCCAAAAGATGCTCAATCATGCCACAAGGACATGTGTCCAACTATGTTCAGAGCAGCATTATTTGTAATAGCTAAAACCTGGAAATAACCTAGATTCCCCTCAACCGAAGAAAGGATAAAGAAAATTTGGTACATTTACACAATGGAGTATTACACAGCGGTTAAAAATATTGACATCTTGAAGTTTGCAGGCAAATGGATAGAACTAGGAAAAAACCATATTGAGTGAGGTAATCCAGATACAGAAAGATGAATAAAATATGTATTGACTCATAAGTGACCTTTAGACATAAAGAAAAACCAGCATACACTACAGGCCACAACCCCAGAGAAACTAGACAATACTAGAAGACCCTAAGAGAGACAAACGTGGATTTTCATAGGAAGGTGAAAAAGACAAATCTCCTGAGTAAACTTGGAGCATGGGGGTCAAAAGAAAGGGTAAAAGGTGAGAGGGAAGGAACAAGGGGAATGGAGAAAAATGTATAGCTCAATAAAAATCACAGGAATCATCAATTATGGATGTACTCTCACCCAACTATTTTCATGGATAATTTATTTATGCTAGTTTTAACTAGCATAGACAGCAAACTGGCCCTCAGTCTGTCAGCTACACAGTAAAACCAAACAAACAAAAATCCTGAAGAGAGCTCCCTTTATCAAAGAGAAACAAAATAGACTGATGTAAACCTGTTTCTCTCACTGAGAAAATCTGCTTAAGACTCTCAAATAGTGTGTTCATGATGGCCATCACAACCCTCAACCCATAGTCTTCTTTTTTTTAGAGGGATAAGACTTTTTTTTAAAAGTATGCCTTTTTCTTTCATGTTAACTTAGACATTCATGGGTTCAACCATCATGAGTTTTCTAGAAAGAAGCACAGTGGCTGGCTAGACTTTGTCTTACCTTCAGTCCCTACTGAACAAGGCTGACTCGAACACACTGTATACCCTAAGTTGACCTGCAATTTAGTTGAAAGCCAGCCTATGACTATACAGGTTGGTTTGCTATTGAAACATTCCCCGAATCAATGTTTAAACTATAATACTTAAATATTGCAATCCACATTCAAATATAAAGCAGCTTTAAATGCAGCTGCTGGCAGCAGGCTATAGCTCAACTGTCTGCTAGTGAAACCAGCCATCATTATGTTCACAGCCTTGGAGCAATCACTGCTGTAGTGATGGAATTCATATTGGTTCTGGGCTTCGATGGTTACAATAGTTTTTATTTCTTCCATAGATTTTTATTTTTAATTAATTAATTTATTTTTATCTTATGCTCATTGATGTTTTACCTACATGTAGATCTGTATGTGGGTGTCAAATCTTAGAGTTACAGGCAGTCGTGAGCTGCCATGTGGGTGCTGGGAATTGAACTTGACTACTTTGGAAGAGCAGTCAGTGCTCTTAACCAATAAGCCATCTCTCCAGCAACCCCATAGCTTTTCTTATATTTATTGGATGGATTCTTATTTGGCAATTTTTGCAGGAAATAGACAAGTCAATGTACTTAATTTAATGAGTTTCTTTAGATTTTCTTGATAGCATCAATGTACAAGGAAAATTGCATAAAGATACTATTTGGAGCTATGATATGATATCTAAGGGTTTTGTTTTTGTTTTTTCGAGACAGAGTTTCTCTGTAGCTTTGGAGCTTGTCCTGATACTAGCTCTTGTAGACCAGGCTGGCCTCAAACTCACAGAGATCCGCCTGCCTCTGCCTCCTGAGTGCTGGGATTAAAGGAGTGCACCACCAACGCCTGGCTCCATTTCATTTCCTCTTGTTACACAGATATCTCCCACTCTGCACTGTGCTTTCTCCAATGTTTCACACACACTTCTATCAAATTGACTTTTCTATACTCTACTCTGAAATCTCATGCATAAAATCTTTCGTAGCGTCCTAGCTTGCCACGAGAGATGTGTTTTCCATAATCACCCTGACACTATATCATCAGGTCTCCTCCTTCCTCACCAACTCTTTATAGTGACAGTCTGCCTCTTAGATTGTATTCACTTTCTTCTCAGTTCATATTCACAAGATACATTCAGCAAAGCCAACTCACCTTATTCTGAAAATCACAGTCACCCAAGATCCTCAGTGATAGGTCTATAAATCAATAGTTTGCTCTCATTAATATTAAAAAATAAGCTAATTTAGAATATCATACACATCATATTGCATAAATATGACTGAAGACAAAATATTAGGAAAACATTATCTTCATCCCACTATTTGGCATGAAGAAACTGAGTCACCAATGTGAGTTTCTCATATACATTGGTATGTAACTATAAGTAGCAGAGACATAAAGCACAGACCATTAGTTATCTCATCTTAGGGACTTCTTTGAGATCCTTCAATTTCACTAATTTTACTATGTTATTATTTTCATATGTGCTCTTTTCATCACCTACTGTGAGTCATAAGTCATCCAAGGCAGATATCGCTCCAAACGCGTTTAGTAAAATACCAGCTAGGATAGTTAATTCTGCTCTCTATCAAATATTTCTCACCTTCTAGAACACATGTGCTAATACTCAACATCTCTCTGTTATTTTGACATGATCGTGTGCAAGCTGTGGTCAGTGAAGTATGAAGAGAAGTGGTTTTGTTTCCTTAAGAGGCAGAGTGCAATTGTGTAAATAGCATGCCTCCCTGGTTTCGGATTACCAGCTGACCTATGCCTCAGGACTAAGCAAACTTTTGTGACTTTATCACTAATTTGTAGAAGTTGTTTATTACCACAGCACACAAGCATATGATGGTTATGACAGGCAACTACAAGAACAGGGTATATGGGTAAATATAAGTCTGATGAAGCCACTGATTACTATTAAACACCCCCAAAAGGCTAGAAGAAATGTAGTAAAAAAAAATAAATAAAGGTCCTTACCAATTTAATTCACTTCTGTCTCACTTATAGTCAGGGTCTGGAATTATAAAAGAAGACTGCAGCAAATCCAGTTTTGGTTTCAAACCCTTCGAAAGCTCTGTATTTAGCATAGTTCTCCAATTTGGAGCAGTTCTTTCTTTTCTATTGTCTCTTCCTCCTAATGACTGTTCTCCAGTCCAACCCTCATTCTTTTTCCCGGTGATGTGTTTCCACTGTTCAAGTTTTAGGAGTCTCTGGGAGTGCACAATAAACTTCCCTATCACAAAGACTATATACAGAGCAGCCTTTCCTATATATCACAGTTCAATTTCCAGTCTCTCCCAGGCACAAAAATAAGGGAGAAAACCATGCAGTGCTAAGTCCCAAGTGAACCCCGAGGACCAATGCTTTGGGAAACTTAATTTTCATATTTATCAGCTCTTATTTTGACTTGTGTTGAAAATCCATTTTTTTTTTTACTTCCCAATTTTACATTCTAGATTCAGGTACTGCAATGCATTGTCTACAATGATCTAAAGTCCTCAGATGACAACTCCATACACTAGTGAATACTGTAAGGCCTGAAAGATACAGTGAGGAGCAATGTAAGAGATTGTCTATTTGTTTAATTCCTTTGTTTCTAGAAGAGTGAAAATTAAAAATTCAGATATTAAATTTTGTTCATCGTTCACAGACTACAGCGTACATAGAACCCATCATCCAAAAGGGGAGTCTTGATTTTAAAAGTGGAACGTTTTGCATTTTCATTGACATAGGAATTCCCCAAATTCCAAATAAGCAGAATATTTATGGAAAGAATTCTGATAATATCTCACAGTTCCTCTGAAAGTAATATGTGTGCCCAATTGGGCTTGCAAAGACCAGAAAACTTCATTACACAATGAGGCTGAATTTGGTTTCCAATGTATGCATGAGTAGTAAGATGAACAAGTGGGAAACCAGGGGGATTCCTGAGGGAAAATCCCAACTGATACTGAGTGTCCTCTAGAGGCAGCAATAGTATCTTTGCTTCCTATCGCTGAGGCCCAAAGCTGATACAGTACCTCATGAGCTAGGGTCACTACAAACTAGAGCCAGTTGTACTTGCTAGTAACAATTTAATTTGCACTATCCCAGGCAGCCTTATTGAATTCTTTCCAAGTCCCAGAGGCAAGAAGATATTGCTGTACTTAACTATTCAATAAGGTTTACTTTAGGCCTCGCTGGTGCAGCCTGGTTATATATTCCGCATCATCTAGTTTAAACATATTGAGCAATCAATTTAAACTTGTTATTGTCATTGGGGTTTGAAAATTTAATAAGCAATTACCTGAACACATTCCTTTATGTTTTTAATTTCTACTGAGATACTGTTCCACTTTCAGGACTAAAGCAATCTTGCCCTCCAGAATGTCTAATTGAATGAGTCCATAATGCAAGAAGTCTGCTGCTTGACTGTATTTTCCTTGTGTGATTTATGAGGCTGAATAAAACAGCATCTTCTTAAGGATAAAGCGAATAATAAGTGAAAATTTCAAAGATCTGATGTGGATGGATGCTAGCACTCATATTTCAGTATGAAGGAAGCCAGCTGAGCCATCCTCTGCCTCATATAGCAACACCTTTCTTAAAAAGTAAATCTGAAATTTTTCCCAATCCTATTTTCAGAGATGATGCTATAAAAGTCTATCATCTGTTTATCTCTTTATCCTCTAGTCATCTGTCATGAATTTACCACATACCTATCATCTATCTATCTATCTATCTATCTAGCACCTATCTGGCATTTATCTTTGTTGATGGTGATCCTAAAGCATTCAGTGGTTGTCTTTCATCCATAGGAACATTTTTTTTGGTTTTGGTTTTGTTTTTTTTTCAACAGAAGGAATGTAGAAAATAATTCTGAAAATTGAGTAGGATTATTTACCCAATAATTGGATCTCCTTTTTTTTATGTCTAAATCTGGGATCAACAGATTTTTCTTGCAGAAAGTCAGATGGTAAACATTTTGAGCTTTGCAGCCACGCTGTTTTTGTATTGAAAACTCAGCTTGGGTCTTTCAGGACAAAAGCTACAGGAAAGGAAACAAAAGATAAATGTGTGTGTGTGGGGGGGGGCACAGTTCCAATGTGACAGTGTTTACTGAAACATATCAAGCCAGGTTTTGATGAGTGCCCAGACTTATATGACTGTTATCTCGACGTCGGAAAGGCATTCGATAGCATTTGGAGGAAAGGACTTTGAGAAACAATGAGGTTCTATAGGTAACCAGAGAAAAATCTTAAGAATACTAGAAAATGCCTATAAAAATTCCTTTGCATAAGTCATAGTTTGTGGAGAACTAAGAGTTAAATTTAAGACAGTCGTGGGAGTGTTGCAGGGATGTGTCTTCTCACCGCTACTCTTCAATGTATTCCTGGAATTAATAATAGCAACAGTCCTGGAGGATGAGGAGAGAGGTGTGAAGATAGGTGGTGTGAGAATCAATAACTTGTGTTTTATGGACAATACAGCACTACTTTCTGAGAGTCCAAATGAGCTGCAGGCCATGGTAAACAGAGGGTGGAAATCAGTGAAAGCCTTGGTATGAAAGTAAACATTGAGAAGACTGAGATACAACACTTGGGAAAAGCACACGAGGATTTTAAAACTGTAATAAAGAATCAGAATCTCAAGCAAACAGTCAACTTTGTCTATCTGGGAGGAAATCTCAGTTCAAAGGAGGGAACTATTTGAGACATCAAGAGGCAGATAGGGATAGCGAGGGCTGCATTCCTGATACTAGGAAAAGTTTGATCAACAAGAGACATAACGACAACAACAAAATTGCAAGTATATGAGACACTTGTCTTAAGCTGCCTCCTTTATAACTCTGAAACCTGGATGAAGAAACGCTCCTCAGAACAGTGGCTGAATGTGTTTGAGATGGCTTGTCTCTGGATGATTCTAGACATCACATGAAGAGATGGACTGAACAAAGATGACATTAAGAAACATCTCCATTTACAGAAGGAAGTAAACTACAGGACATGACAAAGGCGCTTGAGACATTTCAGCCATGTTATGAGAATGAATGACGGTTGATACTGGAAGATAGCATTGCTTGGAGGAGTGCATGTGATAAGGTGAGGAGAAAGGCCCAAAAAACTCTGGATAGACAGCTACTCCATTGCTGGTGGGAGTGCAAACTGGTACATTCGCTTTGGATATCAGTTTAGTAATTTCTCAGAAAATTAGGAAACAACCTACCTCGAGACCCAGTAATACCACTTTTGGGTACATACCCAAAGGATGCCCAATTATACCACAAGGACATGTGCTCAACTATGTTCATAGCAGCATTGTTTGTCATAGCCATAACCTGGAAACAACCTAAATGCCCCTCGACTAAAGAATGGATGAGGAAAATGTAGTACATTTACACAATGGAGTACTACATAGCAGAAAAAATTAGTGACATTTTGAAATTTGCAGTCAAATGAATGGATCTAGAAAACATCATATTGAGTGAGGTAATTTAGACCCAGAAAAACAAATACAATATGTACTCACTCATAAGTGGCTTTTAGACATAAAGTAAAGAAACCAGCCTACAATTTAAAATCCCAGAGAACCTAGACAACAAAGAAGACTCTAAGAGAGACATACATGGATCTAATCTACATGGGAAGTAGAAAAGGACAAGATCTCTTGAGTAAACTGGGAGCATGGGGATCATAGGAAAGGGTAGAAGGGGAAGAAAGAGTAAGGGAGGGGAACAAAGAAAAATATATAGCTCAATAAAAACAGTTTAAAAATAAATAAGTAAATAAGTAAGTAAGTAGATAGATAGATAGATAGATAGATAGATAGATAGATAAGGTTTTATAAAGTTGGCTTTTAGAAAAGAGAAAGTACTGCTTTAGTTTAGTCCTGGCAATATAACACTTGCTTATTTTGCTAGTGTGTACTCATTAGATTTCTCACTTCTTCCCTTCTGGACCTTTCCTTTGCTCTCAGTTAAATGTACCTAAAAATCTTGGGCAAAAAAAAAATTTAAAAATTTAAAAAGCAAGACAAAAAATGGTACTTTTAGACACCAAAAATTAAAATAAAAATTATTATTATCAGTTCTTCTACTATTCTACTAAGGTATTTGGTTTCTAATACCAATGCACATGGTACTTTACGATGCAAGTAGAACATGACTTGACTGATTGAATCAACCCAGGGGCTGTACCTCATCTCTTTCTTTCAGTTCTGCCTGCAGTTCCTTGCCTGCTTGTTCTGGGTATCTGTCCTGTGGAAAGGTGATCAATTAGATGAATAGGCCTCATTACTTTGAGGTTAATAAAAGATTTTATATTCTGAGATACACACAGAAACAAGTCTGAGTCAGCATGTTATTTATGGGATGGGGAGCAGAAGGAAAACTGTTTATCCAACAGATTACAGTCCTGAAAAGGCTTTTGCTGTCTTGGCAGGCTTGATTCCATCTCTTTTTCTTCCTGAGCCAGAGAGAGGCTGTCCCGGTTATAGATGTGAGGGCTGAAAAGCACTAACAAGCTTAGTTCCTCCCTACCATGTGTCTTGTGACAAGCTGGCATTCTGGAAATGCCACTTTCAAGAAGAAAGACCATGTCCAGAGATTACAATCTCCTTCTAAAACTTCCTTTGTTTCTTCACTTACCAAGGTTAAGCAATATTGGGTAAGCAAGTAGACGTCTACTTGCTTTAAACCCATGACCTCCATCCATTCCTAATTACCGGTATAGTAACACTTCCCTTAATTTAAAACTCCAAAACGAGTTTAAATTGTATTTCTTTCTTTCCACCTAACTAACTGAAATGGCTCTAGATTGAAGAGACTCAAGTAGTGAGAGACAAGGTGTTTCTGGCCCTGGAGATGTTCAGAATGGAACCCGCAATCCAAGCTGGGAAGTAAGCATATACATGAAGACAATGCAGCTACAAAGCTTGAACCAGGTGCTGGAGAGATTGGTTCAACAGTTAAGAGCACTTAGTGTTCTTGAAAAGAGCAGTTCAGTCCTAGCGCCCGCACAGTGGCTAGCAGTGGTCTGCAGAATGTCTAACGCCATCTTTGGGCCTCTATGAGCAACACGCCCACACGTGATACACATACATACAGGCAGGCAAACGCTCATATTCACGAAGCACAAATATTAAGCCTTTTAGAGTCCAGAGCACTAAACATTACACTGTGAAGCCAAAATAGAAATAAACAATTTGAAATAATAAAAGTAGAAAAATCTTGAACAAATAGTGAAAAGACCAAATGAGGTATCCCAATGATGATGGTAGCTCCAATCCACTGGGTTGCTTGAAAGCCCAGCTATTCCCCAGTGTACAGCTATTCCAGCAAAGTACATCCATGACATGGAGACACACTTTGATTTATCCCTTCAGAAAACCTGACGTTTTTTTCCCAGAAGTCCCTGAGTAAAGCTAAATGAATGAGCTCCTGGCTTCATTCTTTATTATTATTATTATGCTCTACATTTTTCTCTGCTCCTCTCCCTGACTCTCCCCTCCTCTCCTCTTCAATCCTCTCCCAAGGTCCCCATGTTCCCAATTTACTCAGGACATCTTGTCTTCCTGGCTTCTCTCTTAAAGCATGGTTCTGAGAGCTTTCCAAGATTTCTGCTTCTACACTTGTGTATCATCAACTGCAGTGGTATTCATTCCCTCTACACCAATGGTTCTCACCCTTCCTACTGCTGAGACCCTTTAAGACAGTTCCTCGTGTGCTGGTGACCTCCAAACATAACGTTATTTTCATTTTCACTTCAAAACCGTAATTTTGCTATTGTTATAAACTGTAATGCAAATATCTGATATGCATGATGGTCTTAGTTTACCTCTGTGAAAGGGTCATTCAATCCCCAAAGGAGCTGCGACCAACAGGTTGAGAACAGCTGCTCTCCACATATGTCTTAGGATTGTGCTAATGATGCAAATCAATCTCATCCTTTTAGAAGAACTAAAATGTATTTCCCTTCTAAAGAAACATGTTTCCCAACAAGAAACTGGGTGGGAGGAACGAAATAAAAAATTGAATTAATAAAAAAAAACCTGTAATGACAAACAATCCATGGACAAGTAAGAACTTGAGCAAGAATACAATTGTCCTGAAGAGAGAGCAAGGCACTCCAATGTGGGAAATTACAAAGTCAGTGTAAGAAAACGAAACATAAAGGAAAGGAAAATGTAGCTAGGAAAGGAGGAGCTATATGCATGGGAGGGCTAAAGGGATTCTCAAGGCTGCTGCTCAGAGACCTTGTAAACTGTTCCTTAGTCTGTATGAATCTGACAAAGGACAGGAAGGACTGGTGTTTGGGCCAAGTAAGTGATACATGCATTTGTTGCGTCAGTCAGTGAAGGCATGCCCCTGCTGTTGCAGCATGTCCTGCCTGTTCACACAAGTCTGTCCAGCTCAGCCCACTCTCAGCAGATGGAAGTATGGGGCATGCTATCCAGGCTCATGTCAGAGACGTACCATGAAGTTTGTGTTGTCTACAGTGTATTTAACACCTTCAGATTTCAGCGTGAAGGTTGGACTTGGTGTTACTCATGCATCTGTTTTTTGCTGATCCCATAAAGCAAACAAAAGTTACAAAGGCATGGAATTCTATCAATCTGTACTTCCTGTCTGTAATCTGTCAGGTAGGCACTTCATCTCTGTATGGATCCTTCTATGAAGACAAAGTATTTCCTAACCCAGTACACTTTCCAAAAACAAATAACCATGAAGCGGTCCTTCATTCTGAAATACAACCAAAATAAATGCTTTAATGCCCATATTATCAGCGATGCAGACTATCAGGCTCAAACATCCCTTGTAGCGAAGGCAAAGATTTCCCATTAAAACACACTTTGTTTTTCAAGCTTTTGAGCTGAGCCATGAAAGCCTCTCTAGAAACATCAATATTCTTCTGTCCCCTGAGCTTCCTCTCCTGTAGATAATTGACCGGAAATACTGTAAAGGGAAATTGTGCCTCATGCTACCATCTCTCTGGGGCCTCACCTCCAAACCTGCAGAAGAGATTAAGATGAGATGACACGTCAGGAGCACATGATGAGAAGTCTGTGCGCACATCCTTCTTGGGTGTCTCAGATTCTTCATTTTTCTAACAAAGACATCATTGACATTGTTAAGGAGTTGAAGGGCCAAGTGAAAAAGCTGGTTTGCAGTGGCTTCAGCTAACAGCCAGAAGCAAAGACCAGGAGCACAGAAGCAGTAAGGGGAAAGGAAGCTGATGCTATTCATTACAGAAAGAGATTCCCTGATAACCCTGACCAACTATCTAATAGAGAAATCAGCAATTGGTACGACCTCATCAGTAGAACTCCAAGGATGTACCCTTGGAGGAATTCCTGTTACCAGTGAAGCAAGACCATCAAGTCTTGTGACATGTAGTGCAGGAATCTCCCTCTTTCTTTCTTCTATCTATAAAGAGACCACCATTTTATCAGTCAGCACCCACTGTCATGAGTCCTGTAGCCATGAAATTATCCAAATTTATTCTGGTCTATCCATTAGCTAAATGTGCATAGGAATAAGAGGAATCAATTCAATGTAATAAGAATATTTTCTGTTATATTAATGGGAAAAATAGCAGTGGCCTGAAAATACTTTGATGGGATTCTTCTTATTAGTGATCCTAAAAGTATCTTTCCAAGGAGACCTCTGAGAAAACAAAGCAGCTTCCCATTTGAGGAGCTGTGCAGTGAAGTAATATGTTCCAGGCACCAGATGTCCCAGTGTGGTTTGGTTAATTGAAAGCCATAGACCCCATGTGGACAATGAACTTCACATGTGGCCTGTTAATGTGATTGTCCTATCTCTGCTCCTTCTTTTTCCAGTTGCCTTTCCTATTCCCTAATTCTCTACCCAACTTCATTCTCCAAAGTACCCATAAACCCATAGATCCATAGGAAGCTACTCACAGGTCTTTCAATTAAAATAACCCTGACAAGTTCCAGGATTTTCCTAAATCCTTTTAATATGTAAAACATAGAGCAATCTTGATAATATTATTATGCTGGGAAATCCTCCCTGTTGTAGAAATGTCTTATTTCTGATAACTTTAGCATACTAATCCTTTTAAAAGGGTATGTAGAATAAATTAAAGACGCCCAGGCTACCACATGTACATGTACCACAAACCACACATGCATGCAAAGCTCACATATTTAGTCTCAAAATCTTAACAAAACACTGTCCGTGTAACATCTTCAAATGAGGACAGTCTCAACTGGTTGCTGAAATTCTTAATCATATAAATCTGATATGTTTATCTGGTGTCTTAGTCCTATGGAAATTAAGAGAAATGAAGGTGTGGAAAACAAGGCAGAGATTCTGGAGACACAGCAAAGAGAGAAAGCAAAGGAGAGGCGACCTTTCTGCCAGACCAAACAGGAAAGAGAAACTGTACAGAGTATGGGAAGATTTATAGGAATGTGATGGAGCTCAGAAGCATTGCCAATATCCTCTGATACTACAGCGATGTGCCAGACAAGAATGACATTAGTAAGTTGAAAAACAGTGCTTTGTTCCTCTCACTTGTCCCCCAGGTAATACTACCTGTCCCATCAATGCCATCTATTGCTTCACAGAGCACGAATGTTCAGTAAGTTCACAAGAGTCATAGCTTGGCTTGAGTCTGAAAAGCAAATGTTCTGGACTAATGTGATGTATCAGGTTGAGACAAGCATTTGGTGTTTTTTTTTTTTGATTTTTCGTGAGATTAAATTTTCTGAATGAGAAAACGGTTTTAAAAACAAAGATGAATATCTTGAAAATACAACATCAAGGCATGGGAAACTATGGTCACAGGTCTTACTTATGTTATGGAATAAGGAAGAAGATATACAATACACAAAGACTGATCTCTAAAAGGAAATGCAAGAGCCTTTCTGGTTGACAGGGAAAGGCAGAGAGAAATACAATAACAATATGGACAAAGTTTTTGTTGGATATGATCGTGTCTAACTCTTAATACTCTGCAAACTCTGAGTTGAATGTGAGGGTAGAAAAATCTTAGAATAGACAGATTGATTTGAGAAAGTCCAAAGGCATTGTGTTCAGGAAACCCGGTTTCTCTGGTATAACGAATGATGTCCTAAGCTGGGGGCCCTTGAGGTCCCACTCTGGTACTCTGGTCTCATCCTATTGTGTCCAATCTCCATATGTTGTGTGCTTCATGGCAGGCTGAGCCCCTTCCTTCTTAAGTGGGTTGCATCTTTGATGAGCAAATGTGCCTAGAATTGTGCACCTTTGTGTCTAATTCCTTCAGAGAAGCTAAGACACAAGGATACTAGTCAGCAGAGAAGTTCAAACACTAGACTTATTTATATTTTTTTTTATTTTTGACCTGGAGACAGAATAAATACCCAGGGAAAATGTATGTCTTATAGGATCATCTGAGCCTGGAGCTTCACCCAAAGCTGTGGAATAGTTTATCTCCAACTTCAGTAGAACCCTTGTGCTCTCTTACCCCTCTTTACTAGGAGGCTCATTCTTAGTAAACAACTTGTGTACAAACTTTGGCTTGGGGTCTGCTTCTGGGAAGATGAAGACAGCAAATGTATGAAGTGGTCCTCCATGGAGAGCCTATGAACGAATCTTAGATCTGAGACCGCATGCATGACAGAGAGGAAAAAACATCATATCATAGAGAGATGCAACAAGGCAGTCATGCCAGGTTCTGGTCATGTTACAGTGACCTGGAGACCTGTGAGTAATCAGGAAGATAAACAGAAAGGAATGCACTGGCTTTGGTAAAATAAAATCTTTAGCATTTGGGAAGAAGGAAAAGAGTGCTTATCAGGATTTTGATATTAGATGATTGTTGCTAAGTAACATTGTTACAGTGAAGACAGAAAATGACAGACCACAGTTAGCCTATTACCAATTCAGAGAAATAGTGGGAACAAGACGGCCTCAAAGATGAGCCCAAACTGTGACTAAGCACGGACTAACTAACAGACCATCAGAACAGGACAAAAGAATGAAATCACAAACTACTTGTCTTTCCTATTGCATTTTCTCCCTACGAGGGTAATAATGGAAACCAGAAATTTGAGCTACGGATAGTTACAGATGCAATGAAAACTTTGTAGCCACAGATTTGTCTCAATCCCCTGGACCTCTCAAGAGTATGGCCACCTTTTCTTTGTTAAGATGGCCCATGTGGGAAAGAGCCATACCACTGGAGAAGGATTCTAGAACACATTGCCTTTAGGCCTGATCAGTTGGTACCAACCTAAACTAGGAGAGTGTGCCCTGGCATGAGTCTCGAGGGAAGATAAGCTGATATGAGGATAAAATGTTCTGACTGGGAGCTTAACTTCCTAGAAAAGGCTCTCAGAGCTAGGCGATATTTCTTTAATGGCTCCTGGCCATTTAGTTATATAAAACGATGACCTTCATAAAGTGATATGGAAATACTATACTCGAATTGGCACAGGACCCAAGAAGAGAGAATAAGGTTTTGGGTAAAGCAGATACACTTGTGTGTGACTGAGATGTAAAACCTCTGTGTGTTAGTTAGGGTTCATTAGAATACAACTGATTTTATATATATATATATATATATATATATATATATATATATATATATTCATGTATATAATATGTTTTACATGGTAAAATATATATAATATACACATATATGACTTGTTAAATCAATTTATACAATATGGTTAAAACAGTAGCAAAGCTGTCTCCTATTTCAGAGCCTAAGAATCCATCGGCCACTGGGTCCTTGAGGCTGTGTAGCCCTGAATTAGGAGTATCCCCACAATATTGTCTCACACTAGAGGGGCTAAGAACATGGTAATTGCTCAGTCCAAAAGGCTGGATACTTCAACTTTTCCAATATGGTGTGGAAGACATGGAAAAGATCTTGGAAAGTTACTAGCAATCAGTCCATATTGAAAGCCTGGAAATACTGACTTTAATATTACAGAAGAAATAGATAGCACATGTGAGTGAAATCTCCATATCTCTGAAAATTCTATAAGGGCTTTGTTCCAAAATCTAGGACCAGTAACACAAAGTAAAATTTGTGACACTAGAATTCTGAACAACAATACTAGGGGGGAATGACTCTCTCACTAACTTTAACCACTAAACAAAACATAGAATGAATCTGTCATGTCTTCAGAAAACAACAGGCTAGTCTGTGGGTAGTTAACTACACTGGATACCTTTCATCCTAGAGATGAAAAGAATTTGTCCTTTCTCAGGATTAGAAGTGTAGTAATAAGAGTGGTGGGGCTGCGTCCCCAGCACCCCGGCTGCCCACATGGCTAGCTTATGCTCCGAAATAACAACACACCAACTGTATTCATTTAAACACTGCTTGGCCCTTTAGCTCTAGCCCTTACAGGCTAATTCTCACATCCCGATCAACCCATCTCTAATAATCTGTGAGTACTGGTCTTACCGGGAAAGATTCAGCACGTCTAACCTGGCGGCTTGCTTCATCGCGTGCGTCTGCCTGGGAGCCGGGAGCATGGCATCTCTCTGAGGCGTCTGCTCCCGAGAGGAGAGCTGTGGAGTCTGAGCTCACTTACTCTTCCTCCCAGCGTTCTGTTCTGTTTACTCCTCCCACCTGTCTCTAACCAATGAGAGCCAAGCAGTTTCTTTTTATTTAACCAATGACCTTCCTCCATCATAGAAGTAACAAAATGATTGTGTTTTTTTTTTACAAGAGTGTATGCTGCATATCTGTATGAATGTTGCCAAAAGAAGTTTGCCTTGCCATATATTAAGTGAATAGCAACCATTCCAACAATTTTCATGACGATGGGCTCTTACAGCAGTCATAAATATGTGGTGGCCACTCCTTAAAGACTTGTCTGCTTCTCCCCAACAGACTGAACTGAACATCAGAATGACTGGGTAAAGGTGACCTTAAAACTGGGTTTAGAGGAGGGAACTTGTAAGAGTCAGTTTGGGACTTAGAACACTTTGGCAGTAGGGATTAAAACTTGTCACATTGAGGTTTTTGGAAATTTTCCTGGAAAAAGTGTCAGGATTTTGAAAACGCCTCAAAGTTCATAAAATGTAGCACAAAGTGAAGTGTCATGAAATCTGATTTAGGCCAGGGCCTAAATCTTTCCATGTCTCGTGGATATCTACATCCTAGCTTCTGGTATTCTACTGAAGACTGAGTTTTTGGGCTCCTACAAAAGGTTGCTAGTGGTCTATAGAGACCAACTATCCTCCCCCAACCTCTGTCTCACATCCAATGACTAAATGATGGAGAAATGTCAGAAGAAGATTCCAGTGGCATAAACCAAAAGCACAGCAGTATATATTTTGCTTCTGAAGTCCTGCAGAAGCAGACTGAGGTGGACTTTCTTAATGTTGGATCCTTCCTCTCCCACCCCCTTTCCATATCCTTCTTCTTGTTAATCACTCTGGGTAGTGCTTTCCTCAATTAATGTACATTCAAATCCCAATATTAATATAATTTCCAGACATCTTAGATCTAAAATACTCCATGCTGAGTGTGGATGTCCCTAACACAGCATGAACACAGGAGCATTGACGGCCAAGGAGGCTAAAACTAATGTTATCAACTCATGCCTGCATCAGGGCAACACAACAGTATGGGACAATCTATATCTTAGCCAATGCAGCCATCAGTTCCAGTTATGAGATGCAGGAGTCTTCCCAAGAGTAGCAGACTCCCAATGATCTAACGTAGCTTTGAAAAGAAACCCCCTGAGCATCTGCCCACGCTACTGTTGTTGAACCACCTCCTATTAAGACATCTAGAGGCTGGGGGTTAAAAGAATAATACAGAATATTTCCAAAAGTGACTATGTGTTAAAACATACAAAACGTAATACACAAAAACTCATATACAAGTAAATATACTGGAATGCCATAAAGAAGTTACTACGAGGAAATTTAGGTTTAAGTAATGGCAATATGTTACATATTTTTTTTTAATTTTGCGAAGATGCAAGTTTTTAGGTGTAAACTTTTATGAATTATGGGTTTTCAGAGGGATTTCTCCTACTGAAGAGAAACAGAGGAGGAGCTGAGTTTATCCTATTGTTAAGACTGCGGGGAAAACACAGACTTAAATGGTTAATTGGCTTACCTGTAGTCAAAGCAAACTGGCTAACACAGAGCGGCATTCAAAGCTGGGTTTCTAATCAAATTAAGCCTCACTCAAATCACTCTATACCTTGGAAACAATTTGGGACTTAATCGGTAAAAGCAAGCACACAAATTAATTGATGCTACCTCCTTTATTTGTAGAACATTCTAACGTATAAGCATACTTGTATCCCAGAATCCTCTGAGCAAGAGTATCATCTGGATGGTATGCTATGTTTAGTAAAGACTTTGTTTGCTTCCTAGATGAATGTTTACTAATATAAAACAATTGAGAGTCGTGGTGAGCCAACATAGTCAATTTTCTTGACATTTGTTTATTTGTATGTTGTAACAGGGTATATATGTTCTATGATATGTGGCACAAAGGACAGCTTGTGGGAGTGAGTTCTGTCCTTCCACTGTGTGGGATGTCAGGATGAAACTTGGAGCACCAGGTTTGGAGGCAAGCTCCCTTTCCTGCTAAACCATCTCACCAGCTATCCATGCTCAATTTCATTTTGATGAACTTTTCTTTGTACTAGAATTGCTTGCATTTAAAAAAAAAAAAGAGGTACAGTTTCCCCATTCCACCCCAAAGGCTCAAGTTCACTGAATCGCACTAAGGGATATGGATTGATGCTTGTGGTTTCAATATTTACTTAGTGAGTCTGTATGTAAACCAGAATTTGGAAAGTCTTTTCATGTTTTGTCTGGTTTTAAAGTTCAGTCTTGCGTTTTTCATCTCTTGTCCTTGAGCCTTGGAGCCTTACCTGGCTTCTTCCTTCCTTGAATCCTATTCTCCTAATTTACTTCATCATGGGATTTGCCTAAGCAACTCTTCCATAGGCTTCCTTTTCAGTGTGATGTCACCTGTGACTGAGAACTCCTGTCATTCCTCCTTTGGTTTGTTAACATCAGGTACTTCTATCTCTGTAACATCTCACCCTGTGAGCATCATGGGTTCTTTCTGCTCTTAGGAGGAAATACCACCTCTCCTATGTGGAAATTGAATAGTGTATGGCCAGGAACTGGGAGCTCCTCCCTTGAATAATATGATTATTTTGCCAGACTTCTCTTTTCAGATGAAGTGGCCTCTCGGTGACCTCCAGTCTTGTTGAAGTTATTTCTGAATATAAATTTTGCTGTCCCCTCACCACAGAAGTAGAAAAAAACTTGAATCTCAAAAATTAAAAGCCCAATATTATGTGATTCAAGAATTTCCACAATCACAGTTCAGTAATCATAGTCCTATATAATTCTACTACTTGTGAGGTCTAGTAGGGGTCTTTAGAATTTTAGTCCCCACATAAATGTCTTGCTTGTACCTTACATGAGAAGCATGAGTCACAAATCCACATCTCTAGCTCTCATGCAATAAATGCAATTCAAGAAACCTTTTACAATATCTTTTCAGTAATGGGAAGTCTTAATTGGTGGCTGTTTATGGCTTTGGATGTAACACTTTGAACTTGGAATGATTTTGAAGTATATCCTTCTGGTCTAATGTTTTCATTTACCCCGCCTTTATCAAAGTGCTTGGTAGTTATTTAGAAAGAGGTGAATTTTACCCACTAGAATAATATGTATGGCATAGTAAATAGATGTCGTGAAGAGGAGTTTTCTCCATCTGTTGCCAGTGTCTGTGTATAGTGATACAATTTCAGTGTTTTAATATTTTCCCTAAGTCTCTTGGTTGTGTTAGTGCCAGAGAGTTCCAAGTAAGATCATGTCTATCGAGGAAAATAGTGTGAATAGTTTACTCCTTTTTAACAGATCGCATCTATTATGGCATATATTAATGTTTAGATGTATGTAAATAGACTAAGAATAAAAAACTAAATTTTATCAAGAGGAAGAACCTTAAATTGGAATACAGATTTGAATAAAGGTCGGCTCATTTTCTTAAAAATTATGATTTTAAATTGAATTATATCGGCATCTGTAACTGGCTATCTGTGCTATAAACAACTCCAATTTAGTCATTCTTTTTCATCCTCTGTGAGAGTGCAATGCTTGTGTGTGTGCATGTGTGAGTGTGTCTGTGTGTGTACTTTTATGTGTGTAAGAATGGGTGGTCAGAGGACAATTTAGGATGTTAATCCCAATTTCTACCTTGTTTCAGCCAGGGTTTTCAATGTTTGCCATTGCCTAAGTCAGGTGAGTTGGCCCAAACTACTGGGTCCTAGGGATCTTCCTGTCTCCACCCCACATCTGGCAGAAGGGACACTGGAAATAGATATATTGTGGTGAGGATTTGTTCTGAGATCCTCTCATTTCTACAGGAGGTATTTAGCCATTGAGCTCTCTCTCCAATCCTACTATTTTATTGATGGACTTTGTTTCTAATTTTCCATTAATAAATTCAACATTATATAAAATATCCATATACACACATGTGCAACAAAGAAATTATGATAAACTACCTTTTGCCCATGTCTCACTCAGAGTCCACCAGCAATTGATGCAGAAGATAAAAATCTTCCTTGGTGTAAAGAGAACGCTCTAAGGTCTAATTTTGCTTCTGTGTCCCTGCAGAATCAGACTGTGTGTTTAACTGCTGTTGTTTTTGATGCTTGGTCAGTCTTACAAGATATTACCAAATGGCTCTCTAAAATTACTTCAGAACTTACTCTGATGGGTAGAATAGTGAATCTCAATAAGTCTGTTTCTCTGTGACTTTTCCAATCTTAATACCTTAATGCTGCCAGGTTTCTTTCCAACATGATAGCTCAGAATCTCTCTGTGACTTGAATTTTCATTTCTCTCACTAGTGAAGGCAAGCATGTTTACTTACATTGATCTGTCATTCTGCTTCTTCAGATCAGAGACCTCACATTTCCCACATTTGTGAAAGTTCTTTATAAATTTCAGATTCTCTTAATTCACTCGTGTATGTTATAAACATACCAGTACCAGTCTACAACTTAATTTAAAAAAAAATCTTGCTAAAGTGGCTAGGGATTAAAATCACACAAGACTACACCCCCTAGAAGAAAAATTACATGCTGCTGAGGGAAGGGAAATCAGTCTTCTCTATGGATGAGCCCCCTGATAGGTTCTCCAGTCCCAATGATAAGCTCTAAACACATGTACACATGAGCAAGTCTAAGAGAATTCAGCAGGTTATAGACACATCCAGGAATCTACATATATAAACCTGCATGTGTATATATAGTTGAAGAGGGCAAGAATTGTCAAGCAAGTAGGGAGGAACAAGGAAAGCTGAAAAAGGTTAAGAGAGGGTAAGCATGGTATAAATACAGCACTCAAAAATAATAAAATAAAAAGACTTTATTTTTTGAAGGAAAAAGTGAGCTAAGCTTAAGTCTTCTTCTCCCTACCTTTAGCACTGTTGGACGCCCCTGCTGCTTTGGCTCTCCCACCACCATGGACCATAATCTTTAGTTATGAGCTACCATAACTACCTTTCCCCCAATTTGCTGATGTCAAGACACTTGATCCTGGCTGCAGGAAAGTGACAATATCCTTTATGCTTCAAGGAGTTATTGCTTCATTTGGTTCAAGTTCTGGGTCAGTTTTTGCTTTTCTCTATGTGCATAATGAGTTTCCCAGCACTATTTGCTGCATGTTTAGTATTTTTGTTACTGTTTGTGAAGGATCTTCTGATATATACCAAGCTCTCACAACAGGCTTGTTTCTGAGCTCTACTTGCTGTTCTCTTGATAAGCTATTTATTATCTATGAGCTCACATGAATAATGGATTTTTTCAAATAATAACTTGAAATTTGACAAAAAAATATTTTAGCCTAAATTCCCCAAATTATTTAGTTACTAATATTAGTTACTAAAAGAAGTACTTAGGGAACATTCTTTGGTGACAGTGTGACCTGTCATATTGCACATGCTTTAGTTCGAATGTCCTGGGTTAATCACAGCTGGCCAAGAGCCATCCGCATGTGGCTAACTACTCTCTGTTCCAACACCTTTGTCTATAAAATGAAGTATAAAAATAGTCCTCCGCCTGCCAATAATCCATTTCTTTGCTTATTTCCTTCCGTTCACAGCCCATTAGAAGCTGCAGCTGCTTAGGTAATTAATTAATTCTTCCTCTTATGTAAATAAAAATGTAGAATAAGTCAAACTACTTATCATTATGTTCCTGGCACCTTCTATAGTACCTGATATATAAAATGCAGCGTTCATAGGTGTGTGCCAAATGGAGATGTGGATTATTATAGCTGTAGAAATAGGGATGAAGAAAAGTATTGGGCATGGCAGTGCATGCCTTTAGCTCTTACATGTGGTATGTAAGTGGATCTCTGTGAGCTCAAGGCCAGTTAGGTATACACAGAGAGTTAAAGATCAGCAACAGGCTACTTAGCAAGACTCTTCTCAAAAACAATAACAAAAAAAGTAAATAAACCTTTAAGATGTCTTACTAAATTTGTCACAAATATGCCTGTCACAATTTTAGAATATCCTAATATATTTTGGAGTCCTACATTTTTTGTGCTCTGAATATGGATCATTATGACATGCAAAATAGTTGACACTGCTGATGGAAAATTTTTTGTTAAAAATGGCATCGCTCCTTTCGATTACAGTGCTGTAATAATGTAGAAGGTTAAATTTCTTTTTTTGAATTTGTTGAAATTCAATGTGAATTTAACTGCAGGATCAGCAATTATGGGAAAATGTGAACTGGTGTTATAACATTTTACTCACTTAGGCAGCGTCCGTTTCTTTTCTTTTCCTTTTCGTTACAAAAAGGAAAGGCCTTAATGTAATACCTAGCACGCTTCTTTGTGACAAGCAAATTGGGTGAAAGGCTGAATGTTCATGTTCTCTCCAATGTCAGATCACATACAGAATGTTGAAAATCCCATGGCCTTCAATCTTAGGGAAACAAACCATGTTGTTGGATTTCCGTGCTTCCTGTCCCCCAGTAGGATATGCTAGGTAATTTAACAATGCTACCAAGTAACTGGACCATTGTTCTTCCTAATTGTTTATCTCTGACTGTAAATAGCAAAGTAAAATCTAATAAGGATTTTCAATAGTAAATGAAATTAACACTAAATAGGTCAAATTTAAGAGATCCAAGTTTATTTCTAAGCATCCAGATTCCTACAGTGAGTGAGATCTACACAAAATCGTCATTTAAACTCAAAATCTGACTCTATCCACAGGCAACATCAAAGCAAATGCTACTTGTGTTTAATAAGAACACTGTGGCATTTCATCAAAGCAAGCGGGTGAAGATTATACAGCCAACTCTGTCACCTGACTAATTAGAGACCTGTTGATATCATTAGCATCTTCATTTCTGCTGACTCCAGAGGTATAGCCACTTCTTGGTTGGTTTTTCCTGGTCCTTTTTCTCTTACATCATTCTAGTGGGGCCCCTTGACTAATGTCTCCCGCCTACAACAAAACATGAGTCTGTCTAAAGTTCAAGATTCTAAACAAAACCAAGTGCAGACAAAGATTTATCAAAAGAGGAAAAGACACTTGACTTTCACTGAGTATTAAGAGGTTTTACTCCAGTGATCAAAATCTGGCAAGATCTGTTAGCACAATATAAATTCTTGGCGGGGAGGGGGGGTGATCTGTTTAGATACATTATGGTGGTGGTGTTGTGATAAAGTACATGAACAAAAGTAACTTTTAAGAAATGTTTATTTTAGTTTACAGATCCAGGGAGGAAAAGAAATCTATAATGATGGAGAAGGTGTGATAGCAGGAGCAGGAAGCAGTGAGATCGTGTCTCTCTCAGACACAGAAGCAGAGAGGGGCAGAAGGAAGCAGGGCAATACTTTAAATCCTCAAAGCCTACCTCCCAGTGACACACTTCCTCCAGCAGGGTTTTACCTTGCAAAGACATACCCAGGCAGCACCACCCATGGGGAACCAAGAGCCAAATACATAACCGTATGGTGTGGGAAGACAGATCTCATTTGGTCCACAATACATAAACCCATCAAAGTCGATGGAAATGAAAGAAACACATCTCCCCTTTAGAATGACTTTTCACCTCTGTCCTCTTACAGACATCATTGAGACACTAGCTAGAACCCAGGGCTCTGGGCTCTGAATTCAATTCTTTCTCCAGACTAGAGAGTATTCTCCATCTCTGCCTGGAGATACCACTTAGTTTCTATGGTGTACTTACCATCAAGTGAGGAAGCACTTGGGAAGAGGACTCAACGATTTTTACATCATGATTAAATATCATTTCGTGGTTCACAGTCAGTTAATGTGAAAATCTAAACTGAATTAAGACCATAATTGGGGAAAAGCAATGTTACTTTTTGGAGCTGTTAGTGTTCTGTGCATAAATTACAGAAGCTAAGCAGTATTTTAAGTGTGCTATATGCAATCACTATCTTCATTTTAATCCTAAGAGAACATCTATAAAATACCTATTCTATGAAAGTAAATAAAATAGTTCCGAAATTATCCAAAGGACAATGATTGAAAATTGTATATATTGATGTCTGCCTTCTCTAGATCTCAATAGCATTTAGGTTTCCACCTTTGGAAAAGTGTTCAGAAAGAGTCATCAGACTAATGGCAGTGTCTTTAGTTGGATCCAGTTATGAGCACAATGACTTAATAGTTATTAAATTAATTTTACTTTAGAATAACTTTTTGAAACTGACATGCATTGCAAAAATATGGTTTTCTAACAGATCCTTTGAAAATAATGACAATAGCAGTCTGACATGTGAAACCTGCATTTTCTATCAGGTAACTTAATTCTGCTACAGAGATTTTACTCTCGCATAAACATCATTATATGCAGAGTTGTGACAACATTCTTTCAATAATCTGTCTCTTGGGAGCTGCCTCCAACACTCCACTGTTTGAGAGGTTAAGCAACTTACAAAATCACACAGCTAGGGACAAGAGAAAGCTGAACTGTTCCTGATCCAAGTTCATGAGTCGGTCAGTCATTAGAAAAGTTCCCACCTACGTTTGAATCTCCAGTGGCATCAAGCACAGAACTGATTTATATTGGAGGTACATTTTGCTACTAAGCCCTCTGACAGTGACACTCAAGAAATCTGTCCTGTCTCACTATCAACTTCTTGCCTTTTTTCTTAAGTCAAGGTTACACCTTTCCAAGCTTGAAGTTCTGTGTAGATTTGAAAATAACTATGACTTCAAAAAATAAATGAAAAAAGTATACTTCATGACATATTCCTCACTTTTAACCCTTATTCTCCAGCTTTGAACCTTGCTATGTTATTTGCACTAGTTTGGGATGGTGAGGATCAAATTACCTTAGCATTCTCATCACTGATTTTAGCCTGTCTCAGCTTCAACATAGTTTTTGTATGTCTTTCCTAAGTGTTACCTGAACTAATCTCAGATTAGTTCAACCTCAATTTGCTTTTGAAAAATATCATTATTCAAGATTCTTGGTTGATTTCTTAGAAATTCATGAATGTATGTATTCACTTATTCTTGACATGGAGTCTCATGTGCTTCAGGCTAGCTACAAATCACTATGTAGTCAAGATGATCTTGGACTTTCAATCTCCCTATGTTTATTTCCAAATATTTAAGATTATAGAAGTGGACTACTATATCCAGTTTATGTAGTACTGGGGGTTAGACCCAGACCTTCATGCTTGCTAAACAAGCACTACCCAACCTTACTCTATCCCAAGATCTTGCTGCTTTAGAACTTAATCAAAAGAAATAAAATAGAAAGAAATAAAACATGAGATTAGGCCCTTCTTAGAGAAGCAAAGAAAATATTTAAATTATTTTCCCTGTTAACTTAAGAAAGTAGAATTTTCTATGCTGTGAGAACAGAACTATTTAAATTTCTCATGTTCTGAAGAAGATAAAAACAATGTGCCTTATTCTTTGATGACATGTACATTAATTACTTTTCTGTTGCTGTGTTAAAACACCATGACCAGAAATTAATAAAATAAAATGTTAAATGGAACTTAGAGTTCTAGAGGGTTGTAGTTCATAATGGTTGAGTAAAGGCATGGCAGGAAGAACAATTGAGCTCATATCTCAGGCCTCAAGCAAGCAGACTATGCACTGGGAAAAGTGGAAGTCTTTTGAAACCTCAAAGCCTACCCCAAGTGAGACACACTCCTCCAATGAGGTCATACCTCCTAGTCCATCCCAAACAAGTCCTACTAGGAACTGAGTATTCAAACATATGAGCTGATAGGGGCCATTCTTATTTAAGACACCACAATATGTATTTTAATGGTATCTGCATTATAAGATGACAATACTAGCCAGTACACAGACATAACAGAAGAAAAGAAACCATGTTTCCATGGTAATTAGCAACAAAATATGACCACAAATGTTTACTAAGGACACCCACCCCCAAAAAAACCAACCAAAAAAAATTTTATTTGTCTCATGGTGGTTTATGATCCAGCTTAGAATATTAAACAACCAGAGAAATGTTGCTCTATAGAAACCTATTTAAACATATAAAAACTCAGATTTCCCAAACTTTCATAAATATGAAATCTGTCTCAAAATTGAACCCAGCCAGCAATATATCCCAAATAACACTGTGTGAAATACGCTGGAATGGGCAATCTCTTAATAGACCTAAATATGTAGCAATATTGAATATGGAGAAAAAAATTGAGGAAAAATAATTACTTAAGAAGGAGGGTAAAAAAGAAATATAACAGCAGACAAAAACTATTCTAAAAAAATAATATGAAGTGGTCCATTCCCCATTTCCCTCATTACAATAACATAACAAACTCCAGAAAAGAAAGATTTTAAATCGTAAAAACTAAACATTTAAAAGACAAAAGACAAAACACCAGTTAATCTATCTAAAATATTGGAGAGGAAGACTCTGTGCCTAAGAATGAATAATGGATCCATAGAAAGCTTTACAAACGACTGGATAAAAACTTAAATGTCAGCACCGGACTGAAACCCCAAGGTCCAAATCAGGAGCAGGAGCAAGGAACTCAGGACAGCGAGGGGTGCACCCACACGCTGAGACAAAGAGGATGTTCAATAGGGAACTCACCAAGGCCAGCTGGACTGGGTCTGAAAAAGCCTGGGATAAAACCGGACTCACTGAACATAGCGGACAATGAGGACTGCTGAGAAGTCAAGAACAATGGCACTGGGTCATGATCCTACTGCATGTACTAGCTGTGTGGGAGCCTAGGCTGTTTGGATGTTCACCTTACTAGACCTGGAAGGAGGTGGGAGGTCCTTGGACTCCCCACAGGGCAAGGAACCCTGACTGCTCTTTGGGCTGATGAGAGAGGGGGAGTTGATTGGGGTAGAGGGAGGGAAATGGGAGGCGGTGACGGGGAGGAGACAGAAATCTTTAATAAATAATAATAAAAAACTTAGATGTCTATGTGATATACAACAGTATAGGCACCGAGGATGAAAGGCAATTCATAGAAGAAAAACAGTTGATGGTGTTAAATTCTGAAATTGGGTTCTAGCTCACCATAATGATGAGTGCAGATTTAGACAGTACTGAAATACCATGCAACAAAAGGAGACGGTGGTGGCTGGGCCTTTAGTCCTTTATTTCTGAAGTCTCGTAGTACATAAGATTCTTATTTTTTTTGTTGTTGTTATTTGTTTCATGAGTCAGGGTTTTACAGTAACCCGGGATGACCCGGAACTCACAATCATCCACCTTCAGCTTCCCTGGTGCTGGATTTACAAACTTGCATTA
The DNA here is from genome assembly GCF_018167655.1 of Microtus oregoni. NCBI lineage: Eukaryota > Metazoa > Chordata > Mammalia > Rodentia > Cricetidae > Microtus > Microtus oregoni. The sequence continues at coordinate 7,059,970 of NW_024543070.1, forward strand.
CCACACGTGGCATAAATTTTAAAATTAAATTTATGCTTTCTGTTGGTATCCAGGCTGTTGTTCCAGGAGGATCAGCTATGCCCCTTGAGCTGAGTGAGAAAAGATAACAACGTACCTTCTTTGCAATTGTCTAAGTGCTTGTTCCATGAAAACTATTGTATAAAAATAAATAAATTTATAAGAAATTATCAGGGGACACAGTGTTCTATATGTAATGTGGCAGCTTGGTTGGCATTGAATTGTGAGTGGCAACATCACTAAGGGAAGTTTCTTGACCTAAGATGTGGGTGATAAGAGTAACACAGAAAGGAACATGATGAACAAGGGATTCTGACCTATCATAAATGTCATAGATATCCATCATGGAGGTGTATTTATAATGGAATCGCCATTTTAAATCCATCCCTATTATTGTTGCATTGAGGACATATTTGAGGGATAGCAGCAGAATTGAGATGTATTTGAAATCTCTGATCTTAAATTGAGTAAACACAGAGAAATCCTCTATTAAATGATAATATAGATATGCATAAAAAAGGAGGTATTTGAACTATATGGTAAAAGAAAAGCTGGCAGTGTTGGCTGATTGATTAGCCATGCTTCTAAAAGAAAGGGGAATTTTAAAAGACCAATGAGTTTGCTTTGAGGAACTAGGAGAAATACTGAGATATTGACCCAGAAAGAAAAGACTGACAGAAATTCACTGGAGCATTAGGAAAGAACAATTCTGTCTTGAGCAGTTATGTTTGAGATGCCTCCTCCATTTCCACGGAAGTATCAGCACAAAAGATGCAGATGTGATGCTGGAGTTTCAGAAGAGATCAGTTTCAACGAAAAAACAGCTTGCAACTGCATAATTAATATTTGAAACAAAAATCCAGAATACGGACTGGGGAGGAGACCATAGCTCAGTCCTGGTGTGCTTGATTAGAACACACAAGACACTGGGTTCAATCCTTAGCTTCGTGTCTTCACCAAAGATCACGATTACTCAGAAAGCACAGAGATTCTCAACACTAGAAATCAGTCAGAGGAAACAAGAGAGAAATGAATCCTGGTCTGACGTGTTAGCGTAATTCCTTCCTCTGCCTACAAAATGAGAACAATCACAGTAGCATTGCCAAGGTCACTGGGAAGATGAATGGAGAGAACGTAAGCCAGCGCACAGGACCGTCTCTCATACAGCACATGGGAAATGCTAAACAATTGAGTTTTATTATAAACACATCCACAGTTTCAACAGCAAAAGAAAGTGGGGCCAATATATGTCATCTAAAGTAATAAAAATTGCTGTTTAATAGGAACAGAAACAAAACTAAACACAAACTGAGGGAAAAATAACAGAGATAATTCTAAGCTGGTATCAAATCAGTAGTCAAGAGCTTCTAGAAACCTATTAGGAGAAATAAAGTCAGGTGGATTTGATTCCAATTAAAGAATTATAGAAATCCCTAAAGCTATAGACCCCAAAACATTTAAATGAAAAGACACATCAGAGTGTACCTGCATGGATCTGAAAGAAAGGTTTCCGACCTTTGGAAAATACAAAGTCCTGTGTTAATTAGCCCACTTTCATGTAACATTTAGTACATAATAAATATTTACTGTGGAATTCTAAATTCAAATATAAGGATTTTGTTTGTGTAAATTCCACCTAATTCCTTTTGGATTATAGCAAGTCTCTATTCATGCTTTAATTTTTAATAACACATTGATCTAGGAAAATAAAATACTAATTGCCCTAACCCCCCAAAGTTTCCCATATCTTTGTTGTTGTTTGATTAGGTTGTTACGGGGGTGGAAAGAACTCAAGACTAAATACTTTCTTCAGAGTCTGTAAGGCTTAATGCAATTAGAAAAAAACGAGACTTCGAATCTTCTAGATGGTGCTCACAAGATGCCTGTAATTAATTGCCCTTTTAATCAACATTTCAACAAACGGATGTCAAATTCTCTTTCTCCTTTCCCTGAATCTGCTGGAAACCATTAGTTTTCCTTCCTCTGTTCATACAGATAATAATATCCCTCACCACCCAGAGTGACATAAGAGTACAGAAACGTCAAAACATCCTTTATGCAATCATTCACCTGCAGTAACAGCTGTCAGCCAGGACTGTCACCTCCATCTCCCAGGACAGCTTCAATTGCATTGAAATTGATGCTGAAGCACGCATGGCCTCTTTTCTTTGCCAATGTCCCTGCTGAATGAATGCTCCCTACCCACCCATACAAGGTTTTCCCAAGCTTGCTCAGTATATTTTTCCACTGTGGGAAAACAATGCAATGTTTACTAGTTATGCAGTAATTTTTAACTTCAAAATACTTTTTGGCTTGGGTTTTTCTACCAGTCTTTAAAAAAGTTTCTGGAATATTAAGGATTCTATCCTTATTCTATTCCTTGTGAGTATTCTATATCTTGTGAGTACCATATTGCTAAAGGTTAGATTATAAATTCTGCACCATTGTGGAAGAGCGGAGAAACAGCAAGTGTTTTAAAAGACCCATATGAAAACCTGTGAATTTCTTCACATGGATTTTGTTTCCATTTCTCTCATCTTAACTAACGTTTTCATGTGTGTTATCTATCCTTTGATCTGGAAATGACGTCTTCATAGATCAAATAAGAAAGCCTCTTCTATCTGTACTCCTGTCTAATCGCTGCCCATCTTGGGGATGAGAAATCCATTCAACTCAGGGCTGTGGCATCATCGATAGCCAGCGCTCAGTGAGACAATGGCTTGTTAGAACCACCCAGTGATATTCCCCCAGTGCATACTGTGTACCCCACTTGGATCATTTACCAGTGTATCAACAACCTTTCTGTTTCATAAGTGCTAAGAAAGTAGAGGAGAGTCCTATTGTTATTATTATTATATTGGCAGTAATTAGTACTATTACTAGTGGTGGTAGTACTATTTTTGAGAATAAAGAGACCTTCACTGGAATGTCAAATACCATTTCATCTTAACATATTCACACAGATATTTGGGCAGTCCAGGACGTTCCATGGCATAAACTAAAGACCACACAAATTAGGATGTAAAAGAATTGGTTCTAAATGCCAGATTTGATATATTCCAAGCTCCAAACCTCTTATTCTGTTTTTCTGGACTCTATTTGTAAATGGAACGCTGGAGAATTCTCACTGGCCATACCATGACCAACTGGTCTGGGTAATATTATTATCCACCGATGAAGCAAGCAGTGATGTGATTCTAATTTAACTAAATTAAGGAATGTCACAGAACTTGTTTTGATTAACTCAAAATTATCCTTTCAATCCTAAGAATCTTTGTTTATCAGGCCAAGAAATCTTTAAAGTAAGAAACTATCAGAAGTTGACCCTTGGTAGGAGCTGGGGGATGGGGGCAGGAGTACTTAGTGAAGCATGCGTTGGGGAAGTTCTGCAGGCACTGTGAGAATGGTGCAGGAAAAGCTACTGGTCCTTGTCTCACCACGGCAGAGATATCAGTGGCACTGATAACCCCACTGCCATAGTCTGAGAGGGAGAGTGGTCAGAGCATTCCAAAGCAGGAAAGGCAACATGACCCGTGTGCTCTGCTCTGGGCCCCCTTCCCTGTTCCAAGGCTGGAGGAGGAGAAATGGAGACCAGTACTCACAATCCCATAGCTTTAGTTTTCCAGGAGGTAAAGAAGTTATGGTTGCAGTTTCAAATGGAGTGGATACATCACAGTCATGGAGACTGGAAAATGGCTCCAAATGCTTCTGATGAAAAGAATCAGACTGTGACAGATGGAAGAGGGAAAGGAGAAAGATCACACTAACATGCACATGAAACTTAGGCTTCTGTGTTCTTACTTGAGTCCTCAGAATAGGCAAGTAAAGCGGATAAATGGCTCATTTCAGGTTGGGTAATTGTCACCCCCAGATGTGAACAGCATCACCAAGTAACAGAATCAGACTTAAATTTAAAACTAGAAAGCTATGGAACTACTGCAAACAACTGGGATACATTGCTTTATTGTAGATTAATGACACTCTTCAGTCTTGCATTTTAATTAGGTCTACAGTAATTTAAAGTATGCATTATTTTGTGAATGTAAGAGAAGGTTTGCCTACTGGTTTATGAGTCAACTTGACACAACTTAGAGTCATCACAGGAAGGAGCCTCAGCTGAAGACATGCCTCGTTGAGATTCAGCTGTCTCAATTAGTTATTGTCTCAATTAGAGATCAATGTGGGGAGGACCCAAGCCTTGGTGGGTAGTGCCATCCCTGGGCTGTTGGTCCTGGGCTCTATAAGAAGGTGGACAGAAAAAGCCAGGGGAGAGCAAGCCAGTAAGCAGCACTGCTCCATGGCCTCACCATCAACTCCTGCCTCCAGGATCCTGCCCATATTTGAGCTCCTCTTCTGACTTCCTTCAGTGATGAACAGCAATGCTGAAGTGTAAGTCAAATAAGCTTTCTCCACCCCAATTTGCCTTCGGTTATGGTATTCCATCACAGCAGTAGAAACTCTAAGATAGAAGGGATTTACACAGAACAATCAATTTTATTTTGAATGCAATTATCCCCTAATTATCTCATAGGGGATATGGCTTTGTTGGAGTGGGTATGGCGTTGTTAAAGAAAGTGTCACTGTGGCGGGGGGAGGCAGGTTTTGAGGCTTCCTATGCTCAGGATACTGCTCAGTGTGTCAGCCGACTTCCAGTTGCCTCTGAGTCAAGATGTAGCGCTCTCAGCTCCATCCCCACATCTGCCAGCACCATGACGTGTCCCCATCATGATGATAAAGCCCTGAAGCCTGAAACTGTTAGCGAGCCATCCCAAGTCAATGCGTTCTTTTTAAGAGTTTCTGCAGGCATTGTGTCTCCTCAGATCCATAAAAACCTTGCCACAAAATATATATAAATACATACATATCATGCACACACACACACACACATATATATATGAACACACATAGACACAATGGTATCAACCTTAACACCACCTACACTAAGAAAATGAATAAGTAACAATGCCAAATCCAAAAGTGCTTGACAATGACCAATAGGGTAGGAGAAAAAGGGTACGGGTGACTCTTTTTTCTTCCTTATAGTATACTTTCAATAAGTTTCCTCAAATGAGCTTGAATAACCTAATCATTATTTTTAAAGCTATTTTAACAGATGGACCTAATAGAGCACACCTCTAATCTCAGCCCTCGAGTGGTAGGAGCAGGATAATGGGTAGTGGACCCCTAACCTCAGCTACACACAGTGAACGTGAGGCCAGCTTGGGGTATATGAGATACTGAATCAGCAAAAGCAAACCAAAAATTGAGCCAAACAAATCAAAACTAAAGCCATAAGTCTGAGAAACTGTTCTCCTCTTTCAACATATATTTTTGTGCACATTGGATAAGAAGCATACTGCTGTGTTTATCTAGCTTATTTTGAAATGACTAAAAGTACGGAAAGGTTTTAAAAGATGAAACCAGTGACTAATGCAGGGAAGGGAGTTGAAGGCTTATCTAATTGAGTGTCAGCTTTTAAAGCATTCATAATTTTCCTCCCATCGTTTAACACACAATGTGACTTTCGAGTGTTGTGATGAAGCAATTTATTTTGGTTGCAAATGTTCATTTGTAATTTCAGTTATCCACTAATAATTCGCTATTAATAATAAATGGCATTCCTTGTTTAATTTTGTGATACAAAGTAAGGAAAGAAAATAAAAAGCATAAGGTCTCTCAGCAGCTTTTCAGACATCTAAAATAGGAGAGACTATCTTGCAAAAGTATCAATATCACAAGATAGAATTGTACTCTTGAGCTGAGGACAGGATAAGCACACATTTTATGACAGAATGATATGGAACCTATTTATATATTCATTAAAACGTACAGTAATTCTACTGGGTACTCTTGCAGCTGCCAGGGAGCCACTAAAAAGCAATTTGAACTCAGAAAACAGTGAGAACCACTGAAAGTCCTTTGATCTTAACACCACTCTCCTCTCAAATGTGTTCTCCCAAGTATTGTGTTTCTGGAAAGATGCTCCTATGAATAATCTCCTTCTGGGGTCAGGTGAACAATGCAATAACAACCATTTGGGCAATTGTCCTATTACAGAATTCCTGGACAATTCTTCCAACACACAGGATGCCTGGCAAAATCATTTATATTAGAACAAGCGTATCCTGAAAAAAAAACAAAAGAAAACATATTTCAAGGGAGCACCAGGCCTTGAGACCTATCGGAGCTCAAAGAGTGCCAGGAAGGAGAGAAGGGTGAAATATTCTCAGAGTAGAAAGAATGGACACACTCACCCATTCCTGGAAAGGAAGTCATTTCAGTATCTTCTCCTTGTAGCCCCTTCCCAGACAGCTTCCTTACTCATAGAACAGGAAGATAAAAGTTAGCAACCTCTTCAGAAATATTTGGGAAGGTCAGCAGAGAAGTCCTCTGACCACTCTGGGAATACTTGACATCACAGGACTAATGAATAAAGAAAGTTCTGAAAATAAAGCGGGCAGGAGCATCATCATACAGAGCCCCTCAGTCCTGATCATGTGCGAAGTATGACAATATACACAGTGCCCCTCAGTCCTGGACATGTGCGCAACATGAACTTAGAGTTAACTTTAAGCTTGTCTGCTAGTGATTTTCTTCACAGTAAAATACGTTTCCCTGGGGGTTCTTTTTTCCATGACCTGTGTCCCACTGCCTTTAACTTTTTTGCTGTCTTTGTTCCTTGCAGTTTTATGGCATTATTAGTGCCATTATTTATTTATTTTCCATTGTCCTAAAGAATTTTAATTTACTTATGTGACTTTCTGTACAACCTTTGATTTAAAAATATAAATGCTAGCCACAGATAGTGGCTACTCTATGTTTGAATTAATTCACTGTGATTTAGATTTGGAAGACGCAAGTTTATTAACAGTTAACACATACAGCATCTGTTGAATTTCAGATTGAAGATATTTTCCGGAAATTAAAAGACATATTACATGTGTGTTTTTAAGGGAAGATGTCAGAGAGAGCTGAGAAACTGAAAATACCAAGAAGGACAAAACAGAAGGTAATCCGTTGATTTTAAGCAGAGAAAATGGCATCTTGTTGTAGGAAGTATGGCAACCAATACCACTTCACTCTTCTGTGCATGGCCTGATAAAGACAGAAAAGGAATTGAGTTGAAGTCTGTACCTTGGAATTGAGAAGAAAAATGTGATATGGTTCACCCCATGAGAAGCTGGCAATAAAACTGTTACAGCAGGGCAAGCTAAGTGTATATAAGGATATTTTTCAGGAACTAAAACCCAAGTATTTCTCACAAAACACTAAAAATTAACATGTAAACATCTTAAAGTCTTCATCAGCTCAATACCTGTCACACAAGAGACAAAGAAAAGCTGGCTGACCTCTGACAATGACAACTCTTCCTACACAATTAAAGAAATAAATACCCAGCACACATAAAGCAGCTGAGAACAGCTGGATAACTTTATAGCCCTCTTTAACTCATGTCTTTTAACTCAAAGAGCTAGTGTCTGAAGACTTATAAAAAAAAGATGAATAGGCAGAATATTCAACAGCAAACATGGCCTCCTCTGTAGCATATCAGTCCAGTCATCCATAAAGTATTTTATGATCCATGGAAACAGCTTATGTGCATTCAACTGCATAGACGTTACTTGGCTAAAGCACTGAAAGGCGATTTGTAAGATTCTCCAGTGGTTGGCTTTGAAACTTTAAAGGTGACATACGTTACAGAGCAGTATCTGGATAATACTTGATAATAAAATTAATAACTATTTCATTGACTTACATAATGTACTTCTGTTAATAACTCAAAAAAAACATTAGAACAGTTTTTTAAGTATATAGTTACCTTCCAAATTAAATTATTTACTATGTTTTTACTTTATCTTCTAAGTGTAGTCTACTCCCATGAAATTCTTCATCTGCTGGCTATCTTTTGAGCAATGAAGTAAGACAGATGAGTGATGGTCATTCCTGCCCGCCTGTGGAATTGATGCTGACTCAGACTTACACTATTAGTTACCTGACAGATGACTTCTGAAAAGGCTGTGTGTTGATCACTACCTGATTTCAGAATCATCTGCTTTCCTTGCAAATATTTTTTCTTCGCTAGAACAGGCTATTCGGCACAGATTCTGTATAATGAAGAAGAATTTTGGAGCCCAAGATGAGGACATTAAATCAGTTCAACTGTCAATCTAATATTTATTTGCATCTTTAGAGAATTCAACACTTAACAGTATGGATGAAAAAAAAAAAGAAACAGTATCAGGGGTCAAAAATAATCCATACCATATAAGGTCAGTCTAACTGGACAAAGGATGGCACACAACATCTGGTATATAAGGATTAGCTGCTTCCACCATGAAGTGATTTCTTTTAATGTGTATCTGAAAAGATGCTGAAGGGAAAAGTGAAGTGAATGATGTCAGGGCTGCTGTTAATTCAATGGAAAAAAAGAAGAACATGAATTTCAGTATCAGAAAAACCACAGGACCACACATCACCCAGAAAACCACAGGACCACTCATCACCCAGAGTACCATAGGACCATTCATCACCCAGAGTACCACAGGACCATTCATCACCCAGAGTACCATAGGACCACTCATGATTCAGAGTACCACAGGACCTCTCAGGACCACTCATCACCCAGAGTACCATAGGACCATTCATCACCCAGAGAACCACAGGACCACTCATCACCCAGAGTACCATAGGACCACTCATTACTCAGAGTACCAAAGGACCACTCATCACCCAGAGTACCACAGGACCACTCATCACCCAGAGTACCACAGGACCACTCATCACCCAGAGAACCACAGGACCACTCATCACCCAGAGTACCATAGGACCACTCATTACTCAGAGTACCAAAGGACCACTCATCACCCAGAGTACCACAGGACCACTCATCACCCAGAGTACCATAGGACCACTCATTACTCAGAGTACCAAAGGACCACTCATCACCCAGAGTACCACAGGACCACTCATCACCCAGAGTACCACAGGACCACTCATCACCCAGAGTACTACAGGTCCACTCATCACCCATAGTACCATAGGACCACTCATTACTCAGAGTACCAAAGGATCACTCATTACTCAGTCTGCTCAAACAGAAGAGATCAGCTCTGAGGAAGGCACAAAGCTGTGGATGACTCACAACTCAGAGGAGAGGTCAATAGAAAGGACCCAGACTTGAAGTTATTGGAGATAAAAGAAGAGTAGAGAGAGCCACATTCATTTACTCCATTAGTTAATTGGAAGCATCACCCAGATTTATAACAGACTTCCTGGAGATTTTATAGCAGTGTTCCTGTGAACACAGAATTATCTTTAGACCAAATGTTGGTCTCTGTCTGGTTAGCTGGTTGATACCATGTAGGTGTACAAACTAGAGGAAGAGATTAAGGAAGATGAGGTGAAAGATACAAAGAAAACTTAAATTTTAAAGAAAGAAAGGAAAGAAGGAAGACAGTAACATAAGGAGTAGGAGAGAAACAGGATGGAAGATGGCTTGTGGCACAGTCTAAGTGAAAAAGATTTAACTTGCACAACTATATAATTTTTAAACTTCCTTAATTAAAGTCAAGCAAATATATAGAGGAATGAGCCAGTGACCTAGACCAGAGCAGGCCTGAGGCAGCAAACTCCACAAGAGCAGGACTGGGTCAGTGACCTTGGCCTGAATGGACCTGAGAGAGCAAGCTTCATGGGAGCAGAAGCAGATCCAGACCAGGTACACTTGGAAAGGCAGGACTGAGCCAGCAACCTGGGCCAGAGCAGACCTGATATAGTAAACACCACATAGGCAGGTACAGGGGAGCAACTGCTGAGTGAGTGGGCCAGAGCCAGAGACCATTGTGGGTCCAGGCATGAATCTGGGACCTGAGAGGGAGTAGACCTGAAACAGGACGGCTGTGGGTCTGGAACCTAAAAGGAGATAGGCCTGAGCCAGGACCTCTGCAGGTCTGGACATGAATCTGAGACTTCTGAGGGAGTAGGTTTGAGCCAGGTCCTCTGTGGGTCCAGGCACACCTGAGTCTGGGACCGCCAAGTGAAAAGATGGGAGGCAAAGACCTTTGCAGAACCAACCCCAAGCTAGGACCTCTACAGATCCAGATCAGGGACATTTACAGACATAGGTCTGAGCCAACAACCTAGACCAGAGCAGACCTGAGACAGCAAACTCCATGGGAGCAGAGCAAACCTTGGAACACTGAGCAGCCTCCAGGAACATGGAGTGACCAACAGGGTAACCAGAACAGTGGCACTGACTGTACCACAAGGAACAACCATCTGAACCTTGGATCCACTGGGACCTCGAAAATTAATCACCAGAGTCACAGACAGCCCCAACCACAACAATTAGAGGAAAAGATGGGTAGACAAGGAAAGAACACACACAACACCACAAAGAAAAACATGACACCAGTAAAGTCTATAGACCCTACAACAAAAAAACTAAAACAACCAAATATAAATGAAGCAGAAGAAAATGACCTAAAAAATAACTTCAAGAGAATGTTTGAGACTCCTAATGAGGAAATAAGAAATTTCCTCACAGAAATGGAGGAAAATACAAACAAAAACTGGAAGACATCAGCAAATCCCTTAAAGAAGACCAAGAAAAAGCAACAAACATATGAAAGAAACTCTTCAAGACTTGAAAATTGAAATAGAAACATTAAAGAAAACACAAGCCAAAGGAATTATAGAAAGAGAAATCGTGAGAAAACAATCAGGAACCACAAATGCAAACATAAACAACAAAACAAAAGAGATGAAAGAGAGAATCTCAAGCGCTGAAGATAAAATAGAGGAAATAGACTCATCAGTCAAAAAAACATTAAATGTAACAAAAGCTTAACATAAAATATCCAGGAAATATGGGACACCATGAAAAGACCAAACCTAAGAATAATAGGTATAGAAGGAAAAGAAGTTCAATAAAAGCACAGAAAATATATGTAAAATAATCATAGAAGAAAACTTTCCCAAACTAAAGAAAGATATACCTATGAAGATACAAGAAGCATGCAGAATACCAAACAGACTGGATAAAAAAAAAAAAGTCTCCTCACCACATAATAATCAAAACACTAAACATACAGAATAAAGAAAGAATATTAAGAGCTGCAAAAAAGCCAGAAGGTCGTGGTCAAACGTTATACAGAAATTAAGAGACCAGGGATGCCATCCCAGACTACCATACCCAATGTTCAATCACCATAGAAGGACAAAACAAGATATTCCATAACAAAACCAGATTTAACAAATATGTAGCCACAAACCTAGCCCTATACAAAATATTGAAGGAAGTTGGCTACATCAACAAAAACACAGACAATAGATGATCTCACAGCAGCAAATCCCAAAGAACGGGGAAACGCACAATTTAATATCACCAACAATGAAAACTAAAATAACAGGAGATAGCAATCACTGGTCATTAATCCCTTAATATTAATGAACACAACTCACCTATAAAAAGGCACAGACTAACAGATTTGATACAAAAACAGAATTCATTCTTTTTCTGCATAAAAGAAACATACCTGAACCTCAAAGACAATATCACTTCAAAGTAAAGGGTTGGAAAAAAAAATCCCAATCAAATGAAGTTAAGAAACAAGCTGGTGTAGCTATCCTAATATCTAACAAAATAGACTTCAAACTAAAATCAATCAAAAGAGACAAGAAAAGGAATTTTCATTTTAGTCACAGGAAAAAAATCCATCAAGAGGAAGTCTCAATACTGAACATCAATGCCCCAAATACAAAGGCACCCTCATATGTAAAAGAAACACTTCTAAAGCTTAAGGCATACATTAAATCACACACACTAATAGTGGGAGACTTCAGGACTTCACTTTCACCACTAGACAGGTCAGTCAGACAGAAAAAAAAAAAAACAGAGAAATAAGGGAACTAACAGATGTTATGGCTCAAATGGATTTAACAGAAATCTATAAAATATTCCATCCAAACATAAAAGAATATACCTTCTTCTCAGCACCTCATGAAATCTTCTCAAAAATTGACTACATACTCGGTAACAAAACAAATCTCAAAAAACACAAAAAAAAATAAAATAAAATAACTCCATCTATCTTATCAGATCACCATGGTTTAAAACTCGTATTGAACAGCAATACTAATTTCAGAAAGTCAACAAACACATGGAAATTAAACAATGCTTACCTGAAACATCAATGAGTTAAGGAAGAAATAAAGGGAGAAATTAAAGACTTCCCAAAATTCAATGTAAATGACCCCAAATCATACCCAAATTGATGGGACATGCTACACAATGAAAGCTCTGTGAAGAGGAAAGTTCATAGCACTAAATGACAACATAAAGAAGCTGGAAAAATCCCATACTAGTGAATTAACAAAACACTTGAAAACTTTAGGACAGAAAGAAGCAAACTCACCCAAAAGAACTAGATGGGAGGAAATAATCAAATTGAGAACTTAAATCAACAAAATAGAAATAAAGAAACAATACAAAGAATCAATGAGACAAAAAGTTGCTTCTTCAAGAAAAATTAAAAAAAAATAGACAAACCTTTATCTAAACTAACCAAAAGGCAGAGAGAGTATATCCAAATTAACGAAATCAGAAATGAAAAGGACATAACAGATACAGAGGAAATGCAGAGAAACTTCAGTTCATATTTCAAAAACCTGTACTCCACAAAATTTGAAAACTTAAAGGAAATGGACAACTTTCTGGATAAATATCACTTACCAAAATTAAATCAAGACCATATAAGCATATTAAACAGACCTATAACTGCTGAAGAAATAGAAACAATCATCAAAAGTCTCCCAATTAAAAAAAATTTTAAAAGCCCAGGACCAGATGGTTTCAGCTCAGAATTCTACACAATTCTCAAAGAAGAACTAATACCAATACTCCTCAAATTGTTCCACACAACAGAAGAAGAAGGAACATTACAAAGCTCTTTTTATGAGGCTACAATAACCCTGATACCCAAACCACATAATGACATTAATAGGAAAGAGAATTACAGACCAATCTCACTCGTGAATATTGATGCAAAAATACTAAATAAAATACTGGCAAATCAAATCCAAGAACACATCAAAACCATTATCCACCATGATCAAGTCAGCTTCATTCCAGAGATGCAGGAATGGTTCAAAATACAAAAATCTGTCAACATAATCCACCATATAAACAAACTAAAAAATAAAAAACCATATGATCATCTCATTACATGCTGAAGAAGCTTTTGACAAAATACAACATCCCTTCATGATAAAGGTCTTGGAGAGAGCAGGGATACAAGGAACATATCTAAAGATAATAAAGGCAATATAAAGCAAGCCAACAGCCAACATCAAACTAAATGGAGAGAAACTCCCAGCAATTCCACAGACATCAGGAACAAGACAAGGTTGTCCACTATTCAATATAGTTCTTGAGGTCTTAGATAGAGCAATAAGACAACAAAAGGAGATCAAGAGGATACAAATCAGAAAAGAAGAAGTCAAACTCTCACTATTTCATGATGATATGATAGTTTACATAAGTGACCCCAAAAATTCTATCAAGGAACTTCTACAACTCAAAAACACTTTCAGTAATGTATCAGGATATGAGATTAACTCAAAAAATCAGTAGCCCTCCTGTACACATATGATAAATGGGCCAAGAAAGAAATCAGAGAAACATCACCCTTCACAATTGCCACAAAGAACACTAAATATCTCGTAGTAACTCTAACCAAACAAGTGGAAGACTTATATGAAAAGAACTTTAAATCTTTGAAGAAAGAAATTGAAGAAGACACCAGAAAGTGAAAAGATCTCCCATGCTCTTGGGTAGGTAGAATTAACTTAGTAAAAATAGCAATCTTACCAAAAGCAATCTACAGATTCAATAAAAGGCCCATCAAAATCCCAGCAAAATTCTTCACAGACCTTGAAAGAATGATACTCAAGTTCATATGGAAAAGCAAAAAACACAGGATACCCAAAACAATCCTGTACAATAAAAAAAAAACTTCTGGAGGCATCACAATCCCAGACATAAACCTACTACAGAGCTACAGTACTGAAAACAGCTTGGTATTGGCATAAAAACAGACAAGAGGACCAATGGAATGGAATTGAAGACCCAGATATTACTCCACACATCTTTGAACACATGAAATTTGAAAAAAAATGCAAAAAATATCAAATGGAAAAAAGAAAGCATATTTAACAAATGGTGATGGCATAACTGCATATAAACATGTAGAAGAATGAAAACAGACCCATATCTATCACCATGCACAAAACGCAAGTTCAAATGGATCAAAGACCTCAACATAAAGCCAGCAACACTGAACCTCATAGAAGAGAAAGTGGGAAGTACGCTTGAACACATTGGCACAAGAGACCACATCCTAAATATAACCTCAGTAGCACAGACACTGAGAGAAACAATTAATAAATGAGACCTCCTGAAACTGCAAAGCTTCTGTAAAGCAAGGAACATGGTCAACAAGGTAAAATGACAGCCTACAGATTAGGAAAAGATCTTCACCAACCCCACATCAGAAAGAAGTCTGATTTTCAAAATATACAAAGTTCTCAAGAAATTGGCCATCAAAAGGACAAATAATCCATTTTTAAAAAATGGAGTACAGACCTAACCAGAGAACTCTCAACAGAGGAATCTAAAATGGCTGAAAGGCACTTAAGGAAATGCTCAACATCCTTAGCCATCAGAGAAATGCAAATCAAAACAAGTCTGAGATTCCATCTTACACCTATAAGAATGGCCAAGATAAAAAGCAGTGATGACAACTTGTGCTGGAGAGGTTGTGGGGAAAAGGGAACACTTCTGCATTGCCGGTGGGAGTGCAAGTTGGTACAGCCTCTTTGGTTGTCAGTGTGGTGATTTCTCAGAAAATTAGGAAACAATCTACCTCAAGACCCAGAAATACCACTTTTGGGTATATATCCAAAGGATACTCAACTGTGCCACAAGGACATGTGCTCAAATGTGTTCATAGCAGCTTTGTTTGTCAGAGCCCCTTGACCAAAGAATGTCATTTACACAATGAAGTATTACAGAGCAGAAAAAAATAATAGCATCTTGAAATTTGCAGGCAAATGGATAGAGCTAGAAAATATCATATTGAGTTAGGTAACCCAGACACAGAAAGATAATTTTCATATGTACTCACTCATAAGTGGTTTTTAAACTTAAGGCAAAGAAAACCAGCCTACATATCACAATCCCAGAGAACCTAGACAACAATGAGGACCCTAAAAGAAACATGCATGGATCTTATTTACATGGAAAGTAGAAAAAGACAAGATCTCCTGAGTAAATTGGGAGCATAGGGACCTTGGGAGAGGGTTGAAGGGGAGGGGAGAGGCAGGAATGGGAGCAGAGAAAAATGTAGAGCTCAACAAAAATCAATCAATAAATAAATAAATATCATATAATTTATCCTTTAGAATCGAAGGAAAGGGCATATCTATACCTACCTCTCCCGTAGTTCTAGTTAGAATTTTTTTAAAATTTTATTTATCGTGCTTTTGTTTCTTAAATGGAAACAATCTGGAAAGTCAAGTTATCTTTTTTTGTATTATAGTAGCAATTATTTATTTATTTATTTTTATTAAAAATTTCCGCCTCCTCCCCGCCTCCCATTTCCCTCCCCCTCCTCCCACTCCACTCCCTCTCCCTCTCCAGTTCAAAGAGCAGTCAGGGTTCTCTGCCCTGTGGAAAGTCCAAAAAAGTGGGGCGCTGAACTGAACAGAGAATTCTCAACAGAAGAAGTTCAAATGGCCAAAAGACACTTAAGGTCATGCTCAAGTTATCTTATGCATAGGTAAATTTGAAAAGAAAAGAGATCCTTCTAACAGGCCTTGCTCTGGAATTGCTAATTTTCTTACACAAATGGGGGCAGGGATGACAGCATAAGCAGCTAAGTCCCTGGTGTAACTGTGTACCTGCAGGACACGTCATTAAAACTAACACAAGAAATTTGGCGCTAAGGGGCCCAGTGTTTGTACTGTGACCTAGAAACGTGACTGACTTCCATCACCTATCCCCTTTCTAAATGTGAGTGTCAACTAGTAGAAGACACAGGTCAGGTCATCCAAGCAAAACATTTTCTTGTCAAAGAAATGTATTAAACTACTTGTTAAGCTACTTGTTAGAGTCCAAATTCTTAGTCCCATTCAAGAATAAGTGTCTCTCAATCTAGAGTAAAGGAGAATTTGACTTCCCAGCACAAGTCTTGGGCGATTCCAAATCCAGAACGACTGCAATCAGGAGCAGCCCTAAAATATAAATCATGTGTGATTTTATTTTTCCATTTTGAGTGATATATTAGCAAAAAAGAAATCCCGTGCTGTGGGAACCATGCAGCAGACATATAGGGCTTACGCTGAGAGGCTTGTTTAAGCTATTTGTCAAACTGTCATTTGATCACATTCAAGAAATCTATAAAAGAGTCAAACAGTAAACCCATGGGGACAAGTAGATGAGAAAAAAACTGGGGCTTCTTTTTTATGTATTAATAGAACTGAGAACCAAATGTCTCCTGCAGCCACCTGTGAACAATCCATGCTTGACACAGGACATGCAAAATGGTCATTTGTTTTAGATTCTGTGGCTCGCACCTCTGTAGATTTACGGTGATGGAGATAGCAATTCCTTTTCTTAGCTTTTAGTCCAATGGAAGTCAAATTCTCAGTTTATTACTGCATGACCTTTGCCATAGAAACCAGCAGAATGCTCTTATAAAAAAAAATTCCTTTAGTCGTAAAATATGTCACCATAAAAGATGAAGGGCCTGAGAAATAAAAGGTGCTGTTCTTGTAGTATCTCATGTCATGTAAGGAAATAAGTACATAACATTTATTTATAATATATATTTACATAATCTTAGCTACTCTAGTGTTAATTAAACTGTTCCCTAAACTCTTCAAGAGTGAACAGCTAGTCTCTAAAACCTCTTAGAGAGTCACCATGGTATCTAATTGACTGGATTCTGTTCAAAATTCATCACCTATAATTAATGTACTAAAAGACAGGAGACAGATTTTCACATCTGAGGTTTATAATCCCTTGGATTTTAAATGTACATGACCTCCATCCTATTTTTTTACCTAATAAGCATCACATTCATGCAAAGAAGGAATGTCATTTGCCATCCGTTTATGTACTAGCTCAAAGTCCCAGGAAATAAGTGTTGTTGATTGTTCAGATTTGTGGAACCTCTTGTCCTGAGTTGTGTTTTTTACCCTATAGAGAGAGTACTAGCAAGACTCTTCTCAGTAAATATAAAGACTTGTTTTTGTCTTCCTATTGTCCCCAGGGACAACTGAGATTGACAAGGTCCTCCAGGTTATTTATCTAATAAAACTTCATTTGCTACATCTGACATGATATAGATGTAGAGACTGAAAGATATTTTCAGGGACAAAAATTTACAATTATAAGGGAGATCTTAAGACCCTGAAACTACAGTAGAAAATAAAATCTGAGACTAAGTATATAGTAAGACTTACTAAGGCAATTGCACACAGATATTATATAAAATACATGCCAATATCTAGTTAGCTGTAAAAAAAATTCAAATTATCCTTTTAATAAATAATAGATCGAAATAATACAATATGAAAGGGTGACATTTATTGTGCATATGCTGTGCACTGAGGATTCATAACATACAAATAAACTCATTTTATACTTATTTTGTAGATGGTTTGCTTGATTAAAAAGGTTAAACAATTTGTCCAAGATTATCATACTTGTTAGTGAAATTCATATTTATATCTGTCTCACAGTCAAGCTTATCATTTTAAGATTGCATGAACTCCTGTTTTCTTTAATTTTGAATGCTTATATGTTTTGGGGAGCTGTGAGCTGCATTCTGCCACCCAGCTCCCGGCTGCCTGGTTAGCTTATGCCCCAAAATAACAACACACAAATTGTGTTCTTTTAAACACTGCTTGGCCCATTATATCTAGCCTCTTCTCGGCTAACTCTCGCACCTGAACTAGCCCATTTCTAATAATGTGTGTAGCACCCCAAGGTGCGCTTACCAGGAAGATTCTAGCCTACATCCATCCTGGGTTGGAACTTCATCTCATCTGCCCGGGAGAGGGGAGCATGGCGTCTGAGCTCATTTCCTCTTCCTCCCAGCATTCTGTTCTGTTTACTCCACCCACCTATGTTCTAACCTATCAGGGCCAAGCAGTTTCTTTATTAATTAACCAATGACGTTCCTCCATCACTTATATATCTGTACTGTTGGCTTACATAGTTCTTCCCAAGAATTGACAAGCAGGGGAGATGAACTAGCTGTCATCTGTAGTCAGCAGGGCCAACCTTTCCTGGACATTGATAGTCACTTCTCTCTTGAGGGCTCCCTCCCTCAGCTGACATTTATATGGTGGTAAAGGTGGGTAGGGATGATGTTATCTGGCCCCACCTACCTCTTCTGTGTTATCACTGGGAAAATCCCCAAAACTGTCCCTCCAGAGGCATCTTTAGCCAAATGTACCAAGAATAGAACTAAACTGCCACAAGCAACATTGCTGTCCTACATGCAGCATACAGATGAGCAAGCATGCAGCTGACTGCAGGCTCTTTAGGAAAAGGCAGATGAGAGACCCCAGAAAGAGCACTGGGGTCTAAAATGACATCTGATGGAGAGGAGAGAAGTGATAACTCTGAAAAAAAAAATGAGCTAAACGTTTCCAAGACACCAGAAAATTTAGACATAAGTTGCTCTTAAAATGTAAATTTTCAACTGAATATGTCTTGCATTTATCTGGGGAAATTAAAACATTTTCTGTTTGGAAGAACTGGGGTTATGTTGCCCTATTTTCTCCATCATTTTTTTTATGTTGGCATCAGGTAACTGAGGTACTTTGTGCCTATTTAGAAAATATCATATGATGATTACATGGTCACATAAAATTTAAAAATTTAGCACAGATACCACTCTGACCATAAAGCATGGCTTCAGCTACACAGCACACACACACACACACACACACACACACACAGAGAGAGAGAGAGAGAGAGAGAGAGAGAGAGAGAGAAGAGAGAGAGAGAGAGAGAGAGGAGAGAGAGAAGAGAGAGAGAGAGGAGAGAGAAGAGAGACTTTTAACACCTTCATCTGATATAAATGAAATCCCACAAGCTAGCTGGCTGAATTTGTCATTTGAAAAAAAAAAATGTCTCTAAAGGGAGATACTGCCAGTTTTTCTCAGAACGGCTAGGTTAAGCCAGCTACTAGTAAATGGGCCCCAAAGACCAACTTTTCAAATTGTATAGAAAGGAAAATGCCTTCTTCGGCCCGTCTGTGACAAGATACCAGGTAGTGTAGTTACATGCTCAAAAAGAACTTGACAAAGAATGGAAAGAAAGAAAATGCTACATCCCAGCTTTACCTCTCCACATCATCCAGATATGCTGCTCAAGTACTGAGATACTTTACATTGCCTTTGAAAAGTCATTTGACAGTACATGTTAGAGCCTTTCAAAGGTGTTACTTCCTTTTCAATCAGTAAAGACACTTCTCAAAAAAAAAACAGCCTGTAAAAATAACCTTCAAGGAAAGAAACTGAAGAAAAAAGAAAAGAAAGGAGGAGAGGGGAGTCAGGAAAGCGAGAGCAAAGAAAATCTGGTTTAATACACGAGAGGATTTTGGTTTGGCTGGCTTTTGTTTGTTTTGTTGGGTACTGTAGAAATATCAATATCTATAGGACTCATTGAGCAGACAGCAAAGAAATTATTTTTTTTATTTATTTATTTATTAAGGATTTCTGCCTCGTCCCCACAACCGCTTCCCATTTCCCTCCCCCTCCCCCGATCAAGTCCCCCTCCCTCATCTGCTCGAAGAGCAATCAGGGTTCCCTGACCTGTGGGAAGCCCAAGGACTGCCCACCTCTATCCAGGTCTCGTAAGGTGAGCATTCAAACTGCCTAGGCTCCCACAAAGCCAGTACGTGCAGTAGGATCAAAAACCCACTGCAATTGTTCTTGAATTCTCAGTATTCCTCATTGTCCGCTATGTTCAGCTAGTCCGGATTT
This sequence comes from Microtus oregoni, assembly GCF_018167655.1. NCBI lineage: Eukaryota > Metazoa > Chordata > Mammalia > Rodentia > Cricetidae > Microtus > Microtus oregoni. Next base: position 7,080,049 of record NW_024543070.1, read on the forward strand.
ATCCCATGCTTTTTCAGACCTAGGCCAGCTGGCCTTGGTGAGATCCCAATAGAACATCCCCATTGTCTTAGTGTGTGGGTGCACCCCTTGTGGTCCTGAGTTCCATGCTTGTGCTCCGTCTCCTTCTGCTCCTGATTTGGACCTTGAGATTTCTGTCCGGTGCTCCCGTGTGGGTCTCTGTCTCTGTCTCCTTTCATCGCCTGATGAAGGTTAATATTCCTGAGGATGCCTATGTGTTTGTCTTTGGATTCACCTTATTTAGCTTCTCTAGGAACATGAATTATAAGCTCAATGTCCTTTATTTATGGCTAGAAACCAAATATGAGTGAGTACATCCCATGTTCCTCTTTTTGGGTCTGGCTTACCTCACTCAGGATAGTGTTTTCTATTTCCATCCATTTGTATGCAAAATTCAAGAAGTCCTTGTTTTTTACTGCTGAGTAATACTCTAATATGTATATATTCCATACTTTCTTCATCCATTCTTCCGTTGAAGGGCATCTAGGTTGTTTCCAGGTTCTGGCAATTACAAACAATGCTGCCATGAACATAGTTGAGCATATACTTTTGTTGTATGATAGGGCCTCTCTTGGGTATATTCCCAAGAGTGGTATTGCTGGATCCAGGGGTAGGTTGATCCCGAATTTCCTGAGAAACCGAAACACTGCTTTCCAGAGTGGTTGCACAAGTTTGAATTCCCACCAGCAATGGGTGAGTGTACCCCTTTCTCCACAACCTCTCCAGCAAAGGCTATCATTGGTGTTTTTTATTTTAGCCATTCTGACAGGTGTAATGTGGTATCTTAAAGTTGTCTTGATTTGCATTTCCCTGATCGCTAAGGAAGTTGAGCATGACCTTAAGTGTCTTTTGGCCATTTGAAGTTCTTCTGTTGAGAATTCTCTGTTCAGATCAGTGCCCCATTTTATAATTGGGTTGATTAGCCTTTTACGGTCTAGTTTCTTGAGTTCTTTATATATTTTGGAGATCAAACCTTTGTCAGTTGCAGGGTTGGTGAAGATCTTCTCCCAGTCAGTGGGTTGTCTTTTTGTCTTAGTGACAGTGCTCAAATATAGAGAATGTATGCATAACAGCAAACTTGAAAGTATATGCCCGTGTTCATCTTTATGGATTAGGTATAATGAATGATTCTTGCTTCTCACAATTTCCAAAAAAAGTCCATAGGAAGTTGTGAATAGAGGACACCATATTCTAGGAAGTAAATAAGGTCAAAAGTCAGAAGCTTACAAAGAAGAGGAGGAGGGGAATGAAAGTTGGCTGAAGAAGTTTTTCGTTTTCTGTACCAAATTTTAGTGAATGGGTCTGAAATTTCATGTAGATGGAAATCACCCAGAAAAAAATGTTAAAATAAAGGTTTCTAGGCTCAAAAATTAATGGGAGTTGTTCTGGACTGTGCCTAATTATTTTTCTTTTTGGAAAACATGTAAATTTGTATACAAGACAGTCAGTTAATATGAGGATAGTTTTGAAAATCATTCGCTTAATGATAGAATAATTTCCTGTCAGACAAAGTGCATCTTCTGTGACAGAAAGCATGTCTCAGAGGGTTCTGGAAGCCTGGTCACATTTGCATTGGAATCAGGAAGAAAGAATCTATTTAAACTGAATTATAAGCCAGGGTAGAATGTGTGATGAAAATGTGAACCACTACAAGGATGCGAGGGTGGGAATGAAAGAAAGGAGGTCACAGAGATGTGGGCAGGTCCAAAGATCCCCATAGTAACCAACGCGCAGAGGTACTGCACAGCTTCTCAAGTTGACAATAACCTCAGGAAATTTAACAAGCTCACAGCAGGTATGTTCCCAGGTATGTGATGAATGGCTTGGGGGATAAAAAAAATTATTTCATGCTTTCAAAATTTCACTTTGTAAAAAGAATAGCTACCTTATAGAATAAGCAGAATGTTTCTGTCTGCAGATCTCCAAGAGACAGAAACCCACAGAGATAGGAGGGGTGGAGGAGAAAAAGAAAGAGGCAGGAGAAGAGAGAGAATGAGAACAGAGAAGAGATAGACATGAAGAGGAAATACCTGGGTACAAAATAATACCACCAGTGCCAGTGGGTTCAGGAAATATGTGACCAATTTTTCCTTTAAGAGATTGTAGGAAACTTAAATAGAACAAGTCAAAGGTGAACGAACATTTCACTTAAAATTTTCTTTCTTGAAAACGTTCAACAGTATTACCTCGGTTGTCATTAATAAGTCTGGAAGAACAGGGCAATGATGGTAAAGAGACCTTCATGTGTTAATAAGTCTGGCTTTAATTCCATCATTTTCAATGAAATGTATTTATTTCCCTGCCTCTGTAGTGATAAAAGTCATCATATAACACTAGCTTAGATCAGTCACATATGGTCCGGATATAAATGTTCCTTATACACGTAAGTGGGCTTGCTCCTCGTTCACTTGCAGTATTTTATATAGTTCTCACTTTTAGACTTTATCATGCCATTTAAACATTGCCATAAATCTTGTAATGCAAACCTAGCATTATATTAAGCATATCACAGACAAAAATTTTACATTTTATGTTTTTAAATTTCTTTTCTAACAATTTCACTTCCATAAGGTAGAGGAAATAACCAGAGTTACTTGCACTATGGACTTAGATACTGTCCTAGGTAAATCTGAAGTCTTAGAAAAATGGAAGTCAGCCATATTATCGTAGAATTGAAAGCAGTGACAGGACAGTATTAGGCTAACTGTGATTTGTGTGAAGATGTTTTAAGTACCACTAAAATTTTAAATGGAAGAATGTAAGTCTATTTCTAGAGACCCTGAAATGCTTTAGAACTTAGCAGGGATAAAACATCAAGAGGCTAAAATATGTTAATAGAGTCACAGTCTAGTGAAAGATGCATTTGATAAAAAAAGAAAAAAAAAGACACACCAAGGTGTTTTGTGTGTTTTACTGACTTTGGTTCAGTGTGACCTACTATGGTGCTAAGAGGAGAAATGGCTTTACCCTAGGGCAAGTGTATGCACGAGTAACAGGGGTCCTACGACCTTTGTTAACAAGTGAAAGACAAAAAGAAATGCACAGAGCAAGAGTTAGGGTTGATTAGCAGGTTTCCCAGCTATACTATAAGAGGCTGGCAGAAGAAGAAAAGAGAGGCTTGACCCTTTGCTTGGGCAGATGATTAAATGCTAACAAAGTCAAACTACTTTTGTTCAAACAGGCTATCAGAGACAATAAGCATTGCACTGGAAAGTAGAAAACAGACATGGTTAAAAGGAAATTGGATCTCAAGGTCAGCAAAGTGATAGCAGGTAAACACCCTGACTTGAATAAAACTGTGCTTAGCCCCTTCATGATAGGGACCAGAGGCAACCTGAGACTATACTTTAGTTTCCCAGCTGCCCAGACCTGAATCATCACACAGAAACTATAATAATTACAACACTGTTTGACTGATGGCTCTCATATATTCCTAGCTAGCTCTTACATCTTAAATTAACCCATTTCTATTAATTTGTATATTGCTATGAGTCTGTGGCCTACAGGTAAGGTTCTGGCATCTTTCTCCTTTGGCAGCTACATGGTGTTTCCTTGATTCTGCCTACTCTCTCTATATTATCTCTGTTTGCATTTTTCACCTGGTTTTATTTGGCCCTGCCATTGACCAAAGAAACTTCTTTATTAACCAATGGTAATAAAATATATTCACAACATACAGAGGGGACTACCACACCAACCAGACTTGGAAAATTGCCAGCTATCTTTGAGAAATAAATTGCATTTTTCATTAACATTTTCTTTAGTATAAAGGATAGATGTCAGGACAGGTTATTAAGATTAGTTTAATAAACAAATTGCAGAATTGTTCTGGGATACTTAGAAAAAATATGGTAAGCACGAGGAAAATGTATACATATTCTAAGAGTATGGAATGGAATTGTTTCAGGTAACACCCTGCACAAATATGTCAAGGGAACACTGCACACACAGTGAGATATATTTAAAAATAGGAATATTTCAATATCTTCAATAATGTCATTGTTCACAAGGTGAGAAATGAAATGGCTGAGTGTAGTGATATGTCATTTGTATTTTAGTAAATAAAGCTTGCCTAAAGTTCAGAGAGTAAAACAGCTGCACTGATCAGCCTTAAAGATCAGGCAGTGGTGACAAACACCTTTAATCCCAGTAGACACACTAGTTTGCCATAGAAAATGCACAGTAGTGGTGGACACCTTTCATCCCAGCACTAGAAAGGAATATAAGATGGGAGGAAGACAGCTCTCACAGTTTCATTCTGAGATTCCTGGAGGAAGGATCACCATTTCAGACTGAGGTAGAGGTAAAAGCCAGTGGCTGGCTGTTTTGCTTTTCTGACCTTCAGGTTTAACCCCAATTTCTGTCTCTGGGTTTTTACTAATTATTCCTCAACTGAGACAGAGGTAGAGACTCAGTAGCTTCCATCCTGATCAAGGAGTCAATGTGAGCAAAAGCTCTGTTGACATATCACATGATTCTGCTATTGGTCTTATCTCAATCAAGTTTAATGACATATAAAGGATATTGAAAGGCTATTGTATTAAATTTGTAGATGACAAACGTGTTAGTGGGATATGTACCTGGTTAAACAAATAGAGATAAATTTAAAAGTTCATAAGATTAGAAGAGTACAATTGTGGTGGGGTTGGCTTGTTTTATTGTTTCATTTTGTTTTATTTTTGTGTGAGAGGTTACATCCAGGGCCCTCACTCATCCTAGTCTGCTCTTGATCATGAAATCACTTTCCTTCTCATGAGACTCTCCTCTCTCTCTCTCTCTCTCTCTCTCTCTCTCTCTCTCTCCCTCTCTCTCGGTGTGTTGTGTGTGTGTGTGTGTGTGTGTGTGTTCTAAAATTGAAATTATTTATATACTCTAAATAATACAAATTATTTGTATATATAATTCAAGTTTCTAAAATTATTTGCATAATTGGTAGGAGGAAAAAAAAGTAAGGAAATGTTGGTTTGAGAGTAGCTGGTTTGGAAGGTAACCAGGGGCATTTGCTGACAAAGAAACAAATGAGAAACACATTATGAAGCCCATGCCTTCAAACTCAGCTTTACCAATTACGTATACCTCTCTTCCCACCTGTATCAGCTGGTCCAATGAGTCAAAAACTGGGAAGGGGGGATTTTCTTTTCAAAGCCTGTTTTAAATGCCTAGAAGCTTCTTTTTTTGGGAATCTGAGTTAGAAATGTCTGTCATGACTTCATCAGTTCATCTAACAGATAAAAGAGCTTTCACCATGAGCCTAGCCCTCGTCTAAGTACTGAGACTAGTTATCCAGGAGATATAGCATGCTCATAAAAATAAGAACAAATTATAATCATCATCCAGCTATACTTTTTAAATGCATCATTGAATTAAGAAATAGGTCTCTTTCATCATAAAGTTTTCATTGTGGGAAGAACAAGTGAGCAAATAGTGACTAAAAAGAATATGATATTGACAGAGACTGTCTGAAAGATTCACGATACCATAGAATACAACTAAGTGGGAAAACCATAGATAGTCATTCCAGAAAAGATTGACTGGGGGTTTACATTCACCTAAGGTGACCATTCAATGATAGAACAGAAGCCATGTCATCCAGGGGTAGACAGAATTCCAGTCAGCTTTCACATTTAAAAGCCCTCAAGCTTGAGTTGAGAATGTAAAGAGATTAACTCTGGATGAAACTCCAGAGCTGCCCTCCTCTGAGTGGAAAGATCATGCCTTCCTCTAATATTCCTGATTGGAAATATAGTGTTTTCTAATTTAAATGTAAAAAGTAGACGTAGCAAAACTTACTGATGTAGATGTGAAGGCCAATGGCATTGTCTGCTGATGGGATACTAGTTCACTGATGTCAGGCTTTATTAGCATTTTTAAATTGGCAAATAGAAAGTGTGTGCATAGCCGGGCGGTGGTGGCGCACGCCTTTAATCCCAGTACTTGGGAGGCAGAGGCAGGCAGATCTCTGCGAGTTCGAGACCAGCCTGGTCTACAAGAGCTAGTTCCAGGACAGGCTCCAAAACCACAGAGAAACCCTGTCTTGAAAAAAAACAAAAACAAAAAAAAAAAGTGTGTGCATATTCACCACTTGGCATTCACTGGGGAGTAGATCTGGGACCTACAAGGACAGCACAAGCCACGAGTGCTCAAATCCTTTACATAAAAGGGCAAAGCATTTACAGAGAACTATACATATATGCACATCCTTTGATATCTTTTTAACTGACTGATGATTGCTTATAACACCTAAAAGAATGTAAATACTATGTAAATAGTTGTTATACTGCATTTAGGGGAGGACAATAAAGCATAGATGTACAGGAAGTGTGTGTATGTATATATATAAATATATATATATATATATATATATATAATCTATGGTTGGTTAAATATGAGATACAAATGTGTATCTGTGGACTGACTTAACTTGACATACACACATGATATTGTGAAATATGTAAATATTGCCAAATGACTGAACAATACTAATTGACATTATCTATGCTCACATGCTTAATTTTCATAATGAGACTATGTTAAATCTCTCAGTCACTTTCAGGTATATAATATGTTGCTATTAACTGTAGTCATTTTATTTTATAATATTTTTGTACTTAGTACTTCTGTCTAATAATTTTTTAAATTTATTGTTTTGGGGGAGGGGCACACATCCACATCTGCCATGATATGTGACGGTCTGAGGACAACTCTATGGAGTTAGTCTTCTCCTTCCTCCTTTACTGGGGTCTGGGAATCAAACTCAGGTCATCAGGTTTGCCCAATACAACTTTCCCTACTGAGCCACTCACTAGCCCTACTTCAAATATTTTTGTTTTTTGACGACCATCTCCCCAACTTTTTTCTATCTCTGATGATGACCTTCTCTCTCCTCCCTGTTCCTGTGAGTTCCATTTTACTAGGCACCATATATAAGTAAGGCCATCTGCCTCCTTGTGCAAAGGAAGGGTTTCTGTTCCCCCTAGAGACAGTGAACCACTTATAAGCCCACAGAGGCCATTACCCTTGTGTTTTAATTATTCCCAACATGCATTTTCTATGACAATGAACATTTCGTCCAAAAGGTTTACCAAGATGGGTAGTAACAGAACATTTCTGTCACTGTTTGCCAAGGCTCACAGGAAGAGCACACTCCAGGTGAGAAGAAGCTGCCAGTTCCTGGCCTACCACAGCCAATAACCAGCTGCACAGTGAAAAGCAAGAGAAAATGTGTTGGAACCCCAAGTGTCTTTGTGTGTAAAAGAAGACAACTATGGCATCTGTCAGATAAACTCAACGAAGCAGAAAAACATAAAGACTCACAAAAGATTACCAGTTACTTAAAATTTTAGACCAGTGAACAAGCCCAATTTTCCTATAAACTTGAGCATTATGTTTCACTGGAAGAGGGGAAAAAAATCTCTTTGTAATGTTCTTCAATTTGTAGAGCTGAAGCTGTGATCATTCTTTGAACAGTGAGGAAACAGAAACCAAAATAAATATAGGAAGATGAGGGAACATTGAAAGGAAAGGAAGCAGTGAGAGTTACCCTGAGAGGTAGGGAAGAGAGGCGAAACTTGGAGACATTGCTTCTAGAGGCAGAGGTTGTAAATGAGACCTTTGTAAAAATAAACAGCACAGAAACTCAGAAAAAACAACAACAACAACAACAAGAAGAAGAAAAGCATGACGAGGGACACAGCACCACCATAGATCTCTCAATGCCTTTTCATTTCTTAACAGGCAAAAACCACCTTGACATGCGCACACTGGGCTCAGCTCTGCCATATTTCTTTTGTACCTACAGCCAGGAGTTGAAGATTTTATATAGGTCCCCCATGTTTGTCTATTCTCAGGATATTACCATTGAGCTTCTCCCCCAACGCCACTTGAAACAAAATTTAGCGTTATAATATTGCAAGGACAAGCTTGGAGACTTGATGCTTGACTAAAATAAATAAATAGTTTTATTTATAAGAAAACAGGTAACCCTGCAGCTTATGAAGACACTGTATCATTCCCAGGCTCCGTGTGTTTGGAAAAATGAAAACGATAAATTGAGGATTATCAGGAGACAGACAAATGCGAAAACCGGTGAAGGATCAATATTTCAGAAGGCAGTAGAAGTAAAAGAAGGCTTAAAGGACACAGGACTTTGAAATTCAACACGTGGTCACAGACTGAGGAATGAAGACGTAGACAGCCTGCAGCTGCTTTGGATTCATGTGCTTTTAAAGACTTCATATAGTGACACGGAAGCCATAACCTCTGGGACAAATCAAATCATAAAGGCCTGTGTATGTCCATACCTCCCTCTCTCTTATTTCCTTTACCAAAGAAAGGTGCCTGAAATGCTATCATTTCAGTGTCTTTGGCTCAAAATTTATATGCTTTTTAGAATACACAAATTAGAAAGAAAACAATATTCTAGAAAGTCTAGCTAATATAATTCTTTCAACTCAGTTTCTTGTAAAATAAACAAAAGCAAAACACGGAACCATTCTGGGAGAGGGGTGGGAGGAAGTTGCAGCAAGCCATGAGAGTTTGGCGTTCAGGCAGCCAGATAAACGGGACTGAAATAGTGTGTTCGAGGAAGGCATGTGTAAACTGTTATGAGATCTGTGAATGTGGACGTCTGCAGAGAAGCTCTGTACAAAGGCTCATTGATGGAACAGACCGCTGCAGGCCACTGTGGAGAGGTCAAAAAGTTGCAGGCCTAGAATCTAACCACATTTGATCTTGGGCCATCTTTAGCTCCATAAATAGCCATCCCTTCCTTCCATCTGTGTCAGACCTAATATCCTCTGGCTAACACAATGGTTCTTAGCTGGCGGATGGCAGGAGACACATATCAGATATGCTGTATATCACATATTTACATTACAAATCATAACAGTAGGTGAATTACAGTTATGAATTAGCAATAAATAATATTATGGTTGGGGGTCACCACACCATAAGGAACTGTATTAAAGGGTCATAGCATTAGGAAGATTAAGAACTACTGGGTTAACAGATAAAAACCATTAGGAAGGGCTGGAGATGGTTCACTGGTCAAGAGTACTTGCTGTTCTTGCAAAGGATGTAGGTTCAATTCCCGACGCTCACACAATGGTTTATACCCATGTATAACTCTAGTTACCGAGAATCCAACACACTCTTCTGGTCTCTGTAGACTCAGGCATGCATGATGTGTGTATACATACATACATAAAAAATACTGTAAATAATTTTTAATTTAAAAAAACCTATGGCCATCCATCACCAGATGAAGGTTCAATGGTGGTATGCAAGATATTCGTCAGTATTGCTATAGGATAGGGTCATTTCAGGTTGCCTATCCTCAGCTGCCCAAGGGACTAACTGGGACATCACCATGGGCTCCTGGGAGCCACTCTAGGGTCAAGTCTCTTGCCAACCCTAAAGTGGCTCCCTTAACTAAGAATTGTGGTTCCGTGCTCCCCTGTCCAACCTTCCTTTATCCCAATCCTCCTGTTTCCCCAAGCTCCCCCCCTCCTTCCCTTCTAACTTTTCTCTCCCCATCTCCCCTCAACCCCATCCCACCCCACCCCCAAGATCCCAATTTTCTCCCTGGCAATTTTGTCTACTTCCCATAGCCAAGAGGATAACTATATGTTTTTCCTTGGGTTCACCTTCTTTTTTAGTTTCTTTAGGTTCACCAATTGTAGTCTCCGTGACCCGTATTTATGGCTAGAAACCAAGAGACAGAGACCCACACTGGAGCACTGGTCTGAGCTCCCAAGGTCCCAATGAGGAGCAGAAGGAGGGAGAAGATGAGCAAGGAAGTCGGGACCACGAGGGGCACACCCACCCACTGAGACAAGGGGGCTGATCTAGTCGGAGCTCACCAAGGCCAGCTGGACTATGACTGAAAAAGCATGGGATATAACTGGACTCTCTGAACATGGCAAACAATGAGGGCTGATGAGAAGCCAAGGACAATGGCACGGGGTTTTGACCCTACTTCATGTTCTGGCTTTGTGGGAGCCTAGCCAGTTTGGTTGTTCACCTTCCTAGACATGGACGGAGGGGGGCGGACCTTGGACTTTCCACAGGGCAGGGAACCCTGACTGCTCTATGGACTGGAGAGGGAGGGGGAGAGGAGTTTGGGGGAGGGGGAGAAGGGTGGGAGGAGGGGGAGGGAAATGGGAGGCTGGGAGGAGGTGGATACTTTTTTTCCTTTTCTCAATAAAAAAAAAAAAACTATGGGAATGTATGAACTTAGTAGCCACTAACTTCCACCAATTCAAACTCTAAAAATACCAAGATGGCATCTGAGGACCATAACTGAGATTTCTCTACTTTGCTGTAATCCACCTCTCTTATGTCTCTACTACTGTTTTTAAAATGTGTCTTGACTTACGACTTTTTGTTATGTTACTGTAAAAATTTTCATGAAACTGCTTCCATTGTAGAATATAGAATTTTGGGTAACTCTTAAGTGGCTCCAGAATAAACTCTCTCTTATACCCTTTGAGGAGAGGGTTGTGATTTTTCATCTCCAGCTCTATAAGGATTATTAGATGGGACAATGAGTCTACGAAGACAGAGTTCTGAAAGAAGGTGAAAGGTGTGTCGAAGCCTAACTTCCCGGAAATCATAATTCCTCTACAGTCAAGGTCTTAGTGGTCACAAGCACAGAGAAATGAAAAATGACACCAACTGGTATGCAGCGCTCCTCACTTGGGGTTACCAGATGGAATATAGTTGGATGTGAACAGACAGTCAGAATTAAGAAAACACATGTGATAAATCATCTGCTTCTAACCATAAAACAATAAAATAAGATAAAATGGCATTTTGTGCGATAATGTATTCATTTCTTAAAAAGGGTGTGGGGCCCAGAGGAGACAGAAGCAGTGCGGCTAACATTCTCCCTCAGTCTTGAGTCCATTATCAAAAATGATTTCTTGTAAGAGAAAAGAAAAAGGTAAGTGGGGAGAGGGAGTGGAAGAAACAGACTCAATTGAAATTAGGAACAGCAGAGCTAGTGGAGAGGGGAGGTGTTTGGAAACCAGGTCAGAGGACCGTTTAGCACACTGATTACACGCAATGGCCAACGGTGATCTAATGATTCTGGCAACTTCCACGAAAGCTATGAAAGTCCTCTCAGGACCGTACTTTTCTCTCACAGCCACTTTCTCTCCAAGCTTTCCTCCTGTGTAAGGAAGTACAGTTCCTCAATGGCAAAGGGATAAGACAGGATCTGCATAGACTGAGTTTGGAAACGAGATCACGAAGTCATTAACCTTGGGAAATTCTGAGGGGTGAGGCTAAGACTTGTGGGTGCAGCCTGGGATCCCCAAAAAGGCTGCTGTTGTTCATGATATAGGAAGACTGTAAGTGTACTCTGCTTGCAAAGGAAATACCGGCATGAGTGGGTGAAGTGGATTGCCAACTTGACAGTTCTATGAAGAATTTGATAAGCACGTTTTAAAGCAATTTTCCAGCTTTCTCAGACTAATTTCTTGAAACGAATAACTTCATTCTCCATTTTTGTATGCAAATTCATTTTCTGACTATCTTAGAAAGAACATGTATATAAAAGTGCCTGTTCACCCTCAGATATTACAGCTTTAGGAAAACAAAGGGAAGAAAAATTTTATATAATCCTCATCACAGGGCTGTATTTCCACAAAGGAGGAAGTATGAACTAATGTGTGCCTGTTACTTTACACATCTTAAGCTTGACATTTGGTGTTCTGAGACTCATTTCCCAGCCCACTGGAACAAATGCATTAAAAAAAAATAAATCGTGGTATCTACTTTCTCTGGCTTATAAATAACATTCCACTTAGTCTATTCAAATAGAGAAACAAACTTCTAATGGCATCCATTTGCACTGTTGCTAACGACGACTCCCAAACTTTTAAGAACATACAGGCTTGCTGTATATTTAAACAAACTTAATATGCTCCAGAGAATCCCTAAGGCATTTCTGTATTTGGAACTCTTCATTACGTACCCGTCATAAAATTATAATTTCTCTTTTTATTTTCTTCTGCCTCTCAAGTTGTCTCCCATAGCACTTTTCACCAGAGCATCTCTGTTAGCTATGAACTTGGGAAGGTTTATTTTTAACCCCTGCACTTGTACCCTCCTGCATTTATAGACCAGAGAAGCATCCTATATAACAAACCCATTCTTTCAGTTTCTTGCTGGCCTTTCAGACTGCGGCCAGTTGGACAGACACTTCATTCAGTCACTGACAGTTCATTCTGGCCAGACTAGTGCAGCTGGGGGATTAGAATTTCTTAGTCATTGAGTAGTTTTTTTTTTTCCTGGAGAAAGATTTGCTGTCTTTAAATATGGGCTAATTTATCCCATATACTTTTACAATGCCATAAGTGAGCTGACAATTGCCCCATCAGTACAGTATTCTTATTACCAAGCAGGGGATGTGTGCCATTAACAAAGAATAAGACAAAAAAAAAATACTTGGGAAAGAATGTCTACAGTGATTTATGTATGACCTATTTTCCTCAACTCTCAACTTTCACTTGGGGATAACCACCCTTGTAAAATTCAAATAAGCCTTTCCAGCTAGAATGCACATAACTCCAACAATTAATTATGCTGAAAGTTATACAATAGAAAATGGGAATATACAATAGAAGAAGGTTATTGTTCCCATTCTAAAACCCATTAAGAAGAATCAGTAGATTTTTTCCATTGATAATGCAGTGATTCCCACTGTAGCATTTACTGAGTGCTGTGGAGGTACAAAGATGGAGTGAGGCCAAGTTGGCTTAAGCTGAATAGGAGTCATCTCTGAAATAGCTTTTTAAAGAACACTGGAGTGCCAGTCCCTTACAGTGAGGGAAAGACACTGAGAAAAGAACGTTACCCAGAAATAAGAGATTAGCACAAAACAACAGAATTTGGACGTGGTATTTGATTTACAGGGAACTGTATATGGGTCAGAGGTTCTAGAATTTCCAACAGGTGACATTTCCTGTGTGAGCAGAACTGAGTTAATTAGACTAGGAAACTGGGGTCTTATTTGGAGATTAGAGAAAAATCAGTGGATGGATAAACATGTGTTTGAGAGATCCCACTAGTAAGGAAGCAAGTGCTAGAGGCATAAGATTGAAGACAAAGACTCTACTAGGCAAGGCGTTGCAAAGAATACTAAATGAAGTAGGGTAAGTAGGTATGGAAAAAAAAATGAGAAAAGTATATACCTGGAAAGAAAATCATGCCAACTGTATTGATTCATCCTACAGCAAGGTGCTTGGTGATTCTGAGTGGATACAGGTGTTGCTCTCAGGTTAAGAAGAATGTTATTACAAAGAAGCCTCTTGAAGACAATGGCTTTATTAAACTTAGAGAAGCCCAGAAGCATGCTGGCTTTCTTAAGATATATCCTTGGATAGAAGTCATGTGTGATGGGTCAGTCATGCAAAGTAATTAAAGTGGTGGCTCTACTGCGATCATAGATCAGAAGGGAGCAGAATTGAGATTAGAAATGGGCACAGATAGGGACATCAGGAGGGGAAGGTATACATTTTAGAGGAGGCGTCCAAAGAAGCAAAATGAGTTAGAGAAAACAATGGGATGCTGAAGTCATAGGGATAGTGTGGGAAAATTATTGCAGAAGCATCTTCATCTTCTTCCTGGCAAGTGACAGTTGGAGCCATTTACTTTGCCACTTGGGGGTTGAGGAGTCACTGGCACTGGGGAGTCTTCAATGCAACACAACTGACAAGTATATGGTCAATAAAATATATATTCTCCAGCTAACCAACATACAATCAATGTCTTCTTCTCCACACTCCACCTCCCTCTTGAAGAGCCCGCACACTAGTCTATGTTTTTGGAATGGGAGGTGTGGAGCAAATTCACTGGGTGATAGGAACGAGCCTAAAGGGGAAAGCACTGATTACGGAGAGGAACCAGGGAATAATTAAGTGGGAAGAAGAAATCAGTTCAAGAGCAAATGGAGAGAAATGTGTTTTTCCCGGGAGAGAACTGCAGGGCAAGAGAGGCTGATGTGGACTGAGGTGTAGGCTTTCATGGGTTAACCTGTTGGAATTCAGTTCACAGGTATTACTATGGACCTTCAAGAGAATCAACGGCACAAGTTTGAGCATGAGTGGGTAAAACAGCAAAGTCAAATTGTGTTAACAAAATAGAACTAAGTAAGAGTGCCAAACCAAGCACAGACTAAGATAGAGCATGAAGATAACGCACTATTGCCTTTCTTATGACTTCAGAAATATGTGTTTTTATACAATAAGTGGAGAAATACAAGTAACGTTCCACACAGATGGCTAAGCAACTCATCAGAACTGTGAGGTGGACATTGAAAGTTGTGGGCAATACCTTAACATTGATCCCGGAAACTGTCATCGTCATGGCTTCCCTTAAATGGATACAATATATACTGTTTCCCTTCTAGCTCTTATATGTTTGACTAACTAGATCATCAACTTGCATTTTGAAGTTACATTTTATTTTCATAAGAATAGGAACTTCAAATTTCATACACAAGTTCTCTTGATCTATAAGGTCAGTGATATATACAGATTCTGACTATGTTGGAAAATATAGATTGGGAACTCTGAATGTCATCTGGAATTGGTGATGAGGGTACTAGAGTAGGTTAAATGTGTCCCTCCAACACCATTATGGAGAAGTAGAGGTGGAACAGGAAAAGAAAGATACCAGGGCAACCGGGAGACCTTGCTGTCACTAACTTTAGGACACAGATTTCAATAGAGTCCTTAGGACAGTATGTTTCTTTCTGTCCTCTCAGTGACTGTTTTCTTTTCCCCTCCATTTAGGGGTTTAACCTGACACCGTTGAATTTCCTGGACTTCCTGTAGAGAGGCCTCTTCCAAACTCCCCTCTCATCCAGGGTAAGGAGAGGTTTTTATCTTCAACAGGACAGGGAGTTACCAGTTTCAGTTCATTCTAAGGGCTCAATGACACGTCTTTCTCTGCTTTAATTGGAAAGGATAAAATTTTTTCTACTTTCACTTGACCCTCCGATGATACAAAGTAAGAAGTAAAATCAACTCTCAAGACCTCTTGATTCCCAGAAATGTAAGAAGCTACTTAAGTTGAAGGGTTTGCCGATCTTAGCATTTTTAGTAATTTTCCAGTGAGCCTCATGTCTCTAGTGCCTAGGCTGATAACACAATATACCCATCTACATCATTTCCACCCATTCTCCAAATTGAGAGGACAGAAGCAGTTGTGTCCTTTCTGAACTTTTCCTCTCCCACACTCACCACTATCTTGGAGACAAGGGTTCTGTGGAGGTTCTTCTGGAAGCAGGCTTAGTAACTTAGTAAGAGACTTTTAGAAGACAATATTTAATTCAAATGCCAAATGATTTGGTTGTCATTGAAAAAGGTTTTCTGAAAAACTGAATTATTGAAGTCATTTTATAAAGCAACTCAACTTGAAATCTGCCCTGTAATGGAAATTAGGTTAAAACATGTAATTCCAACACAAATTTTGATCTTCAATCTCTAGAAACAGCTTTAAAGAGTTTGAAACTATAATTCCCTGTGTCAACTTCTTACTCCAGTCTATTATAAATGTATTTTTATATCAGGACAAGATCACTGTGCTTGGGATACATCCTTGGGTAATAATCCTCCTAGGAATTACATGCTAAATGATCCCTATTTTATTGGTTTCAAGACACAATTACATTTTGTATAGAGTCATGTATATACTTTTGCACTACATGGCCATTAAATAATAATAAGAGCACATTGATTGGTTCCTATTAAATTTATGTGAGGCAGTATTGTGGTTTATGGAGGGATTTCTAAGATAGCTGAACAATTGGTTATATTTATTTTTGGTTAATTGCCTTACATAGATTGATGTCTGCTATGGATGCAGGTATTTCTTTTCTTTTATGCATTTAGTAAAACAAAATTTTAAGATGTGTCATAATCCAGAAAAATACTCCATGGGAAAAAGAAGAAAAGAACTTATGAAGAGACAGAAATTATTGACTCACAGTATCATATTAAAAGAATTAGGGCTGGAGAGATGGCTCAGTGGTTAAGAGCATTGCCTGCTCTTCCAAAGGTCCTGAGTTCAATTCCCAGCAACCACATGGTGGCTGACAGCCATCTGTAATGAGATCTGGTGCCCTCTTCTGGCGTGTGAGCATACATGCAGGCAGAATGTTGTATATATAATAAATCTTATATAAAAAAAAAAGAATTAAATGTGTATCACCTGATATCACAATAAGCAAGCTAATTCTGAGTAAAATAGGAAATAAAGAATGAAGGTAATTGCATAATAAAAGCTAAAACTGCCTCTTTTATCTAAAATGTTCAGGTTATTAATGGTAAGATATTTGTATATTACATTATGTAAATAGTTTCTACGAGTCTGTCATTGATAATGAATCTCTAATTTATCCTGTAGTTTCACACCTTGTCCTAGTTTCATTCTTTTGCTGTATCAAAAACATGACCCAAAGCAAAGGTTGAGGTGGGGGAGGAAAGGTTTAACTGGATTATACTTCCAGGTCATGATCCATCAGAGAGGGAAGTCAGGGCTGGAATTCAAGCAGAAACCATGGAGCAAGGCTACTTACTTACTGGCTAGCTCACTGCTCATTCATGTTCAGTCGGCTTTCTTATATAGTCCAGCCCTACCTGCCTGCCTGGGGATAGTGCCACCCTGCAGGGGGCTGGACTCTGCACCTCAATCATCAGTCAAGACAATGTCATAAAGATTTGCACAGGCCCATCTGATCAGAGAAATCCCCCAACTAGTCCCTCAGACGACTCTAGGCTGTGTCAAGTGGACAGCTGGGGATAACTAGGACTTTATTTAAAGAAAGATATTGAGACTGTTTCGGGAAGCCAAAACAGACAGAAAGTATTTGACTAAATATATAGTAGGAAAGGCCACGTGTAAAAGAAGGTACTACAAAATTAGAAGCTGTTGGAGAATGAAAACGTTAGCTTAACCAATTGGTTTCTAAGGGATTTCTTAAGAAACCAAATACATAGACTGTTTGTGTTTACTGTGAATGAACTGATCTGCATAGAGCACATGACATACATGTATTAGGACTTCTTTGTTTTCATCTGAGGCCAACAGACTGACAAGCATCTTCTATCCCCATCACAGACCTGAAATATGTTTTCCCTGGGTCAGTATGAAACATGGGCCTCCTGTTGATTCCTTGATTACCTAACTTCAATTCTTGCTGGTTTTCTCATTCCAAAATTGTTGTTCTATCTTGAACTATTAATACCATGAATAGTTTATGGATACAGACTTTACTCTGGCCCTCTCTGTATTCTCTACATGAACTATATCACTCTCAGTGCGTGGAGGCAAGCCCCTGAATATGAGTTGCCGACATGTGCAACATCTTTCGACCAAGAGCAGCGAAGGACAATTGCCAGTATTTTATATACTAACCGCCATCTAGAAACATTCCTATTATTCAGAACAGGGCTTCCCAATAGTCACATTTGGCACTTTTCATCTACCAGACGCCAGTAAGAAACTTAGGCCTAACCTCAACCACTTGCTCTTTTACTGACTGAAAAACATGATGTCACACGCTCAAAACTATTCACGGGCATTTATTAGCATTCATGAGCCAGCATTTGCATGACTTTGAGGTGTGAGATACCCAGGGAAGAGAATGCTTATTTAATGATGCTTAACGAGTAAAATTGTAACTAATGGGAGTTTAAATGGACACCATAGTGACTGTACACCTCATTTCACGAGTAATACTTATTGATTTCACCATGTAAAAACTCATGGGGTGACTCCTTGAGCCCTTAAAAAGGTCAAGAGAAACATGAAAACCAACCAGGAACTCAGAAAGCCACCCAAGTGTACCTGAGAAAGCAAAACAGGAAGAAACAATAGTTGTCTCTTCCTTCACAGACTATGGAAACTAAAACAGATGGTAGCTGAGTTATTTTTAGCATGTTATATCAGGAACTCTAGATCACATTTTAAACAAGCAGTCTGGATCCCAGAAGCTAAGATCCATAATAATGACATGGCCCTTCACAGATGTTGCCTTAGCAACACTCCCCGTTATGGCCAATGGACACTCCAGCTTGAAGGACTGTTCCTATGAACACACCTTTTGATGGGCTAAAGAGATGTCTCCATGGGGAGAGGAAGACCCACCACCAAACATAGCAATCTACATCTTATCCCTGGACCCTACGGGTAGAAGTTGGGAATCAGACCCTACAAACAGTCCTGCTCCTCCACAAGCATGTACGCCACACATACAGTAAATAAAAGCATAATAAAAATACCTCAAAACAGTCAAGCAGTGAGTGATTGACCTCGAAACAGGATCCTTTAATAAGATCTATACACCTTTTAAAATCTATCTTTTGTTTTTAATGTGTATTTTTATGTTGAAATAAAATGAAATGGCATATAAAATTGACTCTGATTTAGTATGCTGCATTATACATACACACTCACATAGTGTGGTTAGGAGAACATAGATATGTGATGATATGCTTGCCTGGCAGAATCTCTGTGTGTTTTACTTAAACTTCTGTTATATTTCATTGCTGCATCATCTTTAACAGCAATGCCTAAATCAACATCTGAGGAGTTACTCACAAGAACCTCACAGCCCTTCTATGAGATGGGCAGTGGGGCTTGGGGGGTAAACTTACTCCCTGACTGAAGTGTTAGTCTTGTACAGTCAAAGCTCTTTCTGACTCATGTATACGATGTCCTTTTTTTGTGGCAGCCATTAGCAAAACAAAAGGGGGGAAGGTCTAGGGAGGCCCCATTCTGGATGCTGTTTGTACAGTCTGTCTACACACCACCACATTCCCACTTCCCTTCCCACCCATACTCAGGATCATCCCTCCCTAGCACAGAACTGGGTTGGGGTGAACTATTCTAAGGACAGCATCCTAAAACGGGAAGGAGCAGATGCAGCTCTTTCTCGAGTGACAGCATTCCACAGCAAACGCTCTTGTTCAACCAGAATTGCGTAGGCAGCTTCGCATATGTATTTATAAGTTACATGAATGGGTGCGCAATTCCAAACTGCTTGTTCTTTTAGTATTTTCCCCTCTCTCTTTTTCCCCAGAAGAAAGACATGCTTAGGCCTCAGAGTTGACCCAATGGGATAGCGTTTGCGCACCGAAAAGAGACAACAAACAGGCTCACCCGCTTCTCAAGGAGATGGACTTCCATCTGTTGGTACCGCCCATCGTCCTATGTATTGGTCCTGCCTAGACTCTGAAATCAATTGGTATTTAGAGCCCTTCCTCATTAGTGGTAGACTCTCACTAGTAGGCAGTTTATGTCACAGTTCAGAGGCCTATGTAGGCAAAGTAGTTAAGGTCACAATAGAATATACATGAAAGATTGTCCAAACAAGGACATTTCTCCTGCCTTAGGACATGGAAAGAAAAGAGGCATGCTGGGTGAGCATTTTGCTTGGTGATAAATCAAGAACAGAGGCAGGAATAGGACATGGGCTTTCTAGTTCTCACCTATGACAATGCCAAGAAGTCTCACAAAAGACAAGTTTTATTGCTTATGACTGTCGCCAAGTAAAATAAGACACAGCACACATTTGCAGCTTACGCCTTTACCGTTGCCAACACCCTTCCCACAATTGTTTCAAGCAGTATCATTTGGTATTAATCAACTCTTTTAAAAACCACCCATCTTTTTGTAAAGAGATGATTGTCTACTATTCTCTACAAGGAAATCCTTGCACAGACTGTCCATGGTGGAACTTGGGAAGAGGAGGAGGAGAAGGTCTCCTCGCCAGTCGTAATTGAGAAAGCTTCACTGCAAAGCAAGCCAGCAGTAGTCTCTGGGGTTTGGCAGAACACGCAAAAGAGAATCTTTGTGTGAGCTGGTGGTCTTCAAAGCTGGAGAAAAAGAGACTGGCTGGAATATGCATCCATGGGAAGTTTAAAATTCAAAGGAAAAAGACAGATGAGATTGAACCTATCTCTATAGAAACATATTGAGTGAAAGATTTCCCCACTTCTCAAATTTAAGAAAATGGAAAACAGACAGTTGGCCCTTGATGGATGCTGTTCTCTGTTTCTTCTGACACAGCATCTTTTGGGGATTGAGATATGCAGGGAATAATTCTTCTAGCCAGTGGCATCAAATCCTTCACTAAATCTACACGAGACCCGGGGAATTTACTGTTGTGCCTACTCCATTTGGACCTTCTAAACTTGCTTCTGAGAGTAGCTCTGGTTGACTACTAATTAGGACATATCCTGAAATTAATACAGTCCCTCCCCTATTGATAAGGGCTCCTCATTCATGTGGAATTATGTCTCTGAAGGACAGGGTATACAGGACACAGTGACAACTATGGAGTGTAGACCAAGGTAGCCACATCCTGATAGTCAGTCTGCCTCCACAAGTACCAGACAAGACACGAAGTCCTTTACTCCTTTGTATGACTTCTTCTCCAGGATGTTTCTGAGGTGTGAGTGCCTTTGTGTACGCAGTACTCAGAACTGTGAAATCCTGCCTATTGCCACCTGGCTCTTAGTGTCTGCAGGAACAGATTGCACTTAAGAGGTTCTCAGTATATATGTTGCAAAATGCTATTAACATTTACTGATAACTTACAACTTTGTAACTGTGGAAATTAAGATGACAGGGTAATGTAGGAATCAGACAATTATTATTCAAATCTAGTTCACTGCTATAAATTTCCAGGTGTCAGTTCTTCTACATGTAACATGGGGATAACAATGCCCGATTTTGTGATGTTCAGGGATAGATGAGGTATTGGTTGGCATGTGTAGCTCTGTATGCCTAAGGAGCCAACTAAGATCAACTCATTAATAGCTCATTTCATATCCCCAGATACAAACTATTTCCAAGACAGAAAAAAAAACCTAGACAGAATTCCTTCTTCTGTGTTCCAAACAACTGTCTCCCAATCCGAGCTGTCACAGTTGTGCACCAGAAGTGAACAAAGCTCCGGCCATGCAGAGCGTTTGTAGCCTGGAATCCGCTGCAGCTGTTGGTTATCAGATGAGAACTAGGACTCTCATCCCACACCAAGAACACTGACAGTACCCTCCAGACATCTCTCTTCTCTTAGGTTTTGATTCGTTGCTTGTGGTTTGAATTTTATTGTCTACAGAACTCCTCTGACCTCTCTTCTTCCCATGCAGATTTCAGCTTCATATTCTGCAGCCGACAGTTCACTGCTATCTCCTACCTCATCTTTGGAATACAAAATTCAACATAAGAAGTTAGCTCTTCTCTCTAGGTCTCCCAAAGTTACACAGCCTAAGCTATCAAGAATACAGCATACCCATGCTTTCACACTCCACAACAGTCTTTCATCAACAAACCAAATTTGTCCTTATAAGAATTTTCACATTATTTAGTATAATATTTGTCTCATATTAAATAGTTACATTACGATAACTGTACAGAAAAATAAAACTGTAGTTATAGAAAGCTGAGTAGAGTCTCCTGTCCACAATGATGTCTCGATTAGTAAATGACCATAGGTTAACTCTAATCAGAGGCTCATCAAACTACATGCTCACAAGAATGCACTGTGGCCATGTGTGAGAATAATCCTTCTTAATTCTACTGGTGCTGCATGCACTTATTTCTTTGCAGAGGGCAAACACTTCAAAGAAACAGATTGTCCTACATTTTTACAGTACACACATTCTCAATTTAGCTAGATAGACTCTATCTTCTAATAATGCAATAAAAACCTCATCTGGGATTTAACCCAGCCTGTCACAGCGCACACACTGTTCATTTCTTAAGCAGATTCATGGCAGGTATGCAACAGGCTTGCGAACAATCCCCTGTCCTTAATCAAGTTACTGCCGGTGTGTATGTGTTCCCAAATTCAATCTCAAATGAAATTGGCAAAAGTGGTTTGCAAATGCATTTTCTCAAAAAGAAAGAAATGAGACATGGCTTGGCTCTTTCTGACTTAATCCTCCAGCAAACACTTATCCAGATGCACTTACTCCACCCTGTCACAGGAAGGGCCTCGTCATTGTGTCTGTGCTCCTATAATTAAGGCTTTAGGAATGTGGGGGAAAGCTGCTTGGTGTATTTAATTAAAGTTAGTAGGGAATTTAAAGCCAAGAAAGCCTTGTCAGAACTTAGTGTTTAATACAAAGAAACCCAGGTGCTTAGAAATCAACGCCAGGAGAAAGTAGAGGGTTCTTATACTCAGAAAGAACATTCTATGTTCAGCTATCAGATCCCTCAAAAAACACCATAAGATATCAGATGCTAAGTGGGTAGCAAACACAAAAAGCAAAGACTTAACCAAACTAGAGCAATTTGCATAGTTACTCCTGAGATTTAATTCTTCATCTCAAAAGTAAAAAGAAAATTACAGTGATACAGGAACTAATATGAGAGATGAAACTGGAGAACAAACAAAAAGAATAATTTTTAAAAAATGAGACTATTCAAGTTCAAAGGTAGCATGTGACAGGAATTCAGCAGAGTCACCAGGAGAAATGTCACCGTTTGGCACATGGCAAGGTTATGAGGACAAGAAGTAAATGCACAGCTTCCCAGGGGCCAAATCTGGGGACATTTAAATGAATAATGGTCATGTAATTTCAGTAGTAGATTATAAGAAAAGAAAATATTAGAAATGAGCTCATATCAACATTAAAAGTTTTTAAAATAAGTAAATGTGAGAGGAGGGAATTCTGGCAAGATTCGTCTTTGGGATTTAACAGTGAGCAGATGTCCAAGAAGAAAAATGACATTTGTGTGATTTCAGTTCAACCATACACAAAACTCTTAATTATTACAAAAGAAGAAATAGTTCCTCATTTCCATTGAACAAATTACATCTGCAATGACCCTAGTTGAGTAGTATAAGGTCACATTTGTTGTTACTATAATGAACCACTGGAGTCTGAGTACTGTATAGTACAAAGATGCTAATTGTTCTAAAAATGGAGCACATTTGATGATGTTCCCCTAAAGTCTAGTTTTTACAACTTCAGAATGTCACTCAGAAAGTAGTTTGGATGTACTTTATCTCCTGGAGGTTCATGTTTTGGAAGCCTAAAGGCAAATAGGACTTTTAAGTGTAGGAACTCAACAACACATGGTTAGTTCATTTAGGAATGTGAACCACTGAAGGGATTAAGGAAGGTCACAGGAACCCTGAGTACAAGCTCTCTAGAGGATCACTGTATAGAGTATACAACTAGCCCTTCACCCACCACCTTCTGTCTTCATCATGTGATCATCGCCTCTCAGAAACCATCCTACTATGGTGCTTTCCACCATGAGACCTTTACCAGAGCCAGGCAATGCTGATACTGTGCCCTTGAGGCTGTAAAACTGTGGCCTTCATAAACTGTGTCCCATTATTTCTTTTGTTTTGAAGCAGTGCCAGAACTCAGAGCTTTCTACACGCTAAGGAAGAGCTCTAACACTGAGCTATATTCCTAATGCTATAAACATCTTTGCTTTATTCAGTACAAAGCCTCATGTGTTTCATTACAGTAACAAGGAAAAAAAGGGGATAGCTTAAACAAAAATAGTGTCATTGCAGATGCAATATGTTAAATGAAATTGAGATCACACCGGAAGGGGAGCTTAATCCAGTAAGAATGGTATCTACACAGAAGGAAAAAAGACAAAGGCATACACACACAAGAGAGTAGTGTCTGTGATAACAAAAACTGGTATTTCTCTGTGGAACCCTAGGAAATGCCTTAGGATACCAGGGACTGGAAAGAGCAAGAAAGGACCACTTTCCCTCAAGGGCTGAAGAGGTAACAAGGAAAGCTTGATTTCCTGCTCCCAGAGTAAAAAACTGAGAAAACAAATGTCTGTTACCCTAAGTCATGTAGCCTCTAGAGCTTTGCTATGAGAGCATTAGTAGATGAACACAGTAACTTAATTTACAAAACCATAGCAGATATCAACTTAATAAGGTGAGCAAAATAAATATTATTACCAAATACCATGACCTCCTGACACACCCAACTGGGATGGACACAACCTCATGCTCACAATACTCTTGACAAAAAAGTGTATTATCAATTTGATATTTAGAAAATATTAAATTTGAAATTATGAAGTCTACCAAGAAAATAGCTGATACTTAAAAAATAAAATGGCCATAGTGATGAAGAGAAAACAAGGCCCCTTTCCCACAAAAAAAAAAAAAAGCCAGAGGCAAAACACCGAGATTAGGAAAAACTAGGGAACTAGAGTCAAAAGAAAAATGAAATGTGGGAAACGGGATTAAGGTAAAATTCAGAAATCTTTTTGAGATTGATCTATTTATTATGAGTGTAAAATTTTTGTTACATATATGTATGTGCAGTGAGTGTATGCCTTGTGTGTGGAAGTCAGAAGGTGGCATCAGATCTTCTGGATGGGGCATTACAGTTAGTTGTAAACTGCCATGTGGGTGGTGGGAATTGAACTCAGATCCTCTGTAAAGGAAACCAATGCTGTTAACCACTGACTCATTTCTCCCGGGCCTAAGTCAGATTCTTTTTTAAGGATATGGTCAAAAAAAATACTAACTGAATATTAATGTAGTTTTGAGTTTATAGATCACTGTACTGTGGTTGCACAAACGTTGTCACTCTAGGAACTGGGTGAAGATACTGGGTAACTCAGTGTGACTTTTTTGCATTTTTTAAAACCTACACCTCATGTAGGTCAGGCTGGCTTCAAATTCTCAGTGCAGCAAAGGTTGACCTTCAATTCCTGATCCCCGGCCTCTACTTCCCTCAGTTTTACAACTTGCTTTAAGTTTAAAAGTATTCCAATTTGAACTAGTTTGAAAGAGAATTGCAAATAAAATATAATAGATAATATAGGACAAACTGGGCAAGAAAGCTAAAAGAAATACCCCTTGCCATAGAAGAGGCAGGCTTGAAGAAAATAAATGGAAGTAATGTGAGGCCCAAAGCCAGTGAAGATAACTTTGCTAAGCTGATTGATAATGCAGACAAAAGAAATGGGGAAAAAATCCCATTTGTGGGTCTAGTATGCCCCCAAGCAGAGGCAGTAACTTAGTAACTTTACAGCAAGGGCTCTAGGTGTGCCAGAACCTTCCACCACCCTTTGCTTACTCAGCCTAACCAGGCTCCAGCCCCGTCCTTAGTCCGGTCTTGCTTCACTGGCTTTCTCAAATTCCAGCCACAAGGAATCCTGCAGTTTGGCATCCTGTGAATCCCCAGACTCAGATCTCTCCCATCTCTATCAGTGAAGCATTGTGGGTAACTCATTAGAAGTGCAGCTTTCCATTATATTAAAAATTTCAGCTTCTCTGCGACCTTCACATTTTATCCTACTGTCCCTATTATCAGTCATTGGAGAGCTTATATCATACTATAATAAAAAACCTTTGAGAAACAATTTAAATGTGCTTTTCCTTTTGTTCATGTTTCTAGTTAAGCTAAGCATAAACATCTCAACAGACAAATATAAGCAAGGATTTGGGAGTTGAGGGGAAGGGGTACGAAGCTCTGAGGCTCTATGAGAATCAAGTGCCCTATAGTTTACAATGAACAGAGAATATTCCTCAGAAACAAATAACAACTTAGGTTCCAGGAAGATCTTCTAGAAATTAAGAGGGGAGAGAAAAGAAAAGAAAAGAAAAGAAAAGAAAAGAAAAGAAAAGACAGAGAAATGAGAACAATAAACAAGGCATCTATCCAAGCTCCCACACCAAACTAGAAAAGAACGCTCTCACTGTGTAGGGGGAAGGACCAAAGTTACAAACAGTTGATCTGCCTTCTTTCTTCTATTTCCTAATTTAGTAAAATTCCACTGTTCAAAATACAAATGGGTTGTTGCCCACAACGGGCTCTTTTGGGTACCCAGGCTCCCCTGAGCCTGTCCTTGGAGAAGAGCCTAAGTCATTGCAGCTGGGCCCAGCTCTTCTTTCCTGGGCTCAGTTTTTAGCCATTCTCTGACAAGGACCCATGTTGCTGAGTGAGTCCCTGCAGATTTACACAGCCAGCTCCCTGTCCTCAAACTCCCAACGCAGCAGTAGCATAGAGAGGTGCAATACACTAATGCACCATGCCTTAAACTAATTCCACTGTAGACTCAAAGCCTGCAGTGTGTCTCGCTTTCCCAACAATCCCTTTAGGAGAAAATTCTGGAACTTGTTCAACAATGTGCTTACCGGCCTATGGGAGCTCTGTCTGTCATTTCTTTGTTCCCTCAGGTATATGTGTTTAGAGTTCGTGGTAGTAATGAAGGCTCAAGAGAAGGCTTAAGTTATTCTTGGCTTTCACTGTTGGAGGGCAACAGAACCGCTGACAGGGGGCTTCGTAATTGGGTGTCCCTGGGAACTACCTAAGTGCCTCATTTTATGAAATGCATGCTTTCCTCCACAAGCATGAATCAAAAGAAGTTCTGCCTGGAAAAATCCAACACTGGTGCTTAAAAAAAAATAGTCACTGGTCTCTAGACAGTTGTGAAGCAACCATTATGCTTCACGGGTCTCAAACTCCTGACAAATGGCTTCCAAAGCTTTCAAGAAAGCATGTCACTGGTGCAGTCTAAGAAGTCAAAAGATATTGGCCGTTTGTAAACAATGGTAATTTTACTACCTACACTGTTTGAGTTATGGGACTTATATACTTTTAGAAAACTAACATTAACATACCTGCTTCCCAGGAACATTTTCATTATAAAAGCTAGAAGCCTGATTCAAATTGGTTCAATTCATGGCTAGGAAGAGACATGTAAAGAGTAGATCAGAAATAGAATCATACATGGCTATAAATAAAAAAAAATTATGTTTGCTATCATTCAACATTGCTATACTATAGCAAATGATGCTGTCTACAATCAACCAGTTTGACAGGTCCATCATCTTTGTTGATTAGATATTCACACAAGTTTCCTAAATGGTAGTAAAATATAGATTCTAAAGTTTCAAGATTCATGAAATTAAACCTGAGTGGCAGATACGCAAATACACCACATTGCCACTACCATCACTGTTAGCGATGACAAATGCCCACACTTTAGTCACATGCCATTCACTGTGGCTAAGGGTAGGAAGCAGTCCTCTTGGACTTGTGGTATGTGTGATCCACATCAGAGCAGGAATGAAAGCAACCTGCCTGACACGTGGTGGGGAAGTTCTCAGAGAGAAGCTCAGAGTAGATATACTAATGTAAGAAGACAGGTTCCAAGCCTGTCTTCTTGTTGAAGCCTGTCTTCACGTTGTTGGAAATCACAGTGTCCCTAACAGTGTCTATTGGTGCCTAGCATGAAACCTACAAGGAGACACAAGTCATTGCGTTTTTTAAAAGTTTCTTCATTGAGATACTTGTATGAACCATTATGATAAAATAGCCAGTTTTACAACCAGAAATTGCAAGAACCCATCTGTGGATGAATAAATGAATAGCCACAGGGAGTTAATTGCCATTAACCAGGAACTCTTCTGTATCAATTTGAGTTTACACGCCTCTGAGCCTTTATGAAATTACAGAGCTCCTGTTTTCTAAATTTAGCTGAAGGCACAAAATTGAAAAACTGTTCAGTTCAGACAACGTGGAGTTCTGCATTCTGAAGACTTCGGAACACAGTAGGCAATCTGCAGACCCGGTGTCCCCCAGGATGAGCGTTCGTGCCGCTCGTGTACCGTGCTCTTCAAAGGACATTTCAATCATCTGGGAACTGTGATGTGTGGCTTATGGTAAAGCCGGATGGTGGCCAAGAACAATGCCGAGTTCTAACCACTGGGAACTAAATGTTGCATTACGACAGGAAAGATGTACTAGCAGGCATGATTTATGCAAAGGCCCTGAATTAGAAAGATTAACCTGGATTATTTGGATAGGCCACAAATTTAGTACCAGGGAGCTTTTAAGATGGAGCAAGACAGAGATCTGAACTGAGGTAGAGATGGTTGTCTGACTGAGAGCGCTGGCTTTAGGTGGTGTAAGAGCTGTGGAAACCCCTAGAAGCTGAAACAGTGGGGCTAAACTTACCCCTGGAGCCTCCAGGAGAGCCCAGTTGTCAATATTGTGGGATCATCAACAGCCCAGCCTGAAGTAACTTATTACATGGGTTATGGATGCAGTTAAACAGCAAATAACAGCAAGAAATAATGCAAAAAATGTCTACATATCAAGCAGGAGGAGGCTGAAGCACCTCAGTCATGCTCTGGTTACTGCCTCCTTAACTCTCTTTCCATATTACAGATCCACTTATAATGATAGATAGGTTAAAAAACAAAAAAGAGCGAATGGAGAGATGGCTTAGAGGTTAAGAGCACTGGTGGCTCTTCAGGAGGTCCTGAGTTCAATTCCCAGCACCCACATGGTGGTTCCAAATCGTGTATAATGAGATCTGGTACCTCTTCTGGCGTGCAGGGGCACATGCAGGCAGATCACTATATACATAATAAATAAATAAATCTTTTAAAAGGGGAGGTAGGAAAAAACTACCCAAATCTAGAAAAACCAAAACAACCAGTTGTTGGTTCATGAAATGAAGCAGATAGATATAAATCAAAAAAAAAAAAAGCAGATGGTTCTAAGGAAAGATATGAGAAGAAATTAAAGGGGCCCTGCTAAAGTTAGGTCTGCTGTGCACCTTGCATCCCATGAGGGGTGAATTCTGATGATCCTCACTGTGAGAAAAAAACTTCCTTAAAATAGTCTAACCAATCCATTAAGCACATACATAAAAAGCAAACAATAGAGATAATCACTAAAATGTTGACCCTGAAAGAATTTTCAACAAACCAGTATGAGAAATGCCAAAATCTAAAGCAATGCACACAGGAACATGGGAAACTTTCATTAGGAAAGTGTAGCCAAAAGAATCTAAAAGTGACAAGAGTTCATATGTGAAAGGCAGTAGCAAAAACTTCAAAGGAGTCATTATAAATATGCCAAGAAGCTAAAGGAGCCGTAGTGAAAGACATAAACAGGTAACAATGCGCCATCTAAAAGGGGTGACCAGTGATGTTATAATTGTCACACTGAGAAAGTATAATGGAAATTCTTGCATTGAAAACTTGAAACCCAAACTTGACAACTACAAACCCAAATTTACAAACGGACCAAAACGGGTCTATAGAAGAGTCAGCAAAGCAGAATATTCTCTTAGAAGTCATATGACTTTAAAAACTAAGAGGAAAAGTAAGTATGAAAAAATTAAGAGAGCCTTGGAGAAATAAAGATGTCATTGAACCAATATATAATAGGAGCTCCAGAGAGGCAGAAGAAAGAAAAAAAATCATGGAAAAAATATAATATTTTACCAACGTGATGAAATATATTTAATTGTGTAGAGCCAAGCCATTGCTTGAACTCAGATTAAGGTAACACAGGTGCACTGTCAGAAACATCAAAAGAGAAATGGGGAAACTCAAGCTAAAATGAAACTTTGACAGCAATATGAAGATCCGTCTCATTCAAGGGACCCCAGTGGGATAAATAGGTACCCCTCCCCCTGTACCAGAAACAGAAGCTAGCAGAAATGGGATGTCACTGTTAAGAGTAAAAAAATGATAGTCAAGAATCTTTTATATCCAATACATTTATCTTTCAAAAATAAAGTCAAAATAAAAACATTTTCAAACACATAAAAATAGACAATGTGGTGCTAAAAGCCCCGGCTTGCAAGAAATACTGAAGGGGTCTCTTAAGAATGAAGTGAAAAATACTCACATGCTGAGGGAGTGAATGATAGGAAATATATGCATATGTACTCTTTACTTTCTCAGCTACTTTAATCGACATCAAATGTAAAATAAACATTGTAACTATGCCTCCTTGAAATGAAGTCAGCATAAATCTGAAAAGGTTTGATAAATAAAAGCATATCTTTAAGTCCTAAGAATAACTTCACAAAAGAAAAACCCCTTTGAAGGCATTAATGATCTATCACTATAACTTATTTATCTCTACACACATATTTATAAATAATAAAATATGTATTTAATATATTTGATAGACTTTTAAAATGTCTGAAAGACTTCATGTGCTAGAATCTTAGTTTCAAATGTGGCAGTGTTTGGAAGAATAAGGTTATGGATTCAAAGCTCGTGTGCTGTTTGATATTAAGGACTCTGGAATATGTTTATTCTGTGGCAGACTCACTCTTACTCTTCTGTCACAACGTGACATCGCGAGGTCTCAATGCCCTGTTTGAACTTGCTAGCCTCTAGAACGAGGAGCCAGTGACTAGCATTTCACTGTAGCTATCCAGTCTCAGGGGTCCTTTTTTATATAGCACCACAAACCGATTAAATGATGTAATAAATGGGCTAAGCGACAGAGATGGAATGAAAAAGATTTCCTAGGTGCATGAAATATGAAAAAGTTAAGTGGCATATACCATACCAATAACGATATGAGTAATATTATGTGTGAATGGATTAAATAAATCAAGCAAAAAGAGAGATTGCCAAACTAGATTATGAATAGAAAACTGGGCTCAACTATATATCCTTGTCTACAGGAGAAAAGTTTTGTTTACTTTTGTTGTAAAAAAATAGTTTAATAATGGATTTTACTAATATATATGTAGATAATTATGCATTGTTCATATTTGTCCTGACAAACACCTTTCCCATCATTTCTCAATCACCCTCAATGGCCCTCTTCCTCCCCACAAATACACCCCTTCTGTTTACACGTTATAACATATGTACTTAAGTCTAGATTCTGTATTTGAGGGAAATATACAATATTTTGTCTTTCTTCCTCCACATATTACCTTCTCTATTCCTTGTATATCTTCTTTCTTCTCATAGGCTCTATTCTATTTTCATGTCATACACACACACACACACTCGTGAGCACACCCATACCCACACACACACATTCAACTCTACTTTCTGTTTATGAGAAGTATATGATATTTCTCTTTCTGAATATGGATTATTTCACTATTATGGTGGTCCCCAATTTTTGCACATTATCTAAAATTACATAATTTAGTTTTTCTTTGTAGTTAAATAAAACTCCCTTGTATGTGCCACATCCTCTTTTTCCACTCTCCTGTTGAAAGGCATAGGCAGTTGTAGAGCACTGGTATTGTGAAGGATGTAGTAATAGACCTTGATGTGCAAGTATCTATATGATAATGTGGTTTACTGGCAGATTCTTTTGGGAATAAATACAGGTATGGTATAGAAAATGTGATATCCCTGGTTTTAGATTCTGAGGGAACTCCATACTAAGTCCATCATGGTTTATATCATACACCAAAAACAAATAAGGGTTCCTCTTTTGCAACATCCTTACCAGTATCTGCTGCCATTTGTATTCTTGCTGATAACCATTCCAAATGAGGATAAGATTGAATCCCGGTGCAGTTTAATTTGCAGTTTTCTAGATGGCTAAGGATGCTGAACACTTCAAGTATTTATCATTGGCAATTTGTATTTCTTCTTTTGAGAAGTGAGGAGATGTGTTTTAGATTCCGATATTAGTACTTTGAAAATAAAGAATGGTAGTGGGTTTGTTATGAAAGTATCAAACATAAGAAATTGTGAATAACTATACTAACGGACAGAAAAGATTCTAAAAATACAATCTAGAGAAAATAAGGACATTTATTATGAGAATAGCGCCAGTACATGAGGAATATATACAATGGTTATAAATATTTATGCACAAACAACATGGCAGATGAATTAGACACAGAATTGAGAGAAAATACACAGTTCCAAGTAATAGTGGATACTTAATTCCCATTTACCTGAATGACAGGAAAGAAACAAGAACTGGAAGAATTTGACAGTCCTGTAAACCAGCTAGACCTTTCAGATATCCCATGGAAAATTAAGCCCAATAGTTGCAAACTATTTCCTCTAAAGAACAAAAAGAGACAAGCAAGATTACTTCGTGGGCAAAGGTACTTGATGCCAAGCCTGACAACCTGGGTTTAGTCTCATAATCCATATGATAGAGAGATAGAAAAGAGTCTCAATAGGCTTCCCTCTGACCTATAAACATATACTGTGGCACAAACACACCCACACACAATTAATATATAAATGAAAAGATAAACCTAAAGGAAAATAGATAGATGATAGATAGATAGATAGATAGTTAGATGATAGATAAGATAGATAGATAGATATAGATAGATGATAGAAAGATGATAGATTAGATAGATAGACAGCCGATAGATAGATAGATAGATAGATAGATAGATAGATAGATGAAAGAACACCTGAAGGTGGGCTTGGTATCATACGTGCCTGTAATCCAAGATACTTGAAAGGCTGAGGGAAGAACTGCAAATACAAATCCTGCCTGGACCACAGAGGAGGTCAACAACAGCCCAAGTAATTTAATGAGGCCCTGTTTGAAAATCTTAGAAAAGATATGTTATCGAGTTATGCCTTAGTGAAGAAGTTCTTACCTAGCATGCATAGAGGGCATCAATAAAGACAACAATTCATTCTCTATACAGAGAAATGGAAAATTTTCAACTAGACAATAGTCCAAAAGAAAGAACCCATCAAATTACTGAAGCAATAAACAGAATGGTTATCTATTCCTGACTTTGTGGAAGAGAAGTGTGAGCAACTTTACCATACTGTGAAAATCTAAATACGGGGTTAAGTAGATGTGTACAAGGCCACAGAAAGACACTGACCTCTAACCCACAGGAGCAAAAGAGAATATCTAAATCAACTTTACAAGTAAAAACAAAGAAAAGAATTAATCATCACAGAAATACATATATACACACATGTATTTTTTCTTTAAATTTTTCTGGGTCAGTAAAATAGTTTAGTCAGTAAAGACATCTGCAGTCAAGGCTGACCACTGAGTCTGACCCTGTGTTCACATGGTATAAAAAGTTTGCTAACATCTACAGGTTGTCTTCCTCCACACATGCCTGTTGCACACACGCACACACACACACACACACACACACACACACACACTTGTGTGTGAGCACAAAACAAATGAGTGTACTCTAAATTTTTTAACTGAACATTTGAATTTATGTTTTTGTATGTGGATGAATATATATGCTCATGCTTATACCCTAGCATAATAAACAACTTTTGAAAGTTAAGTGCTATGAACTCCAGGCTACTTTGCCCACAAGATCCTATCTCCACCATGATCGTGTTGAAGGACCCTTGGGATGACAGACTCATGAACACTGCATCTAGCTTGCCACTTACGTTCTGGAGGCCAAGCTCATGCCTGATTGACTAGACCTTTACCACCCAGCTATCTCACACCGTTTCCCTAAACCCAAGAATTTAATTTATTTTTAGTCAAAAAAAAAAACTGTTTACAACAAAATGAAAAAATGAGGCCTAACTGGCTTCTCTGGTGGAAAAGAAGATGATTTGCTATTGCAGAGAGAGAGGAAACAGCAGAGAGTGGAGAAAATTCAGAGGTTTTTAGAGCATAAATCTCCTGTAACACTAGGAAGATATTTCACTATGCATTTTTTGAAAACTCAAAGGACACACACCAAGACTGAACCCTAAGAAACTCAGGACTTCAGGTGAGGGGACATGTGGGTGACAGCACAGCCTATGTCACAGCGTGTCCGTGGAGGGGAGGTGATACAGTCCAATGATGAGAGTCCTGTAATTTCTGCTCAATTTTGTTAATTAGGAAATCAAGAATAAAAGAAAACTAAAGTACTGACATGAATTAAATACTGCACAGCTGAGCCCCCAAATGCTTAGCTAAATCAAAAGAGAATTTTTAAAGATTGCACATTGTCTGATCTCATTGATGTGAATGTTCAAGATAGGTAAGTCCATAGGGACTGAAAGTAAATTAATGCCTGCCTGGGATCCCAGAAGACGGGGAAATTGCAGCGATGGCCAAGCGGTACGCAGCTTCTTTTAAGATAATGAAAAGACTCCAGTAGTGAAGGTTGTTCAACTCCATCAAAGTATTAAAACTCAGAATGATCATTTTAAGTGAATTTATGGCAGATGGATAATATCTTTAAAAGCTACTTTAAATTACTTAAAAGCACAAACAATCTCTGAAAATTAGGAAAAGTAAATTTTTACAGGACAGAACAAAGCAACAACAGAGCAAGATTGTAGCGACTGTAGCTTTCCTGGGTAGGATTGCTGGTCTCTTCTAAATCCTGATGTTTAGAAACCAGGAAGAAATGAGCATGTCATAGGAAAAGTGGGGTTTGGGAATCACACTGTCCCTGCATTAAATCGGTTCTTGTCGTCAGGGTCACTTTAAATACCCGCCAGCTCAAGGTACTCTCAACAAATCACATCTAGGACTGAGGTGGAATTCATAAGAACAATCTTATCAGTTGTAATTAAATACACTACATATGCATAGCTCATAAATCTTCAGTCTAAAAATAATATACAGAAAAATGTGGCCTAAGTTACCCAGAATGCAATTGGAGCGAAAGAAAGAAAGAAAGAAAGAAAGACAGACAGACAAGTCGGTCTTTCCCACATCAAAATTCCAATTTAGGACAAGCTCATATCCTAAAACGACAAAACACAGTAAGACACAATCCTCACAGACAGAGAAGTAAGGGCTAAAATAAATAGCTAGCACACTCAATCTTAAAATATCAAGTTATATGACAACAACAAAAATGGCTTTAATTGTTGGCATGTCAAGCCAGAACTGTTAGTGCAAACTCAAGAAAAAAAACCAATACAAAATTAAATAATGCTATCCAGGCAATTATCCTGTCATATAGAGAACCAAAAATTAATTGAACTATACTTTTAAGAGCTGTAATTTTTACTAAATGCCTGTTACAAAAGAATTCTTATTTTGATATTATTTTTAGTAAAGTATCTAGGTGCTGAGACCCATAGCCAAACACTAGGCAAAGCCAGAGAAACTCTGCAGAAGAGAGAAGGAAGGATTGTAGGAACCAAGGACAAATGTGGACATTGGCCACAAAATCAAGTAGGCGGGGTTCATAGGGGGTCACAGAGTCTTAAGGGACAAACACAGACCCTGAATGGGTCTGAACAAGGTCCTCTACATAGACCTATGGTTGTGTAGCTTGGAGTTTTTGTGGGACTCCCAACAGTGGGAGAGGGGGTGTCTCTGACTCTTTGGACTATGCTTGGGACCATTTTCTATCTACTGAGTTATCATGTCCAGCCGGATTCTGAGGGTTTGTGCCCAGTCTTGTTAGACCGCGTTCAGTGGAGATCTCTGGGATACCTGTTTTTATTTTTTATTATTTTTTTTAAGGAAACAGAGGAGGAATTATTCTAGGGGGCAGGGAATGGGAGAAGTTGAGGGAAAGGATAGTACAGTTGTAATGTAATATATAAGAGAAGAATAAAAGTTGGTTGGTGGTTTTTTTTTTTGTTTGTTTTGTTTTCCTAGGAAGAACTCCCAGACCTTGGGATGGAGATAATTTCATGTAAACTACATGGCAGCAACATATCACATAAGAAGAGTTAAGGATGCAGTCACAAAACTTTTTACAGTACTAG
This sequence comes from Microtus oregoni, assembly GCF_018167655.1. Lineage (NCBI taxonomy): Eukaryota > Metazoa > Chordata > Mammalia > Rodentia > Cricetidae > Microtus > Microtus oregoni. The sequence continues at coordinate 7,115,498 of NW_024543070.1, forward strand.
ATAGCCAGATAGCAGCATGGGGTAATTTAAATGTCATTGATAATATAATTCAGCTACCCATAGAGGTGGGGACTAAATGTCGCCCTAACAGTAAACCTGGAAAGTATGTTGAAGGTTGATTGATTGATCTTTTTACTTCTTCCTAGTATTCCTGATTCATCCATCCAGTCACCATCTTTGACTGACCACAGACATGAACAAGAAACCTGAATGTTAATTCCTGCTCTCATTACCTTCTTAGCCCTAAGAGTGTGAGTGCTTACACAGTATGTCTGGTGAGATTTTGACCTAGGAAAGTGACTTCCTCTAGGGGACGGTGTCTAACACACATTAGAAAGGAAGGAACTGGGTAGGAAGGACAACAGCCAGTAGTGAAACTGGGAAGGGATTTGAACCAATATAACTGGAGGACATTGACAGAAGTAGAAAAGAAAGACAAAAGATTGTGTGCAGTCAATTGAAAATAGTGTCACAATACTCCTGTTACACAGTAGAGTACATCATCCTGTGAGCTGCCATGCAGGTGCCGGGAATTGAACCAAGGTTCTCTGGAAGAGCAGCCAGCACTCTTAACTGCTAAACCATCTTTCTAGCTCTAAACTGCATCATTATGAAGAGAGATTCCTTCAGTACTTCATATCTCCCAGTAGCAACACAATTCCCCAATGCTTGTATTTAGCAAATGCAAAGGTTTGTATCCGGAAGCTTTGTCTTAGATTTGACAGGCAGCCAACTGAATTCTGTAGAAAGAAAGGAGTAAGAGGGAGCAGTTACCTCAATAAGGACAGTGCTATATAATAAACCTGGATCAAAAGGAGCCAAACGGTAGCCAGGAGCAGGGATTTTTCTGCAAGATACGCTGCATGCAGTTCCCAAGATGACAAATACTTGATTAGGGTCAAGTGTCTGCAAAAGAGTTCAATTTTCATCTGACATCGCAAGCTTGCACCTGGCACATGGAGAGAAGGGAGAAAATTCCATAGAGATGGAAGATAATAGAGATGATGAATGTGTGGAGCAAAGGCGCTGCTTTAAAGTGCATTAACTCAGAGGCGGTGGATGGTTTCTGAGCGCGTAGATTCTGTAACCGAGTGTGCAGAAACACCTGGTTCCCCTATATCCTACCATGGCTCTTCTGTTGTCTGAAGGACTTAGGAAAAGTCCGATGCTCTCGGCGTCTGTAGAGAAGAAGAGACATTGCTTCAGAACAGAAAGTTCGATGCTCTAAATTTCCCCTCGACAGATAAAAGAGAAACGGGATGCCGTGCTGCCGACATGCATGCTGTGTCAGAAAGTTGATACCCACTTCTCACTTTACAACATAAAAGTTTCATTAGCAAGGTTGAACCTGCGAACTGTTGAGTAGACACCGCAAATAGGCATGTTTTATGCTGTGACTTTTAAGAAAGAAAAATGGTGTGTGTCTTGAGTCATGACTGGCTGCGGAGGACAGGGAGAGAATTTTCTGACACCGTATCAGGAAGTCAGGGACGCCATCAGTTGTCCCTGATCTCATGTCCTGGATGCTGAAACTTACCAGAGATAAGTCCCTAACCCCCTTTTTTTTAAATAGTGCGGCTATTGCCTAAATAACAACCACTGAATATCAGTAACCTAAAGGTCATTACAATAAAGTTTCCACATAGCGTCACCTCGCTCAGTAAAAAAATTAGTATTCTTATCTTTTAGGAAGCCCTCAGGGGATGTCTTGGTAAAGTTCCACAGCTGCTGAATATCGGATCTAAAATTCATATCCATTTCAGTTTGATTTCAAAGCCAATGTTGTGAATGACCGCGTAATAGCTTGACTAACCATGTATTTCATTTTAGCCCTCTACCTAGTCTGACATCCATCCTGTATTGCTATTAATAAGAGCATAGGTACTTACTACATTTTGCATTAATAGACCACAAAACATAGTTTAATCACTAATAAAGCCATTTGACCAACCAAGCATTAACAAGATATTAATATTTAAAAAAATACTGAGACAATGTCCACCCACCAAACCTCTGTATCAATTTATTTCTACTGCAACCACTGAGTGTTCCTTGTGATATCAGGATTATGCTTGAGTCTACCAGACCTAAGGAGCTCCCAGAGGAGTTGGGGGAGTGGCTATAGACAAATGACACAGAAGCTGCTATCTTGACATCCTGTGCCCTATTCCCTGATGCAGAAATATCACGAGACACCCTCTAAGCTGGTGGTTCTCAATCTTCCTAATGCTGTTACCCTTCTATACAGTACCTCATGTTGTGGTGACCCCCCAATCATAAAATTATTTGTGTCGTTACTTCATAACTCTTATTTTGCTATTGCTAGGAATTGTAATGTAAATGTCTGTATTTTCCAATGGCCTTACATGACCCTGTGAAAGGGTTGCTTGACCCACAAAGGGGTTGAGACCCTCAGGTTGAGAACTACTGCTCTAAGCCATCGCTCCCTGGGGGTTCCAGCTGCCATAGCTGAGCATGCTCAGCACCACTCCTTGAACTGACTTCTTCTTTGCTACTCCCCTACTTGCATATCACACATCTCCAACAAAATTATTCAGATTCAGTTGTTTTGTAAGATGAAGTTATTTATTTGGATTCAGACATGGTTTAACACGTGAGCTGAAAACAGCAACTGTTTCCTAACTGTTCTTCTATATATGACAATAATAGCTTGTTTGCCCATCCTCCCTTATGATAAGTTTGTCTCCAAAGGATAATGACATACTTATTTATTTATTTTCATTGACATCTTTTTATTGAATGTATGTTCTGAAGTTCGGCCTTGTGACCCAGATGGAGCTACTCTTGATGCTGAGGCAGAAGGATCTCAAACTCAAGGCCTTTAGGAGCAATATACAGAAGACTTGTCTTTAAAACAATAACAATAATAATAATACAAAAGGTTCTACAGCTGTAGCTCAGCAGTAGGGCACAAGCCGTAGGTTCAATCCTCAGAGCAAATAGACATGATAGAGCTAGAGATAGATAGAAAGATAGAGCGAAAGGGAGACAGGTACAGGTACATAGAGTGAAGGAGATAAAAATAAGAAAAGAGATAGAAATAGAGATAGAGAAAATAACAGTAGAATCCTTCCCCTTTCACATAATTGGATAAGTCAAAAGAAAGCCCTCGTGCCTCCAATGTGACCTTGTTTCTCTTTTCTCTTTCCCTCTCACCCTCTCCCAAGAGCAAGATCATGAAAGCAATAATTAAGCTAAACTTAGGTTCTATAACTATTGAGAGTCTGAAATCAGGTATCAGTAGGGTTGGCCTTTCCTGAAAACCCTGCTCAATCCCTTTCCTCCTGTACACAGTGTCTTCTTACCTTGTCCTCACACAGCCTTCCTATTGTATATGTCCGGGCATACATTTCCATAAAAGCAGAAGCAATGGGATTCCATCTCACATCAGTGTTACAAGTTACGTCAATCAGAATAGCTGATTCTACTACCGTACTATTACTGATGCACAGTCAAAGATTCGTAATTATTTTCTCTATTATTTAGTTTGTTCAAATGTAAAATTATACCTACAAATAAGAGAATATACCATGGGAGTATAAGAAGATAAACCCTAGGCAGCTGCTAAGATTATGTTTGATGTCTTTGAAGGCAAACAAAGAAGAAAAGCTGAGAGGCCCATAATTATTCATGTCATGGTTGAAGCCACTCATCAAGACAGGCAGCCCCACACTGCCACCTTCATCACAGTTCCTAGTATTTCATTCTCTTCCACCATGAGCACAAAGTGATTCTTGCTCAACCCCTCTCTGCAAGCGACGCAAAGTCAACCTAATCAGCCAACAACGGGGAATCGCAAATGTCCAGGGGCTCATGATTCATCGCTCAGGGGACAGCTTCTGCAGTCCTCATCAGTGATTAAATATTTAGGGCCAGGAATGTCAGCCACAGAGAAAAGAAAACACTGTATTTCCTAAATGTCTTGGAAAGAACAATGAAGGCTGCCGGTCAATCAGTCAATCATGGGAAAGGCAAAGTCTGGCTACATCATTAAAAGGGACAAAGCATAGACCATGCTCCAGGTCCACTCCCTTGCTTTCTCCCTATTAGACAATACTGGGACACCTGTGTTTGATTTTAGGCCAAACTTGAAGTAAATCTCATCACAAAGGACGAAGAATTACAGATATTATATAAACAGTGTGCTTTCTCTCACATCCTAAGTGAACATGATTATGTTTGTTGTCGGGGGTTTTGCGGGTGTAGGGAACCGGGGACTGTCACCCTACACTGGTTCAGAACAGAAGACAGCCTTCCTCCTGTTTCATGGCATAACAAAAGAATAATCTGCCTCCAACCCCTCACAAACAAAGCCAACAACTGCAAGTCCTGATTGGACTGACGTTTTTAAGTTGGATGCGAAATCGTTTTAATAGGATATAGACATTTGTGCTTAAAGTTTCATTTCCTCCGTTCAATGCCAGGATTCTGGGCTTGAGTCTGAAATACTGAGTTCTCCTGCCCGATTTAGATTTCTCCAATTTCAGCTGGGAACAGACTTGACCCAGACAAGGAAACGGAGCCTAGGGTACATTTGCATATTTTAAATCAAATACCTGTACTCCAGCTACTGACTAAACATTGCACAGGCTCTCATGATTTGACCTCCAAACACTGTGCCGCCTGTCATGACTCAGTGCACAGGCCTCATTAGATGGACGGCCTCTCATTGGGAGAGCCTTGCTCCATACTAGAATTCTTTACAGCTGCGTAGATTTGAAGAGGAGTTCAGCTGGTCCCTTCTGTCACTCATTCTCACATCTCGTCTGTGAACTAACACCATCTCTCTGTCGGGACAAACCGATGCAACAGAGGTCCCCCACTCCAGACCTTGGCAGTTTCCTGCCACACCAACCAAAAAGCGGTGATTACTCCAGCCCCTGCTCCCACTTGGCTATTAAGATGGATCTTTCTTTTCATCAAGTGTTCCTAGCAGCCCCTGGTCACTTGATCCATCTGATCCAACATGGAAAGCCTTCATAAGCCGGAAGTGGCAGGACAAAGGGCTGCCTTGCTATGCCTGAGCACACTCGCCTCACCCCTTTCAGGAGCAATATGGGATGGATCGCATGACCAGCCTGGGCTTAATCTCTCAATCTATTCTCCACCCTTTCCTGATGGCCAGATTTGAACCACTCCTCCAGGTTTGACTTTCTAATGCTGCTGAATGGATTGCTAATTTTTCTCTAACCCTAATAACCATGTCTATTTTAGAGACAAAAAATAAATGATTTTAAGTCATCTATGAAGCATACCTGTAAAAATTAATGAATGCCTCTGTAACTTCATTTTCTGAAACTCATGTGTCATTGTTCTAGAATCTTCCTGGAGTCCAAAAAGGTTCCATAGCACACAGTTTTGGGTGTATGCAGCTACTGTCTGAGCATAAAATGCCTGGTCACTGCATGCACTATGTTCCAACAGAGGAAGTAGGGACTCGAAATATAGCTCCACTATGTAGCCCTATTTTTAATCACATACGTGACTTATTCTGAAGTAAAAACTCTAGACCTAAAACTGCATATAAGGTGAATAGAAATAAGTAGTAATTATGAGATAAACATTGTATAATTTGTGTATATGCAAAAAGGAGAGCGGAATGAATTAACTTAGGGCAGCAGCAGCACTAAATGCTCCCTTGTTAAATATTACCCAGAAATCCACCTTTCTTAAAGTTCTGAAAGCTACAAGGAAAGAGGTTTTTCACTGAATGATCCCTAATACATTTACATTTTAAATTACATCCCTGAAGGAGCCGAGAGAAAGTGGTGATTTTTCTTATTTTCAATGTCACTTGGTATTCCCTTTACTGCTCTCTCTCTCTCTCTCTCTCTCTCTCTCTCTCTCTCTCTCTCTCTGTAGGTCAGGACAAGATAAAGGTCTGGAAATGGAAAGCACCTGATGGCAAAGATAAAAAAGTCACAAACTTGACAGGGAGACGCAGCTACTTATCGTATGCATTGGCCGAGGTGGAACAGGGCATGATGAAGGAAGGCTCCCTTGCCAAGAGAATTAAACAAATTACCATCTTGGTTCCGAGCTGCTTCTTTCCAAGCTGTGGAATGAAGGTGTTTGAGTACAAATGACACCCTACAGTCAAAATGAAAAAGCTCACTCCTTCAGGGAGGGAGTTTCTTTAATGGGTTTTTAAATGTGCCGGGTTGTTTTTGCCAAGGAGCCTGCATTGTCCCACCGAAGCAGAAATGCTGTTTTCTTCAGTATGACCCATTGCTGGGCTGACCCATCGCCCCAAGGGTCCAGCTTCGGATCTGAATGGAGTCTTGTGTGGCTGCTTCCCATGCTCCGCCGCACAGTCATGTGGCAAAACCGAATTGTTTTGATGAGAGCTAGAGAACAGGCTATGTTTAGACAGACTGGGTCTGTTTTTACCCATTGAAGGGGGGCTCCTAAAACTGCTGAGCTGTCATTAAAGCACATAGTGAGGTGCCCAAGACAAAACAGCAAGAAGTAAATTGGCTTTGTGCAGCCAGGCACTCTGAGTCCGGAAAGACATGCAGTGTTCCACAAACTCCATTTAATGGTGCAGAGGAGAAACCAACACTTAAATCAGTTGTGACTGAGAGGATCACCTTGAATTAGATTCCGGGAAACAAAGGGGGGAAAAGTTTTGAGTTGCAAGCACTGGCCAGCAAATTGGGCAATGTTCTTGGGTTCATTAGCCAGCACAACAAAAATTCATGAATTTGGCATAATCAGACATAAAAAATAAAGGACGTGTTAGGCCTTCCAAATCAAAGCAAGAATTATACAATACTTTACAGTACTTCTTGGACTCCTGCCCTTGTCTTATAGCCCCAAGCTGAAAACTTTTACAAACAAAGATTTTATTTAATGTCTGAATTCCAAAAGAGCAATTTGTGATTATCGCACCATCCTTGGTATGAAAACAAACATCTTCAGTGGGATAACACTCCTCCCAACTCCTCTTTACACTGCTGATTTCATTGGCCTTGGATAAATAATATTTCCTACCCCATTTAATTAATCCTAAATTCTGAATTATAAACTGGCAAAGCCAGATATTGCTGTGATTTGAAACAGAAGAGGCTTCTGTGACTATTTTGATGAGCAGACATGCAATTCCTTCCTCATCACTTTGGAGACAGTATTCTCTGAGAAGAGTTCCTTCTCATTCAGTTGATAGCTAACCTGACCTACCTTGGAGAGGAAGAGAATCTCTAGGGCAATGCTGGGCAGATGTTGGAATAGCAGGCATTCTTAGAGAGCTCTAAACTGACAACGGAATGCTACTCTTTCCCCATTCAAATTATATTAGCTCAATATTCAAATAAGAGCCTCAGCATGTCTCACTACAAGTGGCCAGTAGGACGTCCAGCAGTGAAGAGCCTCTGTTGCTGCAATCAGGGCCATTGGTGCAGGCACTATGGTGGTGTAGCAATGGATGAAGAGAGAAACTGGGGAATAAGCATAGAATGAACCATCCTGCAAAGTGAGATGATGTGGGAGTGATTTCTTATTAATAAAGAAACTGCCTAGACCCATTTGATAGGCCAACCCTTAGGTAGGCGGAGAAAACAGAACAGAATGCTGGGAGGAAGAAATTGAATCAGGAGTCGCCATGATTCTCCCACTCCAGGCAGACGCAGGTTAAGATCATTCCTGGTAAGCCAGCTTGTGGGCTACACAGATTATAAGAAATGGGCTAGTCCAGGTGCGAGAGTTAGCGGAGAAAAGGTTAGATATAATGGGCCAAGTGGTGTTTAAATGAATACAGTTTGTGTGTTGTTATTTTAGGGCATAAGCTAGAGCTAGCCATGTGGGTGGCCGGGTGCTGGGGACGCAGCCTCGCTGCTTTTATTTCAACAGTGAGACAAAGATTCATGTACTTGGTTGTGTTTGCTTGGTCCATTCTCTTGCTACTTTTCTAGAACTTTTTTCATACTTAATGCACAATCCTGATCAAGTGAACAAACTCCCTTTATATTGTATAACAACACTCCCTCTGAGTTGAAGTATCCCATCTTGAGCAGAGATTCCTGAGGGCTCAGAAAGGTCCAAGTTAGAACATTTTCTTCAAAAAGGAGTATATGGGGAGGGATGGTGTGGTGGTCATGAAACTACTTAGGAAGTAAACAACTCACAAGTCTCAAGAAATTCCTAAAATAAACAAGAAATAGAAGTCCCTTCCAGGGTTAAAGAAGCAATAAACAGTTGGTGGGGGAATAAACTCTCCAATCTGTTGAGCTGTGTGCGAGTCACACAGAAAGTCTTGTATTTGTTTACTATTTTTCAGTAGTCATACTTGTTCCTCTAAGTAATCTTCATTAGAATTCCTGTAACACCAATAATCCCAATTGGTTCACCAAATTGGGCTTCAGTAGAATTAATACTTTAGTCTATGACTAGTGCTCTATCCATAGTGAGCAAGTGTTTGCTCATCTCTCCCCAGGAAAAATTTCACATGGAACTATCACAACTTGGATTTCATCAGTATTCTTATATCTCCAACCACTCCTCTCTCCACATGAAGCAGATAAACAAGTGTTTCACCCACATCTTTGCCTAATGGGATTTTCCTTCACAACTTTCTATGGAGCAATCTCTGAATGAACGACTAATATGGATGCGAAATACTTTTTCTTCTCTGGAAAAACATATTGTGAACACATGAGGTAGGGCTAGACTAATGTAAGTAGGGACATCTGGGTACGGTCTACCTGTTTATGTAACTTATCAATGTCTCTGACTCTACAGACGCTTAATGCCAGATATGCCCATTTTCACCACACAGTGGATTATTGTTGCCTGCGTAATCTCATTTCTTGAGGCATTTGGTAAGGCATAGCTCATGGTAGGTAGCGCTGGTTGTGTAGATAATGGGTGAGTCCAACCAGTTTCTCAGGCTCTAATAATAAAGTCACCCATGCCAGGAACTACCTTTAAATAAAGAACATTTGTTTACTTCAAAAGGCATAACTTTATTCAAGAACTAAGCATGTTGGTTCTGCAGGGTTTTTCTTTCCGATAGAAATTTGGATGGGAATTTTTCTGAGATGCTCCCTAGATTCTTTATCCATAATAGACATATTTGACATCATCCAACCTGTTAGCTTATAACAAATTTAGAGGCAGGACACACTGTCCTGCTAAGCAACTGTCTTGGTCTACATTCTACTCCAATGTGGTACCCTTGAGGGTCGCTGAAGAATGAATCAAATGTATAATCTTGGATGTGAGATTGTTTGTATATCCACAGAGATCCAACCATAGAAGTTATAGCAAATTATCCCTTACAGTGACTTGTATATTCACTCCAATAACCAAACGTTTTATCAACATGGGTTACTTCAGTAAACTGTTGTTATAAACACATTGCTGTCAAGTTAGTGGCCTAAAATAACATTGTTTAGAAATTATCTGACATTTTCTTTTAGGGATCCAGAATCCAGATGTCGCTTAATTGAGTTCTCCACTTTCAGGTTTCAGGAGGTTACAATCTAAGCATGAGAAGACCTGAAATTTCATTCAAGGTTTGAGAATATCCACTCTTCAATCTCCTTTGAGTTGTTGAGAGAATCCCTGTCCATGTATCTAAATGGTCAGGTTGTTCCCATCTTCTCATTGACTGCTATCTGGTACCCACTCTTAGTTCTAGAACATACTTTCAGTTCCCTGCCAAATGCAGTCTTTCGCTTCTACACAGTTAGTAGGTGACTCATTCTTCTGAAGGAGAATCTAATTTTTCTATTAAAAGCATCCCTCTGACTAAGTCCCATCCAACTAAAAGAACTGTTTTACCTCTCTCACTTCCCTTTTATTTATAAATCTGGGACTCCAACTGGAAGCTTTTCTAAAGTAGGCATCCACTCTATGATTGAGCTCCCAGGCATGGGCAAATTCAATCTTATTAACTAACAATATCTGACTTGGTACCTTCATCACATCTGCAAACCTACAATCTTTATCATAAAACACGATCTAAATCATGAGAGTAAAGCCCAATCACATTCACAGGTCTCAGCCAATTCAGCGAAGATAATACGGCTAGTATTCAGCAAGGATAGAATCATGAGGTTCAGTTTCAATTTGTCTTGCACTGCCTATTTCTATTTTAGGCTTTTTCCATTCAACCATTTTGAAAATTCTCAGCCTTTATGTACTTTTAGAGGACCCATTGAAAAAAATTTAAAATTTTTCATTCAGTCCTCTCTTTATGCCTCTTTTAACTATTATCTCAGGCAAGAGGTGATGACTCAGCAGGTAAAGGCACTTGCTGCCAAAACAGATGACCTGAATACCACCCCTGGGACTGCTAGGATCGAAGGAAGAAACTGGCGTCCACAGTTTGTTCTCTGGTACACATAAACTACAGCATATGTGTGTGCATGCACGCACATGCACACACACACAGGGAGAGGGCCATAAGTATAATTGTTAACAATTTTAACTAATATCCTATTTAACTAGTGTCCTATATTTTCTAGTTTCTTTTTCTTTGCTTTGTTTGAGGTCATACGTTTTTATTGAAATTGCAAATAATATTCTTTTGGGTAATGATCCAATTATAAAACACAAAAGAGAAGGCCATTGTGGTAAAATAATAAAGAATAGGGAAAAAAGGCACAATTGCAACAGAAATTTTGTGAAAAAGTAAAAATAAAAGACACATGTGGTAGAGAGCTTAAATTATCAGTCCTATGCCCTTTAAAACCTTGCAAAGGAACAAGAAAACTGAATATTAATGTGAAAACTATCAATACTCACTCATGACTTAAATCAGTCTTTTCCAGATGCCACTAAGGTAACCTCTGGCTATCAAGTCTTCCCACCTACATTTATGTTGTTTTATCTCCAGCACCGTGGAGATTTTTAACAGTGGGTAATCAAACAGCACACAGTAAAAGTATTAATGTATCAAACATTAATTATCTTAGCAATTTTATTTGTGCTTATGAATTACATTTATAACTTGTTTTATTGTTTTCAGAAGTTGTTTGTGAATTTTTTAGAAATCCAAAAGTTCTTCCACTGTGTAATTCTCATGTGGTTCATGACAATACATCTTTCCTTATTGTGAGTTTATCTTCACTGCTGCCTAAGCTCCCCAGCCCACCCTCCAGCACATTCCCTGCCTGGTTTCCAAGGTACCCTATCCCTCACATATACAGTACTAGACGGAACATATATATTTTAGTTTCTCATGCTACATAAATAATGTACATTAGAATATGTATATAGGAACTGAAATAGTACTGTTCTCATCCTTATAGATCTCTCTCTCTCTCTCTCTCTCTCTCTCTCTCTCCCTCTGTTTTTCTGCAACTTTCTTGTTCCTTTGCTATATTAGTTAGAGAATATTTCCTTGCAATGAATGGGCAAACCTCTTCTACCTTCTATCTTTACATAAATGTTTAAAGCCCCTGCCACTGGTCGGTCTAAGACCACAGGTACTGTCTCTCCAAGGCTGACAAACTCTTTGAAGTTCATGAAGAATAAAAAACTCCACAGATAAACTGTAGCTTCAACTTCTGCCTGAGAGTTCCATACTACCCTGGCTATGTCCCACGATTTTAGTTACAGTTTCTATTGATGCAAAAAGACACCATAACCATGGTAACTCTTGTAAATGAAAACATTTGAGGTGACAGCTTACACTTCAGAGGATCAGTCCATTATCATCATTGGGGGACATGGTAGCATTCAGGTGTACATGATGCTGGAGAAGTGCCTGAGAGTCCTACATCTTGCATACAACAGGAAGTGAAGTGTGACACTGGGAAGCATCTTAAACATATATGAGATCTCCAAGCTTGCCTCCACAGTGACACACTTCCTCGAACAAGGCTGTACCTACTCCAGCAAGTCTACCTCTTCCGATAGTGCCACTCAATGTGAGATTATGGGGGCCAATTACATTCAAGCTGCCACAGCCACCTTGCAGATTTCAGACTTGTCAGCCTCTGCAAAGGTATGAGCCAATACTTCTCACAGATATTTTTCTCTTGCCATATTTATCTGGGTACATGTATTAACACATATGTAATATTTGTACCACATTTTATTTAATATGTGTGTAAATAAACTACCTGTAAATATTGAAATGGTGAAAAAGGGATTTCAGTACCTTCAAAAACATGTAGTGGGAAATGAACCCATAGAAAATTAACCTTTTCTAATACAAGGAGTGGGTCTATTTCCACTGTCTAGGAGCACATGCAATCCATGTGGGCAGTATAGGGGACAAGAAGAGGACAGGGCTCTGCTTCCTCAATTCCTATTTCATTTCCTGGTAAGCCTCAGTTCTGGCAAACAATCTAAATTAGTAGTCTCTCAATTAGCCTTCATTCTTCCAATTCTCAATTCAGGGAGAAATGGGACATCAGCGTGAAAATGTGAAGAGGACTGAAAACACAAAGGGTCAGGAATGAAAGGACTGGCTGAATCTACCTGGTCCATAAAGAAGGCAGAGCTTGACAGACACTGACACAGTCCATAGATGCCTTTGGTTACTGACCATGTATGTATGCAGCACAATGGACCTGCTTGCTATGAAAGAGACTGCAAAGACAACTGTTTAGGCAACAAAATGAAAAGGGTTTTGAGCATATGAGATTAGAAAATGTGTGCTGCTACATAAGCCGTTCTCAGAAACGGTGAGATGAGCCCCCGCTGAGTTAGTATATAATGAACTACTGTCAGGGATGCCAGAACATTTCGACCGGAGTCGCACATTACCATGAAAAAAATGCAATAAAAATGAAACAAAAACTCAAGGAAAGACTCCATTTTTAACCACTGACTTCAAACGGATTGGAAGTTTCTGCACACCAGGCTGGCTCTTAAGCTAGGAGTCGCTCCACCCACAGAGAACTCCAGTAACACCGTCACTCCTAAAAATGGCCTCAGCATCAGCCGCAGATGCCAAAAGCTGTTTAAAATGCAGAATCTCAGACCAGGAATATGGCACAGCTAGTGACTGCTTGCCTAGCATGAAGCAAAGGCCTGAGTTTGATTCCCAGCACCACAGTAAGACAGGTAAAGCAGCAGGTGCCTGCAATCCCAGAATTTGGAAAGTGGAGGCAGGAGATAAGACATATATTATCTTTAGATGCATAGAAAGTCTGAAGCCACCCTGGGCTAAATGAGACCCTCTCCACAAAAGAAAGGAATTTTAAAAGGAAGAAGAGGTACTCGAGATGGAACAAAGAAAGAAGGAAGAAGGAAGGAAGGAAGGCAGGGAGGCAGGGAGGGAGGAAGGGAGGGAGGGAGGGAGGGAGGGAGGGAAGGAAGGAAGGAAGGAGGAAGGAAGGAAGGAAGGAAGGAAGGAAGGAAGGGAAGGAAACTCTAGCTTCATATTTACTCCTTAGAATCTACATTTTAACAAATCCCCCTATGCACTCGAAAAAAGTGGTAATGTCTTCATATCTTTGAGCTCCTGGAAAAACTTAAAAGATATAAATTTCTTTAGTGATGGACCTCATCATCTAATTATTTTTTGTGTCAAAATGATGTATTGACCTGTTAAGTATGAAATGACCCTCTGATCAATACTATTAACATCAACAGCTAGATTAATATGCTTTAAATAGCATATATTCTCTGCAATATTAGGAAAAGTAGGGTCTGTCATTGGTTGAATTTGCTTTATTAATAATTTAATTTTTAATTTCCCACTGCCACTAGACACATACAGTAACAGTTGTCAAAAGTAGTAATCTGGCTAAGAAAGGGGTTACTCTGTAATTGGATTATGTCTCTACATCGGTTCTTTGTATGGCTTTGTGAGAGTTTAGGGGGAAAGAGTTAGATTTCATCTGTGGTCCTTCTGGAAAACGTGGGATGGTTTGAAATAAAGCCCTTGGGCTGAGGGCTACAAACCAAAAGACATTACTTCCCAGCCATGTAAACGGACTTGATAATTCACTTGGTGAGCCTTATTTTCTTTTCATGTACCAGCGATATTTGTTTTTCAAGACTAGACACCAATGAAGTAATGCATCTAGAAGGTCTTGTAAGACATGGAGGTCACGAGAGGGTGAAGGGTTCATCAGCATCTCCACGGAGATGAACTCTGTGACCGCACATCATCTATTAGGTTGTTTCTAATGGCTGCTGCTTTCCTTACAAGATTCTTTGGTTCCTGTTTTCTCAAAGATCAAGCAGACTTTCTGTACATTCAGTTCCCAGAACTCAGTGCAGCTTCAGCTCAACCCAAAGAATTCCTTGCTGGAAATCCAAGATCTGGGGAATAGAATTTGGGTACCAGTACCTGGTTTTCCTTCTGGGGGGAAAAAAAGCTTCTGCCCCTCAGATAAACATCAAAAACCTGTGTATTTGACTCCAACAAACATGCTTTTAGGAGGTAGCAATACAAGACAGACTGGGATACACAGATAAGAATTATTTGGTAAGTGGGGAAGATAGGGTTTCTCTATGTAACAGCTCTGTCAGTCCTGCAACTCATTATGTATACCAAGCTGGCCTCAGACTCACAGAGATTTGCCAGCCTCTGCCTCCAAAGTGCTGGGATTAAAGGCGTGTGCCACCACCGCCCTGCGGTAATCTAAGACCTACAACTTGGAATTTCATTTTTATCATTTTATCATTTATTTGGATCACAATGTTTTAAAAACATTACTGTCATTTAACAACAAATTCCCATTGAAATATGAAATTGTCCTAAATCAAGCTCTCTGTCAGTCTTAAAATTAGTTATCAGGAGATATTTCACAATAATTGATCAAGCATATTTAGGCCCCCAAAGCATGGTGTCCCTTTCCAAAATCTATTCATTAATTGGTCCTACTTGGTCTTTAATCAGCCTGGGAACGTCTTCAGCCTACAAAGTGGCCTTATGGTGATCCTAACTGATTTGAAGTTCTGTTGCAAGGTCAGACTGTCTGCCTCTGTGGCTAGCCTAGGTAACTTGCCAGTTAACTGAAATTCATGTCTCCAGGAAGAGAAATCAGGACTCTGCTTGAACCTTAATTCATTTCCCAAAGGTGAATTATTCCTCTGGTGCCTGGATATTTGTGGAGAGCCCCAGGAACATTCCCAACTCTAGAAGTTGTCCTCTTCCCTCTTCCCTCTTCCCTCTTCCCTGTAGATTTGTGTCCCTGGGGTGTTTCTCGGCCTAAGCACAATAGGCAGCCTTTGATTCTGGAATGAAAAGCATTTAAGAAAAGAACTAAAGGTGTGTCTGATGGAAAGAAAGTGAGTTCCCTGAGGAAGCAGGATCTGTGGGGGAAGAGGGTCCGGCCAGTGGGGCAGCTATTCTCCTGGCATCCTGTCACTGAAGTGCAAAAGTGGTCATCGCCACTGGAGCTGCATTCTAGTTCCCATCCCCCGGATGTAGACTTACCATCAAATGGAAATGACTTTCAGGCTAATTACTCCCATATTTGATTTCTTCTGCTCTACCCCATAAAACTGAATCAGCTGGCCATATTTTCATTGTCAAATAATCATCTTTACAACAACAAAAAATTAAAGGTAACTCCAAGAGAATATTAGAATGGCATGAAGCTAATCACACAGATCTGGTCAAAGGTGGTCTGATAGGGAACATGTTTACTATCACCGGAGTCAAGATAAAAGTTGTGAACGGACTCTTGATTTAACTAACAATGTCTATGGGTTTTATCAGAGCTGACAACAACAACTTCGATTTGCTCCAGTTGCTAAAATGCTGATAGCAGCACATGGCTCTATTTGACTATTTGGGTGCACATAGACGGGCTTGTGGAGAATGAATTTGGGATTAGCCACCAGCTCTAAGGATGTGCGCAGGAGTTGATGGAATGTGATGGGGAAAATGTTGTCTCTGCCAACTGCTATAACGTTGATTGTCTTATCACCACTAGAAAGAATCTGAATAGATTGAACTCGCTCTAAATGAAAAGTACCTACAGTTTGCACGGCTCCAGATGTGACCCAGTGAACACATTGTTGTTGTGCTAAGTGCTTCACCAGGTACCAAGGGCCCATTAACTCTGTTCTCTAGTCAATATGGGTTGATGTGAGAGAGATTCTCTACACACTTGACCCATAGCCCTGCCCTTGGTATCTGTAACCCATGGAAGCAGCAACTTTTCTATCTTCAACACAGCCATAGTTTGGGGTACATGGCAAATGTTCAATAAACATGTAATGGTTTGATGGAAGAATGTGTAGTTGGAGTTTCCTGTCCTGACTACTGGCTCCAAAATAACCAAAAAGAGGCTTAATATTATTTTCAATTGCTCAGCTAATAGCCCAGGCTTATTACTAACTAGTTCTTACAACTTAAATTAACCCATTTCTATTCATCTATATATTGCCATGTGACTCATGGCTTGACATGTTCTCCGTCAGGTCTTGCTCTCTCTTAGGCTACTGGTGTCTCCCCTAAATCTGCCCTTCTTCATGGCATCATCTTCAGTTTAATTGTCCCGTCTACATTTCCTGCCGGGCTATTGGTCAATCAGCTTTTTAAGTACAGCAGTCTGAGTGACACATCTTCACAGTGGACGAAAAGGCTATTCCACAACAGGAATGGATGTGTAATACAATCTAGCAAAATCCAAATGGGAGACATTGTCACTCAGAAGCAAATGGTGAAGCTGTAAAGACTCAGCCATGTAATTGGCAGGTCCTGTGAAATCCATAAAGTCTCAGGCTGGTCCTCCACTAAATGTCCTCTCCTGTATAGGATCACACACACTCTCCTCTCTTTTGTGAAAGACTGGTCAACAGCACCATCCTCATTCCCTGATGACTTTAGGAACTGAGAGAAAGGAAAGTTACTTTCTATTCTGAAAAAGAAGAGATTTTTCAGAGATTTACCATAAGCCTAATAGCCAAAATTTTTGAAATATCTATTAATTGTGTTATTCTGCAATGGCACAGGCCAGAAGTCTCCTCTGTGCCATTTTAATTTCATAGTCACCGGGGCACAATACTGAAGAGAAAATCTCAAACCCGAGTGTTGATATACATGCGGTCACACTTCCACAAGCCAGTTCTCCCCCTCCTGAAGAAGACAGTCCACCCCTTTCATTGGTTTCTGAAAAACAACTGGTAGATGGAGGCAAAAGATCACTTTCCAAACAACACACCTCTGAAGGGTTGCGAAGCAAGAACCCTGTGTCACTCAGCTTCAAAATTCTCAATCTGGTCACCACAGTCAATCCCCAGCTCAGGAAAGATTCCATAACCCTGTTCCAGATGGCTGGGCTATGGTGTAAAGACCCCAGTGAACCACTGAACTACAGGCTCTAGGAATTCCCGAAGGCTCATGCTTAACCCTAACCCTTTCATTGTTTTTCCTATTTGGGGTTTTTTTGTTTGTTTGTTTGTTTGTTTGGTTGGTTGGTTGGTTGGTTAGGTTTGGTTTTTTTCTGTTGTTGTTTTACTTTTCTAATATGATTTAAAACTTTATCTTGGATGGAATATCATCTTTTGAACTTCTTCTAATTCTGCTTACTTAATTCAATAAATATAATCAGTTTTTTAATATGACATTTGAATGCACTTAAAAAGATCGGCTTTCTTGCCAGCACAATTTGTTGAAGATGCTCTCTTTTTTCCATTGTATACTTTTAGCTCCTTTATCGAAAATCAGGTGTTCATAGGTTTGTGGGTTAAAGTCAGGGTCTTCTATTAGATTCCATTGGTCGACTTCTCTGTTTTTATGCCAATACCAAGCTGTTTTCAATACTGTAGCTCTGTAATAGAGTTTGAAGTCAGGGATGGTAATGCCCCCAGACGATCCTTTATTGTATAAGATTGTTTTGGCTATCCTGGGTTTTTTGTTTTTCCATATAAAGTTGAGCGATCAGGGAAATGCAAATCAAGACAACTTTAAGATACCATCTTACACCTGTCAGAATGCCTAAAATAAAAAACAGCAATGATAGCTTTTGCTGGAGAGGTTGTGGAGGAAGGGGTACACTCATCCATTGCTGGTGGGAATGCAAACTTGTGCAACCACTCTGGAAAGCAGTGTGGCGGTTTCTCAGGAAATTCGGGATCAACCTACCCCTGGACCAGGCAATACCACTCTTGGGAATATACCCAAGAGATGCCCTATCACACAACAAAAGTGTAAGCTCTACTATGTTCATAGCAGCATTGTTTGTAATAGCCAGAACCTGGAAACAACCTAGATGCCCTTCAATGGAAGAATGGATGAAGAAAGTATGGAATATATACATATTAGAGTATTACTCAGCAGTAAAAAACAAGGACTTCTTGAATTTTGCATACAAATGGATGGAAATAGAAAACACTATCCTGAGTGAGGTAAGCCAGACCCAAAAAGAGGAACATGGGATGTACTCACTCATATTTGGTTTCTAGCCATAAATAAAGGACATTGAGCTTATAATTCGCAATCTTAGAGAAGTTAAATAAGAAGGTGAATCCAAAGACAAACATATAGGCATACTCCTGAATATTAACCTTCATCAGGCGATGAAAGGAGACAGAGACAGAGACCCACATTGGAGCACCGGACAGAAATCTCAAGGTCCAAATCAGGAGCAGAAGGAGAGGGAGCACGAGCAAGGAACTCAGGACCGCGAGGGGTGGGCCCACACACTGAGACAATGGGGATGTTCTATTGGGAACTCACCAAGGCCAGCTGGCCTGGGTCTGAAAAAGCATGGGATAAAACCAGACTTGCTGAACATAGCAGACAATGAGGACTACTGAGAACTCAAGAACAATGGCAATGGGTTTTTGATTCTACTGCACGTACTGGCTTTGGGGGAGCCTAGGCAGTTTGGATGCTCACCTTACTAGACATGGATGGAGGTGGGTGGTCCTTGGGCTTCCCACAGGGCAGGGAACCCTGATTGCTCTTCGAGCTGATGAGGGAGGGGGACTTGATCGGGGGAGGGGGAGGGAAATGGGAGGCGGTGGTGGGGAGGAGGCAGAAATCCTTAATAAATAATAAATTTAAAAAGAAAAGAAAAAATCGGCTTTCTGCCTCTTCTTTACACATCTGTTGATTTATTTGTTCTGGAGACTAGAAAATCTTGGATTTTGTAAAAATTGTACCAGCTTGATAAATTAGTGGGGGGAAAAAGTCAACATAGTAGCCCATTGGACTGATTGTTTTCGGTAGACACACAGAACAGTGACTAATAATGATTTTCCTCATAATTCTTGCTGATTTCAGGGAATAATCGAATGGCGCAGTTTTGACTAATCCAGGGCCCAGTTCACATAGGCACATGTGCAGAGCTCTGATAAGGTGAAGAAAGATGTGTTTCCATGTCAACAATTTCAAGGCTTGAACTATTTTGAGCTGTTAATATAAACTTTGATATTTGCACGCTGACTTTCACAGTTTTGCAAAGAATAAATCCTAACACAATTGCAATGACTGTTAAAATTTATTAAATCTTGAGAGAAAGTGGAAAAATGTACACATGTGACAGGTGTGTCAATCATTTCTTGCCCTGATTTGGTGATATTAGCATGTATTTTGTTGTTGTTGTTGTTGTTGTTAACTAGAAAAAATGACAACCTAATAGTTCATTATGGCTCCAAACTAAAACATTATTTAAGTTTTTATTGATTCCTATGTTTTTAAGTAATGAGCAAAAATAATGTATAATGAAAAATTAATCCCAGTAGCTGTATCTTGAAGTTTTATATCATCTTATCAGCTCATTAATACATAGAAATTCCAATGGCATTATCATTACCACAGGCAATAATGCCCTTAATAATAATCCAGGAGTCATGAAGCATCTAGTCCCTTAAACATTAGACCCGGCAGCGTTCTAATTTCCTTTTCTGGGACTTCCTTGCTTAGAGATGAAATGATAGCGATTTTGTGCCAGTATTCTATTAATAGGAAGAACAAGACACAAAATAAAGTTAATTTGTCAACAGACTTCCCAGCCCAGCACCATCCTTAGAGACTTGTGGTGTCGCAAGCATCAAGAGTGGGAAGAAGGGATGGCCAAGGACAGAGGCAGGGCCTGACAAAGAAGGAAAAGGGTCTAGATGTCAAAACTGAGTTTGTGGGTAGGGATATAATGTTTCTGAGAAGAGATGCAAATATTACTGGAAAATCCTTCTAAAAATCCTGCTTTCTCTTACCCACCCACTGGCCAGTGACAGCTACTGGTAAGACAGGTGATTCCTGTGACAGAAAATTTTGGCTCTAGAACTCCTGAAACCATAGCAAATTTTTACAGAATTGCATGATGATCTAAACACTCCCGTCTAATTTCTCTCAGAAGCAACACCATTAAAGTTATTGTGTGCATTACTTTCATTTTCTTACCTGCAGATAGATTAGAGGATCTGGACTCATTTATTTCCAAAAGGCTTTCTATAGCCTCGGTGAAATTTTTTAAGTATTTATTTATTTATTGTGTATACAATATTCTGTTTGTGTGTATGCCTAAAGACCAGAAGAGGGCACCAGACCCCATACAGATTGTTGTGAGCCACCATGTGGTTGCTGGGAATTGAACTCAGGACCTTTGGAAGAGCAGGCAATGCTCTTAACCTCTGAGCCATCTCTCCAGGCCCTCAGTGAAAAATTTTAGAATATGGAGCAAAACTTTCTGAAAACCCATTGTGTGCCAAGTTCTTTACAAATACATAATTTAATTTCTTCATCAACTCTGTCCTATGTGTGATATGCAGAAAAGATATTAGGAAATATACTGAACCACATGAAATTTTGAACTTGTGAAGAGATTGGACATTGGCTGTCTCAAATGATGTTGCTACATAGAGTACAAAAGTGACGGAGCCATAAAATGAGCAGACGACAATTTGAATTTCTGCCTTCTCCTTCCAAAGCCCATTGTTGAGCTTAAGGGAACTCAATAAATAAAGTGTGCATAAATAGCATCCCTACATTCATCCTATGACATGTTTGACAAAGTATATATTGAAGGTATTCTGGAACATCAGATATCCTTGGGGCAGAATGGTAATGTAAAACAATTTCTTGTTCTCAATCTCTCCTTGACTCTCATAATAACAAAAGTTACAAAACATGAATAATATATATGCACTGTAAAAGTCTATATGCCATGGGTGATGGAATATGGAACGCTTTTGCTATGTTTTTGTTCATCTATTGTTTTATGTTCCCTGCAATGGATGTGTATTACTTATACAATAAAAAAGTTATTAAAATAAAACATAAAATTGTCTTCCTCGAGAATTATTCTCCAAACACATCTATGATCCCGGCACTATTAGTCATATGCTGTAGTCAGCGAGTAGACTCATAACCAGGGAAAAAGACGAATCCTTCCTGCTCTTTCGCGAACTCTGTCTGGTCACGTACCTTTCTGGCTTTACCTTAGGGTTTTCCATGCACTAGAGGACATAGACCCCTTTCTGTCAGTAGTTCTATGTTCCCATGAGACTAGGGCTCAAGAACACATACACTAGGCAGTCATACAGTGCTATGGAGGGATTCAACCCTCTTGGGGTCCCAGGAAGACTGGGCTCATTTAAATTCCTAACTTTATGGTTCACCTAATTGAGTGCATTTATTAAACTACAGGTATATTCAAAGAATAATTCAGGCTTCAAAAATATCTGCTTACTAACATAAGCTTAAAACTGACCTTTGTGATGTGGCATGCAAGCCCAGACAATAAACACTGGTCCAAGTAAAGCCTACCAACACTTACCCAGGTAATTAATGCTGATATTAAGACAACCCAGATTTTGTTTCATGCAAAAAGTATGGTCCATACACAGGTCAGTGGTATTGTTTTTAATATGGTACAAAGAGGGAGAAGGTAACAGCTTGCTGCAGAAATGAGTTATAAAAACAAAGCCTAGGACTCCGCCCCTCATTATTAAAAGAGAGCAGACATTATGAATAAACTCTGGCTTCACACAAAAGAAATCTATGACTTGCTCGGATAGACCAATAATCAGAAAAGAAAGAGGAGAGTGAGAGGCCAGCTTCACACTGGCTCCAGAGACCCAAGACTGACTGTGCCATCTTCAACATTCTGAGACTGGCCATATGATAGCCAGTCAGGGAGAGGGGTGGAACATCTGCTTCTTAACCTCTCTGCCTCTCAGTAGATTGACATCATCTGTGTATCATCTACTGATGGGGACTAGTAGAGTAGCCCCAGCTTGCTAAGAGAATGGTGGTCTCATCTCATCATTGACTCACATTCTGACAGTCACTCTGGGGTAGCAAGCAGGTATGCTTCATTTCAACCAGAGGTCTATCACACTGTCCAACCAAGACTCTGTACTTCCCCAGTGTATTTCTTCCTCTACACACTGTGGGTTGAAATCCAGGGATCAACATATCCCTCAATTACCGGAACCTATGTGATGAGGCATATCTCATATCTGTAGTATAGGCATACTAAATACATCATTTTAATCTAAAGATATAATGTTATTTCTCTTATTAGAAAAATGAGTGTGGGCTGTTTACCCAAAGACCCTTTGATCGCCAAATCTCTTTTCTTCTCTTAGGTATCAACAGATTGAGAACTGATAATCTGTGGCATTCAATATTGGGTTAAAAGCACCATGTTTAATGTCAATTTATTGGAAAAGAGTCTCTTCAAAAAATAGTATGCCCATAAATTTCATGTCACATGACAATTCTAAATTTTTTTTTTTTTTGGTTTTTCGAGACAGGGTTTCTCTGTGGCTTTGGAGCCTGTCCTGGAACTAGCTCTGTAGACCAGGCTTGTCTCGAACTCACAGAGATCCGCCTGCCTCTGCCTCCCGAGTGCTGGGATTAAAGGTGTATGCCACCATCGCCCGGCTGACAATTCTTAATTTTAAAGTGGGTAGATGCTATGTGAAATATTAATAATGAAATTTATAAGGATGGGACTATAGTTCAGCAATGGCATGTTTTTCCTAGCATGCCTAAGACTCCAGATTTGTTCTGCCAAGTTGGAAAAAAATCAAAAACCAAACCGAAATAATAATGCTTCATATTAGTCTACAAACACTATGGTATATACAGTGCCTTATAATTTGCATATTTAGTCTTCATAACAACCTAGTAACTATTCCTTTTTCAATTAAGGCATGAGGGGAAAGACATCGTGGAAGATACAGCTCACAACTGGTGACAAACCAGGAATTGGGCATCTTAAAGCTGTTTTTAACAAGCCAATCTTCTCTCCCTGCACTGGGCCTCCAACTCCCATCAGCTCCCTTCCCACTGTATCTCCTCTGCCGGGGTGAGCCTTTCCCTGATGCCTGTTCACTGTGTGCTTTGCAGCTGCTTCCCCGGTACATAGTTAATTTCCCATCCTTTTCTGTGAGCAGATGTTCCCAGGGAATCAAGCTGCTCTCCCTTCCCTGGCACTCTATCTAGCAGATGACTAGATTGAGCACAGTAGTTGCTAGCCATCCTTTTGATCTGAAAAGAAAAGATTTCCCCACTGGATATTCCTCATGATGATGCAATTAGTTTCCTGGACATACCTAACAAATTTATTTCTAATCACAAGGGATGGGGGAAGGAGGAGGACCAGCCATTCATCGTGGATTGTGCGCAGTTACCACAGTTAATATGCACCGCCGCCACCCTCCTGGTGCAATGTCTTCGTCACGATTGTTCAAAGATTCTAGGGCAATAGGCTGCCCCTCAAAAGCAGTGGGGAACTTCACATTCATAAAGGGGTCTCAGGCACTATTAAATTGCTTTTTCAAACCTGGCAAAATCATTAGCGCTGGAAATCCCTTCAGCTTCACACTGTCTGCAGCATTAAGAACAGGCGAAGCGCTTAATAAGTTTGTGAAGATTGTGTTTGATTCAAAGTCACAACATGGAACATTCTGGACAAATAAATCCAGCTATTCAAGATTTCCAACCTTGAGAGTTCTTCCATAGTATATGTTTTAACAGGTAAAGGTTTGGAGGAATATTTTTAGGAGTGCTTTTGTATTTTTTTTATCACACATAAAAATTATTTTTAGCCAAATAATTGATCACTGTATTTTTAAATCACTACTATAAAAAACATGAGAATTTAAAATACAATCACACAGTTAGATTAATCTAAGCACCCAAACAAGCACTCCCTAGACCCAAAGTCTTTAATTCTCGGTGAACTTCTATGCCTTTATGTAGTAGGAGGCTGCTTGGTGGTTCCCAGCTGCTCAGTCAAAAAATAATCACACAGAAACTGTATTAATTAAATCACTGCTTGACCCATTAGCTCTAGTTCTTATTGGCTAACTCTTACATATTAGTTTAACCCATCTCCATTAATCTGTGTATTGCCACAAGGCTGTAGCTTACTGGATAAAGTTCCAGCACTTGTCTCCAGTGGGGCTACATGGCTTCTCTCTGACTCTGCCTTTTTCCTTCCAGCATTCAATTTAGTTTTCCCCGCCTAGCTGAGTTCTGCCCTGCTGCAGGTCCAAAGCAGTTTCTTTATTCATTAATGGTAATCACAGCATACAGAGGGGAAGCCCACATCACATTTAGAATCATGATTCCAAAACTGTAGACCTTTGCCTTTGATTTTATACATTTACTATCAATTACATTTTTATACAATAATATGTGACAAAAAGAAAGGAAGGGAGGAAGGAAAGCCATTCGCTTTATAACTCTTTCGGTACTCACCTGCCCTCCACTTACATTCTGTCCTTTCTTGTCACCTAACATTACCCTTCTTTACCTCCTTTCTTCAAGTTATACCACACTCAAGTTATTTACATAGGTATTGTGGCAGTTTGAATAAGAAAGGTCCCATATAGACTCATAGATTTGAACTCTTAGTCATTAAGAAGTGGCACTATTTTGAGACGTATTAGCAGGTGCCCTCTTACTAGAGCAGGTGTATCCTTGTTGGAAGAAATGTCTCATTGTGGGTGGGCTTTGGGGTTTTAAAAACCCACACATGGCTGAGGGCTTCCCCCTGCCGCCTGTGGATCAGGATAAAGCTCTTACCTACTGCTCCAGTGGCATGTGTGCTCATGCCATGAAGAAAATATACTAAATCTTTGAACAGTAAGCAAGCCCCAATTACATGTTTTCTCTTTAAGAGTTGCCTTGATCATGGTGTCTTATCACAGCAATAAAATGGTGACTAAGACATATGTGTATATGTTAGTCTGCATATGAAAGGAACATGTGGATTTCTTATTTATTTATTTTAAAACTGGGAGACCTCACTTCATATCACACTTTTTATTTTTTTATGTTTAATATCACACTTTTTAATTCCATCCATTTTTCTGTCAATTTATCTCATTTTGTTTAGAATGGAATAGTATTCTAACTTACATATTTGCAAAATTTCCACTATTCATTCATCTGCCTATGGACAATTAAGTTGGTTCCATTTTATAGCTATAATAAACAGTGCATCCATGAATATGGGAAACAAATATTTCTGTGATGAGGTAAGGAGTTCACTGAGTATACCCCAGGTGTGGAAGAGCTGAATAATACAGATCACCTAGTTTAAATTTTGGGGGATGTTCCAAAATGCTTTCCATAGTGGCTATATTAAATTGTATTCCCACTTGATAGCAATGAATAAGGATTTTTCTTCCCCACATCCTTTCCAACATTTGTTGTCATATTTATTCATGACAGTTATACTTACAGGGGTGAAGAGGTATTTCAAAATACTTTCATTTTTCATCTCTTGTATATCTAGGTATTAAACATTTCAAAATATAGTTATTAACCATTGGTGGGTTTTTTTTCTTTTTTATCTTGTCTATTCAACTCATTTGCCAGAAAAATAAACATGACATGCATTCACTTAGAAGTGGATATTAGCTGTTAAGTAAAGGGTAAGCATGCTACAATCTACAGACCCAGGAGGGCTCTGGTTGGGGGGGTTGCATGGATCTCCCTGAAAGGGGGAAATAGAATAGATTTTGTGGGTGGACTAGGGGCAAGTGGGGATGGGAATATGAGGGATCAGATGGGGTGGGGGATAGAGAAAGAGAATACAGGGAGAGGTGACTGGAATGGGAGGGGCATTTAGGGGGTGATGGGGAAAAGTGCAGTAGAAACTCCCTGGAGCCTATGAAAGTGACCCTAGTGAGGATGACTAGTAATAGAGGATGCGGAGCCTGAAATAGCCATCTTCTGTAGCCAGGCAAGGCTTCCAGTAGTGGGATGGGACACCACCCAGAGACAAAACTTTTGATCTTCCTGCCTGCAAGATGTGCTGGGGCAATGGTGGCTCAGAGTTTGTGGGAGTGGCCAGCCAATGACTGATCTAACTTGAGGCTGGTGCCATTAGAGAGAGGGAGCCTGTCAGACCCTGCATTGATGGCAAGGAATAGGACACTAGATGGCTCAGAGACCTAATGAATAACCAAATACAACTGACAGAGAGAGAGAGAGAGAGAGAGAGAGAGAGAGAGAGAGAGAGAGATCAGTGAATGATTCCCAATGACATTTTGCCAAACTCATAGATCAGTGCTGAGCCATTGTCATCAGAGAGGCTTTCTCCAGTAGCCAATGAGAGCAGACAGAGAGACCCACAATAAGACATTAGGCAGAGATTGAGGTACATTTTTTATGATTATTATTTTTTTTAATTTTTTTATTGAAAAAAATTCTGCCTCCTCCCCGCCTCCCATTTCCCTACCCTCCCCCCACTCCTCTCCCCCTCCCTCCACTTCTCTCCCCCTCCTTCTCCAGTCCAAAGAGCAGTCAGGATTCCCTGCCCTGTGGGAAGTCCAAGGTCCTGGATTGAGGTACATTTTTAAAAAATAACATGACCTAATCAACTATATATAGTTTTTCATTCTCCCGTAAGACAGTAGAATCGAGTGGGGGGGGGATTCAAAAAAGACTCTGCAATAGTTCCTCAATCCTAAGAACTCTGTATGTGACAGAAGCTCAGGACGTTTCTTCTTCGAAGTCATACAGGCTTGTAATAACATACAGGCTTGTAATAACATACAGGCTTGTAATAACAACCATGTTTTTGGTACTGCTTAATCTGGTACATACATACACACATACGTACATACACTGGCTTTCCTCTCACAATATGCTCAGGGTCTCCTAAGAGTTATTTCTGAATTCATCACTTGATAATGGAGCTATTAGTAAATTAAATGTGATAACTCACTCAGTGGTTTGTTTGACGTATCAAGTCAACACATATCAGCTTTCTTACACTTTTTTCTTTGTACCTTTGTGGATTCTTAGGTAGCACTAAGTAGTCCAGGCCAATTGTGGGGTAATGGATTAAGATGCCAGGAAGCATCACAAGGGAGGGAGTTCCCAAGGCGGAGCTGAAGGTGGAGAAGAGGGATTTCCTACTGTCCCCAGCTGCCCCTCCATTATCTTTCCCACACAAGTCTACAAATCACCTGCCTTTCATGCATTTTGGCCCTCCAGAGACTTGGCTCCACCCTCAAGGGCATACTTTCTCTGCCATCATATTTAAGACACCTGCTTTTAACCGAACTTAGTAATTTCACCAGCTAAACTTGTTATTTTGGAAGCAGTATTTTGATTTAAGTAGCATGTGAGCCTCTGACCTCTAAATCCTCAACCCTGGAGTCTGACACATCCCATCTTCTCACGGAAGTTTCCAGGGTCCTATTTGAACCCTCAATTTCTGAATGAAAATATATTTTCCATCAAGGTAATAGGAAATATTTTGATATGATTAATAAAAAGTGTCTATATATCAGGAGGCCCCAAGAAATCATTGTCTGATCAGGGCACAGCATCCTTCCACAAGTTGGGGGGTTCAAATAGGACCCTGGAAACTTCCGTGAGAAGATGGGATGGGTCAGACTCCAAGGTTGAGGATTTAGAGGTCAGAGGCTCACATGCTACTTAAATCAAAATACTGCTTCCAAAATAACAAGTTTAGCTGGTGAAATATCACTGCCATGCTTGCTCGGTCGGTTCTCTTCCTGACATTAAAAGAATAAATTGAATGAAAATGCATGAGATTGCTGCAGTAGTTTTTCTCTGGAAAACAGACATTTCAGCTTGGACCGTCACAAAATTGTCTGGAAAAACTGGCTTGCACCCAACTTTGTGGATGAATTTGGATTAAAGAACGGAGGAAATGATAAATAAATGGAAATTAAAATTGAGTTAACATCCACCTTCCAGACATTTCTCGGGATGGCATTTATCATCAAATGCACA
The DNA here is from genome assembly GCF_018167655.1 of Microtus oregoni. Lineage (NCBI taxonomy): Eukaryota > Metazoa > Chordata > Mammalia > Rodentia > Cricetidae > Microtus > Microtus oregoni. The sequence continues at coordinate 7,143,612 of NW_024543070.1, forward strand.
GTTACTTTTTATCCAAGGAATGAAGGATTGGAAAGTAAATTATCTATGGAAATATACACAACAACCCATACACAAAATAAAATGAATTACCTAGCAGTATGTGAATAGTTGGATCCAGCTAAGGCTTCCACAGGCTTTATTTCCCTTCCTGACTGATAGCCCTGGGATCTGTGGCTCTTTGCTAACAATTCTCTATACTATAAATCTGTGCAGAAACATCACGTGAAATTAAAAGTTTCATGATACAAAAAAATGTGCTAGATTATAAAGAAAAACACCCAGTCAATGAGAAAACATTCCAGCTTTGCATATATAAAAGGAGGTAATGGTGATTGTTTTCACATAAAGGTGAGCCATGCCTTATCCCGACGCTATCTGCACCAAGAGATAGCTTTTTGTAAGGAAGGAGGACACCGGAGGACCTCGGAAGAAAATTCCTGCACTTCTGCTTCAGGTTCTATACAACATTTCTTTCAATAAATTATCTCCCCCAATGAATTCCTTACCAAATAAATCTCTTTTGAACTGATGCCTCATAGCTAAGATACAGATTATCAACTTCACATCTATTAATGGAGATAAATAGCTTTTGGTCTAAATAGTGTGCACGGGAACCTGCTGTGACCATGTACCTGTGATTCTACTGTGGAGAGGAAATCAGATCTTAGAGAAAAATGAAATAAGAATTGAAAAGGGGTCCCCTCAGCCTGCTTGTCGCTGGCATGATGAAGGTGGCACATGAGTAGTAGTGACACAGTTTAGCACTTAGACCCAACTAAAGACCAGCCAAGCACAGTTCAGATCCAGCCGATTATTTGCTTGTGTGACTTACATAGTCCCATGAGCTATGATAAAACTTCATAAGCAATTTCACTGTATTCAATTTTTTCTGAACTAAATAGAAGGCTGCATAATCTCAATTATGCCAAAACATAATAGAGAACACCCGTTCTCTCAGTCATGCCATCCCAACACAACAATAATTACCTAGCAACAAACCCTGCCCAGAGCTATTCTGAACATCCTTTCCCATGACCTGTAACAGCTGCATATACTGTTCTCCTAGTCTCTCACTTTTCCCTTGTTCTCAGCCTCTTAGAACACTGCCAAAGATTCTTGCACATGCTGTGCCCCATGGTCTGCTCTATGGGTTGTTAGAAAGTTCGGAAACATTGAATCACATAGAGTAAATGAAGAAATCAAGCCGTACAAAGCCAGAAGGATGCTGTCATTAAGGGGAGCTAGAGAAAACTAGCAATGTGAGTCTGAATGTCTCCCTTGATCTATCTCCCTAATGCAAGAAGGCTGAGAACCAAGGAGACAGGTTCTCACTGTGTTCGCGATAAGATGACTTCTTTCACTAGTGATCTGGTTTCTTACTCATTAGGACACTATCTAAAGGACAGTTACATGATGAGTTTCCTTAAGTATCCTAGTAAACACATGACTATTCAGCTCAAACACTTTATGTTCTTTCATTATTAAATAAACCTAAGTGTGGTAGTCTGAATGTATTTGGCCCCCATGAGATCATAGGGAGTGGCACTATTAGGAGGTGTGGCCTTGTTGGAGGAGGTTGGATGACACAGGCCTTTAGTTCAGACTTTGAGGTTGGAGGGCACAGCTTTAATCCATGCCACACCTTTTGTTGAAAGTGTGTCACTGTGGGGGCAGCGTTGAAATCTTTTCCCCAAGGTTCACTCGGTGTGACAGTTGATTTCCTGTTGCCTACAGGATGTAGCAGACTCAGGTCCAGCAACACCTCTGCCTGCACACTGCATACTCCCTGCCATGATGATAATGGACTGAACTTCTGAAACTATAAGCAAGCCACCTCAATTAAATGTTTTCTTTATATGAGTTGCTGTGATCATGGTGTCTGTTCACAGCAATAGGAAACCCTAAGACACTAGGCTTCCATGTAAGACCTACCCTGTTTGATTGCAACTGCCCCTGCTACATTGCTCTTCACAAGGACTCCCTGTGTTTACTCACGATGTTGCTCTACCTGAAGCTGAAGGAAGAAACAGGTCTCCACATTAAACAAACCTATAAAGCACCTAGAAAGTTGGGCAAAAGACCAATAACCAAATGCTCATTGGTAAGTTAAAAATATGCAGAAAAATTAAAACACTCCAACAACTACTAACTCTCCTAACTCAAATGTCTGTTTAATAAATTCCTCTCTGAATATTCAAATTCTCTTATTTTACCTCATTTACAAGTGTCACTCTTGATTCCGTTCATTGAGAAAACTAAGGCAGACTGAAGACAGCACTTGGACTACACCAATCGTATCCGATTACAATCATCAGCCATACCCAGAACCTCTGCTTCTAGCTGTAATTAATCAGTATTATTCCTTAAACCAAATTCCTGTATCTGAGTCAGTTGCCTTCTAATTGCTGAGATAAAATATCATGACCAAAGCAATTTTTAAAATGGAGGGTTTATTTGGGGCTCATATTATACCTATGTATATTATAGATGGCTACATAAAGGGTAGAAGGTACCTCTATGCCGATAAAATTCATATTTTTATGAAATGATAAAAATTAACACAGATTTTTGATAAACTAAATATATAGATATAGATATAGATTGATAGATAGATATGAGTCATTGGCCAATCACACAGAAACTATATTGATTCCAACATTGCTTGGCCAATGACTCAGGTGTATTTCTAACTAGCTCTTACATCTTAAATTAACCCATTTCTATTAATCTGTATATCACCACGAGGGTGTGGCCTAACGGTAAGGGTTCAGGTACCTGTCTCCTTTAGCAGCTACATGGTGTCTCCTTGACTCCACCCACTCTCTCTAGATGTCTCTGTTCAGATTTTCTGCCTGGCTTTACTCTGTTAACCCATTGACTGAACAGCTTCTTTATTAACCAATGGTAATAAAACATATTCACAGCATACAGAGGGGGAATTACACATCACAGTATAGGCAAGGCTGACAGATTCTTTTAAATTGAATATAAAAAGAATATTGAAGACATCTAAGTAGAGACAGAAAAACAAAAAAGCAACAGTAGAAGTTAGGAATGTAGCTCAGTTGGTAGAGTGATTCCAGCACCATATTAAACAGGTGTGATAGTACATGCCAGTAATCTCAGCAAGTGGAAATTTGGGACAGAAGGGACAGAGGTTCAAAGTTAGGCTAGAAATTGCTCAGTGATTAAGAGCTCTTGTTACCCTTCCAGAGGATGAAAGTTAAGTTCAGTTGACAGCGCCCATGTCAGATGCCTTAAAGCTACCTCTAATTCCGGTTTCAGGTATATAAAGGAGATTTGTTAGAATGGTTTCTGGGCTGTGGTCCAGCTAGTTCAACAATGGCCATCAACCAATGGAAAGTTCAAGAATTCAGTAGCTGTTTAAGTCCAAGAAACTGACTATCTGAGCTGATCTTCAGTATATGCCAGAATCCTTAAGAAGCAGACGCTAATGCCAGTGAAGGAATAGAAATGCTAGTGAGGGGGAGAGCAAACAGACAGAGAGAAAATAAGCTTCCTTCTTCCCTGAAATTTATATATGCTGCCAGAAGAAGATGTGGTCCAGATTAAAGGTGGGTCTTCCCATGACAGAAGATCTGGATTAAGGGTAAATTTCCCATATCAAAAGATTAGGATTAGAAGTGGATCATTCCAGTTCAAATGATTTAAATAAAAAGGAAACATCCTCAAAGGCATGTATAGCCATTTGGGTTTTAGTTAATCCCAGGTGGAGTTAAGTTGACAACCAAGAATAGCTTAAAACTACCATCACAGGAGTATAACCTAGAACTGCCATAAGGGAGTGTAACCTAGAACTGCCATAATGAAGTGTAACCTAGAACTGCCATAATGGAGTGTAACCTAGAACTGCCATAATGAACTGTAACCTAGAACTGCCATAATGGAGTGTAACCTAGAACTTTAGGGTAAATGGGCCCTTTCTCCTCAGGGGTATTATCGGTGATCAGCCAGCAAACAAACTGGTTCATAACAAGAGCTCTTGAAGCAGAGAAATTAAAATGTTGTGAAAGTGTCTACATAGAAATAATAACTGGAATTTCCCAAAATCTGGGTCAAGATACAGCATCCAGACACAGAAAGACTTCCCATAAATTTCTACCCTAAGACAAAAAAAAAAAGAGTATAAAATGAAGCAAGAAACAACATTTATTTCGCTCTTGGGAAAGTCTTGACACATCTGTTAGTAGGTATGACTGTAACAGTCCTCAAACAAATGTGAAACCGTACAAGATCCAAATGGATGAAGCATTTTTTATTTTGTTTTATTTTTTAAAGATAGATTCCTAATATATAATCTAGACTGCCCTGGAACCTTCTGTGCAGCAGAAGTGACCCTTGAACTACCTACCCTCCTGCGTCCATCTCTTGAGTTCTGGAATTACAGGCATGTCTGTTCTCCAAAGGCAATCTTGAACTAAACACAAAGAAATTGCATTTCCAATTACAAAATAAATAATAAAGTAGTTATGACCCAAAGCAGCATAAAACATATTATCTAATGAAACAGGAATAGAATCTGGAAATAGACTTAAACAATAATCAATTGATTTCTGACAAAGGAGCTATGGATACACAATAAAGAATGCATAGTCTTCTCAGTAAATATGTTGGGGAAAATGCTTTTCCATATGCATGAAATTAGATTCTTACCTCATGTGAACAGATATTGATTGGCATTGCCTCTAAAATGGGTTAAAGACATACACCTAAGAGCTGAAATATTAAATTGCTACAACAACATAGAAGAAAATGATGTCACAATATTCTCTGCAGTAGCTCTGTGGCTATGAGATCAGAGCAAATTCACAGACTGAAGAACAGTGTCTAGCAAACATTTAACATGTTCACACCACTGAAAAGTCAATAGAGCCTAAGTTCAGCCAGTGTAAATTAGAGTCACCTCTGTTTGAATTGCTTGTTCCCTTCCCCAAGGATTAAAGTCCCCCAAATCAGCAATATTGTTATGTCTACATAAATAAAATTCATGCATAGAATACTACAATTATTCAAGTGACAAAGTTGTTTCTACATGCTAACCTTCAGTTGGGAGGAAAGGAGCCTTCTTATCCTGTCTTTGACTTCAGTTGCTATTCCGAAAGTGGCCCACTGTCTTCCCAATTACAAGCTACTATAACGATGAGGCTGGTGTTCTTACCTTTCTGTCACACAGCTGCCACAGAAAAGTGTCTTCATACATTAAAATAAGAGATTTGTGAAATATATTTAACATAGACTTAATAGTCACAAAGAAAGTAGGATGAATTTTATGATCCTCTGAGGCTTTTTACTCTCTGAAAATTAAGCAGCTACAAAAAGTTATAATATGATAATAATAATATATTAAGAAGTATTATATACTAATTATATATAGCCATATATTAATACAATATTTTGATAGCAGCATAAGAAATTATCATATAATCTGGATAACATGGAAAAATAGACTCAGAAATGTTGCAGTTGCATAAACTCAAGTTCAATTACAGAACTGTGGAAAGAATATGCCACAAAAGCAATCTGCAAGCCCATCATCTAAATGCCAGTCTGTGAAACTCCATTTATACTTCTTACCTGCAGAGCATGTGTGTGTGTATGTGTGTGTGAGAGAGAGAGAGACAGAGAGACAGACAGAAAGAGAGAGACAGAGAGACAGACAGAGAGAGAGAGAGAGTCAATTTTCTTCTGCCAACTTTTCAAGGGTCCTGGGAATCAAACAAAAGTTAGCATACCTGTATAAGCCTTCTACTTGCTGAAATCGCCTTAAAACTCAGTTTAAAAGGATAAATTTACTTTCCTGCCATTTCATAGCTGATAAGACCGGAAATGGCTTTCCGAAACATTTAGGAAATAATTCCAGGTATTCAAGTTTATCAAATATAATTAACTCCTTTTATAATTTTATCTCCCATTCTTCACTTTTCTAGTGTAATTTCACTCTATTTTCAACTAGCTCCCCAAACAATTTTTCCAAGCAATTTACTTTGAACAATTAAAAATGTCCCAAATCTTTTTGGGCATTTTAAATTAGTTGCTAACAGTTGACTCATGAGAAAATTTAATTGGTTTAGGGGAAATGTGTTAGCCAATATAAAATTTGGTTAAAACTAAAAGCAAATATTGTGAATCTGGGACTTTTCTTGAATCCTGTATTTTTGAATGGAAAATTCAACGTGAATGGTCAGAGCCACGGCGTTGCCTAACTACAGGGCACACACACTTGGGTAGAGAAAAACAATTTCTGCTGGGTGCCTCACCTCTCTGTCTACCACAGGACCAATGGCTTAGGGGATGGCATCACCCACAGTGAACTGGCTCTACCTATATTCAATCATTAGTTAAGAAAATGCCCTGCAGATTGTGGTCATGGGGTTTTACCACAGCAACAGAAACTCTAACTCAGACAAGTTAGTACATAACAAATTCACTAAACACGTAGATACATACACTCCTGAATACACATGTAAATAGAAAAAGGACATTCTTAAGTTTCTCAGGTATATTCTGATTATCCCTTAAAAAAAAAAAAAAGATCTTTTTGTAGTCCCTAGCAAACTTTTTTGATGGCCTATTGTTCTGAAAAGAAACAATAAATATCTAAGAATTATTTAAGAATTATGAATCATTTATTGAATCAGTATAATATGGTATCCAGTAGCCATTTAAATATAACTAAGATGAATTAAAATATCATAAAGTATATACTCAGATTAGTCACAGTTTAAGTTCGCAGTGGTTCCGTGTGGCTAGTGGCTGGAACACATGGCAATTCTATCATCACCAAAAGTTTTAACCTCCATTTTAATCCTCTCAATCAGAAAGCACAGTTATTAGAATATTAGAAGTATCCTTAATTAATGCAATGAGCCAAATGAAACAGGTAATCATATAACTCTTTTAATATAAATTAATATCATGTACCCAGTGGAATTTCCATAATAAAACTACCTATCTCTTTCTAAAATAAAATGTCAACACCCTAGTTACAAGACCTTACTGAATGTCAGGGAGATACAGAAATTTTACCACTGTGAAGCAGCAGTTACTGCCTCTGGGGCATGATACAAGATCACCTTCTAATTTTACTTTGTTTTCTTTCAACTCTAGCATAATGTCTATCTTGAGGAATGCAAATTGCAGTGGATGCTGTGGTAATGAATGAAAGTGGAGTAATCTGTTAAAGTATGGCACTAGCTAGAGGTGACATAGTAGAATTCTATAGGATTCTCTCTTATATATAAAGGTGTAGACTTTAAAGCCATAAGTGAACAGTATCTCCTTGGCACATGGTAACGTGAAAGATTTATAGCTGGTAGGGGATTAGAGACGTCCATTGCTCTATCTAGTTTTACATGGGTTCTGGGGATTTGAACTGAGTTCTTCATGTTTGCACTGTATCCCTTTACCTACTGAGTTCTCTGTCAAAAACTGGTAATTACTTTTCCTTTCTTTCTTGTTTGCTTTTTTAAAAGAATGGAGCTTTTTTTTTTTTACCAAGAAAATGTGACTCTACTTTACCTCTTTGTTTTCCACTTGTATACAGTCTGTTAATTCTGTGATATTGATAAACACTCTGGTAAATTCTAGAACCAGAACACTAAGAAATACAAATTCTCTATTTCCAAGAAAGTACCCAAGTTCAAAGTTTTAGATTCATCTGACTAAGTTTTAAATGATTTATCTTTTCATAAACTATTAATAATTAAAGGTAATGAGTATTGTTTTCTAATAGAGGCAGGATGGGGTAACATAAAAACACTTCAAGTCTGGACATGAAGGTGATTACAATATAACATAGTGGATTAATAATATAATTTTATTGTTAGGAGAGTAGAAAAATCATTTTCCATTTAGTGATGACAGTCCAGATCATGAGGGATATTTTGGAGGCTAAGGCTGGAGGGTAATGAGCTTGAGGCTACATTATAAGACCTTCCATCTCAAAATCTAAATAAATAAACCAAATTTACACTGGAGACTGTCTTTGGAGGCTGTAACAAACTGCAGTGAGAAAAGGCTATGGTACAGGGGGAATAGGTGGCCAAGATGAAGCTAGGACAAGTGGCTAAGTATGCCCATCATTTTCTTAGGTCTTAGGGAACTGATCTGCAAGCTGATTAGATCACCAGATCTTGAGTGCCTGAAACAGATGAAAGTCTTTACCTCTCCTCTCATCTCAGTCATTGTATGAGCCAGCAATGTTTAATCCTGTCCTCATTATTCTGTGTCTGTCATGGCATCCTTATTCATCTGATTTAGTAGGAGTTAGTACAGGAGAATCACATGACTGATAGTATGCAAGAGTCCTCTATTGTACTTTAGTAAACATTTGTTTTTACTTAGATATTAGAAGAAGTAGACCATGCTCTAATGTTGGGTCCACATATTTAAAATTTCTACAGATTTTTTTTATCAACTTTAAGGTATATCCAACAAGACAAAGAACGTTTACACTCAAAACAACCATCCAGAGGCAACAATGAAGACTAAGTAAAAAGTGCTTGAGATAGAGTATGTCTCTATTTTGCTTAATTCATTTAGAATTTGATTTTGTATTTCTTATATCTAATGAATCATTAGTGGATATGCAACTTAGATAATGTCAGGTAATCCACATCAGTCCCTAGATGAAATACTGCAGATATTCCTAAGAAGAGGATGAAGATAAGACAAACCTGATCATGATGTGAAAGGTACACTCAGTTAGCAGGAAAGTTGATAAGAAGCGAGAGCAATCACAATGCTTGCTCTGAACAATCAGAAAGTTCAAGTTAAAGGTAATATAATGCTGAACTAGGGGAGGGGTTCCCATGATATGGGAAGCTTAGAGTAGATGTGAGACAAAGTTGAAACAGAAGTAAACCAGCAAGACTGTGTGCAGGAGTCAAACAGCATAGTCAATAAAGAAAGAAAAGGGAAATCGTTAAACTAGAAAATAAACGCACTCCTGGCTATGCCTCCCTCAGAGGGACTCCCAGGAACCAGGGTTTACTCATAGAGAGTCCTGCAGACAGAATCCTTTAGTAGCAGAAGGCTTGACAAGAGGTCCTCATGTTTTCTTTCCCGTTCCTGCTGCCCATTACTCAGAAACCCTCTGCTGAAGCAGTAATACCAAAGCCTTTGTCTTAGAGTCTGCTTTCAAGGTAATCAAAAGCCAAGACGCCCTCTTCAGAGGAAAGCTAAACAAAAGGATACCGAATTACATTCTATATTTAAAATTCTATGGTTCTAATTTTTAAAAATGTGCTTTCAAATGAGACAGTTGATTTCTCCCCTATGATAAATTATTATTATAAGATAAATTTTATACCTTCATTTTAAAAAAGCAGGAATGCGGGACTTTCCAACTTTCCAAAGACCACTGCTTCACTGCTATTTTGTTGAGTTTCATGTTTTTGATTTCCTTGAATTGCTGGTCTTGGGTTTCAAAAAGTGATTTTTCTATCCTGGGGTATTTTGTTTTGATGGTTTCACTGGACCGTAACAGGCAATCTGGCATATTCTCAAGAGCTATCTCAGACAACGTATTCTTGTCCCTAACTAAATTGCCTAATAAAAGTAATGTGAATGAAGCTGAAAGAAGACACTAGGAAGCAATATTGAAATTTCCAATTTAACAGACATAGAGTTAACAAGCGGAAATGGCGCAGTATCTCTCCTGCAGAGCAGCCTCTGTCACTCACAGGGGACATCAGGTCCACGTGTTTCACAAGGTTGGCGAACACCTCAGCCAGAAAGAAACTCAACCCTTGCTCATGACAAACAAGAGGGTTGAACCCACTATGTGCAGCTGACACAACAGCTTTCTCATCAAAGAGGCCACCTGTGAGGAAACCAACTCCAGGATGAAAACACTCAGAAAAACAAAATCACTTAAAGCCCTGAAAAAAAAAAAGAAATTTCTGAATGAAAAAAAAAAAAAACATTGAGTAACAAGGACAGCCATGACTCCTCAAGGAAGACAAGTAGGCAACACATTTTCTCCTCTGATTTCAGAGATAGCCCGTAAGATTCAACAATGAAACTATTGACTTCTACTTACGTAGAGAAATTTGCTCCCACTTCTGTAGCCTGAGAATTTTCTAGACTATGTATGGAAACTAAAGCATGCCTAAGATTCAGTCACCCAGAACATCCAGGGAGCAGTTTTCAAGAGAGATGAGCCCTGAAGTACCTGAGAGCCCTTACACACTCAACTCATAGACTGCTGCTTGCTTCGCCAAGGAGACACTTGCCTTCACTATCAGGCGACATTATTGGGCAATACCGGTGTTCACTTCACTAAATAACATGTCTGTTAAATGCTTTTCTTTCTGTGTCTCTGTAAGAATTCATCTTGCTTTGAAGAGAACCTAGTCTCAACTGTCTTTGATCAAGAAGTTGGTAAAATAATTCATAATTTAAAAAGTATATAGGGACAGATATTCTAACATTCCATATTGTACAACCATCAATCTATTACCTCTCCCAAGAATATCTGCATGTTCTTTCCTTCAATGGGACTAATAACGCCAGCTGCTAGAGGCATCTAGTGGAAAGGAGGACTTGGTAGATGAGAAAGTTCCAGCTGTCACACACCCCCCCCCCACCATAGAGCAAAGAGTCTCTCCTCTGTCCTGATTTTACACTCAATGTGACTCACTCCCAGCCTCTTCTGCATAACAAAGACCCGACTTCCTGATTTGACCAAACAACTGCGGAAAATTTCTACAAAGAGCGTGAATATTTTCTTTGTCCCGGGGAGCCTTCAGAGAAGAGGGGAAATGAGGAAGGAGCTTAATCTACCATTACACAGTTTTCCATTTTGTTAAAAGAACCTCCTGAGAGGCTCATCGCCTACTTCCTGTGGGGCCTTACCAGGGATAAGAAAGCACATTACAGAAAGCCCAACTACAGGGAAGTCAGAATCTGGGCAACGGGCCTAGGAGCAGGGTGCCCAACCAGACTATAGACAGAGCTGGACTTGATATCAAGCCAGCAGTATAGTAAGTTGGAGGCTCCCTATGGAGCTGTACAGCCATGGAACATTCAATACTTACTGAAACCTTCTTGACTGCCAATGGGTACACCAAAAGGAAAAGACAAAACCTTTTCCAGTTGTTTAATGGCTAATGGAATAGCTTACCAGCCCTAGGCTTCCACTGGATGGAAGAGTGTCCTTACAGGACCTGGGTGGAGTGGAGGTGCTGGCAGGTAGTGAAGGAGCAGGAAGAGGAAATCATCCGTGGAAGCTTCTGCTTTTAACTGGGACTTAATTTTAGCTGAAATGATCGCGATGTTCCTAATGCTTCTGTTGTCCAATTTCACTTTCAAATTCAATGATGTGTTACGGGAATTCTTGTGGGCATTTGAAGCTGAGCACAATACTCTTTCTAGCGTTCTCGAAATTGCCACCTCTCCCATTACCTTCTCCCTTTTTTGCTCAAATGCTTTGCTTTGAAGGAGAATGCAGTTTCCTCCCCCCCCCCCCCCACAGCCTCCGTCTCACTTTACAAAATGCTAACATTCCTTCATTAGGTTGCACGCTGCCTCCAAGAAATGTCATCAGCATTGCAAAGTTATTCAGCATCTTGTGACTCTGTCAGTATTTACCCAAGTTTCCTTGCAGGTCTATTCATGAATAAATTTTACATGCTCTATAAAGCGAACTGTGTTCTCAGATCTTGCCATTCATACTTTTATGAGACACTAATTGTAAGACACTCACGTTTCTTTCTGTCACATATATGTCCTTATTGATTCTGGAGTATTTTACATCAGCAAATGGTTAAACAGAAGTAAAAACAGCCTGTGAGCCAAGCAGTTGCCAGCAGTGAATGGCATGCTTAATTGATGCTGGCTGTGGTCCTCTGTGCTAAGAGACAACCTCTGATAATTTAAAACACACACATTAATCCTTTGCCATGCAGACCACTGCTATAATACAAGGAAGTCAACCATCCTTCCAAACTCTATCAAGCCTATGATTCCTTTACTTCAGCTTAATTCTGGTAGACAGCTCAGGTTTTATGTGGAAGCTCGCTCTTAATGCCGCTCTCATGCTCGCTCTTGACTCATGGAAATGACCAGGAACCGTTGCTAAGTAAGAACAGGGCCCGTCAGTGCTCCTAGCTGGCCTGCTGCCCAGAAGCTCCTGCCATCTGTTGGAAACGCAACCCAATAGAACCAGAAGGTAGACTAGAAAAATGGGCTTTTCCTCCTGCCTTTTAAAAGTGTGTTTTTCATGCTTTAATAATTAGCCACGTGAACAGGCTTTAGATCACGGCCTCAGGTACTAAAATAAACAGTGAATTCTTTTCTTCTGGCGCAGGCACGTTTAGCGTAGTGATACATTTTAAACAACGCCTTTACTCCCTGTGCCCCTTCAGCTCCATAAAACACTTTTGAAAATAGAAGATGAGAGAATGATTTGCACAGGAGGAAGAAATCAATCAAAGGAGAAGGAAGGAGAGGAAGGGCAGAATGGAAACAAAGCAGGATCCACGGTGTCACGTGGCATGCAGCACTTGGTGGAAGCCACTATCAAAATTCAGACAAATATCACAGAATATTGTGACGATGCAGACAGCAAATTAATAGAACTCATTTTTTTTAACCACATCCATTTCGTTTCCTGAACCAGAGGAGAGCTACAATATATTAGACTTCCTCATCTAAAATATTCCATAAGTCATACAAATAAGCCGAGACCTGTACCAGCATTTCTGGAATATTCTTTTTTTTTTTTTTTTTTTTGTTCTTTTTTTTTTTCCTTTTTTAAATTTATTTATTTATTAAGGATTTCTGCCTCGTCCCCACAACCGCTTCCCATTTCCCTCCCCCTCCCCCCGATCAAGTCCCCCTCCCTCATCTGCTCGAAGAGCAATCAGGGTTCCCTGACCTGTGGGAAGCCCAAGGACTGCCCACCTCTATCCAGGTCTCGTAAGGTGAGCATTCAAACTGCCTAGGCTCCCACAAAGCCAGTACGTGCAGTAGGATCAAAAACCCACTGCAATTGTTCTTGAATTCTCAGTATTCCTCATTGTCCGCTATGTTCAGCTAGTCCGGATTTATCCCATGCTTTTTCAGACCTAGGCCAGCTGGCCTTGGTGCTATCCCAATAGAACATCCCCATTGTCTTAGTGTGTGGGTGCACCCCTTGTGGTCCTGAGTTCCTTGCTCGTGCTCCGTCTCCTTCTGCTCCTGATTTGGACCTTGAGATTTCTGTCCGGTGCTCCCGTGTGGGTCTCTGTCTCTGTCTCCTTTCATCGCCTGATGAAGGTTAATATTCCTGAGGATGCCTATGTGTTTGTCTTTGGATTCGCCTTATTTAGCTTCTCTAGGAACATGAATTATAAGCTCAATGTCCTTTATTTATGGCTAGAAACCAAATATGAGTGAGTACATCCCATGTTCCTCTTTTTGGGTCTGGCTTACCTCACTCAGGATAGTGTTTTCTATTTCCATCCATTTGTCTTATTCATCACAATTAGCACAGATTTCTTCCTACAGAGTTTTTGGAGTGGAACCAAACATTATACCTAAAAATTTCCTGTGTGTGTGACTATCAAAGTTATTTATTAAAGGTTAAGGAAAGGTTAATATTCTAATAGGATGCCGATGCAGAGAGGGAGGAGAAACTTGTAAAGACCAGAATGTTCTAGAGCAGACTTGAGTCATAAACATCAGAAGTCTTCCTCTTTCAGTTAGCAAGCTCAACAATATGTTTGCCTAAGACCTAAAATGTGATACCAGTTGATGTGATAAAAGAATGGGGATTATCTTACAGGGTTCCGCCCAGAGATGAAGGACTACCAGCAACTAATTACAGCTGAATGATGGTGAATATGTCTCCTTTAGAGACAAGCCCAAGAGATCAACCATAAACACGTGTGAACAACATTAAATGAACTCAGCAGGTTGTGTGTGTACATTTCTACCTAAGTATGTGTGTATACTATTAATAATTAAAGAATAAGATGCTATGAGTTTGAGGAGTGGCAGTCATAGGAATCATGCAAACTGAAGCCTTTAGGGGTTCCTTGACTTTCCGCAAGGGACTTGGGGACTTAGTGCAAGACATGAGCAGGTAACACTCTTGACTGTGTTTTCCCAGGGTTCTTTGAACCGAAAACATATTTGGGAAATGGGACTATTAGTGTGCTAATCATACATTCAGTGTACCTTTTCCTTAAAAACAACTCACTAAAGTCAAGAAAAGAGGTCAGCCCCTGGAGAGACACCATCTTGGACACATGGAGAATAAACATGCTACTCCCTTCCATCTATCTGATGGAAGACCTCTTCAGAGAGGAGAGGTTGGCAGGTGGGGAAAGACCTAGGTTTGCAAAAGGAGAAGCGAAGAGCCACAGATACAAGAAATTTCTCCCGGAGGTAAAGTGTGTCCTTTCCTTGTGATTGGTCAGCAATTCATTTGAGTCCAAAGTTCTCAAGGAGGAAGTCTAGTCTTCAGAAATTATCCCCATCATTAAGTCTTAGAGGCAGAAAGGACATAACCTACGGCTCAGGGAAAGGACAGCAGGTTACAGGAGCATCAAGAAGCACTGGTCTCGGGACAAAGCCTCAATGGAGCGACTAGGTAAAGCATTAAAATTTGACAAAACATGCTAAAAAAAAAAAAAAAAAAAAAAAAAAACTTTAACAGTGCTGTGTGTATGTTTCCACTAATTTACCATCTCAGGGTGATATGCGTGCTTAGTGTTCTGTGGGACACCATGCATAAAGAAAATAAAACAGGCAGGTTCCGTGCAGTATGTTTCCCAAGGAAAGTAGAAAACCCCTGGAAAGTGTGCTTTGCTCCTTATTAAATCACTAGTATTCCCACAGAGTAGGGGACTCGTGTTATTGATTAAACTAAACCTATTTTAGAAAACTTCTTTTTCATTCTTAGAGAAGAAAACAATGGAAGAGTTGGCCTTTGCATGTAAGAATTCTAAAATGAAAGAATTAAATCCAAGAGAGAGCCAGGAGACCTTTTCTCAGCAATCAGCAAAAAAGAGAAGTCTAAACAGGATGACAGAGTGCAAGATTACAATCAAGCAGTTCTTTTGCGGTCATTTAGGCCACCTGCCATCCCTCCGGGAGTTTTCTCTCCAAGTCTCGAAAGGTTTGGTGTGTAAGTATTTGAACCAGTGCTCCTAAGCCAGGTTAAGCTGTGGCATGCAGCGGTAGCCATTAGATCTAAAACGGGAACTCAGGAGATGGGGAGAGACGTGCTAACAAACTAGCTTCATCTACCAGCTTTTAAAGTATCTCTAAATTTGATTTATTTTTTCCAAGGGAAATCTGCAAAAAGGAAAACCCCTTGCCTTGCAATTGAATGAGAGCTAGCTCACCGAGAAAATAACTGCTCCAACAGAGTAGCAGTGAGTAGCCATTTGTAAGTAGTAGATAAAGACGGCCAGTGAAGTGACCAGGGAAGAACACTTCCCTAATAAGTATGTTTGTGGTATCTTTCCAAAAGCCATTCTCCTAATATGTGTAACACCAATAGGTTGCCAAGTTGAATAGAAAAACACTGGCTGCCTATAAACCCTGAAGGTGTGTTTGGTGGATTAGTAAAACCTTGTAAAATGCCTTTAGCATTGCAAAATAAGAAACTCTCTCATGTTCCAAACACAAGGATTCATTTACATAGGAGGAATTCTTTACCAGTCAGGGCTCATTTTTCCACTAACCAACCATTACTTCAGCGTTGGTTCTGCATGAACCACAGGCCCCTCATGTAACTTGGTACAGCAAAGGTTGAGTAAATGCAGCCATAAAATTCTCTCTCACTGTGCAGCTCTCAAGCAGATGAAGCAAACCCAATGACGAGAAATGGGCAGAAAACTGCAACAGGGGCTCCCATAGTTCAGCCATTTTCTAAGTTGTTTCCATTTGAAAGCACTTACATTTGGGGGACATAATTAGCCCTTGTTGCTGGTTGCTATTTCTGTGTAATTCTGAAAGGTCCAGGCTCTGCGAGGGCACATCTGGCCACGCTAATGGCTCTCACAGGCAGGCCACTGCCTTGACTGCTGGTGCCTGTGGAGACAGGGGCAAGGCAATTCTTGTTCCCCAAAGACACCAGGCTCATCAAAACAACCTTCTGTGGTCCTGGCCACTTGCCCACATGGAAAAGGGCATTGGAGCGGGGGCAGAGCACTGAGGGTCAGCCCAAGGCATGGCTTTAATGAAAGGCCTGCTGGAAGCCGCATCAAACAACAGCATGAGCCCTCAAAGCCACTCATCGGAGAAACATGGAAAGCCCTGGACAAGGCCACATAGCCACTCAGCAAGGCAACCTGGATGGCATCTGTCACATTTCCTTCTCCTAGCAGCTAGCCCTTGACGTGCCTGGTGAGAATGCTGCATGCTTTAAAGTATTCACTGTATGTGTTTCCTACCACCCACAAACAACACTGACGCCGTAAAATAAGGCCAGTATCCTCTTTAGTATGACCACAGGATATAAATTGCCCCTGCCCTGTGTCTTTTGCAACCACAACTAGACGGAGGCAATGGCTTGCATGCAATACTCATACCCAAAGTCAAGCTCCAATGTCAACTGGTAAACTCCTCCAGCCCAGCTATCTACCAGTTCAAGACCCAGTGAATGCTACTCACACAAATTCTAAAATTTCCAAACAAGCGGATTGATATAAGACACAATGGGAAAACTCAGTGTCACTGAGTACTTTTAAAGACATATTAAATTGAAGCTAGAGATGGTTCAGAAGTTAAATGCACTAGACAATCATGCAGGGGACCTAGGTTCAATTCTGAACATCTACATGGCAGCTCACAACCGTCTGTAACTCCAGTTCCAAGGAATGCAATGCCCTCTTTTGGTCTCTGCAGGCATCAGGCATGTATGTTGTGAACATACATATAGACCAGTAAAACACTCACATAAAATGAAAATAAACGAATCTTAATAAAATAATATGTGTGCGTTTAATTAGTTATCCCCCTGTGTGCCCAATTCCACAAGTGATTTTTAAGTTTCTTTTAATAAAAATCATATTTTTACATACTTTATTTTTCATGTTCTGGGGTTTTATATGCGAACAGGGTCTCACCTAGCCTAGGTTGCCTCAAACTTGTTATATGACTGAAGAACTTTAACTTTCTGCTCTTCCTGCCTCTACCTCCCACATAGTGGGACCGCGAGCATTTATTACCACACTTGTGGTAATAAGTGGTGTTTCCTGAATCTAAGCAAGCACTTGTACTCTGGCACTCAACTAATATCTTTTTCAGGACAGGGGATCAAGCAAATTTTATACATCAGCATATCTTCGCTGTGCTAGGGGGTTAAGGAAACAAAAAAGCAAACTCAAGAATAATTAACAAAAAAAAAAAAAAACTCTCAAGGCTTAAAACGCAGTGACTGAAATACAGACAAAGCCCTCATATCCTGAAGGAGTCAGATGTCTGTCAAGATGAAGTAGGCAGCACAAGCAACGAGGCTCTGGGAGTTAAGTAGCCAGCAACCCTTCTCAGTGAGGAACCCGTAGAAAAGAAAATACTGAACTTGGAGAAGATGACGGACTCGGTTTCCTGCTGAACCCAGGCTCTGAAGAAGTGTCATCCATGGCTCCCAGAGGCTCCTCCTCCTGGATTAGTATGAACTTATTTTTAGTTTCTCTGATTGATTTACATTCTCATTGATGTCATTTTTAGTATGTATCTGAATTATTCATGTATTCCTGAAATGAATATTAAGAAACCACAATATGAAAGTTTCTGGACTACAGGCAGAAAGATTCAAAGAATAATCAATTTAACCCTAAATAGGAATGTTTTTATCACTCAGATAGATAACCTTATATATGTGTGAGTGTGTGTGTGTGTGTGTGTGTGTGTGTGTGTGTGTGTGTGTGCCCATACCAATGATAAAGAAGAAAGTTAACCACTGGCACTTATTCAAGCCTGGCACTGTTGACTTCAATAAGAACCCCTTCTGTGGATATAGAGATGAAAGGGAAGCTGAGATTTGTGTTCAGCTCTGAACACAACATAGCCAAAGTGAATACATAACCAAAGAGCAAGGAAGATGTCATATGACAAAGAAATGCTAAGGAAGGACATCAGGGGTAATGAGGATTCCGTCCAAAATGACTCAACACAATGTTTACTTCAGAAGGGCAAGTTGGCCAGATATTCCTGGAAGGTGGTGGAAGATGTGGAACTCCATCAGGTGTGCAGAATGGTCAGTTAGAGAGGGCAGTGGTGCTAAAACTATTTTACAAGGAAATTTTCAGATGTGTCTAGAAGACAGCTTAGGAACATGAGTAAAGCATCATCAAGGAAAGAATCTGTCCTATGTCTGCTGTCATGAGTGGTCACCCTTCCTCTACCATATCTCTGCCTACAGTGGTCCTGTGACATCCTCCTTCCTGCCTTCCCTCTTCATAACACTCACTTCCCCAGGTATGTTGTGCTCTCTCTACAAATTTTTTAACCACAGTTGCTTTGTGGAATTAGAGGGCATAAAGTAGATGGGGGATACATAGCTAAGCATAGGATTCATATATCAACCTAATGAATGCTTTGAGAATGAATGAACGAGAGTAATAGAGACCACATTCTGAGTGACGTCATAATCCATGCGAGAAAAGTACTGGGATGCATACATTTAATAAGATTACAATAATATGCCATAGGAATTAGTGGGATATAATTCTATATGGTAAGCTTATATGTAAAATCAATTAGAATAGTTATCCTGCAGTCATTGCAGATAGCACAGCATTGAAGACCTACAGAACAATGGCATCAACAGTGGCAGAAGCCGTTAAGATCTGGGAGTCTCAGAGATAAGGAAACAACCAGAGGCTAAACAAAGGGAGTGGACAGAAGGCCTGGACCCATCTACACTGACTTTATAGCTACTAGCTCCAAGGACCCGAGCAAAGATTTTAATTGCAGTCCCCTGCAGTTATAAATAATGGCATCGACTGAGCAAGGACATGGAGACACAACAGGGTAAGCCAGGCAGGTACTATCTCCTTAATTCCTCAATAAACATTAACCCCTATAACTACAGCAGAATATTCTGCACAGATGACAGCTCTCTCTCAGGCAAGCTAAGGGGCTTCCTTGGCCCTTCCTAAGGGGCTTTCATTAACCTCTTTCTGTTCCCTGCTGTTCCACTGCTGTTGCAAGCCATTCTTGGAAGGCAACTGGCTGAGCTGTGAACCCTTGGTTCCACACAGCCAAATGCTAAACCTGACTAGGGGTGATGAACCAGGCAGCAACACATGGGGCTTGAAGAAGTGTTTCCTGACCAAAGGGCAAGAATTTGAGAAATATATCACAGAGTAAAGCGGAAAGAACAAAACCAATGAAAGCCCAGAGATACGGGGTGGATGTGAAACAGCTGGGTGAGTGTGTATCAAAACTGTTTGCAGTCACCCAGATAAACCAACATAGAGTCTCCAGTGGCAAATCTTAGATGTAATTTACATCATATGCATGCCAATGTCTCACGTTCTGGAGCAGCAATTTCTCAACCTGTGAGTCTCTTCCCCTTTGGGAGTCCCATATCAGATATGCCACACATCAGATATTTATATTACAATTCATAACAGCAGCAAAACTAGTTATGAAGTAGCGGTGGAACAATTTTATAGTCGGGGGGTCATGACAACACGAGGAATTGTATTAAAGGGTTGCAGCAATCGGAATATTGAAAACCACTCTTTTACAGGGAAGCTTCACTTCAGTTTTTGAAATAGAAAATTAATGGCCATTTACTGAGAGCTTTGACAGCATCGGTGAGATTCAGGCCTCTCGACCTGAAGTATGCCATCCTGAGTGCTGAGGGTGAGGGACTCTGTGCAGAGAGGACTGTCATTTTCAGCTTAGTGGCTCGCGCTGAAGCTAAAAGCTTCACATTAAACAACGCCAAAGGCGAATTCAGAAAATGATTGTAAAGAGTTCATTTCAAAATGGGTAAAATAACATTTGATAAAGTAATAAGAATTTCATAAATCTATCCAGAGAAAAGAAACACCTATTTCATCTTTTTTTAATGGAAAAAGATGGGAAAGTCTAGCATTAATATATCAATCACTTGTGTTTCTAAAAATTAAAATGGGTAAAGCAACTTTTTTTCATAATAGCAGCAAAGGGGCAGTGGATCCATTTTTAGGCTGAAATCAAAGCTTCCAAGCTTGACTCTAAAAGGAATTTTAATCCTAAGTAATAAAAAACATTTTAAAAATATTTTAATCCTGGCTACTTTTCACAATAGAAACCTACTTGAATGATAAAGGAAAAAAGGTGTGTGTATATGTGTGTGTGTGTGTGTGTGTGTGTGTGTGTGCGCGCGCGCGCGTGCCTGTATGTTTAATGAGCTTGTCCCTGTCTCCAAAATGGAGATTTCTCAAGAACTATAGAAGAGTTAAATGTCACTATTCCAAGTTTCGCAGAAGATGATCAACAGTATGAATGCAGAAAGGAGCCTCATAACCACCCGAGGAAACTTCCAGCTGTGGGCAATTAAAGATCAGCATACTAACAAGAAGAACCTTCTAGACGTGGGAGAAAGGAAACAAGCCAGGGAACCGACAGTCTTAGTGAAAACAATGGTGTAATCAAACGTCTGAGCCCGAGAAGGCAGCAGAAGGTTGTGTTTGAACTGTCGGACGCTCCTGACTCTGCATCTAATGCCACATGAACTTCAACCTCTTGAGTAGGAGAATGGAGATCTGTAAGTCTTCACAACTACCAAGTATTTGAGAAATGTTCGCTGGCATAATGGGGACAGAAATGGCTCTCCCCTCCCTTGGACGACTCTTTTAAGTAAGGAGATGAAGTTTCCTAGGTAAATGGTTTCCAAGCCCTGAAGACCTTGTGGCAACCTTTCCATTTCTCTCTCCTGCAATGCTATCCTTTACTAAAGGGCAGCCTTTTTAGTGAGCCCTTGTGTGCCTTTTCTTTCTTTCCAATCACTTATGAATGCAGGAAAAATCAAAACATATGGTAATTCTAAGCATTCCCAACCTTCAGCTGGCAGGTCAGTAAAAGTCTAAAATTCATGATTTTGGAAAGGTTATCTGAATGAACAGAACATCCATGCATAGTTAGTAGCTTTCAATGTCCAATTTCTCTGCATCCAAAATTTACTCACATTGACAGGTCTCTTCATTTATCCATAAATAATGCAGTTTTCTTTCAGAGCCCCTCCCAGCTCAAGAGAGAATTTAGTTCAGAGACTTGTTCAATGTTCCATACAGTTTGGTATGGTTGTTAAAATGAGCTGGAAAGAGCATTTTCAATCCAGCTTGAAACGCCCCTTGTTTTCTGCCCTGCTCAGCAATGCCCCAAGTCTGAGGTCTGGGGCATATGTGAGAGTTGCGAGCACCAAAACTTGGTAGTGAGAAAAACACGTCCTGGTGAAGCATTGTCCATACTGCCGTCTCCAGAGCAGGGATATTTGGTGGGATTACTTCCTTCTCTCAGTAAGCTGTCACCAATGCCTACCCTGAGACTCTTGTATGTGTCCTATTCATAAAATCTTTGAGGTGCAGCATTTGGGGCATAGTGGTGGCACAGCTGCCTTCCATTTGGTCTTTTACTATCTCTACTTAGTCTTTCAATGGAGTGTTCTGGTCTCTATTCGAACTGATGGATCGTATGGCTCCAAACACAATGGTGTCTATAACAACCCAGCTGCTTTCATAGACACACTCACAGGAAAGTCAACATTCATGGGGATGTCGCACCCCACACAGGAACTGAGAAAGACCAGATAGACACCTACCCATTCTTATTTCATTTTATTTGGACAGGGTCTTATTACATAACCCAGGTTGGCCTTGAAATCATAGAAATCTGCCTGTTTCTGTCCCCCACAAAGTGCTGTGACTACAGTCATGCGCCTTCCCCACCTTCCCCATTCCATCCTTTATGGAGTCTTGTTTGATTGCCAGTTACACCTTAATGAGCCTAACAGGTAGGCTCATTATCTATGCCGAGAGCACTATGGCAAAAGTAACCGGGTGCATGCAGCATACCATGCCCAAATATGGGATTTGAAACAGTAGATGATGAAGACCTCTCTTTATTGTTCTCTGAAGCATGTCATACAGAATTCTGCACTCTTTCTCTACAGTGAAATGTCTCTACAGTCCTAATGTTGTGACCCTTTTTATACAGTTCCCATGTATGAGACCCCCACACCATAAAACTACTTCACTGTTACTTCAAAACTATAATTTTCCTACTGTTATGAATCATAATGTAAATATTTGTGTTTTTGGTGGTCTTAAGTAACTCCCGTCAAAGGGGTGTTTGATCCCAAAGGGGATCAGGACACACAGGCTGAGAATCGCTGGTTTCCTCAAACAAAACCTTTTTAGGTACATCCTTGAGGATATGAAAGGAATGAATAGAGAAACAGAAGCAATCACTGAGTTTGTTGAAATAGTTCTAGTAGGTACCCCACTCCCAAATTTATTATTATTAAATGCAGTTCCTTTTATCAGACCATATCTATGTGATACTCTAGACCTAGCACAAGAATGGTTTTCTTGTTTCTTTGGGTTTTTACTTCCAAAGGTTCCCATGTCATCTAAAATTTACACTAAATAAATGTGTTTGCTTTTATCTCATTAATCAGTCATTTGTTATAAGGCTCTCAGCCATGAACCTAACAATGATTAAGGAAAGAAATATCTTCTCCCAACAGAAGTTTTGCACACTAGCTTTTAATATGGTACATGAAAGCTCAAAATAATGCACAAGTTTTCTTCTAATTCTGTCCCACATCTTCCTCCATCACACCCCCATCCAGTTTGCAAGCACACGGTCTGTCTCAGCTGGTTAACTTATTATTGGTCTCAGTCCTAGGTTGGTAATGGTGATGATGATGATGGTGGTGGTATGTATGTGTGTGTGTGTAATATTCTCTAATGGCATGCCTTCCTCAAGGAACTGGTTTAGGCTTTTTCTGACCCTTTATGTTCTATATGCATCTCAGTGACCAAGCAGGAACGAAAGAATTCCCCAGAGCCTTTTCCCTGTACCTATCTGTTTGTTTCTATGTATGCTCATATATGGGCAGGAACAGGGACTCAAGTCATAGCATGAGTGAGGAAGGCAAAGGACAACTTTTGAGGGAGTCCATTCTCACCTTGTCCTACTTCATAGGTATGCAGGAAATATGTCAAAATGTATGCTTGCCTCTGATTGGTCCTGGTGGGAAATGCAATAAATTGTGGGTGAGGTAGCATCTCTCTTGTTGTTTCTTACACATTGCGTGCTCCTGCCTAGCTGACCTGTGAGCCTCTTGTTGGTAATGTTGTCTCTGTGCCCCTTCTCTCTGCAGCAGTGATGTACTCCACTGCATATAATTTTGTCCAGGGATACTGGGGACTGAATCAGATTGTGCTTGAGCATCGAGGTCCTTTACCTGCTGAACTTCTCCGCTGCCCTTCCTCCATAAGTTCTAAGGCACATAAAGAGAGAATTGTTCTCTGTGTATAATTCATGTGTGCAGTTGTTTCAGCTGCTGAGAGCACAGCTTTAGATCTGAAATTCTCCCGTCTCTGTGAAGCCATCAAGTCATGTCCCTTATGAAGAAAGACAGCACTGACTAGCTAAAGAAAGATGACATTGGAGGATGTTCATGGACCCTCTGGTGTAGGACAAGGTCATTCTGCTGATTCCACCTCATAAGACAGAAGCGCTCCACTCTGTTCTGAATTATCATGTGAAAAATAAAAATGCTAGTCTGTTATGTATTTTCCCTTATAGTTGTTTCAACTCACTGAGTACTACAGAATGCAGAATTTGGAAGACATTTTCCCATTTTTAATGAAAAATGTCCTTTGTTGTTTATGTTTTCCTATGTAGAAATGATTATATGACACGGAACTGTAATATATAATTTACTAGAAAATTATTACCTGCTACTTGCTTTAAAAAATCAAGATATATACACCTACCAAATATTGGCTTGTCATAGAAGCAAAATATAAAAGAAAATCATTGCTTATTTCATCATTTAAGTCAATTATAATTTTTCAATAGCTGGAAACAGAACCCGGGGCCTCATTTACGCTAAGCAAGCACTTTACCATTAAGCGATGCCCTCAGCCCCCAACTACTTTTCAATCAAAGGAAAAGAAAATCTTTATTTTGTTTTAGTTTGTCTTACTGTATCAGCCAGGCTGTCCTTGTGCTCACAATCCTCCTGCCTGCCTCCCAAGTGTTAGGATTCCAGACATATGACACCTGGAGACAAAAGAAAAAATGGTTTTAAGGGACAATTACATTTCTTGGGGTTCTAAATTCATCCTGTTAAATTCACAGTACCATTTTTTATTTATTGTTGTTGTTGTTGTTGTTGTTATCATCATCATCATCATTGGGGAGTCATGCTCATGCCCTGGCACTCATGTGGAGATCAGAATACAACTTTCAGGAGTTGGTTCTCCCTTCACATATGGATTCCAGAGACCAAATTCAAGTTACAAGGCTGGCTTTGACAAACACTTCTAACCACGAGCCATTTTTTCAGACCTACAGATTCATTTGTTGTTGCAAATGCAGCCAGTGGACGTTTTAGTCAAAGGATCCAAAAGCAAAACATAGTTATATTTCTTTAAGACTTACCAAAAACCGTAACTACTCAACCCCATCTATAAAAGATCTTAACTAATTCACCTCAGTTCCTAAGAGGAAAAAATATTTGTAACTCAAATTTTAAATGCACAGACCTGGGATTGAGAATGGAAGTCATCTTGTTCATTTTCTTCCCATAGTAGAAATATCTACGTTCTCTTTGTAGATGTAATGACTTTTCTATAGTGTTTTCACAATTTAGAATAATTCAGCAGAAAGAGAATATTGTGTTAATGTTTTCTGAGTGAGAAAAATAATCAGAGAATCACCTCAATCCTCTCCAGTTTTTTTCTGATAATCGGGCAGATTCTAGAACCCCTTGTGAAGGAAAAAGGGGTGATGACTTTCTTGCAATTAGAAAGGTCATTGTCAGCACATCTATCACAAGAGACAGATTAACAAATTAACCAAAATTACATGTGTCCTGGCAGTCTTCAGAAATAAAGCCTCAAAGTCCCAGACACATTTTATATTAGTATTTCTATGCATGTGGGGGCTGGGCTTGCCCTATCATTCTTGTGGAGGTCAGAGGACAACTTCTGGGAGACCATTCTCTCTTTCCAACCAGGATTTCCAGGGTTCAAAGTGCAAGTTGCCAGGCTTCCATTGTACCTTTAGCAACTGAGTCATTTCCTTGGTCACAGGAAAACTATTTCAATGACTAACTAAGGTGAAAAATGAATGGCTGGGTGTGAAGAACAGGATTTGATCTGAAGGTAAAAGACTGATGCTAGATTCCAAGCAAGCCTTTGGTCCAGAGTCTTCTTGACCTTTCTATGTGGCTACCCTTTCTCAGCATAGGATGACCTCTTGAATGAGGTCATCTTACCTACTTATAAATAAGCTACCAGAGAGTCTATCCATGACTTAATCGCACGGAAGAAAAAGTGAAAGACATGTGACAATGTCTTTCTTGCCTTTAGGGTCTTCTCACAAAGCGCTTTGGAACAGTGTTCTCTGGACTCTGCTATCCTCTTGTCTGACTATTCCTGGTTATATCCAGATCTGATTTTATATCTCTCTTCCAAAGCCATGTCTCCCCTCTGTAACAGCCCACCCACCTCTCTATCCACACTCACGTTATTTCTTATAATCTTCCTCTCCACCACATATGCCACCTACCTCTCCCTTCTATATCCTGACTCTGCTCTGTATGTGCTCTGTGGGGTTAGACAATTGTCCATATCAAATTTGTGAAATATATAGCTTTTTAATAAAAATATATTGTAAGTGTGGTTTGAAAACCTTAGGCTGCTGGGAGCCACTCTAGGTTCAAGTCTCTTGCCAGGTGGCTCCCTTAACTAAGAATTGTGTTTCCATGCTCCCCTATCCAGCCTTCCTTTATCCCAATCATCCTGTTTCCCCAAGTTCCCCCCATCCTCGCCTACTCACTTTTCTCTCCCCATCTCCCCTTACCCCCAACCCACCCCACCCCCAAGATCCCACTTTTCTCCCCGGCAATTTTGTCTACTTCCCATAGGCAAGAGGATAACTATATGTTTTTCCTTGGGTTCACCGGAGCCCAAGGTGATGTCCCCAGTTAGTTCCTTGGGCAGATGAGGATAGGGAACCTGAAACAACCCTATCCTATAGCAATACTGACGAATATCTTGCATATCACCATAGAACCTTCATCTGGTGATAGATGGAGATAGAGACAGAGACCCACACTGGAGCACTGGACTGAGCTCCCAAGGTCCCAATGAGGAGCGGAAAGAGGGAGAAGATGAGCAAGGAAGTCAAGACCACGAGGGGTGCACCCACCCACTGAGACAGTGGGGCTGATCTATTGGGAGCTCACCAAGGCCAGCTGGACTATGACTGAAAAAGCATGGGATAAAACCGGACTCTCTGAACATGGCGAACAATGAGGGCTGATGAGAAGCCAAGGACAATGGCATGGGGTTTTGATCCTACTTCATGTTCTGGCTTTGTGGGAGCCTAGCCAGTTTGGATGTTCACCCTCTTAGACATGGACGGATGGGGGAGAACCTTGGACTTTCCACAGGGCAGGGAACCCTGACTGCTCTTTGTACTGGAGAGGGAGGGGGAGAGAAGTGGGGGGAGGGGGAGAAGGGTGGGAGGAGGGGGAGGGAAATGGGAGGCTGGGAGGAGGGGGAAACTTTTTTTCCTTTTCTCAATAAAAAAAAAGAAAAAAAAAAGAAAACCTTAGGCTGTTCTTTCTAACCTCAAATGCAATTCTGAAATTGGTTTCTCCATTAAATTCTTTCTGGGTCTGAATATGTCTATGATCTGTTTAATTAAGTTTTCCTATTTATTCGACCTATTTATTCTACCAGAACTTTCCCCTGCATTCTATCCTTTCTTTCCTTCCTTCCTTCCTTGATGCTCATCTTTTATATTTCTAGTATCTTCTCCCTTCTGTATCCTGCATACGAATCCTGTATCCCACATACACGTTCTACACTCTATCTCTGCTGTCTATAGCTATCTTTCTTCTTTATGACCCATTCTTTCTAGGTCTTAATCTCAATGAAATGGGGAAGCCATCTATCTCTCGCTCCATATTGCCAAGGTCTATACATAATTCTAATTCTCTTGAGTATGTGTGATTTCATAGAAAGCTCTAGAACAGTGGTTCTCAGCCTGTGGGTCATGACCCCTTTGACAAACCTCTATCTCCAAATATATTTACATGACAATTCATAACAGTATAAAATTAGAGTTACAAAGTAGCAATAGGGATAATGTTATGGTTGGGTGTCCCCACAACATGAGGAACTGTATAAAAGGGTTGTAGAACTAAGAAAGTTGAGGGCCATTGGTCTAGAAGAATAGAAATGCTTTTAGAACCAAGGCAATGACTCCATGGTTGAGGTTTAGACACATAAATGAGTTAACTGTAGTGTTTTCCTTAAGACCATGCAATATTCTTCTATTAAGCTCTATGATTTTTTTCCTTTTTTTCAGTTGTATAGAGTGGACTCTGCATTTGCATTCTTAATGTAAGGAAAATGAAAAAAAAAACTATGAACTTAAGGAGTGATTCTTCATGAACTAGTAATATTTTCCAGTTAACAATCTCTCTCAGGAGACAGACATCTGGAATAACAGAATTTGGAGTTGAATTTACAAAAGAATTCAAACAATTTTTAATCCATTTTTTTATTGAGAGGACCAGATGCAATGCATTAAAAATTGTTTGCCTAATTCAAACCATAAAGAAAATTATCTCTTTTCCACATGACACCAAATTCAGAAGGAGGAGGTTCAGAATGGAGGAACAGCAACAACTCCTGCTTTGTGAAGTTATGGGCTGGGCACAGCAACACTTCGGAGGCATGCTGAAGGTTTGCTTTAAGATAATTTTTAGTACTTTTCTAATTAGTAATTACATACATCTCAGATCCCACCCATGCTGAGACCGAGTATAGACCCTCCACGGTGTGTGAAATTGCTTTCCCATAATGGATCAGTAGAATTTTCTAGAGGTAAGAAAGTTTTCGTAATTCTTACAGGACACCTGGTTCCCAGAATAGATGGTTCTGAGGTGAGTTAGAAACTCCAGAAGGGAACTGTGAACTCTTTTAGCAATTCTTCACACTTTTTTATGTCAAAGTGATTTCAATTCATGGGACTGAATTGAGAATTTTTTTTTATTAAATCATGAACAGGCTTCCCTCACTACCAAGTTCTTTACTGATTTCAGAGTCTGTCTCTGGACAATTCAAGCATTTAGAAAAGAAAAATCATAAGTGACAACAAGTTTCAAGTTTAAGGGAACAGAACAAAATCTCAAAAACTCACAAAACAAGTCTATAGTTTTTTGTCTTGTTTTGTTTTGTTTAATCTCATGAAATTAAGAAAAAAAAAAGGAGGTTTTGGGTTCCCCTCATCCAGATCCACGACATAGTGTCTCTGCCTGATTAGTCAGGAAGTTTATTCTTCCTATCTATTGCTCATATTTTATGTCTTAACAAATTCTGTCATATTAAGTACTGTATGAATTATATATGGATATTGGGAACAATTAAAAGCCAAGCTTCAGGACAATCCTTTACTAAAGAAAATACAAAAAAAAGAAGACTGTAAATGAACAGAAAGTAACTATAACATAATTCTGAGCACCTTGGTGCTTTGTTGAAATGTTTTTGTTTGTTGGAGATGGGGTTTCTCTGTATGTAGCCCTGGTTGTCCTGGAACTCCATATGTAGACCAGGCTGGCCTCACACTTAGAGATCTGCCTACCTCTGTCTCCCAAGTGCTGGTATTAAAAATTTTCACCACCATGATGAGATTACAGTATTGAAATTTAAGAGTGACAGATAAGGAATGGCAGAGAGAAGCTTATGAAAAGCATGGGCCATAAGTCTGACTTATTAAGTAGACTAATTTAGGTGACCAGATCTTTCATAGCCCACATATTCTAGGCCCAAAATCTATTTCTGTTAGTGCCTTTATTGGAAGCTGAGCAAGGACTACTATAAATGTTAGAAGGTCAAATAATCAAGGTGACAAGACACTCAGAAACATATGCCTAATGAAATGGTGAAAATGGTTGAAAAATAATAGTTTGTGACCTTGAACAAAATGAATTTTGAAATATTTAGCCATTGACTATTATGCAACGGCTCTCAGCCTGTGGGCAAACTTCTATATCCAAAAATATTTACATTGTGATTCATAACAGAAACAAAATTACAGTTATGAAATAGCAACGAAAATAATTTTATGGCTGAGAGTCTCCACAGCATGAGGAAGTGTATCCATAGGTCACAACATGGGGAAGGTTGGGAACCACTGTTACAGTGTACTATATGACAAACACCAGATACAAATGGCTTTTCCCAATGTAACCGATATCCACCCTTGCTGTCAGTCCCTGAGAGCCAATACTCAGATGTCTGCAAGTGAATGAAGCTGAGTCCAGAGTCCAGGGCACTGATGCCAGCATGAACTGTAGTGTGCAGACCTGGGTGGTCCCAGACCCCTGCTGGGGCTGCCTTTGCAAGCTCCTTTTCACTTGAGGTTTATGTTCTTCTGGATCAAGGAACCTAATTCCAGCTCTATGACCTATTTCAACTTTTTCTCATCTTTCCAATATGACAGCTGTAGCCTGGAAAGTGAATGACTGCCGAAGACAGGATGAAAAGGATTGTCTGTATGTTACTGAGTCGATGCATGAGAAATACGTGTAAGTGTGCATTCCCTAATGCTCCATTTCAGACATCTGGAAAGGGTGTCGTCGTTGCCCCCCCCCCTCCGCCGCCCATGGCAGACATTGCTAATTGATTGCAGAATTCTTTCCAACCAAACCTAGAGGCATCCTGACTTACAACTCTCACAGAGGACTCCAGCAGCCATTTCCATGAACTCACTGTTGGCATACGGCATATGGAGTTTCTCTGGCATTTCTAGCCTAAGTACCCCGCAGGGAAGATAGAACCAAGGGAGAACTCGGCACACACAGACATGGACACAGCCAGATGGGAACCCAACATTTCTGAGATGTTATATTTACTGAATGAGGATCGAACTACATATGTTGTTACGGAAAACAGCTGCTGGTGAGATAAATTATGTATTTTGAAAGAAAAAAGTAAGAAGAGAAAAAAAAGCAAATACCAGGGTTGTGACCATCCTTTTTAAGAACTGTAGTATATAATAGAAACCAATTATAAAACACAAGTCATAAAGAACATACAAACTGATTATTGATTTTGCCATCACAGTTCTGTAAGTGTGCTGAGCCATCATGGCTTGTCAAAGTTACACAGTCAGACAGTCAAGAGTCTACAATTCTTGCTGCAGAACTCACTGGCCTTAAACAAATGACCTAGTTCAGTATCACCTCATGGACACAGAGGTCCCTTCTCCCTATGGAAACCTACAGAGGCCAACTAGAGAATGCCTGGTCCTATGGAATTACAAGTTGCCAGCCACCATGAAGGTGTTGGGAATCAAACCCAGTTGCTACGAAAGAGTAGACAAATGCTCTTAACCACTGAGCTGTCTCTCCAGCCTGAAGACTCGATGGTTTAATGACATCTATTCAGATCGTTATAGTGCTAAAACTTTCTACCTGGTTAGAATAATCCCTAAGGAGAGTCAAGAGTGGACTGAAAACACTCCAGCATTTCTATTGTCACCTATTTAATTACAAAGAGCTGGTGTCTCCAGAAGCTGCCAGCCATTGCTAAATGTGGTTTCTGTTCTCATTGATCCCCAGAAGTGCTGTCATTGTCAATTCCCTAAGTGGAATGTGACCAAGGTGGGGGGAAGCTTTAGAGAGCCCATTGCTGCAGGTGGAAATAGAATCAATCTGCTCATTTGGGCAAATGTCTTATTGATCAGAGCTGTTAAATATATGCTTCCATCTTCAGCTTCATCAAGAATGTGCAGACCTTTATGTTTAAAGCATTAAGTATCAACCAGGACATCTGCCTTCTTATCAGAATGGCGACAAGGGCCAGCAATGCCATTGTGGCGTAGGAACTAGAGCCTGGATATGTTATAGTGAGAAATCAATGGGAAATGTGGTGTTGGAAATGAGACCCAGTTCAGGCAGAGGGTAGGTACCCAGGCATTGCAAATCACTGCAGCCTCACATGTCACTTCCTGCTTCGCCTTGTCCAGCACTGATGCAAAAGGAGAGAGAAGTTTAGGAAGCCCAGTAATGACCCTGAACCTCAGCTTCTACTGCTTTAAATCTGAGCAACAGAATGCTCCCCTGGAGGCTTGCCTGGGGATTCCTCAAGGTGAAATATAGAGCAAGCTCTTCAAGCAGCAGGTCTTCACGAACATTGCTTTTCTTCTGTTCTAAGGGATCTGCTTCTGTAGGTCAGAGTGGCACTTGTTGGAATACAAAATGTCCTTGGATCTAAGACTCCCTATTGGAATATTTCTCAGTTTTAAGTGGGAGAAAACACAGAGCAAATCAGCTTAAATACTAAGTTTATGAATATTTCAACCCCAAACCTCAAAAGTAACATTGGTTTCAAGCAAGGTCTGAACAAGCAATGTCACTAGGAAACAGCTCTTTATAGGCCCCCTCCACTTTCTTATCTATAGCTTTATTCTTGAGGCTCCATGAGAAATGTCTCAGCAAGGACACATCCCACAATAAGTAGCAAAATGACCTTTTGGGCTCATTCCATGTCACTGTGCACTGTCTAGTTTGGGAAAACCATCTGATTTTTAGCTTACGCTCCAGGCCTGCAATTCATGCATAGCACACACGGCAGGGAGAGGGCCAGGCCATGTTGCCAGACCACAACGAGGGTGGGTTTCACGAAGGTAAAGGGGTCCAGCAGCCCAAGGGATCCAAGCCCCAGTCCCTGAGAAGGAGAGAAAGAGATGCGGGACTGTCCATTGTCTAGTGGAAAGTGTTCAAGGGCTAAACAGGTTTGTAAGTGCACATTCTATCATTAGACTGTAAAGTCTGGGTGGTGTCTGGCAGAATTATTGTGTCTAACTGACACGGGGAATAATAAGCATACCCGGAGAAGAAAGGAGACCCAATCAGATTTGAATTCGGTCCTAAACTTAAAATCTCAGAATTTGCCAGGTGAGTTGCATGAATATGTTGTGTGGGAAAATGGAGACAAAGAAAAAAAATTGTTTTTTGAAGAATTTGCTGAGAACACCAGAGGCAGGTATGAAAGCACTTAACTGTGACAGCACTCACGAGGCTGAGGCAGGAGGACTGCTGCAAACTCAGGGGAAGCCTGGGCTACATAGCAATACCCTCTTTCTTAAAAGCAAAACAAGATGAAACCAAACAGATAATTCTTTACAAAAGAAAGGGAAAACTAATAAAGATAAGAGGACTATTAATAATCAATAACTTAAAATCTGATTTTACCTACACTGATTATAATTTTGAAATGTCTTCAGATATGGGCAGCAGAGATACTCCGTGGGCAAAGGGCTTATTGTACGAACATGAGAACCTGAATTCTGACCCCCAGGACCCACAAGAAAGCCAGCTGTGATGGCATCTGTCTCTAACCTTCCTACTGGGGGTGGGGAGGATATAGAGGCAGGCGGATTCTGCCTATCTAGCCTAGGGGAAAGGAATTCCAGGCTTTGTGAGAGACCCAGTCTCAAATAAGAGAAGCACAAAAGAGGAAGATGCCTGATATTAACCTGTGGCCTCTACAACCACAGACGTAATTGAGCACCTCCCATACACACAAAAGCATATGTGTACACTTGTTGCTATATCCATGCATGGACACAGAGAGAGAGAGAGAGAGAGAGAGAGAGAGAGAGAGAGAGAGAAGGGGGGAAAGAGAGAGAAAAAGAAAGATGCCTGAAAATGAAGAATTTTACACTCCATTGTAGTAGTTTTCTTTTTTTGTTTTTAATTTGGTTTCTCAAGACAGGGTTTCTCTGTAGCTTTGGAGCCTGTCCTGGAACTAGCTCTTGTAGACTAGGCTGGCCTCAACTCACAAAGAGCTGCCTGCCTCTGCCTCCCGTGCTGGGATTAAAGGCGTGTGCCACCACCGCCCGGCTGTAGTAGTTTTCTTTTTCTTTAATTTTAGTACTGAAGATTGAAATGAGGCTCTCATATATACTAAGTATACATTCTACTACTAGGCTGAATCCCTGGCCCTTCAACCAGGTTTATTTAGAATCCTTACCCTGCCCACGATCTTTAGATTTGGCAAGTTTCAGCACAGACAATTTTGGCATACCAAGGATACCACCTTCACCTGAACTATCTGGAAAGCCAGGAATGAGGCTCTTCCCAGCCCGTTGTGTATTCTTGAGGATGGAAGCCCAGCAGACTGTAAGTTATAGACTATCTCACCCCATCTGTTAGACTAAAATTTACCAAGCTGCCTATTCCCTCAATGGAAGATAGAATGCAGCCTCTGAACTTCTCAAATCATGATGTGAAAGGAAAAACAGTTCTGAGTACTGGAGACCTCAGGTGTGACCATACAAACTCTGGTCATACAGGGGTCTTAGTCTTTTGTTGCAAGGAAGGTAGCTGAGTCCTTAATGCTGCTTAGTCTCCTGTAGGTTTCCACAGTGTCTTAGGCAGTGCTCTATTGCTGTGAAGAGAGACCATGACCATAGCAACTCTTAAAAGGAAACATTTAATTGGGTCTGGCTTGCAGTCCAGAGGTTTAGTCCATTATCATCATGGCAGGAAGTATGGCAACATGCAGGCAGACATGATGCTGGAGAGGTAACTGAGAATTCTGCTTCTAAATAGGCAACAGGAAGCACGTGAGATATTGGGCCTGGACATTGGGCATCTGAGACTTCAAAGCCCACCCCCATTAACACACTTCCTCTTACAAAGTCACATGGACTCCAACAAGGGCACACTTCCTAAAAGAGCCACTCGCTAATGGCCTACGCAGGCCATTTTTATTCAAACCACCACATACAGTACTGGCAACTCTTGACAGCTGGAAGTCATTTCGTGCCATAACTCAGCCCACAGACTCTGAAAGGAGAGGACTCCATCTTGCCATCACATCATGTCTCAGAAACAGATCTACATTGCCGTTGTCATGCTGATCAGAGACTTTTTCACATGCTTCCAATTTAGATGGGAGAGAGAAGGAAAAAAGGAAACCATGAAATGATTCCAAGTGGCCAGAGTTAAGAGTCTCACTCACACAGTAGAGGTGAGACAGTATTTCTAGCATATGAGATAACCCCCAGAGACTTCCCTGAAGTGAACTAAATCCATTATTCCTCAGCTCTCTATCCTTAGCCTTCCTCCATCTGCAGTCTCGAGATGATTTCATCCTCTTCCACTCTTTAAAATATCATCTTTGTCTCAACGGTTTTCCATTTCTATCAGCCAGCAATAATCACAACCTATATTTCAGACTGCCTACTTAATATTTCTACTTATGTGTTTTTTAGCTAACTGAAATTCTATGTATCTTAAAGAAAAACCTGTCTCTACCCCTTCACTCTCCTTTCTCCTGAATTCACTCATCTCAGTAAACTCATCCCATTGAATGAGTGCCATAAAATCAAAATGAGTCTTCAGTTTTGAGGTCTCTTCCCTTCGTCCCTGAGGCAGGGCAATAGCGCAAGCACATACAAGCACATACATAAACAAAATTGGCCAAAACAGCCTGTCAGTGGACCAAAAGTACAATAAGTAATGATGCTCACTCTTAGCCAATCACAGCATGCCAGCAGCAACCGTCAGTTTCAAAAGAACCAAATGAAAATGTTCCTGAGGCAGCTTAATTTCCTCAACCCCATAAAAAACCCCTATGCTTTTACAAAAGAGCTTTTATACTGGATTCTTTGGAGTTTGTGTTGTTCCTCGGTGTCTCCCCACCCCACCCCCTTCGCAAACAAAAAAAAAAAATCACCCAACAGGCAGCCCCAACAAGCCTAGAACAACTGGCACCCAGTGTGGATGGACCTTTTCCTTTTGCTCGCCTTTTGGGTCCTCCTTAGTACTCCTTTTTGGGCATTTTCTTTCTCATTTGCTGACCCTGCTGCTGACCCCTTCCCAGCTCTCTGTTGGCGTCTTGAGTTCACACCCTTCAGCTGTTTTTCAGTGAGTTGACAATTATTTTCGTTTTCTCAGCCCTTGGCGAATTGCGGCCTTCTTTCCTATTTCTACATTTCCTTGCTTTCCCGTTTGTTTTTCTGGTTAGGAACTCTCCATCATGACTCAGTTCATTCCAAATGAGGGCTGACTACCCAGGAGGTAGAACCCTCTGACCTGTCCTTTTTTCCCTGAGACGTTATGTGAACTTAAGGCCGAAGCCTAACAAACCATGAAAGTCCCTCACTATAAGCAGCCACACACGGTCAACGAACACTACTTTCCCTTTCCCTTCCGCCCTTGTCCTCTGCAGACTTTCTCGCAGCCTGAGAGTAACAGCTGACTTTTGCCCGGGCCCACTCTCTGGAATTGTCTGAAGGTTCTATTGCACCACCACATGACTTGTGAAAGCTGCAGGGTGGGCGGACCCCTGACTGTCTTCAACCCATCTCTATCTTCTGAGAACCTAGCTGGCCTCTTTCCTTCCTCAATCTCTTCGTCCTCTACAATACCCTTAAAGCCGAAGCTCAAGAAATGCTTTTCCCTCCATTCAGTGGGTCACTCAGTCAGAGGCTCAGTACAAGGTATCCTGCAGTGGCAAGGGGCCCTTGACTCTTCCTCCCCAATTAAGCCTCTGAAGACCAAATCAGGCCCTCCACTCCTAGGTGGAAACAGCAACTCCAACTCCTCTGGTGGTGCTGGGACAGGTGGTGGGGGATTGGCGAGTGAAGGCACATCCCCTGAGGAGAGATGGACTCTCCACTTTGAGAGGCTGAAACTGAGTCGTGAGGGGGGAACCTTGAAACATAGAGCAGGGGTGGTACAAAGGAGAGCTGCTCTGTTTTATGGGGGCTAAAGAAGTTGCCCCTGACTCAGCATGAGTGGAGGAGGGGTGGCTGGGCTGTCCTCAAGGGGAGGAGGGCAGCCTCAATGGCAGAAGTGTCGCCTACTGCTCCCAAGTAAAGGAGAAAGGGGATGAGGAAGTCGATTGGAGTTCTTCATACCATCCAAGGCATCCTGGTCCCAACTCAGTATTCCTTGTTCTACTGTCACTGATGTCTACACAGCCATGGCCCTAGAGATGCCTGACAGGGAGAATGTTTGTGGTTAAGATAGAAGTCCCTTCAGAGTGCATTCTGGAGACAACTGATGCACTTCATATGAAAGCCTCAGTATCTGACATCCAGGAGTTCTTAAACCCAGGACTCTGCCCTGTTAT
This sequence comes from Microtus oregoni, assembly GCF_018167655.1. NCBI lineage: Eukaryota > Metazoa > Chordata > Mammalia > Rodentia > Cricetidae > Microtus > Microtus oregoni. Next base: position 7,179,968 of record NW_024543070.1, read on the forward strand.
CATCCCGCTCTCCATGACCCTTCCCCTGACCCCTGGGACCTCTATCCTCACAAAAGATAAGACAGACAGCCTGGAGTTGCCCTGCCTGAATCATTCAGAGAGCCTGCCCAGCCAAAATCTTCTGTTGGGACCCTGCAAGAGTAGCAACAACCTGTCACAGGGGGCTTATGGGAGCCTTTCTGACTGGCCACCAGCATTCTCCCCTAGTTCTGTCTCCATTGCTGCCACCCACTTTGACTCAATGGAACTGCTTCCTCTGGAACTGCCTCCCCACATTCCCATTGTAGAGGGCCCCCCAGCAGGGGACAGTTCATCCCCTCTCAACCCCCTACCATCCTCTGGATACTCCAGAAGCAGCCACAGGGTCATTCCTCTTCCATGGAGAGTCAGAGGGCGCTCTCAGGATATCCTTGGTTTCATTGCATGCTCTCTCAACTCAAGGTTAGTGCTGGAAGGAGGCACTGCCTCCCAGGGTGTCTTCCTGGTATGTCGGAATGAGACAGGATGTGATGAATATGTGCTCACTTGTAACTTCCAGGGCAAAGTCAAGCACCTGCATTTGTCACTGAATTAGGTGGGTGCTGGGTCCAGCATCTGTGGTTCCAGTCCATTTTTGATACACTTGAGCACTTCTGGGTGCATCCCAACCTGCTGGAGGCTGCAGTGATGTTGTCCTTGTCAGGTACAAGCTTTTCCAGTGGCAGCAGGGCCAGGAGCAGGCTGGGAACCATGCACGGGTGTACAAGGGTGACCAGGGCTACCCCAATTCTCCTTATTTTGAGCAAGTACTCAGACAATGGGCCATGCAGCTTCAAACTTATTACGATTGGTACTCCATGTTGAAGGCCTTGACCCCTCAATTTTTCTTCAATGGTGCTGTGCTTATGATGATGCAGCAGAGACCCAAGCCCATACAAACTTGCTGTTTGAACTTAATATTACCCTTGGCATGCTTACTGGCCATGGGCAGTACACTAATCCTGTCTCAAAATCCATGATTGGCTACATATCTATTTCCAACAAGTCCAACCTAGCCTTCAAGGCCCTCAAACTCTGTACATCCCAGGACAGTGGAGGCTATTTCTTCAATCTTGTTCAGCAGGTTTCCGACCTTGCCTTCAAGGCCCTCAAACTCTGTACATCCCAGGACAGTGTAGGCTATTTCTTCAATCTTGTTCAGCAGGCTGTAGAACCATTTCCAAATTTTTAACTCATGTCACCAATGCTGTTAAAAAACACGTGCCATCTGTCCCTACCAAGGATATCCTTCTTAAACAGCTAACCTGGAAGGGGCTCAGCAACCTCACCCTTAATGCCATCACACCTGTTAGAAATGAGGATATTTATAAGTGGATCTTAGCCACCCATGGTACTGGCACACAGAACAGGCCCATTTATGCCCATATGGCTTCCATCAATGCCTTGGTCAATGCCAAACCTGACAAGTACAATATTTCCACCCCACCAGATTGTACTTGCTGGGATGTGGACAGTCTGGTCACTTATGTAAGGATTGTCCCAGGGCTTGTCCAAAGACCTAAAATCCTAAGTGCCAAAAGGGCTATCACTGGGCACAAGACTAGAGAAGCTCCCAGAAGGTCCTGATATGAATGATAGACTGGAAAATGGCTTCACATTCCGGGTGCATGAAAGTAAGTGGTGTGCCTTGGTTTGTAGTAGTTAAGGTGAACTGGTTATCATCCACAAGGCAGATCTCTTTGATTTCTGAAGCATAGTTGATGTCATTTAAAAAGATGGATTGCCCCAATACTTTTGTTCTCTCTGCTAAGGTTGCTTGAACAGCAGTAGAACCAAACTTAATAGAGACTTTGATGTCTTTGTGAGCTACATTGGGAGCATTGTGGAACACCTTTACGTCCTCTTCCAGAGCCAAGGTGGCAGCAGGGAGTTTCTGTTGCTCATGCTCTATGTACTCAACCAGCGTCCTGGGAAAGTCTATGAAAATAAGCCATTGGTTGCCCTTCAGTCCAGTAGGCAGTCACTCATGGTACTTGGTGTACTCCCTGTCCCAGGAGCTACCGCTATAGATATAAGCTGCAAACATTGTCATAAGCAAAGCCAGGGAAAACCACAAATTACTTAGAGAGGAAGTCTGTTTTCAATTGATTGCTAGGTCCAGTATGGGCGTGCTGGATAACCATTTCCCTCAAGATAGATGGTTTTCTGCCTTCCCCCATTTTAAAATTAAGGACAAAAAATTATGCCACACCATCAAAAAATGCTATCTTCCAGGCCAGTATGGCCTTTACAGATGCCAATAAAACTAACCTGGGTTAATAACAATGGGAGATAATTATACGTAAAGGGCCTATACCCAATCAAATCCTGTATCAGTGTAGCTAGGAGAGTTATTGGCAGTCCTTAAGGAATTGAAAATGACCCAATCAAAAACTGTTAATATTTTCTTCAGATAGCTGCTATGCCACAGAAGCATGCAAATATTATCTTTTGCAAAATTATAGTCCCAAAAAGAGTTCATCTCTGAAACCATGCTAATCATTCAAGACTTATTACAAACCAGAGGACACTCCTAGCTCATATCCCATATCAGGTCTTATACAGACCTGCCAGGAATGCTAGCAACAGGCAACCACAGAGTTGACCACCTAATTATGACTATGGCAGTGACCTTGCCTTTGCTAGAATAGGCTAGGCTCCTCCATCAGCAATTTTATTTATCCTCTAAAATTTGCACAAGATGTTACCTGGGTTATTCTTGCCCAGCTGTGAACGTTTAATCAGAACCTATGCAACTTAACTTGACACAATTCAAGCCATAAGATTTGTCTACCATGTTCTTCAATCAAGTGTGGGATCACATAAAATTTCTGTTGGACCCGTCTAAACTTGTTACATGGTGCCTTATGGGAGGGCTGGTGGTGGTTCTAATATTTCTTCTTAAGTGTCTCCTACAGCAAAGATCCCAATGAGAGCAGGTGAACAAGGCAACACTCCAGGTTATGGAATGTTAACATCTATGGAGCGCACTGGACCAAAACCTCCAAGGGAGGTGAACCATGCTTGACCGATGCAAATACAGGAGGTCATTTAAAGCCCTAGTTCTCCTAAAAGTCTCCCCTTGCTTCTTCCTTCTAGGGATACCTTAGAGGACTGGTAATCAAAGATGGGTAAGAGCCTGTCTAGCAGACCAACCTAAAACAGGCACAGCCCAAAATGATGGGAGGGCGGGGGGGGGGGGGGGTTCCAAGGGAGAGTTACAAAAATTCTTAACCACCACGAGATTGCCCAATAAAAATAAAATAAAAAGGATGAGATGAGGCAAGGCAATAGCGCAAGCACATGCAAACCCACAATGAATAAGCAAAATTGGACAAAACAACCTGTCAGCAGACCCAAAACACAATAACGAATGATGTACACTCTTAGTCAATCACAACATGCCAGCGGTGACATCCAAAAATGTTCCTCTGGCAGCTTCATTTCCCTAACCCCATAAAAATCCCTGATCCTTTTACAATAAAGAACTTGTATGTTGTAATCTTTCAGAGTCTGTGTTCTTGCCTCCACGTCTCCTCAATGCCTGCCCTCTGGGAAACAAGGATTGCACAACAGGCAGCAGCAACAAGCCCACAACACATTCCAAGTATTTAGGATATAAGCAAATCCTCTTAAATTTATGTACAAAACAATACCTTAAATTCCTTCTTGTTTGCATTTGTATTTTCATTGCTCTTATGCAAGTCAGACTCACCCTGCACTAGATCCAAGGAAACCCCTAATATGCTTCCAATTTCCATTTCCCAGTTGGGAAAATCATTTTAATCACTATCACAGAATTATGACCTATGTGAGGTAAATGTGTTATTTCCTTTTTTTATATATTAATGTTTTGATATAGGTCTCACATATTCTAGACTGGCCTTGAACGTCCTATGAAGTCAAGGATATTCTGAACTCTTGATTCTCCTAACTCCATAACTCCGTCCTCCAGGTGTTAGGGTTATAGATATTTGCTATCATGCCCAGTGTTGGAACACAGTCAAAGAACGTAGTCACATGAGAATTCTGAGTTTCTGAAAGAAAACTCTGAGAAAACAAGACAAGAGTCTTGTGATCTCAGTTTCTTCAAAACTTGGGATGTGTTTTTTGTTCTTCTCCCAGTTATACTGGATAGGAGTGAGTTTACTTCAGCTATTGCTATTCATATGTCTCTTTGGGAAAAAAAACTTGTTTTTGCCATGTGTGATTTATCCCTGTGATTGTACACTTTACTCAAGTGACTCTTCTTCATCCTCAGAGTATAAGCTGTCTGACGTTCTGAGTAAAGTAACATGAGACTTTAGTCTGCCTCAGTTTGCAGCCCGGCTCACCCAGATTCACACCACCAATGAGACCTGTAAACAGCTTAGATCCAAATAGCATTCAAACTCCAATGCTGCCAGGAGTCTGCAGGTGACACAGTCTTCCATATCTTCTCCCTACTGTTAGCCTCATTGTCTTTCATGTTGCTCATGCTCTAGTCTCAGTGGCCTTCTATCTGTTGCTACAACAGGTCAATCCCCACTTTAAACCTCATCTTGGCGGGGTGCTTTATCTAACCTTACTGAACAAGACCTCAAGGCCTACTCAATGCTGTTATCATGCCCTGTTTGTATTCTGCATACTGCTCAATTACTCTTCCTTCTTATCTTTTCCTGTTAATTTGATTATATTTTGGTGATGGAAGCCAGGCCTTTACTCTTGGCTAAATACATGTTCTGCTATTTGTTCATTGCCCTTTGGGTTTTTTTTTTGTTGGTGTCATTGCTATTTTGGTTTTTTTAAACAGAATATAAGTTCCAAAACAGCAAGCAACTGTTTAGTTTGATACACAGTACAGTCTCAAAGAATATTCTAAAATGAATCCACTTCAGCAATTCCTAAAATACTGTCCACAGGGCTCTGGGGAATCTATCTTCTCAGGTGGGCAGAGAGCAGGAGAGAACGAAGGTAGCAGAGAGACACAGCGATGACCTTTAAGAATTTGGGCTTCCGTTGATTCAGCTAGAACATTTTACTTTCATCTGCTTATGCAATGGCATTTGTGTAAGATATTTTTCTGCTAAAATACTTATGCCATTAAAAGTGCTTAACAGCCAGTATTGCTGGACCCATGAGCTATTTGCCGATGGCTTCCAAGTGTGTTGGCAGTGTGCCAATACCAAAGTCCAGCTTGCCCTGAAAAGGATACACAGGCTTTTCATACTATCTAGAGTATCCCAAACACCCCACATTCAAAAGGCAGCTGTTGTTTTCAGTCTTACTGAGCAATGAAATCACATTTTTTTTTTCTACTGTGAAAAGTACCATGCCAGTCTTTGAGGTCTGATACCAAACACACTGTAGAAGTTCATTTTAAATGACACAGCGGCTGGTCTGGGTATCAGTTAGCTATTTACTTGTGGCCTTCTAAGCAAATCATTAAGACTAACGGAAGACAACAAATGAGATTGTCCTCACATTTAATATCTTTCTCTGCAACTCAGACTGGCAGACAACAGAAAAGCCCTTAGAACTGCCAATGCAGAATAAATGTCAGTGAGACTGTAATTACACCAATTGTTTTTACAAGCCAATGTACAAGGATTAACCACAAAGAATTAGCTTTAGCTTAACACATAAAATAATTTGTAATACAATCTAATAAAATGTATGTCCCCTGATTTTTTACAATTTGAAGTCTAAAAGGAATTTAATCCAATAGGAAAGGAGATAAGCAATTATTTATTGTCTATCTAAAATTTTAAAGGTATTGAATTTCCTAAGTATAAAAAGTAGTAATTAATGCCACAAAACCTGTTCTGCAAAGAGCACATATAAACTCAAATCTATGAGGAGCCAAACCCTCAAAGTTCTAATATATATATATATATATATATATATATATATATATATAATATATATGTTTAATGTTGACATGGGGGGGCAACTCCAATAAATGCATGAATAAAACTGTAATAAATAAGTAAACAGCATGCTATACAGACAATATGGAAGAAGAAAAAGGAAAGTTTCAATATAGTGAATTTACCTTCTGAGAAGTTATACCCTCTCTCTGGGACCATCTGTAATAAAACTGTCCATGGGAAGATCATTTGAATGTATTTCAACTTCCCTGTCTATAATTTAAATGTATGTTGGACATTTCTGTTATCTTTTCTATTATCTCCTGCTTTTCATTAAGGAATCCACCATCCAGTGCCATTCTATGTGCTGGTCTGGATATAATCACTTAAATATACCCCAGTGCTTGTCCCTGTTTAGTGTGTTCCTATGAGTTTATAGACACAAGCACCAATTTGACCCAATGAGCCATGAGGACACATAAACCTGAGCCTCTGATAATTCTTTTACAGTGACCAGACCCAAAGCCTTCTCTTCCTCTGGAGAACATATAGTAAGGGCACTAAAGAGCAACGACTGTGGTCAATGTGGCTACCGCCAAGTCTGACGGAAGACAAAGATGAAAGTAACCTACAAAATAGAGCCTAGACAGAAATGGGAAACACCTGAAACCTGGCTAGTACCTTGAACCTTCATGGGTAATCAGACCTAGTATGAGGGCAACTTAATTCTTGACTTCTTAGTGACTGATACATTAGAATTCTTCTGCTGATTAAGATCATCTTAGTGAGCTTTGTTTTCTGTATTGCATTTGAGCTGGCAGAAACTGATAATTATTGAGCCAGCAGCAATCCCCTCTCCCTGTTCTTCTTTCACTGACTGAGGGTCTTAGTCTTGCCCTGTCCAAGCAGAAAAGGTTGATGCCCATTATAAGGCCCAAGTCAGGGAAAATATAGGGTGGCTTACTTACAAACTTCATTTCAATCCACGGTTTCTTGCCACGGTTGACTTAAGGGAGTCGTATGAAGATTATTGTTGGGGATGAGATTAAGGTTTGAGAAAATGAATTCATATTTTCTTGAGCCATATCAAACTCCTGGAGAAATACAAGCAACTCCTCATCTTGAGGTGATCAAGCAGGCAAGCCAAGTGTAGGAAGATTTGATAAAGGAAAGTGTAAGGTTTCTATCACTAAACCGCTGAGTCAGCTAACCCTGTGGTACCCCACTCCTGGTCTCCTTGGTTATGATCATAAATCCCTTTACTTTTCAGCCATAATTGAGAGATCTTTGATTTATAATTTAAAGCATCCAAACCAATCCACTTTGCCTGTTCCCAACTATTTAAAGTTAAAATCTGACAGTATGTCGAATTTTTAAAGTGGTTTTAAAATTATCACCTCATTACTGAGAAAAATATGGATTTTGTTAGGATGGAGCCTTCCAAACCATTTTTTAAGGATAATAGAAACATTCACTTGAGAGTTTTCCTAATATTCTGAAGCTATTAGTATTTTTCCCAGCACAAATAATAAAAGGTTAAACAGCATTTAAATGTATTTATTTCCTATCACTCATGAGTAAATGGTGGAATAGATGTTAGAAACATAATAAAATTCTGAAACAAGAAGAAAAAAGTGTCACCAGCAACTCTTGTTCGGAAGCTCTAAGACTTCCTAGGTATTTTTGATTATCACCTGAGGTAAATCTTCATTTTGTGTCTACCAAGAAATTAAAGCTCACAGTCACATTAGAGAAATTTAGCTTGACACAGTCCACTTAGAGAAAAGCAAAAAGGTCAAGTTAGCATGCATAGCTGGAATGGAAGAGTATGAATATTGTATAATTTTTTCTAGCAACATCAATCTTATTTTTTTTTTATTTGTAAAACAACGAGGTAACCAGTAAAGCAAAGTCTCTACAGAGTGTGGTATAATTAAGGTTCTTTCACCGTACGTCTTAAACTCACCTTCCAGTCTCCTTTTCATTTGATTGTCTTTGCAGGCAAACGCTGCATCTCTAATTTCACTCCCACCAACCGCTCACATTATGTAGAAATGACAAACTGTGCATTGCACATGTTGGAGTGAGGTCCATGTAAAAACTTAAGTCTCAGTGTTTTGAATAGAGCAGGGTGAAAACTTAGCTCCCAAAGTACATGTGTTAGCCCAGTGTCAGAAAGGATCAGGTCATGGAGTCATTGTCTGTCTATGCGGTATGCGTGCATGACACCATCTTGCAAAACTTGCACCTGCTCCTTGGATATTATCAACTTCCATTTCTTTCTAAACTCTCCTTTGGGGCTGTTTTATGGGTCCCAGTTTCTTACCTCCTAGAAACTCTGGGTTGTTTGTGACTGTGCCTTATAGCTACTTTGGATCCCCATTCTTAGAGTTTTGGATCTTAACAAATGTTAGAGTAATATATGAAATATACCAAATAAAAATCCTATAACAATTAGCAGTTAATACATAGCAGCTAATTCACAGCTTTTTATATGTGTTAGTTCTTTTTAATTTAGAATTTTTTAAAAAAAAATCAGCTGCAGAGAAAAATAATTTTATTCCTGTTTATTTTTTAAGAACCTTGGGTCCTAAATTTTGAAATCTTCTGAATAAGTTGACATGGATTCAATATTTATAATTCTATTTTCTTTCACACTTACTTTCTTTTTTATTGATTTTATTGAGCTGTACATTTTTCTCTGCCCCCCTCCCTTCCTCTCCCCTCTCCTTCAACCCTCTCCCATGATCCCCATGATCCCAATTTACTCAGGAGATCTTGTCTTTTACTACTTCCCATGTAGATTAGATCCATGTATGTCTCTCATAGGGTCTTCATTGTTGTCTAGGTTCTCTGGGATTGTAGGCTAGTTTTCTTTGCATTATGTTTAAAAACCACTAATGATTGAGTACATGTGATAATTGTCTTTTTGGGTCTGGGTTACCTCACTCAATATGATGTTTTCTAGCTCCATCCATTTGCCTGCAAATTCCAAGATGTCATTATTTTTTCTGCTGTTTAGTACTCCATTGTCTAAATGTACACATTTTCCTTATCCATTCTTCAGTCAAGGTTGTTTCCAGGGTCTGGATATGACAAACAATGCTGCTATGAACATAGTTGAGCACATGGCCTTGTGTCACGATTGAGCATCCTTTGGATATATACCCAAAAGCGGTATTGCTGGGTCTAGAGGAAGATTGTTATCTAATTTTCTGAGAAATTGCCATACTGATATCGGAAGGGGTTGTACACCTTGCATTCCCACCAGCAATGCAGGAGGGTTCCCTTTTTCCCACATCCTCTCCAGCATAAGTTGTCATCAGTGTTTTTGATCTTGACCATTCTTACAGGTTACCTCCTGTAACTGAAAAGCATCTGTAAAGCAAAGGACACGGTCAACAAGACAAAATGGCAGCCTACAGAATGGGAAAAGATCCTTACTTTCATTCTTAAACATGATAATGATTCCTGACACCCAAGAGCTGAACAGGTTGTCAGGGAGTTTTGACTGAGACCCTCTGTTACAGAATGCATTATTAATCACAAAATGCTTGTAGTATATGTCTTATTAGAAAAATAAGAAAGGTAATTTTCATATTGTAAAGCTAAATATATAAAATATGAGTATACATTAATAGCATGTATTATAATAAATAAAATATGTAAACATTAAAAATTTCTATAAGAAATATCTGTATTATATATAATACTCACTTTCTCTTTATTTTGCTTTTTGAGAGTTTTATTGTATAGCAAAACTGACCTAGAACATATGATTCTCCTGCATCAGTTCACTGGGTCATCAACTTCATGTCATTTAATTGAGATTGAAGAACTTTAGTCCCCTCCTCGGTCTCATTTCTGCTGCCATGGTAAGAATGTATGCAGTTTGCTCCACTACATTCTCAATACCGCTACGCTAACCGCATATACTAGACCATTGAAAATGAGGATTTGTACCCAGCATGTACTGGAACCTGAAAAACTGGGCCAAAAGATCTTTCCTGTGGCTGAACTAAGAATAAGGATGTAAATAGCTGATTATCTTAGTTCCTCCATCAATCATTGGTCGTTAGAACAGAATTCTAACCATTATGCTAATCAAAAACCACAACTAAAGTGAAGTCTGGGTTTAGCATCCTTGGATGCCTGTGTCTGTCTTTCTTAAATAAAGGAATTTTTTAAATTTCTAGGAATTTTTCCTAGAAAGACTGTTTAAATGGCTTTGTGTAGCAACAGATAAGCATCTCTATAATTCCATTTTAAAAGAACAAGAACACTTAAATATAATAGCACAAGGCTGACAATTATCACCAGGAGCCCAAGGCGATGTCCCCAGTTAGTTCCTTGGGCAGATGAGGATAGGGAACCTGAAATGACCCTATCCTATAGCAATACTGACGAATATCTTGCATATCACGATAGAACCTTCATCTGGTGATGGATGGAGATAGAGACAGAGACCCACACTGGAGCACTGGACTGAGCTCCCAAAGTCCCAATGAGGAACAGAAGGAGGGAGAAGATGAGCAAGGAAGTCAAGACCACGAGGGGTGCACCCACCCACTGAGACAGTGGAGCTGATCTATTGGGAGCTCACCAAGGCCAGCAGGACTGTGACTGAAAAAGCATGGGATAAAACCGGACTCTCTGAACATGGCGAACAATGAGGGCTGATGAGAAGCCAAGGACAATGGCTCGGGGTTTTGATCCTACTACATGTTCTGGCTTTGTGGGAGCCTAGCCAGTTTGGATGTTCACCTTCCTAGACATGGATGGAGGGGGGAGGACCTTGGACTTTCCACAGGGCAGGGAACCCTGACTGCTCTTTGGACTGGAGAGGGAGGGGGAGAAGAGTGGGGGGAGAGGGAGAAGGGTGGGAGGAGGGGGAGGGAAATGGGAGGCTGGGGGGAGGTGGAAACTTTTTTCTTTTTTTTTTCCTTTTCTCAATAAAAATAAAATAAAATAAAAAGACTCATACAATGACTAGCTGATGTTATTCAGCATTTAAAGCACACTGTAGTGTTAACACATGACCTTGGATTTAAAAGAGGCTAGCTTTCCTAATCCCTTTAAGGGTTACAACTGCTCTATTTTATAACAGATCTGGTGTTGTGGAACTCTGTTCTCTGAGTTATCAAGCTGAAATCAAATACACCACTATGGCACAGAGAGCACTGCTTTGTAAGCTGCGCTGATCTCAGACCCAAATATAGACCCTGGATCTGAAAAACACAGAACCTTTGCAAAACACTAAACATGTGCAAGCGCCTTCATACCACTTACTTCAAAATGGCATGCAAGAATGAAAGGACATAATGTAAGCAGTGTGCCAAACACACTGCTTTCCAAGCTGCAAGTGCTCCGCAAGTACGGGTACACTCTAGATTTGGCACTTCTAAACATTTTATAGAGCTGGAACAACCAAACACAATACCACCACCATCAACGACAACAACACCTACAATACACACACAAAAAAAATATTAAGGCTAATTTCCACTTAGCACTACACAGAACTGCAGGCACCAACTCACACAAACATACAGAGAGAGAGAGAGGGAGAGAGAGAGAGAGAGAGAGAGAGAGAGAGAGAGAGAATTCAAGACTAACTTTCTGCACAGCACTATGCAGAACTGTTGACGCTGGGGTGATGTGAAGAGATGTGCCACAAAGATTAGCATGATGATACAACACCTGTAATCCTAGCACTTCGGGGATGGCCATGGAAAGAAATGAGTTCAAGGTCATCCTGAGCTAAAGCGAGTTCCAAGCCATTCTAAGATGACTGAGAGAAGTATTCTTTCCCAGGGAAAAACAATTGATTATCCAGTATCAAATAATCAGCCCTGACAACAAATATATGAGTAACATTATACAGATTGAGCAGATTGAACTTATATATTTAGACATCTCTATGTCTATACTTGATGTGGGATGTCCTGTATGATGAGAATATGTTTTGTTTTTATTAGTTGATAAAGTTGTGTTGGCCTTTGTCAGAGCAAACTAGCTAGAAAGAAAAGCCAAACTGAATACAAGAAGAAAGAAGGCAGAGTCAGGAAAGACACCAACAGTCACCAGAGAAGCAAGATGTAAGGTAACAACTTACAAACCTCCTGGTAAAATATAGAAAAATAGAGATGGATTACATTGTAAGAGCTAGTTAATAATAAGCCTTAGTCATCGGCCAAACAATTTGTAATTAATATTAAGGCCCTGAGTATTCAAAAACTGGTGAATGGGAAAGAAACTTCCAGTTACATATATTTATATATTTATATATATTTATAAATCTGTATTGTATTCATAAATATATAGATCTATACAAGTACAATTTAAAAAGAGGCTATAAATTTGAAATAAGAGCTGAGGAGGTCATGATACTTAGGAAGGTATAGAAAGCAGAAGAAATTATGTCATTAAATTATAAATCTCAATTCTTAAAATGTTATTACAAAAAAGAACCAAGGACTGACAGTAAAACTGAGAGATAGAATGTTTACCTGGTATATTCAAGGCTCAGATTTCAATCCCTAATAATAAAGAAGGGTAAAGGCACTTTCATGAGAAACCCCTATAATCCTGGGGTCTTTTCCTTGGTACCACCCTTGCCTCCTCCTGTTTCCATCCCCAGTGAACCACTCCCGTTCTGGAGCCATCATCCAACCACTGGCTCACTAGTGAGTTCAACAGGTGTGCAGTCCAGGGGAGCAAACCTTGATATTTTCATCTCTTCATTGCCTAAGAATATTTTACTTCTGCAAATTTTAATTTCTTTTTCTCAGTGTAATAGAATGCATAATTGCTATGCTTCAGCCTCCCCCAGCTCCACCGAAGAGGTCTAGTGATTGCATGAATGCGCAAGGCTTTTCTTGAAGTGTTTTGCATCTGCGGATGAAAGGTGTTTCACAAGTTCAAAGCATTCCTGTCATTATTTGTCCAGCATTCAGAACAATCAGGGTAATTTGGCAACAATTTTTTTCCCTTGGCAGAAGAAAAGGCTGATCACACTGATGGCAATGAGGATAAATTAAGTTCAATTTATTCAAGGTTAAGGTCACTAGCAATGTACAATAAGAAGTTCTTTGTTTTATGAATAAAAAGCAATTCTGATTTATACCCTGATTTCAGTAGAGCATCGAATGTTCATTTTTTAAATTTTTAAATACTTTTTCCCACAATGTTATAAGCAAATATTTGTGGGTTATAAGTTTATCATCCATGGTATTTATTTCACAGTTGTGATTCTTTACTCTCCAAATCAAACTGATGCAGACTTTGGTTTTTTCCATGAACGATGTCTCTCTGGGTAATTCATTGCATAGAGAAATACTGAAATAACTGACATCCATTAGTCAATGAAGGTCCACTAGGGATCACTAAAATGACTAGCCAGAAATGCAGGAATATTTACTTCTACTACAAAATTAAGCAAAAACTGGTCATTGCAGAATGTGTTTTGTTTACTCCCACCCTACAGGTGTATCCAAGAACTCTTTGGTGTTACTCTGCCACTGCCAGGGTTTTAGGTCTCATTTCCCCTAGGGAAAAAAGTCCTTAAGGATATAAATTTTGCCTGCATTAAGAATTAATAATAATAATAATAATAACACTAATAATGGGGAGAAACTTTATCATTGATAAGTATTATTTTCTACGTGATTATTTTAAGGTATTTTGTTTTGTATTTCTTTTGGAATTAATGTTAGGCAAATATATTTTTCTTTTTCACAGAGCTTCTATTTCTTCAACACAATGTCTCTCTTTTTTAAAAATGGTGACTACCTCATACCTAGAACGATTCTTCCCCTTTACTAGGGTTTGTTTTGAACTTAAGGAGTTAGACTCCACCCACGCACAGATTTGTAAACTGCCCATGTATGAGCTGCTGGCCTATGTTCACTCGTACACTACAGGTAGAATTGTAAACCAAGGGAATCTCTACCAATAATGAGAACCGAATTTCTGCTTTATCTAGAAAAGATCAACTTGACAAGATTACATGGCACAGTTTCCATTTTATAATGTGTCCTACCTGAAACAGTAGGACATCTTTCTCATCTTTCTGCCTTCCACACTCCCTACAGCCATGAGAGGAACTCCTGACTGAGGTTCTAAAGGATCCACAAGAAACCTAATAATAAATAAGACTTTATTGCTCCAGTCTTTCACCATTCCACACTCTCTACAGTCATGAGAAAAACTCCTGACTGAGGCTCTAAAGAATCCATGAGAAACTTAAATTCTACGGGGCTCAGTTCTTTCACTTTGCACCCCATTTAAGATGGATTTAGTGTGGAAGTCACGCTTGTGTGGATCGCATGGATTTCCCTTCTCTTTAAGGCTCACAAATGTCTTTCTATAATAAAATCATGAAAAATCTTGTAGAAGGACAGATCTTGTTATTATACCAAAAGGGAAACCATGAACAACTGCATTTAAATCATTATCTCTAATTCTGAAAGTCATGGCAAGCCTTTCGTAGAAAGGCTGGGGGCTTTATTACAGCTGCCATGAGCTAACATACATGAGCCAAGTCGTCAACTGAACAATAGAATTTAGATTGGGTTCATTTTAATTTGACTCATTTTCATTATTTGAAAAGTAGAGGGTGGTGCCCATTTTAGTTCAGCTGATTCAATTTTTTTCTCAGTTCAGAGTAGTTACAATTTCCCTTTGTGTAATAAAATTTAAGGACAGCTTCATCACACTCACAACAACCCATACCCTCACTATGGAAGGTGTGACTAAGACTGGCTGGCAACATCACCCAATCTGAAGCAGAATACCCTTAAATAATTGAGAATCTTGAATCATTAAGTGATGTCAGAATAAGTCCATGAGTCTTCATTTGTTTGGCATATATTTTTACATGGTATAAATGACTTTTTTCATTCACATAAAAGAGTTCATTAGTATTTCAGTTTGATTTACATTTTCTGTTAAATGTTTAAGTAAAAGGTGAAAAACGTTCATTCTTCCTTAGTCTTAGAAATTTAGGTCTCCAATGTGCCACCTGATATTAAACATAGAAGAATTTTGCCATTTCCCCCCAAAAGGCCTATAAATAATATCTAGTTATTGTGGTATTTTGAATAAAAATGTCCCCTATAGGCCCAAATATTTCAGTGCTTAGGGAGTAGCACTATTTCTTGGAGTCGATGTGGCTGTGTTGGAGAAAGTGTGTCACTAGGGTGGACTCAGGTTTTTCAAAAGGCCAAACCAGGTCCAGTGTCTCTCTCTCTCTCTTCTTTTTGCCTACAGATCCAGGTGTAGAATACTCAGCTACTTCCAGGACCAAGTCTGCCTGTGTGTCACCATGCTTCCTGCCATGACAATAATGGACTAAGCCTCTGAAAGTGTAGGCCAACCTCAATTAAATGTTTTTCTTGATGAGTTGCCATGATCATGGTAGCTCTTCACAGCACTAGAACTTTGACTGATGCAGCTGTAGAAGCAAAGGGCATAACACAAACATGCAATGCTTATCAAATTTGTAACTTTTTGCTGGCTTAATGGATCCAAATGACAAATATTCAAATAGCTAACATGATGAAATTAAGTTTATAAATATAGAGAGTCAAATAGAATTAACATCCTGCCAGCATGTATTGATTTTGTAACATTTCCTAAAATTCTAAGAATAAATCTATTACTCAGTTGCATACATCCCATTACCGCCACAGGGGATGCTAAGTTTATTCATGTGAGCTTATACATTTATAGCTACTTAAAATATTAGCAGTATAACATTCTTTTTACATAAAAATATCAACATTACTTTCACTTTTCTTAGGCCAACACATCCATAGATCTTAATTGAATCTAACATTTAGCATATCCACAGAACAAATGCAATGAACACAGCAATTATAAAGCTTAGTTATAAAAATGACTTCTGGATATGTCAACTAAGTCACAAAGTCTCACTATAGGCTTCATCCAAAATCCATCATCCTTTTTGACCCCATAACTCTCGAGTCATCCTGAGTATTCAAGTATCTTTTTTACTTTATCCTTTCCAGGACTTTTTTATGCGTGTAATCTTCCAGCGTGTGTGTATGTATGTGATATATATATATATATATATATATATATATATATATATATGTTTAATTTTTCTCTCAGGAACCTAGCACAGCTGTTTCTATAGTTTTATTTTTATTTTTTACCTTTTTAAAATGTGTATGTGGTTGTATGAGTGTGTGCCACGTGTGTATGGATACCTGTAGAGACCAGAGTAGGGCATCCAATCCCTTGGAGTTTCAATCTCTATAGAGAGGGTACTTGGAACTGAAATCAGGTCTTCTGAAAGATTATCAAGTACTCATAACTGCTGAGCCATCTTCCCAGCCCACTTTGTGCAACATTTAAAGCATCATTTATAAATAACTTTAAATCATTCCATGCTTATAAAATAAAGTATCATGAAACGATGACTCCATTAACAATGTCTACTCCATTCTTATTCTTTTAACACCAAGAACTAGTCTTCTTCTACTGGGATGAAATTCATTTTGTATTCCTTCTAGAAGGGTTTCAAAAGTTTAAAATTGGAACTGGAGAGATGGCTGGGAAGTTAAGAGTACACACTGAGATGATAAGAATTTGATTGCCATCATCATGGTCAGTGGACTCACAACTTCCCATAACTATAGCTCTAGGGGATCTGACCACCCTCCTAGCCTCTGTGAGTATGCATAGGCATGTGTGCAAACTCATACACAAACACAAACATATTAAAAAGGGTATCCCTTCAAAATGCCTTACTATCTCAAAGCACTTCCTATAATTCAGCACTTAGAGAAATTCAAGATTCTCATCATTATTAACTATTTTTCTAGAGTTTATATTTACCTATTAAAATAAAGAGGACACACAATCTAATTTTAAACGATTTGGACTTCATCTTAATCCTAAAATATAGCTTAAGAAATTTCTGTCTGGGGCTGGAGAGATGGCTCAGCAGTTAAGAGAACCCAAGCTCAGGTAACTGTCATTGACATCAGCTAACCCACAACAGCTACTGTAACTTCTAGCTCCAGGAGATCCAACTCTGCTAGCCTTGATGGACACAGCACACCTTTGGCATACACTCACGCAAACACTCATACACATAAATAAAAACAAGTCTAAGAAACTATAATTAACACCTGTGATTGTGCTTTAAACCATGCTTAAAGGATGATTAGGTATTACCAACAATGGCAATGATACATAGGTAACCTAACTTTAGAACGGAAACCACTTCCGCTATCCCTCAGTTCTCAACTACACACTACATCATTTCACCCTAACAAGAAAACTAATACATTTACATCTAATCACATGAGAAAACCAAACCTGTGCCTCCAAGCCCCTAGTAAGTACTACCACCTTTGTTTTATTTAACCTAGAAATTAGACAGCTTAGGCAGGAATATTTTAGAAACATAACTGCCTGATATATATATATATATATATATGTATATATACAGCCTTTTTTCCCTTTTATAATAGTTCTCAAATTCCCACATGCTTAAAAAATGTAAAACAGGATTGTATGTGTAGATTCATAGCAATGGACCTAAGGGATTTCTAAAAGGAAATTTAACTGTGTGATTTTAGCTGTAAGCAATGGCAACAGAGCCCACCTTCCTAGAGGTACCTTTCTATGCCTCATGTTAAATTCAGTCTTGTGGAGCACCGTGCCAGTACTGGGCTGGGAGATACCTGGGGAAGGGCAGCCTTCAGTCCTTCTGTGCACTGGAAGAGACGGCCTTAACTGAAGAACTCATGAATAGTTTTCAAAGGTCTTAAAATATCCCAAAATTAGATGTAAAATTGGATTTCTGTAGATACTTTTTCAAGAGAGACAGCTTGCTGCTTTAATCAGAGTTTGTAAGTCAGCACTTGCAAGCATTTTTCATGTCATAGCACAAATAAAAAATGTTGTTTATTTCCCTAGGATGAACTAGGAGTTTAGGGAATCTAGATGGCAATACAGTTTCAAAATCATGCATTTTCTCCATATACTGATAAGCATTCAACACCAAGTGTTAAAGAAGATAATAGTTGCTAAATTTGAGTATGTTCAAATAACATAAATATTTAATAACCTAGTGAAAATATCTTTTCTAA
This sequence comes from Microtus oregoni, assembly GCF_018167655.1. NCBI lineage: Eukaryota > Metazoa > Chordata > Mammalia > Rodentia > Cricetidae > Microtus > Microtus oregoni. The sequence continues at coordinate 7,197,960 of NW_024543070.1, forward strand.
TATCAAGGTTAGTGCTTACAATGTTTAGATGCAATTATTCATTGAGGTTTCCTGTTTTTCTTTTTTGTTTGTTTTTCTTTAATAATGAAGCATTCAAAATTTCAAATCAGAGTCTCTGAGAATATTTGTACAAATAGCAAAAAGAATAAATCCAACACAGGAGAAAGGAACATATCAGATTTACCTTCACATTTTAAACAAACAATAATTCCACACAAACTCTATGAAAGAGTGACATCAAATAGCCTAGACATCCAATAATAAAGGATTGGTGATATCCTGAAAGCAAGAGAAAAGCAGTGTTCCAGTGTCCAACCTTTAACCAATTGCAGGAAGCAGCACATAGTGGAAACTCAAGCCAAATGCCAATCACTCTATGATGGAGAGAGGTGGAAGCAGGAAACCAGAGTGTTCATGGACAGAAAATAGAAAGGAACATGGAGAACTGCCAAGAGCAGCCCACAATGTTCAACACCAGTGACTGTACACATGTGAGCAAGCTCCCCAAAGCCACAGAGAAAACCATCTCAAAGGAGGGGGAAAAAGAAATAATCCACAGAGTAGCACAGTCACGAAATATTGACTCAGTTGCAGCAAACAATTAGCCCCAGATTGGCTATTACTCTGGATCGACCTAGCAAATACCAAAGCTAGATATCAAAGGAGGAGGGACGAATGAATGCATGCAGGTAATGGACACAATATGTAAAAGAGGATATGATGCTAATTACTTTTTTTAGTTCTAATTCTTTCAATTTTTTTGGTTTTAATGATAAATAAGTTAATAAGAAATATTCAATAATCAAAGCGTATAATTTAAAGTAAATCTCTATGGGTTCCATTCCAAAAGCCTATTCTAACCATATAGAAATACACTGTTCTAGATTTCAAGTTTTGTTAATTTTAGTGTGTGGGTTTGTTGTTTATTGCAAGGTTTCTAACAATAAAGTTTATTTTAAAAAATAAACAATAAAAATCAACATCCAGCACTATAAAACTACTTTCAAAAGAAAACACAACTATATTTACAGAAACATAATCCAGTAGTATAAAACTACTTTCAAAAGAAAACACAACTATATTTACAGAAACATAAAAGTTTATAACCCTGGGAAGTCTGCTCTTTTCTTAAAGGAAAAGGATGAGCCATGGATCTATGGGAGAAGGGAGGTGGGGCAGGGAACTGGGAGAAGAGGATGTGGGGGAACTGTAGTTTGGGACACATTGTATGAGAGAAGATAAAAGAAAAATAGTTCTGCCTCCAAACTTTAATTTATAATATGTAGTATCTAACCAAAGATTATGATCCCTCTTATAACTCAAAAAAGCTGAGAAATAAATTCAATATAATTGAATTTGGCTAAAAAAAAATTCAGCCATATTTTCTGCCAATAATGTTCTTTTCCAAAAAAGAAATCAAGGAAGTAATTCCATTTGTTATGAAAGAGGCAAACAAACAAGGTATTTGAAGATGAGTTTAACCAAAGTGGTGAAACACCTATATACTGGACACTGTTAAAGACTGATAAAATAAATAGAAGACAGATTATTCGAATGATAGCCCATGTTCATGGATTTAAAAAGAATGAATACTTCTAAAATGTTTGTACTACTCAATACAATCTCTATCAAAAAGTAGAAAGAGAAAATCCTAAAATTCTCAGAGAACCATAAAAGATCATGAACAGCTAAAACAAGAAAAAAAACAGAGTTGGAGGCATCACGTTTTATGCTTTCAATTATGTTAAATAGCTTATGATTATCAAGAGAGGAACACAGAAAGTATGGTTTATACACACAATTAAATTTTGTTTAGTCATAAAGAAGGATGAAATTACATTGTTTGATGAAAAATGGATGCAACTGGAGATAACCATATTGAAGGAATTAAATCCATTTCAGAAAAGCAAATACCATGTTTTGTCTCACAGTAGATCCTATATTTTACAAATACATAAAATCTTATATACATAGAGTGGAATGCTGTCCAGTGGAATAGAGGGAACTGACTGGAGAGTTAAAGGGAGAATATTAGAGTATATAGGAGTCCCTGCTGTAAGTGTGGGATACATTTGAATAATAACTGCCTTATGTAACACCATAAAATAAATGGATATCTTAAAACTGAGCGTGTACATAATACTGTTGTTGATTATAATACAGTAGTCCCACACTAACTCAGAATGGAGTGTAATAAAGGTTTCTTCATTTAGGGGTAGACTCACCAATCAACAGTCCTCTGCATGAGTGGGGAACAGGTACTGAATCCAGCAGCCAAGGGGCTGCACACATTTTTACATCTGTATATATAGTACTTGTGGCCATGCCCAGAGTGGGCCAACATCTTAAAGGCTATTGGCTGAGAAGTTCCCACAGCACCTCTCCCCTTTTGTCAAAATAAAAGAGTTCTAAGTCTAATACAAAGCTTACTTACACAATAAGAACAAATATCAAGTATAAAATCAGAATTACAACCAACATAAACAATATCAAGCAAGAAACATATGCTAAGTTTTTCAATAGTTATCCTATCCTAAGGAATCTAAGTCTTGTATTAGAAATGGCTTGGCTAAGTCATGAAAGGAAAGTACCTATGAGTATCTAACACATCAAAGACCTAAGACGGGAAATATTGCTTGAGTAAGCAAGAAGCACAATCAAGTAACTTCCAAAAGGTGCAATAAATGACACAGACAACTGGCTACCTGGGCAATCACCCAAAGTCTCATTTGCAGTGTTAAAGCAACCAACTTTGGATAAGGCACCAGTCTGTTGTTGATTATAATAAGGTAGTACCACACTAGCTCAAAATGGAGTATAACAAAGCTTTCTTTATTTAGGAGTAGATCCTCAAATCAACAGTCCTCTACACATACAGGGAACAGGAACCAAATCCAGCAGCCAAGGGTTGGGCATATTTTTATATCTCTACATGTGGCCATGCCCAGAGTGAGCCAGTATCTTAAAGGCTGTTGAATAAAGGATTTCCCACAATACACCATACTTAAAGTAACTTAGGTCCTTCATCCTACCTTTGTAATCACTTAATCTGTGTAGTTACATTTATTTTGAATGAACTACATCTGTGCAACAATATGGAGGAACAAAATGACTAGATACACAAGCTTCAGCCAACAGAACTCAAACAATGCTATCCATTGTGCAACAATCCCCAAATAAATACTGACAGCTGAATAAGTTTTAAAAATCAATCAAATGCTTTCATATTCAAAACAGGATAGTACTGGCACAAAAACATACACCATCTAATGAAATTGAATGGAAAGTACAATAATAATTTTTTAACAAGGGCATCAGTAGGACACAATGGGAGTGGCTAATTTGTTCAATAAATTACATTAGGAAATTGGATATCTATATTCTAAAGAATAATGAGACCCTTATACAAAGTGATGTAAAAGTATCAGTTCAACAGACTGAAATGTAAGATGCTAGGTAATAAAGTTTCTAGAAGAAAATATAGGGAACAGTCTGTGACACTGTTTTTCAATAACTTTAGTGGTTATTTCACCAAAAACAAGAGCAACAAAAGGAAAAGTCAGCTTTATCAAGCTGGAAGGTTTCTGTACAGCAAAGGAAACTGTGGAAGATGAAAAGGGTAGCCTATAAATTGCAGTGGTTCTCATATCTGATATTCTGCATTTCTGATATTTACATTATGATTTATAACAATAGCAGCATTATAGTTGTCAAGTAGCAGTGAAATCATTTTTTAATTTGGGGATCACTACAACATGAGGAATTGTATTAAAGTGTACCAGCATTAGGAAGGTTGAAAAACACTGAAGTAGAATATATTTAAAAATCATACGTACAATGGAAAGTTAATTCAAAATTATATGAGGAACTCATACACCTTGGAATAAGAGAACAAATAATTCAATGGGGAAAAATAGCAATTAATACCAAAAAAAAGCATGAAAGGCCAACAGGTAGATGGGAAGGTACTCACTGGCAATTCACATCTGTCAAGGTAGCTATTATTTAAAAATCAATAGGTGCAAACTCTCCATACAGACTTGGCCTTAGACTTCAGTACCTTAGCTTCCAGAACTATGAGAAATAAATTCCTGTTCTTTATAAATTAATATTTGTCAATGCTCCATCCTAGAAGTGCAAATGGATCACAGCAGACGGAGAAGCTGAATGAGGCCCTTGCTTTTCTCTCATGTTATATTCATGTGAGTCCTTCAGGCCAAAGGCATTGATGATATGTGGATTAGGAATCTATCTAAAGAGATTGACAACATCAAAACTTACTGCTATGTTGGTATAAAAGCAAAATGGTTTCTTATTATTTTAATAGATTTAAATAAAAGATGAGTGTGGTGGTTTGAATGAGAATAACACCTACAGATAGGGTCATATAATTTAAATACTTGGTCTGCAGTTGGTAGAATTATTTGAGAGAAGGATTAGGGAGTGTGGCCATGTTGGACGACATTTGTCACTGCAGGCTTTGGGGTTTCAAAAGCCCATACCAGTTAGCTCTCTCTGTCTCATGGTTGTGACTCAGGACATCAGCTCTCAGCTATTGCTATAGCGCCACGCATGCCTGCCTACTGCCATGATCCTTGCCATGATGGTCATGAACTCTAACCCTCCTAAACTAGAGGACCCAAAGTAAATGCTTTCTTTTCTAAGTCGCTTTGATCATGATGTCTTATTAGGGTAATGGAAAAGTAACTAAGGCAGCCTCCTAACTAGTTTTATTAGTGCACTTTCTTCAGTGCAATAAATAGGTGTTTGTGTTATAGGACATATGAGTAACAAGAAATTGGATCATAGGTGCTTTGGTCCTGGACTTCTTTCTTTCTTTGTCAATGAGTTTTCTGCCAACATGTTGGTAGATGACATCTTGTCTAAACAAGTTGAAAAGATTTCAGATACTTCTAGCTCTTTTGGGCCCCAACCACAGAGAGATAGTGGACATATTTCAGCTCAGGAATATCCTCCTCTGCCATTCTTACAATGACCAAGTGGAGAACACCCCAGCTATCATTCACAATGCATCCTGAACAGACTTACACTTCCTTTTGCCAATTACCCTCGATCTATAACAAGAATACCCCTTGTGCAATAGCAAGCACATGCTGCCCTGGATCAAGACACCTTGCTTCATAAGAAACCCTTCACACTATTATTGATGGAACCCTTGTACTCCTCACACAGAGCATCAGTAGCTACTTCTGTGGCCATGAAATTCTCATAGAAAGTAGGAAGCTTGGGTTCATCATCACTTCAATGAGTTTCTGCCAGCTGATGGCTGGGAAAGAGATATTCAGCTTTGTCTTGATATGGCCGACTGTCTAGGAAGTTCCACAAAAATGAGCAAATAATTGTTTTTAGAAACAATACTGTTAAGTTAATGAAGTCACATAGGCTAACACATTTTTAAATCCTGTATCTAAAGGAAGATTTGTATTTAGAATTTCCAAATAATTCTCATAATCTAGTGATAAGAAACAGCACAACAGAAATAGAGATTGAACGTTTTACCAAAAATGTCAAGATTACTATTAACTCCTTAAAAATACAGTCAACATCATTAGCGGTTGACAACATGAAAGGTAAAATTACTATGAGGCAGTACTACACAAGAAGGGGTGAAGATGTAAAAGTTGAGCCTCATGCCTAAATGGTGACGAGCAAGCCCCAGAACTGAAATGCTCTGAAAGCGACTGGCAGAAACTGGGGGGGGGGGGGGGGAGGTCTCTTTAAAACAGTTCATTACTAAGTTAAACCTGCATTTGCCACAGAAGCCAGTCATTTCATACCCTCTTTGGTCTTTATCTAAAGATAAAGATGTACGTGGGTATACAGAGCTGGACCATTAAAAAGTTTGTTGTGTCTTCAGAAAGAGCTCCAAGGCAGAAGCAACCACATTTCAACAGACAGATGTCTATGACTTGCTTCACGTACACATCAAATTATTATTTCACTTAAAAAGGATAAGTGAAATTAAAATATAGAAAACAATTATCAAAATCTATGATGTATGCAACAACATGCTCAGAGCTTTAGAATGAAGCCAGAATCTAATTCAAAAAAAGTACCTACCCTAAGACACTATTTATAAAATCTGTAGAATGGGAGAAGTTTACTATTTTCTCTGAGAGTAAACATTTGGAGATCACAAGGCTTCTGTTAAAACTACTTGTCTCTGTAGTGCCAAAGCAGCCACAATGTGTGAATGAGTATGACTGTTCCAATAAAACTTTATTTACACAATGGGTGTGTTGGCCCACAGGTCATGTTCGTTGGCAAGCCTTTATCTAGAAGATGCAAGTTACTCGGTGGTGGCAGAGAACAGATCAACATTGGCCAGAAGAGGCAGGGGCAGTGAGCAAGCTGAGGGAAGGCCTCCAAGAGGAAGAAGAAGCTGCTGGAAGTGATCCAGATACTCACACTTTTCATTGTAATGATGGTTTTGCAAGTGTATACATGTGTCAACTCATCAAATTATACATGTTAAACACGTGCAGTTTATTGTATGTCAATTACACCTCAATAAAGCTGTTAACCAAAAGCAAAGCACAAAACTCTAAGATGATTTTTCACATCCACTTATAGCAGTTGACATTTTTAGTTCAAGAAACGAACAGCCCTTGTTTTCCTTTTATTATCCAATGCAACGCTGAGATGAATTTCAAATCCAGTCACACTTCGTACCAAGTTTTGTTTTGTGTTTTAAATGAAGCTCTTATTTGCAGTCTGTTAGTCAAGAGGCTGCCACTTGCATGGGCACAACCATTATCAGCCCAACTATTGCAAAGAAAGTCGTTCAGGTGTTTGACTGAGCTCTGTCTGCCAGAATCCCACGTCTTTCTCCTGTCCACCCCAACGCACATGTTCCGACTTTTGAGTGGCCACTACAGGTATATACAGAAAAACGCTAGCAGCTTCCACAGCTTTGGGGGGCCCTTCACAAATGGGCGAGTGCTCGGCAGCTGGCAAGCAGATGGCAAGATAGAAGCACCTCACTAACCCGGCTTGGGGAATATGAAAAGAGTGATGACAGCTGCTGCTCTTGGTGTCTGCCATCTGCTTAGGTCACCATCCAAAGTATATGAACCCTGAAGCAACCAGCCTGGGACAATGAGTGTCCAAAAACACTAGGTGTCCAATGATTTTTCCATAACCCCTACCACACCTCCTACCATCCATCCGCAGCAGGAGAGGAAGACTGGCATGCGGGGAGATTCTGTTCCAAAGCCGTGGCAAGGAAAGCCGTCAACACGAGAAATACAGGTTTCAACGAAGAGACAACACACCATGCAGCAAGGCTCACATAGAGGTTTATTGGAAGAAGAGAGGTTTATTGGGCAAAGAGGGATTCAGAGAGACCGGTCCCTGAGGACAGAGTGGAGGGAGAAACAGGGAGGGGGAGAGAGAGAGAGAGAGAGAGAGAGAGAGAGAGAGAGAGAGGAGCAGCAGAAAAGAGAGAAAGAGACTAGAGGTGAGCAGGAGTTCTTTTAAAAGGGAAAGTAGCAAATGCACACAGGAGGTACTCTTAGTGGCTGCAACTGAGGACATATCTTGTCAGGACCCTAAGGGCAGGCCAGCACAGATGACTAAATACTAAGATTACTGGTGCATAATTCTGCCTGAATCTATCATTAGTGTATGCCCCTAAGGTAAGCAGTAAACAGAAACACTGTCTTCCCGTTCATTCTAGCATTTTCTGTGTAGATGTGTGAGAGCTTCCAAGAATTTATATGAAAGCACTGTCTAGGGCTCAAGTAGGCATGGGTTGAAATCCCAGCTCCTCAATTTGCCGGGTGACTCCAAGCATGCACTTAAATTCTCTGTGCTCCAACATTTCCATCTTCAAAATTAGATGACCACCAGTTCTCTTTAAAAATTGAGTAGGGCCATGAAACCCGAATGCTGGATTAAATGTGAGTGATCAACACTACTATGATTTACAAGGTCGTGTGACATAAAATTTTATCTGTGTTTTTCTTCAAATTTGTTTTATTCTTAATTTTTATTTTGGGTTCTTGGTATTTATAACCCCCTTCAATTGGTTGCTAATGTGGCCTAGTTTTAGCAGATATGTTTACTATATAGATCACTTATCTTTGGCTCCTCCTATTCTTGTAAGATTCTCCATCACATGGAATAGGCTTGTTTCTTTCTGGAACTTATTTTACTATGTTGTATTTTCTCTATCTTTACTGACCACCTTACAATTTGCTTTTGCTGTTGTTGTATCCAGCTGGGATATATGTGAACAAATTAGAAGCTTACAAATTTGGAGAGCAGCCATTTAAAACTTCTTATCCTTATCATGTTTTTCATCTTCAAAGTTAGAATAATGACATTACTTATGCTATATGGCAACTATAATGACTGAATAATGTACATTGAGTTGCCCGGCATGTAACTAGCAGTCAATAATGTTAACTATAATTATCCTGAAGTCTATCTTGTACTCTTTGGACTATAGTTCCTTTCTCTCAGTGAATTCCCCAAGCCAAACACCTCCAGGAAATCTAAGGTCTTCCTTATAGCTCCCAACTTCTTTCTTTCTTTCTTTCTTTCCTTCCTTCCTTCCTTCCTTCTTTCTTTCTTTCCTTCCTTTCTTCCTTCCCTCCCTCCCTCCCTGCCCCTCTCTCTCTCTCTCTCTCTCTCTCTCTCTCTCTTTCTTTCTTTCAAAGTGTTAATCCTATTTTATTAACCAACTGAAAAACTAGACAACCCTCCAGTCCAGGGAAGTGTAAACATAATCCTCTTCCTCCTCACCCACCTGTTTCTGTACCAACCTAACCTGTCTTGGCGTTCTTCCACTTCACATGAACTGGGAGAATGACAGCAAGGAGAAAGGAAGAAGTCAATGTGCTTCTGGGAGTCAGTACAGACAATGAAGAAGGGATGCTCATTACTTGCTTACACACCTGAGCTTGCAAATGAGCACATGGGAGTAGTGAAGAAATTTAGCCAGGCCCAGCTTAAAGACCTATCTGTAGGGATAAGTCCCGCCCCTTAGGGGGCGTGTTCGCCTCGGGCTAATGTCTGCCTATAAATTTGGCAAGCATGCTCCGAGCTCTCTCTTCTGCTTTCCTGGTCTCCGCGAGAACGGTGGTTCTGTAAGTCTATTTCTACATTAAAACTATATATATATATATTTACAATCTGTCTGCATTCATTTACGCCGCTACATTTTGGCATCCAACGTTGGGCTATTTTGCCCCTGACTCAAGCGGGTAGCCCGCTAGCTAACACAGCACCCTCCCGGGTGCTGTTTTTCAGTTCGTGACTCCGGCCCCAGTGCCGAGTCCGAGACATACTCGGCCACACAGGCCCATTCTGCCTGCCTTGGCTAAGTTTTGCAGCGGAACCCCACTGCCTGAATTAGCAGAAGCTCAAGTACCTGCGGTTTTGCAACAAAAGCTGCCACAAGTGACTTGGCTGGGCAGTGGTGGCGCACGCTTTTGATACCAGCACTTGGGAAGCAGAGGCAGGCGGATCTCTGTGAGTTTGAGGCCGGCCAGGCAGTGGTAGCTCACGCCTTTAATCCCAGCACTTGGGAAGCAGAGGCAGGTGGATCTCTGTGAGTTCGAGGCCAGCCTGGTCTACAAGAGCTCGTTCTAGGACAGGCTCCAAAAACACAGAAACCACCACTGGCAGGAACCGATCATTGCAGGTAAAAAATTTTTCTTTTATAAATAAAATGTCTGAACACATTACTGTTCAAGAATTTAACAATTTTTTTAATTGTACCATGTGGGAGATTTTACAAGAGGTGTCTATCACCCCACATCTATGGATCCTTCTGGGATTCGTAGTTTTCATTGGCACCAAATGGTTTGATAATAGAAATATGATAAAGTCTTTCCGAGACGAATCCAGGATTCTTATGGTAGAGATTGAACGCTTAAAAACAATTGAGAATGACAACAATCTACTCAAGAATCAGTTTGAAGTTCTCCAGGCTGATAACAATCTTCTCAAGAATCAGTTTGAAGTTCTCCAGGCTGATAACAATCTTCTCAAGAATCAGGTTGAAGTTCTCCAGGCTGATAACAATCTTTTCGAGAATCAGTTTGAAGTTCTCCAGGCTGATAACAATCTTCTCAAGAATCAGTTTGAAGTTCTTCAGGCAGATGTTAAGGAGAAATTCATTACTATGGAAGAGGGAACAGCTGATCTGGACCATAAGATTCAGTTCCATTCTGTAGGAAATGAAACATTAACTGAGAGAATCAAAACTGCTGAATGTGTGACAATCAGATTTTGTCTAAAGCTTATGACAGATTGACGGAAAGATTGTCAATACAAGAAGGCACGGTTTATGCCATAAAAATTATGTCCAAAGATGAGATGTTATCTCTAACAGATAAACTTCATACTTTAGAATCCTCAATGAAGGCTTTGGAACATAATTCTGGACAGGAGATTCAGACATTGCAGAAGGCAATGGTGAATAGAATTGAAAAGATTGAGGAATTTCTAAATTCTGATGAAGAAGAGCAAAGGGTAGAAAGGCAAATTTTAACTACATCTGTGGGTAAGTCTCTCCGGGGCAATTTCCACAAAGCTCTACCTACAGCTCTACCTGCCTTTCCAGTAATAACAACAGAGAAGGTGATTGGTTCCAAAAACCCTAGGGTCATCAAGGAGGATACATGGGAGCCTGTGCGTATGAATGATCTCAAGGAAATAAAACAGGCTGTCATGACTTTTGGGATGCAAGCCTCTTTTGTTAAAGAGATGCTAAGATCTTGGGCCACGACAAGCAGAGCAACCCCCTTGGACTGGCTCCAGCTGAGCTCTGCGGTACTTGAGAGTGGACCACAATTGAAATGGAAATGCTTATTCAGGCAAGAGGCTAGACTCTTAGAACAGCAGGAAAAAGCGAAGGGAATTGACATTTCCCTAGATCAAATTCTAGGTGAAGGGCCCTTTTCCGATCCTCAGGAACAAGCTAATTTGGATGAAAATACACTCTCCATGTGTACTACAGCAGCCTTAAGGGCTTGGGACAGGGTACAAGACCCAGGACAGAGAATGGAATCATTTGTCAGAGATAAACAGGGTCAGAGAGAACCCTTTAGTGACTTTTTACAAAGCTTAACTAAGGCTGTACAAATAGGGATATCTGACCCAGAAGCAAGACGTATAATGATTGAGTCTTTGGCTTATGAAAATGCAAATGTGGAATGCAAAAGGATTTTGGGTCCTTTAAAGCTCAGATCAGTGCCCTTGGAAGAATGGGTCTTGCATACACTCAATGTTGATACATTTGATTATGGCACTGAAGCATGGGTAGAAGAAGCAATTTCCAATGGTAAAAGGAGACACCAAAATACCAAATGTTTTAATTGTGGCAAAATGGGTCATATGAAAAGGAACTGTAGACAACGGATTTTCAGAAATAATAATAATAATGCATCTTTCAGAAATAATAATAATAATAATAATGCATCTTCTAGAAATAACAGAACTAGGAGGACTCAGCCTTCAGGTTTATGTAGAAGATGTGGAAAGGGCAGACATTGGACGAATGAATGCAGGTCTACAAGAGATAGACAAGGCAACCTGATACAGCTGGGAAATGTGTGAGGGGGGCCTCACAGGCCCCCATGGCAAACATGGTTCAGTCATTTCCAGTTTCTGCAGAGAACGTGCCTCATCAGGACAATTAGGAAGCCCCATGCCTACTGTTACAAGCAATAATGGTCAAAAAGATAAGTTACGTGTGTTTTGGCAAACTTCTATAAATGATCAAAGACCTAAACTGAGAGTGTGTGTAAATGGCATTTTTATTACTGGCCTGCTGGACACAGGTGCTGATGTAAGTATCATTACCCCAGAATCTTGGCATCCGTATTGGCCTCTTCAGAATGTAAATGTTCAGCTCCTGGGAATTGGAACCCTATCTCCAGTAAGGCAGAGCACGAGATGGGTTGAATGTATAGGGCCAGAGGGACAAATAGGAAAATTAAAGCCATATGTAGCCAATATCGCAATGAATTTATGGGGTCGTGACCTATTACAACAATGGAATACCGAAATTAACATTCCTGCTAAATCTAGAGCCTATATTTCTGATAATAATATTAAAAGATATTACAAACGGAGAAAACCAGCCATTCGGGCTGTACAAGAACAAGCAATTGATGTCCCTTCAGAGATACCAACAGCCTTGCCTCTAAAATGGTTGACTAAGAAACCAATATGGACAAAGCAATGGCCTTTAGCTGAGGAAAAGTTACAGGCTTTAGAACAGCTGGTACAAGAACAATTAGATGCTGGACATATAGAAGAATCTACTGGCCCTTGGAATTCTCCTGTATTTGTGGTTAAGAAAAAATCAGGTAAATGGAGAATGGTGACAGATCTCAGGGCCATCAACAAGGTTATTCAACCTATGGGCCCTCTGCAATCTGGAATTCCTTTGCCCTCTTTATTACCAAAAGGATGGCCTCTCATTGATTTAAAGGATTGTTTTTTCACTATACCTTTGCAAAAAGAAGATAGAGAAAAATTTGCCTTCACAGTGCCTACTTATAACAATTCTCAACCTTCGAGGAGGTACCACTGGACCGTTCTCCCCCAGGGTATGTTAAATAGCCCCTCCCTGTGCCAATATTTTGTGAACCAACCATTGCAAATAATACGCAAGAAATTTCCCAAATCTATAGTATACCATTACATGGACGTCATCTTGTTATTCCATTCAAACATGGATACCTTGAACAGAATGTTTGAAGAGATAAAGATACTTTTACCTAAATGGGGATTGCAAATCGCTCCTGAAAAGATTCAGAAGGGAGATTCTGTTAATTATTTAGGTTATAAAATAGGTTTGCAAAAAATTAAGACACAAAAAGCACAAATTAGGAGAGATCGCCTACGGACTCTTAATGACTTTCAAAGACTGTTAGGAGACATTTCCAGTCTACGACCAGCTATTGGAATAACACCTGATCTAATAATTCATTTGAACAAAACCTTGGATGGTGATAAAGATTTAAACAGTCCCAGAGAATTAACAGCTGAAGCAGAAAAGGAACTGACAATGATCGAGGAAAAATTACAACAGGCACATGTGGACAGGGTGAATCCAGAGCTCGATTGTATTCTCGTCATACTACCATCAAAAATTTCTCCTACAGGAATTTTAATGCAGAGAGATGATATTATTTTGGAATGGATCTTTTTACCACATAAACCAAGTAAGAAACTGAAAACTTATGTGGAAAAAGTCTCTGAGTTAATTATAAAAGGCAAGCTGAGACTTCATCAACTAGCAGGCATAGACCCTGCAGAAATTATAGTGTCTTTCACTGCTGATGAACTAAAAAAATTATGGGAAGATAATGAACCATGGCAAAGAGCTTGTGCTAATTTTTTGGGAGACATTAATAACAACTATCCAAAAAGCAAGAGGCTTAACTTCATAAAGAGAACTTCTTGGATTCTTCCTTGAATCGTCCGTGATGCTCCAATAACTGGAGCCCGTACATTCTATACTGATGCCAATAAATCAGGGAAGGCAGGTTACAAATCAGAAGACTTGGATAAGGTGGAACAAAGTCCGTATAATTCTGTCCAGAAGGCGGAATTATATGCCATTCTTATGGTGCTAAGGGATTTTAAAGAACCTATTAATATAGTCACTGATTCGCAATATGCAGAAAGAGTTATTTTACATATTGAAACTGCTGAATTTATACCTTATGATACTGAACTAGCCTCATTGTTCCTCCAGGTTCAAGATTTGATCAGGAACAGGCTTTGCCCTATGTACATAACACACATCCGATCCCATACGGGTCTGCCAGGTCCTCTAGCACAAGGTAATGCAGAAATTGATCAATTATTGATTGGTAGTGTGCTACAAGCCTCTGAATTTCATAAAAAACATCACGTTAATAGCAAAGGTTTGAAGAAAGAGTTTTCAATTACATGGCAACAAGCTAAGGAGATTAAAAAGAAATGCCCTACTTGCTCTTTCTATAACCAAACGCCACTGCCTGCAGGGGCTAATCCAAAGGGCACCCAAAGGAATGAAATCTGGCAGATGGATGTGTTCCATTTTGCAGAATTTGGCAAATTAAAATATGTTCATCACACCATTGACACTTATTCAGGCTTTCAGTCGGCAACTGCTTTAAGTTCAGAAAAAGCTGATTCAGGAATCACCCATTTATTAGAAGTCATGGCTATCATTGGTATACCTACACAAATAAAGACGGATAATGGTCCTGCTTATGTTTCTAGGAAAATGAAACGGTTTTTTGATTATTACAATATCAAGCATGTTACAGGTATACCATACAATCCTACAGGTCAAGCAGTCATAGAAAGATCAAATCGAACTATAAAGGATATGTTGAACAAACAGAAAGGGGTGGAAAACACCCCCAGAAATAGGTTACATAATGCTTTGTTAACCTTGAATTTTCTCAAAGCTAATGAGAAGGGAACAACAGCTGCAGAAAGACATTGGATAATGGAAAAGTCTACTGAACTACATCAACCAGTTTATTTCAAGGATGTGCTGACCTCACAATGGAAGCCAGGAGATGTGCTACTTTGGGGAAGGGGTTTTGCTCTTATCTCCACAGGTGAGGAAAAATTGTGGATACCGTCAAAATTAATAAAGGTTCGGTTTGAAGAAGAGAAGCCACTTGGAAAAGATAAATAACAATTCTTTCATAAGGATGGCGAACATACTGATGGTAAGAAATACAGATAGGTTGGGGGCAGGGTTCTTTTCTTATCTCCACAGGAAAATACTCATCTTCAAAGAAATTGAGGGACCCTGAATATTTAATTACTGATGGATGGACACATTTTGTAAGTATTAATTTTTATTTATATGTCTTATTAAACATTTCTTTATAAATATATAGAGCTGGTTTTGAAGTTGGACTCTGGCTCAGTCCCTCGCCAATTCCAAGCCTGTTAGTAAGAGAAAAACCCAGAGTTTCTGGAGTTTCTGTCTCATGTTAAGAGCCATGATATGGGACAGAAAGAAATATGAGTTTAGAAAACATCTTTGCTTTTCTTCATATCTATCATACTTTTCATTGAAAATATCTATCATGCCTTTCATTGAATATATATATGTATGTTTATATATGTCTATATGATTAATGTTTAAGTTTTTTACAATGAACAATGAGTTTTTCCTGAAGTGACATTTGAAGTTTCCAGGAAGAAGATGGGGCCCCACAACAACAACTCTACCTGGTTGATATGACGTCATGATACTGATAGCGCTACTACAAGACCTGTTTTGGATACCAGCTGCACAAGACGATCCCAACTTGGTTAGCTGAAATGGTGCACATCTTGTACAACATTCTGGCCAGACCTCCACAAAATACTCAGAGACTATTTGCAATTTTAAAAGACATTGATCTTGAAATTTAACCATCATTTTACTTTCACAGGATCCCCAGAAAGAACGTCGCCCCCATGACAGCTGGAAGTAATTCTAGAGGACGACGTCCCCTCTCCCAGTAAAGTTTACCCCTGGGTTTAGGGACATCATTTAGGGGTTGGGAGGTTGGGGGAGGAATTTTATAAGCTCAGGGATCATTTTGAAAAAAAAAAAGAAAAAAAAAGAGGGAATGATGGGATAATAGATTTATAATTGTGAGTTACTGCTTTTAGACAAATATATTGGTATAGATTCTTGTATATTGATACAAAGTTAAATTATATTGACTATTGTATGCATGCATGTTTCTATCTCTGTTTAAAACATTTTTTATGTATTGACATATATTGTATTGATATATATATTGTATATATTTACCATATTGCAATGTACATTTCTACCTCTGATTAAGATACTTATATAATGTTTGTGTATTGATATATATTTGCTATATTGCAATATATATTTGTACAGTGTTTATATTTGGAGGTCATTATCCTCATTTGTTACACAGTTGTTTATTGTCTTAGTCTTTAAGTTAGATAGATATTGAGAATTATATAGATAAATAGTCATCTAAGTTTGTCATTTATAATCAGACTAATCAGGTTCTTTAGATATATAGAGATTATACTCAGTATAGATAGATAATCTTCAACCTCTTCAAAGAGCTGTAGAAAATGGCCTTTAATCTAACTCAGAGTTTCGTGATAGTGAGACACAATTGCTCCTGGCAACACCGCTCTATTCCCGAGAGAATGTTGAGCACCAAAGACACTCCACCTGGAGCCTTTCTATTTGGCAGAACTGGCCTTTGGGCAAAGAAATGCCCATACCTCAACCACTGACACAGATACAGAGCATGCATCAATGGATAAAACAGGACTGTCATATCCTGCCAAGACAGGGTAAGATAGTTTTGAAAAGTTCCTTGCCCTTAATAATGGTATGTCAGTTATGTTAGGCCTTAGCCAAAATTGGTTGACTCAACATTGCAAATGAGACTTTGGGTGATTGCCCAGGTAGTCAGTTGTCTCTGTCAATTGTTGCACATTTTGGATATATCTCGTTTGTTGAGTAGTGTTTATTCCCTTCTCAGATCTTTGACTGAGTTGAAGATTATATAATTGTAGTTACTCTTTACATTATTTGGACTCCTTGAGATAGAATGTTTAGCAAAGCTTTTGTTCTCAATATTGTTTGTTATATTTATTATTTGTTGTTATTGTATGTAGTTGTATTTGGTTTAGTTCTGTCTTATTTAGACAAAAAGGGGAGATGTAGGGATAAGTCCCACCCGTTAGGGGGCGTGTTCGCCTCGGGCTAATGTCTGCCTATAAATTTGGCAAGCATGCTCCAAGCTCTCTCTTCTGCTTTCCTGGTCTCCGCGAGAACGGTGGTTCTGTAAGTCTATTTCTACATTAAAACTATATATATATATATTTTTACAATCTGTCTGCATTCGTTTACGCCGCGACACCTATCTCTGCAGCTACTCTCCAAAAAATTCTCAATCTTCAGGCCCAAGATGTGTTATGGGAGAATGGCCTGTATTCTGTCAATTATATTTTAAATAAACACTGATTGGCCAGTAGTTAGGCAGGAAGTATAGGCAGGACATCCAGACGGGAAGTAGAGGTAGGTCAATGAGAACAGGAGAATTCTGGGAAGAAGGAAGCCCATTTCTTGGGAGTTGTGAGCCCTCCACAGAAGAAGCAAGATGTGACAATAACATACAGTTTTAAAGAAATAATTGCTTATTTCCAACATTACCATTTAATATTTTTAGAATGCACTAATCCCAGGTAACAGATACATCAGGGAAGAAAAGAGAAAAAAACACTATAAGAGGGATTGCAAGCCCTTCCATGGCCTACAGTTTAAAGGATGTATTTGGCCACTCTCTGCATAGTTTTCTTATAGGTAGACTGAGGGCATATCTGTACATTTAATCCTTTTCATCTAAGATTGCTGGGCCCTACGACAGAGCTTTCCTACTCTCTGATGGAGGAAGGTCATTGGCTAATAAAGGAACTGCCTTGGCCCATTTTATTGGTTAGAGGATAGGTGGGAGGAGTAAACAGAACAGAACGCTGGGAGGAAGAGGAAGTGAGGTCAGTCTCGACAGCTCTCCTCTTGGGAGCAGACGCCTGAGAGAGACGCCATGCCCCGCTCCTGGGATGAAGCTCCGACCCAGGATGGACATAGGCTAGAATCTTCCTGGTAGGTGCACCTTGGGGTGCCATACACAGATGATTAGAAATGGGCTAAATTAATATGTGAGAATTAGCCTAGAAGAGAATGGGCCAAGCAGTGTTTAAATGAATAAAGTTTGTGTGTTGTTATTTCGGGCATAAGCTAGCCGTGCGGGCAGCTGGGGTGCTGGGGACGCAGCCCCGCCGCCCTTATTACTACAACTCTCCATCACTAAACAATTCTAATGATCATCTTAAAATTGATTCAATAAAACAAACTATAGAGTGAGCAAGAACTTAACATAACTTTTTATTACAATAGAGGTTTATCTATTGTCCCTTTTTAATGTGGAGCAATTGTCTTTAGAAACCAGAATGTGTCAAGAAGAAAGCAACTGCGCTTCTCAGCTTAGCATGTCCACTCAGCAGCTGCTTCCAAGTTCATCATTGACAGTAGTGAAGAATTTTTTTTTTTTTGATAACTTGTCTAGTAAGACTGAAAATAGAAAAGAATAGCATTCCATCATTTGTAGACATCTAGCCTTAGGGCCATAAATGTCAGTCTTCTTCCATGTTTACATGGGAAATGCTCAGACACCGGAGAAAGATCCATAGTCCTCTCTTCCTCACACTGTGTGAACACTAATGCTGTCCGGACATTAGAAATCCCAAGACATTTCACTTACTCTTCAGAATAAAAAGTTACTAAACTGTAACCATCGGGAGATGGAAATCAGTGACGTTTGGATTAAAAGGCTCTCTGCTCAGAGCAGGGCTATGGTCAACTTTCTCACTGTTTTGCTGTGTAATTCTTCACTCGTCCCAAAGCCATGGCTAAGCCGAGTGAAGCACTTGAGAGTGAAAAAAGCCTTTTCATTAGCAATGCCGCCATTTGTTGAAACCTACCATGCTCTGGGTCAGAGAAACCTCTCTCAGTCAAGAACTTTGAAGTAATTTTAAATGTGGAAAACTTACCAGCTTTCTTTAAAAACACCAGGATAGTCCTTTGAAAAATCTAAGATAATGTATTACCTTATATTGCCAAGTTGAAGATTTGATCTGTCAGCAGAAGTATTTTGGAGAAAGTATGTGTTTCTCATTGAATGAAAAGGCACAAAATGACCCCCAAAGAAAATGATGTCCCACAGATGAATTTAGATTCCAGGTAAAGAGATGTTTATATGAGACTTCTTCTGCTAAGCTTGAGTCCCTTAGGGGAAAAAAAAAAAGTTTAGCTATTTCTTTTTAATTGAAAGTTGTAACAGAAATTATACCTGATTTACATTTCAAATTTCCATGTAACTATAAACTTTTATAGTGGGGAACAGATGCTGATGTGAATTTTACAAAGCTGAGAAATACTTCCAAATCCATGGCAGAGGGATGTCAAGTGGAAACCAGGAAAAGAAATACTAAAAGAAGACCAGGACTGCAATGCCTGCCTGGACTTGTTCCTTCCCTTGTCCAACTCAAGGCCTAAGGGACTAAGAGTCTAAAGAAGTCTTCAGTAATGTGAATCTCAGTTTAGACATGCTTAAAAGCAAATACCGATCCGTGTAAATAATACACAGGCACACCAAGACAAAGACACTAGGATCTACAAGGACAGTTCTTGCGTAGGTTTTCAGAGGAATGTTTAAACATTAACTGCCATAATTACCATGGCTCGGGCCTTATTGAAGCTTGATGTCTGTGGAAGTTGTCATTTCAAAGAGAAAGTTGCAACCATTATCCAGTCCAACTAATATTGGGGGATCCTGCCTTTGACCAGACCCGTTAGTTAATTAAAAAAAAAAAAAAAGTGGCCATGATAGAACAGGTGTGAACTTGAGCTTGAGCTGAATCAATATCAATTTTGTAGGAAGATGGAAGCTTGCAGAGATAAACAAATAGTTTATCCTAAGAGCATCCTAGAACAGGCAAACTATTTCAGTCATTTCATAGATCATATTAAAAATGATAAGAGGAAATTTGGGGCAAGCAGCACACTGTTTCTTGAGATTCCTTTAGTATTTCGAATATATGAGTCCTTGACCTCATAAATCTGAGTATTTTTCTTTACTCCACTGTGTTCCCTCCAAAGCTCAAATTTGTATTGATATATTATAGAACAGTACGCTGATGATATTTAAAGATTCAGATAAGGGCACCGGATATTACATGCAGAATTTCATCTGTTAACTCATAGATCAATATGATCCGCTGACAGCCTGGGCTCTGCTAATTATATTTTTCCCAGCCTGATAAAAATGTGCTGCCCAAGACTATTTTCTAAGGCTGGATATGGGCATCCACAACAGGGTCCTTGTTAAGGGTCTGAACTTCCACTTAAACTTTCCATGTTAAATTCCTAATAAGCAAAATAATTCAATAAGCTAGAATCAACTTTACGCTTTAATGTCATTTTATTGGGTATTTCCTTTAACTTCCACTTGTGTTTTAACAATTTCCTGTCCTCTCCCCTTCACATCCACCGAATCATCTCACGGTATTTACCAGACATTCAAAGGCTCTGAAGGGTTGCCATAGACTTGACACACAGGTCACAAAGCATCCAGGAGGAAGCAAATGGAATCACAACTGCTGCTATTTTACATAGGGCAGGAGCACCCAAGGGGCTTAGAACAAACACGGCATTGTGCTGCGCTGGGCAGCTGGTGGGCTAAATGTGGCCCCCAGCTGTCAATGAGACAACTGGTGATAATGAATTACTAGAGATTCGGAGTGATCCCGCCTGTGTTTAGTCCCTCGTTATTGACAAGCTCTCTAGGTAAGTCTACATTTTTTTTTCAGGCCACCAGGGGAAATTTTGGACCCGAAAGCAAAACAGTATGCCCGCAATCTAGATTTACTTCAAAACTGGTGGTGAAAACTCAACATGTGATATGGAGTTAGATTTGTTCATGGTTCACAGGAGTATTTTAATGGCAAATTGAGTCAGGCTCAAGGAAACAAAGTTTACTGCTGAATTTGTTTTCCATGCATTCACTCTAACAATTTTCAATAAATGTTTTCAACTACATCGATGTATCAGTGGAACACAGACCAACATTTTTGATGGTTTAGTAAAAGAGTTTGTGACAGTGGGAAATTGCTGAAATTTAAAAGGTCAAGGCCTGTTTCTCTCAACACAAAGCTATAATGACTGTGTTTTGAGATCTATAGCCTGCGAGAGTCACGTTGTGCAGTGGCCGTGACCTGCTCCTGGCACTGTGCAGAGGGATTGGTGTCAAGGTTGACCTTGCCATCTCCTTTGGCTGTTTAGAACTCTGGGATGCCACTGGGTCTCTTTCAGCACTCGCTGACATTGCCCTGGGATGTTCAAGCCATCGTTTGTAAACACCTGAGGTGAAAGTGATGCCTCCTCTAGGGAGTCACAGTATCAGGGGCCTGTGTGTGTTCTTAGCCATGCTCAGAGGCCAGTTCCTCCTCGTCTAAGCACAGATGAGGCAAAGCCCTTTGCTGTGCATGAATATGCTTGTTCCTATAGCTTGCACACAGGAGAATCTATAAGCTTTGCAGAGACATCATTTGACTACATGTATCTTGATATTACCTCTGCCAATGGTGAGACAAAAGTTTGATAGAGAGCCGAAGACTAATTATACTGTTAAGATATTCTTAATGAGAAAACAAAGCATATTTTTAAATGCTTCCATTTTTAACCATATAACAAAAACAGGATATAGTTTTATCCCATTTTGTTTTGCTTTTACCTTATCTAGCAAGAATTCTGTCAAGTCAAAGAAAGAAGAAACGAAAGACTAAAGGTTGCATTTGTCCCTACTGCAGGATACAACCCTGTTGAGCAAAAAATGACATTCAGAGGTTCCTATCACTCCCACTGTGTCCAGAGCATACTTGGGTTGCTCTGATATGAGCATGTAAGATATCAGAGGCTAAATATAAGAAATGCACCATAAGCATCCTGTTCAGATAGAAAAGTTTAATATCCTGCATACAAGATGAGCCACCCTCGGCTCGCCACCAAGAGCAGTGGGACAATATTTCAGCACTAGTTTGTGTTCAAACCTCTTTTCTTGGTTTTTCGAGACAGGGTTTCTCTGTTTTGCTTTGGAGCCAGTCCTGAAACTAGATCTTATAGACCAGGCTGGCCTCAAACTCACAGAGATCCACCTGCCTCTGCCTCCCAAAATCTCATGATAACTTTGCAAAGCGTGTTAATATTAGCAGTTTGAAAGTTCAATAATAAAAACTAAAACAGTGAAAAGAAATGAGACAGGCGGAGAGAGCAGGAGGAGGGGAACTGGAATTGATTTGTAAAATGAAAAAAGATTGCTTTTTAAGTAAAAAAATTAAAAAGAAAAGAAATGAGACAAAGATTAATACTTAATGATAAACAATAACAAACTCAAATAAAAATTCATTTCAATTGCAAATTTTAAACTTCGTAAAAATATGATCTGGTGATACAAACCCATAACTCCAGCATTTGGAGGGTAAAAGTGGGGGTTAGTGTTTAAGGTCATCCTCACCAAAAGAGCAAGTTCAAGGTTCTGCTGAGCTATATAAAGCGTTGCCTCAAAAATAAAAAAAAAAAAACAGTAAATAAAAATAAAGTTTGAGAACTCGTTTTAGATGTAAACTTAGATGTAAAGAAATTGTCTCACTCCTTCCCGTATAAAAATCCACTTGCTGGGATAACTGGGGTGAGTCAAGGGTAAGAGCACTTGTTTTCAATCACAATGACCTGAGTTCAATTCCTGGGATCCCTAGAGTGGAAGGAAAGGACCAAAACTGGCCCTCTCACCAGCACACACATGCATGACATATGCATGCACACACACATACTAATAAAGGAATGTGAAAAGACATATTAAATTAAAAAGTACGAAATAATTCAACTGTTAGCCATGTGCTGGTGGCACATACCTTTAATCCCAGCAATTAGGAGGCAAAAGCAGGCAGATCTCTGAGTTTTGAGTTGGAGGCCAGCGTGGTCTACAGACCAAGTTCTGGGACAGTTAGGGATGCAAAGAGAAACGTTGTCTCAAAAAAATGTTCAAGTAAATAAATGCATAATTCAGTTGTTATACAGAAATTAAATAAAAATAAAATGGTACTTATAGCTTATCAAGGAGTCCTGAAATCAATTATTTTATTAGATTAATATATGATTGAATGGGACAGAGAAAAAGCTAAACTATTCAATTTCATTTACATGTTCAAAAATATAACAAAATCTAAACTTTCAATTCAGTTTTATCATAGTAGTCACCTATAAGTGAATGTTTATTTAAAAAACTACACTAATTTTCTATTTTGTTCAATTTTAGTTTTTTTTTAAATTTATTTATTTATTAAGGATTTCTGCCTCGTCCCCACAACCGCTTCCCATTTCCCTCCCCCTCCCCCGATCAAGTCCCCCTCCCTCATCTGCTCGAAGAGCAATCAGGGTTCCCTGACTTGTGGGAAGCCCAAGGACTGCCCACCTCTATCCAGGTCTCGTAAGGTGTGCATTCAAACTGCCTAGGCTCCCACAAAGCCAGTACGTGCAGTAGGGTCAAAAACCCACTGCAATTGTTCTTGAATTCTCAGTATTCCTCATTGTCTGCTATGTTCAGCTAGTCCGGATTTATCCCATGCTTTTTCAGACCTAGGCCAGCTGGCCTTGGTGAGATCCCAATAGAACATCCCCATTGTCTTAGTGTGTGGGTGCACCCCTCGTGGTCCTGAGTTCCTTGCTCGTGCTCCGTCTCCTTCTGCTCCTGATTTGGACCTTGAGATTTCTGTCCGGTGCTCCCGTGTGGGTCTCTGTCTCTGTCTCCTTTCATCGCCTGATGAAGGTTAATATTCCTGAGGATGCCTATGTGTTTGTCTTTGGATTCACCTTATTTAGCTTCTCTAGGAACATGAATTATAAGCTCAATGTCCTTTATTTATGGCTAGAAACCAAATATGAGTGAGTACATCCCATGTTCCTCTTTTTGGGTCTGGCTTACCTCACTATTGAATAAATGGGACTTCCTGAGGCTGAGAAGCTTCTGTAAAGCAAAGGACACTGTCACTAAGACAAAAAGACAACCCACTGACTGGGAGAAGATCTTCACCAACCCTGCAACTGACAAAGGTTTGATCTCCAAAATATATAAAGAACTCAAGAAACTAGACCGTAAAAGGCTAATCAACCCAATTATAAAATGGGGCACTGAGCTGAACAGAGAATTCTCAACAGAAGAACTTCAAATGGCCAAAAGACACTTAAGGTCATGCTCAACTTCCTTAGCGATCAGGGAAATGCAAATCAAGACAACTTTAAGATACCACCTTACACCTGTCAGAATGGCTAAAATAAAAAACACCAATGATAGCCTTTGCTGGAGAGGTTGTGGAGAAAGGGGTACACTCACCCATTGCTGGTGGGAATGCAAACTTGTGCAACCACTCTGGAAAGCAGTGTTTCGGTTTCTCAGGAAATTCGGGATCAACAATTTTAGTTTTTTAAAAAAATAATTTTTGGTTTGCTCTTTGCAACCCAGTTATGGCCATGATGGGGGAGAGTCTTCTGTTTTGTGTTATTTCATTGGTTAAATAAAGAAACTGCCTTGGCCCTTTAATAGGACATAAAATTAGGTAGGCGGAGTAAACAGAACAGAATGCTGGGAGAAAGAAGCTGAGTCGAGGAGTCGCCATGATTCTTCCACTCCAGACAGACGCAGGTTAAGATCTTCCCTGGTAAGCCACCTCCTGGGCTGCACAAATTATTAGAAATGGGTTAGATTAATATGTAAGAGCTAGCCAATAAGAGGCTGGAACTAATGGGCTAAGCAGTGTTTAAAAGAATACAGTTTCTGTGTAATTATTTCAGGGCATAAGCTAGCCATGTGGGTGGAAGGGTGCCGGGGACGCAGCCCCGCCGCTCCTATTACAACATGGCCACTGATTACAATTTTGTTAAAAATTAAATGTTTGATATATTTTTTTGTTTGTTTTGTTGTTGTTTGTTTGCTTGTTTTTTTTTTTCAAGATAGGATTTCTCTGTGTACCTCTGGTTGTCCTAGATCTCACTCTACAGTTCAGGCTGGTCTTGAGCTCAGAGACCTGCCTGCCTCTACCTCCCAAGTGCTGGGATTAAAGGCATGCACCACTATGCCTGGTCCAAATTTACTTTCTTAATTTAAAAGTTTAACATACTTATTTTAGAAAAGTTAGAAAATGTGAATTTTTAAAAGCTATAATAAAATAAAGGGTATCAAAACGAATTACATTTTTCAGAGAATTGGGGGAAAAGTTTCTTAAACTTCAAATGGAAGCACAAAAGACCCCAAGTAGCCAGAACAGTCCTAAGGAGAAAAAACAGTGCTGGAAGTATCACAATACTTGATCTGAAATTATACCAAAGAGCCAGAGAGATAAAAGTAATTGTGTAGTTCTGATCCAAATGCAGTCATGTAGACCAGGGGATCAGAATGCTCAGAAGTAAACCATCCAGCTACAGCCTTGTACCTTCCATAGTGGTATTAAAAACACATATAGAAAAAGAGACCATATTTTCAGCCAATGATGCTGAGAAAGCAGATATTCCAATATAGAATATAACTAAATCCATATCTCATCAGACACAAGAATCAAATTTAAGCAGACCAAAGACCTTGAGATAAAACATGAAATTGTTATAGAAGGAAAAAAGAAGTAAACAACTTCAAGATACAGGCATGTGCAACAACTTTCTGGAAAAGACTCTACAACTCTGGAAGGGATTTCAAGAACTGGAGAAGAAGATTACATGAAATCATGAAGTTTCTGCTACAAAGGAAAAAATTCACCAGAGTTAAGAGAAGGCACACAGAATGATCAAATCTTTGCTGACTATGCATCAGAGAATATTAATATGTGGATAACATAAAACCTGTAAAAAGTCACAAAAATTCAATTATTCAAACAATGAAATAATCAATGAGCTTAATAGATAGTTCTCAAAAGAAGAAACACCGACTATCTATAAATATTTGAAAAGCTGTTCAGCATTCTTATTTATCAAGAAAATACAGATTATAACCACTTTGAGACTCCATCTCTACCCAATCAGAATGGACATCATCAAGAAAACAAAGAATAAACGTTGGTAAGAATATAGAACAGTACGATGCCTGATAGATTGCTGGTAGGTATGCAAATTATCATAATCACTATGGGAGTCTTTGTGGCGGTTCCTCAAAAGCCAAAACATTGAACTAAAATGCGACCCCACCATAGCACTCTGGGGCAGATAAACGACTCAAATGACTGAGTCAGTAGTCTACAGAAATGCGTGCACCTGTGGAGATTAAGGGACAAGTGAAGTCATTCTTTTCTTCCACCATGTGGATCGCCTGTTCTCAATACAAAGCAATTTTTTTATTTATACATGAAAAAAACCTAGGAACTTTTACCAATATGTACTTTAGGAAAATGAACAGATCCCTCAATCCTTCCAGATATTTAATGAAGGCAGAGAAAACTTCTCAAGAATGCCCTTGAACGGACTGGTAAAAAGAAATACCCAGTAGAAAGGGCTCACACAGATAGGAGTGTTCCTAGAGTAAACAGTTTCATCATCATGTCTGCATTACTGACCTGAGCAGAAGACCCAAGTGGGACGATAATAGGAACATGGGCGTTAGACACGTGTTGTTGGTGACCACCAAAGATTCCTTTCCCATAGCTTTTCAATATTGCTTTTTTTCCCCCCCAAAGAGAATTCTTCTCTGACTCCTAATTCTCATGAGATGAGACTCAAACAGTGAGCATGTGGCTCAGGCCTGGCCAATAAGAACAATACATACCCATTTTCATGCGAATAACTCATGGGGGACATGTGACTGAAAGTGACATGATGAGAACCACACCAAGTAGTATTCGGGAAAGTTTGCTACTACTTGGGAGCAGTCTTTCTGAGAAAAAGGCTTATGCAACGAAAGAGATGGCTGTACAGGAAGGGAGAGATTTATGATTTCTAATAGTCAACAGATTGTTCAGTTCCTCCAGCCAATAAACTTCCTTTTCTCCTTAAGCCAGTGTGTTGCGTTCCTATTGACAGCAACCAAAAGAATTTCAACTAATACGTCAAATAAACAGAAAGATTGCAGATAATAGAAGAATTAAACTCTTAACTTGAGTCATTGGAAAGCAAAACCCAGGAAGGTAGTTAAGTTTCCTGTGTTGGTGGAAATGGTATAAACTTAATTACCCCAAAGTTGAGTTAAGAAAAATTTCATTTTCACTTCTGACTCTTAATTTAGCATTGAAAACTTGAACAAATAATGTGATCTTTGTATTACCTTGAATGATTAACGATAACAGTGCCTCCCTAGAGCACATCCTGAGTGTAAAACCAGATACTATATATGTGGTCAGTGGATACAGTTTCCTTTACTCATTGCTTCTGGAAATGGCAGTACAATTTACGCAGAAGAGATTATACGGCTTAAATAAATTCAAGCTATTTTCTGAATGTCCCAATGTAATCCATCTTCTTATGCTTATGTTAAAAAATTGCATGCTTTTCCATCGAGGCCTTCTATATCCTTCCTCGGCATGGTATTATTCATGACAAGATGTTACAAAACCCAAGAAAGAGTGTATTTGAAGCAGGGACACATAAAATGAAAAATTTAAACCTTTAAAAACGATTTCCTGAAGTTGACATCAGTTAAGCATGGTGTGGCAGGTTTGTTGAGACAGGAGATTCAGTTTACCTAGATGCTAAGACAATATGTGAGAAAAAATAGGTCACATATCCACAACATATTTAACCAGATATGTGATTATTGGGAAATAATTTGGCGTTAAGGCCACATGTCATGGAATTACAGCATAAAGTAGATTGGAAATATGGACATAAAAGGATGTCATTAAAAAGGCAGATATGACTTAGAAGTTAAAGATGTTTTTGCAGAGGACCCAAGTTCCATTCCCAGCACCCACACTAGGAGGCTCACAATGGCTTGTAACTCCAGCCCAAAGGGAACCATCGCTCTGTTCTAGCCTCCATGGGTACCCACACATCTCTGGCATACACTCAACACAGACTTATCCAATACATATAAATAGAAATATGTAATTTTAAAAAAAGAATGTCACAAAATAAGAATATTCTAAAACACGCAGGTAAACATTGAAAATAACCAAATTGCTTAGAGACGATTTCTTCTTCCTCACCTTTCTCTCACTGTTTTAGTCAGAAACCAGATGCTAATCACCACACTAACAGACTCCAGCAGAGGTACCCGTGATTCCAGAATGCCCCCGCCCCTCCCCCTGGAAAGGACTTATTTACCTACTCTGTCTGACACTGGGACTTAGACCCTGCTTGCCACAACTATCTTGCACCTCGTACATCCTCTGCTTCCCTGTCATCCCTTAGCTGGTGCTCTTTCCTTGCTTATTGGTCTTCAGCAATTAGTCTTCAATGCCTTCTCCCTCTCAGTAAGCTAACAGAATTGTCGAGGACCAGCCTTGACAAAAATACTTCTTACCAGGGTAGGAGTGTGGGAATTGAAGAAATATAAGTAAAGAATATGAAGATGCATAAAAATAACAAGACAGAAAACATAGAAAGTATTGGGAGAACATTCCAGTGGTGGAAATCCTGAAACTCCCCACCACACTCATTTTTCCACAGCTTTTATATCCAACTTAAATGGGGGCAGAAAGTAACAAAAGACTTTATTAACATGATACAAAAGGATAACTCACACAGTCAATGGCTTTATGACTCATTAGCATTCTGTGCTCTAGGTCACATATTCTGAAGACCACCCTTGCCTAGGTGACCTCATAGTTACTAAAGAAGGAGCAGAAGTACATTTGCATATCCTGATCTCCTGTCAGGATGACATGGACTTACTGGAATGAGCTTATCTTAATTTCAAAAGAACCAAGCAATCACCTCCTGAGTTAGGACCAGGCAACTATGCTTGCCAACTCTCCAAATTCTCTTTCCAGCAGACAAGGTGGAAATGGGTCTGCATTTTTCAGCCTCCACATAGAACCTCATGCATTTGGTTGTTATTACTTATTGTTGAGTCCTGAGTCTGTTCTTCCAATTGTGAACATTGAATGAAGACATTCTAAGGATGGGAAATGCACAATAATCATCTCTATGGTTCCAAAGACAAAATATAAAATAGGTATCTAGCATCCATTGAAATGGCTGTTACATTTGTACAATTTGTGTGCCTCATAAACAGAAGCTGAAAAAAAAAAACTGGAGCAGAAGTAGCAGAATGCGGGCAGATAATCCCCGTGAGGTTCATTTTACAGCCGCATCACAATAGGGTGAGACAGGTGGCTTTTTATCAGAAACTGGGATAAAAAGTCTGTTCCTCTGAGATAGCACATGTAACATAACACAGCAGACAGTGTTTTCAGTGTCTGCTGTCCCATGTGTTTTTTTGTAATACGGATTTCCACTCCCACCAAGAACTGGACTCTCTACCTAGCTGAACAACAGCCCCTTTTAGTCTGTTTTGACTAAAAGAAACTGGCAGAGGTAATGCTGCAAAAGTCACAGCCAAAGCCCTTAGCTGATCTGGTAACTTACGTTTCCTGTGTCATCCAGACTAGTTACTTGACAAAGTAGAATATGATCATCATTCTTCGAGAATTCAGCCACCGGGAAACATGCAGTGCAAAGACAAGAAGCACTAGGGTGCCCAGCTCTGGATAAAGAAATCACTGGTTTGCTCAGCATTGAGAGGATCACAACCAAGGGCACTGTGAGCCATAATCACAAGAGTTAGAGCTCAATAGCATGATGAGGACCTGACTCCAATGCCCAGTCAGCTAACAGAACCAGAGAGAGCTGTTAGGAATTTTTCCTAATGCGAGCTCTCTGCTGATGGAAAAAAAAAAAAAAAAATCCCAATCAAGCCAAATAACAACAAGCCAAATTAAAAATATTCAGGTTTAATAGGATTCCTGTGCTCTCAGGTGGCCCTGAGGGGGAACTGCGAGGCCCCTAATGCGACCACTGACGGGGAGAGGGAAGAGACCACTTGTTTCTCCTTTGGGAGCTCACTTAAATACCTTGTGGGAGTGGTCCTGACCCCCACTCCAGGGAGGGGTCAGGACCTCGCATGAGGGGATTTGGAGTCCAGACCAATACAACTCTCAGGCCTGGGGGCTGGGATGGATGCTAGGGGCTGGGGACTATGCTCCCAACTTAACAAGAGGTACCGAAGAATCTACGTGTACGGAAGGGGCATGGCACCACAATAGAAAATTGACACCTGGTTCTGGCTCTTACAAATAATGTTGCAATGAACATAGCTGAGCACATGTCCTTATGATATGCTTGAGCATCCTTTGCGTTTGTACCCAAAAGCAGTACTGCTGGGTCTTGAGGTAGGTTGTTTCCTAATTTTCTGAGAAATCACCATACTGATTCCCAAAGTGACTGCACCAGTTTGCACTCCCATCAGCAATGCAGTAGTGTTCCGTTTTTACCCCACATCCTCTCCAGCACAAGTTGTCATCAGAGTTTTTTTAACTTGGCCAATCTGAAAAGTATAAGATGGAATCTCAGAGTTGCTTTGATTTGCATTTCTCTGATGGCTAAGATTTTTGAACATTTTCTTAAGTATCTTTCAACCATTTTAGATTCGTCTGTTGAGAGTTCTCTTTTTAGGTCAGTGCCCCATTTTTTTTTTAATTTTTCGAGACAGGGTTTCTCTGTAACGTTTGGTTCCTGTCCTGGAACTAGCTCTTGTAGACCAGGCTGGCCTCGAACTCACAGAGATCTGCCTGCCTCTGCCTCCCGAGTGCTGGGATTAAAGGCGTGCACCACCACCGCCCGGCAGTGCCCCATTTTTTTTATTGGATTATTTGTTCTTTTGATGACCAACTTGTGGTGGAGTCCCCAAAATGTGAGCCTATTTCCACCTTGTCTGAAGGTCAGAGAGTTTCAACTTGCTCAAAGTTGTTGTCATTCTACCTGGACCAAAAAGGTCAGAAAGTTGGAACTTACTTCTATTCTTTCAAGATTATTGTCTGTTTCTGCCTCTAACAAAAGTCCCACATAGATTCAGATCAGAGAGTTCTGCCTCTCAAGGTTATTGTCAACAGGTGTGGCTAATATCCAGACCTTATATTTCAGGTATAGAGAAGTAGATCTGTTTCTATCCCAAACAAAAGTCTAAGGATCCAACTAAGTTCCTACTCCTTTAGGGAGGTAACAATGGATTCCACCCAGAGAATAGTTTATCTATAGAATGTTTTAGTCTGGGGTGTGAGCACTACTTGTCTTATTCTAGCAACAGAATGGATAACTAAAAATGTAGTCTGCAACCTTCAACTGATCTGTTCATTCCCATGCATCATGGTAATGCAATCTTTATCTTGCTTCTACTTTTTGGGGTCGAGGATATTTTAAGTAAATGAAATTAAATGCAAGTGGATTTCAGTATTCACTGGAACTCCCTCCTGGTACTAAATTCCTCAGTCTAGCAACTGAGTTTGTCACAATTTTGTTCTAAACAATCCAGACATACTCAGCTTCTTAAATGCTTGGTACCAGTTGGGCACCCTCCAACTACATAACATCCCAGAACCGTAAGAACTGTGGTGCAAGGGTTTGAAAATGACTGCCCCCATGGGCTTATATATTTGAGCCTGTCCTTACTCAGTGGCCTTGTTTGGGGAGGTGATGTGGTCTTTCTGGAGGAAAAACTATACTGGAGTGGGCTTATAGAACTCACAATCTGGCCCCGCTTTCAACTTACGCTCTCTGCTTCATGATTAAGGTTGATGAAATGATCTCACAGCTTCCTGTTTCCGTGGCCATGCCTTCTCCCATTGTGATGAACATTTCTCACTAACCATAAGCACAAATCAACTCTTTCTCTCATAAGTTGTTTTTGATCCTGGTATTTTGTGACAGCAACAGGAAAGTAACTGATAGATGTGTCCTTCTTTGGGTCTAGACCGCACGTTGATCTCCTCACTAAGTTTCTCTACTGTAATTCCACCCATCCTACAAGGCTGATGCCACTGCCATAGCTTTCTCTACCAGAGGACTGCACATGCTACCTACCTGTTTGTGAACCTCTACTTTCTTTCTGGTTTTTTTTTTAAATTACCTTACTTTTAACTAGTATTTGAAATCAACAATCAATTCACATAATTCAACACTGGGATGTATTTAAAAATATTCAGTGAACAATCCTATTCCCCAGCTATCCTGTCTCTTGCCCTCATTCAGTCAGTCAATGGTCTTTTTCTTATGATCCCTTTCAATTTTAATATACTCAGAAGCATCTACAAGCTTATTATCTCCGTGTTTCAGACAAATGATGGTATATCATACACCTTGTTGCAATTTTATCTTAATACATTTATCCATTCAACCAGAAGAATTTATATTATGTTAAAAAAAAAACCACTCTGGGCATTAGAGGAACAGAAATAAAATTTAAATTACAAAGCACAGAGTTCTATTCTCATAAACCATACATTCTAGTGAAGGTGACAAGCAAGAAACAAACTACGCACAGAATGGAGCATGTTAAATGATGAGTGTTGTGTGGCATTTTGATTGTGTTCTGACAAATAAAGCTTGCCTGGGGATCAAAGGGCAGAGCTCACTACTAGTTAAGCATAGAAGCTGCGTAGTGGTGATTTATGACTCACACCTTTAATGCCACCCAATACTCAGGAGAAGGGGACAGGAAGTGATAAGGTGGGGTGGAGACAGGATCTCGGTCTTCTGGGGCTGAAAAATAAGAGAGGAAGGAAACAGCTGGCAGCTGCTCCCTGTTCTCTGATCTTCTAGGTTCCCTCCCTCCTTCTTGTTTTTTTATTGATTAATATTAATTAGATTCATGCTTTAGATGAGTGCAAAATATAAAATAATGACAAGGCAAGAAATGAATAATAAGTATTCTGGTTGTTGCATCTCAGATAGCGTGACCAACAAAGGCTTCATAGAAAAGGCACTTTTTAAGTAGCATCCTGGAGGCGACAATGCAATAAGTGTGTGATTCCTTGGGAAAATAGCATTTTAGTAGAGGGAGTAAATATAAAATATATATATTATACATACATACATACATACATACACATACATATATTATACATACATACACTCATATCCTCTGGGTACAAAGCAATAAATGATCAATGATTGACTTAACTGTATTTAAATAGTTTTATATTTTATTTATTTTAAATCTATAATTTCATATAATCTGAATAATTAGATACATGTTTCCATCTTATTTTTTGTTTGTGCATGTGTGAGTGCATGTATGTGAGTACGTGCATGTGTGTATATGTGTGTATATGTGTGCCCGTGTGCTATGCGTCCATGTGTTTTTTAATCATACGCTATCTTAAAGGGGAAGAGTGAATCAATTCCACAAAGGAGCTCTCTTTTTTGTGGAATAATGTTTTGTACACTGTGAGGATGTGTCACTCTGATTGATTCAATAAAAAACTGAAAGGCCAATAGCTAGTCAGAATTTGGGGGGCAGAAAACACAGGGAAGAAGGACAGAGTCACAAGGAAATGCCTGGAATGCAGAACAAGGAGCATGGGCTTTACAAAGTAATCGTAATCAAACCACATAAAAGAACATAGATTAAAAGATATGGATTAATTTAAGTTACAAGAACTAGTTAGAAGCAAGCCTAAGCTATCAGCCAAGCTTTCATAATTAATAAGTCTCCATGTCATAATTTGGTAACTGGCAGGAAGAACAGAAAAATCTGCCTACAAATGGTGCCCAACATCTGGCCATGTATATCACATAAGACCTGATAAAGTTTTTTTTTTTTAAGAAAGGTTTTAAACACATAAAAACAGAGCCAAATGTAGGCTCTTTCTCTCGTGCATCTCATGTCAACCAAGATACAGAGACATGTCTCCTGGCAGCTACCTGAATGCTTGAGCCACCAGTACAGCAAGAGGTAAGGCACATGGCAAGTTTAAAGTTTTGCACATGTAGACAGAGAAGGTTACAGGTATGCAGTAAAGCAGGTTCAGACAGAAAAAACACCAAAACAGGTTGCAGTGTGTTTAGCAATGTGTATAGACTTAAGGGGGAAAAAATGGGTATAGACAATCATAGAAAAAAATAAGTAGTTTAAAAATAATAAAGTCTTTAGAGAAAGAGTAAAGTTTTAAAAAAGATCAATTCACATAGAGATGGGAAATATACAGGGAGCCTGGATTCTGTAGGTTATTGTGTTGTCTTTGAATAGTTTGATTGTTGATAAGCAAACGATAGCTGCTGAGAGACACTGGATTATGAAAAATACTAAATTAAACCAATCTATATATTTTAAAATTGTCTTAATTTCAAAATGGAAGTCCAAAAATTTGGTACATTGGAGGAGAGGTTATGCTTTTGTTTCCACAGAAAACAAAAGGCTGTGAATTCATTCAATGTTAAAGAGGGGCAGGTTTAATGTCAGAAGAACCTATAAAAGTCATGACTATAGACACAAAGATAAAACCTAGACAAACTATAAGACAGGTGATATATACTTTATCTTTCTTTTTTCCCTTTTCTTTTTCTTTTTGGTATGGGCAGCCCATATATGGTGGTTCTGCTGAACTTGTTTATATTGGGTTTCATGGTCTAAGTTGATGAGGATGATTGACCAGGTCTTTTCCTCAAGAGGGTACCAGATCTCATTACAGAGGGTTGCGAGTCACCAGGTAGTTGCTGGGAATCGAACTACAGACCTTTGAAAGAGCAGGCAGTACTCTTAGCTGCTAAGCCAATTTTCCAGTCTACTCAGACATAAAGCACAAAGTCATTTTTAACTGATTTGTGCACATTGCACATTACATACTTGTGGTAATAAAGTTTATCAGTTTTCAGAGCAAGGGGGCCACTGAAAATAGGTGGCCCAGGTGATCCATCCTCTCAAAATACCTCTATTACAGCTTTCTCAGAGTTCTTCATCCTAAACAGCTTCAAGGCACTGGTTAACATGGTCCAGCCTCACAGACTATTCTAGCCAGGACTTGACCACTATTCTAATTTTATCAACATCCCCCAAAGATACTAGCATCCCCAAACAACAGAAAGCAGTTAGAGAACACAAAACCCACATTCCCAAAGGTGGGGTGTAGGAGGTTTTTGGTCATTCAGTAGGCTATAGATTCAGGGACCACTTTCTGAATGAAAAGGGGAGTGATATAGTTTAGAAATGATGGGATAAAAGGGTAGATGGTTGAGTCTACTTTTGAACATCCACCAGTCTAAAATATTTTACATTGGTATGTTTTTTTGTATATTGGTACAAATTAAGGTTATTTTTGTTAAAACATTCTCTATATATGTTTTTATTCTTGTTTAAGGTATTGTACCTAAGCAGCTTGTCTTAAAAATGTTGTGTAAAGTTTTAGTCTTTGAAAGCTGTTTAGGATAATAAATAATAAGCTAAGAGTTAACTATAACTCTCAAACTTATAGTCATTTTTAGGTATGTTTTCAAGGTCATACAGACAGAGATAAATTTTAGATTAAATAGGTGATCTTCAAGCATTTCAAAGACCTACAGAATATGACACTTAAAATATTTCAATAATATAAAGCTTTCGTGACAGGGAGACATGCTCCTTGTAGTACAATCTACTTCAAAAAGGGATGATGGACATCGAAGAACCTCTGTATAGAGCTTGATTTCTTAATGGCAAAAACAAGTCTTTTGAGCAAGAAACTCCTCTTGCCTCAGCTGTTGACAGTATGCTGTCTAAACTGAACCAACAGTACATAAAAAAGTGACTGCAAAACTTTGCCAAAACAGGGTAGGACAGTTTTTCAAAAATTTCTGCTCCACAAAAAAGTCATCAGATATTCTAGGTTTGCAAGCCTAATATGGATGTTCCAACATTGCAGAGGAACTTTGGGTGACTGTCTCTGTCATTTCTATAGTTTGAGAAATTGTTTGCCCTGCACTTCTCGTTTACTAAGGCAACATTATATCCTTTTGAGGTCTGTGATGGAGTTGAAGAGTAGATAGTCACAGTTAACAGTTTTCCTTAGTTATGATAGAAGATAAATTAGTATAAAACTTTAGACACATCAAGAGAGGATAGATAATGGAGTATTTTCCCTAAATTTGCCAAATTTATTACCAAAGGGACTAGACATTGTTAATGTAATTCTTACCTGATAATATTCTTACTGAATATTGTTTCTTTTGTTAAAGTTAATACCTTTCTTTTATATTTAGACAATATCTGATAATGGCTCTTATTGTATATAGTTTTACTATGTTGGAGCCAAAATATTTCCTTTATTTAGATAAAAAAAAAGGAGGACAAGTGTGCAATAATCTTTTTGTACACTGTGAAGATGCATCATTCTGATTGGTTTAATAAAAAACTGAATAGCCAATAGTTGGCCAGGATTTTTGAGGCAGAGAGAATACAGGAAAGAAGAAGGGTAGAATCATGAGGAGGTACTAGGGATACAGAGCAAACAACATGGACTTTACAAAGTAAAGGTAATAAAGACACATAAAAGAATGTAGATTAAAAGATATGGGTTAATTTAAGTTATAAAAACTAGTCAAAACTAGCCTGAGCCTATAAGGCCAAGCTTTTAAAATTAATGCTGTCTTCATGATTTGGGAACAAGCAGGAGGGAAGAAAAATCTGCCTATACTGTTCAAACATGTATCATGTTGCATACACTCGTATATCCATCAAATGTATACATAGTAAATAAATATTTTTTTAAAAAAAAAGACTAATTAGTGGATTTAAAAGTCAAAGAGATGATGGGGAAAGAACATAAAATTCTTAAACCCCTGCTAGTGTTCTTAGGTAGGTCCTCACCATGAGGAAACCTTTATGAAACTGAATGACAATGTTATTACCTAATCTGACCCTGGTTTTATCTTAAATGTAATGGATATTTCCCGAAACAAAATTCACTTTTTGAAATTTATTTTCTATGTACCATAAAGGGAATTTTTCCATAGGAACATGTGGGGGCCAAAATGTGAGTCTCTTTCCACATTGACCAAAGGTCAAAGAGTTGGGACTTAACTCTATCCCTGCAAGGTTATTGTGCTTCTACCTCAAACAAAGATACCACCTTGAAGTAGCTCAGACTAGTTGTGCTCTCTCAAGGTTATTGTCTACAGGTGTGGCTAATAGCCAAACCTTGTATTCCAGAAATAGAGAAGTAGATGTTCCCACCTCAAACAAAAGGCTAAGGATCCGACTAAGTTCTACTTCCCTTAATGAGATAACTTTGGATTCCACCCAGGGAGTGGTTTGCCTACAGAATGTTTTGGTCTAGGGTGTGAGCATAACTTGTTTTGTTCCAGCAACAGAATGTTCAACTGTGGGTGTAGCCCATGACCTTCAACTGGTCTGTTTATTTTCTTGTAACACCTTAATATGGTGCTCATTAGACACATACCAGAAGAGTTCATGTTGACATTTTCAGATCACTTAAACTATCAGATTTTCCTAGTTGGTTTATTGTACTATGGCTATTATAGCTTCTCATCGCATCATCCAAGTCTTCTGAAAATATGACTCAAATTTCTTCAATATGTCTCAAACACAACATCATTTTTCAACAGATGCTAGGAGAGCACTCACTAATCTTTGAGGCATTTAATACTTAGAAAGAGCAAGCGGTGCCTGTGGTGACACAGCTCTAAATCACTAGTTTACATCACTGTTTACAGACTCTCTGTTTTACTACCTTGAAAGAGTATTTCTCAATTGCAAAACCGACCACGAACGCTGTAGCCTAAAATCTTCCACACAGAATAGTTCTCTCTAAACTCTAAGAAGAAAACCTATCCCAAAGTATTTGAAGCCTATAGTCTTATATATTTGAAACCTATATTGCTTCCAATATTTTCTGTGAGAGTTAATAAAAACATGGAGTATGTGCTAAAATCATGCATCTTTGGCTTTTGTGCATTCTAAACACTCTTAGAATGCCAATGTGTTGGCTAAAAGGATCTAGTAAATATCAGATTTAAAACTATCATTTCAAATAACATAATCCTTGAGAAAATGATAAAAAAAAAAAAAAACACCATTTCCAGCCACAGGACAGTGGATGACGGTACCTGGCTGTGAACCTTGAAATCTGGAAACATGCAGCGTGAGTTTTGTGTCATATTTATCTTATGTTTACTGCTGGATGTATACTCAAAATCCTAACACAGAAAAGATGAAGTTCAATAGAGAACAGGGGATAATGAGGCAGAAGGTACAGAATTAATACATCAGCGCAGGCTAAGAAATCCAGAAAAGTAAAGAAGTGAGGTTGGGAAGATGGGTCAGTGATTAAGAGCACTTGTTGCTCATGCACATAACCCAGGTTCAGTTTCCAGCACCATGTCAGGTGGTTCACAGCCATCTCTAACTCCAGTTTCAGGGAGTTCTGACACCCTCTTTTGGATATCAGACACGTATATGGTACACATACAAACACGCAGGCAAATAGTCATACACACAAAATAAAAATAAATCTTAAAAGGTAAGATATTTTTTTTAAAAATTAAATAAAAGAAACTATCAGCCCAAGCTGTCATCCAGCTCACTACAATCCTCCTGACTCAGCCTCTCTAGTATGGGGATAACATGAATGAGCTTCCATATCCTGCCACCAGTCAATAGTGACTGTTAGTGGTTGAGCCAGTTAAATACACACACAAGGGCAGATTCGATTTTGAACTTCTGTATAACAATTAAGTACCACTTACACCATGCCTTTCATGTATGTGTGAAGTAGATAATAAACTCTGTGTTGGTTATCTATCCATTGGTTAGTTATCATTTATTTGTAACAACATCATACCCAAAATTTTTCCTCTATTTTCAAATACACAATACTTGAGTGCTAACTATATTCTCACTGCTGTACATCCGGACACCAGCACAGGCTCCATCTATCAACTTGTAACTCTGTGCCTGTTGATCAGTCTCTGCCTGTCACCCCTAGTGGTCACTATTAATTTTTCTACTTTTATAAAGTCAATGTGATTTAGATTATAAATTACCCTATTTTCTTTCTGCGTCTGGCTTATTTCACATAATTATCTTTCATTTCTACGTATCCTGTCATGAATGACTGGATTTCATTCTTTTTTATAACCGAATAGTATTCCATTTACATAGCACATACCCTTCCATTCGTCTATCTTTGGATGTGTAAGCTGATTCCAGATCCTGGCTCTTGGGAGAAAAGTGCTACAATAAACACGAAGAGGAGCTACCTCTTCGACAGACTGACTTTGTCTCCTTTGGATATGTGCCCAGTCGCGGGATTCCTGGTGGAGGCGATTTTTTTTCTATTTATTTATTTATTTATTGAAGATTTCTGCCTCCTCCCCGCCACTGCCTCCCATTTCCCTCCCCCTCCCCCAAACAATTCCCTCTCCCTCGTCAGCCCAAAGAGCAATCAGGGTTCCCTGCCCTGTGGGAAGTCCAAGGACCAC
This sequence comes from Microtus oregoni, assembly GCF_018167655.1. Taxonomy (NCBI): domain Eukaryota; kingdom Metazoa; phylum Chordata; class Mammalia; order Rodentia; family Cricetidae; genus Microtus; species Microtus oregoni. Next base: position 7,237,003 of record NW_024543070.1, read on the forward strand.
CTACCTCCATGCAGGTCTAGTAAGGTGAGCATCCAAACTGCCTAGGCTCCCACAAAGCCAGTATGTGCAGTAGGATCAAAACCCAGTGCCATTTTTCTTTAATTCTCAGTATACCTCATTGTCCGCTATGTTTAGTGATTCGGTTTTATCTTATGCTTTTTCAGACTTCATCAGGCGATGAAAGGAGACAGAGACAGAGACCCACATTGGCGCACCAGACTGAAATCCCAAAGTCCAAATCAGGAGCAGAAGGAGAGAGAGCACGAGCAAGGAACTTAGGACCGCGAGGAGTGCACCCACACACTGAGACAATGGGGATGTTCTATTGGAGGCGATTTTTTATGTCAGGGTTTATTTGAAAGTCACCTTTGACATGCTAGCTTTTCCTTCCTGCTGCTTGGCCCTTGAAAAGGCTTTAAATTAATCCGCTGCAGTCAGATCTGTCTCACATGGTGAGTATTGCAATCCCAGGCCTCCCAAGATGGCAAATTCCTGCAACATACCTGTGAGTCTTAACACTCGGCCTCATATGTGCTGGGAGGTCAACAGTTATGTAGTCTAGTCAAAGCTAAAATAAATTACAGTCCTAGCCCTGTCCACAAGATCACTTGAGGGATTTTTTTTTCCATCTCCCTCTGTTTCAGATTTTCTTATCTAGTCTGGAGGATTTCCAGAGACAGGATGGGTCTTTGCATTTCCATTACTATCTTCAAGGTTCTATGCATTTGATGATTTTGCAATAAAAAATTTAAGAAATAATAAGCTGGTGATAGAATTGGTTCCCAGAACAATAAAAAAAAAAAGTTCCATGTTACTCATCAATAACATGGTTTTAAATCCTAGCAAGTCCTGAGTTGGATTCCACAGGCTTTCCCAGGCATGAGATCTGTCAAAATTGATGAAAGTAAAGCTACAAACAATGAGATATTTCACTTCGCCTCTTTATAGTTATTTTTATCTAAATGTAGAATTAGACTAGTGCCCAGATACTTCCCCAAGCATGACCTCGGTTGAACAAAATCATTTGAACTTTAAAAAAAAATTATGACCTTTTATTAGATTTATGCAGACTACTTTGTAAAGTTGTGGCTGACAGATTTTTTAAGAGAAAAAATACATAGAAAATTGACCAAGACCAATGCTAGACGTTAGAAGGAATCCATTCCCTAAGCCATTTTGAAGAGAAAAACAAAAACAAGAATGGGTTTCTGAATACCCACACTAGAGTGGGATGGGAAGAAGAATTAAACTTTTATTGTTTTAGCCATATATAGGGACTTATTTATTATACAAGTCAGCCTACATACATTTTGTTTTAATTTAAGTTGTATAACAGTGATACAAACGAGAGAATTAGAGGAGCAATTAGGACAGACACACAAGCTCGAGTCAAAATGGAAACCCATTACAAAATACAAATGATAAAAATCTCATCTCTGTGGGCTGGCGAATGACTAACAGTGAACTAATAGCTCCAAATGGTGGGTTCATCCTTCTGAGAGCAACAATGTTGAGGACAAGGCTTCTTCAGCCTGCATTGTAGACAAAAGGAAGCGTGACACCAGTACCTTGCTGCAGAGAGCTGAACTGTTTCCAAGACCAAGCCAATGTGCAAAACATAGAAAGGCATTCTTGTTTACTTAAATAGTAATTGTCCCCAAGATGATTTACAAAGCATTCCGGCCTCATTTTCTGTTAATCTACTAGGAATAGATATGCAAAACAATTCTCTTTCAGCAAGCACCCACTCAGAGACAGAGTTCTTCATTCTGATGAAACCTACATTGATCTGATGTAATCTTCACAGGGACAGAAATTTGAGGGCAGTCTCTCTCAGTCACTGAAGCTACTCTCAAACAGTGTCACCTTAAGTGATATGACAAAGCACCAGGTAGATCTCCTCCTTGCCCTTTTCCTCCTCACCTCTTCTCTTGTAGCTATCAGTTTCTTGGTTTGTCCTCATGTCTACTTGTTGAACATTTAATTGGGTGCAGATGTTAAGTGCTAAGGGGCTAACAGTTCACATCTTTTCCAAAGCTAAGGGATAAAGCCATCAAAACTATAATCCTCCAGGCCGTAGAAAAGTAAGAAAGAAAGTATTACTTATATAATATACTATAATCTTTTTCAAGGCTGATATGTACAGTTGGCACACTTGGAAGTTAGTGGATGAGAAGCCAACAAAGACCCCCGAAATCCTAGGGTCCCCATTCTATAATAAACTCAGGGAGGCAGAGCTGTTGTGTTTATTTTGAGCATAGCTTTAAATTTTAAATGAACATTTCTGAATCTTAAAGAGATAGAGGTTCCAGTGTTGAAAGAATGTTTTTAAATTTTAGGGTGGGTGTTGATTTATATAGCGGCCAATTCTAGAATGTGTATGAGCTGGAGATTAATAAGAAATACATATGCTAATAGATATGAAAGAGTAAGCAAGACCCAAGATCATTCTCTTGCCTAGTGACCTGAGGGACCCAAGGAACACAAGCACACCAGCTGCTCTAATCTTTTTTATTCCTCACTCACCTCAGGCACTGAGCCGAAGATGCCAGAAACCCAGCAACCCTAATGGACAAGAGCAAAATCATAACATTCAGTGAACATGTGCTCTTAAAAGCTGGAGAGGCCAAGGATAGCATCCGCCTAGCAAAGCAAAGATACTTTGGGTTATTAACTATTCTACTCTGGTCAGGCTTGACAGATAGGTCACATTGAGGAATCAAGATACAATGGGGTGCCTGGGCACCTTGTGAGGACGGTGTTGGAGAAAGTTCAGTGGAAAGCCTGAACTTCCACACTTGTCTAGAAGGAATAAGATTTCTATTGTTCTGGAATCCAAGGAGACTGAGTAGAGAATAATAACGTGCATCATTTCCTGGTGGTATCTTAGCTAAAGCTATCCACTCCACCCCACACCCCCTTGGTCAGTGGTGCCCAAATGGGAAACAGTAAGGAGGTGTTCCTTACCTCCACCTGCACAGAAGGTGTCAGGAAGCACAGAAGAAGCCTAAATTCACTCCCACCCAGAAGATAAGAGAAACTGGAAACTCAGACATGACAGTTGGGAAGGAAAAATGGTACAACTGCTATGGAGAAGAGCTTGACAGTATTTGATAATCAGACATGCATATACCATAAGATCCAGCCATTGTGCACCTCATGATTTAACACCACAAAAATGAAAACTTATCCTTCCCATAAAGACCTGTGCGTGAATGTCTACAGAAGCCTTTTGACAACAGTTTAAAACAGAACCAGCCAGGTACTTTCAACAGGTAGATACTTAAACATTCCAGTTTTCCTCTACACCATAGAACACTAATCAGCAATAAAATGAAATGAATACCAGATAAACAAGACAACCTGGATGAATTTCTCAAAATTTCTCTAAGCGAAAAAGGCTAAGTTCAAAAGGCTGTCTATACTTCGTGATTCTATGTATGGCATTCTTTACATGACAAGATTAGAAATGAAAGAAAGGGTTAGTGGTGTTCAGTGGCTAAGCGGCACAGTAGGACCATGAGGAGCAACCATGTGCATGGTCCTTGGGAGACTTGGAAAGGTTTCTCTTCACTATATCCATGTTGATACCCAGGTTATGAAAGTGTGCTGCAATGTTCCGTATATTACATTGTAGGAAATACCCATGCATATTCTATTATTTCTTAGAACCACGGGGGACTCCAATTATTTCAAAACTTTAATGAAAAATAGCACTTTCTGAGGCAGTAGGGGAAAAGTAGAGAAGGCCATGCTACCTAGAAATGCAGCCTTCAATCACTATGTATACAAACTTTTGTATTCAGTGTGTCTTCCGCAAGTCTGGTTAATACCTTTCAGCGCACAGGGTGTGCTATCATGATTACTTTTGGTATTTTAACTTTACAAAAACTTTGTGATTACTTCTGCTATGTTCTCAGTTTCCAGAAGAGAAGGGAGATGAAGATTACATGTAGAATGTCTATATTATCTGGAAATGGAGCTATAGCCGAGATTTATGGCTGTGTCAGTGCACAAGAGTGACAAACAGAGGGATATAAAACACCAAAAAAATCCTTTGCTGGGAGCATTAAAATCTACTGTAAATCAATTTTTCAATCCAAGATACAACAGTTTTCAACTATTAAAATGTCTAGTCGGTACCTCTGTTAAATGGTCTTCTGAATGAGAACTGGGTTTCTATTGAATTCTCTCATTGAGTTCATAGGGTCAAAAGAGTTTTTTGATAGCTCGATTACTGGTCTGCAAAAATCTCTTGAATTTTTATTCCTTGATATGACATGGCTTTTCTCAATAACTTTCAATGTGATATAGTTTGTCCTGGGGGTTTGCTTTTCCTGCCAGGTTTATAGTTGTGGATGCAAAACTACACTTTGGACTTTACTTTTCTGCCCTCCACCATTTGGTCAGGTATATGAACAGCAAACTTGAGGACACAAGCTATAGTCACTGCTTTGACTGAAGCAGAAAGAGCAAACCAGTAGTTGTATGGGAATCAAATCACTTTATTTCTGCCCTTTTCTTTCCCTTTAGCTTGCCTCCTTAGATTTCCAGACACTTCCTGACACTGAAAATCTCACCTAGCAGCTCACACAGAGTGAAAATACCAGGTCCTCTGGAGCCTGAGGACACCAGAACTAGCATTTCACCTGTCTACTCTTCTGTACTGTTTTCTCTGCAGAAAACATAAGAAAGACAGTCTAGAAAGAACTTCCTGGCAACCCAGTTAACTTTCTGACAGAGGAGAATCTTTCCAAAGAAATTCCGTACCTCATAAACATTCTACATGAAGTCTCGGGCAAATGCCTACCAGGACTGTCAAGAATCCAGTTAGCAGCTCCCTGGACTCTATAAATATATATAGAGTTTCTCATGCCCAAGACACACAGACTGGAGGAGGTGTTAGAACACACCTGCTATGACCCCCTACCACAAACACAAACAGCTTCAACATTCACAAACTCAACATCTCTGCTTTTCCTCTGCAGAGCCAATAAGCAGAAATAGGAAGCTCAAAGTACACTCCAGTTTCTATGAAGAAGAGCAGTTTGCAAAACTAACAGTCTTGAATCAGCATCATCATTTCTCATGATCAAACTAGACTTAATGAAAACTAAATACCACGAGGAATTGCCCTGTACCCATTCTTTGCAGGACTAATGCATTTTTAAAACTGACCATACCGCAACATCTCAACAATAGAGTTGGATACCCATTTCTCCTTGTTCTATGTTAGGGGTGGAGGCCTGAAACACTTGCTTTGGTTCTTCTTGCATCCGTCTGTCAGTAGGTTATACATTGTCATATGTATATATTTAGTAAGAGTTTAATACTCAGGTACTTCAGCTATAGTTAGGGACTTCCAAGGACGAATCACACTTGCCTTAGTGCTGTGTTCCTGAAGAACACCATCTTTATGAGAATTACCTGTAGACTAATTAGAAATTCTGAATGCCTGGTTCTGAGACCAGACCCAAGAGACAGAACTCACTGCCTGGAACCCTGGAATCTGTATGGCGTTATGTTTTATTTTAAGGCAGGGTCTCACTATACAGCATAGGCAGATCTTTAACTCTCCATCCTCCTGCCCCAGTCTCTGGAGTGCTGAGATTACAGATGGGCACTACCATTCTCTGCTAAGAAGCCACATTTGGAGGAGCTGGCCCAGAAATAGCTATGTTCACTAACTTTTCAGAAACAGCTTCTAGATTTTTCCTTTTTAAATTGACTACACTCATCTTACCCAACAATCTTTGAAGGTAAATATAGTTTTAGTCTTTGAGGGAAATAAAGCTCTTGATCAATATTTCCCTACTAATAGAAATACCAAGAATACAAAAAATAAATAAAATTACATTTAAATATACTAAATGATATTCACTCTCAAGTTTTTCATAATCCTCTGTGCAATTATTTAGTAAGCTTCAGTGAAAATGTAGCCTGAAAATGTAGGTTTTAACAAGGCATGTGTCTGCAAACCTCTTTCATGAAAATCTGGTTTTGTTTTAGCCTTTGCTCTGAGGGCTATACTAACTGATTCTTCTGGTGAAAACAAAGAATACATTGAGATTTATTTGCTTCAATCCTAAGATTCCTAACTGCTTCATAATATGTAGCTACCAAAAGTCTTCAGAAAAGCAAGGTAAATGCACTTTCCAAGTTGTTAGTTTAAAGTTTGGTTCTTGGGACCCACATGGTAGAAGGAGCGAACTGACTCCCATAAGTTTCCCTCTGACCTCTAAACACACTCTTACCTCTAAACACACACAGTCAAGCTCAAGCTTCTCCTCCCCTCCCCCAATAAACTAAGAAATGCTATAAAACCTTTTTAACGAGATAAGATTCGTTTAGTTGAAGACACATTTTCTTCAAAGATGGCTCTTGTAAATAGAATAGGCCTTGTAACCATTTTATTGCATGTAAAGAGTTTATAGTAAGACAGGTATAAATGCTTCAAAAATAAAAGCTTCAGGCTACATTTCTTTTCAATCAAGAGAGGCTTCAAATTAAAGAGCAGGAAAAATATCCGGCATAGGGTCTTGTGTGTCCTGTACCACTCGAAAAACATTTTAAGTCACTTTCTATTTTATACTATAACTAACACTGGCACAAAGAATGGGAATTTAAAACAGTTTATTGTGAATTGATCACCTTCAAGCTCTCCTTGGGGAGTAGTTGAGAGTTCTTGGATATTTTTTTTTTTTACTAGTGGTAAATGTTATAGAAGGATGGCCTCCACTTTAGATAGGACACATTTCAGAGACACAAATCATCAGTTTGCTTCAAAGGTCTTTTACCGTAAGAGATTCGGATCTAAAAATTTCTGTATTGAAAAATCTTCTCTAAAGCACTGGGCAGCTGTGGTGGGTTCCTATAAAATAAGAAATATATCAAGTATACCAATACACCAAGCAAGCATGAATGAGAAAGGAGAGGCAAGCCAGATTTGACAGGAGAAAATTCTCTGCTTTTTGGCTATAAAATCATGCAGGTTTTGTTGTTGTTGTTGTTGTTGTTGTTGTTGTTGTTGTTTTTACAGGATTGATAAATAGTAGAGAAGTCCTTGTTAATGAGGAATTCACCATGAGCATCCATAGCAAGTTTCTAGTTCAGCTGGGTTGTCGTTAAGGACTTGAGAAAGTTTCCAAGTTTCAAAAATTAATATGGGACAAACACAGCTTCGCCAAGGCTTGAAATGTCATCTACATGAGTGAGTAGCAAAGAAGGTGAGCTTCATTGACATATTTGATGTGTTCCTTCACTTGTATTCATCTACAGAAGAATTCAAGCTACAGAGGAATCTGAGGGAATCCGATCTACGGAGGATTCCAGTCTACAAGAAAAATCCAGTCAACAGAGGAATCTGGTCTATAGAGGAATATAGTCTGTAGAGAAATCCAGTCAATAGAGGAATCTGGTACACTTTTGCTATTTACAAAATGTTAAGAAATTATCAATTCCAGATCTATTGCTGAGTACTGAATACGTGAGAATTCCTCCCATAGACACACAAAAAAATATTATATCAATCACTGTATTCAGACAAGAAAAGAGACGAGCTTAAATGCCTTGGATATAGAATAATTACTTTCCAGGGCTCATGCAATCAGATAAAGTGGCTGATTGTTATATACAATTTCTTTTATTTTGTAATATAAAATAATGAACACAAAACTTCATTTCTATAAACAAATGGTGGCCCTACAGGAAGGAACCAGGCCACTCCAGGGCTCCAGAAAGTACCAAAGTCTTATGAGTGTCTGAAGTAATAAGGGCGGCGGCGGGGCTGCGTCCCCAACACCCCAGCCGCCTGCCCTTATTACTTCATATGGCGCCCAACGTGGACAAGTGCTTCCACATAAAGCCTGAGACAGCTTGGGAAGTAATTCTAGAACAAAATGAAAGCATTGTGCCTGGTTTCTTGGTAGCAGCAATTTCTCGGTTCTACTCTGCTTGCTAGAGGCAAGCAAGCGCCTCATCTAAGAGAGGCTTCCTGACTCAGCTTTAGCTGCAAAACCCTGCAGCTCATTAAGAGGTCCTGCCACGAAACACTTAAACGGTGTTGACGAAAAGCTGAATGCATGCTTTTCGGTTTTCAGCCGTAGCAGGAAAAAAGCTGCGCCATTTAAAAATGCCAGCTTCCTGGGCCATCCTGCCAGGGCAAACTCTGACTGTTTGAGGCAGGAGAGCCGGCTATGGAGAGAGGACTTGAGTGTTGTCTGTTGTACCTCACTTGCTGGCAGGGACCTTGAAATGCCATACAGTTGTTGCAGTAAACATGGCTACAGCCTGTATATCCGCCAGGAGGCTGGAAAGCTAAGGAATGGACTGGATCTAGCTGGCAAAGCCACGCTTTTAATCCTACTGAGATTGCTTGGTAAATTAAAGACTCATGTGGTCAGAAAAACAGAGAGATATACAGTAAAGAGAGATTCAAAGACAGAGAAAATTTCTAAATGGTTTAAAGTGTGTTAAAAATATATGCAGACTAAAAGTTAAAGTTCTTAAAGTAAAAAACAAAAAAAGGAAGATAGTTGCTGTGTGTGGTAGCACACGCCTTTAATCCCAGTGCCTAGAAGGCAGAGGCAAACAGATCTCTGTGAGTTCAAGGTGTAGTAGTTTACACCTTTAATCCCAATGCCTGGGAGGCAGAGACAGGCGGATCTCTGAGAGTTCAAAGACAGCCTGGTCTACAGAGTTACTTCAGGTCAAAGATACAGAGAACCTATCTCAAAAAGCAAAAAGATAAAAGTAAAAATAAACAAAATAGAGGTTAAAATAAAACGAACAAAGATGGAAAATACACAGAGAATCTTGATACTGTATGCTATTATGTTCTCTTTGAATCGTTTGAATGCTGAGGAAAGAGCAAAAGCTACTAAAAGATATTTGTTTATAAATGCGTCTGAACTAATCCAACATAGATATTTTGAATTTGGATCTAAGGATATGATACTTTGGAAAGGAGTTTCTTATTTTGTTTTCACAGAGGATGAGACCCTGTTCATTTCTTCTATTCTGATTTGGTATGATGGACCACGCCCTCCTGAAGGGTTGCAGTGAATATCTTCAGAAAATTGCTTCACTCAACTGCCAACTGAGAAGAAACTAGCACACAGGTTATACCATGAAAGACCTAATTAACGATGCCCCCATTCAGCAGGAAGCAGTTTAGAGAGAAATAACTGCGCCCATATTCCCAAAAAATGTTTATAAATGTTCTTTTACATTTAAAGGGGGATATGATATAGGTATGAATAATTTGCATTAATATAGATTTTGCTTTATTGATAGAGATTTACGGTCAATTTTGTTATATGTATATGTATTTCTGATCTTTATTAAGGTATTGTGATTGTGTAGTTCATTATTAAAATGTAATGTATAATTAGGAAATATAGGTTGTTGATAGATAATTGTAATAGTCAAGTTTGTAGTCATGTTAGTTAATATTTTCTAGATATATAGAGATATATTTTAGATAGACATTCTTCATGTCTTTCAAAGATTACAGAATAGGACATTTAATGTTTTAATAACTGAGGACTTTTCATGACAATGAGACACTCTGCTCCTGGCAGCACCAATCTACTTCAAGAGGAAGATGGGCATCGAAGAGACTCATTATGGAGTTTGATAGCCATTTGGGCAAGAAACTGCTCTTGCCTGGACTATTGCATAAACTGGACACAGAGAACCCACAGAGAGAGGACTACTGAACTTGCCTTAGGTGAGATGATCTTTCGGGGTTCCTGATTCATGAAAGAGTCTGTGAGACATTCTGCAGGACACAACAGATAGTGACTGAACTGACTTTGAATTTTCCTGCTTTATGGAAATGTCTGCTGGATACCATGGGCCTGAAGGCTGAAGATGGATGCCCCAACGGTACAAAAGAACTTTGGGTGACTGTCCAGGCAGCGAGATGTCTTTGTCATTTCTAGAGTTTGAAGTTGCTTTTTTCTTGTTTGCTTAGATAGTATTGTATCTTTCTGGAGTCTTTGATGGAGTTAAGAATAGTTAGTTATAGTTATAGTTTTCCTTAGTTATGATAAAGATTATTGTAACTTTTACTTGATAACTGTTTTGTTATATGTAATTTTGCTATGTTAAAGTTAAAGCCTTTTTTTTTTTTTGTTTAAACCGAAAAAGGGGAAATGATGGAGGAAGGTCATTGGCTAATAAAGGCACTGCCCTGGCCCATTTTATTGGTTAGAGGATAGGTGGGAGGAGTAAACAGAACAGAACGCTGGGAGGAAGAGGAAGTGAGGTCAGACGCCACAGCTCTCCTCTCTGGAGCAGACGCCTGAGAGAGACACCATGCCCCGCTCCCGGGATGAAGCTCCGACCCAGGATGGACTAGGCTAGAATCTCCCCGGTAAGAGCACCTTGGGGTGCTACACACAGATGATTAGAGGTGGGCTAAATTAATATGTGAGAATTAGCCTAGAAGAGAATGGGCCAGGCAGTGTTTGGAGGAATACAGTGTCCGTGTAATTATTTCGGGGCATAAGCTAGCCGGACAGGCAGCCGGGGTGTTGGGGACGCAGCCCCGCCGCCGCCCTTATTACTTCAAGTGTCCACTTAAGGCTGGTTGGAGGCAGGATATAGGCTCACTAGCTTAGCCACTTACTATGGAGGTTTGCCTGTCACTACCCATCATTCAGTGAGGGGGTACATCCTGTCCTTCAGGGGCACATCCTGTCCGTGTGGACTAAGTCAGGCTGGAACTCTGAGACTTTGCTACATTTTCCAATAGCCCAAACTTGCTCTCACTGACTTCAAATTTCACTTCCACCCAGAGGACAGAGCCATTTCTAAGAAGAACAATATTTATGCAGAAAAACTCAGGAACAAAGCTGTCAGAAAGTGGAATATGGATGCTGGCCAGTGGACAGGAAAGGCTCATCTTCCCAAGACTCATGAGGAAGTCTTGTTTACCCTATAATAGCTATGAATTTGTCAAATGCACCCCGCCATCACTTTCCCAAGGATTATTACTGATGAATCCAATGATACCATCTTGTTAGAAAAAAAAAAACACAATTTGTGTTTCAAAACAGTATTTTGATGGCCTGGAATTAGGAAAATTAAAGATGATGATAATCTAGTAATTAACAGCAATTTCTTTCATCACTGCAGAAATGGCACCATGCAACAGCAGTGACCTGTAATTTCCCTCACACAAGATTTGCATATATTATCACCATGTATGTGTGTAATTACTCCAGCAGTCACCCAAACTATCATATCATTTGTTCATATGATGTCAGGGGTATTCAAGGCGACTGGAGCAATGACACAAAAGGTCATTGCAAAAGAGAACGTTAAACGTGACGTGACACGCACGCACGGCAGAAAGGTAATTAGTTCCACCATTAGCTCTTCTCGCTAACTCTTTGATAATACAAAAGTATGGGCATATGCAGAATAGTTTATGCTAATTCACTTTGCCTTTGTGTTGTTTCCACTATAACTAAAAGAGGAATTCAATAACAGAAGGTTAAAAAGCTAAACAAAATAAACAGTGGCTGCATCCTAATAGCATTTCCTCCTTCCCTGGATCTGTGCCTGGCTCTCCTACTTGCGTGGAGGAACTCTGGGAATGAATGAACACCTTGCGCACAGACAGCCTATGTCTCAGCCTCCAAGCTCAGACTCCCAACTGTTCCCAAGGGCACTGTGAGCTTTGGTGTCTCATTAAGGAGCTGTTCTCTTTCCTACTGCAAGATAATCAAGTAGAAGACTAGGATATGCTTTCATGGAAACTTTGAGGCCTACTCTTAGGTATCCATGTTCTATACAATATATTGAGGGCATTTCATCTTCATGCATTATAAGGATCCTGAGTGGGACCGAATTCAGTCAATAAAGTATGCACAGCATAGTATGAGGACTTGAATTAAGGTTCTTACACCCATGTAAAAAGCAAGCACAATGACACATATCTGTAACCCCAGCACTGGGGAGAAAGAAACAATAGGATCCCTGGAGCTCCCTGGCCAGCTACTCCACCTGGGCAGTTTCTTTTTCATTGTATTTACTACCAATTTCAAAAGGTTCCACAAAGAAAGACTATATTTCAGGGTGAAAGTACTTGGGATGGCAGCACTGAGAACTCAGTTTTGTTTGGTTTTCTGTTTTCTGTTTTTTTTTTTGTTTTGTTTTTAATAGGGTAATTTCAAGATATCTGCACAACCACGAGGATACTCAGGAATATCTATTGATGCAGCATTTGTAATTACAAAATCAGAAAAATGCCCCAAGCATTTCCTTCTTACATGTGGATGGCTTCAACAAGACACAGTCACAAAACAGAATCCTTAAAGCACATTCAAAAAGGAAAGCAGAGACAGGCATGGAAAGTGTCCTGGTTCTAGCAGTCTGAAAAAAAGCAGGGTGAAGTGCAGGACAAGAAGTGTTCCTCCTTTGTTCAAAAAAATAGATTATTCTGGTGTCAGGGGTGAGAGAGGGAGGAGAGAGAGAGGGGGGATTCTGTAGGAATACATAACTGACAGTTAACAAGCATGTTCTACTGAGAATAAAACAAAAGTTTGCTCAACTCATTTATATTATTTAGTTTGCTTTGTCATGTAAAATATCCCTTTTTTTAAATGTGAAAAATGCTATTCAATTAGCTAATCAAACAAGAGATAAGAAACACATATGTCCTGCACTTACCATCCTTGCTGTGTGGGAAGGTTAATGTAAACATGACGCACTGGTTTTTGAAGTCTTTCATCACTAGGATAAATAGCAATGTCTGAGCTTTTATGTGCAGGAAGTCATAACAGCTTAGTCACGATAACAGCTTCCCAAGTTTGCAGATAGTCTCAGCTATCCGATAAAAAGAGCTCCAGATAATAAAAGTTCACCTAGTACCTCAATGATTACCAAGCTCCTCTCAGCACCTGTGAGGTAAGTGCTGTAGAGAAGCTGGCTGACTCAAAGACAGTCACAGGGCTTCGCTGCTTATGACCCCACAGATGACAAACGGCACTAACAGATTTGAAATTGCTCACACAATTTCTTTTAAAAAGAAGAAGAAAGAGAGGAGGAGGAGGAGGAGGAGGAGGAGGAGGAGGAGGAGGAGGAACGAAAAGGAGGAGGAGGAGAAGGAGAAGGAGAAGAAGAAGAAGAAGAAGAAGAAGAAGAAGAAGAAGAAGAAGAAGATTATTTTATTTTTTCAGGTCTGTCTCCAGAAAAAAAAAGATGAATCTTTTGAACTTTTGTAGTAATGAGAAGAAACTTTTCTAGTAATGGAATTTGGGAAAGATATAGATCACTAAACCTAGGGGAAATTTTCTTGCCTGCCCCTGAAAGTGGCTATAAAATCTTTATGGGAGAGGTACCCTACCTACCCTGAGAGGAAAGGGATACCCTTCCTTATCTATGAAAATGTAAAGACATAGGGGAGAAAGTGAGCAAATGGCACCTACTGAGCCCCTCAGCTTTTTGCCATAGAGAATGCTTCCCTTTGGGCCCACACAGCATCTTCATCCCCATCACCAACGCCATAGAAAACCAGCAGGCTGGGCCTACTTCTTCATGGCATTTCCTCATGAAGGTCAAGCCACAGAGAAGCTATGGTGAATGCATTCTGATGCTTTTTTCTTATCCATCTTTCCTTCTCGAGCCTCCTAAGCAAAGGTATGTCTACAAGCTAGGCGATGGAAATGGAAGCAAGGAACGAATAAATAAAATATCTCTCCAGTAGGCAGAGTGGGCACTGGCCCCACGAAGAACATCAAAGCAGCTCATTATCTCTGCATCTCTTGTCTACAGCACAGCAAGGAGGACAAAACAGCACAAATTCTAAACTAGGAAACACGAACATATGCCAAGGCAATAGTTTAAAAACTGAAATGCAGAATGTGGAGAAAACAGGCTGGTGAGCTGGAAGGAAACTCAAACGAAAGGCATGCAGCCTGGGAAAGCAGCACAACCGGCAAAGAGAGCCGACTGCAAATCTTAAGGATTTGGAATTCTTTGAGTACCATAAAACGCACTGAAAAAAAAGGAGTTTTTTTTTTTCTCTTTCAAACTAGAATCAATGATAGATGAAAGAATAAAATTAGCACATTTGCTATCAAGGCATCTAATTAAAATGTTTCAAATTCTATTTATCTCACTGATCCAAATTATTTAATCTTTTAATAATTCCCTCACAGCTCCCAACTCTCCTCTGCTCTTCATTCACCATCTTCTTCCACTTCCCCTTCCCTTTGCTCTCTTGATAAATTCCACCTTGGGGTACTTGCCTACAATTAGCTACCAATTCTTCACGGTTGTGCCATGTTTGGGCAAGAAGGGTTCTTGCCTTCGTTTCTCTAATGCTTCATTTGGAAACTTTCAAAACCCAGTTCTAGGCAGCCAGTGTTCCTCGTTTTGTCCTGGTAGCATGACAGAGAACATTTCAGCCCTAGCCAGTGGTGTGCCCATGGAAACTGAGGTCATTGTATCCTAGGAAACTACAGCAACCAACGGAGGCAAATTGAAAACAAGCCCATTGTCATCATTTGTTAACGAGTAAAAGATGTGAGTATCTTCAACAATGAATTCAGCTGCCATTTGCCAAGGAGAAGATGCAGTTCAGGTTGGCCCCAGCAACTAGAACAGATAAGCATTTGAAAGCATAAATGATTTATTTTATCTGTATTTATTTTTAATAATAAACATTTATTAGGCTTGTTCCTAAAATAGCCAAGAAAATCAACCGATACGATCAGCGCATATCAGCATCTCTTCACACTGTTATTGACTGCTTTGTACCCTCTAATATCTAGCAGTTTATCCAAAAGCACAGAAAAGTGCTTATTATAATTGCACAAAAGATATCCAGAGATTATTCTGATGTCTTCTGTGACTCTGTGCATTTGAAATTAATTGAATAATAAATTTAGATTCTTAATTCTCAGTTTTGGCTTCTCAACTTATAATCCCCAATTTTATGGAGTCTCTTCCTTGGAATCTAAGTAGTTTGACTGTCTAATCAAACTGAGTTAATGAGAGGCCAGATAGGTCATCCATGTAGACACAGCATCTATTATTTTGACAAATGAGTTTCCAGCATGAAGGCAGAAATCTCCCAGCCTCCCATTTTGTTTGAGCTCATTTGCTTTGCATATCATACAAAGTTTAATTCCCAAATTTCTATCCCCAAAGAAATCTGGGTCATGCTATTGCTTCCAAAAACAGACCTGAGAAAAACAATGTCTCCAAGAAGTCTGTATATTTATATGTTCTGTACACACACGCACAAAGAGGAAAAACACCCCAGGTTTAAAAAAATCAAACTATTAATGCAGAATCTCACTCATTTCACAGGATCTGGTCTGTTCCTCAGCTAATTCAGTAAAAAGAAAGTGATGAGAATATTCTAAGTATTTTAAGTCAAGAATATAAAATAAAATCACTGACGGGTGTCTTGACATGAGACACAGCCTTATTGTCTGTCTCGGGTAATGCAACATATATATGCATATGTGTGTATATGTGTGTGTGTATGTGTGTATATATGTATATATGTTTTAAAGCTTAAAAGAATACTGAAATTTTTATATCATTGCAAAATAATATGTATATAAATTCTCTATGAATCTTTACATTTTCCAGTCTTTCACTTGCTAATATCTATCTTTGATGGCATTCGCTGTTAGAAAATGACCTCTTTAAATATGTGTTTCACAGGAAATGTTTTCTATATTTCAAAATACACTCATATAAATTGCCCAGTGTTAATAACAGCTGGAATAAACAGGCTTGGAAACCAACACATGATCATTAGTAATAGCCAAAAGGAGGAAACAAAATCATACAGACACACTAAAAAGTAACCCATAAGCCTACAGCTGCCAGAGTGGCAAGTGTCAACTTCTCAGAGGACACTGACATGCAAGGTGTTTACATCAATAGTCTCTACTAGACAAACTCGGTGTTGGAGTGGGTGGAATGGGTTGTCAAGGTTGCACCTTAGGGAATGAAGACTTTCCATATGAATGTAGAACAGGACTAGAATTTGTGCCCGCTGACATGCCCTCCAGTTGTATGTTTACTGAATTAAGGAACATATAAAGAACAGAACTGGATGAAGCCAATCATGCTATGTGTTGAAAGATACCAAATCTTAGAAGGCCAAAATCCAGCACCATTCAAAGAGGACAGAGATAAAAAGAAGAGAAAAACACTCCAAAGATCCAGAAAGAAGGTACTGTGAGAAGACAGCTTCAGAGGACCAGCATGCTCGTGGTAGCATAACAACAACATCAATAATACAACTATAGGGACAACCATAAGAGAAGACAACAGATGAATGAGGAATGCTTGACAAGGGGCTCAGTGGCAAAGGAAAAACATTAAAATTCATTTCGTAATAGCCAGTAAAAAGATTATGTATAAAAATAAAATCAGAATTAGGGGGGGAAAAGCAAATTTCCTACAATTTAATAAAAAGCAAGAAATAAGTTTAGAGGTACCAAAGCTAGACATATGGATAATTTTTTTTTTATTTTTATTTTTAATTTATTTATTTATTCAGGATTTCTGCCTCCTCCCCACGACCGCTTCCCATTTCCCTCTCCCTCCCCCGATCAAGTCCCCCTCCCTCATCTGCTCCAAGAGCAATCAGGGTTCCCTGACCTGTGGGAAGCCCAAGGACCGCCCACCTCTATCCAGGTCTAGTAAGGTGAGCATCCAAACTGCCTAGGCTCCCACAAAGCCAGTATGTGCAGTAGGATCAAAAACCCACTGCGATTGTTCTTGAGTTCTCAGTAGTCCTCATTGTCCGCTCTGTTCAGCAAGTCCAGATTTATCCCATGCTTTTTCAGGCCTAGGCCAGCTGGCCTTGGTGAGTTCCCGATAGAACATCCCCACTGTCTCAGTGTGTGGGTGCACCCCTCGTGGTCCTGAGTTCCTTGCTCGTGCTCCGTCTCCTTCTGCTCCTGATTTGGACCTTGAGATTTCTGTCCGGTCCTCCTATGTGGGTCTCTGTCTCTGTCTCCTTTCATCGCCTGATGAAGGTTAATATTCAGGAGGATGCCTATATGTTTTTCTTTGGGTTCTCCTTCTTATTTAGCTTCTCTAGGATCTCTAATTATAGGCTCAATGTCCTTTATTTATGGCTAGAAACCAAATATGAGTGAGTACATCCCATGTTCCTCTTTTTGGGTCTGGCTTACCTCACTCAGGATAGTGTTTTCTATTTCCATCCATTTACATGCAAAATTCATGAAGTCCTTGTTTTTTACTGCTGAGTAATACTCTAATAGGTATATATTCCATACTTTCTTCATCCATTCTTCCGTTGAAGGGCATCTAGGTTGTTTCCAGGTTCTGGCTATTACAAACAATGCTGCCATGAACATAGTTGAGCATATACTTTTGTTGTATGATAGGGCCTCTCTTGGGTATATTCCCAAGAGTGGTATTGCTGGATCCAGGGGTAGGTTGATCCCGAATTTCCTGAGAAACCGAAACATTGCTTTCCAGAGTGGTTGCACAAGTTTGCATTCCCACCAGCAATGGATGAGTGTACCCCTTTCTCCACAACCTCTCCAGCAAAGGCTATCGTTGGTGTTTTTTATTTTAGCCATTCTTACAGGTATAAGATGGTATCTTAAAGTTGTCTTGATTTGCATTTCCTGATCGCTAAGGAAGTTGAGGATGACCGTAAGTGTCTTTTGGCCATTTGAAGTTCTTCTGTTGAGAATTCTCTGTTCAGCTCAATGCCCCTTCCATCTTTGTAGGGATCTGAGAGATGAAGCTCAGGCTGCCTGGCTTGTGTGACAAGCGCTGTCACCAACTGAGCCACCTTGCTGAGCTCTGAGGACTTTTCTAAAAGTAAATTTTTGTATATTGCTTCAGCCAGACTCACTCCTGCAGCTTTCAGAATCTCCATCCTGTCCTTAGCGTTAAGATACAAATGTCACCATTGGTTGTCATTTACTATTGGTATACGGGATAGTTGGTGACACTTAGAGAATATGCCTTCCACTAATCTTGACACATGAAAAAAGAAAACTTCAGTATACCCCCAGAAAGAGAAACAGGCTTTATGCTTTAATTTAAAAAAAAAAGCAAATAAAGTAAAAATTAAGAAATAAACATGAATTTTCCAAAACCACTGTTCTAAGCGACCAATAAGCCAAGAAGGTAAGAAGATGAATTTATTGAACATAGACTATTTTAGTTTCCTTTCTGTTTATGTGATAAAACACTCCAACCAAAGTCAACTGAGGGTTTGTGTGCCTGGAGTTTTCTGATAACAAGGTTGTTTTTGTTTGTTTTTTCCCCCTGGCCCCACACCCCTTTTTTTGGTATATGTCCTATTGGTCACAGCCATCACTGAGGGAAGTCAGCAGGATCTTGAAAACAAACAGTGCAGGAACACTGCTTCCTGATCACCCATGCTTAGCTACTTTCTTTACATAGCCTAGGATTGCCAGCCCAGGGAATGGTGGCACCCATGGTGGGCTTGACACTCCTACAACAATCAGTAATTAACACGATCCCTCACAGATATATTCATAGACCCATCTTATCTGTGCAACCCCTCCATTGCAACTCTCTTTTCAGGTGACTCTAGGCCATATCAAGTTGACAATCAAAGAAAACTAGAACATTTATCAATACACAAAGCAGAGAGGGAAAACCAAAAAAAAAGCCTTATGTTATCAGAAAACGCAAGCCTCTTAATTTTATTTTTTTATTTGGAAGGCTATAAAATTAATCTAGAGGCGAAGGGGACAGTGAGAAAACTTAAGTGAAGAACCGGGGGAAAGGTACTCCCGAAATGAGTGTTGGTCATGTGACTGTGCACGGTTGCGCACACTTATTGCTTCACTCAAACCTCAGAGCGATTCTGTGAGGTCTGAGCTATTGCCCCATCTTCCAGAGCAGAAGCTGTTCCTCTGTCAGAAAATCTCAGACAGAAGACAGAGGCCAGCCCTCAGGACCAGAAGTTTGAATATGCCCACTGAGGACGAATTTTGGAAAGAATTATCAGGGAGAGGAAGAAACTAAAAACGGAAATTTAACCAGAGCTATAGATCTTAACATTCCTATAGAATCATTCATAAAACGTAAATGGATTTCAATATATTTGATAACTTTAATATTCTATAACATTCCAGGAAGTATAAATTATAGTGTTGAGCCCAAGAAGAATTAGACTATCCGAATAAAAACAATTACCTACCAAGAAGTTGAAATGCTGCTGCTTTTTTTTTCTTTTTCTTTTTAACTTTTCTTTTGGTTTTTCAAGTCGGGGTTTCTGTGTGTAGCCCTCGCTGTCCTCGAACTAGGTCTGTAGACCACACTGGACTTGAACACAGAGATCTACCTGCCTCTGCCTCCTGAGTGCTGGGGTTAAAAGTGTGCACCACCACTCCATGGCAGTTGCTTTTTCTTTAATGACTACCAGTTCTTAATATTTTTGACTGATAAATTCCACAGTAATTAGTTTCAGAACATCAAAAATATAGTATGACTTTTACATTGATTTAAAGGCACAGAATGGTTCTGAAATCAAGCCTGTGAAATTGGCATGTGGGTGCACTGCTACAGTCTTCAGAATAGTAAGGATACAGAATGAGCCTAAATGCCCATCAACAGAAGAATGGGGAACAAAACTGTGACATAGACACACAATGGAATTGTCCTCAGCTTAGAAGAAACTGAAACCTGCAATGAAAAGGATGTATATGCAAAGAGGTAACCCAGGCCAAAAGACAAAATTGTGTGTTCTGTCTCAAACACAGATCTTAACTTTCAATATGTGTATGCCTGTAAATATGAGAGTGTGAGAGTGAATATCAATGATGAAACTACATACATGCTATGTCCTGCATGGCTTGGGCTGTCGAGGGAGGAAAAAAATAGTTAGATACACAGACATACGTACAGGAAGGTCAGGATCAGATGGAAGCATTCTCACCACCATAACGCCGAACGTAGATGGGTTTATTTGGGTACCGCACTTGCGGAGGACTACCTAGCCTCAGCAGGAGGTCTCCTTTAGGGCATTCTCTGTCTAAAAATATCTATGAGGAGGAAGTTTCACTTTCTAGTCTTTGCACACACTGATCAATCATTCATAAACACCCATCCTCAGACTCCTAAGGAGAACCTTCCCACCTTTCTTGAGCCTGGCCCATATGGCGAACCAGCTTGTCCAGTGTCTCATGCATCTTACGTCCTTGACGTGACTGTGCCCATGGCAACAATCATGCTTGTTCAGGACTCAGTCACTCAAGGCTTCCTCTGACCTCTACTACAGATAAGAGACTTTGAGACGGGAACAAAAGGTATGTGGGAGGAAGGAAAGGTCACGCTAAACGAGAGAGGGAAAAGGAGGCGACCAGAACAGGGAAGCACAGCAAGAGAGAGAGAGAAGACGGAGAGAAGAAAGGGAGAAAAGTCAAGAAACAATCCAAGCTATTTTGTTAGAAAGATGCTAACAAAAAAAAAATGCTAATGAAACTCAACTCTTTGTTTGCTAATAAAAACGTTAGCATGCATAAAATGATACAGCCAACCACACTTCCGAATGTGAGTAGAAGATGAAGCTAAAAAAGTAATATCGGCTGCAAGATAATATTTATAATTATAATATTTATAATTAATCTAATGAGATTGCTAAGTTAGTAAAGCAATTTGATAATAAGAACACTGACGCACGAAAACAATAACTTTAATTTACTGCATACATACAGCCCATGAATTTAGTTGAATTTAAATTAATTTCCAAGTTATTGATCATCATGATAAATTAATAAAAATGATAGGTTAATATTATTAATGTGTTTATGTTTACTACTTGGGGTTCAGGAATGAAGTGCAGGAGCAGAGTGCTTGCTTGCCTCGCACACACAAGGCCCTGATGCAATCCCCAGGGCTGCAATAGTAGTGCTAATGAAGTTGATGGCACACACAATGCTGGAAAAGCTACTTCATTCACCAGCTTTAAAAGAAACGAAGCAAGGCTACCTATTATTACCAGTACAATATGTCACTGGAAGTACTGGGGCCATGGAATTTAAGACCAAAGTAGAGAGAACTATATCATTCACGATAATAGCAATACAAAACTGGCATTATTTTCAGACAGTAAAGTATCTCTTTAAAAATTCATGTTAGAGGCTAATGAGTGGACCCACCCAGTAAAGGAGATTGCTGATAAACCCAACAACCTTAGTCTGATCCCCAGAACACACCTGATGAAGAGAGCCCACTCCTGCAAATTGTCCTCTGACCTCAACTCGTATTACACAATGGACAACACACAAAATAAACAACTGCAATCATTTTTAAACTCAGGATAATTGACCATAATCATCATAAGTACTAAGGCAGATGAATGCTGGAAAGCGTGACCCTAAAGACAGATTGCTTTCTCAAATCCAGCTTCTAGTGCATATTTTTCTCTAATAACAGATGTGTAATTTGCTCTTTTAGATCTTGGTGCCGTTATATGTTAAAAATAATAAAGAGACCTAAATCTATATCTAACAAAAATTAAATGACAAAAGTACAAAGGCAGAACATCTGCTTTTCTTTAAATCTTACCCTAGAGCAAATTCTAGACAGACGAAAGATATAAATATTTTTTAAAAATGTAAAATCCTACAGCTATCTCTTTGGTGTAGTTTTTTTCATTCTTTTCTAAAAATGTGCCCATACAGGAAAAAAAGAAAAATATAAAAGGAAAAGAAATGGTTGATCTGACTATGTGCTACACCTAGTGAACTCCAGAGAGGTGGGTTCTTTCAGGAAAGGCAAAGCATGTCAACCCCGGCACAGCACTGGAGAAATGAGGAACTCCCTACAAACAAGTAAGAAGAAATGCTCGAATTTTCAGAAACTCGTCAAGAAGTCGGTCAACATAAGAGGATTGGTGTCAACGTGATCTGAACTCCAAACACCAGCTTGCACAGCTGTTTACAAGATGGCAAAAGCAGACACCACAGCTGCCAGCAGGGGGCAACAAACTCTCTTGCCCCAAGACCTAGGTTCACATCTGTTGCCCCTGAGAGGTGGAAGACATTTTAGGAGCCATTGCTACAGGACAAAGGATGAAAGTGAAGCCATTTTGCCTCAGGGAAAGAAACAGAAAATCCTCACTTCAACCCCGTCCTCACTGTAGCCATTCTAGACAAATAGGGCCAGTTCAACTCACGTGAGCGCGTTTATTAATCTAGAACAGTGGTTCTCACCCTTCTTAATGCCGTGACTCTTTAATACAGTTCCTCCAGCTATGCTGACGCTGACCATAAAGTTATTTTGTTTCTACTTCATAACTGTAATTTTGCTATTGTTATGAATGGTACTGTAAATATCTGTGTTCTCTGATGGTCTTGGGTGACCCTTTTGAAAGAGTCATTCGCCCCAAGTGGTTGAGACCACAGGTTGAGAACCATCTAGATAGTATTTGGAGAATGCACAATGATCTGTTCTGAAGACTCAATTCATTGACATTGGCATGTTCACAGTGCTTTATAACAATCACACCACTCTAATTCCAAAATATTTATTTCATCACACCCTAAGAAAATGGCATGCCAATTGAGCAATCACTCTCCGTACCAAAGCCTCTGGCAGCCACTCATAGAGTCTGTAGGCTTACCTGTTCTAGCTATTTCACTTAAATAGAACCTTATAAAATGTCATCTTTTGTGTCTAGCTCCTCCTTAACCTAGTATTGTTCAGAATCCATTCTTGGTACGGCACGATTCAGTCTTCGTTGCTTTTCACGGTTGGCTAGTGCTCCACTGTGGAGATGCTGTGTGTTTGGGAAGTTCATTCATCAGCTGCTAGGCGTTGGTCTCCTGCCACCTTCCACAGCTGCTCTGAGTATTCACCTTCCTATTTCCACACTAGCTGTTCTCTCTACCCACAATGCTCTCCCTCTCAGTCTCTGCAGAAAGGCTCTTGCTTGTCGTTCAAGGTTCTGCATCAACGTCATCTCTTCGGGTCACTCTTCCACAGCCATGTCCCTGGTGGCTGTCCACTCCCTGGCCACATAACTTTTCAGCCAAGCACTTCTCACTGTCTGCAATGATATAGCTTGCGTGAGTATCGGCTTCCCCACTAGAGAAGTAGAATGAGGGAGCTGGCCCTCAAGAAAGTAGCGGGTGCTTAGTAATCTGTTAAATGAATGCATAAATGAGATAAAACACACAACACAGTTTTTACAACACAGCTCTTCACTTGGAAACGTGAAGCGAAGGTAATACATTTCTCTGCAAGATGTTCAGCATTGAAGCATATACTAAATTTATGTCAGTTTCTCCAAGTGTGTTGTCTTGATTCCCTTACCTATATTTAGTATCCAAAGTGTGACCAACAACTACTTTTCCTCTCAAGACTTCCAACAAAGCATTATAGCTGATTTTCCCAGATTATGCTCAAATCCCTTCCTGTCAAAAGGGAACAGTTTGACTCTCTGCTGAATATCATGTAAGTACAAAATCCATGTATGAACCAGATAAAAGGCAAACTCTAGAAGCCTGCAAGCGAGGAGTTGGGCAATATGCAGAGACACTTATCTAGGATCGGAATGTAAGCAGACAGCAAGCTAAGCAGAGCGATACCTGCTGTCCAGCCTAGGCAGGCTTAGAAGGCTCTTGGCTGTGATAAGGTCAAAACAAGTTTACACAGTTAAATGGAGGGAAGGGGTGAGCAGCCGGGTAAGTTCAAAAGGCAGGGTGATAGAAGTCGGAACGGGGTAGTTTGGGGCATTTCTGTGGCCTCTACGGTCTCAGGAAAGAAAACAAGACCAAACCCCAGGGGCAAAGTCCAGCTCAACACAAGGCACCAGGCAATGCCTAGGACTTAAAAGACAACAGCTCAGCTGTCGTCCCCCCCCCCCCCCACACACACACACCCCTCTGGTGCCTTTACCTGGCCAACTAGGGCAGTTTGATTTTTGGCTCTGACTGCTGTAGACTTGTAAGCACCCACCTCAGCAATATTCCAGGGTGGAAAAGTTGGTGTGAGTGACTTCTCTCAAGAGGAGGGAAAAGGGCAGAGATTTTTGGTGTTTATTCTATGAACATGGGCAAAACTGATTCCCTGACAACAAGGGGCTTAGTGTGGAGCTATGAGAGGCTGGTGTAGCAGTCAAGACAAATGAAAAGCAGTAGAAAAAAACGAGGAACTATTTGGGGTTGAAAATGACAGCTGGGGCAGGCCTTTGAAGGACTGAAGACAGTGTTACAACTCTACCCAACAGGCCTGAGGCAGCCACTGTGGATTTTGAGCACCATGGGATCCTATTTTAAGATAAATGCATCTGCATATACAGAGTGTATAAAGCCTGGGGTGTAACCTTAAAGATACAAGGTTCACATTTCTCTACTCTGCAGCTTTTCCCATCCTTCTCTTGCTCCCAACTCTGCCTTATCTAATGCACCTACATTCCAGCATTCTAGGGCCTGGATGTTCCAAAGAAGAGTGGAGTAACAACAGCCCACAGTAGTCTAAACACACCAACAGTAGCTGTCTGCTTGTCACCAGGTGGATCCCATAGTTAAAACCAAGCTTCGAACTCTTTTAGGGACTTTTTTTGAGATAGATGGACCATAGTCAAGGTCCTGACATTCTTAATAGTGAGCCAATGCTTGGAGGATATTTGAAAAATTGTGTCTCTAAGTCTAAAACTAAAGAAAGGTAGAAAATCACAGGGATGGGCGGATCTCTTTTAATTAAGTCAATGGGAGAATGAGTTAATTACATGTAGGCTAATTTCCTTAACGACCCAAGCACTAAATAAAATGTCACTGACCACAGTCTTTCCTACCACTTGAGTCTCTTGGAAATGAATTTTCAGCTCCTAGTAGCATGAACTCATCTACACCATGTGGCTCCTTGGTAACAGCGGACACCTTAGCTTCTCCATCTCCCTTTGGGATTATCCTCACCTCTCTCCTTGCTTGCACCGTCTTTCCAGTCCCTTGGCCCATTCTGTCCGATGCTAAGGAGACTCAAGAGCATGGTGTTCTGGGAAATAGGAATAACAATGCCAGTGTGACAAGAGAAACAGCCATCGCTAAGGACAACATCCTCCATAGGTCTACCTATCATCACTAATCACAACACGACCACAGGTTCTGGGCTAAAAGGAGTGAGTCCCTCTCCAGCAGTATTAGCCTCCCTAAAGGCAAGCAAACAGTCCCGAGGTTTCCAACTGAAACCCTTACTTAGAAGGATTTTATAACCCAGTGCTTGTGATCCACCGTGAACTTCAACTTGACCCAAAAGGCCCCAGGCGTATGAGTTCACTCGGAGATATAATAAAAAGGGGACAGCAAACATAAACTGTAATCATTCACAAATGGCTGTGTTTAAAAGTGACATTTTACAAGTGGCCATTCCATCGGTGCTGTGGCCATCATCATCCATCATCCACAGAGAATTCTAGAAAGCAGAAGCCAAACGTCGTGTAAATAACCTGTGAGATTCTAAGGAAGAATATGTGATTTTAGGCCAGGTAACTGCCAGATGTTTCAAAGACATGAAAATGGCCTGCATATTAAGGTTTTATTTCTACTCAGTTTTTGAAATGTGATTTTTACCACCGATGCAATCTCGAATGCTTAGTGCAGAAGCGTCAGCCTCTTTCCTTCCTCACAGGCACTGGGTCTGCAGGCCACAATTAGCCAACCACTTGCCCTTGGCCAGCCTCTGCTCAGGGTGTTCAAAGTCCATCAGATGAGTCTCAACATGTCATTATTATTGCAAAGCAACAACTAGCTAGAACCGGTCCTGGCTGAAGAAAGCAAATGGTGTTTCAGAAAGACTGAGAAAAAAAAAAAATTTGCGAAAACCCAGAAAAGGAGGCAAGCGCCACTGGGGAGAACAATAGCAATGACAGCCAATTTTCTTTTTTACATATCCGTAAATAAGAAAGTCAGATAAGCTCTCCTGGCATGTGCCAGTCAAACTGATGGGAAAGGTGTCCTCAGTCTACACATATTGGTTAATAATTTATATATATTCACAGTTATGAAAATTCAGGATACAGTTCCACCCAAAGATGTTTTTAACCTAGTTGTAAAGAAGCCAAAATGCATGAAACAGGGCAAATAGGCAGAGAATAACTCAAGATAAATGTTAGAAAAAAGACGTGAAACGGGAATGATAAGAGAAGGGTGAGGGAGGCTGTCACTGAGTCCTGTGGACAGTAAGGGGGCACATTCCTAGTGAGAGTGTACACGTTAGAGAGGGCATGAGAATGAGGAACAGTGGCCTATGACTGAGTCTTCGATCCATGCAGCACTTGTGTAAGCACTACAGAGTCACTATTACAGGTCAAAAACCATCTGATACCCGGACTGGCCCTACCCTGGGCCTACAGATCCGAAGCAGGATTAACAAGCTCCCTAGATGATTCTGACATACACCCATGTCCCCTAAGCAGTGCTATAGACTTTTCCAGAGAAGCAGGAGGTCAGAGGGCGAGCCAGTCGCCAGCTAGGCCAGTCACTATTTCAAGGAAGACTCACCAGGTCATTGCATTTGATACAGCCTCAATATTTTCATCAATAAATGGTGGACAGGGTGTGGCCGTCATACCCTGTCATCCTCACAGTCCTGTAATAGAAGAAGGATTTTAGCTCATTAAAAACTCGTGTAAAACCTGCATGGGAAGTGGATTCAGGGAGTGCTCAGTGTTGTACACCAAGCCCATCCTAAGGGCGAAAAGAGATCCCTGGCTGTGTCTGTGACGCTGGAAGTGGGAACATACAGAAAAGGGAAACGTTGTGACCTTCTCCATCAGGGCTGAGTGCTTGCCTCGAGGAAATCTTTGCATGTCAGTACTGGAGAGATGGCTCAGCAGTTAAGAGCACTGACTGCTCTTCCAGGGGACCCGGGTTTAATTCCCAGCACCCACATGGCAGCTCACAGTTGTCTGTAACTCCAGGATCCAGCAGCGTCATACACACAAACATGCAGTCAGAAAAACCAATGCATGTAAAATAAAAATAAATATTATTTATTAAAAAAAATAGAAGGAACCACTTTGAGGAGCCCGGGAAACTCCAGACCACTACACTGGACCTCAAATAAGTTAAAAAGGAATCTCCAGTCTGAATCTAGTCTGGGCATCAACCTCAAAGCCTTGGTTGAAGTGATGGAGGCTAAGACTAAAGGATGACCACCTTCTGTCTGAGGGAAGTTATGTGGCCAGGGACTACAGAGAGGAAGTGCTTAGCAGGTGGCATGTGCCCCGGAGCCTAGGCATACATGAAAGCCTAACACTTTTTTTTTTTCAGTTTTTAAATTTGTTTTTTTTTTCAATTTTATTTTACAGCCCTACCAGTTTTTCTGCTCTCCTCTCCTTCTATTCCATACCCCCACCTCCCCTCTGCCTCATCCCAATTCACCCCTCCTCTTTTCTGTTCAGAAAGGGGCAGGCCTCCCATGGATATCAACAAAGCATGGCATATAAAATTGCAGGAAAACTAAGCATCGTCCTCTCCTCCCGCCCCACCCCTTGTATTAAAGTTGAGCAAGGCAATCCAATCCAAGGAATAGGTGCCCAGGAGAGAGCCGAAGCAATAGAGACTGCCCCTGCTGCCATTGTTAGGAGTCCCATAAGTAGACCAGGCTACACAACTGTTACATACATATAGGGGGCCTAGGTCAGTCCCATTCAGGCTCCCTGGATTTTGATTCAGACTCTGTGAAAAGGCTAGCCTTTTCTGTGGGTTTTCCTGTGAGAGAAGTGGTTTTATGTTTCTCAAATTAAGCTGGCTGGGTTGGTTCCTTTGAGGGAATCAGTCAACAAGACCAAATCCCATATCTTCATCTGATTCCTCCAACTCTCCCTTGGTTTCAGCCTTGGCTGGGGCGGCTGCAGCACCAAAACAAGGCAGCGATGGGGCAAGGGCAGCAGCCACAGGGGCAGCAGCCCCCAATGCAGATGGAGCAAGCAGGAAGGCCTTGAGGTTTTTAGCAAGTCGGAAGGCATACTCAGTCTCCACAGACAATGCCGGGGCCCTCTTGTACCCACCAACGATAGAGTGTGCCAATAATGCAACAGTCCAGTAACCAATCCGCAAACACTGGCAACATTCGGACATCCTCTAGGAAGTGGGAGTGTAGAGTCTGCTCTGTGATGTCAAGCACTTCCGGGTAAACTCTGCTGTTAAACCCCTGCTGTATGATTACCCCAAAGGGGAAGGGATAGATATTCTGCATGCTAGGCAGCGTGACTTCGCTAGTTCCTATTTTGTTTCAGAATGTCAATGGTTCCATACATTGAGATTTTTAGTGGTAACGTCGGGGAGAAAGAGGTTTTCCGGGACCTCAGACTAATGCTCTGGACTGGCAAATGACCTCACACAGGGTGATGGGCACCAGCATGGGCACCAGCCACCACCTTATTAGCCAGCGGCATACCCCTAACTTCAGTGAGATCCTCCTTGGTGAACACAATGCCCACATTTCTCTGGATATGAGCAAGCTTTTTCTCTGGAGTTGGGTTGTTTTCCAGATGCCCTCAGATGGCCCTGAGCATCATGGTGTTCTTGTCCATCAGCACCACAGCCCTTCCCCCACAGGGACATGAGGATCTGCTGCATCTCTTTGGAACCCACATTGTCTGCTCTCACAGTGAAGCATTTTGAGCAATTATCCAAAAGTTGGATGCTCTTAAGGAAGCAGTTGGACTTCCAGTATGCCCTGTCTTTCCCGGGCATCATGGTAGTGTGTCAGGGTTTGCCACTCAGGGTTTAAAGATGACATCACTCTAATGAGGCCGCCTGATGAAAGAAGTGGAACCCCTTATTTTTAAACTTCATCTTCCAACCAAGATATTTGAAATATTTCTAAAGCTCGCTAAGTCTAGCATACATTTATTGTGTTTTTAACTAACATTTTAGCTTAATAAAGTAACACGTACGGATGTCTGAGAGCTGTTTGGCTCAGACTCACTTGAAAAGCAATTTCAATCTGAGCTGAGTCCACCCTAGTTGTTGGCACATCTGCTGTGTCCTGCTTATTCCCTTAGCAGCTGCCACCAACACATATATTCAGGGCTGCAATCAAGAGGGTACCCACTGGATTCCAAAATGGAACATGAAACGAGAAGAAACAAGGAGAGGAGCGTGGACATTCTAAACTCTAAGCACCTTCCAAGGGTAATCTTTTATTAATCCTGTAGTACCCATTGATATGCTAATTAAGACAGAAATAATCTTAGACTGGGATTGGGGGAGATTCTACAGATAGGCCTTTTAAAAAAAATAATAAAATCAGTATTCCTCAAGAGAAGCCAACAAAATAATTAGTATCCTACAAAATCCTGCGGTGGAGCTCTGCTAGAAGCTTTGCTTTCCCTGACATATAGCACAGCTGGGCTGGGGCAGTTGGGACTCTTCCCAGCTACCACTCACAAACACAGCTTCTGCTGGACTCACTGGTCTATTACTAAACAGTAACACCTTTTCCGTTGTTCTCTTTGATTTTGTTTCTTGATATAGGATCTTGCTATGTAGCCCTTTTGCCCTACATAGAACAAACTGACCTCCAACTTGTAACAATCCTCCTGCCTCTGCCTCCCCGGTTGCACGATTACAGGCACATTCTACCAAATATCAAATACAAACATCTAATTCCAAAATGGAAAACATGCAGTGGGTGAACCCCAAGTGTGAAATGGTCAGCTTCGGCATTAAACAAAAGCATAGCCATGCCTACCTAATGAACGATGTCCTCAAAGGGTGACAAAACATTCTGAGAACTAAGCTGAAGTATGTGGCTATTATATATTACTAACAATCTTTGGACCTGTTCTTTCTATTTGGATGTGTAGTAGATGCATGTGTGCATGGTCCTGTGTGGATACATGTGGAGACCAAAGGTCGACATAGGTTAACTTCTTCAATTACTTTCCTGGAGATTTCTTGAGAATCTCTCACCAGAGCTGTAACCCACTATTTCGGCTAAACTGGCCCATCAGTGAGTGTCCAAGCTCCACCAGTGTTGAGGTTTAGACACATAGCATCATACCAGTACACAGGTCCTCAGGATCAGAACTCAGATCTTCATGTCTGTTACACAAGCCCTTACCCTTTAAGCCATTTCCCCAGTCCTTATTTCAGTCTTTAGAATGGGATTACAACAGTTCCTACTTCAGAAGATTGCTTTGAAGAGTAAATGAGAGGCTGGGGGTGTAGTGCAGTAAGAAGAGCTAAGCCTGTGCTTACTTAGCAGGTACAGGACCCTGGGTTCAAATCCCAGTACCAGCCCACCACCTACCTGTAATACAAATAATAAAAACTCAGATATTAGAGTTCAACCCAAAAACCATAAAAGCAAAGCAGCTAAGCCACTAGAGAAGTCTTACCTGCAAAGGAGGCGTGCCTCTGCTCACTTCCAGCAAACAAAGCCTATCTGAAAACAAAAAATGCAGCTACCAAGAATCCATGCTTAACTCTTTTTTTTTGTGTAGTTAGCCCACATTGGCACCATTTGTAAATAGAGACTGCTCATTCATTTCCCAGCCACCCAGACCCTAATAATCACACAGAAACTATATTAATTACAATAGTGGTTGGCCGATGTCTCAGGCATATTTCTAGCTAGCTCTTATATCTTAAATTAACCCATTTCTATCCATCTGTGTATTACGACAAGGCTGTGGCCTACCAGTAGGCACCTTTCTCCTTCAGATGCTTCATGGCGTCTGCCTGACTCCGCCTTCTTTCTTCCTCTATCTCTGCTTGCATTTTCACTTTGCTATATTCTTCCCTGTCATAGGCCAAGGAAGCTTCTTTATTAGCCAATGATAATAACACATATTCACAACATACATAAGAGGAATCACTTACAAGACTGGGCAACTGCAGACAAAACACACCAAGCAGACTACACAGACTATGCAAAGTAAGCCTCTCTCTCCTCCCATTTTATAGTCCCTCTAGTGCTGGGATTAAAGATATATGACTCTCTAGTATTGGGATTAAAGGAGAGAGGCACTATCCCCTGGATTTGTTTCTGCATTGATTTTGTGTAGCCTAGGGTGGCCTTGAACTCACAGAGATCCATCTGCCTCTGTCTACCAAATCCTGGGATTAAAGGTGTGTGCCACCACTACCTGACCTCTAGTGGTTTAGCTTTGCCCTTCTGATCTTTAAGCAATCTTTATTTATTAAAACATAAATAAAGTATCACTATACACCCCCCCCCAAAAAAATAGACTAAGGGAAAGAAAGCTTAGATCATAGACTGTCAAATAATGTATTTTCAATCAGTAGCAGGTCCCATTGCTACTCTGGCCTATATAAAAGGTTTCAAAGTTTTAACTGAATCTGAGCCATTTAAGGATGAGAAGTTTAGCATAATGAGGTCAGTTCCTAGTTGTTATTGGAAGCTAATTTATCTGTGATTTTCTTTAGAAGAGGTCAGCACTGAATATAGTTTACTGGAAGACCAAGTGAAACAAACCAGCAAACAACTTGGAAAGCCACACGTGAAGATTCTTTGCATCTCTACCTACGATACAGCAGGTATTAGATACAAGAATATCCTTGTCATAGGTATATTCTTCTGCGTTCTTCTCAATACAAATTGCTTTCTTCCTGGCTGAAGGCGATAGGTGTGCTCAAATAAGAGTGGTGAAGGAAAGTTAAAACCCTGCAAGCTGGGCATGGTGCACGCCTTTAATCCCAGCACTTGGGAGGCGGAAGCAAAAGGATCTCTGTGAGTCTGAGGCCAGCCAGGTCTACATAGTGAGTTCCAGGACAACAAGAGCTATATAGTGAGACCCTGTCTCAAAAATAAAACAAGCAGAAACATCCTGCAGGGCCAGCATGCTTTCAAGCAGTCTCAATCCTGTGCTTTGAGCTTTATCAAATAATCTGTAGTTTAAGTGATGGGCAAAAAAGTGGACACATACTGAGTCAGTTATTGAGTTACTGGTCTCTCGTGATGTAATGAAGTCCTGATTCCATTTTACTTAGCAAAATATCCATAGCAATCAAAATCAATTTAGTCCTATGTTGAAGTATGAAATATGAATATGATTGCTAGAGGGATGCAATGGTATCGCCAGCTAATGAGCAAGTGAGACAGAAGTGAGTTATCAATTTGTCATTTAAAGACTCCTTTGGGGCTGGTAATATGACCCAGGGGTTAAGAGCACTGGTGGCTCTTGCGGAGAAACCAGGTTCGATTCTCAGCATCCACATGGTGGTTCCCAAACATTCGTAACACGAGTTCCTGTAGACCTGATGCCCTGTTCTGACCCCCTTATTCTGACCTCACAGACACCAAGCATGCAGTGTCATACATATACGCATAGAGACAAAACACTCACGCATAAAATACCAAGAAATCAAATTTTTAAAAAATCTTAAATTCATTTATGAAACACATAGCTTTATAGTAAGAGTCAGCACTGTGTCAATTGGTAGTGGCTGCTAAGGTTCAAATCCCAGCTTGTCCTCTCTTGCCATATGAGCATACGCTACTTGGTGACCATAGCTGCTTTGACCAGAGAGACAATAATGCTCTACTGCAAGGATATTCTAAAGACTGGATTATCTTTTAAAATAAATTTATCCATTCCCAGCACTTAGGTATATATTGGTGTCATTGAACTACTTGCTCTCATTGTCTTTATTTCATAAAATAAAAGAAGACAGGTAGGAAAAAGAGTTGCTGGTGGATGCTCCCCTGCTTCTCTGATCTTTCGGGAAGGAGGGGGAACAGAGATTGAAATGTAAAATGAGAAAGGATTGCCTTAAAAAATAAAGAAAGAAAAGAATAATCCAAAAAAGAAAAGAAACTAGTCAATTTTTAAGATACTACTATGGTGTCAGATTTGAGGTCATTTTAGCAGTTCCCCTCCTTGAGTAGAAATTCGCAGTCATTCTTTTTGACCACCTGGAACACTCAGAATTCAAGTTTGTCCATGAATCATTTTCTGCTCTGCATTTCCCCCTATTTCCTCCATATTTAGGTATCAAAGACACCTCAAGCTTTTCAAGAGAAGTAAGCTTGGCTTTTGGCTCTATGATCTTTTTAACACCTAGCTGGATATATACTTGGATGAAATGAATGAATGTGATCAAAGCCAATTAGCCTTTGTGGAGACAAGTCGGAGGCACCATGGTGTTCTAATTAGTTGATAAGGCTGTGAGCCTATGGTGAACAATGAAAATTTCTTAGCAGAGTTAAGAGTTTGCCTTAAACCTCAAACATAAGAGCCTCCTTGATGAGTAGACTCTTCACCCCGTCATCGTTTGGCCTCAGCACAACTGAGCTGTTTAAGTTTCCCTCAGTGTACTATGTTGTTAGCCCAACTGTACATTTATTCTTACCATTTTCTGAGACTCCTCAAAATCATTCTCTTGCTCAAAAAAACAAAAACAAAAACAAACAAAACACATGGTCTCATTTACAGAAAAGACTCTTCCAATAAATAGTAGAAATTCTTCCCTGAAACCCAGTCAGATACTTTTGTGAACTATCGTGCTTAACAACATCGCCCGAATCTGAAAAATCTTTAGACTTAACACAAGGTAACATTCACGGACCTCTTGGTTCTATTGATTGGGCGTATTTGAACAGTTCTTGTACATAGAGTCCTATTGGCTATGGTCAGATCTCAGCTGTGGTAGTTATAAGGACATCTCGGCTGGCTTGTTGTCACCACATTGCAAGATGTATTAGTGGGAGCTGGCTTTTGTTGTCTGATGGGAACACATATATACCTTTTTAGGTGCTCATGTTCTGACACGTGGATATGAGAGGGAATTCTGTAAGACCAAGCATTTCCAGAGGAAGGAAGAACATGTTGCATCTGCATAAGAGCAAGAACTGCAAACTGCCTCTAACCACTGAACCATCTCACCAACCTTTTGTTTTTAAGTGGTACAATGCTGTAATCTAAATACTTGAGTTCTCACTATAAATCTTTTCATCACTCTGCAGTGAATAAGCTAGCAATGTGCTGGATATGACCACTAAGTACATAGAGATTTAATTCAAATAAAGTAAGTTGATGGGTATGATTGTGCACTCCTTTTATCCCAGTACTCGGGAGGCAGAGGCAGGCAGATCACTATGAGTTCAGGCTAACTTTCTCTACATAGTGAGACCCTACCTCAACAACAACTAATAATAATAATGATGATGATGATGATACAAATACTTTAGAAAAGAGATTATGGACTCAAATTTTTTGAAAAAATAATTATAACCAAAGTATTATTTTTCAAGGTAGTGATGGGGAACAAGCCCAGAACCTTCTGCTTCCTGGGCTCTGTCACACTCTAGTAACTTCACTTACCACATTTAATCTGAACACCACACTTCCCTGACACATAGGCCTTTCAGCATTGCTCACCCGGACTTTGTACTCCCAGTTTTGTGATCTTATTTCTTCTTAAACAGGATGTTATTACATTGCTCAGTCTGACTTTAAAATTTCAACCCTCTTGCCTCAGTTTTCCAACTACTAGGATTACATATTCAGAACACAAGTACTTTTTATTGATTGTATTGAGCTATACATTTTTCTCTGCTCCCTTCCCTTCCTCTCTCCTCTCCTTCAATCCTCTCCCAAAATCCCCATGCTCCCAATTTAATCAGGAGATCTTGTCTTTTTCTACTTCCCATGTAGATTAGATCCATATATGTCTCTTAGAATGCTCATTATTGTCTAGGTTCTCTGGGATTGTGAACTGTAGGCTGGTTTTCTTTGCTTTTAAAAGTCACTAATGAGTGAATACATATGATATTTGTCTTTCTGGGTCTGGGTTACCTCACTCAATATTATGTTTCTAGATCCATTCATTAGCCTGCAAATTTCAATATGTCATCATTTTTTTCCATTGTGTAGTACTCCATTGTGTAAATGTACCACATTTTCCTTATCCATTCTTTGGTCGAGGAGCATTTAGGTTGTTTCTAGATTCTGGCTATGACAAACAATGCTGCCATAAACATAGTTGAGCACATGTCCTCGTGGTATGATTCAGCATCCTTTGGGTATATCCTTTGGGTCTTGCAGTAGATTGTTTCCTAATTTTCTGAGAAATTGCCATATTGATATCCAAAGGGGCTGTACCAGTTTGCAATCCCACCAGCAATGTAGGAGTGTTCCCTTTACACCA
Organism: Microtus oregoni; assembly: GCF_018167655.1. Lineage (NCBI taxonomy): Eukaryota > Metazoa > Chordata > Mammalia > Rodentia > Cricetidae > Microtus > Microtus oregoni. The sequence goes on from NW_024543070.1 coordinate 7,272,126, forward strand.
CATCCTTTCCAGCATAAGTTGTCATCAGTGTTTTTGATCTTGGCCATTCTTAAAGGTGTAAGATGGAATCTCAGGGTTGTTTTTACTTGAATTTCTTGATGGCTAAGGATGTTGAGCATTTCCTTAAGTCTCTTTCAGCCATTTTTAGATTCCTCTGTTGAGAATTCTATCCCATTTTTTTTGAATAATTTTTTTCTTTTGATGACCAATTTCTTGAGTCCTTAGTATATTTTAGAGATCAGTCCTCTGTCTGATGTGGGGTTGATGAAGATCTTTTCTTATTCTGTAGGTTGCCATTTTGTCTTGTTGACTGTGTCCTTTACTTTACACAAGCTTTTCAGTTTCAGGATGTCCCAATATTAATAGTTTTTCTCAGTGTCTGTGCCACTGAGGTTATATTTAGAAAGTAGTCTTCTGTGCCAATGCATTCAAGTGTATTTCCCACTTTCTCTTCTATAAGGTTCAGTGTGGCTATCTTTATGTTGAGGTCTTTGATACATTTGGACATGGTAATAGATACGGATCTATTTTTATTCTTCTACATGTTGATACCCAGTTATGCCAGCACCATTTGTTGAATGTGCTTTCTTTTTTCCATTTTATATTTTTTGTTTCTTTGGCAAAAATCAGGTGTTCGAAGATGTGTGGATTAATATCCGGGTCTTCAATTCTGTTCTATTGGTCCTCCTGTCTGTTTTTATGCCAATACCAGGCTGTTTTCAATACTGTAGCTCTGTAGTAGAGTTTGAAGTCAGGGATTGTGATGCCTCCAGAAGCTCCTTAATTGTACAGGATTGTTTTGGCTATCTTAGGTGTTTTGCTTTTCCACATGAAGTTAAGTGCTGTTCTTTTGAGGTCTGTGAAGAATTTTTCTGGGATTTTGATGGGCATTGTATTGAATCTGTAGATTGCTTTTGGCAAGGTTGCCATTTTTACTATATTAATTCTACCTAACCAAGAGCATGTGAGATCTTTTGACTTTCTGGTGTCTTGTTCAATTTCTTTCTTCCAATATTTATAGTTCTTGTCATACAAGTCTTCCACTTGTTTAGTTAGAGTTACTCTGAGATATTTTATGCTATTTGTGGCTATTGTGAAAGGTGATGTTTCTCTGATTTCTTTCTCAGCCCAGTTATCATCTATGTAAAGGAGGACAATTGATTTTTTTTTAGTTAATCTTATATCCTGCTACATTACTGAAAGTGTTTATGAGTTGTAGGAGTTCCTTGGTAGAGCACTTGCCAAACACAAGCATATTTAAAGGAGACACATACCCAAGAGTAGTCAGAGATGGTTCATACACGTAGATGGGCACACAATACGTATGGAGGATAAATACCACCACCACCTTTACTCTTAGGTGGGTTAATTCTAAGGTTTGTATTTAGCATTATTTTCTACTATTTCTCTATGCAATTAAACTAACCCACTGTGGAAGGAGGCTTTAGGATTTCCCAATTACTTTTTTCTTCTTTATCTGCATAAATTTTTCTTTTCTAGGTCAATTATTTTGTGACCTGAAAATAATACCCTGCCCTCAAGGTCAGTTCCTGAAGTAACCAAACTGAAACATGCAATGAACAGACTCAAGCAACATAGATTGACTATGACTAATATGTCAATGCGATACAAATTTAATCTAGTCCAATATTTGATTTGCGATGGATTAAAAAAATTAATTCAGTCAATACTTGGTTGCTACCTGGCACTGTCAAGACATACAAATAACAGAGTGGTTTTTACTCAAGTCATTGAATGCTTACAAGGCAACAGGCTAGAATAATCAGTAAGGAATCAAATCCTGGTAAACCTAGGAAATCAAAGGTTTTGATTTTTTTAAAAAAAACTGACCCTTTTAACTTATCTATTATAAAGCAAAGTAATGAGAAACATTCACCTGGGGTCTCTAAACTTTCCATCTCTACCCTTAATAAGAAAGCCTCATTGGACATCAGAACAGAATTTGGGAGCAGAGGATGGGGAGTGTCCTGGTTATGGTTTCTAAAACAATATGATTAAAAGCCACTTGGGAGGAAAGAATTTATTTGGATTATACTACCAGATCACTGTTCATCATCAAAGAAAGTCATGACAGAAATTCAAACAGGGCAGGAACCTGGAGACAGAAGCTTATGCAGAGGCCATGGAGGAGTGCTGCTTACTGACTTGCTCATCATGACTTGCCCAGCTTGCTTTCTTATAGAAACCAGGATCAGGAGCCCAGATTGGTCCCACCCACAATGAGCTGCACCCTTTTAGAGCAATCATTAACTACGAAAATGTTCTACAGTCTTTCCTACAGTCTGATCTTATGGAGGCATCTTCTCAATTGAGGTTCCCTCCTCTTAAATAACTGTGTCAAGTTTACATAACATTGGCCAGCATAGAGCTCTTCAATCCTTGGAGGATTTTAGGAATAAGCACTGAGAATGGAGCCATCAAAATGTCATAAATGATTAATTCTTTAGTCAATTATGAATATCAGTCCTCATCTTCCTTAGAGAAAGGTACTGTAGGATAATGCTCTTGCTCACTGTAAAGATTTGTCAGTCATATTAGTTTAATAAAACACTGATTTTCCAATAGCCAGGCAGAAGGTATAGGCGGGGTCATAAGACTATGAGAATTCTGGGAAGAGGAGAGGCAGTCATCATCCAAAAGCAAAGGGAGCAACATGAGAATGCCTTACTGACAAAAAGGTACGAACCCACATGGCTAAACATAGATAAGAATTATGGGTTAATTTAAGTTGTAAGACGTAGTTAGGAATAAGCCTGAGCAATAGGCCATACAGTTTAATACAAGCCTCAGTGTGTTTCTTTGGGAATGAATGGCTGTGGAACTGGGTGGAACAGAAGTTTCCATCTACAGAAAGGCCCCTGCTCTTTCATTGAAACACAAAAGGGAAATGAAGGTGAGGACCAAGATAGGGACTTACATAAAATCCTCCTGCCTGTCTCTGTACCAAATGCAACTATAGCTAGACCACTTGGCCTCTGAGAATCCTCTCCTCTATCTGTAGCTGTGGTTCCTCTATGATGCTCTGTGGGCAAGGATGAGAAGAAAGGACAATGGTCTAAAGTCCCTGTCCTACTGGGGTCCTCTGAGTGCCATATCCCCAGTGATTTGGACAGTGAAAGGCCTCCATTGAGCTTTGATGTATAGGCCTGTTGAAGACTAACAACATCTTCCCCTTGTTGTGGACCACTGCTACTTCAAGCTCTTGTTCCTAAAGACAAAAAGACAAAAGAAAGGTTTTCCGAGGTCCCAGCAACATGGTGTGGGATCTCCTTGACTTTCTATTCTATTCTATCCAGTATCACCTAGGCTATGTTACTTAGTGGCTGTGAGCTATGAAATTTTCTTTACATATTTTATATTTAAATGAGATCACAGTTAGCCTGATGCCAGGCACTAAGGAAGTGTTTGATAAATGGTAACATTTTTTTTTCTAAAAATGCTAAGATAGTCTCAGTCAATACTCATCAGGGCCATGTTGTGCATTTATTAGGTAACTGTGACTTTTGTCTTAAATTCCTACCTGAGTTAGCCAATGCTGTCTCACTACTACAGTGGAAGGCCTTTTAGAAGATACTGATGACTAAGTGCCAGTCTCATATCAACTGAAATTGAATGTCTTCAAGTGAAACGTTTTCCAAGGTTCTCCTAGTATGTCAGATGCATATGGAGGATCTATAACCACTTTGTTTAAGTAACTGAACTTACTTAACTGAAAAAAATGGAATTTATAGACAGAGACCATCATTGTATCCAGAGGTAGTCAGCCTGATTACACTGAAGACTGTATCCTACAAGAAAGAAAATGTATTTAATATCAGGTAGGAGCTTGGAAGGGAAGACTTCAGAAGGGTCACAAAATTTGTTTTCAAATACTTGCAGGAATTGAAACGCCTATTTTTTCCCTAGGAATTGATTGATTGCATGCTTTGTGGTTTTCTGTTATGTAGAAGTTACAGGTATTCAGGTTTTCAAAATAAGAAACAGCTTCTGGTGACTGCCTCTGTGAGAAAACCACTCAAGAATGTGCCAGAAATGCCCAAGCAAGTTGGGATGACTTGTCAGGAGGAGCTTAGACAGGTGTTCCAAAGTATTTTTTTAATTGGAAGCTATATGAGTTGGGTTAAGCTCTTCAATATATTGTCTTCTCACTTTGCTTGTTTCTTGTGTGTGAGAGTTTTCCTGTATGGGTGTACATGACTGGTACGTGCGGAGGCCAAAACTAGGCACCAGATCCCCTGCAACTGGAATTATAGCAGTTGTGAGCTGCCGTGGGGTGTAGGGAACCAAACCCAGGTCCTCTGCAAGAGCAGCAAGTGCTCTTAACTATTGAGTCATCTCTCCAGTCCCCAATTTATTCTCTTCTGAAGTGAGTTTCCCACCCCCTCCCATGTGCTATGGCCAAATGAAGGCTTTCAAAAGTAGAAATTTTCTGATAATTGAGTAAGTAAAATCTGTGGGCCTCTTTGTATGGTACTTAGCACTCTGGACTTTGAATGAGAAAATAAAAGGGTTTTATGGTTTTGGTTTTGGTTTTTCTCTCTTAACCTTTATACTCATGTTTCCAGGAGGATTTTTTTTTAAAAAAAAAAAAGTAATCCTTTTAAAAAATAAAAAGCAACCTTATTGTTCTGCCTAGATGCTGCAGATGTTATGAGTCCCTATAAACCCTATGCAACCTTTGTCTTTGTGAGCAGAATCCCGGTCACTCATGCACCTGATAGCATCTTTCCATTGAGGAGCTCGCACAAAGGCAACAAATGTAGGGTCAGAACCTCCAGTCCCCAGGAAGATCTTTAAAGAGAAGGGTTTAAAAATCCCTGTCAGATGTCAGTCAACCGTCAGAAAAACCTTTGCAGAGTTCTATCCCTTTGGGTGATAAAAGGGGCCAAGTGCTTTCATTTGTTTATTCATTTGTTAGTTCCTTCCTTTATTCATAGTTGGTACCTATAATTATCTCTGCAGAGTACATAGGTGCCATAATGGGATTTTGAACAATAACACCCTTTTGAAAGGGGGCTTTTTCACTGAGGCGTATTTGGTGCACTTCTCTGCAAGAAAAAGCATTGACTCTTACCATCTGCCTATCAGGATTTATTCCTCTTTAACAACAACAAAAGGAAAAGTTCTTAAAAAGAGAAAGAACAGAATAAGCAAGAATCACCTTTAGGGACTGATGTTAAAAGCCAAAGCAACAATGTGCAAGTTCAAGAACAGTGTTTAGAAACATCAAAAGTAAAATGTTTTCAGCCTTGCTTTCCCATAAACATTGGGCTTCAACTTGTAGAGAAAGATAAAACTGAAATGCATTTCCCTCTTTCTTCTGTACAGCTAGCTTTCTTTATTCGTGTGGATTAATTTTGATGAATGGATAAATTTTTTTCCCTGAGTTGTACCTTGTTTCTTTTTCTTCGCTTTGTCAGTCAAAGAGTTCAGAGATACGGAGTCTGATTGTCCTCAGCACTGGAACGAATTGTATTAGATGTATTTGAATAGTCAGGGGAAACACAAACCTACACTTCCACTTTGTTCAGCCTCTGTTCTCCCATCCATCTTGGTCTGACACGCCAGCCTGTTTTCTGCCTTTGTAGCACCAGGTTCATAAGAAGTCCCAGTTTCTGTGATAAAAATCTCTATAGAAATCTCTAAGAAAAAAAATCCAGCCGATTTCCATTATTAAGCAGAACAGATTTTTATGCCATCACAAGGAAGGCAATGCCATGAACACTCCACCCCCATCAACTGAAGCAGTTTTGTGAATATATATTAAATACTTATTCTGGAAAGGTAAAGTTTACCAAACCTTCTTATAGATGGGGTTCACATCTCCAGAATAGGTAAATACAAGCTTTCCTGGAGAAAGTGATCAGCAGGCACAGAAAGAGGCACAGGGTAGACCAGAAGTAGGAAATATCCCAAAGACTCCAACACAGAAGAAAGCTCTTTCAACTGCAGTAGGACTGCACAGAAAATAAGCAAGGGACTCTTTAATCAAATACTATTTAACTATACTACATTAATAAATAGAATCTTAGATTAATGCCCATTCTGTGCAAGATGGCTGGCAATGATTGATATCACTTCTAATTCTATGATAAACCACTGTCAACAAAGGCACTAAAAACATTTCTTAAGACTGGAAGACTGGGGATGGAGAGAGGACTCAGCAGTTAAGGGCACTCTGCAATTCCAGTATTCCCAAGTTCAGTTCCCAACACACACATAATGCTATGGGATAATGCTCTTGTACCCTGTAAAGATTTGTCACTTATATTGGCTAATTAGCCAGTAGCCAGGCAGGAAATATAGGCAGGGCAACCAGACTAGGAGAATTCTGGGAAGAGGAAAGGCTCAGTCTTCAGTCACCACCAAGATGCAAAGGAAGTAAGATGAAAATGCTATACTGAGAAAAGGTACAAAGCCACATGGCTAAACATAGATAAGAATTGTGGATTAATTCAAGTTGGAAAAGCTAATTAATAGTAAGCCTGAGATAATAGGCCAATCAGTTTATAATGAATATAAGCCTCTGTATGTTTCTTTGGGAATAAATGCTGCAGGATGAGGCAGAACAAAAACTTTCACCTCCACACAGTGGCTCACAGTCATCTGTAACTCCAATCTTGGGGAATCTGACACCTTCTTCTGGACTCTGCAGGCACCAGGCATTCATACGCATGCCACATAGATACACATACAGGAATATACTCACACTGACAAAAATAAAAATAAATAAGTCTTTATAAAGAGAGAGGAGAGAGAGAGAGAGAGAGAGAGAGAGAGAGAGAGAGAGAGAGAAGCAGAAGAAAAGCAAGTGCCTATGCATGCTTACAATGCTGTATGGACTCCCAGTGGGGCCACTCCTCTCTCCAGGAAGGCATGACTTCTAAGCCTTTTTGAGAGGTCATCCTCAAGGTGCCTGGCAAGAGCACTCACTGTGTGACTGAGGTTAACCTAGAACTCCAGCCTCCAGCATCTTTCAAGCAGTCATCTTGCCAGAACACCTCAGATCAACACAGAAGTAGGTGACATTAGTGGCATGCCTTTTAGTTCTGTATCATGCAGTCACAATGCTAATCCTGGAAAAGCTAGAGATTCAGAACACTCAATACTGACCTCTGGATGGTTTTCCAAAGATGTAAGTATAGTCTGAAATCCCATGCAATGCTGTTTGAAGAGTCTATTTAAAGCTATGAAAGATTAGGGCAGGAGAGATGGCTCAGTAGTTAAGGGCATCAGTGGCTCTTGCAGAAGATCTGTGTCAAATTCCCAGCACCCTCATGGTAGCTTGCAGGCATCTATAACTCCAGTTAATGGGTATCTGATGCCCTCTTCTGGCTTCCACAGTCATTGCACCAACATGGTTCAATGCCAGCACTCATACACATAAAAACAAATCAATCTTTAAAATAAAAGCCAATTAAGGTCATCTCAGCCTGTTCGGGATTCACCCTCTTAGCCAAGTAGTCTCTCATCGGGATTTCATCCCATCTCAGGGCCATTGATTTGACATCATTGCTCAGTCACCCCTCCAACGGGAAGGTGACAAGCATCAAACGGTTGCTGCCAGGGTATGATGGGATAAAGATACCACAAAGCCAGTTATCAAGCTTTCCAAAAGCTGAGCATACCTAATCAGTTTCTGGGAATGGAAACTGATAAGACCTGCCCTTGCATTTCCCTACACACCTTTCCCAAACAAATCCTTACCTATTTCACCCCAAGATAAGCTGAAGTGCCAGTGAGCCTAGATGGTGCATTCATTTAAATGCATACATAGATGCTGTGTGCCAGCTAGAAGGTAGCAGACATAGCTCACAGGACCTTTTCTAGTTTAAATATGATATGAAAGAGATACAAAAAAGCAGAAAGAATTTATGAAGAACTCCTCTTCCATCTTAAAGAAGGCATGTCTACCTGGATGCTCTACCCTTCATAGGAAAACAAGTACAGGCCTGATGTCAATCCATGCCTAGCCTGGGCGTTAAGTGGGGCGTTGACAGCACAGTCACAGTTGTTGTGGCCCTTTTGAGGGTATGGTATGAGCTTGGGTTCTCCTCATTCTCCAATGGCTTTGAACCACAGGACTTATATAGGAGAATGCTAAGGACTCGAGCCCTAGCTTTGTCCCAGTCCTCTGCATTGCCCTCCATAACAATTGAATTGAAGCCAATTACAGTCATTGTTTCTTCCCCCAAGTGACGGTGTCCATTATGTGTTTTCCTGGGATGAAGAGTACCTTTCTCTCCGGTCTGTGCTCTGCCTCATTTCTTCCCAGACATCATGTATTCTACTGACCATATTTTCTTACATCTATTTGCCTTCTTTGAAAGTTAAGTTATATGACTTACTGCATTTAACTTTCTAAAGTCTTTTTATGAACCAAGAGTTGGGGGCCAAATTTGCTCTCTCCATATATCAGGAGCTGAACCAGGTACAGGATTTTATTTTAAAAAAGCTACTCTAACCCCAGAAGGCCTACTCTGGTGCAGAGAAAGACAGACAGAGAGAAAGAGAGAGAGAGAGAGAGAGAGAGAGAGAGAGAGAGAGAGAGAACATGGAGACAGAGAGACAGAAAGCACATAAACCTCAGAAGTCTTTGGGAAGCCTCAAAAAATATGGGAACTCCTCATCATTCACTTTTGAAGAGAGGTAGTGATAAGGCCACGTTGAATTACTTGACTAATGGAAAAAGTGAAACCTCTGTAGCCAAGCAAATAAGCTGAACTTTAGGGTTGGTGCAGCACTTGGAAGGCAGAGGCAGGTGGAGGCCAGCCTGGTCTAGAGTGAGCTCCAGGACAGCCAGGACTACACAGAGATACCCTGTGTTGAAAAAAATAAAACAACAACAACAAAGACAAACTTTGAACATCGTGCTAAATATCAATGCTGGCAGTGTTATGTTTGAGTGATTCAAATTGGTGATAAATAGTAAGTAAAGGGAACAGAATTAGTTGGCTTAATGAAAATATTATGTAAAATGTACCTATACTGAGCTGGACACTTTTCTAAGTATGGGAAAGCAAAATATTGGTGTCTAGGGCTACTTTCTTCTTTTCCAAAGATTCAGTTCATGGAGTTCACACATAAAGATATTAATAGTTTGCCACTCCATATATGCATGTATTATATATACATACACACACCATATATTAAAAGTAGATCATCTACTAATACAAAACCTTTGAATTTTGAGTCATTACTGTCAACTGATTATTCACTTCCTAGGAGATCATAAGCCACTTCCCCCAAGGAAAGGAAGACAGGGAAACTTAATGCTGGGTTGCCTTCTGCCTGTGTCCTGACTCAGTAACGCAGCCCTGTAACTCATTAGCGACAGCCCTGCTGCTTCCTGAGGTGTCCCAAGAAATACATCCCAGTAGGAATGCCGATAACCATCATTATAGTTTTGACTTCTCTGGCACAAGAAGAAAGAGGCTATGTCCCCTTCTATCTTAAAAAGTCCTATTCCTGACAGGCAGTACATCTAAGTGGGGGACGTGTACCTTAAGCCTCGAGGCTGCACTCCTCTGAGACTGTGAATTTTCTTATGCTCTGCAGGACCAGGCTGTCTGAGAACTGAGGTGAGTATTGGGTGGAATGATTTCTCTTGGCAAATACCAGATCTGCAGATCTTTTATGCCAGCAAAACAAAAAAAAAAGCAAGGCCCTTATGCAAAGAAACCTCAGAAAAAAAATAGAAATATCCTCAGAATGTGGAGAGAATTATAAAGGACCACAAGAGGTAATTCACGTGTCTCAAAATAAGTGTGATTTCCCTCCCTGCCACTTAAGTCCCCAAGGAGGGCTGGAGCTGGCCATGCCCACACCTGTGGGTCTTGACATGAGCCCATGATTGCGGCTCCTTCTAGCTCTACTCATTGATAGCATTGGTCGTATTCCCTGCTCTGTAATTTAGCACGAATCTATTTCTGTCTTGTGTATCAAAAGAGCACCAACTGACACAAAGGAACACTGAAAATTACTTCTAGTGTATAAGCAGAAAAAAATGACAGAAATGAAGGAGTATTCTATTTAAAGAGCTGGAGAGAGGGCAGTGTAAAAAGAACTGGAATAAAATCAAAGGTGGTGTTTTGAAGCCATGGAGGGAGAAAAATTTATAGCTTCTAGACCTTGCAAATTGAAAGCATTACCATAAAATTAGTAATATTCATGAGAAGAAGCCCAAATATATGCATTTACTGAGCAATAAATAAATAAACAAATAAATCTTCAAAGGATCGCATAGAAATAAAGATATATTTATAAATCTCTTTGGAAAATGGACGATCTCAGAATTAAGAAATATTCAGCTGAATTTAAAAAATATTTTCAACTCTCTTATTGAAGCATAATTTGTATAAGTATATTCATTTTAAGTATACAGCTCAGCAATCTCATGTATATTCTTCACAGTCACCATCTCAGCCATGGCTTAGAACATTGTCATCAACCAGAGATGTTTTCTCGCTTTTCTTTTTCCACTATAGATCAAGCCTTCGGGCTCAGCAATCCTGGGCAAACATTCCACCATGCAGCTTCTCTCTCAGTTCTCTCGTTCCTTTGCAATTTCCACCCCCTTCCTAATTTCCATTCCAGCTTGCTTTGCTTGTGTCATTATAGCCCAGTCTTTTCCTCCCTGGAATTTCAAGCAAATGGAGCTACAAAACATGTTCTGGTTTGGGTTTATTTTATGCAAACTCTCTTATATGTATCCATGTTTGGCACGCATTCATAGTTTGTTCCTTTTGGGGGGTTTTTGTATTTTTTTTCATGGTACGAAGATTTTTTTTATTGAAATATAGTGTAGTGCCCATTGTATAAAAACTGCAATTTGTTTTGCTATTCATTTGCCAAATGACATGTGGCTTGTTTTCCACTTTGAGCATTATTGAATAAAAGTACTGTGAACAAGTACACTTTATGTGTAGAATTATGTGTTTGGGATTTATTTTATATATTGAGGTAAAAACTAAGAAACTGTTCTAGCTTCCCAAAGCATTGTACCATTTCACATGCTCCCAGTACATTAAAGTCCTTGCTAAATACATAGTAGCATATTGTACACTAAATTTGTTCAATAACAAATAGATACATAATACTAGCTCATGTTTATAAGTTGACTTCTTTGGTACTTAATGATTTGTAGTATATTTCCATGTGTGTTGTAAGTAGTATCTACTTAATTTCTTTACTCACTTTTATGAGTTGTCTACTTCTTATCTCAAGGTTGTAGAGAGTGTCCTGGCTAGTTTATCACCAACTTAACACAAACTAGAATTATCTGAGAAAAGGGAACCAAAGCTGAAAAAAATGCCTCCATAAGACTGGCCTATAGACAAGCCTAATGGGACGTTTTCTTAATTAACAATTAGTGTGGGAAAGCCCAACCCTTTGTGGGTGGAGCCATTCCCTGGCAGATGGTCCTAGGTGATGGAAAAAAGCATGTTGGGCAAGCCAAACAGCGCTCCTTCATGGCCTGACTTTCTGCACTGACTTTCCTGGAAGAAGGATTGCAATCTGTAAGATGAAATGTACGCTTACCTTCCCAAATTGCTATTGGTCATGGTGTTTAATGATCGCAGTAGAAACAGTAACTAAGGCAATACATTTTCAGTATTTGCGAAAGAAATCTTCTAATAGATATTAATTTGGAGTAATGTCTCCCCATTCACAACTCTTTATAAAGTCAACAGTAATTCTTAAGTAGCTGGTTATATAACTTAGTAAGAACACAAACAGCTGAATGAGTAATTAAAGATACCGATGTATTACAAAGATAATACAGGATTATTATGCCTACCAGGAACCCCACTCATAGTCACCACATGTGGCTCACACCCAATATTTCCATAATTCTACCATGCTCCCTACCTCAGCCCCTCCTCTCAGCCCATCTCCATGTCTTTGTGACTTCCAATTAGGGAAACACAAATTAAAGAGCCAATAAGCCGACTAACAGCAAATGCTGGCAGGAATGTGGGGACAGGGTGACTTTTCCTCATCCACTGTTGATGTCATGGCAAATTGGTACAGCCACTCTGGAAATCAGCATAAAGAATTCTCAAAAAGCTAAAAATAAATCACCCATATGACCCAGCTATACCACTCCTTGGCATAAGGCCAAGGGACTCAACATTCCCTACTCCACAGACACTTGCTTAGCCAAGTTCATTGCTGTTCTATTTACCATAGCTAAAGAATGGAAACAACCTAACTGCTTTTCAACTACAGACGAATAATGAAAATATATATATATATATATATATATATATATATATATATATATATATGATACAACAGAATTCTACTCAGCTGTAAAAAAAAATGAAATCGTGAAGTCTGCAGATAAACGGATGAAACTGGAATGTAATATACCAAGTGAAGTAACCCAGACCCAGAAAAACAAATGTCACATGTTCTTTCTAACTTGTGGATTCCAGTTTTGAATCTTTAGATGGGAGCGTCTGACCTGGTGTTACTGTGGAAACCAGGAAAGTAAAAGGGACCATAGTTGGTGAACTGCAGTAGAGAGGGGTATAATGAGGTGCAGCTGTTATGATGAGAGGAAATAGAAAAGGAGAGCTTTAATTGGGGACGGAGCAGAAAAAGAGGAAGAAAGGAGGGACAACTAATACCAAAAATGCTTTTAAAAGACATAGTGAGTCATTGTTTTATATTTACTGAAAATCACACATAAATTGTGTGTGTTTTGAAAATGTTACACCACTTGGAGAAATAACATTTCCCACAAGAGTCATGAACTAACAAAACCCCCAGTACCATGCATGAGAAAGCTCCGCTCAAGTTGTTGTTAGGGGAGTTCAAGACAAGCCCCCCAAACAATACACTCATGTGGTTGCCCTTGGTTGGCTTTCAGTATTCAAAGGGAAAGCCCTCTTGCTGAAGACATGATGTATTTGACACAAGAGTTAGGGTTATCATCTGGATGTGCTCTGGAAGTCTCAGCCCCAAGCAGTCACTCTCCTAGTATCAGAAGGTGCCATGCAAGCTACCAGCAGAGAGTGGCATGTGGCAGTCCTACCCAACTGGGAAGCCCATTAACCACAACAGGCAACATTTCTACAATAGCAAATAGTATAGTTTTGGAGGTAACTAACAGTGGTCTCATGCAATTTAAGTCTCATGCAACAGGAGGAAGATCATGCCTAGTGTTTCAACTACACATGCCTAGAGAGTTCATAGCCCCATAAGGAAATTCAGTTACCACCTCTTTCTAAACTAGTGTGATTTTCTACTTGCACACTTAACTTTATACCACAGGTAAGTATACACTTTCACCCCTACCCAAAGAAGCTCCTTTTGCAGCAGAAGGAGACAAAATAACAGCTAGTCAAAATAACAGAACAACTACCCTTAGGATATCTAGCCCTGGTGAATACATCTACAACACAACTCCTGCACCTAAGGCTCAGGGAAAATCACAGAAGATTGGAGCAGAAAGACTTCAAGAGCCAGAGGACAGGAAGAATTCGACTGTGAGACTGTGTCTTCTAGCTGACATAAATAAATAAATAAATAAATAAATAAATACCCAGCTACACCTATGGAAGCTCAACAACATGGATGCCTAAACCCAACAGAGATGGATAAATCTCACCAGGTCTCATCCATAGAGCCAAAGGCAATAACAACATCTTCCCAGGGATGAGAACCCCTGATTGGTTATCCAATAACAAGTGCTCAGTTCTATAAAAATAAATACACAGGCAACACTGAAGTGAAAAGGTTGTGTGTGTGTGTGTGTGTGTGTGTGTGTGTGTGTGTAAAACAACATTGGTGAAAGAAAAAGCCCCGTTAATTTGGGAGGGAGTAGGAAGGTGTCGAATTCTTTGAAGCTGTGGTTGCAGGAAGTTGTGAGCTTGGAACTGACCTTCCACCCTGTGAAGGAACAAGAAACACTCCTAACTACTAAGTCACGTCTGCAGTCCCTAGATAGAAACTTCAAAACATACCTGGTAAGATACATTCCAAGTTCTACATGACCATAACTGTCAGCCCAGGAAAACTATCTATTAAATTTGAGAGAAAAGACAGGTGTGGTGAAACACACCTTTAACCCCAGCACTTTGGAAGCAGAGGCAGGAGGATCTACACCAGTCTGGTCCACACAGTCATTTCCAGGACAGCCAGAGCTATATAGAAGGACTCTTCCTAAAACAAAACAAGTAAATCAAATAAGATACAATTGAAGGAGAAACAAAATCTTTCCATGGTAAGAACAAATTAAAGAATTTATGACTCCTATAAACTAGCTCTATGGAGAAGGGTGGAATATTTCAGCCTGAAGAGAATGATAAACATAGCGAAGAGGTCACAGAAAAAAGTATCAGGATAAATGATCAAAAGTACCTTAGAAAATCTACAAAATCAACAAATGACAAAAGTCAAGACTCAACTTTCAATAATTCTCAATATCAATGGTCTTAATTTTCCCAATAAAAACACACAGCCTGGCAGATTAGAGTAGAAAGCAAGGTCTGTCTTTTTGCTGCCTCTAAAAACACATCTCCCCATCAATGACAGACAACACATTGGAGTCATAAGGATGAGAAAATGAATTCAAAGCAAATGAAACTAGGACATAAACTGCTGCCATCAACCTAGCAGCTACAGAACTAGTCAGAAGAGATAGGAAGGTCATGGCATATGCATAAGTAATATAATCCATTATATGGGAACAAATCACCAAGAAGATATTACAGTTCTAAATATGTGTTGGGATCTTCAGACCCTCAGACCCTGAATTTTCTATGACCCTTTGCCTGCTGGAGTGAACAGCTTGTTTTCCTGTGCTTACAGCTGCTCTGGGCACAAAACCCTCAGATGGGTAGAGGAGTGTTTTCTGGTGGGCTTGCAGCTGAAAAGTCCCTAGAGCTAGGACACATTAGTCAGGGAGAGCTCTATAGAAGCTGCCCTGGAACACAATAAAAGGGACATTCTTGTTTCAAGAGTGACCTGTATCTTTGTGTGTTTTAACCTCCAGCCCCTTGCCCGACTAGCGAACTGTCCCATAGTGCAAGCGCTACAAATATGTACACAGCAGACACAAGGTACACAATCTCATAAAATGGACACTAAATGTAAAGCCACAGAGTAACCCAACACAATGATAGTGACTTTAACACCTCACTCTCACCAACAGATTAGACATCCAGACAATAGCTAAGCAGAGAAAGACTGAAGTTGAATGCTATACATCAAATGGACCTAACAGACTTCTACAGAACTTTTCATCTCAACACTAAAGGGTGCACATTCTTCTTAGCAGCCCATGGAACTTTTGCCAAAACAGACCATGTATTAGACACATAGCAACTCTCAAAAAATACCAGGAAACTGAAATAGCATCCTGTATTCTATAGCTGTCTAAAACTCCAGTTCCAAAGAATTCAATGCCTTCTTCTAGACTCCACAGACACCTACACAAACATGAGCACAGACCCACACATAGGAAAATACATTTACAACATAATCTTTTCAAGAAGAAAGACTATTTAAAAGATGAAGTGAGCACCAGGTATGGTGGAGAATGCCTTTAATCCCAACTCTGGGAAGGCAGAAGTAGATCCATGAGTTCAAGGCCAAGCCAGGGCTACTCAGAGAAACCGTGTCTCATAAAACCAAATAATAATAAGGATTATTATTATTATATTACTATATAATTTATATTCTATAGTATAATATTCATAAATATTATTTATTATTACTATTATTGAAATGAAAGATGAAGCACAGCCAATAAGATTGCTCAGACAGTCAAGTGCCAAGTCTGAAAACCTCAGTTTGGTCTACAAATCCCACATGATGGGAAAGAAGAAAGGACTCGTACAAACTGTCCTCTGGCTTTCACAAATATGTTGTGGTACACAAATGCCATTTTCTACCACATGCAAGCACACACTCAAATGGATAAATAAATAAAATGTGTGATAAAGAATAAAATTCTGTTTTAAAACATGAAAGTATAAGCATAGACCGGGAGAAATTATTAACATATTTGGGCATCTGATAAATCCCTGTGTCAAGAATACTTACAGATCTGAATTCAACAGAGAGGAAGAAATACATTAGGAAGCATGCGGTGCTTTGTATTAATACCACATCAAAGAGAAGGGGTAAGCAAACTACATCTGCACGGAGGAGTAAGATGCAGCAACATAAAACAAGATATTCACAGCTTACCTGTTTCCATGCACTTCAAAGTCACACTGGGCAAAAGATGCCAAGATGCCAATCCAAGAACTACGCGTGTACGGATTCATTCACATCATTTTCAAAATAAAGTAAAGATAGTTATGGATAATAAAATGACGGTTGCAAGGGGTTAGGACTAGGGGCAGAACGCAGCTACTGGTGGAGAACCATGTGGGAATTTATCTGCATTATGGAAAAATAATATGCCATGGGCTGTGGTGACAACTAAATTAATCTACACATGTAGTAACACTCAAAAATATCATGCAATAATAAAGCAAAGGGCTGTAAAGGGGAGGCTAAGACTTTGGATTACTAAATCAACCCAGGTTGTTGTTGGGAAGACCATACACACAAGACCCCCCAAATAATCCCTATGTCTGCTCTGTAAATTGAAAAGTAGATTTATTCTGCATAATGCTCATTTCAGTGAACATGTGTATGCTCCAATGACTATCCACTGCTTAATCAAAATACAAGTCAAGGAGAGATATTATCAATTTACCTGGAAAAATATGTAAATGCTAAGTGAAACTTCCATAGCCAAGATTTGTCAAAAGTCCCCAATTCAAATGCTTTCTCCTAGAGACCTTTTGAACACGCTCATTCTTCCCGGGTTGTTTTTAGGTTGAGAAAATAAGCTTTACTCCTTTGCAGTGTGTGTGCTGGATATGTTATTTGTAGAGTAAATTGCTCGATTTATCTTGGGAAGTAAATAACATCTGCTGAAATTGTAAATTCTGTTGCTATGTGGCATTCCTGTCCATATTTTAAACTCGATTTTTGAGTGCATTCCCTGTTAATGCTAAAAACATCACATAACTTTTCATAAATTTTAATTTTATGTGTATGGGTGTTTTATCTGCATGGATGTGCCCCACATATGTGCCTGGCCCTCACCCACGCCAGAGAAGGGGGAAGATCTTGAACTAGAGTCATGAGTTACCTGCATTTGTCAGTCGCCCTGTGCCTGCCGGGGATCGAACCTGGATCCCCTGAGGGAACAATTAATGTTCTTAAGCACTGAGCCACCTCTCCATCCTCTGTCACATTAGCTTTGAAGTAGGAAAGATATTCAGAGTCTAATGCACACGGCTAATCCTTCGAAATCAGGAAACAAAATGGTCTCAAAAGACCTCCAGATAGGTTACCAGTGTTTTCATTTTCACACTGAAGGCACGGGTACAGAAATTAAATGAAAACATACAACTATTTAAATACCTCGCAACCCTGCATGTTAAAGCCAGCCAACTAGAAGGAAAATCAGTCCCGTTAGGAATGTAAATGACTCTGCAGTCCTGTTTGCTCTAATTAGAGGAAAATAACTTATTTCAATGTTTTAAACCAAATTGTGTTTAAAATCACCTTGTTTACATGGTTCTAAATGAAAACTAGTGTGTGGATAAAAATGTATCTTTTATTATGTATTTTATAGACTTACGTGTCTGCCAGACACAGAATATTTCATCAGTTAGATGACTCTAACTTCGAAAGAAGCAAACCTCTTTTTCTATAAAGGGCCACTGAGCAAATACTGTAGGTTCCACAGGCGACATGAAATCCATAGCAGCTTCTCAGCTCTGCCTCTGCAGTGCCAAGGCACCACAGACACAAGCAAAGCAATAAGTGTGGTTTTGTTCCAATAAAGTTTTATTTACAAAAACAATCTGCAGGCCTCACTGGACCAAATGGTCATGCTTTTCCATGTTCTAACTGTGTATGTGTGGGGGGGGGTGTTCACATGCATACACATGAGCACCTGTGTACCCACAGCTATACAATGACTTTATCCTTGTACCATTCCCCAGACCACAACTGCTAAAAATGAGTTCAGTTTCCTCCGAGAGCTCTACTCAAGTAGTGTGAGAATGAGTACTAGCTTTGGTGGACACGGCACATGTCTTACGATAGTGATTGCCCGCAAATATGAGGGGATGGTAAAGAACGACCCTACTACTGCATCAATAGCTGTAGCTATGAGTCAGAAGAGATCTGAAAGGGGCTGGGAAGATGATTCAGCAGTAAAGAATTCTTCTGCTCCTCCAGAGGATCCAAATTCAATTCCCAGCACCCACAATGGGCACCACAACAGCCTGTGTATCTCTGGCTCTAGGGGATGCCTCTGGCCTCCTCGGGCACCTACACACAGGTGGCATTCACTCACACAGCTATGCACAGACACACACACACAAAATAAATAAATCTTGAAGGATAACCCTGTTAGCTAGACAATTCCCAAGTCCTCAAAACTTGAACACATTTCCTCATTTCTGTCTTTATCAAGAACTGAGTCTCAAAATCTGGCTTGTGTCGTTTCTATCCCATCATCTTATCTCCTTCCCAAGAATGGAAAAACATCTATGGCAGACCAAGGGTGCACAGTTAGGCAGAGTGTAACTTCGCTCTGTGTTATTACTTAGCACTTTAATGGTTGTTTCTGATATACATTGTATTTAATGTATTTAACTTCTTCCCTTTAATTACATAAGTGTATCTTACAAAAAGAATTTGTTTGCAAGGTTTATAGTAAGTGAGCACTTGGCTTAAAACATAGGAGTAAGTACTGGCCAGCTTCAAGCCTGCTCAGTAGGGTCCCAATTCTGCTTACTCTTCAGTTGTTTCATCAGGAAATTACTGACAATTTGTTTTTACCCTTGGTTCCCAGGTTATACAGCTGGTTCTCAACACCGTGATGAGAACCCCACAGACACATAAAGAGTTCCCTCCCCTCCACAACAAAGTGTTTAATCAAGTTCAGGTTCCACCACCTGAAAAAAGATTAATTTCCTAGACATCAGAGGTGGCTTCTTCTAGCATCAATCCTTCCAAAGATGGAGTAATGAATAAAGCTGCCATAGAGAACATGTGGAAGCTTCTCTTTTTAGTTTTTCAAAAAAATGTAACATCATAATGCCAATGGTCTACTTTCTCCTTTAAATGTCAGCAACAATCAGCTCGATTATGAAGATCGACTTCCGGCTTGTCTCTAGATGATAAGTTTAATAAAGAGAATGGGGCTCAGTAGCCACATGGCTGGTTTAAAGCATCCTTTCTTGTGCCATGGTTCTGAAGCATGAAGATCTCTAGAGGTAGCACTGGGTTTGATGCTCTTCATCCTCACAGCCGGGAAGTGTCGACTGGGCTCCATTGCCGAAGCTGAGCTCTGCATGGATAATCTCAAGTCCCGTCAAACCGAGGGGGCAATCATAAAATAAAATAACACAAAACATTACCCAAAGCAAGTAACACTGCCACTCCTAAAACATCTAGGGTTGAGGATGAGCTGGTCAAAGGGGAAAATCAGGCAGAGCCGGGATGAGCTAAAGATAACAGGGACCACCAGTCGATTGGGAATCACAGCCCTTGCTTCCCAGCCCGCCTCCTGCTCTTTTGGCTCCTGAAGCATCTGCTGCTTCTGATACACTTTATAATGTGAATTCCAGAAGAGGCAGGCATCTGTGCACTAATAGGTCCTGACCTTCAAACACAATGGTGGCACACCAATGGCTGAGTCACAGGCAAGATTATCAACCCCATTCTGCCTTCACACTCAGGACTGCATTTGCTGGGGCAAGGCACCGGTAAATCAAGGGGGGGGGGGGGAGAGAGAGAGAAAGAGAGAGAGAGAGAGAGAGAGAGAGAGAGAGAGAGAGAGAGAGAGGCTGCAGCAAAGAGCAACGACTTGTAACACCCGCCCCCACCAGAGTTTGCACTAGATTTGAAAATGAAGACACGAATTTCCAGAACCCTCAGACGTTCATTATTAGTGCCCCCCAACCTGCCCCAACTCTTTTTTAAGTGTTGAAATCTAAACCGTTCAACCACAAAGCCTGCTTCAAAAGGTACAGTTAACTGGCCCAGGTCAGCCAGCATGTGGGTTAAAGCAACGCTGTCTTCTACCGGCCAGACACAGAGTCTATGCTAACAGGTTAGGTAATGATGTTTAATCCTTGCTGGATGCCTCGGGCTTATGCGCGGCTTTTGTCAGCTTATTTGCGACTGTTCTTCACATCAGGGGCCCAATTACCTCTACAGGGCTTCCCTGTCATCCTTTCTGGGACAGAGGGCTCTTAATCGCTCTGCCTGGGCCATTCCCAGTCTTCTTCAGACCTCTCTTTCCCACACTCTCTCCCGAATTTAATCCCAAAGCCCACTTGTCACATTATTCTTTCTGCTCAGAGCCTTGTATGCAGAAGAAACTTTCGTATTCAGCCCCTGCTAGGGTTGTTTGGTTTTGCTTTGAGTGTTTATTTGTTTTGAACAACAGAATAGAAATGTTGTGAATAAAGAAAAAGCCAGTGCCCAATCATTTCAGAAGTCAAAACTATATCAAATCTGCCCTGAGCACCCCAAGGTCATTCTCACAAGGGCGGAGAGAGAGGGAGAGAGGAAAGACTCCTCTGTCTTCATGCTAAGAAATGCTGGACAGCACAGATTAGGTGGGAGTCTCTGGGCTTCTGGGCAAGAATGGACAGCCCTTCTCTATCACCTAGGACTCAAAACAAGCTGCACATGGAAAGTGCAGAAACTTTTGCTTTCCAGATAGGGAATAGCCAGCCACAGTTCAGGCCCCGGAAAGAACCAGAAGCAGAAAGCCTTGCAGGGTAGGCTTTGCTTCTGTGTGTGGACCGGCTTTATTCTCAGCTCTTTCTACTGGCACATCTCCTTGGCTCCTCAGTGGACTGTATGGAAGCAAGCCATAACCACTTCTGTATTTGCCTGAGACAGTTCTATACACAGGATTCCCATGCCACCACCACAACAAATGGTTAAAGGTGCGTCAGGTGCCCCCCCTCTTCGCAACTCACATCTAGGCTCTAACCCTGGAGCGCAGCTGATGGCAATGGACCTGTGATGACCCCAGAACTGATACATGCTCTGGGGAGGTTCAAGGAGAAATACATGAACATGTAACATACACACACACAGAGAGAGAGAGAGACAGAGACACAAACACATACAAAGTTTATGCCAATTGAAGAGAAGAGAAAATTAAGGAAGACAGTAAAACCCAAGTCTAAGTCATCAGAATTTCACAGAGATCTGATCTTTACTCTGTCATAGTCTGCCTTCCAGACACTCTTAAAATCCATGCCCTCTATACAGAATTTATAGAGTCTCGGAGCCAGGGCTGAGAATAAGGCTGAAAAGACATCACTATTTCCTAATTTCTTTTAGCAGATAATAAAAATCAACCCCATCAAGACCCCTAGGGAGAAACAAACCGCATACTTGGAGACTTAAAACCTAGGGAGTGTATCTTCTTCTTTCCCTAGACGCTGCAATTTTAAAGCAGAGGTAAAGGAAGGGCACACCTCTCAGAAGTCCCTAAGTGAGAACCCTTCAGGCAACCCCAGCGTTTTAGCCTTTGTCTTCATATGGACTTCTCTTTAGTATGTATGTTTTTGTTGTTGCTTGCTTGTTTGGGTGGTGAGGTTCACACCCTTGGACACTCAACACACACCCCCACTAGGAGCCACTGCATCCCAGCCCTCCCTTCTATATTTTGCTTCTTACCAAGACTACTAAGGTCAAATGTAGGGCCTGCTAGACAATTCGCATTTGTCATATCTGGAGACCTTCCCTTTTACTGACAAAGACTTTTCCAAAATACGGTTTGAGCAAGGGAGGGAGACTGGAAAGCTGTCTCTGGGGTTACAAGTTCTTGCTCTTTCAGAGACTGGAATTCAGTTTGCAGTACCCATGTCAGGTAACTCACAACTGCCTGTGACTTTGGCTCCAAGGGATCTGGTGTCCTCTTCTGGCCTCCAGAGACACCCAAACACACACATACATACACAGACAGACATAGGCATAAACAGATAATAAAATAAGTCTTACATATACTTATATGGTTCAGGCTTCAAATGTTAGTACGTGAAAATATCTTTTTGACCCCAGAAAACCTCTGTACCACTTAAGTACAAGATTACAAAGTGCAGAATGTATCCTCTTATTTGAAGAAGATAACTTTGCCTAGGGTTTGTGGAGGAAGCATAGAAAACATAAAGAGCTCTCCCCAGTGTTGGAAGAAGGTGCTAGGGAGAATCTCTCTAGCTATGGGAGGAACATCTGCCTCTTGAAGACCCCATACATCACATTGCAATTTTCGGTTCTGTCCCAAGCACAGCTACCACTGTCTTTACAAAGATAAAGGTTTTTATCCTTGGGAAAGCAGTCAGTGTGTTAGTCCCTAGCATTCTATGTAGACTAGTTTCACTGGAAGGAATTTTTCACTAATAATAATAGCATTAAAACAAAAATCAATAGGCAAAGGATAACCAGACTTCAGTGTAACCGGCATTGTTACTGGAACCCTGCTCTTTAAAGGACTCATGTGAACCACCCACGACGACAAAAGAGCCAGTTCCATTAGATTAATGTATTGCACC
Organism: Microtus oregoni; assembly: GCF_018167655.1. Lineage (NCBI taxonomy): Eukaryota > Metazoa > Chordata > Mammalia > Rodentia > Cricetidae > Microtus > Microtus oregoni. Next base: position 7,294,754 of record NW_024543070.1, read on the forward strand.
CCGATTCTACAAAACAGATCAGGAATATTTGTTTGAAAAATCAAATACAGAGGATCAGACTGGCTCAGAGGGGGACTTTGTTTCTACACCACATTTTTCCTGAGCATCAAATTTACTTATAAAGCTAATAAAGATACAAAATACAGTCAACAATGGCATTCAGGTTTGAGTATAAATTATATACAAAAATCATATTGGACTCCTCAACATTAACCCCAGGCAATAAAAAAATATAACTCTTACCTTGTTTTAGTGTTTTTCCTTTGTTATTTATTCTTCTGTGTTATTCTTTTAGTGTTTTTATGTGACTCTGTAAGTATATAAAAATTCTCTCATCTTTATTAAGGTGACCATAATCTAGTGAAACTTTCTCTGGGCTTTCATAACAAAGAATGTCTCTGTCCTTAAGCCATGAGTCTACCTCTAACAGGCACAACTGTTAAAAATTAAAACTAACTCACATTTCTCTTTGTCTGTATTATTTTTGAAATGTATTTTCTTACTTACTTGACATGAGAAGGCATTTCCAACATTCCTTGTCATTGAATTCCTGGTTTTGTAATTTGGAGAGGTCACGGTACATTGTCTGAGATTGCAGTCTGGATTCCCTGTGGGAAGTTTGAGCCCATCCAGCTGCCATAGTTCATCATATAAAAGACCTGGAAGGGGCATGTAGCTGAGTGATGCAGACTTCAGGCAGCTGGGACTCATAGTTGGTGCACTGGGAGACACAAGAAAGGAAGCATAACACACACACACACACACACACACACACACACACACACACCATTCAACAGACACCCCCCAAACAATCATCCAGAAAGCCAACATCAGAAAATACCAAGAAGTAATGATCCCCAGTGTGGCAGTCAGGTATGGACATGGTCAATCATCTCTGAATTTAATAATTTTTTGTTACTTTCCATCTGTTATTTAGGGGAAAGAAACCTTTTTTTTTTCAGATGGCGTACTGTGTCACCCAAGAGGTCTTCAGAATTTCAGTCCTTATGTCTCAGTGTTCTATCTGGGATTAGAGGCATATGCCACTGTGCCTGGTTAAAGTTTAGTTTTTATCTGCATTTGTGAGTTTTTATCTCTTACAATGGTAGCTTACCCACACACATACAAGAGCAGTCACAGACAGGGAGAAAGGGGATTATGTTCCTGGCATCAACCCTATCATCAGAACAACTGAAGAAAGGGATGAGCAGTGGTGTGTGTGTATGTGTGTGTGTGTGTTTGCTGGTGTGTAAAGACCATATGGCATCTGCTAATTTGTAAGCTGTTGATACCTTTTATCACTTACCAGGCAATCAGTAATACCCTTGTGCCTCATCCACCCTCCAATTCTGTTGCTGATTAGTCTTCAATTGAGCAACAAGGTAGCTCCCTTTGAGCCCTTTGAACAGGATCACAGGTCTGATTTAGACCCTGCACAGCAACAAACATGACTAAGAGAATGATAAATCTTACCAACCCATTCGGTCTCCCTCTGTGACAGCCTGACAGCCTCCATAAACAACCTGTAAAACTGTGTTTTACATTGAATATTGGCCTGAGGTTGGCACTCGGTAAATACCAAACAAGGGGGCCTGCTCTCCCTCCTCCAAACACATGACCCTTATCAGTGGTTATTCACAGGCAGCCATTTTACTCATAAGGAGAATCTGAAAATAATAAACAGTAATGCAGATGTGTGCACAAACAGCACAGAGTTCTGAGGATGTTGTATATATGTGACTAAGAGAGGTCTACATCTTTCTTACTGTATTTTCAGATACTGTGTAATTTGTTGGCTCTGTCTTAGTTCTGGTTTCTATTTCTGTGATAAGACATCATAACCCAAACCAACCTGGGTAGAAAAGGGTTTATTTCAGTTTGCAGTTCCACGGCACAGTCTATCATCAAGGGAAGTCAGAGCAGGAGCTCAAGCAGGAGAGGAACCTGGACGCAAGAGCTGATGCACAAGCCATGGAGGAGTGGTGCCTACTGGCTTCCCAAGTCTGCTTTTCTATAGCACCCAGGACCATCAGCCCACAGATGGCATCACTCACACTGAGCTAGGCCATCCCACAACATTAATTAAGAAAATATACCACAGGTTTGCTCTCAGATCAGTCTGGTGGGAGCATTTTCTCAATTGAGTTTCCTTCTCTCCAAATATATTTGATACAAATAGCTTGTATCAAACAGTGTATCTGACAGTGCCTGTGCTCCCTTAAACTTGCCAGCACAGGCACTGTCAGAATTCTGAAATGATAAATATATTTTCGATGGCAACGACTATTATGGATTTCACTAAGGATAAGCATAAAACAGAACCTAAAAATAACAATCTACGTTGCAAATAGAGTCAGGAAACAATGCCTGAAGAACTTGTGGTAGCTTCAATAGCCATTGGGAGAAAGTGGGGTGGGGGTGAGAATATGTGAACAAATGTACTTTCATTCAAACAATTATAGAGTCCATTTCAGAACACTTGCCCTCCAGATTCATAAGGGGAAGTGTTAACTACATTATCAAGGACTCAAGGCTCTTCCCAGAGATCGAAGATCACTAAGGACCATTGAAAAACACCAGAACTAATAATCTATGAGCGGTTCTGGGTGCTTTCTCTCCCATTTTTAAAAATGTCAAGAAGAAAAAAAAAAACGAAAGCCAGTTTCTTAAAATTGATGAAACCATCCATAGCATCGGACTAGACAACACAATAAGAGAGAGGACAAAAGATGGTGGGGGAATGTCCCCAGAGATGTGCCGACAATTGTCACCATGTACTGAGCCATCAATGTAACCATGGTGCAGAAGAATCTGCCAGGAATGCTAAGCTCCTCAAGTTCCGCTGGCGGGTGAGCAAAGATACAAATTCACAACACATCCCAGAGGAGTGAAGGGTGCTGACCTCTATGGTAGTGGCATAGTCGAGAAGAGCGTGCGAGTCCTTCATGCTGCACACAGAATGACAAAAAACTGTAAAATGACTGGAATCTTTGCTCATGAGGAGCCCGACAGTGGTGGTACCATCTATATGAAACTGTCTAGTGTCCGTGAGATATAGTCACCCTCCACAACCTTACATGTTTGATAGAAGACAAAGTGAGCCTTCTTTTATAATACCCCAAGAATGTTTTCCCCGTATAATTTGTGTACTCCATTATGAAGTATTAATGGGATTTTTCAGTCAATTAAATGCTGTATGCAAATGTCATCAAAATGTAATTAGTGCTAAATTAAAAGTGGCCATGCAATGGAAATTGGTGTGAAAATCATCTGTCCCGAACTGACTAGCAATAGCTACCATTTGTTGAGTTCTTACTATGTGCCAGGCAGTCTGCCAAGGACCTAGTCATCCTATGTAGCACTGGGCCTTCAAAACACCCACATAAATTGGATACTGGATTCTCTTCGCTTATAAAAGAAGAATGAGTCACAGAGACACCTCAATACCTTTCTCAAATCAGTCAACTAGTAAACAGTCCAGCAAGCCCAACCAATTTACAGAGGCTCTAAGGCCAGGCACCAAAGCCCACAGTCCTGCAACCACAACGTACATGTGAAGTCTGTTGTTTCCTTTCTACCTATGGCGCCACTGTCCTTGAGTAGACCCTAGAGTGTTTCCAGAAAGACTCACACTGGGTCTAGAGAAGACTCGACTCTGAGGATCAAATTTCAGATCCGCAGAACCCATGCATAAAGGGCAGAAACCATTGTGCTAGGAAGGGAGGAAGGCGTAAGGGGCCAGAAAAGGTAAATTCCTGGAAGCGGGGCTGCTGATAGCTTAGCCTGTGTGGCTAAGTTCTAAGCTAGTGAGAGACTATGTCTCAGGGGAAAGATGGAAGCTGCCCGAGGACTGACACTTGAGGTTGTCCTCTGATCTCAGCACGAGCCTGTCGCATGCATATGTGACACATATGTGCACACACACACACACACACACACCTGACATGACCTGTGCCAATAAGAAAATAAGAAAAACATCTGCCTCCAGCAAATAACCTTTCTTGTAAATTCCATAACAATAAAACACAGGAGCTAAAGTGTTATTTCTATATCTTTGGGGCTCAGAGGTAATTTGGAGACCAAAGTAGCTTGCTGGGCCTCTACTTCTACAGCTGTGAAACTGGGAAACTCTATTCCTTAGAGGCTGTTGTGAAGATAAAAAGATTTGATGCACAGAAATAAGAATAGCCCCTGGTTCAGAAACAGCATGCTGTGTGTTTGGTGGTAGCTTTCTTTATCATCAAACCATGCTTGTTGCTGCACGAACACAGAAATCTTTTGATCTAGCCGACTTGGAATTCCTAGTGACCCACTCTCAGAGTGACATCTTCTGAAGATGTCCCTCACTCAGTGTCACTACCCATTTCCTTTGATTCAAAAGAAGTTAACAATTTTACCTTGATCTTTGTGTCCCTGGATGACTCTTTCCACTCCGCTATGTCCTTATTGCTCAGTATTTTGTAAGCTGTTCCTCTGAATGCAAACGAAAGTCAAGTGTCCAAGGGACAACACATGGCAATGGGTGACCAGCATGGCCATACCCTCTGTCTTGGTTACTTGCCAATTTCTGTGGCAAAACACTGGGCCAAGGCAACCTATAAAGGGGAGTGTTTATTTGTGGATCATGATTCCAGAAGGTTGGAGTCCATCACCATCTCAGCAGGGAGTAAGGAATCAGCAGGCAGGCTGGAATAGTAGCTGAGATCTCATATTGAGTCAACAATCATGAGACAAGAGAACTAACTGAATGGCTTGGGCTTTTGAAACCTCAAAGTCCACCCACAATGAAAGACTTCCTCCAAACAAGGCCACACCTCCTTACCCTTCCCAAACAGCCACCAACTGGAGACCAAGTATTGAAATATATGAGACTATGGGGACTGTTCCCACTTAAAATACCACACCCTCCTATTTCTACTAACAACCCCAATTACTTCTATCCTCTCAGCACCCACATACTTCCCATACCTGTCTATCAAGCTGTTTGCAACTACTGTTTTAACACTAACTGAACTGTGTTATGCCCCTTTCCTGCTACCCTGTCTCTTCATTCATGTAAGGTACTTATTGGGTTGCTTTTGTTCAAGAAAGGAATTAGCAAATAGCTAATCAAGGGTCGGAAAGGCCACTCTCTAGGTCAGTAATGTGCTAGGAGAACTTTAGCAAAAACATAAAGGAAAGTGGATACATGCAGAAAGGCATGTGGATGAAGTCTAGAGAAAACCAAGAACAGGCTTCCAAGAGCCATTCCCTAATGAATCAAAGAAGGCGCTCTTAATTCCTTAGCAACTAATTGGAACATATGTCAAGTAATGTCTACTAGGGAAGCTCACGAGAAAACTAAGTATCTAAGGTACTGGTGGGGACTGATATATACATCTCTACCTAACATGGACCATCTAATTCCCACAAAGAAAGCAGTAAGATGTGAGAATTGAATTAATTACTTGGTTGTTTGATCATTACCATACTAAAATTTGTTTATAGATATTTGTGAACATTTAATGCATCTCTAAGCTGATGGTCTCCAGCCCAATTGCTGAGGTGTCTTGTGAAGGAGGAAAGGTGCAGGCACAGCCGGAGTTCCAAGATACATGACAGACACTTCTCATTTCCTGAAGAAAAAGACCAGTCTGATCTAGTTAAACACCAGAATGAACCACAGAATTCCTCGTTGTCAGGGGACTCAAAGGAGACTTGCATTTTTCTCACATGTCACCTTGACTGGGTGATTCCTTTTCTTTCCATCAATCAAAATCACATATTAACTTTAAAAAAAAATTCAAAACTTTCTTTTAGTGTGTGGGGGGAGGGGTGTGTGGCCAAGGGTACCCATGCCACAGCAGCCATGTAGATGCATGAGGATAACTTTCGGGAGTCTCATCTTGTGGAATCCAGGCATCAAATCCAGACCCTCAGACCTGCATGCAAGCACCTTCAGCCCCTAAGCCATTTCCCCAGCCCATAACAATTTTCAGTACATTGCATCTGACTCCTGGGTCCCCGCCTATGATAAGACTGTATTGCTGATAGTTGTATCTGCCATGCCTCAAAAATGATATACTGTTTTTAAGAAAAGGAATTTCCCTGGTATCTGGATCAGTTCAAGACAAATAAGAAAAGAAAAACTCACCTCTCCCAAGAAATCAATTCTTAAGGCTCCAATAAATTAGAAAATAATAGACAAAATAAAACTATAGAAACAAAGACGAGAAATAAAACAAGAAGGAAGGATAGAGAAATAGCAAAGAGACTCAACTGGGATTTAGGACAAAGGATCTAGCATTGCATGACAACCGAATTCTTAGGGAAGGATTAAGAGAGCCGCATCAACTGCCTTTGCCATTCTCTCCTGGTCCCATAGTACGTTGTCTCTGCTCCTCCTATACACACAGTCGTTTTGAAAACAAGAGTCAGCAAGGCTGTGTCTCAAGCCCTCACATCCCCCCCCCCCCCCCCCATGCGCGCCAGGGGATTTGGTCTTGATAATCTAGTGTCACCACAGGCACAATCATAGGACACAACAAGAGGAAGGGACAAGCGCAGTTCTCGCTGAACGCTTCTAACAGTAACAGGGCGAATGGATGGATACACGGATGAACGCTCACATAAACAAACAAAGAATATGGGTAAATGAAGTAAGCGAACATTGATTTTAAAGTGGCAGATGGTGGAGTCACGGGCGTGTTAGCAACTCTGTCCTCAGGACACAGCGATTGCACCAGTTTTTCCAGCCTCACTACTGACACAGAAATCTTAAGTGCTTTTGCACCCTTTGCAGGTCCCCTCCTTTGCTTCAGTGCCAAGCATTCGTTTCTCTTAGTTCAACTAGAGAAATTCCATTTGGTCCTGAGCCCAGTCCGTGCAGGGACCGGGTGTATGTGCCTGTGTAGACGTAGGCACAAAGGTGCGAGCACGTGTGTTTTAAAGTTTCGTTCTGTTTCTGGGTCACCACAGCTGATGATTGTCCTCCGAGACACACAACCACGTTTCAGCTCCAGGCCCAGGAGAAAGCGCCTCTCAGAGCCAAAGGCACATCCGCGGCCCTCTTGAAACAACAGGGCCTCTGTCTGCAGACGGCTTTAAATCATGAGACAAATTTCTACCTTCTGCCCTTTGTCTGACTGAAAGTCATATTTAATATTATTTCTCTCTGAGCTTCAATTACAAATGAATCTGCTTTTCTATTTCAAGTACAGAAAAAATAAGCAAAGCAGCTGGGCTTGCAATAAATCATCAGATAAACTATGCGCAGAAACTCCTTGGCAAGCACCGCAGCCATCAGCAGCGGGACATTCCACTCCGTGCCACCATGGCGGGCCTGAGGCGTCACCTTGTACTAAACATGTCTCAGCTCACTGAATCTGGAAAGGGCTCCTTACATAGGCAGTGGAGATCCGGAATCAAAAGGGAAGGCTATCCTCGGGTGGGGAGTGTTTGAAGTCGCTCTCCCGGGGTGGGGTTGGTGGGTGTTTGAAGTTGCTATCCCGGAGTGGGGATGGGGTGGTGTTTGAGGTTGTTCTCCTGTGGTGAAGGTGGGGGGTATTTGAGGTTTTTCTTACCCGGCCCACACTTCCATCCCTGATTAAAATAACAGACCCAAGAGAAAATGATCTCTTTGGCTCGACCTGATCATTAGTGTGACCAGGATAAATCTCAGAAGAAAGAACGAGCAAAGAGAGCTTCATCCGGGATTTTCCATCAACCAGCCTCTGTAAAGACGCTTGCCTAGACGGAGGCTTTAGACACTTTCCACAACTTACTTACTCTCTTCTATAAGCTGAGTTTTGCCACTGTGAGACCCTCCCCCTCCGCAATACACCACGGAGGGGGATAAAGGACATTGGGAATGAAGGCCCACTTGAAAATTCACATCTCCACTTGGAGTTCGATCAACTTCAAGGATATTGTGAAAATTTCATTTCCTAACTTTTCATTTCCACTGATAGTCTTAATATTCCTCTTTTGCCAAAAGAGGTTGTGAGCATTGGGATAAACATCTATAATACTGACTGGACTCAGGACAAAGCAATCCCAAGACATCACCTGAGAAATCACAGTCTGAAGGTCACTCTCACCTCCGTTTTCTTCTGCTTCTCTGTAGCGTGTCAGAGAACCCACCTGCGGGTCTGGCGGGGGCACACACCTTTAATCACACACAGCACTCGAAAAGCAGAGGCATGAAGATCTCTGAGTTCCAGCCTGGTCTACAGAGCAGGTTCTGGGACCAGATCCAAAGCTACAGAGAAACCCTGTCTCAAAAACAAAACAAATAAACAAATAAAAGAACCTACCTCTCTTTCCCCTGAAGCCAACTGTGGCACACTTGCTTATTCCAGAAGTACTGCCTTGTATCCAAATGAAAGGAATAGCGCCTTATTTCTAAATATACAGGGCAGAGGGTGGAATCTGAGCCACAGGCCTTGCTAGGTCCACTCTCCACTACTACAGTTAAGACACTCCCCCTTGGTCCAGTCACACATCTTTACAATCATCCACCTCATGGATCCAAGCACAAAAGCACGCAAGTGGCCTCTTTTTGGGCTCTTCATTTCTCAAGGTTCCTGCATCCTATTAACTTCACACATCCCGCTGTGTGCTGAGGGACGAAGGTCACTGCTTCCCATACCAGAGAAGAGGAAATAAGGCATGGGGAAGCTGTCTCTTTTAGCAGCTTTTATACATTCCTGACATCCTGCTTCAGACTTTTCTCTCATAGTAACACACCTTCTGACTTCCTCCCCATGCAGTGCTGCTGGTTCAAAGCCCCATGGGAGACTCCAAAGGATCTCTAATGCCTTTTAGATCTGTCATCCTCCACTAGGGGTACCTTCTTCTGAACTGAGCAAATACGCAAAGAAGAGAGAAGGCTGGATAAGGAACTTCAAACAGGTAAATGCATGTGCTTTTCTGTCTTCCCACAGAAGCAAGTCCAGAACAGGACAGCGATGACGATGTGTCAAGCACTTTGAAGGACAGCGTCTCAAAGAGAGGCCGTTTCTCCTTATGTTATTGGCTTTTGTAAGGTATTAGGTTGAATTTTTTTAAACAAGTATTTGTACAAACACTTATTGTTCAGAAGCCAAGCTTTTCAAAGCTGCAAACTATTATCATCTCCCATAGAAAGCCCTGTTTTCTGTGCTGTAACCCAGAATTGATGCTCTTGTGGCCACTTCTTCCCTGCTGCACGCTCCAGTCCTAAGAATACCATTCAAACCCGCCGCCTACAGTGGTTACAGAAAGACTCCTGTATGACTTCTATGTTTAATCCCAGCTGGGATGAGTTCCTTTTAATACATAAATGACTCCAGAGCTCAGCTCAGCTTCCATGTTGGGTAATGAGGGAACTGTGACCCAGGGTCAGCAGACGCCAGCTCTACATGCTAAGGGGATTAAGACATCAAACAAACAATACATTCACAATTTAACTGTTCCAAGCGGGTGCAGGGCAGATGGCCATTTAACTGAGAAGAACATATGCATTTGTGCCCTCTTTTTACATCAGCATATAAATATAAGACCCTGTCCAATCCTAGAAGAGAAATGATACAGATGTGTGAGTTCTATTTCTATCTTAGACGAAGTCAACATCCAGGACTCAGTTTCCTGTACTGGACATAATATAAAGGTAAGAAGACTGGATAGTAAGTATTCGATTATCTCCCCTATATGTTGCTTACAGATTCACAATAAATACTTAGGATTTCTTCAGTGTAGGCTAAACACTGGCTAAAAGTTACAAGACCAAAAGCTACTGTTACCATCCCTTAGGCTGGCTCATATGCAAAGAGAAGATATTGAAGCCTGATTAACAAACCAGAATTACAAGTGTTCAGGTCCTAGGGATTGCAGAGATGGCTCAGCAGTTGACCGTGCTGGCTGCTCTTGCAAAAGACCTGGGTTTCCTTCCCAGCCACTTACAGCTGTGGCAGCTCAGAGCCTCCTCTAATCTGATGTCTTCTTCTGACCTGCATGAGATCAGGCACACATGTGGAGGACATGCAGGCAAAACATTCATACAATTAAAATAAATAAGAACAATAAGAAAGAGTTTGGGTCCGTTTGTGTTACATTCTATGTAACATATGAAGAAGTGCTTTTTTGTCAAGGGCATAGAATAAATTTCTAATAAATCCTAAAAGTAGATAAAATTACTTATAGTAGTGTTTTGATTTGTGGAAATACATTTCATTGGAAGACTTGCAGACCCTAAGGAAGAGAAAGAGGAAAATAAACACAACACTTATACATATACATACACATACAGGGACTTTCTAGAGCTCAGTAGGGACTTAAACATCGACTTTAAGTAAATTGCACGGATGGGTTAACTTTCTCCCTTTAAAAAGCAAGTTAAGGGACTGGACAAATGGCTCAGTGTTTAAAATGCTTGCTGTTCTTGCAGAGGGCCTGTGTACAGTTCCTAGCACTTGAACCAAGAGATTCATAATGACCTGGAACTCAAGTTCCAGGGAATTCAGCAGCCTCTTCTGGCTTCCACAGGCACCTACACTCAAATGCACATACTCACATACAGACACACAGACACGGGCATCTGCACATAGACACACTTGTATACACACACACACACACACACACACACACACAATACATGGGAAGGTAAGGGGCGGGAGAAATATTTTAAGAATGAATTTATAAAGGGCACTGAAGAATCAGAAGACAATAAAGCTACTGAGATACTTTTTAATCAGAAATGCTCTTTGAAATCTGAAGTGGTTTTGAAGCACTAAATAGATTCACTTTTGCAGCAGGAAAGACCAGCGATTTTCCAGGTTGACTGCAGAAATATAATAATCTAGGTGCACAGAGGGACTGCACAGAATGGACAAAGGTGTGCTTTCATGAAAGCCAGTCAAAAGAGAAATGGCACAGCTTACATCTGTGTCGTGCGCTATATCCCTTCACTTTGTTCAAGCCATTTTGAAATTAGGGGGAAATTTAATCAATATCCTATGACTCGTTCCCACATACATCATGGAAAAACACAGTGCTGAGTGTTTGATGTGTTTGGAGGGACTTTTTAATAAGTTTTTTTTAATATATATACTTCTCCCTTCAACCGCAGGAGGTGGCACCTTGCCAAGAGCAAGGGCACTTCCATACAGTGCCTGTAACTAGGGCTCGCCTACTCAGGGGGCGGGAGGCTTGTGGGCTACTGGAGAAGGGAGTGGTGGAGCAGTAATAATGTAGCTATGGGCCTACTTTGAAGTTCACAGCATTTTGAGCTCATGGGACTAGTGGTGTTGAAAATCTAAGAGCATAAATAAAACTATTCTGGCTGGTTCCTGTGTACTAATGTGCACCCAGGTGACCGGAGTATATGAAAGGAAATAGTTTGCCCATGAGAAGAGACTGACCTCAGCTTTGTGAATTATTTCTTCCACTTGGAATTAATGATGCCTTTGTTCTTGATCAGCTTTCGTTTCAGTCTATGTGAGGTTTTTATTCCTGGAAAAAACACACTCATTCACCTTCAGGAAAGGCCCGTCCAGTTTAATTTATCACAACACCTTTAGAGCGAAGGGGCTCTACTCGCAACGCAAGACACTTAATGAGAACAATGATGGCTTAGGACCCTCCCTTGGAGGAGCCCCACTGACCCACAGGAGTCTCATAATCAAAGCTAAACCAACCAGTTACGCTCTCCCGCTGTCCATAGACTGCTGGTTCTTCTGACCAGCTGCAAAATGAACTGTACTTTCAAAGAAAGGGGAGGCGAGGAGCAGTCACCCCTAAACACCAATGCTTAGGTAGACTGACCTGACTTACTGGTAAAATGGCTCATCCTCATGCTATAGACTACAACATCCTACAACCCCTGGTCACAATGCCACTGATAGGGGAGCAAGGAGAGGAGAAAACAGGGTTTTGTGACCAAGGATGGAGATTCAGAGCAGGCAGAAACAGAGGCACCAAAATCGGCTTGTACAAATACTAGTCTTTACAATGTGGTTTTTAAGTCAAACTTCAGCATTGAACCCCAAAATATTGGAAATATCTATGTATATACGAAGAACTGCTCTAGCTATGCACATGCATACTCACAGTTAAATACTTAGTATCTAACTGTATGTATGGTCATGTTTATGGTTATTATATAGTTATTTAGCTAGTTAGCTTGTTGGTTAGTTAGTTAGAAAGGAGAAGGATATATTAGTAGCCTTTCCAAATATTTGACCATACTATTTTTCATAGCCCACTAATGATAGCAAGTGGTAATTTCTTCCAGAGAAACCCTAATTTAGAAATGTAAAAGCATAGAAATGAATTTTATATGTTCTATTTTATGAAACCCTTTGGTATTTCTTCTACCTGAACTGACATTTCACCCATGCTTGACACATTCTTGAAACCGATAATATTATGACAATCTCAAGGAAGAAAACAAAACAAGGACAGGAAATACAGTGTGGATTTTACAAACTGTTTAAGTAAAAGTCCACACTCGCATCCGCTAGAGGATGCCTCGTGTTTTCCTGACAATTTGTCCAGTTTTGAAACTTTTCTTGATTGGTTTTCCATAATTCTCATTTTTCTAGACTCTAATTTAGTAAGGTCTTCATTTAGTTGACACTTTTCTGTTCTTTGTGGCAGCTCTCTGGTTCTTCTTTCTTCCTAATGAAGTAGTCTTCCTCTTTTCTCCATTGGTGATTGGAAACGCTTATCATTAACCATTTTCTTATTAGCAAAAAAAAAAAATAGTAATGGCGATACTGAATGTTTATGTAATTTTTTTCTTTCAATCCGTTAATTCTTGCATTCAGCTATAAATCCCTTCCTACTGCTTTGCTAGGTGTAATTTGCTGCATTTGTTCAGTTTCTTTGAACAGTGTGATTACTCTTGCCCTCTGAATTTCAACCCCTTCCCTGAGAGTCATCTGCCCCAACTACTTAACAGCCTCCTTGACCAATATCCTGTTAATTATTTTCCAAGCATTTTCTTTTAATATAGAAAATAAGCTTGTGTAGCTGGCATAGGGAGTGCTTTCCTTATTGTTTTTCCCTACGGTCAGGCAGGGAAAAAACACTGCAGAATCTTTTCAAAACGACGGTTAGCGGAGTACAAACCTCAACAGAAACTCAGACAGATGAAATAGGCCACCTTGGATACAAACACACAAAACAGGTCGAAGACATACAAAAGTTCCATCGAAGCTGAAGCCAGCCTGGTGCTTAGGTGGACAGTCGAAAGCTAAGGCCCCTGCTAAAATAGCCCTCACTTGGGGCTCTAAATTTAATCCTATGCAGTTTATTGAATTAAAGCCCCATTAATCTCTGCTTGGTACTGAAATTGCCAAAATGTCTGAACCTATTAGTGGAAAAAATTACGAAAACAGCACAAAGAAAACCAAGGACCTGTCCAAGGGCAAATTGTTTTTTATAAGAAAGTAATGTAAAGCATTTTCAACTGTTTTTGAAGGCTGGAAAACACAGCTTACATTTTCACCCATTTAAAGAGAATCTGTAAAATAGTTATTACGTTTTTCCAATAAAATCTTGTAGCTGATAAGGCTCTAATGTAAAACTAAAGCTCTTTGCAAGTTATGGAGAAAAGTGTTTTGAGGTTACAATCTTGACTATAACATGGATTTTTCTTTTTCAAAATAGAAAAGATTTTTGTCCGTTGAGTTTGGACTGTTCCTATCATGGAGTCCAGAAGTGTTCAGGGATCCATTTCCAGGCTATTGTGTTATTAATACAAGGATTCAAATGCTCCCAAAAGGCCTCTGCCAAGATTCGCCATCACTTCTCCCAAAGGGACATTATATTCAGCAGTCCCCAAAGATGAGCCTCCAACAGAGGGATCGGATCATGACGGAATTGAGAGATCCTTTTGTCATTGCAGGGGTGGAACTCGTTTATCTGTTTCCACTTTGAATGGAGGAGAAGAAATTATTCTCTTCTGGAAATTTTCCTACCCACCCCTCCAACTCCCCTGTGATTATAGTCGAACAATAACAACAGAAACTTGTTCTTCCTGTGACAAACCAACGCTGCTGTCTTCTGTTGTGGCGCCTGGAACAGCTGCTATGTGCTGTGCCAGGGGAAAGGCTGTGATTCGGGGATTAACTGAAATAACTTCCCTAGAAAGACAGAGCAGGCCTGTGAGCAGCTGGCTCTGCAACAGGCAGAAGAACTTGACGGAATCATGCTCAGTCCCCATTCAGTAACACAGGAATCTTAGAAGGCTTCCAGCCAAAGGTGGGTTTTGGTAATACTATGGTGGTTCACTCCCAGAACTGACTGGATTCTTACTAACTTCCTCCCTAGCACTTGGGAGGATGCAATATGAGGATTGCCTCCTGCTGCTGGAGGCCAGCCTGGGCTACATAGAAAGCCCCAAACCATTCAGGAGCTACACTGTGAGATCCTGTGGATAAACAGATAACTAAAAAATAGATCAATTAATCAGGACTCTCAATGTTAAATGACTTGCTCAAAGTCAATATGCTTTTGTGTGCAGTGGCATACATATATCAAGCATGTCTTTTTTTTTTCCTTTCCAATCTAAACAATGAGCCACACACAGTTGAGGAATAATGAAAAAAGCTATCCAACTGATTAAGTTTTAATTTGTTTTCTTCTTTCTTTTTAATTTGATTAAAAAGATGGGGCTTCCAAGTGGAAGGACACCCCACTCTCTAGGACCTCCACAGTGAGACAAAATCCGGGGCCCCTTCCCCAACTCCCTTGGCTTTTCTAGCCAGCCAGCAGGGAGTTGCCTAAGCTTAGGTTCCCCCCAAATCCAATCCCATCCAGCGACCCCTCCAAACTACTAACTCCACCCCATCCCCAAACCCGCCATTCTTCCTGCAAACTTGGTGGAACTCTGAACCACAGCTTGCTCCAATACTGAGGGGACTTAAGATGTGAGTGAACAGCCATGTGGCAAGACACCCCATTCTCTAGGACCTCCACAGTGGGACAAAACCCTGGCCCCTCCCCCTACTCCCTTGGCTTTTCTAGTCAACCAACAGGGAGTTTCCTGTGGGTAGGCTCCCCAAAAACCCAACCCCATCCACTAGACCCTCCAAGCTACTAGTCACACCCCACCTATCAGCTGAGAGCTTGCTATAATACGGAGGAGACCAAGAGCTTGCTACAACAAGAGAGAGCACCAGGAGAGCAAACCAGAAAAGATGACCAAGAGAGCAGGCTTACTGACATCACAGAGGCTTTCTGAGACAGACATTGACAGTACAGAGCAGACCAAGAAAAACTCCCAAACACTCAGACAGCCACTGCAAGGATTGGACCAAGACGCAAGGACACTGTCAGCCTCATTTGAAGGAAGAGATGGGTAGGCGCCAACGCAAGAATTCCTCCAACATCCTAAAAACCAACATGGTAACACCAGAATCCAGCGGATCATCCTAACCCAGAAGAAGTAGAAGAAAACGACTTTAAACATAACTTTATGAAAATGATAAAGACCTTTAAAGAGAAAAAGAAAAACTCCCTTAAAGAAATGGAGGAAAAGACAAACAAAAAAAGAGAAGAAATTAATAAATCACTCAAAAAAAAAACCCCAAGAAAAACAATCAAACAGGTGAAGCAAACAGTTCAAGACTTGAAGACTGAAATAGATGTAATAAAGAAAACACAAACCGAGGGAATTCTGGACATAGAAAATCTGGGTAAATGAAAAGGAACTACAGAGACAAGTATAACCAACAGAATACAAGAGATGGAAGAAGAATCTCAGGTGCTAAAGATACTATAGGGGAAATAGACTCATTGGTCAAAGGAAGCATTAAATCCAACAAATTCTTAACACAAAACGTCCAGGAAACACACCTCAACCTCAAAGACAGACCACTACCTCAAAGTTAAGGGTTGGTAAAAGGTTTTCCAATCAAATGGACCTAAGAAACAAGAAGGTGTAGCTATCATAATACCTGACAAAATTGATTTCAAACTAAAATCAATCAGAAGAAATGGAGAAGGACACTTTATACTCATAACAGGAACAACCCATCAAGATGTAGTCTCAATCCTAAACATCTATGCCCCTAATACAAGAGCACCCACATATAAAAAAGAAATATTATTAAACCTTAAATCGCACATCAAACCCTATACACTAATAGCAGGAGACTTCAACACTCCACCCTTGCCAATGGACAGGTCAACCAGACAGAAACTTTACAGAGAAATAAGAGATGTAATGAACCAAATGGACTTAACAGACATCTATAGAATATTCCACCCAAACACAAAAGAATATACCTTCTTCTCAGTACCTCCTGGAACCTTCTCTAAAATTGATCACATACTCAGTAACAAAGCAAACCTCCACAGATACAAAAAAAAAAAATGGACTAACTGCTGTGTCTTATTGGATCACCATGGAGTAAAGTTAGAATTTAACAATAATACTACTCTCAGAACGCCTACAAAGTCATGGAAATTGAACAATGAACTACTGAACCACCACTGGGTCAAGGAAGAAACAAAGAAACCTGGCTCTCGAGAAATTCCCAGGAATCCACAAGGATGACCCCAGCTAAGATCCTAAGCAATAGAGGAGAGGTGGCCTGATCTTGACTTGCCCTGTAGACAGACTGATGAATATCTTAAATATCACCATAGAATCTTCATCCAGCCACTGATGGGAACAGAGGCAGAGAACCTCATCGGAGCACTGATCTGCGCTCCCAAAGTCCAACTGAAGAGTGGAAGGAATAAGAATATGAGTAAAGAAGTCAAGACCATGATGGGTTCACCCATTGAAACAGTCTACCTGAGCTAATGGGAGCTCACCAACTCCAGCCGGACTGGGAAGGAACAAGTATAGGACCAAACTAGTTCCTCTGAATGTGGTTGACAATTGCATGACTGAGGGGCCACTGGCAGTGGCACCAGAATTTATCCCTACTGTATGTATTGGCTCTTTGGGATTCTATTCTCTTTGGATGGATACCTTACTCGGCCTAAATATAGTAGGGAAGGCCTTCGACCTTCCCCAAAGCAATATGCATTACCCTCTCTGTGGATTGGATGTGGGTTGGGATGGGAGGATATGTAGGGGGAATGGAAGGCGGAGAGAGAGTGGGAACTTGCACTGGTATTTTTAAAGAATCTAATAATTTTTTTAAAAATGGGGCTTCACTCTCAGTTTCCTTTTAATCTATCTTGAAAATCCATTTTCTCTTTCTCCTAGTCCCAGTTTATCCTAGAACCTTCATCCAACAACTGATGGAAGCAGATACAGAGATCTATCATGAAGCACTGGAAGGAGCTACAGGAGACCAGCCCAAGAGAGGGAGGAGCGATAATATGAGCAAAGGGGTCAAGACCTTGATGGTGATACCCACGGCAACAACTGTCGTAAGCTAGTGAGAGCTCACCGACTCTAGACTGATAGGGAGGAACCTGCATAGGACCAAACTAGGCCCTCTGCTTGTGGATGACAGTTGTGAGGCTTGGGCAGTCTGTGGGATCATTGATTGTGAGACCAGGATTTATCCTTAGTGTATGAACTGGCATCTTGGAGCAAACTCTCCTGGGAGGGATACCTTGCTCAGCCTAAATGTAGGGGGGAGAGCCTTGGTCTTGCCTTGAAGTGAAGTGTTTGACATTGTTAACTCTCCTCCTTTCTGACGAGTGGATAGAGGTGGGGTAGAGTGGGAGGGGAAAAGGGAGTGGGAACAGGAGTAGCTATGTAAAATAAGAAAAGATTATATTAAAAAAAATCTTAAAACGAAAAGAATTTGTCACTGCAAAACCACTGTTCTTTAATTTGTCTCTTGTTAAAATTTGAGTCTATTTGAAGAATATCAGCATTACCAGTTAGCGAGTGTGCATTCTGAGAGGCATTGCTCTAAGCACTGTGTAGAGGATAGGTTATAACCCCAAGGAGCCCTGTGAGATAAGGTCCTATAATTATCTACCTTTTAGAGGTTAGGAAACCAAGAGAGTTCAAGAATGGACGAAAGTCACAAGGATGCAACGTGGCAAGTCTGAGATGTGAGCTTTGATCAGATCTGGACTCAACTTCCTTAGGTCGATATTCAAGAATCTCTAATTCCTTCAGCCTTGGGGGCTATGAAGTCAAGTTAGGAACAAAAGAAAGAAGGGAAGGGGAAAGAGTTAGGGTGGAGTTAGTGAAAGGAGTGTAAGGAGAGGTGCAGACCAAATGAACAGCATTGTGTATTCCAGCTATTCAGGAGGAAAGTTAGGAACTTAAAGTAATTAGTAAGCCCACTTTACCTATCACTTGAACATAAGCAGTCCTATTTCTCCCGTCTGTCTGGCCTTCCAATATTGAAACAGATTCAGAGTCTATCAAAAATATAGTCAATAGCCATCAACCGAAAAATAACTTGATTGTAAGGAGACTAGGCTTTCTTTTAATGGAACCGAATGAGCTAATTTGTACAAATGACAGCATAAGAAATTAATTATCAGCATCTATAAAACCAAAGCAAACCTAGTGGGTGGAGAAAATACAGGGTGTATATCAAAAGCTTAGCAGCTGAAAATATATCAAGATGCAGTCTTCCTTCTGGGGGCATATCTGTATCCAAATTAATTATTTGTGCTTAGCCAGAGGTAAGAAATAAACACCAATCCCATTGTCCTGTTTCAGAAGGATAGTACTGCCAGAGCCAGGGGATAGCACAATAGTGCCAGCCAGCAAGGTAAGTGCTAAGACCATGAAGAAAACCAATTAACCTAAATTAAATTCTTAGATTTATATATGAAGGGATCCTGGCCCAACTTGGGTAATCTGATGGCATACAGGTATAACCTAGATGCCAGTCTAATCCCTAGACCTCAAGATGTCTGCATTCCCAGGCATGCTTCCTTGTCGCTCTGGCTTTGTTTTTGCTGTTGTATGAATTACATCTCACTCCTCTCAAGACTTGTGAAAAACCAAAAAAAAAAAAAAAAAAAAAAAAGACTTGTGCTTTTTCTTAACCCCCAAACTGTGAACTCAATTGTGCTAATTCACACACATAAGTTCTCTGGCCCTCCATCCCTCTCCACCTTCTTTCTCTATATTCCCCCATCTCTATCTTTATCTGTTTCTTCCTACTCCCCACTCCCTCTACCCTCCCCCAACACACATGTACCAAACACTGACAGTACTTTTGTAAAGCACATGCTGATGAAGGCTTGGAGAAATGATGGATCTGTTTCTGAGCAAGTCAAATAACTTCACAGGCTCCTCAGTGTTTGGCTAGTCATGTTCCTCTTGCTCTCAGCCCCTACTAAAATTCTCTCTGCCCGCCTGCACTAAACTTGTGAATAGTACATGAGTGATTATGTTGCTTCCTTGTTTAACTCGAATTTACTCTGAGAGTGAATCACAGATTTCAAAATACTTATGAGGGTATTTTCTGAATGTGCTACAGTCTTCCAGACAATTATTACCACTGTGTTTACCGGACCAGCTCTGAAATCAAGTTGTCCCCTGGTATTTTTTTTTTTCAAACAGTAAATCTTTCTGACCCCACATGTCAAAGGGACATCGGGGTTAAGGAGTTTTACTTCACAAACTTTATTTTGTCTTTTGGTTTTGTTTTGTTTGGTTTTTGAGACAGGTTTCACTATGTAGCACTGGCTGTCTTGGAACTCACTATGCATACCAGTCTTGTCTTGAACTCACAGAGATCCAATTGCTCTGCCTCTTGAACACTGGAATTAAGCAGTATATATTATCTCTATATACTGTTATCAAGTCTTAGGACCTTAAATAACAAATATGTTTACTGACCTCCAAGTTTTGGTTCTCCATCTTTGGTCTCTCTCTCTAAACCACAGATCCTTATACCCAGCGTGCCTCAGTTTCTACCCTGGACATGAAGTGGACACAGAGATTCGATTTCCTGAGTTATAAACATCGCTATCCTTTACCCACTTGTCCATGTTAATGTATACAAGTCACACTTAGTTCATTCCATCAGGGAATCTAGGCAATTCTAGCGAGTCTTATCACTTATCCCTGTCTCCACCACCAAATGCAAAATAACCATTTCCCTCTCAGGCAGTGTAACTGCCTCCCAACACATCGGATTTTCTTTCCTCTACAGTCTCCACACTGAAGCTGAAGTGATCCTTTCAAATGACACATGCCCTTCTTCCTTACAACCCTCCAAAGATGTCCTTCTACAAAATCTAGAGTCTAGGGCTAGTGAGGTGACTCGGAGGAAAAGGCACCCATAGCCAATCGGAATGACTTGAGTTCGGTCCCTGCAGAATCCACACTAGCAGAAGACTCACTCCCAAAAGGTGTCTTCTCTCTCTCCTCTCTCTCTCTCTCTGTCTCTCTCTCTCTGTCTCTCTGTCTCTGTCTCTGTCTCTCTCTCTCTGTCTCTCTCTCTCTGTCTCTCTCTCTGTCTGTCTCTCTCTCTCTCTGTCTTTCTCTCTCTCTCTCTCTCTCTCTCTCTCACACACACACACACACACACACACACACACATATCATAGACTTTCCCCCACAAATGAATCAAAGTAAAAAGAAAAAGACAATTTCTAGTACGCTTGACACCCCTCTAAGGCATGTGCTCTTCTGATTTGAAGATAGGGTCTTTTTTGTGGGTTTCTCATAGTTTTAAAGGCTGTCCACCGAAGAAAATAGCTATATTTTGTTTCGGACTATCTTTAACACCCATTGTATAAGAAAAGTCTTTAAAGAGTAAAGAGGATACTGAGGAGATAGTACATTAGTAAAGTGCTCGCCATACAAGCATGAGGACTTGAGTTAGATCCCAGCACCCACACAAAAATTCGGGCCTGGCCGTACACGCTTGTATTCCCCGCAGTGCAGAGGCAGAGACAAGAAGATCCCAAGAGATCAGCTTCCAGCCTGCCCAGCCAAACTGGAAGGCCCAGATCACAAAGGGGGACCTTTTCTCAAAAAATAAAATGAGTCGAACCTCAAGAGGAACGAAGAGCCAATTTATCTTCGGGCCTCTAGAGGCATGAGCGCTCCTCCTTTACCTGTGCGCATGCACACGTAATTGTTTTTCAGTAAAGAGAACATCTCCGCCTACAGCGGAGAGCAGCTGTATGTGCTTCCCAGAATAAGAGATTCTGGTTCCAGCCGCCTAGGATGCTTCTGTTACTACATCATCCTTTGTGTCAACAGACATCACCTGACCTTCCCAATGTGCTGTGCAGGAACGGGGAGTTTTGGAACGTCGGCTCCAAATTGGCAAGGTGTTCCATAACTGCTATGAGAAATAATTGTCTCTTGTGTCTGGCCCAGGACTGAAATATGGTTTATTGCTTAACATCCATGAAAATGTCAGAATAAACGACTATAGAAATCTGTCCCTCCATTAACGAACCAGCATGAGTGGCGAAATCTACCAGACCGCACTTCCTCGGAACCCTGGGCGGTGCCCAAGGGCTTGCAGCAAGCCCACAGTGCTTCGGTGTTGACTCAAGATGAATACCAGAAGCAGACAGAGCAAGCTTTGTGGTGACGTGACTCACCTTAGCCGTTGACCCTAGCGGATCCAACACCAGCCCCTGCCTCAGCATCCTCCAACAGCTGTGTGCTCAGTGAGAGGGGACAGAAGGAACTCATTGCTCCCGACTAGTCCTCAGCTCCCTAGAAGACCTGCTCCATATACTTGTCATTATCTCATCTAACTGGGAACTCACCCAGGGCTATAGAGTTGCTGGACAGGAAGAATGCTTCGAAACATTCCCAAGCAGAAAGTTTGGTTTCTGCCATATCAGAAAATTTGTTAGTTAGGGAGAGCAACACAGGAACTGAAAACTTTGGAATGAAGGTCTGGAAAATCAAATGCTCTGGGAGAAACAAGAGCTTTCCAAAAGTATCTGACTAAAGTCCTACAAATCAAGGTAACTGTGTGCAGGGCCAAGAGCGTGTACTTGCTCAGGAAAAAACCCGGAAAGGCGAGGTGCTCTCTTGTTAACTGACCTTGAGGTTCTGTGCAAGCAAGAAGGGAAAGATTTATGAGAAAAATAATTGGATGCAGCAAAAAAAAAAGCTTCATAAGAAATTTTATAATGCTCACACCAAATAAGAGGGAAAATCTGAAATCGATAACTTCATCATGCACCTTAAGAAACAGGAAAATCTCGAGCAAGTCAAAGAAAATACTAGAGATTATAACATAGATAATAAAATAGAAACAGGGAAGCAACTGGGGGGGGGGGGAATGGACAAAACTCAAAATGGGTGGCAAGAAAATATCAATAAAATCAACATTTTTTTAGTTTTCTAAATCAGGAAGAAAGCAGACAAGCCAGTGAGATAGCTGTGCAGGTGAGGACCCATGATACCAAACTTAAGGAGCTGAGTTGAGGCCTCTAGGCTCACGGGAAAGGAGAGAACTGACTCCCAAACACACAACAAGGCTTGCATACAGGCATGCATACACACCTGCATACAGACATGCACACACATGAATGAAAGCACAAGCACATAAAGAAATAAATACAATATTCTTTATTTTATTTTATATGCATTGGCATTTTTCTGTGTGAGGGTGCCAGATCCCCTGGATAGAACTGGTGTTATAGACAGTTGTAAGCTTCCATATGGGTGCTGGGAACTGAACCCAGGTCCTCTGGAAGAGCAGCCAGTACTCTTAATCACTGAGCCATCTCTCTGGTCCCATATGTAATACTCTTTAAAGCAAAGACTCGAGGTATTAAAAGAGGAATGAAGTAGGGATGTTACTACGAATCCTGTAGAAAAAAGGGTTGAGAGTGTGGTTATTTGCTCTAGCATACACAAAGCCCTGGATTCCACCCCCAGGTAAAAACCAGGCAAGGTGGTGCATGCCCATAGTTAGCACTTGTGAGGCAGAGGCAGGAGGACCCAAAGTTCTAGGACAACCTCAGCTACTTAACAAGTACAAGGTCAGCCTGGGCTACATAAAACCCTGTCTCAAAGATCAATATTTGGGGAAAAATATTTATCTGTCTCCTATTTAATATTGAACTAGAATTAGGGCACTCAGACAATAAAAAGAAACAGCATCCAAATTTGAAAGAAGTAAAACTGTTTCTATTCACAAATATTAGAGTTAGAAGCCTTGAAAAACACACGACACATTCCAAAATCACAAATGGGTAAGCAAACACACATCATTGCTGGGGCCAATACCAGGTACATGGCAGTGTACAAGGTCAACATGTAGACATCCGCTATATTTCATACAGAATAATAAAGAGTAAAAATTAAAACAAATTCATTCCATGTACGCTAACATTTTTAAAAAATCAAATATTTAGGAGTAACTTTAACCAAGAAGCAGGAGAACCTTTGCAAATAGTGAAGCAACAGCTGACAGACAATAGCTAAGAATGGGTAACCCGAGGGCACCCTGTGCCCATCCTCTGGATTTCACTCATACACTGGGGAGTCAGCACGGACCCTACCAAAACCCCGACTGCCTTGCTTCAGAAAAAATAAGAAAATGAAGGCCAGCAGGATGACTCAGCGAGTGGGGGTACTTCTTCTACAAGCTTGATGATCTCAGAAGGCAGAGAGCAAGAACCAACTCCACAGTTGCCCTCTGACCTCTGAATACACGCTGTGGCACACTAGTTTGAGTACACACACAAAAAAAAATAAGAAAATGGAAAATTAGTCCTGTACAAATCCAAGAACATGAACAGCAATACATGCTTGGGAGAAACAAACTCTGAGTACTCACACTTCTCAAATTCAACACTTATTAAAAGACTTACTGATCAAGATGGAGTCACATTGGCACACAGCCGTGCCAATCAACAAAGTGACAGCGACGGACCTTCAGATTGATGACCACCTGGTTTTCAACAGGCTATTTTGTAGAAAAAGAACAGTCCGTTCCGTTTTTTAAGGTTTGTTTTACTTTCAGTTACAAATCTGTGTGTCTGTACACTTGAGTGTACGCACCTAGGGAGACCAGAAGAGAGTATCGGATGGGTTCCGGGAAGCTGGAGTTGCAGGTGGTTGTGAGCCACTTGATATGGGTTCCTGGGATCAAACTCAGGTCCTCTTCAAAAACAGCAAAGTTCTTAACCACAGAGCCATCTCTCCAGTCCCTAAAGCAATCTTTTCAATAAGTGATTCTGGAACAATTGGATAGCCACATACCAAACAATGAAGAATAAATCAGAATTAAAAATGAATCAAAGTGAATAACAGACCTAAAACTATAAAATTCTTGTACGATATCATCAGTTTAAATCTTCAAAATCCTTTGGGTTGGGAAACAGGTTATGAAAAATAAGATCGCAGAGGCTATGCAGATAGCTCAGAGATTAAGAACATTTGCTGCTATTTCAGAAGACCCAGGTTCAGGTTCCAGGATGCATGTAAGACGGCTCACACTTGCTTATAATTCCACTGCAGGGATCTAACTCTCTGTCTTGGCCTCTGCAGATACATATACACATGCATAAACATATATACATATAAATAAAAATATAACCATCTAAAATAAATGAATAAAATAGCTGGCTATGGTGGTATATTTTTTTAATCATAGCATTCAGAAAGCAGAGGCAACTGGATCTTTGTGAATTTCAAGGCTAGCCTGGTCTACATAACAAGGTTGAGGTAAGCTAGACTTACATAGCAAAACCTTGGCTCAAAATAAATAAAATGAAACACCCAAACCATTGACAACAAATTTAAAAATAGATATTATCAGATAGAAATACCATATATAACAAAAATTGCAGATAAATGGAGAAAATAATCTACGAAATGAGAAAAATAATTGCAAATCGTATATTTGATATCAAGTAGCCTCTATGAACAGAGATATATCACAATGCAACAACAGAGAAAAGGGACCCAAGACAGGTAAAGGATTTAAATACACAATGAAGAAGACACATGAATAGCCAATAAGCAGGGGCAAAGATGCCTTACTTGGCTAGAGTCCAGGGAGAAGAAAATTAAAACCACAATAACACACTATCATGTAACCACTGAACAGTTGTAATTATTTTCTTAATCAGGAAGTATGAACTATATTAATAAAGCTGAGGCAAGCAAGCACAGGTAACAGTTAGGCAACCTGGGGTTCCACTTGGTTCAAGCTGTGCACACACCACCTTCTAACAACGCACTTGAACCCGAGACCTTCCTTGAAGGTCCTATGCATACTAACTACCCTCCAAACAGTGCATCTCCCAACAGATGGCAGTCTAGCACCCCAGCCTGCATCAAACCAGCTGTGCACACCACTGTGAGCAGTGGACAATGCTTCTCCTCTTAGGGCCATCAAACTCATTGCCCTTTAGTTGTACATGGTAGAAGAGAAAGGAAGATGGTTTGCAAAGAGCTTATCTAATCCAGCCCTGGCAATCAAAATAGAGACACCCCAACGTATACACCTCATAACTAAACTCTTCCTTCCTTTAGGTGCCATGAAAGAAGCCCCAGCACTAACTTGGGGTCTTTGAGAAGGCCCATTCCTGTGGCCAGTTATCACTGTTGACAGTGTATTTTCTTGATAATCTGTGGTATCACTTTGCTTTGAATAAAGTTACCTTACTATTATTATAAATCTGTGTAAGCTGTGAGTCTTCATTGCAGTTCCTTGAATAAGAGGCCCAGACCCTAGCCACAAGTAATGAAGTTATATGAAAATCAAGGTCCAAATGCATTGCTTAAAAATAAAAATTAAACTGGTACAGGCATTGTAGAGAATGCTTTTTAAAAATTAGTGATGCACACAATGACATGTCATGCAGCTAGAGGGAGAAAAAGAGACAGAGAGGGGGGGATGTAGTTACTTTGGAAGATAGTTTGGCAATTTCTTACAGAATTGAGTGCATCCTTACTATATAGTAAAGTAATTGCCCTCCTGAATATTTACCACAAAGAACTGAAAACTTAAGTCCACAGAAAAATTTACACATTAAACGTTTATAGCAATTTTACTTTTAATTTTCAAACCATGGAAGCAACCAAGATACACTCTAGTCAGTGAGAAGGTAAAGATGTGGTACAGTCAGGAAATGGGAAGTTATTCAGTGCTAAAAATGGAATTCACCATCAAGCCATTAAAAGACATGGAAGAAATTCACAAACCTATTAACAAATAAAAAATACTCTATAGAGTATAACTACATCTTTATGATGCTCTGGAAAAGCTAAAACCATGGAGAAATTAAGAGTGGTTATAGGTGGGGGCGTGTGGTACATGTCTTTAATCCCAGGCAGAGCTTTGTAAATTAGAGGCCAGCCTGATCTACAGAGAGAGTTTCAGGACAGCCAGGGCTATACAGAGAAACCCTGTCTCAAAAAAAAAAAAAAAAACAGGAAGAAGGAGGACAAAGAAGAAAGAAGAAGAAGGAGGAAGGAGGATGAGAAAGAAGAAGAAGAAAAGTGGTTGTAGTTGAGAGAAAGTAGGAAGGAGAAATAGGTAATGATGAGATATGAGATTTGGGACACACTAGTCACCAAATAAACATAACAACTGAAAAAGCACGAAAATGGGAATATCAAATTTGTCTCCCCTTGCTTTTCTACCCTAGAGCAAGTCATAAGATGCTCATGGGCAAGAGCCCTCTACTTATGTGTAGGAAGGGAGCACTCTTATTTCTTCAGCTGATAGGTCAGAGGGGACGTGAACAAAAATGTTGAAAAACATCTCCAAAAAACAGAATAAACTCCTGATATATGCTTGAGGATGGATGATTCTTGGAAATATTCTGCCCGATAATGATAGATACAAAAAGCAAACGTCAACTATATGAATTCATCTATGCAATGCCCACAAACAGGCTAATCTCAAGAAATGGGAATAGATGTGTGGTTGGCAGCCTGGAGAGAAGAGAATTGTGGGATGTTGCATTTATCCTTAGGATAATAAAATGTTTTAGTTCTAAACTACATGACAGTTGTATAATAAAAGCAGTGAATGATATGTTTTTACTAGTTAAACTTGCAAATTGTATGTTTGTAATTTTTACAGGAGTAGAACCTATGTTTTTAGTTCACAATGCTTGGCTTATGGCATCTGCTAATATTAAAAACAAACCAACAAACGAACCAAACATGTTAGACCACTGAAGTAGCACCAGTTTCTCCTTGGTTGCAAAGGTACTGAGGTTCTACGTGCCTGTTACATTTTAGAAGACCAAAGTGGGTAGGAAGGACTTCATTAATAAATGTTTAACAGTGGGTCTTTAAGGAACAAATTTATAAATACTCCCAACTTGACTAGTTTCAAGCCACCCAGTATCACTAAATATGGGGCCGGTAAGAGTTGTGTGCAGTATTTGATAATGTAGAGCTGGCAAAAGACAGGTCCAACCCACCTGGAGGGGAGGTGCTGGGGGGGGGGGTGCATTCCAAGCCATTGAGTTTAAAGAGAAGCAACGGCAATCGGTGTTTAACAAGCCCATGTACTAGGGCTTTGGTGTCTGCACAGGTGTGGGCTATAATGAGGAAACTATCAGACTCCCACAGGCACCTGCTATTGCTGATTAAAATGCTAGAACTTTCTCTCAAAGACGGCACGAGAGGGGGGAAAATAAATAGCAACTGCCTTTGGTCACCGCTGTCCTGATCCAGGCAGGGACCTGCTGTCTAACAGCTACAGATATATCACAGAAAGTCAATACAAATTAGAGTTCTACTTTCCGGAGCAGAAACCCGCGTGTAGGAACTCCGTGGACAGAGGCCTGATCCCTAAGTACAGCCAAATTTCTCTGTTGTGTTCGGAAGTTAATTTCCTACTACCTACCCAGAGTCAGAGGATGCGTGCTGCCCATTGCACACCTGCTTGTTTATTGCTCCAGGTGCCTGGGCTTCCATCGTACCATCTGAAGCCATTTCAAGACCGTCGTTTCGGGGCCCACGTGACGCTTTCCGACCGCGTTGTTCCAGAAAGTATTCATTTAAAACTCATAAACGCCTCCAGGATCTATCAGACCCGAATGGGGACCAATTGGCTCAAATGCAATGGTAACAAGCTTACCCAGGTCCGCTGATTGCATTAGGGGTTTCAGCCGAATCCCTCTGGTACTGGGTTTGCAGGTGTGACTATAAGTGAGCGCCGCTCGAGGAAAAGCTAAGCTATCAATAATGTAAATACCCATGATCGTCAAACAACAGTCCCGGCAAACAGAGAAGGAGCTTTGCCCAGTCATAGATATGGTGGGGGAGTTCAACCTACTGATGGTGGGCTGGACAGACTTCAGCCATGCACCACCGAACTCAGGCAGGAAGGGAGAAAGGAAGCTGCCCTTCTGGCTTATATATATAACCAACAAACCAGGTTTTTACAGAAACATAAACACCGCACGTTCTACAGGCAACAAAACTCTTCCTTAGTTATTAATGAACTAAACAAACCTGACAGTGGGAGAAAACACGAAGCAGGACAATGGCAAGCCAGAGACATGTTAATTAATGGGGTGTCTTCCTCGGGATGTATTGCTTCTTTGCGTTCGCATCTTAAATAATTGAGCGAGCTCTTGAGGCAGTCTTTGGAGGCTGTTTTCAGCAACCATCGTGTTTAAAACAATTAGAGCGGAGCAGTTCTACTCGCTGGAACGGTGCGAATATAGACTTTGACGCCACAGATTCGTGGTGTTTCAACTAGGTGAGCAAAGCCGTGGCGGTGAGAAGAGAATTTCCAGCCCAAATCTAACAGCAGGGATTTGATGGGGGAACAAGAAGGAGGAAGCAAGGGCTTGACTGGGGCCAGGATCTCCTGATTGCTGCTCCATACACACCCACCACCCCCCATTGTCTCCACAACCCCCCCACCACCACCACCACCACTGCCAGATTGCTAGTCTTCAGAATGTATGCTAACCAGTTTGGAAATTATACCAAACTTAACTTTCCTTATTGAGATGGAGCATGTTAAATCACCGAGAAATTCTATATTTGATGTGGGTTTCTTTTTCTTCTTTTTTTTTCTAGTTTAACATTTTTTATCTCTTCATTTGTCAATTGTTAATTTATTTTTTTCCAAAAAATACTCAGAGCTAAAGTCGTGCTAGTAAACTCGCCTATCTCACAGCCCGGTGCAGAAGAGCCAGGCAGAAGATCTCTTTCAAAGTACTAGCAATGCTAAGATTTTTCTACCTAGAAAACTAGGCTGAAACCTGTTTGGATCTTCACGGCAAAAAGCAAAGACCGGGAAACAAACGAAAGCAGTGTTGTGCTTTTAAGGCAGCTCCCTACATTGGCACACAGTGGCAGTCAACAAAATGCACAGCTAGTAAATGACCCCAGTCCTCCAGGAAGGGCAGGGGAAATGTCGTGTCATGCGGGAGTCCATCGTACACCTGCCACTGGGTTTCTAAGGTCAAGAGTGACAACAGAAAAGGTTCACCCGAAAGCACAGGGTAAATGGGCCAATTATTTCAGGAAAGTACTGGAGAGCAAGTTCTGCAAGCTTGTGGGTCAGGGAATCTATTTTGCGGTTGCTGAACTCTGCTTTCATGGCATAGAAACAAATACAGACAGTGCATCAACAAACATGCATGGCTGTGTTTTGATAAAGCACTATCAACAGAAGTCGTGAGGAGCCAGGCCTATAATCCCAACTGTTGGGAGGCTAAAAAAATAGAGGATCGAAAGTTCAGGTCAGCTTGGACTCATAGTAAGACCCTGTCTCAAAGAGGGTGGGGAAAAGCTTGAACTTGATTTGGCATGTAGCTAAGTCATAGCATGATGGCATGTGATGTGTATAGGGTGTGGCATCGGCAGCCTTTAAACAATCTTGCTCACCCCTGAGCAGACCCTTCTTGTTGTTTCATGATAGCAGACTGCTGGATAGAGTCTCAGGATTACAGGGCTAGGGGATGATAACCTGGATTACAAGTGGTAATTAGAAATGGTGAACTTCAATAAAGAACAATGAGAGCAGGGTGAATCAGATGATAATAATAGCAAGAACTGAATTTCTTGAATGTGGACTGCCATTTTATGAATGCATATATGTATGTATGTAGCAGGGAACACATCAGTATCTGGAAGCTGATGAATAGCCCACATTGAATATATGCATGTACAGTATATACAGACATCTAAAATGCTAAATGAATGTAAACTATGTTTATGTTACTACCATATACAACGCACCTAGTTTTCAGTTCTGAGTTTAAATATTCAGTGGTTACGTAGCATAAACTGGAGACATCATCTTTCTGGTTTATGGTAACTATTAAGTTTTTTAAAATCTGAGCTACCCAAAGCATACCATTTTTCCTGTTAAAACAATAAAAATCCAGTAATTACCCCCCAAGGGGTTCTTAATAGTATTATAGATGACCGTGTGCAATAAAGAGATTTCTTTTTAATTAGAACCTCTATCTGAAAGTTATATTTCCTTCTGGGTGCAGATTCTTTTCCCCCTAGCCTGCAGGGAAACACAGGATCGTAGGCCAGACAGGGTATGCAGTTATAAAGCAAGTTTTGAGAGAAAGTAAGCAAACAAGGCTGTTCCTAGGGCTTGGTTGATGGATCCCAAAAAACAATATTTCACAGAGTAAAGCTTCCAATGCAAAAAATGAAAGTAGCCTTTCTCATATTTTAACACAGCCTAGACA
Organism: Microtus oregoni; assembly: GCF_018167655.1. NCBI lineage: Eukaryota > Metazoa > Chordata > Mammalia > Rodentia > Cricetidae > Microtus > Microtus oregoni. Next base: position 7,325,279 of record NW_024543070.1, read on the forward strand.
GGTCTGTTAAAAACACAACCACTTGGGCCCATCCCAGACTTTTAAGATCTACACCCCTTGAGATGGAGAACCAGGAAAAAAAATTGTGTGTATGTGTATGCACACATTTTTTTTAGCCAAATCAAGATTTCTAGATAGTTCTGATGAACACAGTCACATGAAAGCATCAAACTAAAGGATAAGAATGTGGAAGTGGTTAAGACACAGCATCACCGTGCTGCACAAGAACAACCTATGCTGCAGAAGGGGAAACCCAAATCAGAGACAAAAGCAAAGTGGATCAGGCAATAGTAAAGCAGAAGCCTGTGCATTCATGGACAGGTATCTAAAATGTTAGCTGAAGGTGAGGTGTGCTTATAGAACACCTTCTACAGCACACTTAGTTTTCAAACCTGAGTTTCAATAGTCAGCCATTTCTTTGCCATCTTTAAAACATCTCAATTAAAGTAAATAAAATAATTTCCAGCGCTGCCCTATACAAAACCCACACCAAAGGCCTGAGCCTTGAGAATCAAGACTAGGAAACAGGTTCAGGGCATTGCGTGGAGGGCTCCGGCCATCTCTAGCGCTGGACCATATTGGGACTGAAACTGAGGAAGCCAGATGAGCAGGTGTTCAGGGCTCCATGAAAGAAGGACCCATTGGTCTAAGAGGTTGGGCCCATGCTGAAAGGAGAAGGGGTTCCCACTGTGCCATCATGGAGGCTCTCCCAGGCCAAGTGTCAGGGCTGGTTTGCAGGCTGACAATAAGCAGCCCTGGCCACACAGTTGCTGGGCTGTGGGAGCACAGCTGTGACTGCCCGGTGAGCAACTGTTGTGAGCTGGGGTTCAGTCACAGCCCCACTACAGACCCAAAAAAACCCTTGTCCTATGGGATGCTGATTTGAGGTGTAAGCATTTCATAAGTGCTGCATGAACTTCTATTTTTTAGTATCTCATGACCTGACACTAGGAAGGAAGCAGCATAACCTGTCTCTGCCGTCAGCCATACGTTGGTCATTCTCTCCACAGAACAAGTTAGCCTCTTGTTTGAGACAGGGTCCCGCTAAGTTACCCTGGCTGGCCTGCAGCTCACTATGTGGACTTGGCTGGCCTAGAATGCACAGAGATCCAAGTGCCTCTGCCTCCCAACTGCTGGAATTAGAGCCTCACACTACCACACCCTGCTCGTAAATTAACTCTTAAAATTGTTGCCTACACATAAATTATTCAGTCTCAGCAATGAGATGTATGCTCAAAAACATACACAGAGGCATGCACATGCGCACAAACACACACGAGACACACGTGCTCAGAAGCATACACATAAGCATGTGCATGCACACACACAAGACACACATGCTCGGAAGCATACACATAAGCATGTTCATGCAAACACACACACATATACACATGACATACATGGTGAAAGGCATGCACAGAAGCACACACACACACACACACACACATTATTTTCTGGATTTATCCATATGAAGCTCAGCCAAGCATCTTTCCTGTTTCCACTTGCAGTCAGCATTTTCAGGAGAGATTTAGGTGAGGATTCAGCTTGACGTGGTGTCAGCTGCCACCTCAGCAGGAAGGAGTTATGACCCCAAGGTTAAAGGGCAACATCTCACGTTGTGCTCCACACTCCACTGAACCCAACAGAAAAGCGGCAGCAAATTGCTTTGTCGGCTCCAAACACTCAGTTTCCTCATCTGGAAATGGGGGATGATGGGACGTGAGATAAGTCTTAATTAATGTTTGCGAAGTATTTTTGAGATGCTGATGAGAGCGACAATGTATTATTTTTCTCGGCATGGGCAAACAAGCACTTGGTACAAAGCCAGCTGAAGCATGCTGAGTTAATTACCCATAAGACTTGACGCTGCGGTATGAAATCTATTTTGTACTTTCTTGCCCCAGGCACAGGTGTACCTGTAGTGTCTTACAGTGAATCTCTAACAGAAGTAAGTGGACAAATTGGGCCAAAGAATATAAAGTGGTTCACGAAAACTCCTTTTGCCTTGAGGTTACCATTTGGGAAGAAAAGAGATTTAAAGATTATGAATATGGATGAATCGAGGGTTGTACAGGCAACTTGTAGTGGCCAACAAAAAGCACAATTTATCAAATAATGAAGCCCAAGATGTCAAACCATAAAAGTATTAATCCACACACCAGTCTTCTGTGTACCTCAAAGACTGTCCAGTTCCTAGTTTTAAACATTTTGTAAAATCCCATAGAAGCTGAGAAGCTCGTTGCTTGACAGAAAAGGCATAGCTACCAGAGAGGGTCTCCTTTCCCAGAGAGGTAAGACTTCCCACTCAGTGGACGTCAGGGAAGACTGTTTAAATATCACATGGAAGCCAGAAGTTTAAACAGGAAGACTGAATTCAGAGACCATGACAAGAAAATGCAAGCAAAACAGTCTAGGCTAGCAGAAGAGGGTTTCTCCTTGGAAAGGCAACATTCCCACTCTCAGTTTCTCTGCCACTAAAATCTTCCTGAAGAGGGCAGGTCTAAAGTACTGCGTGAACAGCATTTACCAGCTCCGAAGGCCTTCCACTTTGGGGACAGAAGGTGGCAGATATCTTCCAAGTACTCCTGGGCTCAGAGAAAATTCACCTTGCAATAAGAAAAAAGGAAAAAAAGCAAGGAGAGAAAAGGCCAACAGTTTAGCAAAAGCTCAGCCACTGTGGCCCTCCACCAGAGGAGTCAGCATCTCCTGAATCTTGCTAGAAATGTGAACTCTCAGGGCCAATTACAGACCTATCAATCAAACCTTGTGGGTGGGACTAAACTGACAGTCCCCAGTAGATAACTGTAGCTGTGAAAAATGTCATTCAACTTGACTTAACGTATGAGAAAGCTAACATGGTAGACAATGTCAGTCAGGAATATCCATACTAGTCAAATGGTTTAAAGTTTTGTAAGTGTGACAATTTAGTGCCTAGGACCCGTAGTAAATAATATGAGATTTATGTTTCCTCTTTGAGAATCATTTCTCTATCACCAAATAACAAAACAAATAAAAAGGCTATCAGTTACAGTCATAGCCGCTCACTGCAATACATTACTTCTATGGCCATGCAGCCACATTGTCATAGGTATTACAGCTGCTTCAACTCTCTTCTCTGGTATATTCATAGATAAGGTGTACACCACTTCCAGATCTTGACGACAAGTGACTTTCCACTGGTCTTTTCCATATTCCTCCCCAGTTCAGGTTGACTGAGATGGCAACATCAGGAGGGCCTGGAAGGAAGACCTTGAAGCCGTCGTGGTAGTCAACAACCTTGAATTTTCAAATTGGTGCCTGGTGAAGAGCTCACCAGAGCCAAATTCCCACCCTGAATATTAGATGAGAAAACCAACAAACAGCAACAAAAGCCACACATCTTGTCATTCAGATGGTAGATGGATATTTTTTTTACCTCAGTTTATCTGCCTTAAGTATTATACTAGTCGACAGGCCCATGATATATCCTTCTATAACTGTACCTGAGCATCAGCATCCTTTCAAGTAAAGGGTGATGTGGGACGTCCTTTGGTATATGTGTTGCTTTTATTGGTTGATGAATCAAGCTGTTTCTGCCAATGGCTTAGCAGAAGAAAGTCAGGTGGGAAATCCAAACAGAGAGAGAGAGAGAGAGTAGACAGAGTCAAGGAGATGCTATGTAGCCACCGAAGGAGACAGATGCCAGAACATTACCAGTAAACCACAGCCTTGTGGTGATACATAGATCAATAGAAATGGGTTGATTTAATATGTAAGAACTAGCTAGGAATATGCCTGAGCTATTGGCCAAACAGTGTTGTCATTAATAGTTTCTATATGATTATTCGGGTCTAAGAAGCTGGTAAACGAAAGCACAGTCTCCATTTACAAAAGAGTATAAATCTGAAAACTGGATACTTTTTACAAACCTTTTCTTAGAACATGCACACATATTCAAAGGAAAGAAGACAAGGTAGTGGGGGTGATGGAGCTGGAGAAATGAGCCCAGAGGTTAAGAGCACTTCTAGCAGAGAACCCGAGTTCAGTTCCCAGCCCCCTGAAGTAGGCTCATGAACAACTGTAACTCCAGTTCCATAGGATCCGATCAACCTTTCTGACTTCCACAGGCACTGCATACACACGGCGCACAGACATGCGCACAAGCAAAACACCTATACACATAAAATAAAAATAAACCTTTAAAGAAAAATAGGCCAGGATAAGTATGCAGGTCTTACTTCAAACTTAAGTACATTCGCTATGTACATTAATGCTGACATTAACATAGCAAGAAGACCCTGAGTTCAGGGCAATAGATTCCTTCCCGTTAACAACTCTGACATGAAACATTCCTGCAAGAACGTCTATTACTGCCTTGGCTTCTGCATTTACCTTTCTAGAACAGAAGAAGAAGGCCTTCTGTGATGGTACTGCACTATTAATATGATATTTATCCATCTAATTTTCATACACCTCTATGTCTAAATGCTGAAGTTGAGTCTGTGCAGCGTAATTGCTTTTACATGTCATGCTGTGTCCTAAAAATAGGACCTAACATATTCCTGCTGAGTGTGTACATTTATAGCGCACCTTTATTTCAACCTCCTCTTCTCATTGATTCAGGTCTGAGGTTGACTTGCTGGGTGAGTTCAATGAAGTTATTCTGACACCGTATAATGTTATTAAAATGAGAAATAGGAGCTATGACAACGTTTGTAAAATAACTGGCACTCTGGATTCCTTGGGAAAAAGTGGCAGACTGAGCAGATTCTAGGGCTCTAAAAGACAAGGGGGAACCCCGTCTCCCCAAACAAGCGCAGTCTCCCACTTCATGATCTACCCGTCAGGCCCTTATGTTACAGCAACAAGGACTTTGAGACTCTCCTGGGTCCTGAAGTCAGACCAGCTTGCATTTAAATCCGGTCTGTACCACTTAACTGCCTCTGTTACCATAGAAATTTCTTAACCCACCTGGACTTCAATGCTCTGAAGTATGGAATCTATCATTGCATCAAATCCAAGTTCTTTCATCAAATCCTAGAAGCAAGCGAAGCTCTTTACAGTCTGGTACCAGACTACCTCTGTTCCTCCATAGCCCATGGCTCCCTCGTCCAACCCAACCCCTGGCATTAACAGAGCATCTGCTTGTTTCCCACATATCTATGCTCTGTTATGTGGCTCCTTTGCCTCTTTCGATGCTCATGTTGTCTGGGAAAAGACAAAAATAAGTCTCCTTAGTTTTAGAAAAATGAAAAGCAGCAGCAGCAGCTAGACAATGTCATCCGCCCCTGGTCCGAGGGTCACTCGTCTCCTGTGCTCAGAAGGCAGCACGTGCTTTTCCTATGCGGTCCTACTGTCAACCCTAATTATCCATAATCACCTCGTTCGTTTGTTTAGCTTTTTTCACCTCAAAACTGTGAGGACCTAGAAGGTAGTCATTTCACCCCCTTCCCACCCAAAGTCCTATGCATCGACTGTTTCTATGGCCTGGGCCGTGACGCTACAGAGGGCCACATGGTGCACTTTGTCCAGGGTCCCCTTTGCCCTGAGGCTTCATCTCACCTTAGTGTTTAGGTCTGAAACTAACATTTCCCTTGACCCCTCCCCGCTTGGCCGTGCCCTTCAACCTTTCCTGGCTGTTTCTGACTGAGCAAATACCTTCTGTTGCTTAGAATGATGCCCTCATTTTGGGATGGTAACCTATTATCTAGAATGCTGGCTTCTGGAAAGCAAGGATCTTTGGCTAGTGTTTACTGGCAAGCTATAACCTTTTAAAACAGCACTTGGCACATAAAGGCGTGCCAAGAAGCTGTTTGGTGATGAAGTGAATGAGTAAATGTTTTCATATCAAAAACCTAAAAGCTCAGTAATTACTGATTTATTAGATTAATGAACGACTATCTGACCTAGAGTGTTCTGGTGCGCAAGAACTAAAGAGAATGAAATTAAATCCACCAGAAGCAGAAATAGGTCATGGGCTTTATTTTCTTTTGCTTTTCCTTGAGAGAGGCTTCAGCTAAAACCATGTATCCTAAAGCCAGCTAGAACTGGATTCAATTCCCAGCCAAGACCTTCTTTAGCCTCATTACCTATTCATCACTCATTACCTCCGTGTAAAATAAACTCAGCAACAGTATCTACCACTTACAACTCTTGCTCAGAAGCAGAAATGATACACGGAAGCATTGGACCACAGTCCATGGCACACTGGATGTGATTTTAAAGACATTGTTCATGGTCTTAGTGTGTGGGTGCACCCCTCGTGGTCCTGAGTTCCTTGCTCGTGCTCCGTCTCCTTCTGCTCCTGATTTGGACCTTGAGATTTCTGTCCGGTGCTCCCGTGTGGGTCTCTGTCTCTGTCTCCTTTCATCGCCTGATGAAGGTTAATATTCCTGAGGATGCCTATGTGTTTGTCTTTGGATTCACCTTATTTAGCTTCTCTAGGAACATGAATTATAGGCTCAATGGAGCAGATGAGGGGGGGGACTTGATCGGGGGAGGGGGAGGGAAATGGGAAGCGGTTGTGGGGACGAGGCAGAAATCCTTAATAAATAAATAAATTAAAAATAAAAAAAAAGACATTGTTCATGTTGCATAGATGTGCATGAGCCTCCTTGAGTTTTTCACGAGTCATGTGTATGCAGTACCACTGCCGACAGATGCCACCCAGATCCTCCGGAACAAGGGTTCTGTGAGCTACCTGATATGTGTGCTGGGAACCAAACCTGGGTCCTGTGGAAGAGCAGCAAGGGCTCTCAACCCCTGAGCCATCTCCCCAGCTTTTAAAATAGTACCTGCTATTCGAATTGTCTTCACAGTAATAAGCAGATCTTGTGATACTCATTTAACTCTTTAAGAGCCACCTTCAAGAACCAGGACTCAACAGCAAGAAGGCTAAAATGGTGTGTCTGGTCACTCCAAGTATGAACTTGTGTGTCTAGAACTGACCAAGCTGCTGCTCATGCTGGGTGGTAGAAAGCGAGGGTAGAAACACATAGCTCCTTCATATCTCCTTAACTGGCTGCCTTTTCTTCTCACCAAACACACCGGATCCTCAAAGCAACAACAAACTGTGCATCTTGCTCAAGCTGTATTTATGCGTTCTTTCTTCACTGATTTATTAATTCATCACCATTGGGTAGCAACTACCAGTGCTGATCCTTATACTAAGATTGGGTTATAAATCAGTGGGTAAATCAAAGAACCTGCTGTAAGTACGACAGGCAATAACTACAGATGCCAACATACAGTCACAAACAGTGGTAAATGCTCTGAAAGATATAAGTAGTGTATCGTGAGAGACAATAACAAAGGTAAAAATAGACCCAATTAAATAGCATAAAGAGAGGTTACTTCGAACTGAGAAACAAAGCAATTGACTGTTTCATATCATTCTTCTTTAATTCCCAACAGAGCACAAGTTCTTTGAAGGCATGGAGGGTCATATGTGCAAGTATTGCAAAAACTGGGCAAGGCTAAACATATCTTGATTCATCCCACAGTGTTTACCTAGTTAGCTTTTACTGTCATTTAACATACATAAGACATAATAAGAACATGAGATTTCTGAAGTCTGTAACCATATGAAGGTTACAAAAGTTTAAATATAGCATCCTGTCCGATGGCTTTTTAGAAGGCTCTTACAGTTTTAGCTCAATAATTAGAAACAAATTTTATTTCTCACAATAAAAATGGAAGCACCATTTCTTTTATTTTTACGATTGTGGCTAGTTGCTGAGAGTAGAGAACAGATCCAACAGGGAGAAATCTGCTCCAAGCAAAACAGTAAAACTTGTAATCTTCAAGGGAACTGACATTAAAGGCGGATGACATAGTAAGACAGAGTTTTGCTATGGCCATTGTTTTTTGCTTTGTTTTTATTTTTTTTTTGAACATAACAGACTTTCATTTACAGTTAATGGTTTATAAAAAAGATGCAGGGATCTTGGCGTGGCTTCAGATTTTGAATATGTGCCTATAGAAATAGAGAAGAAAAGAACAAAAAATAGCCCGACACTGGCATATCCCTTCTTTTTTTGTTTCTCTCTCTCTCTCTCTCTTGTGAGAATAAAGACAAACACAATTTGGACTCACTGGGAGGAACTGCCTGGCACTACTCATTCATGTTTTCAGCTGTAATTAAGCATCTAATGCTCCAGATGGCTAAGTATTCAAAATTAGTACATTTCAGCTCCACTGAAACAGTTTATTTTAAAATGTTCAGAATACTATCCAGTGGTGCCTAACAGCTATGCGAGGGAATCTTTCATAATGTGGGGAGGTTTATTACAATCTTTGCCTGCTCAGAAAACGGAGATTTTGCCCCTCCTGGCCCTGCCCCCTGCCTTTCCTCTTGACCTTTGTGAGGGTTACTACTAACTCCCACACTGGTGGAATCTAGACTCATCAAGGAGGCAGATCTCTGGCTATCTCTTTGAGGGAGTTTCTAGACTATGCTAAAGTGGGAAGGCCCACCCTAACTCTGGACCTATCTAAGGTCCAGCCGATTCCATGGGCTGGGGTCCCAGACACAATAAATGCGGAAATGGGCTGAATAGTGTTAACGTTCATCTTCTCTGCTTCCTGACTGGGGGTAACGTGTGTAGTCAGCTGCCTCAACATTCCCGCTGCGATGGCTTCTCCTCCACAGTCAAATCCTTTCTTAAATCCTTAGCTTTACCAAGTAATGATACAGTCTCACTCACTCTAGCAGAGCACACTTCCTTGACTCCTGACTTCACACTGAAGGGACTAGCCCACCAAACATGTGGCTCTGGCAGGCCCTGCCTTCTCCCTCATTCCCTCTGCCTGGCTAAAATCTGTTAAATTACATTCCTAAAGCTAGTCTCCAAGATCTATCCCCTTATTTGCCCGCTTCCTCCTCCTGAGACTGACTACCAAGGTCCAGCTATCAAAGTACTGAAGTCCAACAATCAAAAAAGTTCCCTTTAGCTCACCTGATTACTATGCCTAATTAAAATTAAACACCTCATCCTAGCATGGTGTCTTCCCCTTTACTTTTGTAAATCACGGATTTGCCTATGGGCCACAGCTGTCTCTTCTCCATCCAGTGGCAGTTCTTTGTCCCTTTCCCTTCTCCCTCATCCTCTATCTCCTGTCTTTGTCTCTTACTCCCTGCCCCATTGTTCCTCAGAGGCAAATAAATCTCTTTTGCGCCGAGAACTTGGGTTGGGGGGGTCGGGGTCTGAGCTGATGCCTTTCCTTTCGTGCATCTATTCATGTGATTTGTTCCAGGTATGGCCTGTAGGCAGAAGTTCTGCTACCCACGCAGGATCTAGACTTTAGGAGTATCGTGGATTTTGCTTGCATGCTCATACTTCCATAGGCTTACTCTCTCAGTAGACAGCTAAGTCTTCACCATCCTGTCCCCTAAAATGAATACATAAAAAGCACAGCTGTAGAAGAACCCATATCAAAAAAATTTCAACAGGACATTCAGGTAAAATTAGAACTGCCCAGCTGAGCCCAAAAATTTATCAGAAGACTCAGTTGGTCTGCAGATATATGATCAGGAAGACAATATTTGTTCTTTAAATTACTGAATTTGAAAGTAATTTTTTATGCATCAAAAACTAGCTGATAAACTATGTCTTTGCCCCACTCTCTGATATCACTGGGAAAGGAATCTAAAAAAGAGACAGATATTTCAAGTCACACAAAAAGAATACCAGAAATTTCTGGGCCTTTTTTCATTAGATTCTAATCTACTAGAATCTGAACAAATTTTCTATACATCTTTGACACATTGATATCAGCCACCTAAAATCCTGTTAGGTTAGTTTTACTAAAAGTTGCTTCACATGTATTAGCATCATTTTCCATCAGAAAAAGATAGTGGGTTGAAATTGTCTCTTAAAATAGATTTCAGAGAAGAAATTTCAAAAGAATCCGTGAGAGGAAAAATATGGTTATGCATAGTCTAAGCACTGTGTTTGTTTCACGAAATGTTCATTGACTGTTATCCTGACATTCAATTAGACATGTTCTAGAAATCACATTAGTCTGTATTTATAAAAATATTGTAAGGTAACTTGATACTTTCACATCAGTAAGTGGGAGCTTAGACTGGTGCATACCCAATATCCAACTCTTGAGTAGCTAGGGCAGGAGAATCACGAATTCAAGGCCAATCTTGGCTATACAGGACAAGATGCTACATCAAAATAGAAACAGAAACACCCGCCCCCTCCCCCCGCTCCGCAGTGGAAGTGGGGTGCAGGGGAGATAGATTCATCAATACCGTGCTTGCAATGTGAGCGTTGATATTTGAGTTTATAGCCCCAGCACTCCGGTTAAAAAGCCACACATAGAATGCACACCTGTAGTCCCAGAGCTGGGGATGCAATCCCTACCCTCCAGCATAGCCAGGACAGTGAGCAGCTGGCTCATGAGAAACACTACCTCAAAAAAGCAGAGGGAATAACAGTTGGGGAAGAGGCCTCATTTCAACTTCTGGCTTCCACATACGTGGGTACACATGTGTGAGCACATTCCCAGACACGTGTGCCTTCACACACACACAACCAATGACCTTCAGCTTTTAATTATATCAGTGGGTGAGTTAAGGAAGGTTAAAGATTGTACTGAAGCAGTGGGGCTGATCTATTGGGAGCTCACCAAGGCCAGCTGGACGGTGACTGAAAAAGCATGGGATAAAACCGGACTCTCTGAATATGGCGGACAATGAGGGCTGCTGAGAAGCCAAGGACAATGGCACTGGGTTTTGATCCTACTTCATGTTCTGGCTTTGTGGGAGCCTAGCCAGTTTGGATGTTCACCTTCCTAGACCAGGATGGAGGGGGGAAGACTTTGGACTTTCCACAAGGCAGGGAACCCTGACTGTTCTTCTGACTGGAGAGGGAGGGGGAGAGGAGTGGGGGGAGGGGGAGAGGAGTGGGAGGAGGGGGAGGGAAATGGAAGGCTGGGAGGAGGCGGAATTTTTTTTCAATAAAAAAAATAAAAAATAAAAGATTGTACTGAAGGCAACACAGGATCCGTACAAAGACCATATTTGTCCCCAAACACTGCTATATCTCCCAAAGGGGAAAAATTCCCCATGAAACGATTCCATAAAGTACTTCCTCCAAAAATAAAGAATTCCCAAGAAGATATTAGTGATCTCTCTGCAAATGGTTCACTAGAGTATCAAAAAAAAAAAAAAAAAAGATGGAAAGAAGCCAACCTTTTCTTATTTTGTCTGCATTAACCACTTACTGATTGTGCTTCTTCAGTCCCTCAAGGGACTCAGTTACGACCAGACCTTGCAGTCCCTATATTTGAGCGGCAGGTTTTCCATTTCTGTCTTCCTCTGTTCCTCTTCTCTTCTCTCCACTCACCTACATGGCTGACTTAGTGTTCTTTTAGAGGCAGCTTCGTGCATGAACTCCCTGAGTGGGGCACTGTAGAGGCCATTCAGGAGGCCCACCTGCCTGTGCCCTGTGAGCGTTGCAAGGTAGCAGTTCATGGAGTAGAGAATTATAAATGTGCATAACATTGAAGTACGGGCCACAGCAAAAAAATTCCAAGCTGGTAAAATAGATTTCTTGTGTGGCAGTAAAGAGAGAGAAAACATTGGAATTATTAAGAAGAACCCTATATGAAACACCATCTAGCCCAAAACCTTTATTTGATTGACAGCAGATGGATAAAGGGGGGGATAGGTTCTAAACATGAAGCCTCTCTTTGAAATACTATTAATAGCTGGAGGACTTGAAATAAACCAATGAATTAAGTACACTTGCATTACTCACATGGTAGCCACAAACAATTTTAATTATATCAGTTGAGAGGCAGTGTTTTCTGATGATTCTTGCTTAGAGCAACTGTGCATTAAATACATTTAAATATGTGAAAATACTGGGTACTTGGGAGAGATTAATTTGAAATTTGTCATATTGCTTTCCTCTGTTTTGACTTTGGCTATTCATTTACGTTTAGAAATAGTGCTTCAAGCATGGATGAGCTCTCACATGGTGCAGATAATTTGATCTGCAACTCTGTCTTAAATATAAGATAATCCCATCTGTGCTATTTGCGGGCTATTGATTGAAATTGGAACACCTAGGGCGAAAGTTGCCAATCAATCTTATAAAAAAGACACAGTGGGATTGGGCCATTCTCTCTTTGGAAATAATGACTGTTCTATCCTAATACAATGCCTTGTTTTGCCCTGATTTTGAAAGTGCCTGAGTATATTGTTTTTACTGTAAGCTGCCTCAAATCTTCTCTGGGAATAAGAAGGGCAGAAATCCATAAATAGAGTCAAAGTGAGTCATGAATTAGTCAATAGAGAAACTGCCAAAGAACTGTGCTTATCTCTAAGGCCAGAATGGGACTGCTGGCTAGAATTTGGGACAGAATACAAAACCACCCACTTCACCAACTAAAATAAGAGTTGGGATAAATTTTAACACCTGATAGTTTCTTAATCTAAAATAAAAGAAAGCCAATTACGCAGTTCTGGTATGGTAATTTTGACTCCTGCGATCTAGAGCCTGGAATGGACTCTTAAATCAGCTGGGTTTATTATTCTCCCACCTCCAATCTCTGGCTCTCCAAGGGAAAAAGAGCCGGAGCCCAAACAAGGTATGTAGTTCACCTTTGGTTGGTCCTGGTCAATGAAACCTCCTGAGCAGGGATTCAAATTCTCCCTCTTCATGGTCATCTGTTTGGAATCACTGACAGAAGTGCAGAGCTTCCAAATACTCTCTGCCTTAGAGTGAGTTCTGTGTGAACATGTGGGGAATTTACTTCCAACAAGCTCTACCAGCTGCTGCCATTGCATGCTGATACCCCCTGCTTAGGCTCCTTTTTCTTTCTTCCTTCCTTCCTTCCCTCCTTTCTTCCTCCCTCCCTCTTTTCCTTCTTTCCTCCTTCCCTCCCTCTCTCTGTTTTTTCTTGTTTTCTCAATTTTTCCACCTAAAAGATGCTATACAAAGATTATTGAGACAGAAAACTGATAATATTTTCTCTGCTATCTGTATACCCTAATAAATAAAGAACCAGAGATTCACTTCTGAAGACTTATCACTTGAAAGTAACATCAGAACACATAGACTACAGCTTTTATACACACTATAGAAGTCTTTAATATAGAAGTCACTAATCATAGCTGGGTATGGTAGCTCATGCCTTTAATCCTAGTACTCTGGAGGCAGAGACAGGGAGCTCTCCATGCGTTCAAGGTCAGCCTGGACTAGAGAGGGAGTTCTAGGACAGCCAGGGCTACATAGTGAGACATAATCTCAGAGAAAAAAAAAGAAAAAGGAAAGGAAAGAAAAGAAGTCACTAGTCACTTACAACAAATAATTAGCCTTTATGAAATAGCCAGTCTGATAAAGGTTCTAAATTTTTAAAATTTATATTTGATTAATTTTACATTTTTTATTGATTTTTATTGAGTTCTACATTTTTCTCTGCTCCCCTCCCTGCCTCTTCCTTCCCTTTCAACCCTCCCCCAAGGTCCCCATGCTCCCAATTTACTCAGGAAACTTTGTCTTTTTCTACATCCCATGTAGATTAGATCTATGTATATCTCTCTTAGGGTCCTCATTGTTGTTTAGGTTCTCTGGGATTGTGATTGTGGGCTGGTTTTCTTTGCTTTATATTTAAAAACCACTTATGAGTGAGTGCATGTGATAATTGTCTTTCTCGGTCTGGCTTACCTCACTCAGTATGATGTTTTCTAGCTCCATCCATTTGCCTGCAAATTTCAAGATGTCATTATTTTTTTCTGCTGTGTAGTACTTTATAGTGTAAATGTACCTCATTTTTCTTATCCATTCTTCGGTCGAGGGGCATTTAGGATATTTCCAGGTTCTGACTATGACAAACAATGCTGCTATGAATATAGTTGAGCACATGTTTTTGTGACACGATTGAGCATCCTTTGAATATATACCCAAAAGTGATATTACTGGGTCTTGAGGAAGGTTGTTTCCTAATTTTCTGAGAAATCGCCAAACTGACATCCAAAGGGGCTTACATCCCACCAGCAATGCAGGAGTGTTCCCTTTACCCCACAACTTCTCCAGCACTGTTTTTGATCTCGGCCATTCTTCCAGGTGTAAGATGAAATCTCAGAGTTGTTTTGATTTGCATTTCTCTGATGACTAAGGATGTTGAGCATTTTGTTAAGTGTCTTTCAGCCATTTTAGATTCCTCTGTTGAGAGTTCTCTATTTAGGTCTATACTCCATTTTTTATTGGATTATTTATTCTTTTGATGACCAATTTCTTGAGTTCTTTGTTTATTTTGGAGATCATCCCTCTGTCTGATGTGGAGTTAGTAAAGATTTTTTTCCCATTCTGTAGGCTGTCGTTTTGTTTTGTTGACCATGTCCTTTGCTTTACAGAAGCTTTTCAGTTTCAGGAGGTCCATTTATTAATAGTTTCTCTCAGTGTCTATGCTACTGGGGTCATATTTAGGAAGTGGTCACCTGTGCCAATGCATTCAAGTGTACTTCCCACTTTCTCTTCTATGAGGTTCAATGTGGCTAGCTTTATGTTGAGGTCTTTGATCCACTGCAACTTGAGTTTTGTGTATAGTGATAGATATTGGTCTATTTTCATTCTTCTACATGTTGATATCTAGTTATGCCAGCACCATTTGTTAAACATGCTTCCTTTTTTCCATTTGATTTTTTTTTATTTTTTTGTCAAAAATCAGGTGTTTGAAGGTGTGTGGATTAATTAATATCCAGGTCTTTGACTCAGTTCCATTGGTCCTCCTGTCTGTTTTTATGCCAATACCAGGCTGTTTTCAGTACTGTAGCTCTGTAGTGGAGTTTGAAGTCAGGGATTGTGATAACTCCAGAAGTTCTTTTATTGTACAGGATTGTTTTGGCTATCCTGGGTTTTTTGCTTTTCCATATGAAGTTGAGTACTGTTCTTTTGAGGTCTACGAAGAATTTTGCTGGGATTTTGATGGCCATTGCATTGAATTTGTAGATTTACTATATTCATTCTACCTACCCAAGAGTATGGGATATCTTTCCACTTTCTGGTGTCTTCTTCAATGTCTTTCTTCAAAGATTTAAAGTTCTTGTCATACAAGTCTTCCACTTGTTTGGCTAAAGTTACTCCGAGATATTTTATGCTACTTGTGGCTATTTTAAAGGGTGATGTTTTTCTGATTTCTTTCTCAGCCCATTTATCATCTGTGTACAGGAGGGGCTACTGGTGTGTTTTTTGTTGTTGTTGTTGTTGTTTTGTTTTGTTTGAGTTAATCTTGTATCCTGCTACATTACTGAAAGTGTTTATGAGTTGTAGAAGTTCCTTGGTAGAATTTTTGGGGTCACTTATGTAAACCATCATATCATCAGCAAATAGTGAGAGTTTGACTTCTTTTCGATTTGTATACCCTTGATCTCTTTTTGGTGTTATTGCTCTAGCTAGGACCTCAAGAGCTATATTGAATCATGGTAAATGAGGGTTCTGATGTGTTCTTGGATTCAATTTGCCAGTATTTTATTGAGTATTTTTGCATCCATGTTCATGAGTGAGATTGGTCTGTAATTCTCTTTCTTAGTAATGTCTTTATGTGGTTTGGGTAATTGTAGCCTCATAAAAAGAGTTTGGCAATGTTCCTTTTGTTTCTATTGTGTGGAATAATTTGACAAGTATTGGTATTAGTTCTTCTTTGAAAATCTTGTAGAATTCTGAGCTGAAACTATCTGGTCCTGGGATTTTATTTTTGGTTAGGAGACTTTTGATGACTTTCTTTCTTTTTCAGCTGTTATAGGTCTGTTTAATTTGCTTATCTGGTCTTGATTTAATTTTGGTAAGTGATATTTATCTAGAAAGTTGTCCATTTCCTTTAAGTTTTACAATTTTGTGGAGTACAAGTTTTTGAAATATGACCTGATGATTCTTTGTATTTCCTCCATGTCTGTTGTCATGGCCCCTTTTTCATTTCTGATTTTGTTAATTTGTATGTTTTCTCTCTGCCTTTTGGTTAGTTTGGATAAAGGTTTGTCTATTTTGTTGATTTTCTCAAAGAACCAACTCTTTGTCTCATTGTTTCTTTGTATTGTTTTCCTTGTTTCTATTTTGTTGATTTCATAATTTTACATTTTTAAATAAGTAATGTGAAACTATGTATGTATTAATTTAACCTTCTTAATTTTAATAGCCTACCATTTTACTTTAACCTTTGTATTATACAAGACATAATTGCTATGCTATAGCGTCCATGATTGTCAGTAGCATCATTTCTGGGATTCACAAAGCACATGAAATACCTAACAAGAAGGAAGTGGGTTAATCCAAATGAAACATTTTCAGTAACTTCTTTTCTTAAAATGAGCAGGTATAATATTATTGCATTCATATTGCAATATTTTAGAGCATACCAGATAGCATTTATATTTCTAGGATAAAAGGTAAGTATGGAATTTGAACTCACAAAGATCTGGCAGCCTCTGCCTCCTGTGTACTAGGATTAAAGGTATGTACCACTATACCTGACCTCCATATTTCCTTGAAACAAAAGGAATGCTTTGCAAATATTCAATAATCAAAGACAAAAATGGCAATATGATTCATGCCACAAAAAAACACAGTGTGATTTACATTTTCTCATTAAGATGACACTGCATATAAATAACTTAAATTTGATGCCCCAAAGAAACTGAGGAGGCTGGAGAAAAGGCTGCGATGGTTTGAATGCCAACGACCCCCCAAGGCTCATATATTTGAGTGTTTGGTTCCCAGTTGGTGGCGCTATTTGGGAAGGATTGGAGGTGTAGACTTATTCAAACAGATGTGTCCATGAAGGTGGACTTTGAGGTTTGAAAGTCCATGCCTTTTCCTGTTAGCTCTCTCTGCCTGGTGCTTGTGGATCAGATGTAAGCTCTCGGCTTTTGCTCTGATGTCCTCCCTGTCTGCCTGCCCCCGTGCTCCCCACCATGATAACCATGGATACAAACCATCTACAACCGTAAGCCCAAATTCAGCAATTTGTTTCTTATGAGTTGCCTTAGTCATGGTGTTTGTCATAGCAACAGGAAGTAACTAAGGGCTGGAGAGATGACTCAGAGGTTAAGAGCACTGGCTGCTTTTCCAGAGGTCCTGCGTTCAATTCCCAGCAGCCACATGGTAGCTTACAACCATCCATAATAAGATCTGGTGCCTTCATCTGGCTTGCAGGCATACATGCAGGCAGAACAATATACGTAATAAATCTTAAAAAAAAAAAAAGAAAAGAAAAAGAAAACAGAAGTAACTAAGACAGATGGTTCAGTTAGTCCAGCATCTGCCACAAATTCTGGTTTCATTTCTGTTGCTCTGTCAAAATACCCTGCCAATCTTCAAAAAAAATCAACCTGGGGGCAGGAAAGGTTTATTTGAGCTCATAATTCCAGGTTATAGACCGTCTAGCAGGGCACTCAAAGCAGCAGGAGGAGGTTAGTCACAACCACAGTCAAGACCAGAGAACAATGAATGCAAACATGTTTATATTCAACTCACTTTCTCTAATCTTACATAAACTCAGGGAATGGCGCCTCCCAACAAGGGCTGAGTTTTTCCACATCAATTAACCTAATCAAGACACCCCATACACACACATACATATACACATGCACACACATGATACACACACATGCACACATATACACACATACATATACATATACACACAGGCACATATATACACACATACACACACATATACATATACACGGACATATACACACATACATACACATACACACATGCACACACAAGCTCACAGATCAGCAAGTCCTCACTGAGACGTTCTTCCTAGGTGGTTCTGGATTGAGTCAAATTGACAAAACTACCATCACATGACACAAACACATAAGCCTTCATTTAGATCTCTGGCATCCAAAAACAAACAAACAAAAGCAAGCCAGGCCCGGCAGTAGTTCTCTGTAATCCTAGCAATGGGTACAGGGGGACAGGAAGATCCGTAGGGCTTGCTACTCAGTCTAGCTAAATCGATATGTTTCCATTTCAGTCTTACATAGAAGAAGATATACAATGTCAGTCTGTAGCCTCCAAGTACAAACACACACACACACACACACACACACACACACACAAGCATACTATATGCACAAAGAAAGTGAAAACTTATTTGTAATCAAGCAGTGTAACACTTACCTGGTAAATGTGGTTTGATGATTTCCCATAACCATTTTGTAATTTTCTAGTGTGAATCAATATAGCAAAATTTGTAACTGTAATCAACCATTACATAAATTTCTGCCAAACCAAAAGAAATCACATTTCATTGATTTTAATAACTTTCAAGATGCTTTTCGATTTATACAATACTGAAATGGCAAAAATGCCGTTAGAAGTAGAGGGGAATGGTAGCAGACACCTGTAACACCAGCACAGGGGAGCACTGAGTGGTGAGGACCACTGTGAGCTTGAGGCCAGGTTGAACTACATCAACTACATCATGTGACCCTGTATCCAAGAATAAAAATGAGGGTCAGTGAGGTGACTCAGCAGGTTAAGAGGCTTGCCACCAAGCCTGAGGACCTGGGTTAAATCACTAGAACCCACGTGGTGGAAGGAGAGGACCAGCTCCCACAAATTGTCCTCTAATACCTATACACACGTGTTAGCATGCGAGTACATGAACACACACACACTAAATAAAACATAACTAATAAAAATATTAAAAATAAGAATAAATAAAAATCGAGCACGCAAACTTAACAGTGCCAAGATAGCGCAAGTTAATGGGTTTCTTTCATTTGCACATCATTTTGAAATTATAACAAATAAATTATTCTAAAGATAAGCTAATGTTGGCATATGACTGCAGATGTTAAAAGAGACCGACTGGACGCTAGACACCTTACATGTATGTTTATAGTTACTTGAGCATGTGAAGACCATTTTCAAATGTTCCTTTTATGAGATCTAAATGTGGGTCAAGGATTTCTGATGGAAATTTATCCTTCACTTTGTGACATGCTATAGGTACAAGTTACTCACCAGATTTTAAAGACTTTGTATGAAAACAGGGTGAACAATATCCATGGTGTCTTGTATTCATTATGAACGGAAGTAATAGTTCTCATACACTGAGCTAAGTAACATATATTTAAGTGAACTTCACAAGTCACTTGTCTATATGGATAAATATGAAAGACAATTTTCAATTAACCAATAAGTGACAAAAAACAGTCAAACATGCTACACAGAATTCCAAATTACCTATGGTTTTGCTCCCCTTAACCCTGACCTCAAGGGGGTACAGCCCAACTTTTTACTCTATAAGCTTTCCTTCCAAAGACAGCAGAGTGAAAAAGGCTGGGCATGTCTAACTAAGAATAAGCCTCTCTGTGTGATTTATTTGGGAGCTGGCTGGTCGGCCCCTCAAAGAGGCAAAAGAGTAGAACCTCTCACAACAGGGTACAGTTGTCACGACAGTTCTCCCTGTTGTCGCCGGGTGTCTGCAGCTCTCATGGGCAGGAAGCACTCATTTGTAAGCCTACTTGGGGTGGGCATTCACCTACTTGGGCATTGTTATAGCATCAGGTCTCTGAAGTGGTAAGTCCCCACTGTGCATTTGCACGAGTTCTGTGCCCAGGGCATCCCTGTAAGCCACACCTCCATGGCCCACGCACTTTGCATGCCTCTGGCTCCTCCTGTGTGTTGCCAACCTTTAGTGATGGGCCCTCTGAAGGAATGACTGCCATGCAGTTCTGAACACATTGGACCACATATATGTGAACAAGGAACACTGAGTCAGACCGTGGGGATCTCAGCTGGAGAAACCTGGAGCTCCTCCTTTGAAATCATCCTGCCCCAAAATTCTCTAAACTCTCATCCTCCGAGCACAACCTATGATCTTCGAAAGCCTTCCAAGCCATACATGCTTCCATTATGTTGCTGAAAAGCACACTGCAAGTCCTACTAAGCTATCAAACAGCATCCTGACCACATCCCTTGTGATATCTCTGAGCAGCATGCTTTCTCATCCTGTCAACGTGGACAGGTTGAGAATTTCCAAACCATTAAATGCTGCTTCTGTCTTGATTAGAAGTCTCACCTTAAATTGCTTCCTTTGCATGTCTTCCCACCAGCATTCATCAGAAGCTGAACTGCCCCTCAGTGGTTTTCACTGAAGCATCTTCATCCAGATCCTGCTTCATCGTGCACTGTAGCCTTGGAGCCAAACACAAGGCCAGGAAAACAGTCCCTTCCCGTTCTTCGCCTCTTCAGTATGGGCACCACCTTTCCTCCACCTTCCAGTGCGTTCTTGGTTTCTAGACCACATCAGCATGCTCTGCACCATCCACACTGCGGCATCACTCTAACGGCTGAAGCCTCCCCGCCAGCCTTCTATTCTGAGTCCTAGCCTAAATCACCTTTTACATTCCGCTCACAGCCCTGCAGCTTCCTTCTAACGTGAGCCCCAGACTCTATTCCGTACTTCATCCTTTTCAGGTATCTGCTGCAGCATGCTCTACCCCGGCTACCTGTTTCTGCCTTAGACTACCCGGGCTGCTGTAACAAAGTGCTAAACTCTGGGTACTTTCTAAAAACACAGGTTTGTTTCTCATAGTCTTAGAGACCTAAAAGGCCCAGGCATGGTGATGTCAGGTTTAGTATCTGGCAAGGGCCTACCTTTAGGTCCATAGTGTTACAGAATTTTTAGGGGATAAGCCTGGGCCCTGGTAGCCCTAACAAGCTAGATTCAACTAACTACCCAACCAGTATCATTTGTAGTAGTGAAAATGAGAGGGTGGAGTGTCACCACCTTAGGAAGAGGAACAAGAAAAAAGGTCCGGTGACCCCCAAATCTGTGCTGTGGGTACTGACATGAAGCCAGGGTTTACACAGAGGGCAAGCAGTACGTGCAGCCAAGCCATCCTGGTCCTGCCACTGACATAGCATGGTCTTGGTCCTTGCAAGTTTTCAGAACTATGTGAAATCTCTTCCTGGGAGACAGTTTGTTCCTCTGCAGTCTTCAGGCTTGCCCCCAACCCAGCATGAGACCCTGGAGAAATGCCAGTTCTCTGGAATCTACCCTTTCAATCCTCTGGCAGCCAAAATGGGGCCACAAAGTCTTTCTTTGCGATCTCTTTGCTCCTGCCAGGGTGGTTACTTAGAGGGCAGCTCCTCACTGTGCTGTCACTGGCGAAGGGACTAACGAGTTCTCTCTAGTATCCCTGGTCCAGTTTCTGCCTGATGAAGGCAGAGTCTTTATAGTCTGGTCACCTTTCACAAAGCCCCAGCTGCTAATAGAGTGCTTCTTAACCATCCTGATGCTGCGACCTTTAACACAGTTTTTCACGCAGTGGTCACCACTTGCCGGAACACTATTTTCATGGTTACTTCATAATTGTAATTTGCTACTGTTATGAATTATAATGTAAATATCTGTGTTTTCCAATGGCCCTCAGTGACCCCTTTAAAAGGGTCATTCAACGCCCCCCAAAGGGGTCACAACTCACGGATTGAGAACTGATGTGCCAATACCATGCTTTTGAAAATTAGGATTTGGGTGGAAGGTACAGAAACATTCAGACAACAGCAACAACCTTCTATGTAATTCCTGACCACTACCCACACATTGCCAAAGTCATCAGAACCAGAAGGCTATCATAGCCTGGAGAATTGAGAGGACATGATGGACACTTAGGAAGAAAAAAAGAAGCATTTAGCAAGAACAAAGAAAAACTAAATGAAATATTTATTTTAGGTTATATATATTTAGTTAGGTTATAATACCAGTATTGGTTTATTGGTTGTGACAAATAAACCTTACTACTAAAAGATATAAAAATAATAGAAATTGTGTGTAAAGTGTACGGAAAAGGACCATTTCTAGACACCTAAATATTCTAAAACAAAAATATTATTGTAAAAGATTTAATTTCGTCTCTTTAGTTTTTTGTAGGGGAGGGGATTTGGAGGTTTTTTGTTTTGGTGGGTTCTTGTTTTGTTGTGTTTAGGGTTTTTTGTTTGGTTGGTTTTGGTTTTTGTTTTTTAGTTTGTTCATTTGTTTTGTGGCTTTTTTGGCTGGTTTGTTTGGTTGTGTGTGTGTGTGTTTTTCAGACAGGGTATCACTGTGTAGCCCTGGCTGTCCTGTAACTTGCTTTGTAGACCAGGCTGACCTAGAACTTACAGAAATTCTTCTGCCTCTGCTTCCTCCTCCTGAGTGCTCAGATTAAAGGCATATGCCACCACTGCCCAACTCTTTTTTTCTTATGTGCCTACCAAGTTCGTTTAAATTATGGGTCCGTTTGCTTTAGATAATATCCTGCTGTTGTGATAACTGTAATATGTGTGTCACCTGAGAACTGACTCACTGCCTGTTTGCCCTTACCATTTGCCACACATGGCACGCATGCTCCTTTCCTGAGGTCCTCAGATAGAGGATGAGAAAGAATAGGTTGCTGGGAGGATTGTCCAGCCCATACCAAACGAGCACTTACTCCCTGGCACCAGGTTTTTATTCCTGTGCTGGCAAGTGGGCAGCAAATGACTCTGTGCCCTGTGACAGAAGTTCCCAAAATATAGGGAGGAGGAACAGCATCAGTCTAGAA
Organism: Microtus oregoni; assembly: GCF_018167655.1. Taxonomy (NCBI): domain Eukaryota; kingdom Metazoa; phylum Chordata; class Mammalia; order Rodentia; family Cricetidae; genus Microtus; species Microtus oregoni. Next base: position 7,347,816 of record NW_024543070.1, read on the forward strand.
AACGTGTGACCCAGATCTCCAAAGACAGCCACCAGCCGTACACAGTCTCAGCAAAACTGTTGATTCCCACATACTTTGCTCCAGGAGAAAAGTTAAAGATGTAACCCACGCTCATTTTCCTCCCACACCTAGAGCTCAGTTTCCATCCTTTGGGTCAATACTTCCTCTTGCTCACTTCCTTGGCTTCCTCATGAATGCCTTAATGACTTTTTATATAAAACCGGCACTCTAAAACTTCTATGTTTTGTAATTTCTCTCTCATGTGCCTAAAATTATTTTGCCTGGAGCTAAGTGAGAGCAATTATAAAGCTCAGGAACAGAGAGGCTCAGGCATCCACACTGCATAAGACATTCACCTAACACTGATTTGTCCAAATTTACCTAATACTACCAAGAAATCTGTCCTCTGGTTTTCTTCCAAGTGGATGACAGACAATGAATTCCCAGCAGAACTCTTCTGTGTGACATATCTCTGAAGGGCTTGGTCAGCGAGCCATAGGGCAGTGTCTGTGCTATTTACAGTTTCATTGAGTGTTGTTACACTGGGTATAATGGCACATTCTTCTGCGTGGATGTGTTTTTCTATCTTCTTCCTATATATTTATCATACGTATTATATTTTCCAAGTAAAGTGGAAATCACTCGAAGACGCAGCTATGATCTTTCTGTGTTTTGTATTATTTTGCTCGCTGGCCCTCTGGCAGCTATCATACCACTGTCATTCCTGACATCCACACCTTGGGTACTTGTCTACCTCGGAGATGGATGGACAGCGATGTGCTTGCTCTGTGCCACAGGTAAGGAAGTAGTAAGTGCAAGGCTTTTTTTTTTTTTTAAGTGTGAGATAGGATGAGCCAGTTCGTCCCTTCATTTTATCCACCCCAGTTTTTAGTAATCATGATTGAAGCCAGGCTTTTTCTCTTGGGAAAGCAATTGTTATCTCCTTTGCTTGATGAGTGTGTCCTACCTATATTATCCACACCAATTCATCGGTCCTGAGAAAGAGAGGCGCATACCTTCCTTTCAGCATCACCCTATCTTACCATGAAGCAAAACAGTGCCAAGCAAGGAGACCAAGGTTAAGGCGGTGATGAACGAACTTGAACTAGCTGTTGATTTTCCGCTGACACTAACCAGACCCCAGGCACTGAATGATACTTAACTTAATTGCTTTTCCAGGAAAGAGCAAGATGGGGAAACTGAGCACTGTAATCAGCGCAAGGTCTTTTTGTTACAAGTGCAGAAGCCATCAGCTGCAGTGCTGGGGAGGGAGAATTTCTTGATTTCCTTCCTGGTACTTAGTTATTATTCTAAGGAATGCATTTAATTATAGAGGACTTGGTTAGTTGCTTTCTAGTAGCTGGCTCTCTCTCCGCGATTTCTACCAGAGCCTTCCTTTCGCTGCAGAAAACAAAGGCGTGTTTACAACTGGACAGCGTCTTTTGGCTCGCATTTCAGAGCTCTCTGCACACTAAAGGGAGGCGAGGTAGTGTGATGCAAATGGGACCACCTCTGCCAAGCCGGGACCTGATTCCAACGGCGTGCAAACCAGAACTCTCCAAAACCCTGTGAACTGTAAATAACTTAGGTTCTGAAAAGGGTCAGCTTAGTTTAATTTAGAGTTTCTCAGAGCTTTTCTATAGGAATTCAAACGCCCGCTGAACAAATCCCTCTGGGGACTGTGAAAAAAGAAAGAAAAAAAAAAAAATCCAGGGCCAGCACCTCTATTTACTCTTTAGACTCCTGCCTGTCTGGTGCAGGCCTGCTCTTAAAAGCTAATCAGCATCTCTTGGGTATATTCCCAGGAGTGGTATTGCTGGGTCCAGGGGTAAGTTGATCCCGAATTTCCTGAGAAACCGAAACACTGACTTCCACAGTGGTTGCACAAGATGGCATTCCCACCAGCAATGGATGAGGGTACCCGTTCCTCCACAGCCTCTCCAGCAAAGGTTATCCTTGGTGTTTTTGACTTTAGCCATTCTGACAGGTGTAAGATGATATCTCAAAGTTGTTTTGATTTGCATTTCCCTGATTGCTAAGGAAGTTGAGCACGACTTTAAGTGTCTTTTGGCCATTTGAACTTCCTCTGCTGAGAATTCTCTGTTCAGTTCAGTGCCCCATTTTTTAATTGGGTTAATTAGCATTTTAAAGTCTAGTTTCTTGAGTTCCTTATATATTTTGGAGATCAGACCTTTGTCTGTTGTGGGGTTGGTGAAGATCTTCTCCCAATCAGTAGGTTGCCTTTGTGTCTTATACCCAAGAGATGCTCTATCATATGACAAAAGCATTTGTTCAACTATGTTCATAGCAGTATTATTTGTAATAGCCAGAACCTGGAAACAACCTAGATGCCCTTCAATGGAAGAATGGATGAAGAAAGTATGGAATATATACACGCTAGAGTACTACGCTGCGGTAAAAAACAATGACTTCTCGAATTTTGCAGGCAAATGGATGGAAATAGAAAACACTATCCTGAGTGAGGTGTCCCAGACCCAAAAAGATGAACATGGGATGTACTCGCTCATAATTGGTTTCTAGCCATAAATTAGCGCCACGGAGTCTACAATAGGTGAACCTAAAGAAGCTAAGTAAGAAGGTGAACCCAAGGAAAAACATATAGTTATCCTCTTGGCTAAGGGAAGTAGACCCAATTGCCGGGGAGAAAATTAGGATCTTGGGGGTGGGGTGGGATGGGGGTAAGGGGAGATGGGGAGAGAAAAGGTAGAAGGGAAGGAGGGGGGATTTGGGGAATCAGGAGAATTGGGATAAAGGAAAGGTGGATAGGGGAGCACGGAACCACAATTCTTAGTTAAGGGAACCACTTTAGGGTGAGCAAGAGATTTGACCCTAGAGGGGCTCCCAAGTGCCCAACATGAGGTTCCCAGTTAGTTCCTTGGGTAGCTGAGGATTGGGAACCTGAAATGACCCTATCCGAGAGCAATACTGACGAATATCTTGCATATCATCATAGAACCTTCATCTGGTGATGGATGGAGATAGAGACAGAGACCCACACTGGAGCACTGGACTGAGCTCCCAAGGTCCCAATGAGGAGCAGAAGGAGGGAGAACATGAGCAAAGAAGTCGGGACCACGAGGCGTGCACCCACCCACTGAGACAGTGGAGCTGATCTACTGGGAGCTCACCAAGGCCAGCTGGACTGTGACCGAAAAAGCATGGGATAAAACCGGACTCTCTGAACATGGCGAACAATGAGGGCTGATGAGACGCCAAGGACAATGGCACGGGGTTTTGATCCTACTTAATGTGCTGGCTTTGTGGAAGCCTAGCCAGTTTGGATGTTCACCTTCCTAGATATGGACGGAGGGGGGAGGACCTAGGACTTACCACAGGGCAGGGAACCTGGACTGCTCTGTGGACTGGAGAGGGAGGGGGAGAGGAGTGGGGGGAGGGGTAGAAGGGTGGGAGGAGGGGGAGAAGGGTGGGAGGAGGGGGAGGGAAATGGGAGGCTGGGAGGAGGTGGAAACTTGTTTTTTGTTTATGTTTTTTTTTCTTCTTTTCTTAATAAAAAAAAATTATTAAAAAAAAAAAAAAAAAAAAAAAAAAAAAAAAAAAAGCTAATCAGTTCTCCCACAGTTGCCGCTGGCCCTCGGTGGCCAGCCTGCCTCCTCCACACAGCCCCTGAATTGAGTCTCCAGGGCATAGGGCTGACTGGGAGAATTGGCCCAGGATGCGTTTGCAGGAAAAGGAGCACTGAGAACTGACTGCGAGAGGCTGGGAACAAGAGCTTCCCGATGCACTCCACGCCCACGCCACACCCCCCGGCCCTCCCCCGCCCCCGCCCCCCCCCCCCCCCCCATGGTCGTCTACCTACTTCTTTTCCTTCGAAGGTATACCTTCAGTTTTAAAGCAGTCAGAAAGGGAATAAATAAATAAAATAATAAAAATGAAAATTGGCCCTCCTTTTGCTCCGTGTTAGCCCTATGGCTGGCTGTCCCTTGGTCAGACAGAAAAACCCACAGTCTCAAAGGATCAAATACGGTATCCCTAATGAAGGTGTGTGAGACCAGATAGGGTCTTCAGATCTGGTCTTGGGACACGAACGTGTCCTGCTAAATTCTCTGTGAACAGCAGAGGCCTCGATCAAACCCACCGAGGAGAAGGAGGTTCTAAAGTCTCACTTTCACCAAGCTCAGAAACTGAGTGGTTTGCAATGTGGTCCAAAGATTAGACTAGCTAGCTCTTCGGAGGAGTCCTTACTGAGAAGCACTGGGCACGGCATACTAAGTAAGATGCTAACACGCATTTCTCCAAGGCACTTTAAGATAGAGCAGGTTTTTAATTCCCCGCTCCAAGTTGTAAGAACATGATTTCTCCCAAAGTGGCAAATTTCATGAGATTTATTGGTAAAGACAGCTGCCTACCCTGGGACAGAACATGAAAAATCGCCCGACATATGCCATAAAGCAAGTTAATGCTCCGTTATGATCAGAGACTCGAACTGCTCCCCTCTGAAAGGAAGCCCAACCCTTTGCTGCAGATGGTTTCATTCTGTGAGTGCCTTGATCAATTTATACTGCAAAGAGATGCGGACAGGTTTCTGGGAATCAGTGCCGCTTCAGGAGATGGGGGCAATAGGTGCTTGATAGTTCTGAGGCGGCAGCCTCTCCTCGATGATGAGAAGGTCTCTGCAGCGTGGCTTCAATCATGGTCAACTGAGTCTGGGCGACAGGCCATCTGCGACCTCAAGGGCCTGTCTTCCTCAAACACCCGCTCTTCCCAACATCAATACTCCATAGCAACAGCGCTGGGTGGTTTACCAGCTTCACCTTTGAATCAGCCTGCGCTTATGGAAATACCTGGAAACGGGAATGCCTATGCTTTTAGTATCTCCCCATCTGCTATTAGCTGTCCATACTTGGCAGATGCTGGGAATACCTACCTTATATACTTGCATAAGACTATCTAGCAGGGGCAGAGTATTGGTACACACCTGTAATTCCAGCAGTCAGGAGGCTGAGACAGAAAGATGGGAGGGGGGGGCAGAAATCAAAGCCCTTCAAGGACAATGTTAGGAAGATGAATGACTGAGGAAAGAGAGACGAGAGAAAAGAAGGATTGGGGAGGGAACCATAAGTCCTTGAGCATAGTAGAGCCTTTCTGCCCTCAGGTGAGCAAGAGCCCAGAGAGCTATGAATGGCTGCCCAAGCCCCCAGTGATTTCTAGATCCTTCTCAACTTAGAGGATGGATATAATGAACAGCTGGAAGGAAAGTTCAGAAATGAATTGTAAGCTGAAGATGAAGGAAGCAGGCAGAAGAGCTGGATAGCCTGAAGTGGTTCTCAAGGAAGGTTTGTCACTGAGAGTCCCCCTCTGGGCATTAAGTTTTTACTGTTTGAGGCACTAATGACTGGTCAGTCCAGTTGCCCCATCTATGAGGTCTGCAGGCACCTCTCTACTTAGTGTTGGTCTGGAGTTTGGGAGCCAGCCACATGTAATTCCTAGGCAGCCACGCTCATTAAGGTTTCTGTGTGAGCAGGGTGTGGTGGCGCACGCCTTTCATCCCAGCGCTAGAGAGGCAGGGGCAGGTTGATCTTGGTGAATTGGAGGCCTTCCTGGTCTACAAGGTATGTCCCAGGGCAAGGCCACCAGCACTACACAGTGTGACCCTGTCTCAAGAAAAAGTGAAAAACAAAGTTATTTTGTAGAATACGAAGGAAAATAAAAATCAGAAGCACAAACACAGACCAGTGTGCCTGTCTGTGTTATTTCTAGTCTCTGGAAAGGACAACACTGACAATAGAAGCAAGGACAGACATCTCCAGCCTCTGGCCAAGTCAAGCCAAGGGGCAAAGCTCCTTGTTCCAGGTTGCTACCTGAAGGAGCATGAATGGTCTGTTTCTCTGGTTCTTATTAGAGAGAAAAGGGAGGAAAGAAAGAAGGAGAAGGGAGGAAAGGAGAGAGAAAGGGAAGGAGGGAAGAAGAGGAAAGACAATGAGCATGAAACAGAAAAGGCCAAGAATGCATGTTACAGAACATGAAGTTGGGATAGAGACCGGCTTCCCAGACCGTCCCTGAGCACGGCCAAAGCCGCACCGCCTGGCCCAGGTGTGTCTGCGCTGCATCGTTCTTGCTTTGGCGGTGCTGCGCTGAAAGATGAGAAATGAGATGCTGAGGGGCAAGAAGAGAAATCTGTACTGGCCACAAGAATAGCTGTGGCAGTCTCGGGAGCCTCCAGATCAGGGAAGCCAACTCCAACTTCTCTCTGCGGATTCCCGCAATCTGTCATCAGCATGACTGATGGGGACAGGAAGCTCAGAAAAGCAGCTGTTGTCTTGCTCTGCTGTGCACAGCCCTGCACATATGGCACCCGGCTCCACCCACACAAAAATGAGTACACTCGCAAGAATGCCCACATATGCATATGTGTATTTACAGTAATGCATTGGGGGGGATAACTATGTGTGCCATCCATTGGCTTTTTTTGTAAGTGACCAAAAGAATATATACACACAGTTTTTAAAATAGTTAAGTTTTAAATTACTTCTAGAGATAACTAATCTTGATAAGTTCCCCCCCCCCATATACCTATAAATGTATGTATTGCTCCTGGTAAATTTGGTTTCCTTTAGTTGTTTCCACAGCCACTGCATTTGATCTCACCAAATGGTAAATTTGGCAAATGCGAACATTTGAGCATTGTTTGTTTTGGTCTCACTGCATTGGCACACCACCCACATAAGAATTTAAGCCAAATCCTGGAAACAGAGATTCCCTGGCCTGGCTCTATTTGCCTCCAACATACTTGGGAGCTGTCAGGCGTCACGTGAACTTGTAGACTCTGCCTGCTTGCTTTCTAATTAGCTGCATGCCTGAATTGGGTTGGGAACTTAAACATTTGGTAGATGTTCCCTGCATTTCATACAGGCGACTATCTTGGCCCACAAGCCTAAACTTACAGCTTGAAATAACCCAGGCTCATTCCTAAATATTTCTTTGGAAATGAACATTCAAGTTTCAATTTTTTTACCCATTTAAGTAGTCCCGTACCCTATGACACTTCCCTCTCCCCTTGTCCTTCCCCAGTCTCACTTTCTTGTGCTTTTCCAGCTTGTACTTCCGGTCCCTAAGCCAAACTCTGCCATCTCACAGCATACTTCTCTCTGCTTTTGGATTCTCTTCCCTTTAAGTAATTTGACCTTGGTGAATTCTTGAGCATCCCAAGCAAGGCTCTGCCTTGTGCACCTCTGGCCCTTTTCAAGTAAGCAGTCAACAAGCAGAGAAGGAAGCTAAACCCAGATATTCAGAAGTGAAAGGGAGCCAGAAGTCCATCTTCAGGGGGCAGTATTAGGAGAACAGAGGTAACAGGGGAAAGGAAGGTGTGAAGCGGAACAAGAGTGAAACTGGGAGGAACACTGGCTCAACCAATGAAAATGCCAGACCAACAGAGATCACCTCAAAGGGGAAATAGACAAAATCTTGGTTTTAGTATAGAACAGATAATGAAAACCCAGAGACAGATATTGAGGTTCAAGCTGAAGATCAGAAAAGCAAAGCAGCCAATCTCTAGAGACTTTTTACCTCAACCAAATCTTCAGACTCCACAATCTTCCTGTCTCCACGAATCCTCAGACTCCATACTCCAGTGTGTTCCTGCTTCTTCCCCTTTATATTCCTCTTTCTGCCCAGCCACATTGCTCCTGTCTCCACCTCCCTAGTGCTGGGATTAAAGGTGTGTGCCCCCACACCCTGGCCTCTAGCGGCTTAGCTTTGTGCTCTGACCTTCAGGCAAGCTTTATTTATTAAAATACAAATAAAATATACCTACATTCTAGGCAACAAGTAATTTAAGTAACACTAAAAAGCCAATGTTGATCAAAGCAAGTGGGGGTGGTGTAAAACTTTGAATAGGTTAGAGCTTGAGATGAATTAAATTTCCCAGAATGCCAAGGTGGCGGGGGTAGGGGAAGAGAGAGAGACAAAGAAAATAAGGTCTGAGGGCCATCAGTGGCAAAAATCCACAATGGGCAAAGAGTGGGAGAATGCCTGGCTAGGCTTCTGAGAAGCAGCAGGCATACACACTTTCCCGGGACGCAGTGCCTCTGCAACAAGCCCTCTGTAGTGCATCCATCACTCATTAGAAGCGCATGGAAGGAGCCGCAGACGACCTTTCCTGCTCTTTCATCCATCACGTTAGCAATGGTGTCTCTCGTCCTCATGGAACTTCTCGGGGTCTAAAATAATCTGCAAGCCTCTCTTCCAAGCCATCCCAGAAGCAGCGAACGCAAATCCCATACCAAGCGCAAGGGATGCTGAACACTCATTTGCTCTTCTCTTTTTCTGCACACAGACCTTGGACCCACATCTACTGCTGAATTTCTCTGCTTAGTCTCCATGTTGCTGAATTTTTATCTTCATTCTCGGCAAAGTGTGGCATAAACATAAATATACAACCTCATTTCATAAGTGTTTTTACTTCCTTAGCTTTTAAGACAGGGTTTTAATCTATAGCCTAGCTGACCCACAACTCTCTAGGTAGATCAGGCTGGCTTTAAACTTCTAGCAATCCTTCTTCCTCTGCCTCCTAAGTACTGGAATTACAGGAATGAGCCACTACTCCCACCAAAATATATAGCTTCATAACAGGATATATAGAAACAGAGCCCACATATTAAGGAGAAATAGCTAACAAGGTGAACTTTTCTTTTAAGCTGTATCAAAGTTGCCCAGTAGTAGAAAGGAACCTTAGTTACTAAAGACTTTTGAACTTGATAATGAAGAAATGAAACTGGAAAACTAATGAAAGAGTGTAACTTACAATATGATGTTCTGGGCATTATAGTGCTCCATAAACTAAATATTAATAGTATAATAGAATTTATAGTTAAGTCCAAGTCTCCCAGAATTGGCTCAGGCTATATTCACAATCATTTCTTACTGTCTATCTACTGACTGTACTTACTTTGTAAGAAAAAGAGGGGCTAGAGAGATGGCTCAGCGGTTAACAGCACTGACTGCTCTTCTAGAGGACCCAGGTTGGATTTTCAGCACCCACATGGTGGCTCACACCGGCTACAACTCCAGTTCCAGGGGATCCAGTGCCCTCTTCTGGCCTCTGTAAGTACTAGGTATACAAATGGTATACATGTATACATATAGACAAAATAGTTATCCACATAAAAATAAATTAATAAAAAGAGTTCACAAAGGTTTTAGTTATGGCCAAGGTATTATTTTAAAACAAGTCAGAAGAGGAAAAAAATCTGCTGCTAGAATTCTCAAATGTTTATTAATCATTATTCTTTATCACGTTATACAGATAATATCTTCCTTTCTTTCCTCATTTCTTCCCTCCTTTCTTCCCTCTTTTCTTCCTTCCTTCCCTCCTTTCTTCCTTCCCTCCTTCTCTCTTTCCAAGGTATTTGGTTTAGTTTATCAACTCAAAGACATTTGTAAATCTGAGTTATCATGTCTGAAAAGATCCCATTCATGAAGCCTAATTTTACATAAAGTCATTTTCTTTCTTTCTTTTCTGTTTAGGAAATGAATGGCTATAGCCTCTGGTATAATGGGAATAGAACTAAGGAGGGTAGGCACCCTTGTCAGTCATCTCAGACCTGAACCATTCTTTCACCTTTGAGAATGACGTCAGGATAGGGAGACAAAGAGCGCTTGCTGTGCAAACATGAGGACCTGAGGAGGAGTGCGCATGTGTAAAATCAGCTGTGGAGCCTGCAGAAGTGCATCTGGTCCACCTTGACCCTGGTTGTGGCTGCCTACAGGTGCTTGGTCTAAGGTGTGATCACTGCATGTCCTTCCTAAACATCAGAATATTTAACTCAGGATATAGATACTTGAGGTTTCAGGCATTGAAGCGGCAATTGCTCTGTTTGTTCTTTGTGTAAAGCTGTCTTTTGCCTTCTCCCTGCCCTTTTGGATTGGGTTATATCAAGCATACAAAAAAATAAATGTGGGCAAATTCATTATCCGCTAGGTTGCCCTTCAGACTCTATCCTGTGTCTCTGCTCTTTTTTTGTGTGTGTCTCTCCTTTTTCTGCCTAACATTTTTAATCTACATGGCCCTACCCTGGAAAGTACAAACTCATCAAGGCTTGACTTGACCCCAACTGATGGCCCTCAATGTGGGTCTCACAACAGTGGAGTGTGGCCATGAGTGCCTGCAAGGACAATGTTAGAAGGTGGAGACAGAATCCAGGAGCCCATCACTGGCTACGATAGCCAAACAGAGAACTTCAGGTTCAGAGAGGTCCTGTCTCAAGGTGAAAAGGCAATTGAGGAAAACACCTACCATCTTCCTCTGGCCTTCCCATTTAGGTCCATGGACATATGCATCACCCCCACCAACACACACAGAGATATATACTGGACACACAACACACACACAGAGATATATATTAGACACACACACACATGCAGATATATACTTGACATACAACATACACACACGCACACAGATATATACTGGACACACAACACAAACACAAAGAGATATACTGGACACACAACACACACACATGCAGATATATACTTGATATACAACACACACACACGCACACAGATATATACTGGACACACAACACAAACACAAAGAGATATACTGGACACACAATACACACACATGCAGATATATATTGGACACACAACACACACATGCAGATATATACTGGACACACAACACACACACGCACATAGATATATACTGGATACACAGCACATTCACATGCAGATATATACTGGACACACAACACACACATGCACACTGATATATACTGGACACACAACACACACATGCACACTGATATATACTGGACACACAACACACATATGCAGATATATACAGAATACACAACACACACAGATATATACTAAACACAAAATACACACAGAGAGATATATATACTGGATGCACAACACACATATAAAATCCATCCTATCCTCTTCTGCCGAGCTATTGACAATTCAATGCTCTTTACTAAACCAATCAGAAGGTGCCTTGACAGAGACAAATCTTCAAGGCTAGGATAAAATATTAAAATATTATCCCACATCCCACAACAAATCCGTTTTAAGAAGAATAATGACAACTGCAGGTATTTTCATAGACTCACTATATGAGAGGAATTTCTCTTGTTTTCTGAGTTTACTGGGGATATTTTCATGACTAGATGGTGATTTAAGCAATTTCTTCTTTGTATTTAAGAAAAGCTTGATATTCTATTTTTAGTTTGGTAATATGATGTTACATTGGTATCTTAGGTTTTCTATTGCTGTGAAGAGACACCATGACCATGGCAACTCTTATAAAGGAAAACATTTAATTGGGTGGCTTACAGTTTCAGAAGATTAATTCATTATCATCATGGCAAGACATGGCGGTGCGTAGGAAAGATGTAGTGCTGAAACTGAGAGTTCCACGTCTGGATTCAAAGGCAACAGGAAGTGAACTGGGTGTCACACTGAGTGTAGCTTGAGCAAAGGAAACTTCAAAGCCAACCCCCACAGTGACACACTTAAACACAGCCAAACCTCCTCCAGCAAGCCACACCTTCTAACAGTGCCAGTCCCTTGGAGGCAGGGTGTATTTTCTATAAAACCACCATAGCTCATATTTAACTATTTTAAATCAGTCTTGCAATTCTGGTTCAAACCCTGCTTTTTCTAATATGTTATTGGTTTGTGTGTTTGATTTTTAGGATTTTACTTAGGAGATTAGGACTTTGTGCATGCTGCACACAAGCTGTCCCACTAAATGATAACCTCATCCCTACATCTGCATCTAATGAGGAATATTGTTTCTACTGCTCTTACATTCTCGATTGATTTTAGCATCAGGGTGATGCTAGTCTCACAGAATGAGCTGGGAGGTTGCTGAGTCAGACATCAGAGAGAAAAATATTTGAAAATGAAGTTTGATATCAGAACAATTACCTTTAAAAAAGACTAGAGTTAAAGGGGTCTAGCCATTGTAGCTAGCCAATGACACAGAAGCCACTGTGCTTCCACACTGAGAGAAGTCGATAGACGTTCACCATCGGGTTGTCAGAGAAAGTGGCTCTTTGGGAAGGCCTCTCACGGGAGGTAACTTGTGCAGGAGATAAGAGACTGTGGAGTGACTGTTGAGGGCCTTGAGAGAAGCTATTGGGAACTGTGCACGAAACAGGAAAGAGAAATCGGCCCAACCTCAGAGGCAGCAACAGCAACATGGCAGAAGGTTGGCGGTAGAGAAGCTGTGTAGACTGTATGAGCCAGGTTTCTGAGATACTTTCATACCTGACTGATGCTCCTTCATCTTTGAACGTCTCTTCCCCTCTGCTTTGTTTTCAGTAGACATTTGTCATTCATTTGTATTAGCATGGCCCAGAGTTTAGACCCAAGATGGAGCCACCTAAGACACCAAGTTGGATGACCCATGTGGGACCCACTCCATCTAAGGAAATGGAAACAGGGTGCTCTACACTTCCCAGGGGTCTGTTGACCCCTTGTCTCAGCTGAACAGTTTAACCGCAGCTCCTGCTGTTCTAACAGACAGACTCCACCCCTGGTAAAAACTGCTTACTGCACTACCTTCCGCTTGGCTAGTTCCTTTCTCCTTACTGCGTTCTTGCCACACCCCCACTAAACTAAAAGCACCCTATAAAACCTCAAACCCACTTTTGGTGGTGCTGCATTCCCTTCTTTTGGGGGACAGAGTTCATCTCCTAAATATAGCATTGCCTTTCGTTCTCAGCTCTAGTCTGGCGGTCTGGTCTCCCTCCGGGGAAGCCACACAGTTCGATTCCACCAGCCCCCTCTTCTTCATATCAGCTACCCCTTTACCTTCTTTCAGTGTTCTGTTGACGTCCCACATTCTAGTTCTCCCTTGTTGGAGTCCATGTAAGATCTTACAATGCATATGTCCACATCATACATTCACATAGCTTTTGGACACAGGGAACACAGTCATAATAACCAACTTATCTTGGATAATATGCAATGTATGATGGCGACCATTTGAGATGGGGAACAAGTGAAAAGCAGCCCTTACTCTTGGCCTAGGTCACTGCCCAGAAGGAGCTTAGAGGGGACAACACAGGGAAGGGACCCCCAAATGAATATGGCATCTCCGTGATTGGAAGAAGCACAGGAAGGATGATAATATGAATTAAGTTTATCGTCATTTGTCATCTGTGTTCTAAGTGTCTTGATTGGTTGATTGCTGTTTCTTTATTGCACTTTGTATTTTACAAGTTTTCCGCCTGCCTTGTGACATTTTACTGGATACTGTAAATGTTTAATTTCGCCCTTGCGGGTGGTAGGAACCATTCGTATTCCCTTAGCTGCTCTTGCACTTTGCTGCTAAGAAGCTCAGGGACAGTCCGAGCCTTTTAAGTTTTCCTTTTAAGCCTGGTTCACAGAAGCCCAGGAAGATCAGCATTTGGAATGTTGTTCTGAGCCTGACATAGAACCCTGCTCTTAAAATGAAAGTTTCAACTTTGAAGCCCCGTAACGAGTGACGTTTCCCACCCCGGCTGGCGGTCACAGGAACCATGTGCTCTGTCTAGAGAAGCTCCAGCCTTTTCAGGTGCTTCTTGCCCTGTGCTGTGCTCGTCAACTCTCAACCAAAGCCCTAATTTGACCTTTTGTAGCCCATGGAGATGCATTTTTGTGTGGTTCTCTCCTCCTGAGCACTCAGCCCTGAAGCCTACCTGTTTCGACCTCTCTGGAGCCCAGGCTATACCTCCTCCAGCCATGGAGATGCCATATTCATTTGGGGCTCCCTTCCCTGTGTTGTCCCCTCTAAGCTCTTTCTGGGGAGTGACCTAGGACAAGAGTAAGGGCTGCTTTCATTTGCTCCCCTCTCTAATGGCCACCATCACTCATTGTGTGTTATCCAATGGCTTGTAACTGTTGGTCAATACATTTTGTCTAGTTTTTCTAGCTGTCTGGTAAGGGACTGTGATTCCCAGTCTTGGTGATTCAATCTTGATGAGGATCACATATCTCAAAAGTGCCCCTTCAATGTAAATATATATGTGATATGATGCCCAAGTCTGAAGCAGTCAGCATTAAGTAGTTTAGATTAAACCATCTAAATGCTACTCAAATGAAACTGAGCACGAACTGTTCACCAGTGTATGGAACTGGAGATTCAACAGAAATTTTTCTATAGCGATTAAAGGAGATATTGAAGTGGAATGTGAGATCATGGCTGTTCCAAAAACCCCTTGAGTAACCCAATTGGCGGGGGGGGGGGGGGGATCACTAGCTTCATAGTCTGTTCCATTTGGCATGGATGAAAACCAACCTTGTATTGTTGCAAGATGATGACACTGGTCTACTTTCTGCCCAAGAGCTTCTGGGGCACCAGGGCATGGAACACCCCAGAAGTCAGTTCTGTACTCACGTGTGTATGACGGCACACGGGATTCTGTTAATCATGCACTTCCCTCCTTATGCCCCTGGAGAGTCGTGTCTAAGGCCCCGTGTTAGTTACCCTTGCTAAGGAAGAACAGCGTATGGAGAAGGCTGTGTTTTAGCTCCTGTGTCAGGGCTCTGTCATGGTTATTTGGTTCCATACACTTGAGGATGAGCGACTCTGACTGCTTTGGATTCTCTTGTGAATTCCTTAAGAGTCTTATGCTTGCCCCCCGTAGAGCAATTAAGTGTGTACAGGCTTCTACCAGCTTTGTATGTGAGTAATTTGGCAGTGCTTTGCTGTGGCTTGCAATATAGAGTCCTGGCTTCTTACCTTTTGGCTTCTCTGAGGCCGTAAGGTCAAACTGTGGTACTTACTTGCTTGGAACACGTGTTAACCGCACAGGAGGCAAGGGAATTCATCCATTAAGAAAGAGGGGAGAAGACTGCCCTCAGATAATCCCGTGAAACTGTCCCTTCAGTAGCTGGTAGCTGTGGCTGAGCTGCCCTACCCTTAGCTCGCTCTCTCTTTCATTGCCCAGTTCCTCCACTCCTTACTTCCACTCCCAAGTACAGAGTCTAAATAACTATCCACATAAAGTCTTTATCTGAGAACCTAGGCTTAGACTGTTTCCCAGTTTACCTGAGAATAGGTGATGGTAGCATTAGAATATCAGAACCTCCAGGAACAGTACGCAAATGCTGTTCATTTGTTTAGCCATTCGACAAATATTTATTGAGAGGCAACTGTAGCTGACAGCAGTGAACCGATGGCTCTTGTCAACCTTACACTCTAGGAAAAGGTGGCAGCCCTGTACACATACGCAGGTACAGCAAGTTCTGGTAAGAGTTAAGAGAATGAAGCCGAAAAAGAAGAGAGCAGGCCATGAGTGGTCTTCAAGTGTAAAGACTGGGGTAGATTCGAGCTGACAGAGAAATGCAAGGAGAGCCCTTGTCATGGGTTTTAGTAGCTAACAAAGACGGCTCCTCCACATTTCCTGGGTGAGATGGGCAAGTCTGTCCTCGGGTATGCAAAGGAATATGTGGTGCAGAGATTCTCAGGTCTGGCCCTGCCTTTCAGATATTTCCTTGCCAAGCACACGCACACGCGCACGTGTACACACACACATGCACGCACATGCACACACACACACACACACACAGAGGATAAAATTCAAGACTGGAGAGTTTGCTGGGTGTCTTTGATTTCTAGCAACTTAGAGTCTGCTCTTCAAAGGCAACGTGGACAGCTGTGTCCTTGATCTCCTGACTGGACTGGTGGTTCTCAAGTCTCCCACAGCCCCCTCCCTAGACTCTGACAAGAGGTGAGACCGTGCACCGCATTCTGAGGCCGACTCTTCTTCATTCCATTCTTCTTTTCTTCCGTTTCCTTCCCGTCCCCATGACAGACTCAAAATTCTTCACCTAATCAGTACAGAAGCTACCTCTGCTTTCCTTATTCTCCCAAATCTATTTTTCATGGCATAAACTTTACCCGTTGAGTATTTCAAAGCCTCTGGAACATGTTCTTGCAGTTCAAAACTGTATCATCTTTCCCTTAGACAGTGAATGCCAATACTAAACTGGGGCGGGGGGAGGGGGGAGGAGCAGGGTGCTCCTGAAAGAAGGCAACTGCAAATCAAATGTACTTGGCCTTAAAGGGGAAAACACAGTCTCTCCAAACATTATTTTGTCAAAACAATCGTGTTTATATTCTTCCATGAGAGTAGACAGAGTCGTATTAAACTTGAAAATGAATGGAGCTTGACAGATGGCTCAGCTATTAAGACTGACCCATGTTCTGTTCCCCGCACCTACATGGCAGCTAAGAACAACCTATAACTCTCAGTTCTGTGGCTCTGTCAGCCCCACTGGCATCTGCAGGTCTTGCCTACATGGTACACAAACATACATGCAGGCAAAACAGCCATAGACAGGAAATAAAAATAAATTTTAAATTTAAAAAAGGTCAAAAAATAGAAACATGATTGAGACATATTTGTATATTAAACAGATTGTAGGTTTTGTTATTGTTTTCTGAGTCAGGGTCCCATTTGATATCCCAGGCCAGACTCACTATGTACCCCAGGCTGACTTTGATCTTTGTGTGTCTTCCTGCTTCACTCTCCTGAGTGTTGAATGACAGGCACAAGACATCATATCTGGATTAGCTTGTAGAATTTAAAAACAAGCATGTTCAATTCTCGTCAACTCTAAATGAAAAACTCAGAATTCAGCAGATAAGAAATAAATAACTAAACACTCCACACCTACTAACGAGCAGCACCTGATACAACCCATCCTTGTCTTCGCCAGCATTCAGATCTACAGTCTGTGGTCTCTCCCATCTTTGTCGATTCCGCTCCTTGAGATCTCAAGCACTGCAGAGTCTATGGGTCCAGCAATCGTCATGTCAATTCCCTAGGAGTTCTGAGAAACTCGTGGCTCTGTGCAGAGTCGATGTGCTGACATCCACAGGCCAGGCCTTTCTCCTGCACGTGAGGGTCATAACTGCCAGCACACAACAATCTCCCCTGGCAACTCCATCAAATATCTCCAGACCTGCGTATCTCAAAGAGAATTTCACTGACTTGTTCCTTCTGTGGCTCCTCCCCAAACAAGACGTGGATGCTTTTTCCTTCTACTCTTTAGGGATAGGCCATCTTTTTTGTTTTTTCATATTTGACTTCCCATCCATCCGAATTTACCTAGCAACTTTAACTTCAAGTGATAGCCTGAACCAAAGCAATTTTTACCTCTTTTTTCTGTCTAGGAAGTGGGTCTGGGGTCTCAAGACAATGCAACCAAAATATTTCAGCAAGGTCAAATCTTTATTTCTGCCAAATCAAGAAGGCAAGCACAGCTGGGTGTGATAGTGCGTGCCTTCAATCCCAGCACTTTGGAGGCAGAGGCAGGCAGATCTTCAAGGCCAGCCTAGTCCACAAAGTGAGTTCCAGGACACCCAGGGCTATACAGAAATCCTCTGTCTCGAAGAAACGAAAACCAAGAACCAAAGAAGGAGGAGGAGGGGGAAGAGGAAGCAGAAGCAGTAGTGGGCATCTCTCTGGGTTTTCATTCCTAATTACCCATCAAGAGTACGTTATCAAGCCCCACCTTACATTCTCATGGGATTGGCTGGCTGAAAGGCCTTGTTTCTGCCAGGTCCAGCACTACTCAAAGGAGGACCCTGACCTAGGGGCAAGGGAATTGAAGAAAAGACAAATACATAGATTACACAAAAATTTGGGGTGAGCTGTGCTCTCTGATGGAGAAACCAAAGCACCCCCAAAGCTCCACACATTTATTATATAGAGTCAATAAGGGAGGTGGGGTTATTGCACACATCTGAACAAGAAGTAATAGCATACGAATAAACAAAGAGGCAGGCTTTATGGGATACAACTGGATCAAGGAGACAGGTTTAGCTGCTCTCAACAAGAGCAGTCTCAAGAGTCTCACGAGTCTTCAGGCTGGTGGGAGAAACTATGGTGGATGCTCTCTCTACACACACTAGCAACACCCATGCTCTGACATCTGGTGACACCTGAGGAAGGCTTGACCATTCCCACGGGTCTGAGGCTAGAGTCCTCCGTGTGCCCATGCCCATATCAACAACACACACACTCGGGAAGTCGCTCACCCAGGGTGTTGTGCATTGCCTAAGAAAGCCGGGCGGTGGGGGTGCACGCCTTTAATCCCAGCACTCAGGAGGCAGAGGCAGGCGGATTTCTGTGAGTTCGATGCCAGCCGGGTTTATAAGAGCCAGCTCTATGACAGGCTCCAAAACTACAGAGAAATCAATCCTATCTCGAAAAACAAAACATAAAAAGAAAAGAAAAAGAAACACAGTTTTAAGCACCAAGTACAACCTGGGGCCGGCACTTCTTTCAAGAAAGGCTGACTCTGGAGATCTTGAAATTCCGCCAAGTGGCTTCGTTACAATTTTCTTTTTAATGAAGTTTTTCTTATTTAAACCTTGACAGAAAAGACATACATTTCTTTTACATTTCCCTCATCGCGTGTCTATATTATAAAAATATCCCCTCGAGGGCTAGGGAGACAGCTCAGCAGTAAAAAGCCCTGGCTGTTCTCCAGAGAACCCTCATTCAATTCCCAGCACCCACATGGAGGCTCAAAACCACCTGTAACTCCAGTTTCAGGAGATAGAACGCCCTTCTCTAGCCTCTTTGGGCATCAGGTATGCACATGGTGCACAACCACCCATACACATAAAAAATTAATTTTTTTAAATGTATACTCTCCTGTTAGATTTTTCTCACCCCACCCTTGCTTTTTTAATCATCGCATCTTACAACCTTCTAAAATGTAAATTAAACTTTTGGTTTCTGGGTACAGCAGAAAAACTCAGACGCCGTCACTTCTACCTTTGCAAGAAAAGCTGAACTAACCGTGCATCAACATCCCTCCCTAAAGGATTTACACCAAAGGTTTGAAACCACAAAGCAAATTGCTGCCCCTAAAACCAGAGACCGGGCCTCGCTGTTCCCTGGAAGCAGAATCCCCCAGCTGATGCCAGTATGGAGGGCACACTTAAACCTGTGGGCCTGGAGCACTAGGAACTCCGAGGGGGGCCGGTACAGGACGCTCCCCACACCTCCAGAGTATTTCCTGCCTCTGAACTTCCAGCAGAAGGAGAAGGTACGTGGCTGCAGCTCGGTCCACCTAACACTGTGTTCCGCTGGAGGAAGTGGTAGAAGCTGGTCTCTTGGGGGAAGAAAAACAGACAATTCATATTTGTTACAAAAGTGCCAGAATGAGAGCGCTGAAAACAACTTCTCACACTCTGTTTCAGTAGGGTTCCTGTGTCCTAATAGGTCCTGCTGTGAAAATCCCACTCGCAAAATAAGGAATCCCTAGGGGCCCTCAAAATAAAAAAAAAAAAGCAAGCAGTGCTAAAAACAAACAAGTAAACTAGTCCAAAAAGTTGGAGAACATCGCCACCAGATTCAGTTATGTCAAAGATGTTGGAAATCATCAGACTGGGAACTTGTTTTAAGGATCTTTGACCAATTTTCTAAGGATGCCAAGGAGAAGAGCCCAGGGCATGCGAGAGCAGATGGATGGTAGGCAGAGAGCCAGACGCTCAAGCGATCAAAGAAAATGCTAGAAACCGAGCTTTTAAAAAGCTGTCAAAGAAGGCCAGGTGTGGTGGCGCACACCTTTAATTCCAGAGCTCCAGGAGTGGAGGCAGGAGGATCTCTGTGGTAAGAGGGATGATTTGCACAGTGAATTTCAGACCAGCGAAGGGTACATAGGTAGACCCTGGCTCAAAACAAAACGCCCTGTAAAAGAAATGAAGAACATAGCGGACAATGAGGAATACTGAGAATTCAAGAACAATTGCAGTGGGTTTTTGATCCTACTGCACGTACTGGCTTTGTGGGAGCCTAGGCAGTTTGGATGCTCACCTTACGAGACCTGGATAGAGGTGGGCAGTCCTTGGGCTTCCCACAGGTCAGGGAACCCTGATTGCTCTTCGAGCAGATGAGGGAGGGGGAATTGATCGGGGGAGGGGGAGGGAAATGGGAAGCGGTTGTGGGGACGAGGCAGAAATCCTTAATAAATAAATAAATTAAAAAAAAAAAAAAAAAAAAAAAAGAAATGAAGAAGGGTTTCGGTGGGCTCGTTGGTGGCCTAGACACGTCTGATGATGTGTAAGCCATGTCATGATCTTCTCAGTCTGAAATCACCCAGTAGAGGGCTCACAGTGGCCACGATGACATCATGAGCCCAGTGTATACGTCATATCCCTCCCTCATCTCAGTTAAGTCCCCTTCTCCGGACCTTAGCTTTCTTGTGTTTCTCAGATGTGCTGGCTTCACTTAGCTGCTGCTTCTGTCTGGAGAACTATGTTCTTCCATCAGCATGAGAGTCATTTATCATATACACTAATCAATTGACTTGATAATTTTACATGGTGTTTATTGTCTCCACTTTCCTCAAATACCCTATCAAATATAAATCCCACTAAAATATGTTTTACTGGATGATAGATCAGTATTTTCCATTTTGTTCTTTTCCATTCCCCCAACCTAGAATTGTATCTTGTACAAGTTTGAGGTGTTTGTGTGTGTGTGTGTGTGTGTGTGTGTGTGTGTTTGTATGTGCTGTGTGTAATTTTTAGAGAAATGTTTTTTATTTTTTATGGAAGGAGTGTTCTTCCCTTCCAAAACCTTTTACAGAAAGAGAAGTGAATCAACGAAACTTTACAAAAAACACAAATACTGAGGCCAACAGAGAGGGAATTTGGAAAACCTGGCTTTGAAGAAATAGGAGAGTGGTCTCCCCTGATTCAGATTCCACTGGTAAGCATTCATATCCATAGGTCTACAAGAACACTGCAAGGTCAGAAATCTGTCCTCATGGGAAGAGAGAGGGGGACTGGCTTCATATACCCCCAGTTCAACCAAAATAGACACTAATAAGCCTGAGATAGCATGTTTACTATTTAAACACGACTGAGTAAGAAATTAGAATTTGTCACCTCAGTATATTCTACAGGCTGCATGACAGTTGTGAAAAACCAGCCGCCTCTAGTGTCAACGCCTCAGCAATACTCACACTAGTCTAGCACTGCTAAAAAAAAAAAAAAAAGATCCACATAGAAACATTGCTAACCAGGCAGCACAGAGGAGCCCCACACAGGTAGCTTCTTGGAAGTCTATGGTAGGGGCTACAGGCTTCCATCTGATGTTCTCACCTTACAAATTCTGATTTAAATATATATATAGATAGATAGATATAGATAGATATAGATAGATAGATAGATATAAAGATTAGGTAGATAGATAGATAGATAGATTGATTCCATTTTACAACTGATATCAGGCAGTCTAGAAAGACAAAGACTCAAGGAATAGCAATTCTCAGACAAAGGATAACACTCCTGACTCCTACAAACATTGATTCTTTAGTTAAAAAGAACATGACCGTCCCTAGATAGTAAAGTCATTTAAATAAGACCCCAGAGAGCCAGAAGAGTGCAGCAGAGCAGTCTCTGGACTGAGGATTAGAGGACCTCAATCTAAGCCTCCATCCACCACTCACAAACCTTCTGGGGGAAAAGAAAGTGCTTCACATCTGTGCTTTGCTGAAAAAGCTTAGATCAGCCTTGGATGTCTCATGTTGTGCTTTGTAAAGACTCTTTTAAAGATTTATCTATTTTTCTTTTGGGTGTACAGTGTTTCGCCAACATGTATGTCTGTATTCCACATCCATCCTGGTGTCTAGAAGGTGTCTGGCATCTGGAGGCTGGAAAAGGGGCATCAGATCCCCTGGAGCTGGAGGTTGTAAGCTCCAGTTACGGCTATGGTTCTAAGCTACCACGTGGGTGCTGAGAACCAAGCTGGTCTACTCTGGAAAAGCAGAGTGTGCTGCTAACCACCTCTCCAGCCTTGCTTGTTTGTTTGTTTGTTTGTTTGTTTGTTTGTTTTGAGATGTCAGTTTGTGCCTCTGACTCCTAAAAGTCACATGTGATGCAGGCTAGCCTCAAACGCACTCAAATTTCTCAGAAGTCTCTGTAGAGCTGGCATTAAAGACGGACATCGTGCAGCTTCATATTGTCCTTTTTATTGTGTTTTTTTATCAGTGGAGATAATATATATGTATATAATTATGTTTATATAAATATATATGAATGTTTATATATACATGTTTGGGAAACCATAACTCATAAATGATACTTTTATAATTTTGTAATCTGTTTTCTCTCCATTATTATAAATGAACCACTATTAATGAACATGTTCTTACCCCATGGTCTCTTTCATTGTGGACATATATCACAGCACAATTCAGCCTGTCACATGTGATCGACAAGTAAGTAGCCTTCCACAAGGAATAGCACCACTTAAGCTGCACTTAAAAAAAAAAAATAAAAATAAAAATTTTAAGACTGCATTTAAAGAAGGCATCCAAAATAGCTTTAGGAATCACTGCGAGGAAGTAAATGGAGGCAGATCGGTGATAAGATGGTCTAAGATTTGCGGGTCATAGAACCATAATGTCATAGAGTGAAGTCAAAAGCAGTGAGTGTATTTTCCCCAGCCATCTCCACTGTTGTAAAGACACCCTGAAATATTACTTTAACTTGTTTGATAGCACTTTGTAAATATTGTTCACTTAACAGACGTTATAAATTCCTCACTGCCACGCAGCGCTGCGGAATTCAGCCTTTACAACTCTGAAGTAAGCAAAAGGGCTATATTTAAAAACGTGGCGACCGCAGTCATAAAATGTGATTTAGCTGAGGACTTTATGGTACACTTATGAACAAGTAAATCAGATTCTTCACTGTTTACCTCTGGTAACTCTGATAACGCATCACACAGAAAGAGACTGCTACGATTAACCCCTAACACACAGATGCCCCCAGTAGTCCACAGATGGCACTAATGCTGGAGTCCCCACATTGGGATGTCACTGAGTGAATGGATGTCTTTGAAACGGTATTTCCTTTGATTAATGATTGGAACCAGGAGCCTGGACTGGCAGGCAGGTATATGATAGGAAAGGGAGGATAAAAACTAAAATATTGTAAACCTTTTTAAATTAAACCTTGTTTTTACAAGAAAAACTATTCTCCAAAACCAAAAAAGAAAGGAAGGTAGGAAGGAAGGAAGGAAGGAAGGAAGGAAGGAAAGAAAGAAAGAAAGAAAGAGAGTCAAAAGTTATTGATGTATTGGTTTTCGGAGTGACTCAGCAAGTTAAAGGGACCTATTGCCTAGTCTGATGACCAACCAGAATCTCACATGAGGGGAGCGGAGAAACATCTCTCACAGGTATTACTACCTACATGCACACTAAATAAATAAATAGATTTGATTGTCCTAGTTAGGGTTTCTGTTGCTGCAATGAAACACCGTGACCAAAAACTTGGGGATGGAAGCATTTATTTGGCTTACACTTGCAAGTAACAGTTCATCACAGAGGGAAATCAGGAACTCAAGCAAAGCCGGAGGACCCTGGAGGCAGGAGCTGCTGAAGAAGCCACGGAAAAGTGCGACTTACTGGCTTGCTTCAGTGACTTTGCTTAGCCTGCTTCCTTATAGAGCTCAGGACCACCAGACTGGGTGTGGTGGCATTTACAAAAGACTGGGCCCTCCCCTATCAATGACTAATTAAGAAATGGCAGACAGGCATGCCTACAGCCCCATCTTTGATATATTTATTCACTTCCCCAACCACTAAATTTGACAAAGGCCATCCCCCTGCCTGCTCGTGATCTGTGGGAAGCAAAATGTGACACTTGTGTCTGTGGAACTGGCATGTTTGTAGGAACTTTCTCTAGTTCCAAGATTTTTCCTGAAAAAGGCATTTCATTCCATTGATGTCTGGTTAGAGGACTTAGTGCGCTATGCTCTTGGACAATTTGTGCCCGTGGACTAATCTTTAAGTGTTCCTGGTTAAAGACATCTTGATCATGAAGTATGGTCTTATTAATATGGTTTTGAATTTATATGAGATTTCTATCATTTTCTTTCAAGATTTTCCAATCTGTCAGTCAAGGATATTGCCTGATACTAGGATCTTTTTTAAATGTCTCATATGGTTTGAAAATTAGGGTAATACTTCTTTTATCAAAAGAGTTTGAAAGATTCCCCTCCCTCTATCTTATGGACTGCTGAAGTACGTGTGGATCATTGCTGCGAGTTGTTGAGAGTGTAGAAGACTATTTCTAGCTTGTTGGTTCATATCCTGGGCTTTAGGTTTGCTGTTTCACAGTTACATTTATTCTTTTCCTTTTTGCTTTTTTTGTTTTTAATGAGCTATATATACAATTTTCTCCACTCTCCTCTCTTCCTCCCCTCTCTCCTTCTACCCTCTCCCATAACCCCCAACACTTCCAATTTACTTGGGAGATGTCTTTTTCATCTTTCTATGTAGATTGTGTATGTCGCTCTTAGGGTACTCTTTGTTGTCTAGTTTCTCTGGGGTTATGAACCACAGACTGGTTTTTCTTTGCTTTATGTCCAAAAGCCACTTATGAGTGAATATATATTATATTTATCTTTCTGGGTATGGGTTACCTCACTCAATATGTTTTTTTCTAGATCCATCCATTTGCCTACAGATTTCAAGATGTCATTATTTTTTACCGCTGTGTAGTACTCCATTTTGTAAATGTACCACATTTTCTTTATTTATTCTTCAGTTTAGATTCTGGCTTTTACAAATAATACTGTTATAAACTAGTTGAGCTTATGTTCTTGTGGTATGATTGAGCATCTTTTGGGTATGTGCTCAACAGCGGTATTGCTGGGTCAACCCCACATCAGACAGAGGACTGATCTCCAAAATAAACAAAGAACTCGAGAAACTTGACATCAAAAGAACAAATACCCAATAAAAAAAATGGGGTACAGACCTAAACAGAGAACTTTCAATGGATGAATCTCAAAGGACTGAAAGACACTTAAGGAAATCTCAACATCCTTAGCCATCAGAGAAATGCAAATCAAAACAACCCTGAGATTCCATCTTACACCTGTCAGAATGGCCAAGATCAAAACCACTGATGACAGCTTATGCTGGAGAGGATGTAGGGTAAGGGGAACAGTCCTCCATTGCTGGTAGGAGTGCAAACTTGTACAGTTGCTTTGGAAGTCAGTGTGGCGATTTCTCAGGATATTAGGAAATAAACAACAGCCACGTCTATGAAGGCATTTTCTCAATAGAGGTTCCCTCCTCTCACAAGACTCTTGCTTGTGTCAAGCTGACATAAAACTAGCCAGTACAGTAATTTAAAAAGAGTAAGAGTCTTTTAAATTTTTCTTTTATGTTTTTTTTTTTTGCTCGAATATATGGAAATGTGTCTGAGGTGGCCAGGTTAGGAAACTGCATCTCTTGGTTATTAGCTGCCAGGTGGATTATGGGTACGGAGCACAGGTCTGCTGCACAGCAGCAAATGCTCATAGGTGGCTCAGGTTAAAAGCCTTGCTGTTCATGCAGAGGACCTGTGCTCTTGAACTCTGAGCCATCCGTCTATCCAGTCCCATATTGTTTTAAGTTATTCTTTGAGCCAAAGCACGGATGAGGTTCATCCACTGAAGGTTCCTCTTTTAAATAAAAGTAATAGGATACTGGAAGAGAATTATAGCAAAGATTTCAGGCCTGTGTGGCCCCCAGTTTGTCGCAATGACTCCACCGTAATACCTCAAAAGCAGCAGATGGCGCATTACTGAAAGTGCTCAACCACGTGTCCACGGAAGTTCATTTACGGGTGCTCAGATTTTGAAGATCATATCTTTGCTGCGTGCATCATGAAATATTTGTGCTTTGATTTTTGTCTAGCATTTGATGTTCAGGGAAAAAAACAACAATAGAAAGTTGATGAGTCATTTCAAAACAGGTGGCATGTCGGATTTGACCCCAGGCCTGGAGTTATGCAGGCCTAACTTCTAATTATTGTGGATAGAAGGCATTGTCCTGACAGATAAGAGCTGGTTTCCTCAGGGCTGTGTGTGGTCTTTCTTCATCTTATCTAATTTTTGGAAGATAAGAAAACTATGTCCGGCCATCATAGCCCTTGATTATGGCTTTGTCATCAAGGCTGCCTTAACTTGTACAGAATCTTTTTTTTGTTGTTGTTGTTTGGCAGGGGGTAGGGGTGGCAGGGGGTGGCGATAAGGTTTGTCTGTGTAGCCCTGGCTGTTCTAGAGCTTGCTAGCCTCGAACTCACAGAGATCCACCTGCCTATGACTCCTGAGTGCTAGGATTAAAGCCTGTGCCGCCATTAAAGGCTTGTGATTTCTTTTTTAAGAGAGAAAGAAAATACCTATAGGAGACAGATCAGCTGCACATCCTAGAAATTCATCTGCCCTTTCATGCTAATTTACGCCCTCTCATCCCCAACAGCTTTATCCCCAGCACCCAAGAAGTCCCACCCCGCCACTATGCTGTTGCCTTTTTTAGAAGAGCTCATAAACGCAATGATACAACATACGATATTGAAGTAATGTTTCTTCACCAGGTGTCTCAGCTCCAAGTCACTCTAAGCACAGTCTCTTCCCCTTTATTCCTGAGACGTTTTATTTTCCCACAAGACAGCCACACGGGGCATGCGTTAGCACCCCCAAGGATGCTGGGATTCTTTCTAGGTGTGGTGGAAATGAGCAGAACTTTACACACATTCACATACCGGCTCTTTTGACAGACATAACTTTTCAATTCATCTGCACTTTTAATGAAAACTAAATTCCAACTGCAGTTACTAACAATAAAGGGGAAATATTTTTGGCTTGGTTAATAAAAGGGAAGGGGTGGGAATTTTAAAAAGAAATTTTTGAGTAGAATTACTTGATAGTTTTTAATAGGAATTCTATAAAATATAAATAACTTTTTTCCAGATTTGGTGGTATATACCTTTAATCCTAGCACTTGGAAGTCAGAGGCAAGTGGATCTCTGTGAGTTCAAGGCTGTCAGCCTAGTGTAGTGAGTTCCAGGACAGTTAGGGCTCCGTACTGAGACCCTGTCTTTAAAAAACAAATCCGAGGGAGGGGGGGGAGAGGAGTGGGGGGAGGGGGAGAAGGGTGGGAGGAGGGGGAGAAGGGTGGGAGGAGGGGGAGAAGGGTGGGAGGAGGGGAAGGGAAATGGGAGGCTGGGAGGAGGTGGAAACTTGTTTTTTGTTTATGTTTTTTTTCTTCTTTTCGCAATAAAAAAAAACAAATCCTTTTTTTTGAATCTGTTTTAAGATTTCATTGTAAGCTTTCATGGTTGTTTTCTTTTTTTTCTTCCGTTTATTTATTTATTAAAGATTTCTGTCTCTTCCCCGCCACCGCCTCCCATTTCCCCGCCCCTCCCCCAATCAAGTTCCCCTCCCTTGTCAGCCCGTAGAGCTATCAGGGTTCCCTGCCCAGTGGGAAGTCCAGGGACCACCCTCCTCCATCCAGGTCTAGTAAGGTGTGCATCCAAACTGTCTAGGCTCCTACAAAGCCAGTACGTGCAGTTCGATCAGAAACCCATTGCCATTGTTCTTGAGTTCTCAGTATACCTCATTGTCCGCTATGTTCAGCGAGTCTGGTTTTATCCCATGCTTTTTCAGACCCAGGCCAGCTGGCCTTGGTGAGTTCTTGATTACAACTTTTTGTCTTTTAAATTTATTTTATGAGACATAGTCACATCTCCTTTTTCTTAAAAATGGCAAAGGTAATTGTGAATTTGGTAATTCGTACTTATCTAGTAGCCCTTTCTTATCAGACTTTCTGGGAACTAACATCTGTGTTCAGAAAAAACAAACAAAAAAAAAAAAAACAGTAGTTAGAGTTATCTACTATCGCTATGCATCAAGCAAAAACACTAAACCCTTTAGCAGGACAGCTCACTGAGTCACCAAAGTCAGCCTATGGTAGATTGCTACTATTATCTTCCTTATCTGGAGTAAAGGGGAAAAGAAAACACCGACCGAGACCCTGCACGGTTGGGTAACTTTCCAGGTTTCAGATGGCACAGCATTTGAACTCTGCTCCGGCTGACTCCACAGCTCACTCTGAACCACGGCGGCCCAGCTAGGAGCTACAGAGAGCAGAACGAGTGTGTGCAAGCACATTTCATATTTATCTTTCTTTTCTCTATCTCCTTTATCTGCCATAGAGGCCAGCATGTTGCCCGTGACAGCAACCATGAAAATATTAGCTGATATTTAGCGTGTATTCAAAAACACTAAAAATATTTTGTCAGTTTCTAGTCCGATGCATATATATATAGATACTCTATTTTGTGCAAATACTAAGAAAGTTTGTATTTTAATTGTAAGCAAGTCAATCTTTTTTTTTTTTTCCTAAATACTGATCTGGTTTCAAAGAAGAAAACTTCAGACCTTCCTAGAGATCCTAATCTTCTTTCTTTTTCTTTGTCTCTGATAACAAAGGATGAAGGCTGTTGATTTTAACAATCTTCTCTGGAACAAACCTTAGCAGTCGATACCAGAGCCTGAGTCCCATGTCTGGGCATCCTGATTCTCCCTTACCTGGCTCCTTTGTTCAACAGTTTCTGAGCGCGGGCTACATAAATTAGTAATAGAGAGCAGAAGGAAGACAAATAAGTGAGCACTGAAGTGAAAACAAAGCCTAGCTTACCTTTGGTCCTATTTAAAGAAAGGGAAGTGTGGACCGTTCCAGCCATCTGCACTTTAAAGTAAGGAAACACCACCGAAGAGGAAGAATACAGCCAGTATCATTTATAGTAAATACAGAGCAGGTAGGTAAAATCATAGCGGGTGGGTTGGAGCAACACAAAGCAAGAAGAAATTTATTAATAGAAATAGAGCATGAGGGCTGTAGGTGGAGAGGTGGCTCAGCAGTTAAGAGTACTGGCTGCTCTTCCAGAGGACCTAGGTTCGATTCCCAGTACCCGTTCACATGTATCTTCAGTTTCAGAGGATCCAATGCCTTCTTTTCCGACTTTCTTAGGCACCAAGCATGCACATGGTACTAGCACAGACGTACGTGTAGGAAAAACACTCACACATAAAATAAAAAGAATAAATCTAATACAAAATTACAAGTAAAGATTTTATCAAAAAATAGTGAACTGGGAATAATTGGTCTTTCACAAAACTTTAGACACAATAGAATAGGGAAGGAATAGAGAAGGCTAAAGTCAGTCTGTCTAAAAGCTTGACCCTAGAAGTTTGCAATTCAGTCCCCTTCCTGCCCACAGTTTACAGGTTCACCAGCTCTTGGTGTCCACCACTGAGGATCTACCTACAGTCAAGAATCTCGTGGGGTCCAGATGCAACTTCAGACCTTCCGAAGCCAAAGATCTATTTTCACAGCACTCTTCACCTTAAATACAAATGAATGATGTGCTCTTAAACATAGAAGAGGGGGCACTGGAGAGAAGGCTTTGACGTTAGCATCATATACTGCTCTGACGAAGGAGCCCAGTTCAGTTCCCAGCACCATGGGGCTGCTCACAACTGCTTGTTCCTCTAGCTCCAGTGCATCTGACACCCTCTCTGAGATTTCACAGGCACCTACGTTCATGCTAACATATTCCCACATGGACTCACATACATACACATGATTAAAAATAAAAATAGAAAAGGAATCTTTAGTCCTCTTTAAAAATACAGAAGAGGAATAAGACTTTGTAAGAACAAATATTTTGTTCCCATGTAAATCTGAAAGCATTTCTTTGTAGTAATAGGAGCGGCAGGGCTGCGTCCCCAGCACCCCGGCC
The DNA here is from genome assembly GCF_018167655.1 of Microtus oregoni. Lineage (NCBI taxonomy): Eukaryota > Metazoa > Chordata > Mammalia > Rodentia > Cricetidae > Microtus > Microtus oregoni. Next base: position 7,377,397 of record NW_024543070.1, read on the forward strand.
GCCTGCTAGCTTATGCCTCGAAATAATTACACGGATACTGTATTCTTTTAAACACTGCTTGGCCCATTATATCTAGCCTCTTCTCGGCTAACTCTCGCACCTGGACTAGCCCATTTCCAATCATGTGTGTAGCACTCCAAGGTGTGCTTACCAGGAAGATTCTAGCCTACATCCATCCTGGGTCGGAGCTTCATCGCTTGCGTCTGCCCGGGAGAGTGGAGCATGGCTGTCGAGTCTGAGCTCACTTCCTCTTCCTCCCAGCATTCTGTTCTGTTTACTCCTCCCACCTATGTTTTAACCTATGAGGGCCAAGCAGTATCTTTATTACTTAACCAATGACCTTCCTCCATCATTTCTTTAATCATATTTAATAAAAGAATAATTCTACTTCCTGGCTACATAATATTGAACATTGTATTATATTTTACTGTAACATCTAAGGTTGTTTACTTGCTAGCTACTTACAAAGGCAACCCTATGTAGACTTTGTAGGGTTTTTTTTTTTTTTTTAACTCTTTGGGGTCCCACTACCTGGAGACTTACTCTTATTTATGAATGTCATGATCTTAGCTTCCCTTGTTTCTAGTCAGCTTTTCTAACTTAAATTATCCTATTTCTCTTTAACTATGTTTTGTCTCTGGGCTTTTTACCTTTCTTTAGTCTATGTATCTTTCTTTCTTTCTTACTCCAAGTCTGGTCTAGCTAGGTGGCAGGCCCCTGATGTCCCCCTCTGCCCCTTTTCTCACTCTTCCCTCTTCCCTAGATTTCTCCTCTTCTTTTCTTCTCTCTGCCCAGCAGCTCCACCTATTTCTCTCTCTTGCCTAGCTATTGACTGTTCAGTTCTTTATTAGACCAATCAGGTGTTTTAGGCAGGCAAAGCAACACAGCTTCACAGAGTTAAACAAACACGACATAAAGAATGCAGCATGTTTTTTCATCATTAAACAAATAAACCTATGTAACACGGCATAAAGGAATGTAACGCATCTTAAACTAACATTCCCCCATAGGACTTCCTGAATTAGATGTGAAATTTTAAAACAGATGTCTATTTTGTGAATAAAATGTCATGGAATTTATTAGATTTCCAGGGTTTATTATTAACTCTAGAATCAAGAACCATTTCAGTTTGCAGGCAAATGGATGGAATTAGAAAAAAAAAAAAATCATCCTGAGTGAGGCAACCCAGATCCAGAAAGACAAACATAATATATACCCACTTAGAAGTGGATATTAGCTGTTAAGTAAAAGATAATCACACTAGAGTCCACAGACTCAGAGAGGGAAAGTAACAAGGAGTGCTCAAAGGTGACATATGGTTCTCCCTGGGAAGGTGAACTACAATAGATTTTATAGGGAGTGAGTGGGCATGGGAACAGGAGGTATCAGGTAGAGAGGGGAATGGAGGGAGGAGTACAGGGAGAGATGACTAGAATGGGAAGGGGCTTTAAGGGGCAATGTGGAAACGTAGAACAGGGGAAACTTTCTGGAACCTATGAGGGTAACCCTAGCAAGGACTCCTAGTAATGGAGGATATGGAATCTGAACTGACCATCTCCTGTAGCCAGGCAAGGCTTCCAGTGGTGGAACTGGAACACCAGCCCGGTCACAGAACCTTCTACCTACAGTCTGTCCTGCCTGCAAGATAGACTGGAGTAATGATGAATGCAGAACCTGTGGACGCGGTCAGCCCATGACTGGTCTAACCTGAGGTGAGGCCCTGCCTCAAAAGAGAGCCCAGCCTGATGCTGCCTGGATGACCAAGAACCAGAAAGAGGACTGTCCAGAGACCTGGGATACAACCACACATAACCCCCACACACACAAAAAAAAGTCAATGAAATGATTTCTAATGATATCTTGCTGTTCTTATAGGTCTGTGTCTAGCTCATCAGAGAGGCTTCATCCATCAACTGATAGGAGCAGAATCAAGCAATCAGATTTGGCAGAGCTTGGAGAAACTTGTAGAAGATGAAAGGAAAGATCATAGAAGTCAGAGGGATTGGGGATACCAGGAGAATACAGCCCACAGAGTCAACTAAGCAGGGCTCATGGAGACTCACAGAGACTTAAGTGGCAGTCAGGCAGCCTGCATGGGTCTGCTTTAGATCCTCTGTATACATGCTGTGGTTGTTTAGCTTGGGGTTTTGGTGGGACTCCTAACAGTGGGGGTAGGCTATCTCTCTTTTACCTGCCCTCAGGATCTTTTCCGCCTACTGCATTGCCTTGCCCAGCCTTGATATGAGGGTTTGTGTCTTGTCTTATCGCACCTTGTTATGCCACATGTGATTGATATCACTGGGAGACCTGCTCTTTTCTGAAGGGAAATGGAGGAGCAGTGGATCTGGGGGAGACAGATCTGGGGAGCTAGGAAAGGCGGAGGGAGGAGAGGCTGTGGTCGGGATGAGAGATGACTAAATAAAGAGATTAAAAAAAGAACCATTTCAAAACTAATGAAATACATTGCAACCATTTACATATTAATATATTTTCTCTGCTGTTAAAAGGCCTGTTGTATATAAATATTGGTATTACAAATACAAGACACACAAAGCATATATTACACTGATTGTACTATTTTTATTATAAAAATATGCTAATAGTTCATTTCCTTCTGCCTGCAAAATCAAAATATTAAAACAATCCTGCTGTATGTTTGCACTGATCTAGAAGGGTGCCGGGGGGCTGCTCCACTTATTTTTGCTCACAAGGTATGCAAAGATTTCCTTTTCCCTCCACAATGACCACCCTTGATAGTTGGCAGATTTAGATATGGAAATCTGAACCCGAAGTCAGACAAGCTTCCCAGTTTCATTAATCTCCCGGTGTTTTCCTTCCTTCCTAGGTTCCATGTGGCTCCCCACCAGCTCAGACCTAAGATCTCTTTCTGGTGTGAAGAGTTCAGAGTCCTTCCCTTCATACACCCATGTTTACATCACTGTCTAGAATGTTCTTATATTTGACACCAGAGGAAATGAATGTTTTAAACCCTCAAAGTCCGATGGCCCAAAGCCCATGCTTAAAAAAAAAAAAAAAAAAAAAAAAAGCCAATTTCCATGGATTTAAAAACATCACCAATTCTCCATTTTCAATGCAGATTCATAAAAGGAAATTTCATCCACTGGAAATATCATCACCCATCAGGTTTATTGCTCCGAAAAGCCTGACTTCAGAGCCTACCTGGCTGAACAACTTCTACATGGTTTCGTTCTGTGCGTAGAAATGCATGCTTACAACCTTAGCACAGGGGAAAGTGTAAGGTATCCCCACCCTGCACACCCATCTGCTCTGCAAATTTGTCCTCCAAATGACACAAGACAGAGACTAATCTGTTGCTCTCTATAAGAGGTCATTCTTTCTCCTTCAACTACAAGGAAATGTGGTATTTTCAAAATCAGACATTTTAGCCACCCTACAAATGAACCAGAGCCCTTGTGGAAACTGGGATCCAGTCTATCTTTCATGCCCCCAGAGGGTATGAAATTACTCACACAAAGGGATTTTTAACATGCTGGCTGCAGTGCTATTGTAGGTACCTTCTCACTCACACCTAATGCCTCCCCAAATATCCCTCATACGTGTCACATTGTGCTTAGAACTGGCCTGAGTGTAATATAATTTTTTCATAATAAAAATAGTATGATCAGTGCGGTGTGTTTGTGTCTTTTGTTTGCAATGTCGGCAGTAATAGCTATTTACAGTGGGCCTTTTGACAATGGTGAAAAGCCGATTCATTAATATATAAGTAGTTTCAATACATTTCATTTCCATTTCGTTCTCCCTGCAAAATAATGGAACTTGAATAATACGTGGGGCTTTATCAACATTTTGCTCCTGGGAGCACCTTTCCAGTGTCAGAGACTAAGTGGAGGCTGATAGACTGACCTTGTGAATTGCAGCTCCTGCACTCCCCGAGCACACGGCTATGACTAGCGTTCACCACGCTTCCCCAGTCTACAATGCGAATCTGCAGATATAGCAGAGAATGGGTTCCCATTATGAAACAGATTGGGTACGGCCTTCCAGAAGCCCAGGAGGGAAGCCTTGACTCTGAGCTGGCATCAGAGCAGAATGCTGGGTACCTCAGCCGTCCCTCTTCTGGCGTCCACCTTCTGATCAGTGGGTCCAGAGTAGGACTCAGGACCCTGCCCTTCTAGAACATGTCTCGGTGACGCTGATAGATAGCCAGTTTGGGATCAACCAAACCCAGGGACTTTGAGAGCCTCTGCCATCCTCTGTCACCCTAACTTCACATATTAACCAGCGTGTTGCTGAGCAGACAGGAGTTGCACAGAGAATGAGAGACAGTGTAGCCTGTTGATGTTGTGCCTCCGAGTCCTCCCTGCATGCACAACTCTGGGCCACCTGCAGAAGCAGAAGGATGTAAACTCCTTTCCCGGAGCTCCCTGCACCCCTTCACCTCCCAACAGCGGGACTGAAGATAGATTCCATCACTGTCAGGCACAAGTTAGAAGGATAGGAAGGAGAAGTCCTCCTTCTAAATCCTAATTCTAGGCAGGCATGGGCACGTGGGCAAAGATGTGATTCAGAATGATGTCTTCTAGAATCTTCTGGGTGGTTTAAATCACCTAGACGTTTGGATGTGGCTTTCTTGAAAACCATACACACCTGCCATTCCCTGTCTTTGCAGTGGTGTGGATTGTGTATGTCTTTTCATTATGTTGGGTCTGTTAATCTGTGAATATGAAGCTGTCTCTTTTCTTTCTCTTTTTTTTCTTTTTCTTTTTCTTTTTTTGTTTGTTTGTGTGTTTTGTTTTGTTTTGTAGGCAGGGTTTCCTCTGTGTAACAGTCCTGGCTGTTCTGGAATTCACTTTGTAGACCAGGTTAGGCTCGAACTCACTGACATTGAGCTGCCTCTGCCTCCTAAGAGCTGGGATTAAAGGCGGGTGCCACCACCCCGCGGCTGTGTTTTCTTGATAAGCTCATACCTGACACAGTTACACTCATTATCCTGCAGATCCTCTAGAGTCAGAAACGTTGGTCCAGGCATCTTCATTCTGAGCCCAAGAGAATGACAACCCAGAAAAGACATAATCTCCTAGAAAGTGCATAATAAAATTCACAGACCTTCAGTGTTGACGGGAGACCACACCGGCATTGGTAGTCCTCGTGCTCACAGTTGGAAGCCGTGGGATCAAAGACTGCAAGTTCCTTATACAGGGACGGGATGGGTTTGTAGCTCGAAAAAGTTTCCGAAAAGTTGGCCAACTCTCTCACAGTGCAGTGCAGGATTCAACATGAGGTCTCCTCTCTCACAGCTTACACTTCAGAGCTCTGCCAGACAGGAATCTAGGACAACTTTCAAAAAGGGTTGACTCGATGCCGGAGATCTGAAGGCTTCAAAATATTACATTCTTCAAGGTTTGGGGGAAATTTTACTTGGACATCACATAGGTTCAGACGTGTCAGATGCTGACCGATGACAGTTAAAATGTGTCAAATGTTGACAGATGAAAATGTATAGGTTTTTTTTTTTCCTTTCAAGAGCAAGCCACAGTTTCAAAAGACAAGAAAGAATCTGGAAAATGAGACTTTGACCAGCACTGTCCAGGTCCCTATCAGAGATGATGGACAGTCTCTAAATGTGTAAGCCCAGCATGGCAACCCATAGTCACATGTGACCACTAAGCGTTTCAATGTGGCATGTGCTACAAAAAGTAATTATTTTTCTACCCAAATTTAAAAGTTACATGGGCTATCATGTTAGAAAGTACAGACTTTTCAAATCTCTTTCATGACTTTATTTTTAAGTAGTCATACAATAATATAAAATTTATTTCATATTTAACTACATGTAGAGAGAACAAAATCATATTAAAACAAAGTCCATTGCATAAATAGATCTAATAATAAATTATTGTAGGAGTTCAATATATTATACTCATAGCTATAAGATTAATTCTAAATTAAGTAACAGTCGAATTTTAATTAAGTGAGTAATAGATGGGAATATTATTGTGAACAGTATCGAGCAATGTAGCTAGTTACCAGACTGCCTAGCCCCCGTCCTATCAACCACTTCATTCCCTACATCCTCTTCGCGGGGGGGGGGGGAGGATCACTCTCTCAGGTTCAATTATTTCTATGTATTTACAGGCATATTTGTAAATTAATACAATTACACATGAGTTTATTTTAAATTAGGCTATGTTCTATTCTTCTAAAAAATGCTTGCATGCACTTACCTAAATGTATCTTCATATAGGATTTCTTTTTCTGACTATTTAACATTCCTAAATGTGCACATTTGGAGCCAGTTCTTCTCTTGATGGCTATCCGTGAGTTATATTATATTCATCTTTTTCCTTAGAACAGACATCATCATAAGCATTCTTGCAGGGGGTTATTGGGTATATTTTATGTTTCAGCTGATTTTGAAGTCTCCCTCTATGGTGGGCACATAATTCCTATTAACTAGTGCCTTCCTTGATACTATAAAAAAATTTACTTTTATCAATTTGATGAGTTGCAAAGAAATTATATTTAAGTGATCGTTCTCTATTACTAATGAGATTGAGCACCTTTCCACGCAACTTCAACAGTGAACTACTGGCATCATGCCTATCATGTTATTTTTAAAATTGGGAAAACACACTAATACAGAAAGACCAAGGCTGAATTACTTTCTCTAGAATATACATAGCTTTGTATATAGATTTCCATAAATCATTGAATAGATAAATAAATCAGCGAGCATCATGAAAGTCTCCCGGAAAACCGAGTCCATAGTTTTTGTAACTCGAGTTCCATTTATGAGGTTATCATGGTCAGATTGGTAAACGATAAAGTACTATATACTGTCTTCTGGAGATTTCCTCGAATACTCTTAGACAGATATACTTTTAAACCAAACTAAACAAATATTTATTTAATCCTTCCTCAAGAGATATTTCCAATGGAACTGTTGTTAAAATTCCCAGTGATGTTTTCTTTAAGACTTTGATCTCTCTGATGTCTCCACAGCAGAACAATGACATTTTAACTGACATCCTTCTTGTGTGCAGTGCCGATAGTCATAGCTTGGTCAATAATTATTATTTAAGCTTCTTTCCATCACAGATCCCTCCAAAACATTTCTAATTCTTCAGTACAAACATCAGCTGTCCTTTAAAAGAGTGAATCCTGTTTTCTTTTTAGATCTAGTTCTTCTCTGTCTTAGTCCACTTGGCATCTATCAGGCAGACTCTAAAGCTAGTGCCAAGAGGTGGGAGACAATCAATGGCCTCAGTAGCCCAGGAGAACCAATTCTATTGATTCCCTAAACTTTCAGAGGCATAATTTAAAAAAACAAAGTCTCTAAGTTCCACATAAGACAAAGTGCCTAGCAACCATTTTGCTCTGTGGTCTAAGAAACCTGCTTGTGAAGAGAGACAACACAAAGGGAAATCAAGTCTAGAAAAGAAAGGCGAAGGGGTAGGGGTGCAGGCAGTGCTGATAGTGGCCTTGAAATGATCAGAGCCAGTCACACCAGGAGTCTCAACCTTATTAACGCTGTGACCCTTTATACAGATCCGCATGTCGTGGAGAGCCCCCAGCCGTAAAATTACTCCATTGCTACTTCACATCTGTAATATTGCTAGTGTTAGGAACTGTAATGTAAATATCTGATGTGTGGGATATCATGGCCCACAGGTTGAGAACCACTGGTCTAGACTTTTCAAGGATACTAATCAAAAAATAAGTCTTTTTTTCCCCTTGAGACTCTAAGCTGGATAGTGATGATGAATATGATTGCTATCATTATCATTACATCATCATTTTTAGGTCCCTGGTCATAGAATCCAAATAAACATAATAGGATGCAGGGTTTGGTGAAGGATTGTTCCATCTAATATCCAGACTCTTTTAGCTTTGCTCTGGCTCTCCGCTTGTTCTAGACATTGTCTAAAAAGACATATGTCTGTTAGCAATATCACTTCTTTTTCCTTTCAGATTTCTTATTTATGAGTGCTCTGTTTGCATGTTTGTCTGCATGCCAGAAGAGAGCACCAGATCTCATTCTAGCCAGTTGTGAGCCACCATGTGCTTGCTGGGAATTGAACTTAGGACCTCTGAAAGAGAAGGTGGTACTTTTAACCACTGAATCATCTCTCCAGCTCATCAACATCACTACTTATATTTCAAACATTATTCCACTTTACATCCTTTCGTGGAAATAATTGCACAGATGCTGTGTAGGTTAAATGCTATCACCCTTGCTTCGCTAATGAGGAAAATGAAGATATAGAAAGGCTAATGGCATTCAAGGTCTGAGGCCGTAGTCAACCCTTTAAACGCCGAACTCATTGCTTTATTTGATCATTTATTATTAAACTTGCACATCTCCCTTAGGATGCCGAAGATATTGATATTAAATAACAAGAGATAAAAAAAAAACAGTCAATGAAGTCTGGTGATGCCATGCTGAACATTTTCTGGCTCCATACAGAATCGACTACACACTGCAATCTGCATCACCTCGCCTGAGAAAGGCGTGTGTAAAACTGCCGTTCCATAGCAACAGGACAAGGGCATCAAACAGTCAGTGCTGAGCTCAGAAAACACCCCAGTGAAGAAAGACTGAGAACAGTGAAGGGGTCACTGTGCATCTCTTTTATTCTGCTTCTGAAGAAAATAGACTAATGAAGGCGTAAGTCACAAACAATGCCACACCAGTTTGGAATTATGATTAATAGGGTGGTATTTATTTAAAGGGGAAAAACTTACAGATCACCGTCAGCCCTCTGCGCAACCAGGAAGGGAGTCTAGTCGCTTGAGGAGCAGGAAGTGAAGAGAGAGAGAAGAGGGAAGTGGCTGCTTTTTTAAAGGGAGAGAGACCACGCCCCAATGGGCTGGTATCTCAGCAGCTATAGGCTGGAGGAGTGGGAGGACCTCCCGCAGCAGACTAAAAAGGTCCAGTGAAGAAGGTAATCACCTAAATCGAGAATTGGACAAATCTGCATCAGAAGCTGCAGCGAGGTAGCCTCATCAGTTGACAGTGCTTGCCTAGAACACACAGAGCCTGGCTTCTGTCTCCAGCACTGCATAAACTGGGCAGCAGGGAGCACAGTAACACTGCAATCCCAGCACATACAAAGGAAAAGAAGGAGGAAGATTAGGAGTTCAAGGGCATTCCTGGCTACAAAGCAAGTTGGAGACCAGCCTAGTGTTCGTGGGTCCATGTCTCAGAAAAGGGAAGTGGATGGAAAGGGAAAGAGGAAAGAAAGGGGAGAGAGGCTCCATTATTTCCTAGTGATGTGTCCACCAGTTTCTGCTTTGTGCTCACTTTTTAGACTTGCTAATCACACTGAGTACGCTCCTCGCTCCCCGTTCTGGCAAGTGTCAGGATTGAGACCTGTAGTACGGATTCTAACTGGTCTTAATAATAAAAACCTGGAGACACATATCAGGGTAAATAGTGAAAGATCAGAGAAGTAAAGGAAACAGCCACTAGAGAGACTTCTTACCTCTACAGAATCTGTCTCTATGAATCCTCAGACTGAATAGGGCCAAGATCTTGTCTCCAGGTGGAGACCTCCCTAGTGCTGAGAGCGAAGGCTTGAGCCTCTCAGGTGCTGGGATTAAAGGTGTGAGCTAGCACTGCCCGGCACTGTTTCTCTTTTAAATTATTTCAGTCTCCTGTAGTCCAGGCTCGCCTCCTGCCTCCTCCTACCAAGTACTGGGATTAAAGGTGTGTGTCACCACTGCCTGGCCTCTCTGGTTAACTAGTGGATAACTCTACCCTCTGATCTTCAGGCAAACTTTATTTGTTAGAGTACAAACAAAGTAGCACCACAGAGAAGCATCTAAACAACTGCTCAGACCTGAGATAACTCTCCAGGCAACAGGAATCTGGGTACCTGCCACATCCTTGTCTCAGTTTCCTTACCGCAGCGAAGATGTCTGAGCTGTAACTACAGTGTGTAACCTATCTCCGCATTGGTTAGAGCCACAAAGACAGCAATGCCAAGCATCATACCAAGAGACTCTCCAGCCTACAGGATGAGTCAGTCCTCTGAACACTCATTCTTTGCTTGACACACCGCTCCCGAGCTGTTCTCCAGTCTATCTAGGAGAGGATCGTAAGGGGGATAGGGATGTGGATTGGATACCATTTATATCGTTAGTTCGTATTTGGCTGCATCAGAATGGTGTGCGGCAAAAGGGTTCCCACGGTCGGAGTGATGGATCAAACACGCCATGGTGCGAAAGTCCTCCTCTCCTCTGACTTGCTAGAGCCTCCACGAGGTGATCTCCTTCACCGCCCCTACCTCTACCATCCTTTCTCAGAATGCAGAGTTTCCCTGCTAACTAACATAATCCATTCAGAAACCTGGGCTGCCTGGCCATCGATTTCATAGCCCATGATATGGAAATATAATGAAAAACTGCATATTAGGAGAAAATTCCACAGTAGCCAGAATGCACTACTCTGGGTTCTGATTCTGTCTGTAACAGCTTACAAATAATTGAAATCCATGCAAAATTACTCTTTCCTGTAGATGCATAAGATTTTTTTTCCCAGTTAAGGAGTTTAATTGACTTCCTTTACCTCATTGCTCACAAAATAAGCTGCCTCCTTTTGTACATTCATTTCAAAATTCTGACTTACAAGTATGTTTGTTCTTCAGATTCTATTTTGAACCGTTCAGCACATCTGCCTGGTCTCTCATTGATTAACAAATAAGGTCTTTAACATATCTTTGCTTCACGAATGATGTGGCAGTCATGAAATAATCTTTTCTGAATTTTAAAAAAAAAATTTTCTTTTGAGATGGAGTCTCTTTATGTAGCCCTGGCTGCCCGGAAACTCCCTACTAGACTAAGCTGACCTCTAACCACGGAGATCCACCTGCCTCTTTCTCCCAAGGGCTGTGATTGATTTATTTTTAATATTTTTATTTTATTCTCATTGGTGTTTCCCCATGAGTATGAGGTCTCCTGGAACTGGAGTTACAGATAGCTGTGAGCTGTCATGTGGGTGCCAGGAATTGAACCCTGGTCCTCTGGAAGAATAATCAGTGAGTGTTCTTAATGACTGAGCCATCTCTCTAGCCCCTTGGATTCGATTTTTATCACAAGACTATTATCTAACTCAGAGGACTAAGGGAAGTAAGGTTTGTAACGTTAACACTCATTGATTATTTAATAAATGTCATTAATTTTTTGCAAGAAGAAATCTCATTTTTTTCCTCTTTTACATCTCCATCACATTCAGATAAACTGTCCTGCAGTAGAACTGTGAACAATGGGTACCAGAACAAAACGGATCTTGTGTAAACTTTATGAACAATGTTGTTCCCTAGTCTGACAAACCCAGGTCCTGTACATCTCATTCTATGGACTATTTAGCCCTGTTCCTCTCCATCTGGACCACACAGCCACAAACATGGAGACAGCAGCAATGATAACCTGAGAAAGCAAATCATTATTCCTACCTGCCACACAAAAACACACCACGAAGGACAAATGGAAGCTTTTGGTTTTGTGTTTTGTTTTCCTTTTTGGCTTCCGGCAGACCCGTATTGCATCATGACAAGGCATGTGATCTAATGAATTCCCACCATTAATGATTTGTTCAAGCTTTAATTCATAAGTGTACAGCTAAAAGAACGTTGCCAGAAACCTGTTACTACTTTGTTACCAAGTCCTTGTCTTCCTCCCACCTAGGACTGGGCTTCCCTCAGATGACCTTGGGGAAACCGATTGAAAGATTACAATCGTATGTTCGCTTTATTTCCTAAAAACAACCAGGAATTGTGATGACATAACATTTTCCCAGCTGCTAACATAACTTAAGAGATTTTTTTCTTCATACTTACCTAACCTTTAGTGTTTTCAGCATCTCAATTTGTCTACTTTCTGGCTTAGTGAAGACCCCTTTCCTCAATTTGTTACTTTGTATAGTAACCTGAGCTAACGAAAATTTTACTATAATAATGGTCCTTGAAGCTGAGGGTACAGCACGGTTGAATGTTCTCCTAGAACACATGAAGCCCTAGGTTTGAACATCAGCTCTGCACAGTGTGGCATTCCTGTATATCCTAGCACTTGGAATGTAGAAGCAGGAGGATCAGACATTCTTGAGTGCTAGGACAGTTTGGGATGTGTAATAGCCTGTCTGGAAAACAAACAGAAAGAATAGTTTCTCTTGAAATACTTAATGTTCAGGGTTGACTATTAGGAGATTTCTGGGATTTTACAAGTGCTGGCCTCCCACCCTGCAACCCCCTATATTTTTAACATTTAAAACTTTTCAAGGAGGGTGTCCAGTTTGTGTGATCAAACCTACTTTGTGTCTCAGGTGAAGTGTTCATACAGCAATTCAACAGATAGAATTGACACATGTTTAAGTCAATCAAATGTCTAAATGTCACCAGCACCCTGCCAGGCCACAGCCACTCTGCTCCTGCAGAATCAATGTGCTCACACATCCCATTGATCATCTCCATGATTTCTCATTATTAGGGCCCAGGAAGGTCACCCCAAGCCAAAGAATCAATTCATCTGTACCAGGCAGACCATTGGCAGAGGAGATATCGGGAACACCAGTTGAGCGGTGTAATTCAGTTCAGGAAACACCAAGCAGCTGATGCCATTAATGTCAAAGTTAGACGTTGATGCTGTCTGTTCTGCACACCTGTACCCCAACTCCAGCCCTTACCTACAGACAATGTGCCCCCAAAGCTCAGCATCCCAATGGTCACGCGTGACTAATGCCAATTCATCAGGTTGTCCAACAACAGAAAACATGAAACAGCTCCTCTCTCCATTGTCTCGACACTAGTTCCTCACCATACACATTGACCGCAGGTTAAAACAGCAGTATATGAAAAGGGAAATGTCGCTGTAAGCTGCACAGATCAGGGAAAGTTTTGGAACAGGCAAAATTAGTTCCCCACCCCCCACCCCCCACCACCCAACTCCTGTATACATAGCTTAAAACACATCATGCCTCAGAAGACGTGGCTTATTTAGTATGCATGAAACCTTATGTTCAATCCCTGGCATTACAAGTCAAATTAAATCTTAAAAGAAATGTGTTTAACTGGTCACTTAAACTGTGCTGTAAGTCTATCTTGCTTTTCTGTTCAACACTTCTCATTCCTAAGTAGAAGGTGGTTTGCCTGCATGTCCACACAGTCATGGGCTAATCCTGGCGATGATAACCCTGCTGGGTACAGGTTTTCAGCAGCTGAGTTGCTTACGTTCCCCTACTCCTGTTTACTTGTTTGTTTCGTGGCACTTGGCTTTGAACCCTAGGCCTCAGCCGTGCAAATGTTCTACCACTAAACGATATTCCCAACCCTTAGTCACCATTTGTCTTCCATGTTTTATAAAAAGGGGGGAGGGGGGAGAGAGGCACAGCATATAAGTAGGTCAGAGGACAGCTTGCTGGAGTCAGTTACCTCCTGCCACTGTGTAGGTCCCAGGTCTTAAAAGCAGGGCGGTCAGTGCCTTCAGCTGCCCAGCCATCTCACTGGCCCGTTCACTGACAAAGAAAAGGGAAACAAGCAAAAGTTTTGCAGTTGTCACGAAAATCCAGGGCTTATTTTGGGAAAACATGGAACAAAAGCAAATTGTGAAAGAAACGAAAAGTCTTAAGTGAACTGGGGGTTAGAAAACTGTGAAAGATCAAGACAAAGAGGAGAAATGCATTCTCTGCACGCAGATTATTCTCTGTCTCTAAGCTCTTGCTCCATTTTAAACAAACCTTGGTAATGAGCAATGAGAATCAACTATTTTTAGCTTTGATGAGATTTGTGAAAGAACGATGGCTTATAGAATAGAAACATTAGGATAAATGTTTACTGGGGTGATAGCTCAGTGGCAGAGTGCTTGCTTGCCAGGCAAAAAGTCCTGAGTCCTGTCACCAGCACTACAAAGATTAAAAATAAATGTAAAATGAAATACATTACTTAAAAAAAAAACTTTGTGTGTGTTATTTCCCACTTTGTCATTTAATTAATTTCATAATTTCCAATTTTCAACAGTTCCAATAAACTGTCCTACTGTCTGGAGAATTTTAAAAACAAATCAACCACCACCAACAACTATATCTAGACAACAAAGGACAAACAAGCAAACTCACAGGATGGCCAGATAACACCAGGCACACACAGAAGACTCAGCCAAGTTTCCCATGGTGAACCATCGACTTTCACAAATGACTTGGCTTTAAGGGGCAAAAATCAAAGGCCATTTCTTCCACTCTTTCCTTCCCCCGTGGCATTATTTACCATGACCTCACTTTAAAAACACTAATCCATTACCTTGAGCCATTTTGAGACGTTTTAAAGGTTTGTCTGACATCAACACATGTCAAAATATCAATTTGGGGCCTGTCTGGATCCAGTTTTTGGTAACACAGCGTATATTTTAAAAATTTTATATTACTTATTAAACAGGTGGGATTTGGTTTTACTTATTAGTCATCTTTCAAGAAGTGTTCCATATAGTTGCAATAATTTTTTATGAGAAACAATGTTTTCATCATTTGTTAATTAGAAATGTTTTAGGAAATTCCAGACCATAGCTGTCACATAAGATTCTTTATAAGAATATGTAAAATTTCAAGCTTGTTCTCAAGAACAGGAAGAAAGGGAGTTGTGAAGGCTTTAATAACGATTACATAACTGAATTAATTAAAATCCGTTTTTACCTTGATACAAAGTAGTTGGTATTTTCTAACAGAGAAGGAGATCTGTCCTACGCAAGTAAATGTTTGAGCTAAGCCTCGCACAGTTTACTAAAGCCAGCAGAGGCCCTTGATGTGAATGTCTTCCATCTGTCTGTTAGTCACTCACTGCTTGACAATTATCTTTTTAACAAGCTCAAATGAGCCAGGCCTGTGCAAGGTGGGGAGATCCTTTGTGAACTGCTTGATATTGGTTCTCAATCCCAAATAAGCCCTGAAAGCAATCTATGTGTTGATATCTATTAAGAAGAGAAAGGGAGGAAGGAAAGGAGGAAGGGAAGGAAGGAGAAGAGGAAGACTAGAATAAAAGGGCTGATCTACCCTCATTCCTTTAGGAATTTATTCACAATTATGAATGTGAGGGACTCCCTATACTTCACGTTTAAATGTTGGTAAGCCTGTCTAATAGGACGTCTTTTTCCCCTTCTTAGAATCGATGACTTTTGGGAGAAGCATATGTATGTTTTGTCTTGAGCCATCTCTTTTGCAAAGGAAATAGATCAGCTCCATTGACTTGGAAAAGGTAGAAAACAGATAATTATCTAACAAAGCAAAAGAGACTGTGCTGTCTTGTACATTAGAAGCTCCAGCCAACTGTGGGACCTTCAGTCATGGTGAACTCAACATAAGTAACACAGACCCCAGGACTTCCAAACACACTCCTCTTCCCAAACAATCATGGTTGCCATAATGCCTAAGGTATCTAGTAATAGTAACTTCATCAAAGAAACACAAAGTAACAACATCTTGCTGGATAGTTTCTATAAAGCCCGGGGGCAGGGAGGAAACCTTCCAGGGTCAAGCTAGCATTTCCTTCATTTCCTTTTTATCCTTAGCTGGCCTCAGCATCTCTGAACTGCCACGGGGTAATGGTTTGGTCACATTCTTTACTGAAGGGCACAAGATGTTTTGCATCCTGAGAGATGAAGGGTCCCACCCAAGTCTGTTTCTGCTTGGCTGGAATTGTTTGCTCTGGTTGTGTTCTGTTCCTCTCGTAGACATTTAGAAAACTGTTTTAGCCCTCACATTTTACTGTGTGGTACTCGGTACATTGCACCCTACCCACCATATGCTGAGTGGTAGTGGGCAGTAGAAATAATAACTCAAAGAGAAAGATGCTCACATGATAGCAAACTCACTGGGTTCCAGAGAATAATGTTTGCTACGGCCCACTTGCTCTAAGTACAATGTAATAATGTATATTCCCACAAATGAGGCAGCAGGAACTGTATTTTCAATGAAGTTTACATACTGAATGGTGAATGAGATGTGCTGTAAGTAAACAGCTAATAAGGTTTTATTCATAGGCTTTTTAGAAAAAGATAACCCAAAACATAACTTTGCTTTCATAATAAATAGAAAGAGGAATATGCCCTCATGTGGGTGTAGTGGTTTCCTGAACTGAAGTTGTGTGAGAGAAGTGTCTGCCTTATGAAGTCTACAATGTCATCTCTTCCATGCTCCTATATATTTGGTTCTGGGACATCATTAATGTGAAGCGGCTCGTTTGTTTTGGCTTTGGAGAATAAAGCCAGGGCCTGGTGCCTGCGGCCAGGGCCTTGTGCCTGTGGAGCACACGCTTCTTTACCGAGCTACACCCCACAGCACAGCGTCACAATTTTGGCTTCCCGTGAGATCACAGTATAGTCAATCTTATCAATTCTCATAGATGTTCCAGATTTTCCTAATGAGGCAGAATTTAGGAATAGGTAGGAGTGACACTGAATAGTCTCTGAAAGGACAGAGACGGGGACCCTGAGGTACACCAGTCCCCACTGCCCTCTTAAATCACCACAGGGGTCTCTACAGACCACCAACTGTGGCCCCAGAGACAAATCTTACTTGTAACTAAGTTCACTTATATTTAACAACACAACAATTGCACAGACTACTGGTGGAACAGAAAATGAAAGGTATTTCAATCAAAGCGGGTGGTGGTGACACACACCTTTAATCCCAGCACTCGGGAGGCAGAGGCAGGCAGATCTCTGGGAGTTCAAAGCCAGCCTGGTCTACAGAGCAAGTGCCAGGACAGCCACCACCACCAGAGAAGCCCTATCTTGGTGTGTGTGTGGGGGGGGGGGGTGTGTGTATTTCAATCAAGAAAAGTGAACCCCACCCCCACCACAGAGCTTATTTTTATAGTAGCTCTTTGAAGGTCTAGCAACTGGAAACCTGCCACCTTGCATTCACCCAGCATTCCCAAACTTTGATGTGATTTGATTTCTCTTTGGTTTTTACTTTATTATTTTATATAAAAGGGTCACTTATCACCCAGGCTGGTCTCAAATTATGTAGCCAAGGATGACTCTTGAGTCCCCTACCTCTTCTTCCTGAGTGCGGGCATTGCTGGCACATACCACTATGATTTTCCCACACTTTTGAAAAGAATACTTTTGCCAAACACTGGCTTCAAATCTCCCTTTCCTACAAGCATGAGGCCAGGCTGCCCACACAGCAACTCCTGTAAAGCAAAGGCCAAGTGAGAATACTGGGGTGGTCTCTCCTCTCTTTCCCTCAATACCAGCTCTGCAGGACCTCTACAATCCCCCTAAGATTTTTGCATATAAATGAGATGGTCCAGAAGTTGTGGGGTTGCCAACAAGCACTCTCCAGCCTTTAGTGAGTTGGCTCCTTGCCCTGGCAAGTGCAGAGGGGTTCACACATCAGTGCTGTGTTTCCCATTGACTCAGAAGCTCTGCCACTAGCTGTGTTTGTTTTCAAGTTGTTGATCAAATACCATAAAATTATCTTCAAATATGCCAAACCATTATAACCCAAATGAAATCAGATAAACTGCAGCCCGAATTAGCGAAAATTAAAGAATAATTAAGTCAGAATTTTTCTGTTTGATAAAGATCTCAAAGGTCTAATCTTATTCTCTCATTTTACAGGTAAAAAAAAATGGAGGCTTGAAAAATGATATAAATGTCAATAGAAAATGTTTTCATTGTCTCTAAACGGACTAAAAATAACGCAACTCTTGTTGGAAAGTCATTAGCACATAGGATAATCAAACAAGGCGTTAGTACACTAAATGATGGATTAAAAGGGTCACTGTAGGGCTAGGGAGTTGACTCTGAGTTGGTTCAGAGGTTAAGAGCACTGGCTGCTCTTGCAGAGAACCTGGGTTCTATTGTCAGCACCACACAGTGGCTCACAACCATATGTAACTCCAGTTCCAGGGAATCCAGTGTCCTCTGTGATACCTGGAATATGGTGCACACACATTCCTGCAGCCATAAGGCTTATACACATTAATTAAATTAATCTTTGCTTTAAATCAGCCTTGGTATTGAGATAAATTTTTAAAATTGATCATTTATACAAATCAAATAATTCTCCTTCAAATGTACTGTAGGGCTAAGACTATAGCTCATAACAGAGCTCTTGCCTGTTATGTGCAAAATCCTGGGCTCAATACCAAACTTTGAAAGTGTGTGTGTGTGTGTGTGTGTGTAAGCAATAAAATAATATACATTATATAATCCAGGTATCCATGTATTTTGAAAGATTGGCCTTTAGATATTAAAAACCCTAGCTTGTTTTTTTATACTTTATCCTGAACTTCTCTTATCAAATAAGTCTATTGATGCAGGTTATGGGTTTACTTCTTGATGTTAGAATTTAGATAGGTAGACAGATAGGTGGACAGATGGATCATAGATTGAGAGATGGATGATAGATTTGTCCAGCATATGTTTTAAACCTTTCTTTAATCTAAAACACTGCATAGGTTCTTTGCAACTTAAAGGTGGGTATAAACTCGCCCAAATTGCACCTAAACACCACCCCCTGCAAAGTCATTTCCACAGTCACCTAGAAGCTAAGCCCGTGGCTGGGAAGCAGGCGCTCCTGTTTAGTTTTAAGCGGTTCCATTCAGACTTGGGGTAAATCTACACTAAGAGTGGAAAGGCATCTGCAGATCTGGTTTCACACAGCAAACTTCCCATTGTTCTCCCAATCAGAGATTGTATGTGAGCACGGAGCTTTGCATAAGAATTAGTTCTCTGCCTCCCTGTAAAGAGTCAGCTATTTTCAGCTCCGCCTGGCAATCTTTGATTTCTTGGTTTGTAACTATGGCAATAGGATGAAACAGCATTCAGAAAAATTCATTTTACAAATCATCTGGGGAGGGTACTCATGACCGCGATGAAGGAGTAGTAGAAAACACTAAGACATGGGGAGGAGCTGAAAGCAAGTTTTGAACTCTTTTTCAAAACAATCATCAGGATCGTCCAATGCAAGATATCAGTTTGTGAATGCCATACAATGGCTGACAACACAAGCGATCAGATATGGGCTTGATGGATTTCTTGGCTCTGCATAAGCCACCACACCTCTCCAATTGCCTCTAAACCATCTCACCAAGGCTTTTGTCTGTGGATGCTAAAGTGTCTGTGGTCCTGCCAGAGCCTTTGATCTGGGACGGTTTATACTAAGTAACAGTCAAATCAATTTCAAACACCTTCATTACAGTACACAGCTCATTACGTTCCAGAAAAATGTTCAGCGCTGAGCCTCGGGCCACAATATAATGAGGATAGGAGCAAGGCATCAATGTACACACTCCATCTCTCCTCTCCATATTTCAATGGAACCAGCATCCCTGGATAAGTCAGAAGCAAGCATTCCTTTGCAACCTTTAGCAATGATCCCCAGCTTCAAACCACTTGCCATTCGGATACAGAGTTACTATCCTTACATTGTTACTTCTTGCCCTTTCCCTTTGTAGCTTTTTTTGGGGGGGCGGGGGTCGAGATAGGGTTTCTCTATGGCTTTGGAGCCTGTCCTGGAACTAGCTCTTGTAGCCCAGGCTGGCCTGGAACTCACAGAGATCTGCCTGCCTCTGTCTCCTGAGTGCTGGGATTAAAGGTGTGCGCCACCACCGCCCGGTTCCTTTATAGCCTTTTTACACAAGAAAAAAAATCTGTACTGGGGCGCTGAAAAGGACTGGGTGATGATTTGAACGGCCAGTGGCATCAATGGTAAAGTGCATAGAGGCCTTTGCAGCCAACCCTGACAACCTGAATTTAATTTTTGGAATCTACATGATGGAAGGAGAAAAATCAGCTCTCACAAGCTGTAGTATGACCATGACCATGGTATGAACACATAGACAGGAGAGAGAGAGAGAGAGCGATATGCATGCATGCACAGAGATTTTTTTAAACTATTTTTTTACGTGTATGTGTATATATGTGTGCATGCACAGCCTGCACGTGGGGGTCAAGGCAGGCAAATTGTGGAAATTGAGATACATGCATGTACTAAGATTTTTTAATTGGGGAGGAAAGAGTTATGTCACCTTACAGGTGAGAGACCATCATTGAGGGAAGTCAGAATGCGAACTCAAGCAGGGCGTGAACTCATACAGAAACCACTGAGCGTTGCTGCTTGCTGGCTTGGCTCCCAGGTTCACAGCAGGCTCTCTGCCTATGGGTAGATGATAACTCCCAAACTGGGGCTCTTGGGCATCAATTAGCAGTCAAGAAAATGCCCCATAGACATCCCCACAGATCAATCAAAGTGCAGTTCTTCAGGTGTATCTAGTTGACAACCAAGATGAGTTGCCACACCTAGTGGGCCATTTTTTAAACGGCATTTTCAACTCAGTTACTTCCTGAGTAACTGACTATATAAATGTAAACAGTTTCAACAATTGATTTGTAAATTACCTTTCCTATGAAAAAATTAAAGTAGATTTCAATAATATCCATTGTTAGCTTAAAATGAAACTCAAACTCCCCATTAAGCCAGTAGAAAAATATACATAAACTCTACCAACCTCATCCTTGACTAATCTGTGTGTTCTTTCAATGCCTAAGTGCCCATCCATGGAGGTTCCTACATTACACTAGCTGTACACTTGACACAGTATTGGCTTCCAGCGTTTTCTTTTTCTGATTTAGTTACAAATTTTCCCTAAAAGCCAGCCCTAGGAAAATTACGCCATTGAACACACAAGACATAACCAAAATTATTTGTGTTTGTCTGTTGTTAGAAATATACGATGGTGAGGTTGAGATCGTTTTTGCTTTGACGATGGATTACCATATATTAATTGTTTGGAACTCTAGGTGGAAGCAAACACAGACTGGCATACAGAGAAGCATAACCCGTTTCCTTGCCAGCGAGGCTTCATCTGCTCGGGATCTGAGGAAGCCGTGGTGTGACAGAGGTACTGCAAGGCTTCTTCCACAAAAGGACTGTTACAGAGATAAAACGGATTTTCACACTGCCTAAGCAAGCGATAACAGTTTTCACGTTAACCTTGAAACGACTGGAGAGCAGGATCCTGAGGTATTTTTAGCTAGCGGCGAATATCTTAGCCAGATCACAGGGAAGAAAATGCATCTTATGTAAAAGAAACATTTTAAGTATCAGTTATAATAGAGTATGGCAGCCCAGGTCTGGCACGGGGCGGGGGGGGGGGGGCAGATTACGGAGAGCAGTAGAACAACCGTATGAACTGGGGTCAGCAAATGAAGATCAAAGTGACCCAAGAAGAACTGGAAATCAAGCCCCAGCCTGCAGCACACGTCTGGAGACGCTTTGGTCTCAAGTGGCAGAGGGGAAATTCTCAGTAGGACAGAGGGCGCTCATCAAGAATTCTGTCCATGCAGATTAGCTCTACCTAAGACATATTCACAAACATGAAAATTAAAGTCAAAATGATCACTGGTGTCCACACGGGGCGAGACTCGCGGTATCTTTCATATTAACGCAATAATGAAAAAAAGCCAGAGTAAAAGCCAAATTTTATTTGCCTGATAAGCAGTCTATCTTACGAAATGATAAAGTGTGCTTACAAGCTTTGTGTTTGTCTTATGAATCACAGAACAATAGCCCAGAGTGTGAAGTGCCAACAAGCTGAGTGTCAACACTTTTCTTGGAAGAGCCAAGGTCTACCCCTCTGGCCTTCCCTTCCTATTCTATCCCTGTCCATCTTCCAGACATTGCATGCTTGTTCTACATGCTCAAATTATGGAGCCTTCAGCATTCGGAAAGAATGTTCTTTCTACTCCTAAATGTACATAGAGAGCCAGAGCGGGGTCTCTGAAATTCATTCATAATATTTTGAGGTTAGAAATGAAGAATAAATATGCATTCATTCTAAAGAACAAATACTGGTTTGCTTACATTTCTTGTCTTCTGTATACTGTGAATATGTATTATTATCATTGGTTAAGGAAGAATTGACTGGCTGGTAGCCAGGCAGGAAGTAAAGCTGGGACAACCAAACTAAGGATGCTGGGCTGAAGAAGTGGGGAGTCAGAGAAGACACCAGCAGATTCGGGGGAGACAGGATGAGTAGCAAATGAGGTAACAAGCCATGACCCATGTGGCAGAGGGTAGATAAGAAGTATGAGTTAATTTAAAGTATAAGAGTTAGCTAGTAATAAGCCTGAGCTATCAACCGAGCATTTGTAATTAATATAAGCTTCAGTGTGTTTATTTGGGAGCTGCTGTCAGGACTGAAACTTCCGCCTACACTTCCGCCTTGGACTAAGTATTTCTGTACAAGACTTGCTAAAATGTGAACACACACACACACACACCCCAAACCAACCAACCAAACAACAACAAAAGCCTTGCTTTTTTAGACAAGTATTAGTGGGTTATAATCAAAGAACAAATGAAACATTGAGAAAATATGAATTTAAGAAAATGGGACACATATATGAAAAGATAGATAAGTAAAAATATATCTGTGATTGCTAAAAATTATTATAAACCAAATAAGAAGTTAGTACACCCACTTCCTTGACTAGTGGCACTTGCTCATTAGGTAGAATGCTTGCGTTTTGAGAAGAAAAGTAGGCTCCCTAAGTCAGTAAGTGTGAAAACGATCTTCCAGGGCTATTCCTCAGCTTTGTAACACTCTAGATTCCCATAAGCAGGGAACAAATATTTACAGAATAATTGTTGTTCTTGGATTTTGCTGTGGGAATGTAAAATGATAGTGCTGATGTAGGACACACTGTGGGGCTCCTTCTAAGTATTCAGTGTAGAATCAGCAAGAACCCAGCAGTTCCACTCTTAGGTAAAGGCACATGAGCACATACGCACAGAAAAAATATATATTCAGGCATTCATAGTGGCACTGCCATTAACAGCCAAAAGGCAGTAGCAAGCCAAATGTCAATTAATTGATGATTGGGAAACGCAATGTGCTCCAGACACACAATGCCATAGTGTTTAACAGAGCAGAGAAATGAGCCTTGGAAATGGTGTGCCAAGTAAAGGACCCCCCCCCCCCCGTCCGCAATTAGCCATGTTTGCAATACTTCTGTAATAAAGATCCAATAGGCACACCTATAGCAACAGAAAGCAGGCTTAGAAGCCTTCAGGGTGGGCACTAGCAGTGATGGCAAACAGGCACTGGCTTTTCTTTTGGAGTGATAGAAGTATTCTAAAATTAGATTGCCTTGAGGGTTCCACAAATCCATAAGCTTCCTAAAATCCATCAAGTCATGCACTTCCAACAGGTGAATATCATGGTATGTGAAGGCTATCTCAGTCGTGCTAAGAACTAAAAACACATGCTTCAATCAACTCAGGAATACCGTCCTTGTTTAGCTAGTAGGCGGCTACCAAAAAAACAGACAAACTAAAGCCAAAAACAAAACAAAAGAAGGCTCAAGTCTGACTTTAATCACAGCTTGTTTTCCTCTGCTAAGTGTTTCTTCCCCCCAAGAGACAGCCTCTGAATTTCTGAATCAATCCTCTCTCTCTCTCTCTCTCTCTCTCTCTCTCTCTCTCTCTCTTTCCCCTCTCCTCACCTCTCCTCTCCTCCCCTCTCCTCTCTCTCTTGTTTAAGGTTTATTGGCACAGTTTACCAATAACTTAATATGAATTGGCTATGCTTCAACTTTTAAACTAGCCAACACACCAACCGACCATCAAACATAGCCCCCATCTGAGGAAGAGAAATGTCTGTTGCTTGTGAGCCTTGAAAGTGGAGCCAGGGTATCTGGTTTACCCTCCTTCTTCCAGTACAAGGAGAACAATGCACAAATTGTGTCCTTACCCACTGACAATAGGGCAGGTCAGACAGAGCTGATGCTTATCTGTTATGGAGGAGACTCATCCATCTTTCTTTTAGCCAGGACACTTGAAAACCCTTTTTAACTGTTTTTTTTTTTTTTTAAATCAACAAAAAAGGAGGCTCACCTGGTCAATTGCAGGGGTGAGCTTCCTGTCTTGACTGAGTCCTACCCATTCAGAATCCTTACCTGCCCTTGGGAAAGCCTGGCTGCTGTCTGTATCTCAGGGGGAAAGTTCTTTGTTTTGCTTGTTGCGCTGTTTTTCCTTTCTTCCCTCTTGGGACAGACCCTCATACATTCCATTCATAGAAAAGGTTTCCCAGGAAACTTCATTCAGAGCGAGAAGATGGATCCAGAGATGCAAAGAGCTGAGCGCTGGGGAATGTTAATGAGGGGCATGAATGTTGTGTTTGTGGTATCTGCATGCTGCCCGTGAACAGGAATATCACTTAACCAGTTTCTTAAAGACTGAGTTTTGGCTATGCCACAGTCTGGGCCACTTTGAAAGGGGCAGTCTGATCACCCTGTGTTATTGTGTCTGTTCTTTAATGTCCTCACCTGTGGGGAGAGCAGTTCTGCCACATCTAAACTACCAGCATTCTCCTTAGTATCACCACGCCCAGCTTAAAAAGTTAAGGTAAGGTGAGCTGGAGAGATTGTTATAATCTGCTGGCCTGGTCTGTCACCGGGGTACTGTCCCATTAATAGACAAGCTCTACCCACTCCCAACTTCGCCCCTCCTCTTCAGCCTGCTCTCTCTCTCTTCCCATCCCTCTTCTGAAGAGATAACTACTGCCCACCTTTTTTCTTCCGCCTTCCTGTTCCCCTCCAGAACCCACTAAATAAACTCTATACCCAAACTCTCTCTGTATGGCCTATCAGTCTGTCTCCCACCCGCCAAGATCTCCCACCCGCCAAGGGGACCCACTGAGGTCTCGGGTGGCCCACCGCTGCCCCTTGTGGAACTGGTCCCCCACCACCGTATGTTTATAACTGATAACATTGGTACGTGACTTGGCCAGGCTCTCTCCGACTGAGAACCCTAGAGTCTCCAACACCCGGCAGGCTATCCCTTGCAGCTGAGGACTGCTAGGGATCTTGTGATCTTCTAACTCTTCTATATGGTCTCTTTTCCAACTTAAAATCGCTGGAATTCTACACCCAACAGCAAATGATTGGTTCCTCCCACACATCTGGTCGTACCTCCATGAGTATGCAATTGCTTGGCAGTGGTTCCTATGCATAAAAACTGCCCAGTACTGGTCAACCACTTGTCAATTGGGCTTAAAAGCCCCTCGCTCAGGCCTCTGACTCCACGTGACGAAGTAGGGGTTCAATTTGTGCCCACCCATTCTCACAGCCCATGGACTTTGAGTGATGACCCAAAGTTCAGCTTGAGCCTGGGTCCATGCTGAACTCCTGGGACACTGGAGTTCGGTGTCTGGGTCTTCCCATCTTACTTATGAAGACTGCGCCAACCTGCCCTTAGATATTAAGCTACATAGCTGCCTATTATCAGTTTGTATTCTGCCAGTGATTGTTAGTTGGAAATGCAGCCTGCTTTTTCTATGTTTTTGTATCTGCTTTGTATTCCCAGCAGGTAATCACACCCATGCTAAACTGTCCCGTCACAGCCGACTCTGTCTTGTAGGCTAGACTCCAGTTCCCGGCTTGGTGGCATGACGGGCATAGGGCACTCTGTCCCACCAGCATAAGCCCCATCCCTGTGCTGCCTTCCACCGCACAGGCAGAATCTGTCTCTCTCCCATTTTTGGAGCCCTATTTCTACCAGTGATGCACTGCGGTGGAAAATCCTAAACCTGGACCTTCTACCAGCCCACTTTCCAACTTTCCGTCGATCGGCTGGGACAATTGGTAAGACCCTTCCCTTTTTGGCCTTGGGCCTCTTGCACAACTGCCTTTTCTCAGGTTCTCCCCCAACACTGCACTCACTGAGGGGTGCATTCGTTTTTCGGGCCAAGGGCCCCTCGAATCTATATGGATTTTTTTCAGGATACTGTTCCTTCCCTTCTGGCCTAGTGCCTCTCCGGTGACTGTTCTTTCTTGTCCCCCATTATCTTGTGGACAAATGGATAATGGCCTGAGCCAGTTGCTTATTTTTCTGCTTCGCCCGTGGGAAACAGACTGACATTTCTAACTTCTACCAGTGGACGGCTAAATTTAAAGACTTACACCACGAGGACAACCATGGCATCATTTTCTTTGATCTTAACAAAGGGAGTAGCCAAAGAGAGCTGGCAGTAGGCTCTCCATATGAGGTCCCGCCACTAGCCAGCTTCCTCTTGCTCACTTTTCATTTAATTTTATATGAAACTTAAATTCAACTGTGTGTAAATATATGTATACTTACTGTTAAATGTTTTAAGTTCATTATAGCTCATTCCAGACTAAGAAAGCAGTAAGTCTCATATTTTAAATTGCTATATACTTTTAAGTCTCTTCTAACAATACTGCATATGTAATCCAACCCTGCTCTAAAATATATTAAGCTGTTCTCCACTATTGTCAGTTCTACCGTTAAGCTTCTATTGGTCTTTCACAAGTATAAATGTCACCTGTTAAGTTGAGAGTCCTTATCATCAAATTTGGACCAGTTCTCAGGGCAGATCCTATACTATAGTTATTATTTATCTATACCTGATAAACAGCCCTCAACTGCTCAGAGATTTGGGGAATATGGCACTTAAATGTTTAATTACTACAATACTTTTCATAACAGAGAGATGGGTTAGCTGCTAGAAGCAGCACTCTACTTCCTCCAGAGAAGACAGAAGACAGGTGGGCACAGAACAACATCCATCAGCAATTTGCTTCATCAAGTGAAAGCGCTAACCACTGGAAAAAACTGCCTTTCATCTAAATCCCTGAAGATGTCCAGACATGGACAAAGAATCAAATGGAATCAACAGCCTAGCTGCTCAGTTCAAGGTAGGCTTTTCTTCCTACAAATTTTCTAACATACAGGATTTTTTGGAGTCTATCAGGCCCTGCTTCTAACAGCAAAAGGCAAATACATGGAGGACCCAGAGGAGAGACTCTAGGTAGACAATCAAGTAAGTTCTGTGTCGTTTTTTAATCACTAACTCAAGTAAAATTTTATCCTTCTCAAAGACCCCTGATGCAGTTTGACCAATGAGAGGTTTTATAAGTTTAAAAAAGGACAAACTCACCAAACAAATTTCAGAATAACTTCTTAAAATGTTCTAAATAAAGGATGTTTTAAGATATACAAATGAAGATTATTAAAGTGTGTACCTGCAAGTTATAAAGGTGTGAGGACAAATACAAGTTATCAAATTTCTCTCTCACACTGCCTTTCATAGTCTTAAAATACTTTTCATTGTGCAAAAACATCTGTCACAGTCATTCTGACATAAATATGCTTCTATTTATACAATATATTTGTCTTATGTTTTCACAAACTCAAAATTTCTTGTGAGTTCCAGGGAGCTGAATTGAAGGATCTACCTTAAACAGCTCAGATACACCCCTCTCAAAATCCTGGTCCTGACAACATTTTCTTCCTGAACTTAACTTTGTTCTCTGTTCTGCCAATATCTTGCCAGGTCCAAGAGACACTAAACAGCTCCATACCACAAACCCTGGACAGGAGTAAAGCAATCAGCTACCCCAGGATGTGACCAGCTCCCCCCAAGATGACGCCCACAAATAAGCAGGAAGCAGTATTGAGAATCCACTGTCTCAATTCCTTTAACTTGCTGTGCCTAACTCCCCTCCTTTTTACTATAAGAAAAAGATGGAACTGTTATAATCTGCTGGCCTGGTCTGTCACCTGGGTACCCTGTCCCTTTAAGAGACAAGCTCAGCCCACTTCCAACCTCCCCCATTCCACCTAGGAAAGTGGATCCCCTGCCTCCTGTCCACCCTGCTCTCTCTCTTCCCTTCCCTCTTCTGAAGAGGCAACTATTGCCCCTCTCCCTTCTCCCCTATCCCCAATTTCTCCTTTCTCCCTTTTTCCTTTCCCCTCAATAACTCACTAAATAAACTCTATACCCAAACTCTCTCTGCATGGTATATCTGTCTGTCTCTCACTCACTGCAATCTCCCACCTGCCAAGGGGACCCGCTAAGGCCTCAGGGGACCCATCAAGGCTTCGGGTAGCGTCATGGGACAACTGACCCTCTTGGGACCAGTCCCCCACCACCATATGTTTATAAATAATAACAGAGATGGCTCAGCAGAGGATCCGGATTTGGTTCCCATCACCCATATGACAGCTCATGGCCATCTGTAGCTCAAGCTTCAGAGGATATAACATATTTTATTGGCCTCTCCAGGTACCAGGCATGTGCATGGTGCAGATATATACTTGCAGGCACACATTTATACATAATAAATAAATAAATCTTTTTAAAAGGTTTTTCATTAAGATCAGAGCTGACATATTAAGTAAGGTACTGTCGCACATTTGCCCACATATACAAATGTACAAGTAAATGAATGTAATATTTTTAAAAAATTAGGTCAGTTATCAATTGATCATCGTCATCTGATTCTTCAATATCCCTCAAGTAAATTTTACTCAATTCAATTGAAGCAACAATCTGTATTCGTAATATTTTGAGAACATAGCAGCCTCCGTGAATTACATATTTAAAGAACACAGAGGTATTTTTTTGCTGTGAACTTCTGATTATAATTGATGTTTTATACTTCCTTTTATCTATCCCCCCTAAGAAAAAGAAACCACCCATGGTGTCTGAAGAGCTAAAGAATGTTTTAAAAGCAGTATTTACTATAGCGTATGACATTAGCACCTTCATTAGGTGAATAGCATTCACAAAGCCATTCCTTCTCTTCCTGGAAAATATTAACAGTGATTTCAGGACCAAAGCCATAACTACTTCATAAATAAAGAAAACACCTGGAAGAGTAGAATGTCCAAAGACACAAAGTAGTAATGAGAAAGTTATATCCTATTCCTATCCTTGATCCCCTGTTCAAAATCCACTGTGTCTCAGTGAGCAGGCACCATGCTCACTGAGCCCAGGAGGACTCTGGAGTGTCCTTCTCCTATTCAGATGAGACCTGCAGTACATAAAAATTATACCGACCATTATCCAGTAGCAAGTACACTCTATCTAGTACATGCCTATTGTATTGGATTTCTAATTTCTAATACAGCGTTATACCTGCACTGGAAGGCTAGAACAAAGAATAAAATGGTGATGGTCACATGACTTGAGGGACTCTTGTAAGTCTTACTATACTGGCCTTATGCCCACAATCAATTGTTCCATCAAATGTGAAATAGCAAGTCTGTTATAAAGTCCCTACAATTCCACAATCAGAAGGAGTGTCCCTTCTCAGGGGAGCCACTTACTATCTTTCCTTGCTTAGCTGGTTATCACTGGGTAGCTGAGCTTCTCGGTAGCCTAAAAGTAGCACTGGATTTAGAGAATTTGAGTTCCACCCTCTGATCTTGGACAAGTTACATTTTGTAAGACTCTTGCCATATGCCCCTCTCTGCATGGTCATAAAGAGGAATATAATTTAGAGAAACAATGTATTCATTTGGCCAATGAATACATTTGGGATTCAGTTGGCCAATGCTTCCAAAATCCTTGACAAACCAAATGTAACCAATAAATGCTAACTATTGTTATTTGACAAACAGAAAAATAGACAAAAGGCTTGCATTAAGGCAAAAGAAGGTCAAATGTAGCACCCACTTGGAGGACTGCTGGGAGAATCAGCTGCATGTGGTACATGACTCATAAAACATGTCTCCTCTGAATACACACACTAATACACTGTTGAGAACGATGCCTTTGAAGCAAAAGCAGTATCTCTCTTATCTTGTCCCTTGTGCAGAGCCTTGCAGAGAACTTACGGAATCAGGCGTAAACAAGCATAAGTTGAATTAATTCCATATACAATTACTTCAAAGAAACCGGATCCTTTATTCAGGGGTTATAAATTACCTAATTCATTACATTTATTGACTCTCTGCTTCTCCCAGTTTGACAAAAGCCTCCTTTTTCATTATATTATTGACAAACACCATTGACTGTTGAATTAGTTACCTGACTGACCTGCCATCTCGTATTGGGTACTTCTGGAACATTCTGGAACACTTGAGTTGCAGAGGAGATGAGTTTTCTCCTGTCTGTTGGTTCTAAATGATCACACTCTCAAGCATCCATTTGGGTGTGGTATAAATGTCTCTACACAAGTTTATTACCAGGAGGACTAGATGACCAAGGACAGGCTGGAGCGGATACTCGTGGTTAAACATCCCACCATTAATTCCAGTTCCTCTGTGCTTGCACTGGATGGATTTCTTCCAAAATCCATCAATACCCTTTCTTTGTTTGCTAGCTGGTTCATTTTATCTACTTAGGATAGTTGTGGCAAGTTGCCCGGCAGGCCTTGCTAGGAAAGAGGGGTGTGCAGGCAGTGGGCATATCAGGGCACTGTGGTACACCAAACCATGTAAAGCATTCACTACGTGACCTGTCACAAGAGACAGCTCGATAGCTTCATGGGCAGAGCTGCTATCGCTCATTAATTCTTCCTTTTTCCTAGCTGAACTATGGAACTTTTTCTTAAAAACTTTAAAGCTATCATTTATCCAGGAGTGAAATCAAATCTGCTTTTCCGCTGGGCACTCCAGGCGATTCTGATTCAGAGCTCTTAGGTGGGAAATGAACGGATATTTTGATTCCACTTTCCCTCTTCTGTTCCCTGGTCTTCTTCCGCATCTGAGAGCTGATGTCTTTCACAATAATAAATACCTGGAAAGAAAGCCAACCGGAAATTGGGTATTGAAGACTAAACCAGGAAACTACTTTGATCCACAGAAAGAGGATGGTGACTTAGTAGCTCAATTTTCTAACAAAAATTTAAAATTATAGTCCCTCTTCAAGATTATTCTAGGAATACAGTGCCAAATTATAGACATCCAAGGACACAAAGACACGAAGGAAGACTACTAGGTGGGCGATGAACCTTATTAAGGTGAGTCCTCTCTGACTGATAACTGCCATTAGCCTACTGGGGAATGACATCATTTTCACGAAGAAGCAGTCAGCTAGGAAATGTCAGCTATCAGTGTGAATTAATTCCTATAGCTGCTTTATGTTGCCTTCTGCTCCCTGCTAAAAGAAAGGGGCATATTTCGTTTCTAGATCTTTCAGACACGTTGCTGTTTTGTTTTATCTTTTTTTAAATATATGTGTGTATCTGTGTGTGTGTGTGTATGTGTGTGTGTGTGTGTGTGTAATATTTTAAGCCACTCCACATTTTGTTGTGAGATGTCTGATGGAAAAACAAAAACAAAAAACCCTGACTTCAATCAAGTAAAAGGTCAGTGTGTAAGTTCTACGACCTCGTTGAACACTAATCCCTTTTTGGTGCAAATTGCTTTCGTTTTATAGTACTCTTTTTTTTTCTCAAAAACCCCTTTAGTCTGAAGTTGTTAAGAATCCTTTGGCTGTATTGATGTAGCCATAAAGTCATAGGAGAGAGCAAGAATAGGGTGAAAGACAGGGTGAAAGGGGCGGGCTTAAAAGGGTAGAACATAAAACTGTAGGGTACAACTCCTCCAAAGTTTCTTAACATGGATGCAACTTTTGTTTTTCTTTTAACTTCATCTGCTCCATGAAGCAGGCAGTCCTTTATTAATTTATTCAGCAAACATTGCTCGGTGCTTCCACGCTTTCAAGGTGTATTTCAGTCATGAGGAAAACCAAATGAATCAGACGTTACCTACATTTCAGAGAGGTCTGGAGCCTGTGAGAGACGTAAGAGGAATATTAAAAGAGCTTCGCAATTCGGCAGACATCTCTGGGAGCAGATTTGAAAGAAAGGTCACGTGTACTTATCAGTGTGCCCGTAAGTGAGAGTGAACGAGAAACTGTGGAGAAGAAAAATGGAAAAGTATCCCTTCAAGTAAAATCAAAACTACCTCCACACGTGTGAAGAAAAGCCACCGCACATGGGTGACACACCTGAGCGTGATGTCAACAGAGCCACATAGATCTTGACACTGTCTCCGAGCCTCATCTGTCTGCCCTGTCATGGCTGACACGCCTCCAACTCAAAGAGAGGTGAAACCCGTCGCTTGCTGTGAAAACTCCCAGTCGCAAGCCTTTGACTCAAATGAACATGGAGGCACGTCTTTGCTCCATTGCCAGGTTGTCTTTCTGAGAGGAGGTTTGAGGTGAGGGGATTAGAAAAGCACAATGCCTAAAGGGGTGGGGAGTGAGGAGACTTGAGAGATGCAAAGCCTGAGCTTTGTGGTATTACTTTAAATTAAGTTTTATTTCCATCTGTGCAGTGCACCCGCTTTAAGTGCTACAGTCCGTCAGTCGCTGTCAAGAATACAGAAACTTACATAGCTCTGAGCTGCATTGCTAGGCCTTAAAACATTCCCATCAGCCCATAGAGCTTCCCCCAGACCTCTGCAGTCGTTCTCAGTGTCCTCCTGCCTGAAGGCTATTGCTATTCAGATGCGTTCCATCATAGATTAGTATTGCCTGTGTACTTAAATTTTATATACACAGAAAAATTGTACAGAACCTCTTGTTTCTGATCTCTTTCTTGCAGCACAATATTTCCATGTGTTAGGAGGAACAGTGTGGCGGTGGGAGCGGGGGATCTCCTTTGGTCATTTAGTATTATCCAATGTAAGCATATACTACAACCTTTTTATAGAGACTGCTGATTGGCAGCTGGGTCATTTGTGGTTCTCTGTGTTTAAGAATCTTCCTGGATACGCCTTTTCATAGGTCAAAATGTTCATTTCTAATGGGTAAACCCAAAGGAGCAGATTTGCTGTAGGACAAATGGGGGTGGGTCCTAGAGAAGCGGCTTGGCAGTTAAAGGCACTTACTACTCTTGCAGAGGACCCCGGTTTGTTTCCCAACACCCCCATGGTGGCTCACACCTACCCATCACTGCAATTTCAGGGGACCCGATGCCCTTTTCTGACCTCCGAGGGCTCCTGCATGCAAGTGATGCACTCAGCCTCAGTCGCTTTGATGGTACAAGTCAGTTCTCTGGCTCCTTTGTACACCTAGGTCTGTACCCAAGGGCGACATGATCACCAGTTACGGAAAAGATGAATGGACCCTACCAGCAGGAAGCTAACAATATCTATATATTATTAGTTCCATCAATTTTGCTAAAGCCCCCTTTGAGGTTTTATTTTTCTTAAATGAAATTCTTTGCATTGCATTCTTATATATGTATTACCGTTGGTCATTAAGAACAGAAATAAAGGCTGAGGACGTAGCTCAGGCTGCTTGCCTACCATGCATGAAGACCTGGATTCAGGCCCGAATACTGCTTAAGGTTGTATGGTAGTGCATGCCTGTAATCCTAGAACTCAGGAGGTACAGGCAGGGGGATTAGAAGTTCAAAGTCATACTCTGTTTCAAAGCAAGGTGGAGGCCACCTTGAGCTACATGAAAGGCTATGGAATGATTCGATCTATTCTTGTTTCTAGAGATTACGATATGGTTTATAAGTAGGAAATAGCTGAGATTTCCAGCCCTACATTATTTCCCTTGAACACAATGGCAAGTCACACATCCACCCGCACTTATCCTAGGAATCTCAGAAGCAGGGAAGAGCCAACTGGGGGAGAAAAGAGTTGGAATGCCAGTCTCCCTCCTTTTCGAAGGGATCTAGCCATGCACAGGACTCCATTACTTTATAAAGCTGTTTAAAATGGAACAGACTGGGCTATTTACATTGCAATGGGAGACAGTCGGAGAAACATATTGCTATGTAGAGATAGACTTCTTCACAAATTACTGTCCTCATCTGTGCTGCGGCAATGCAGGGCAGAAGGTGTTAACTGTCTGGGGAACAGTGTTTCCTGGGTTAAGACAAGTAACCTCTCAGCAGTATAGTACTTTATTCATAAAGCCATAATACCGAGGCAGATGACCTCTATAACCCTTGAGAATACTAAAATTCAAAGAAAAATTATTAAATGACAAGATCTGATAACCACATACTTGCTGGACCAAGCCATAGTTTTGGCTGCTCCAATTACTTTTTAGTCATTTCAGTGATCAATAATGTTGCCAGGGGCCCAATCAATTATGTCACAAGCTGTTTGGATCATTCAGGCAACAAGGACACGCTGGCTGGCAGTGTGTGGTCTATCCTGGCCTCTGTGTTTAGCTATGGGAAAAAAAGAAAATATCTCAAAGTTCCTTTGACTAAATATCCTTTTTCTCATGGTGCAGTCTTGGCCTTTTCTTATTTTTCAAATGGAAATAAAGAAGCCAAAGGAGTAGAAGAAAACTGAGAATATGGAGCTAAAGTTATGCACCATTCCCTACTGGGCGGGCGGGGGGGGGGGGGGTGTCAGGGGTCGTGGACTCAGCAAACAGTGTAAACGTTGACTTAAACCTTCTTACCCAGCAAACACCGCATTGGGTATATGGCACAAACTGAGTGAGATCTGTCCCTCAGACACCTTCAATATTCTATGTCTGTCAATAAAATAGTAGCTATGTAGAAATACAATAAGGATTAGCTAATCAGTCCTGATCTTGTGTCTTCTTTGGTTGATGATTCTTAAATTTCCTGTCCTCATGACCCCTCAATGAACCCCAATGTAACCACTTGATGCCTCTTCTCTGATGTTTAAAATATCTCTCTATCCCAACATCCCATAGTATGCGCCTTCCTACTTTTCTCCGAATGACGTCTCCTGTACCCACAAATTCAAGTCTCTACAGCTCATCTCTCCCCACTTTCATGTCTCACATTTAGTTTTTCATTTTCCCACGGGGTCCTCCACGCCTGTCCCTCATAGGTCTGAATTTCTTCTTCACGATGATAATCCCTGCCCCACTAGTAATAATTTTAAACTGAACTCCTTTCTTCCTCCTTGTTTTACCTAACAATCGGATTTGCCTTTTAAAACGTTACCTTCCGATTGTATTATCCCCTTTCATAAGCTCTCCGACAATTCCTCATTAAAGTTAAGCAACTATCCAAATGCCTGGCCCTGGCCAATACTGCTCTACCTAAGCTAAATCCTGCTTACACCACACACCCACACACACACACACACACA
Organism: Microtus oregoni; assembly: GCF_018167655.1. Taxonomy (NCBI): domain Eukaryota; kingdom Metazoa; phylum Chordata; class Mammalia; order Rodentia; family Cricetidae; genus Microtus; species Microtus oregoni. Next base: position 7,412,228 of record NW_024543070.1, read on the forward strand.
CACACACACACACACGCACGCACACAGCCTCACATACATTTTGGTCCCCACCTTGCCCCATGGCCCAGTTTCACTGTCTTCTCGCTTACACTTGAAGAGGTTAAGTCAGACTCTCCCAGATGCTCCTCCCTCTGAGTAGCGTGTTTCTCCCCCAGCACACAGCACACAACACTCCAGCTCTAGAGCAATTTTCCTATCACACACAATCTAAAGTGTTCAGTCTTTCTTCACCTTTGAAGTCAGTGAACGGCAGCCGAGAAATTAAATACATCCTGGTACATGTGTGTCTAAAGTTGCATGTCTCCAAACTGAGATTTTTAAAGTGTAGAAGAAACAATCTTGAAAATTCCCATGAATAAAGCGAGAGAATGTGGTGCTGTCTTCCTACAGTCAGCCAGCCTGCCTGTGAGAGGGTAGGGTTTACTATGTGGCACTTAGTGCTGGTTGAGTTCCACAGGACTTTGGGGTCTAAGGTCATCTGTATGTAGCTTATGGTGAGAGTCTTGGTGTGTGGTGCTTAGGTGTGATTTCATACCATTCCTGAGCATCAACCATGGCTCCTACTCCAGACCAAAGTCAAATCCCTTTGGCCCGAAGTTCTGCTGGCATTCCCTATAGAAGATGCCATCTTTCTCATTGATTCGAGGCTCTTGGACCCACACTTGACACACCAGGCACAGTTGTCATGCCAGGGCTTTCCAGCCCCAGTTATCTTCCCCACAGCATGTACAGGACATCTGGGATACTCTTAGCACTTCCATACTTCTGGGCAGATGTAGGAGTATTTGACTTTCTTGTAGGCCTGGGATTCTGGACACTCTGGCTTGATACCCAAGCTTTCCCCATGGTCCATGTTGAACATGCCATGGCTCTGGATGTAAACATAACCTTCCAGTCCCTACCTTTGTCTGTAGCAAGATTTGCAATCAATTGAACTACATTGTTGTACTGTGTAAATTTTTCCTGGAAATCGGGCCCAGAGAGCAATAGCTGTAGAAATCCCTCCCATTGCACTGCACGACCCATCCAAAGGGACAATCCAGGGCCTGAGTGAGCTGAATCAGAATATAATCACGCACTTTTAGTTAACGCTATGGGCAGTTGCACTCTTCCCATGGTCTCAAGGTGAATAGCTAATGGCTGAACTCATATGACTTGGAAAAACTAAGATATTCGTTATCTTGATTTGATAGGAAAAGGTTGTCAAACCCTGCTGTCTTCTATTGCCCCGGTTCTTTCTCCTCCTTTCTCGGCTTTGCTCCTAAGTTCGTGAGAATAACCTTCATTGTCTGTCTTCCCTAAACTACAACCTCTAGGGCGTTAGTTAAAGTTGTCCATCTTGGTCACGATTGCTGTGTTCAGTGCTTACACAAAACCTCACATATGGGAAGCCAATTAATAAGTAATTGGAGACCAAATGATTAATCTTACTTGTCAAATTCTTCTCATATGTAATTATAATTGGTATAATGCTAGCACATGAAAAGGTTTGACCTGCCCATGCCTTGAAACAGTTAGCAAGATCATTTTTCACTGCTTTTGTTTTTAACAGATTAACCCACATCCTCCTCAACAAAGTATTGGCACAAAGAGGAGCTGCTATCCTCTTCTCTTCCAGCACTGAGCATACACATAGCACTCATATACATATGGGGGCAAACTCACTCATACACGTGGAAAAAATAATAAACAAATCTTTATTTTTTAACTGAGACAGGAACGTTCGATGTAGCCCTAGCTATGTTAGAACTCTCTCTGTAGACCAGACTTAACTCTGCCTCATGAATGCTGGGATCAAAAGTGTATGCCACATCCACCTAAATAAATCTTTTTTAGACGCGCCTTTAAGAACAAAGTAGATATGATATGGAGTCTGGAGAGATGACTCAGTGGTTAAGAGCACTCACTGGCTACTCTTTCAAAAGACCTGGAGTCAATCAATTCCCAGCACCCTCATGGCAACTTATAACTGTCTGTAACTCTAGTTCCAGGGGATCTGACAATGTCACACAGACATACATGTAGGCAAAACACAGAAGCACATAAAATAAATCAATAAAGCATTTTTTTTAAAAAAGAAGTAAATATAAAGAGAAACAATGTGTTTAGAAGAGAAGAGGTGAAGCCTAGTTGACTGTGGTCCATGATAGTATCTAATATCAGCTCATCGATTGAAAGAGTGTAGCCTGCTATAGCAGGAGTAGAACAGGTATGGGGATTGGAAAAGGTGTGTATACCTACCTTCTGCTCCATTTTTCTATAAACCTAGATCTTACATATTATAAAACACAAAACACAATTTAAAAAATAAAATGCTAAAGATGTAATAACCCGTCGGATGGAGGTCAGAGTGGACGTGGAGCAAGCTGAGGAGAAGCACAGTGGCCATGGGTTTTTTGGCCTTAGCACTATAATGAAGCAGAAAGAATCTTAACCTCTGAACTGGACCCAGGCTTGCTCCACTCTGCCATCTACCTGCTTGGAGCCCATGGAATGACTTGGAACATCTCTCCTAGCCTGACTTCCTTTTTATTCAAAATAAAGATGGTAAGAGCTTTTCTGAAGGCTCCCGAAAGGTGAGTCGAACAATACAGACAGGTAAGGAGTGCGCAGCTAGTCCATGTCAATATTTAAGTAGCTATTACCATTAATCACCACAGTGCAATCACTAAGCATTTTAAATCTGTTGATTTTTCAGAATCAAGGAACATACGAACAGGAAGCACCATGCAAATTGCTCTATCTCGGCTGTAGGACACAGTCTAGGTGAGAACTCTGATTACTCTCCTCGTAAGCTGCCTCTTAGAACCAGGCTGATTCTTTCCCGACCTTGGGCCTCTTTATCGCGCGTGCTTGCTTTTTTCACCCTCGTCCACAGGGCTTTTCTCTTTCATAACCAGGCCAATCCTGCAGGTTTGTGAATGACTTGCTTGGGAACAAATTAGGTCCTTTTCTGAAAACTACATCAATCCACTCTTTCAGGCTGCATGAGCATTCACAAGTAAAATATTCCCACAGCGCATTAAAGAGTATCTTGTATTGTGGGTCAGTGGCCATCACATTTCATACTTCATACTCACAGTAAATAAATGCTTTGTATATTTGGAGAATATAGCTTTGTTCTGGCTCATTGCTAGGCAGTCCTGAGTTTCAAAGATCCCATTTTCTTAAATTCAATCCCGACTGCCTTCAAATATTGTTACTATGATATTATGGCAAGACAGGTTTTAAATAGTCATCTTTGCCCACAGCAAAAATTGTCAGTAGCAAATAAGAGACATATTATTTCATAAAGAAAGCTATCTGCTAGCGAAAAAGTCCTCCCTGACTTCAGGAAGACCTAAATTTCAACACACTGTGCCATTAATCATACAAACTCTGTTCCATATCCTGCCATTAGCGAAGTCTGAAAGGACCGAGTCCCTGGGATGGGGAGTAAAGGACAGTCTACCATAAAATACCAAATGGATAGCGTTTGGAGGACGAAACCACAAAACTATGAGAAATCTAGAGGGGTTGTAATGGCTGTAGTCTATAGACTTATGCATGTGTGTTTATCGTGTTTGTCCAGACAGAACTTCTGAGTCAAACACATTTTGCAGAAAAATTTTTCTTATATTCTTTATATTGAAGTTTCTAAGATAGATAAATAAACAATAAAAATCAAATAAATTCAAACAGACGACTACCCCAACAGTCTCGGCACTTGCCTTTAATGCCAAGGAGGCAGAGGCAAGCAGATCTCTGAGTTCAAAGCCAGCCTGGTCCTAGAACTCAGTGTTCTGGGACACCCAGCACTGCACAGAGAAATCATATCTCAGAAACAAAAACCAACAACAACAACATAAAGGACTAAAAACATCATACAACAAAGACTAGCTGATCTGCAATTATATCTGTGTCGTTTCAAACCACTCAGGATGATTTCTCCCTGCCCCCAGCCTACACAAAATCACAAGAGTTCTTGGTATTTTATAGGCTATTTCTCACTTATAAAATCAAAAAATTGTGTGCACTTTTTCTACTGGGATCAGCTCGGTTACCTTAATAAAAACTAATTAACTTCCTGTGTCCATGATTATAAATAGCATCCAATACTGATCGTTGCCGTCTACTCTCAAATTTGCAATCTTGTTTCCTCTTCCATGACATGAAAGATTTCATTGGAAGTACCTGAGCCTTATCGAGGCCTCTGAGTCATTTATCACAAAGAAGTATGGCTTTCTGTAATCAACCAGGCTTAACGGGCATTGGATTTGTCACAGGAAATAGGAATGAACTCTGATTTACCATCATCTAATTAGGCAAAAGAAAGCAGACACACTCTTGGATTGAAATTCTCTAGGTAACATCTTGTAGTCTTAGCCAAGGGTCATGTTATTTTTTAAAATCAAACTATTTATTGGCATCTATAATATGTAATTATTAAACAAAAAATTTGAAAAATATGAATAAAGATGAATTTATATTCATATTCAAAGATGAGTTCTTAACATATTTGCATAAGAATCATATATAAATGATTTTATTATATTATATAATATAAATTATATATTATAAATAAATCATATCTAAATTAATTGATTCCACACCATTGTGCATGCTTTGCCTGAAGAGTGAAAAGTACAGTCTTCAAGAATTAAAACTGACAGACTATCGCTGAAGCTACACTTGGTACAGACGGACAGATGTATTCATCACCCTTGTCTTATTGTTTATTTTTTACAATATTAGAGCACCCCCATAAGAATTTAACTGTTTCACACTCCTTCCATTGTAAATATTGTGGCTTGTTTGTTCAGGCTAATGCATAGCAGTGGGTAAGCCAGAATCTAATTGAATCAAACAGCCAACACCCTGTTGGGTAAAATCTAAGCAAAACCCACATTGCACCAGTAAGTTGGATTTAGAGAGGGGTCATAAAATAGAGCCCACACTTCTGAAGATCTATAAGGATTCAAAGCAATAAAATGTCCATGAGAGCTAGGCATGGTGGGGCAAACCTTTAAAGAGTCAGACCCTGGCTCTTGAAGGCAGAAGGCAGGCAGATCTCTGTAGCTCAGACTGGTCTACACAGTTACAGGCCAGTTAGGACTAAGTAGTGAGACCCTGTCAAAAAAAAAAAATGTATGAATCATGAATCTAGACATTTGAATATAAATAAAGCTTAGCCTTGTAGCAAACCATTAAAGACACAAGCAAGCTAAAAGTAGGACATAAAGTCTTGAACTAACACAAGACTTGTTGATTGTAAGCTTAGACATTAGCAATTCAGCCGTGCCACACTCTAGTCTACCATAAATAACAGAATAATTAACTTTTGCCCAACCATGAACAAGACAACGTCTTTGTACTCATGAAAAAATAGGCAAATAGGAAGATCAAATTATAAAATAGTAAATGTTATGCAAATATAAAATAATGTCTTAAAAGGGTAAGATCTGGTAAAAACTAGGCAATGTTGATTCATTTTTAAAGAAATCCTTTTTTATTTTTTGTTTGTTTTTCTTTTTGTTTGTTTTCAAAAAAGGGTCTCACTACGTAGTTCTGGCTGTCCTGGAACTCACTCTGTAGACCAGTCTGACCTCAAACTCACAGAGATCTGCCTACCTCTGTCTTCCTAGTGCTGCTGGGATTAAAGGTGTGGGTAACTATGCCCAGCTCTTAAACAGATCCTTAGTCAACTGCTTCATTCTCCTTCCGAAATAAATGTGAATATGACAGGAATACAGTATTCCACCGGTGCTGTGTGTCAGGCAATCTGTAAAACTTTCACGTTTCCAGTAGTTGTCTGAATATTATTTCTCTATTATCTCTCAAAGATAAACTATTCCACTCCTCTACTTCAGGTAATGATAATTAAACTTTATTAAGGTACACAATAAATAGACAGGTGTAAATAGCCAGGTGTGGTGGTGCACACCTTTATCGCAAGCATTTTTGAGGCAAAGGCAAACGGATCTCTGAGTGTTAAGCAAGTTTGTACTATAGAGCAAGTTCCAGCACAACCAGGGCTATATAGAGAAACTTTGTCCTGATAAAAACAAAAAACAGAAGTTTAAAGAAAGATCTATAAAGAATGACATAAATATGGGTAGATATAGGAAAGTCACGAAAACATTATAAGAACCATTAAATAATTCGATAAAATCAATTTCTTCAACAATATCAGAAAATAATATCTCTTAGCAGTGATGATTCTCCCAATGAGAACGACTCTCTTCAGCTCAAGGTGGGGAAATGTTGTCATTCAGTTGATTGAATGAGAACAGACGTAACACTTTTCCATGACATCTAAACAGGAAATCACATTTAAACATGTTGCTCTATTCTAAAAATTGTGTGACTCAGCTCAGATCTCATGCCCCCTGCAGGTTCTCAACCTGCATCTTCATTTCAACAGGTCGGTCTTAGATCATCAGTCTTTGGTCTTCGCCTTATTCAATTAAACTTGAACTTGCCGTTGTTTGCTTATTTGAGACAGGGTTTCATTATGTAGCCCTGGATTGTTTCAAACAGTCCCTCCTGTCTTAGTGTTAAGGTTACATACATAACCATGCTTGTTGCGATCAGCATGGCTTGGGTTCCTGAAACATGTCTGGACCAATTAGGATATGAAGAAAGAAAAGACATACAGGCACATATGCAGAAAAGCTGGGGTCCAGACTGTGCACAGTCTGATGGGCTGGAACCAACTATGCAACACCTGGAACTAACACCAGCACCTCTGCTCTTTCATTAAGTACAACACAGCGGGGAGAAGTTCAGGAATCTGGATAGGAGATGTCTGTAGGCGAGCAGTCCCAGACTGGAAACATCCAGGGAGAGGAAGCTGCGGTTGCTAGATTTTGCACACACTGTCTACATCTATCTGCACATGGTCCAAAGGAAAACATTGCCAACCTTCTGATGCTGATCTAGAGGGATGACTTTGCCAATTTCCAAGACCTAGGCTTTGGTCCTTGCCATGGCCAACTCATGTCAAAGAATACACATTCACTAAGGCTTTGCTCACTCCCTACACAGGCACTGCCACACTCAGCTTAGCATATAGCTTCTTTGGAGTCAGCGGCTGCCTTATTTTATGCTCTATGCTTTAGCACAGTGATAATTCTAGCTCATGGGCCAAATGAACATGTACTAACTGAACAAATTGGTTAACTGATTTAATGTTTGTGAACTCTGGTTCAAGATAATTAAAAGTAATTTTGCTGAGATGGTATGATATCCTTTATCACAAAATCACTCCCTCTTTTGGAAAAGCACTAATGAAAATTATATGAATGTGTCCTAAGAAAGTTGTGGGGGGTTATGAACATTCTCGTTAAATTCTTTAGGGGAGGGGAGGCTCACAACTGGTGAGGTAGAAGGCAAGCAGAATTAAAACCAGAACCAAGTCTCTGAAGGTCTTTTTTATTAGCAGATAGACTACTGTAATATCAGTTCAGAGAGTCACATAGCTTAAGAATACCTATTATCCCAAAGACAAACATATTCTAATAGTTTGTCCTTATAACATGAACCTAAGAACGAGTAGGAGATCCCCCAAGACAGTCATGAGTAACAGGTAGGTTGGGTAGGCATCCATCCTGTGAGGAAGACTAGCAGAAGAAAGTCAGTTGCAATCCAAAGAAGCATTGCTTTTTATTTTCCATGAGTAAACAGTTACTAGTCTTTAGTAAGTACTCTAGCTTGTGCCAACTATCCACATGATTCGATTGGAAGTTCATAGCAGCCCTGAAAGACAATTACTGCTATTACTTCAACCTGATGAAGCACAAATATAAATAATTTGCCCAAGGTCAAACAGTAAAAACAGATAGACAGACAGACAGACAGACACACACACACACACACACACACACACACGGTATTTGAACTTAGGCCCTTATCCACTACATTAGCCAGTACCTATCACATAAAATATAAAAAGTAGAAAACACAAAGATCTTTCTAGCACAAAGATCACTCACTAGGATTTGGCACAGAGTAAACATATATTAATTCCAGAATCTCCAAGCAATAATCAGACTTCGTGTTTAATGACAGACTAGGATTAAAGATATTTATGTCCTGTCCTAGCATGTAAGACAAGAGTTCCAACCATTTTCCTTACACCACTTAAGAGTCTCGTGTCTGTGTCTTGGAAATAGATAAGATTTAGCCATTGGTGAAGGCAAAATTGTAGTGCCTGAGAATCAGACAGGCCCTACATGTCTTACCCTGAGAGTATCTTCAACAACTACCAGTGAGTGAAGCAACTTCAGAGATGGAAATAGAGTAGAAACTCAGAACATTAAGCTACCATCATGTCTGTGGTGACTTGAATGAAATGGCCCCCACAGGCTCACAGATTCGAATGTTGCCCTCCGAGATCGTGGTCTATTTAGAAGGATTGGGTGTGGCTTGTTGGAGCTGGTACATCACTGAGGGTGGGCTTTGAGGTTTCCAAAGCCCAAGTCAGGCCTCATCGCACTCTCTCTCGCTCTCCCTCCCTCCCTTCCTCCCTCCCTCCCCCCTCCTTTTCCCTGTAGCTTTCAGATCACTTGTGAGCTCTCAGCTAAGCGCCATGCCTGCCTGCCTGCCACCAAGCTCCCCGACATGATCATCATTGACTAACCCTTTGAAACTGTAACTAAGCCCCCATTAAATGCTTTCCTTTATAAACTGCCTTGGTACAATGATAGCATAGTAACTAAGATAAGGACTTAAAAACAAAGCAGACTTTTCCTTACTGAGGTTAAGAAGACCATCACCAACAACAAATACAATCGTGTTCTGTAGTTAACATTCTATGAGAAGTATAGCCAAGATAACTGGACAAGAAAATAAAGGAAGAAAAAGAGATATGTGTGTTAGAAGCATACAGAAAGATTGTTAGTCTGAGGCTACCTGTGACTACATAGCAAGACTTCGTCTCAAAACTTGAAGGATTGGCCAGTGTGCCGGCACATGCCTTAATTCCAGCACTCTGGAGGCAGAGGCAGGCAGATGTCTATGAGGACAGTCTAATCTACTTAACAAATTCCACGCTAGCCAAGGAGACATAGAATAAGTCTCAAATCAACAACAGAAAAGCAGGTGGGTGGGTGGGAGACAAGCTTATGGTTCGGGGGGGTCAATCCCCCACATTTATGCGTTAGGACCTGAATTAACAACAGAAAAGGTGAAAACGATGTCTTTATTATGATTTGTTCCAGGTGGCCTGCACTGAAAAAGTAGTCAGGGATTTCTGCAATAGCGAGGAGACTCTGGTCTCCACTTAGCCAAACTTTAAAGAATATGCGGTGTTGTCAGTCTTTAAATGAAATGTGATCGTATATAAAAAAGTCAGTCTGTCATTTGAGTTGCCCCTTTATCCGAACAATGCCTGCTGAAAGTAATTCCTTCTTCCCCGCATCAACCAAAAGGAGCTCCCCACCCCCTTCACTATTTACTTTTAATTACAGTCCTTCATACGCAAATGTGGAAGCTCGGGGAGTTTTATTAGTCACATTTCTGGTTAAATATTATTATATTCCCAAGTTTTATTCTGGTAATAGTTCTAAAATTAGATTACTTAATAACAATAATGAATGTGTCTTTCTTCTAAATACAGTTTAGTAATCTTAGACTGATAGCAGGCTAAATTAGGAGCTGCGGCGCATTGTAAACCTGGAAGTTATCCCCAGGCAGTCGTACAGAACAAACCTAATCTTTCTTCCTCAGGATGGGATATTCCTTCCTCTTCGCCCAGACCTTCCTTTTCCGGGATGCTGATTTGCATGGACCACAGCCAGTTTCACTGCCCTGAACTGGCCCACAGAGGTCTGTGGGTGGAAGAGAGCTGGCCTCCCTACGGAGCATCCTGTACGTCAAACTATTGTACTCTGCAGTGTTTGTGTGTGTTTATGTGTGAACGCGTCTGTGTCTGGGGTGGGACTTGGAGCGTTGCCTGAGTGGAAGGAGGCTTCTTCCATCCAAGTACCTGCGGGTTACCAGCTGGAAGAGCAGACCGAAACAAAACATTGAACCCATGTCAAGCAAAGGAAAGAAAAGGATGGCACAGCTAGTTAAAAGCGGGGAAACAAATACCTTTTCATGGGCACCGAAAAGAAAAGGAGATTCAAAAACGCAGCAAGTGATTGCAATGGAAGGGTGAGAGGACATGAATTTCAAAGGAGCCACAGTCCTGTTTTTATGATATGTATATCAGACAGATCAGTTAGCAAATAGAAATATAGTCTAATCCTCCCAGGTATGGAGAGAATGCACAAGGCCAGCTTTGTGTGTGTTCACAAGACAAAATTGCTGTCAATACAAGAAGCTTAATCCAATGCTCCCTGCTGAACCTGCCACAGACCCACTGCACCATGAGATCTGGCATCTAGCCTGATGCTGAGAAAGGGAGAGGCTGAGCCAAGGAGGGAGCAGTCTCTGCACATCAGGGTCTGCATTCACTCTGAAACTTGGGAGGGGAGCCTCCCCTGTGGGAAACTTCACAGAGGTTTCGTAGACCTCAGCCTAAGGCTTCACACTTAACACAGCCCTCTTTGGACAGCAAGAGGGCATGGACGCCGTGCCAAATTCTAAGTCCAGGATTCTGTGCCAGGTCTGACATTCACAAGCTTGTGGCTTTGGGCAGGCCGTGAAATTTTCCTGGGTGTGTCTCTAATCCAGCATGTGACTGAGAGTCCTGCCCTATCTCCCTCAAAGGCTCTGTGAGAATTGCAGGATACACACACACACAAGTTTTGCAACCATAAAGCATTGTATGAAATATACCATGGGGCAGGGTGGGAGCAGTCCCAGGATTCTCTGTCCTTTCCCTATGTTCCCCATACAAAACAACTGGGGACTGTGGAATGGACAACCAGTATTTGCTGACAGACTAACCTAAGTATTTCTGCTGGGGACCTGTGCAATTCTGGAGTTTTCAAAGATCACAGGTGAGACCTTGGCCATTTCAAGGAAATCTGTAGAATGAGGAGGCTGAGTTAAAGAATTTTTCAAGTCTTTTTCCGAATATTTAATCAGAATCTCTAGCTGTTATCTGCTCCTTGCACATATCGCATCCAGCATTGCAAAACCTGCCTTTGCTATCACTGACACGTCGCTTGCTCCTCTCCACATTCCCTCCATGCTTCCTTCTTCATTCTCTCCCCACGGTACCCAAGCCATGGCTTAGATATTAATAAAAAGATAGATTTGCTTCAGAAGCGAGAACCAAAACGATGGTGTAACTATTAAATTCTCAGCAAGCAGTAGAAGTCTTTCCCTTTGTGGGTACAGACAGCATGGTCGGAGCAAAGAGAAATAACGCAACACAGTGGCGGTTGCCTGCTAGGGAAATGGTCAGGAGAAATCACTGATACCTCATGCGTATGTGTGTGCTTTATGGATTTAGCTTTCTGACTTCCTGAAATTATTATGTAGCAGAAATATTCTTGGTTCCATTTTTTGCTAATTATTACCAATATCAATAAGCTATGTCATAAGTCATCTATCTAATACATAGTTATAAATAAATATATGCAATGCTACACTCCAGGAATAAAGACATAATGGCAGAGGCAACAATGCTTCTTGTTTTCATAAAGCTTATAGTCCTACATGAAATTGTCATCTTGAATCTGAGAATTATTCATATAGGTATAGCTTTTAATTGATTGTAAGAATTGCTACAAAAAAAAAAAAGAAAAAGAAAAAAGCCCAGAACAACAGGGTGATACTAAGATAGGGAGCCTGATGTGGTCAGGGAGATCCACAAAGCAAAAGCCTTACAGAGGTTCAGCTGAGTGAACTGAAGAGATGTATGATAGAGTGTAGAATATGGGGAGCATTGTGTGACCTGAAGTTGGGGGGGGGTGCAGATCCTCAGGACCAGCTGTGCAGGACTCCTTAAAGATTCTAGCCTTTACTCAAAGAGCAGAGCAATGTCAAATGTTAGGAACTGATTGTTGGAGAATAGCCTTGTTGAAAGGATCTGCTTGTTTCCTGGCAGCCCGGCCGCCAAGCAGCTTAAAATAATCACCCAGAAACTATATTATTTAAATCACTGCTTGACCCATTAGCTCTAGCTTCTTATTTGCTAACTTTTACATCTTAATTTAACTCATCTCCATTAGTCTGTGCATCACCATGAGGTTGTGGCCGACAAGCAAAGTTTCAGCATGTCTGTCTCTGGTGGGGGCTCCATGGCTTCTCCCTGACACTGCCTTCTTCCTCCCAGCATTCAGTTTAGTTCCACACACACACACCTACCTAAGTTCTGCCCTATCAACAGGCTAAGTCAGTTTCTTTATTCATTAATGGTAATCACAGCTTACAGAGGGAAATCCCACATCACAGTGCTTGCATCTTGCATTTTGAAAAGCTCCTTTGGCTGCTGTATAGTGAGTAAACTCAAGAAGGTCAAGGGTGGACTGAAGGCGAGCAGCAAAGCAGGAAACTTGGACCAAAGCCATGATGGTACAGGTGTGAATCCTCCTGTGTCCAATGCAGAGCACACTCACAAAGTTCTAGGATGCAAATCACTGGGCTCCTGGAGATCTAAGTGATGTATTAAGTAGATGCTTGGCTATAGATGTTTAAGCTAAAAGAGGAGATGAATGCTGACAACCTATTAATGTAGAGCTTACAAATAAACTGTACTATACAGTCTGAGGTAAGACAATCTGGTGAGAAAGGGAATGGAAAGGAGAATTCCCACAATTCCCATTTCTTCCACTGCAAAGTAACAACTGCAATAATTATTTCACAGAACTGTTGTAACTGAGATGTTGTAAGAAATAAACAGAACTTCAAGTGGTATGATAATTATATCACTAGTAAAATTCAAATAAAATCAGATGAAAGTAGTTTTATTTTTTTATTTAGATTTTGATTTTTGAGACAGGGTGTCCTAAAACTTACTCTGTAGACACCAAGCTAGTCTCAAACTCACAGTGATTCACCTGAGCTCTGGTATTAAAGGTATGTACCACCATGCCCAGCCAGGTCTTCATTACTAGGATTTTTGTATACCATTTACTAATGATTATCCTCCTAGGAGCAGGCAGTACGGTTTTAATCTCTTGGGCTGGGCAGTTGGCTCAGCAGCTAACAGTCTTTGACCCTGAGCCTGATCTTTCCCCATACATACTAAGTAGATGATAGACAGATAGATGATTGATAGATAGATAATATGTAGATAAATGTCATTTTTATCAACCCTTTGTAGTCAATATTTTTTTAAATTTTCTACATTTAGTACAAATTGTTTCTATGATAAAATGTAACCATTATTGTTTTTTCAAATATGCGAGCACTTTTCCAAGGAGAAAGACAATGATGATGGAACAAGCAGGAGCAGCCAATTCCAGCATGTGTCTTGAGTAGCTTTGCCAGTTCTCTGATTTCCAGTCCCTATTATAAAGACTCAGAGGAAAACTATGATAAGAACATCTGCCTGTTCCCAAACACCTAGCAACCACTCCACAAGTTACCACACAGAGGCTTAATATAATTTATGTATGCTTAACCAATAGTTCAGGCTTATCACTCTTACATTTTAAGTTAACCCATTTTCCTTATTCATACTCTCCCATGTCTTACATTTTAAGTTAACCCATTTTCCTTATTCATACTCTCCCATGTGGCGGTACCCTTATTAGCATGGCATGTTCATCTCTTGCTCCCTCTACATCTGGCTGGTGACTCCAAATTCTACCCTTCTTCCCATCATCCTTAGTTTGGTCACCCTGCCTATACTTCCTGCCTGGTTACTGGTCAATCAGCTTTTATTAAACCAATTTGAGTTACAAATCTTTACAGTGTATAAGAGGGTTATTCCACAGAGGTAATCAGTTGAGAATAAGACCAAAGGAAGGTTTTCATTTAACCTAACCTGGCCAAGTTTCCATGGCACATGTGGTCTGAGAACCCTTTGTAATTCTTTACAAGAAATGCCACAGCAAAGAGCTGTTTAGATCTATGCTTTTGTTTTGCAGTGCTAGGGATTGAACGCAGGGCCTTGAGCACGCTAGGAGAGCACTCTTTCACCGAACTTCATTTCCCCATTACCTTTAGTTGTTGAGCTGTTTTTGTGAAATTAAAAACACCCCCACCAATGAAGATCTTATGTAATGCTGAGGTTGGGTCCATGATAGCCAGCACGAGAACTACAGCACAGGATTGGAATGGTTTTAATACAGTCTCCCATAGATACGACCCTCTGCATCACTAAGGCCCTATCACCCTCCTGCCTGTCCCTGTACTCCAGCTTTCGCTTGCTGTACTTCTCTATAGTACATTCAATGATAGGAAAGGATTTTTACTTTGGCTCATCTATTCATTGTTCTCCACACCCAAGAGAAGAGACTGATCTTTCCTATTATGTTTGTTACTATATCCACTACCTCTAGAGGGAAGCCTCATATTCAAAGTGTTTAAAAATACTGAATGAATGATTCTAAAAGTTATGGGGGAAGATGTCTACAGCGAGTATCATGGCAGGTGAGAAAAGCAAGCGGGGAAAGAGACTACTCCATTCAGAGAGAATGTGGGTATGGAGAGTTTATTTAGAGAATATAGGGAGGGTATGGAGGAGAGAGAAAGAGAAAGAGAGAGAGAGAGAGAGAGAGAGAGAGAGAGAGAAGAGGAGAGGAGAGGAGAGGAGAGGGAAAAGGGGAGAATAGGAGAGACAACAGAGAGCTGCCTCTTCAGAAGAATGGTGTGTGTGTGTGTGTGTGTGTGTGTGCGCGCGCGCGCGCGCGCGCGCGCGCATGGGGGGAAGACCAGCTTGCCTGGGGAGAGAAGGAGTAGGCAGAGCTATCTCTTAAAGGGACAGGGTACTGTCTGGGTTCATCTTGTCAGGTGACAGGGAAGGCCAGCATAATCCTAACAATAAGACTTATATGCTTACCAGGAGAAAAAAATCTCATCTAGGAATTTACCTACACTATAGAATAGGAACAGAGGCAGGACACCTTCCCTCCCTAATTCCATGGACATTCAGGCTGGATGCTTAGACAGACTGATAAACACGTAGTGTCTACAGCCATGTGAGTCAGCAGATCTCATCTTGACTCACCTAAGCCTAAATTCTCCAAATGCCTCTGAGCCAAAAGCTCCAGCTGCCAAGAGTTTTCTGCCAAGATGAACTATGAACTAAAAACAAACAAACAAAAACCTTTTTCTTTAGCCTTGGTGGCACATGCCTTTAATGCCAGCACTGGGAGGCAGAAAAAGACAAATCTTTGTGGGTTCAAGGCCAGCATGATCTACCTAGTAAGATCTAGGCCAGCCAGGGGTATACAGTAAGATCCTGTATCAAAAATAAATAAATATAAAATGAACCCTTTCTCCTGAAAATTGCTTTGCCAGAGTATTTTATCATAGCAAAAGGAAACAAAATAGAAAAAGCCCTTATTATTTTTTAAATGGGCAAGAGGGTGGGAGGTTTGCAAACATAAACATGACTGATAGCTCAGTAAACGCTGTTGCCCCAGCTCTTGTTCCTCCAGAGCAGGCCACTTTTGCACAGGAATGGATGAGCCCTAAGTCACTGAGACATGCTACACACAAGGAAAACTCTGTCCTCTGCCTATTCTTCCGAAAATAGACAGGGATTCATAATGTGTTATTTCCTCCCTTCTCTACTAAGGGGGACAAAATTTAAACCCAAAGTGAGCACCCATGACACCCGCAGAGCAAAGCTTGCTAAGTATACTGCTCCTACCATTGCCTTCCCATGGACTTGCCTTCCCATAGTTCATCCTCTCCCTTCTTCCAAAGCTCAAAAGCCTTTTCTTTTCTTCTGTCTCACTGTGTCACTACAATGCCACATTCCTTTGTAAATGAGCTGCAGTCAAATTCTCAGCACTCTGAATGGTTGGTTCATCTCTGAATTCTCCCATATGCATATGTAAATGTGCGCACACACACACACACACACACACACTACTGTTTGTTTTCTCTTCTTTTGTCCATTGCTCTTTTTTAAGAATGAGGAAAGGAAAGCCATCTTTTTTTTCTTCCCTTACAATCTAAGTATTTTGTTTGTTCTATGGATAAGAAGGCCATTGTGACAAGGAATCAGCTGTCACCTTTGACTGGAAGACTTAATGGGCATTAAGGGTAATCAGCTACTCTGTCTTCTAGTCCTGAAGAAACCATCGCGTTTCACGTCTTCTTGATTTTTTTGTTTGTTTGTTTTGTTTAAGACAGAGCCTTTCAGCTCCTAGATTATCCTTGAACTAGCTTTGTCACTGAGGATGGCCTTGAACTTCTGATGGTCCTGCCTCCTCCTCCTGCTCGTAGGAGGTACAGGTGTGCACCACCACACCTGTTTGTACACTATGGAACTCAAATTCAAGGCTTCACGTTTGCTAGGTAAGCACTCTACCGGAACATTCCCTTGATACTTTTTTGAAAACTACTTTGTTTTGTTTTCTTTCAGTTTTGAGCATTTTTCTGAGCGTGTTCTCAAAACAAGATATTCTATGTGCAATAGAGTAGGGTGCTTTGTTTCTTTCAACAAATTTGCCAACATTATTCATGTATGTCTGAACTTGATAAATCAATTTATTATCAACTTATGAGGGCTTATTTCCAAACTATAAAAATAAATAGTACATCGAGGGTGACTGTAGACCGTTGCTGCCGTGTTGCCTGAGGACAGACCTGAACCCCAAGACTGGACCCCAGCTGCTGTTCAGAGAACTCAGTAAAGGCCACTTTCCTCCATGAGGTGTCACAGAACCTTTATGTAAGAGGCCATTATGTGACAAGGAGAAAAGGAAAAAAATGCTGACCTGTTGTTCTATATTTATCAAAAATGTTAAACTTCAATCATCAAGAAAAAAAATGGGGGAAAAAAAGCAGGCCTCTGCAGTTAGGCCCATTGTTAAATATGATTTTTCTTTAAAAATCAATATGGGGTGTCTTAGTTTCTGTTTTTGTTTTTCCAGATCAAAGAGCTCACTAAAGGTAACCTTTTGAAAACAAGGAAAAAAGGAAGCATTTGTGAATTTGGCCTAAAACATATGTGGTTGAAAGCTCTTGACTTTTGGCTTTTGTTTTTTCTCATTTGCGAGGGAGCTTCAAAGTCAGTAGCTGGTGGCTTTGGCAGGGCTCTGCTTTGAAGAAGGAAGAGGGGGGAAGTCAATTACAAACAGGTCACAGGATGGAGCATTTCAGCTGAATTGTATTGAAGGTTTGGAGGCATCCGCCTCAAAACTTCTTAATTGTAGGCGGATAATTAGCAGCCGACTAGAGTCTCACATCTTTCAGCAAAAACCCTGACTTCCGGTGAAGACCCCACCTTCACCCCCCCACTTTCTGACAATTGTGATTATTAGTACAAGAGATCAAAGTGGCTGCCTGCAGGATCCAGCCAGATTATCCTCTTTAAAGCAGCTACTTGTCGATCTATGGTCCTGGGCTGGCTTCCAGCCAAACAAACCCCAGCTCTACTGCGGCTGACCCTACACCCCAGGGTGGTTGAAGGACCCGTGGAGGAAAGCAGGTTAGAAGGCATTTAACATGTAAACTCTTAATTGGAGAGAGTCACTTAGTACAATTGTGAGGGAAGATGCTTTATAAGCTAAAAACAAACCTAGGAGAGTTCCACAGAGCGCCCCCCCCCCCTCCCGGATTCTCACCAAGCTGTGACCATGGACATTAGTTCTAAAGTGATCCAGGGCCACTGAACTTTAAATTTGGGTGAATGTTTCTAAACCATGCATCCTGTCACTGTGGGAGAACAGTCTGTCACCAACCATGGGGAACACCCACTTGGGGAGGGGCATGGTTTGTTTCACAGGTTCTTTCTATTTATTTATTTATTTATTTATTTGCTCTGCCCTGTGACACATGAGACCCCCTATCACCCCTATCAGCAAACTATGCTGTCAACAGTAAGCCAAGGTTCACACAGGCTACTCTGTGCAGACAGACCCTCTCTCTGCTGCAGGTGGGCTCCGTGCGGCCACAGACCGCTGCTGAGCCCGGCTAACAGGTGTTGTACAGACTTCGGGTCCCTGCAGAGAGTCCTGCCTCTGGCAGGCGGTGCCTCTGAGACTGTGGGAGCTTGTGGGAATTCCCCGGCCAGGAGGAAGGGGGGGCCCCAGCTCGCTGTGGGAGTTCTCACAGCGCAGCTTCCACCCATATGCACATCTCCCCCAAGAGCCTTAGACCTCACACAGCTGAAGCCAGGCGTCTGCTGCTGAGCACCGCCGCGCTGGCAGCAACTCTCCATCCTGATCCGCGGGCGATGGTTTCAGGAGCCGCACCGTGGAGATCTCTCCGACCAGGAACCAGGTTATTAATCTGCCTGAATTCTGGTTGCATTTTCTAGTTCTGTGGACTTAACCAGAAATCTTTGCATTGGGACTGGGGAGATGATAGCTCAGTTGGTAGAGAGGCCTTTCCAAGCACACACGGGGGCCTTAAATTTGGTCCCCACTAGTACATAAACCGGGCATGGTGGCACAGCCTATAGACGCTTGTGGGGCAGAGGAAGGGAAAGGAGAACACCCACTGCAGAGCCAAGGCCAGGTGGGACTTCTTAGAATCACTTTGGGGGAAGACTTTGGAAAATGAAGAACTGAGATACCAGTCAGCTGCCTTTGCCTACCAAGTCATCTCCCAGCTGCACAAAGTCTTGTTACATGAAAAAAAAAAAAATCTGGTCGTAAAAGGATTATGGACAGGTACGGTGATGCATCTGGGATCTCAACTACTGGAGAAAGGGAAGTGTACCACACTTTCAGGGACAGTTTGTCCTGTATGACAAAAGTCCATCTCTTAAATACACTAAGAAATGAAGACGATTTGGAGACATAGTTCATTCTCCTGAGTCCATCTCTTAATAAAAAGGGCAGTTACAGTTTATGAGATCGCGGGAATGACTCTCATCAGATTGCTGGGTTATAAAACAGTAGTTGCAGGCTCCTGGAGCTCCGCTCTTGCTTTCGTTGCTGTTACACTCACAGTGTTTTAAATGCTGATGTGTTCATTTCCTCGACTCATGAACACGAGCTCCACTTTGCTTAGAGAGCAAAATCACACGAATGGTGAATGCCAGATCCTAGGTCCCCGTGCTTGCTGGCCTGTTCCAGCCTGAAGGTCACACATTGCTCTGTCTCTGATGAAGTCTCACAGCAGATGCAGGGGGGGCTTATCCTTGAATAAGCTGGGAAGTAACAATGGCAACAGAATACTCTACTTGTTGTTCCTGAAGAAACCAAGTTCAAGGAGGAGAATGAGTCTTTCCCTCTATCCTGGGTGGCCTTTTGTCACATTGACATAAGCTAGAGTTATCTAGGAAGAGGAAGCTTAATACAGAAAATGCCTTCAGATGATCTATAGCAAATTTTGAGGACATTTTCTTGATTAGTGATCGATGTGGGAGGACCCAGCCCACTGTGAACCATACTATCCCTAGATGAGCGGTCCTTTGTTATACGAGGAAGCAGGTAAAGTGAGTTGCGGAGAACAAGCCACACACTCCTCAAATGGTCTCTGCTGCTTCAATTCCGACCTCCAGTGTCCCGCTTCAGTTTCTGCCCTGACATTGCACAGTGACAGACTGGGATGTGGAAGCATAAACCAAATAAACCCTTTCCTCCCCAAGTTGTTTGTGGTCATGGCTTTTACGAGAGCAATCAAACCCCAGTTAAGACACACTCCTTCTAGATGCCATATACACAAATTCAGTCAGCTTCCCAAAGCAGTCTGTCATTCCACTGGACAGTGCTCATCAAATGGCTGACTGGTGCTTGATCGCTCAGTGATCAATGCTTCACTGATGACATGCCTCAGTAGGTAAAGATGTTTGCCACCGATTCTGATGACCTCGTTGGAAACATGGGATCCCAACAGTGGAAGAAGAAAACTGATTCTTACAAGTTATCTAGAAGATGCGATTAGATAAGGCAGGAAGATCCACCCTAAACATGAATCTCTAGACTCTGCAGAAAGAGAAAGTGAGTTGAGCATCAGCACCCCTCATCCGCTGACTCCTGACCTCACATAGAGTGTGTCCAGCTGCTTCAAGCTCCTGCCTCCATGCTTCTCCCACAATGATGGACCACACTCTCAAACAATAAGCCCACAGAAACCCTTTCTTCTGTAAGCTTCTTTGGCCAGACATTTTGTCACAGCAATAAAGTAACTAATACACTATACATAACAATGAGAGAAGCCCCAATGAACAGGCCTGTTTCCTTCTGGCAGCTACTGTTGGATTATATGCTCTCCTGGGACTTGTCCTGGATATGTAGTCTCAAATATGCCACCTTGTGACTTGACCCAACAGCAAAAGCAGAGGCTGGAGATGTGGTTAGTGAAGAACAGTAACTTCTCTTCTTGAGATTCAGGTTCAAGTCTCAGCACCCACATAGTAGCTTACAGCCATCCATAACACCAGGTCCAGGGGATCTGACACCCTCTTCCAGCTTCCATGGGCTTTACATGGATTTGGTGCAGAGACATAGAGGCAGGTAAAACACCCATGTACATAAAACAACTAAGTGTTTAAAAGGAAAAGAAAAAGCAAACAGCATAAACACAAAGGCCTTTCTTGTCTTTCTCTCACCTATGGCCTTCTCGAGCAGACCATAAAATCTACAAGGACTTTTCCGGCTTCCTCTTGCCATAGACCTTAAGCCTTTCTGGAACTGCCCTCCCTACACCCAGAGGAAAAGAACATTCTGGTGCCAGAAGACACACAAAGGAGGGTCTGAACAAACAAGTCGTGCTAAAGATCCCTCTGGTTGATGGGATTTGCTCATAAACCTCTTTGTCCAGCCATTCCTCAGCACCGGCACCCATTCATCAGGAAGCTTTGCAGGAAACATGCAAGGTCCCCCGTTTCTTTGGGGTTCCTTTCCTGAAACCTTTTATAGCACATCAAACTTGTGTTAAATGGATTTGTTATGTTGCTCTTTAGTTAATCTGTCTTTCGTTATATGGACTTTAAAAAGTATTTTCCCTCCTCTATAACTTCAGTGCATAAGAAATGAAGGTGTGGGGCTCGGCACACTAATATCTCCATAGAAGGGATAGCGGTGTGCCCAAACTGAGAACTAGGAACTGAAGGGGGCTCAAGAAGCCCAAAGTAAGGTCTCTCCGACACTCTCTCATTCTCCAGTCTCCTGCCTTTTTCCCCCTCCGCCTTCCCTAAATGAGTTAGGAGCATGAGAATTCCTCTCTCAGGAAGCAAGTCATGGAAGTCAGGGCTTCTCATCCCCAGAGCGAGCCACAAAGCCTAGAAAGTCAAAATTTCCCCCTTTCCTTTAGCAATCCTGAACTCACATGCTGCAGAACTAGTAATTCTAATTTTTCCCAGGAAATGACATACTAAATGAAAATCAGCTATCAGGAAGAGGCCAGACTCAGGGAGAGACTCCTCTCCCAGGTGAAGGACCATTTTCACATGCCTCTTCCTGGCTCTTCCTTTGTCTTGCCAGAGATTATAGCTCTCTAACACAGTCAAACTTGGGGATTTCTCCTCTCCAATTTTGACCCAAACTGTAAGCAAATTCTCTCCATATACCTGCATCTAATTTATATGTTAGATACGTCTATATCTAATCTATGTTTCTCTTAATTGCATTAGGCATTTGGATCCACAGTAAATGCTATGGCTGGAGGCTCAGGAAACATCCAGCGGGGTCCTGCCGCAAGGGATGTCAGGCAGAATCTGGAATTTCGGTACTACATGGAGCTCCTGAGCCGATCACCACTGGTTCGTGCCCTTTTGTCCAACTGCATCTCTCTACAGCTGTCTAGCCTTCATAGGGGCTACACATGAAAAGAGACGGTCTTCTCTGGGTCTGGGTGTAGAGGAAAGACAGGAGTGATAGGATGGAGAGGAGAGAAAAGCTCTTCAGGCAAAACCATAGAGCCCAGACGGCTTCACATTTTTGAATGAACAGAAACATGAATTGCAATCTGCAGGAGCATGATCACAGACACCATGGCATACTGCTTACAAGCCTAAGCAATCAGCACAGGTTACCCTCCCTCCCACATTACACACTATGTGTGGTTTCACCCCCTTAATGGTAGGCTATGCTGGCTATAATGCTTTCCTTCCCACTAAGCTTACAAAAAATGTTCATAGCTCTCATCCAGTGTCTGTTTCGATTTCTAGGATGTTACCCCAAATTCAATCTTTCGCTTTTTTTTTCTACCTGGCATCATAATGGTTCAATAGGCCCTTTTGTTTCAGAGATCTTTCTGTCTCAAAAGTTTTAGTTAAATAAAAGTCTGCATTTTCACATCATAAAACGTTCATTTAAAATACTTCTTTTAACTTTTTAAAATTTATCTGTGCACGTGCATGCATACATGTGTGCGTGTAACCTGTTTGCATGTGTATCTCATGTTTGCAATGCCTGTGGAGGCCGGGGAAAGCTGTAGAATCCCCTGGAGTGGAAGTTCCAGGCTATTGTGAACTTCCTGACATGAATATTGGAAACTGAACCTGAGTTCCCTGCAAGAACAGCTCACACTTAACCACTGGTAAATCTCTCCAGCCAGTCCCTCTCATGAAACTTAGAGCGAAGAACTTACTCTGCTTGCTAGAGGCAGGGCTCAGTGTTAGAGCCCACGCATAGCATTCAGGGACCCTGGGTTTGATCCAATGAACACAAGAAAGTTTTGTTTTTCTACTGAAAAATAAAGAGGTAAGTATTATGACACAGTTCTGTAATCATTGTCCCTGGGAAGTAGAGGCAGGAAGGTCAAGGGTTCAAGACCAACCTTGGCTATATAGCAAGTTCAGTTTGAGCCTAGCCTGGTCCACTGGAGACCCTGTTTCATAACCCAAAACAAACAAATGAAAGGGTTGGTGAGATGGCTCAGTGAGTAGACTCTCTCTGCCAAGCCTAAGAATCAGAGTTCAACCTCCAGGACCCGTGTGGTAGAAAGACATCTAACCCCTCCCCTCACATCTGCACAATAAGTGAATGTAATAAAACTACATAAACAAGCCAACGCTCCTTCTGCTTTCCTGTTATTACCCCCGTGTTTGTGAGGGAGATATAGGCCATGACTATCATGGTGTTTGGGGAAAGACATTACATCGGTAGGGTTCTGCTTCAATGGAGCCCCTGTGAGAAAGAGCTGGAAAGTGCTGACTGGGAAATGGAATGTGTGGGTTGTAGCAGTTTGGGGTTGTTTGGGGAAATTGTTTCCTAACCTCAAGCCTTGTGGCACTTCCTCCCTTTTGTCTTTGAAATCTTGGACAGCCCACCACTTCACACTCTTGCTTTTGAGGTAAAAATCAATTCCCAGGCAAACGGATATGCGAATTCAGAGCTACAGAGATTCTGTTGATTATCTAGAGGAACTTAGAAGGCCTGAGAGATCAAATGAGCAGCCTGCCAGCCATCAGTCTTGGCCATCACTTGGCTTGTCTCTTGGCTTGTCCCTTGGCTTGTTGCTGATTTAGATCTATCTCCAAGACACTCCTGAGCATGAACCCAGAGGGAAAAAAAGAAGAAAAAACCAGCAACAGTAGAGACTTAATTTGAATGTCATAAAATAAACGGTATCTAATAGATTGTAACTATTATAATCTAAAATATAGTACATTAAAAAAAAGAGATAAAAAATTTAGAATTTTTTCGCTTCCATTTTATTTCGTACTCACACAGTCACTTAAGTTATTGTTGTACCAAACTCAGATCTCAATTTCTTGATCAGGAAATTTTTGAAGACTGACAAGATGGGCACCTACTGCCAAGTCTGAGTTCAATATGGAATTCGCAGCGCAGAAGGAAACAGGCAATGCCTGAAAGTTACTCTCTGACCTCCACACCACGGGCTGCATGGCTGGACACACACACATCACCCACACCTGCATGCAGTGCGCATATGCACACTCACACATACATATCACATTAAATAGTTAAATGCAAAAAGAGAAAAGAAGATTTGAACACTCTATAATCAAATCGTGTACATAATACATAGTCCAGGCTAGAAAATTCGAACAGAGGAAATGATAAATTGAAAACAATAACAATAAAGACTTCCACCTCACCTCGAATTTTCCATCCGGTGTCAGCTCACTGTGTGTGTCTAAGTGTCCTCTTCCTCTTCTTGGGAGCACATTGCCACACCCAAGTCCTGTGTACTTTTATTACCTACACAAAAGGAGCTTTAATTTACACATTGTTCAACATCTTGCTTTTATCTGCCTAATATTTTTAGACGTTTCCACACCAGCACATATGCCCCTCTCTATTTTTAAACCTTGTGCACTACACCACACTACCAGTACCTCCTCCCTGAATTATGGTGCTTAGATTGTTTCCAGGTTGTTTTCCTCTTAGGCCGGCATTGTTCACTGTCTCCGGGCAGAGAAACCAGGGCTCCAGAAGAGTGATCAAATCAACTGCTTGATATTGTTCGTTAAAGGGGAGCCATGGCAGCTTAATTAAAAGAACCTTTGTGTTCACTTAACCTTTCCAAGTCCCTGCTTTTTGCTTTTTTTAATGTGGGTTTCACCCAATCAACCCCAGACACTGGGTCTGCTAATCAGACTTGCTGATGGTTTCCTTAGGAGTTTTTTTCTCTCTCTTAACACCATGGAAAGTGACTCTGAACCCAAGCCCAGAGTCCCATTGTTATAAGGTCATAAACTTGTTGTCTCAGAAAAATCACCTGCATTCCTTTATATTAAATTATATACTCACAAATAATGTAAAAGAATTCATATATGTAAAAGATGTGGCTTCCCCTCCTCCATCCGTAGATGAGATGAGAGGGAGAAAGGGTCAAGGATGCAATGCAGGGATGCTCATTCCTCAGCCTCAGTACCTGCGACTCTCGGTAGCTGACTATGCAACTATACAACGTAAGAAATAAAGTCACCTAGTAAAGAAGTGGCCTTGGGAACTCAGTTGCTTTAATGATTTGGGGCCCCAAACCCACCGATTACATGGAAGGATCTGTTCTCTTACTGGCTAAGGGGCCTGCAACAGAGCCACACAAATTAACCCAGCCCCCAACACAGGACAATTTCACACTCCCTGCAGGGGGCTAATGACTGTGTACACAGTGACTGTCCCAGAGAACAGTTGCCCTCTTCCTGAGAAGTCTTTAACTCTTGTCAATAAGTGTTCCGTTGCTATGCAAAGCTATTGAGCCCCTTGAATCATTTCAAGCAAGGTAAAGCGCCCTCGCCTTCCCACCCACCCTTTTGTAAAGCCTTCTGCCACTGTCCTTGTAATTGCCACGTATTTCACCTGTTTCGGGAAATAGCTACCACTTTAGAAGGCTTGTCGGCAATCACTCACAGCAAGGCCACCGGATGGCCAGCTGCATGGGAGTCGCCAGCACATTCACTGGCTTTCTTGTTCTCAGACCCCTGCTGGGCTTCCCGCCTTTCCCTGCAAAGCAATAACACACTTGTCACAGCATGGGCCCTTGCATGCCAAAGCAGTCAAAGAAACTGGGGAAAGAGTTCAAGGTGCGAGGGCTATTAAGAAGCGCCATTGCCTTTCAACTTGCCATCCTCCACAGAACAGCTCCTAGGGATTCGTCCTGGCAGAATGATGTTTTAATCTATGTTGACCAAAATTGAATACATTCAATCCTAATGTCAATAGACCGTGCAGCAAGCACAAAAGAAGTGTTTTGTACTGTGGAAACATACCTTCTCGAAACCTAACTTGCAGTCACCGTGAAAGAACGGGGAAAAGTCCTTCCTTCCCGTAACAGTAATAACATTTTGCAGTGATTTGTAGTTATTAATAATTTCACATGTCATTGCATTTGATACTGGGAAAAAAATGGCTGGTAACATTCCGTTTATTTGACATTATTTTTACACTGTAAAAGCAAAGCTCAGGCTTTGGACCGAAGGCCAATTGCTCACCTACCCTCCAGACCTCTGGGAAGCATGCTGGTACCCTAAGGAAGACACGGCCTACATCCTCCCCTGCTCTGGAATTCGCTCCCCATCTACAAGTCTTGGAAAGAAGTGAGAAGGTATTTTGCTTTAAACACATCTAACATCCCCAAAGAGCTATGAATCTTTGTTTTCTACAACCTAAGCCCCGTCAGGGGTCCGAAAGACACTCTGAAGCTGTTCTCATTGTGAGCAGCTGCATTCGCCAGCGAGCCCAACACAAGACTAGACAACCAATGGCTGCATACAGAGCCGAGGATGCTGAGTGAAATGGGCGTACTGTAAACCTGGGACGAGAAACATATTACTTGAGTAGAAAGCCAGAGTTTTAAAGGCATGTGGTCCTCGCTGTCAGAACTTTATGACTTACCCACTGGGGATTGTGTCTGTTTATGTGTGCGGTTTACTCATTGTCTTTCCACTTATATTTGGTTTATGTAAAAGGGGGCTTAACGCCTATGTATTTATACGCTTGGCAAATCTTCCTTTGGTGTGTCTGTTTTTATTCTTCAGCCTAAAAATACTTCTGAAGACCTTCCCATTTCAAGTTTCCTACTAAAATCGGGGGCTAAACGAAAGCAGCTTGGGTGTCTTGGATTTAAGCAGAGGTTAACCCATTCCATGTTTTTAAATTGGACTTTGAAAATATGGCCCGTAAAGTAGAGGAGGAAGGAGAAGTCTCCAGATGTATAGTTAGATACCTATTTCCAAAACAGAACAACAGGCTTCCCAGATGGCCTCGGTAATCTAAATTCCAGATAAGAAAATCGCTCCAGAATATTAGAGAGGAATGTTTTACCTTAGAGGTAAAGCAGATGATCTTTCAAGCTTAAAAAAATCGAACTGGGAGATCCCACCTGTGCCTGCAGCTCTCTGGAGGAGCCTTGGGAGCAGCCTCCCTCCCTGCTGAGGACCCACAGACTTATTTGGAGGGACAGCATGGAGGCAGGAAGCGAACTTGTCAGTACAGACAAGTGGATGGTCTAAGTTCAGAATACCTGTCAGCACCCAGAATAGCCCCAAAGTGAAAATGAATATTAAGTATGTCAGTAGCTTTGTAACAGATATCCTAGATGGCTGGTCATCGCTACCCCAGTGTTACTCATGCAGACTGCTTTCTTTGAGGATGATTTTGATGAAGGAAGGACACAATCTAGACCTTTGCCAATGGCAAAACAATTGCCCCCCTGGCACTGTAGTTGCCTGGTAGGTTTCAGCCATTAACCATTTAATCACATCACACAATTTATTTTTCTCTTTTGCCTTTATAGTCCCAATATATCATTTACTTAAGATGAGGGGTTGACGGTATGTGCGTGAATTTACCCCTCGCGCGAGCATCATCTACTGGCTGCTGTCTATGAACAGAGGCTGCATATCCATTTAAAATCGCACCAGGGAGGAATAAATCTTGTTGACATAGAACAGCAAAGGCATCCCTGATGGTTGTACCTTCAGCCTTTTTTACTGCCTGTGCCTCTCAGCTCAGGAAACCACTATGTGGAGAATACATTCCTGGACAACAGAAGTGACATTGTTCCTTGGCTTCCAGAACCAGCTTTGGGTGTTGGTGCTGAGCCTCCGCCCCATGTCTGCAGCTGCTCCCATGGCTCACAATCACTTCCACATGCGGGCTCCAGAGCTAGGAGGTAAAGCAACTTTGAGTTTGGCCACACACATCGAAGAGGACCCTCTCATGCTAAAGTGGCATTAAGAATGTTTTATGGTATTTACTTAAAAGCTAGTTCTCCACAAAGGCTGTCAGTCTAGGCAAACCTTAATGCAGCCTTTGTTGAAATAAGGGTATCAGGTAGTAAAAGAGCTTTACTTCTTGTTTCAGAGATTAGTTAGAGAACCCTGCTCTGCAGAGATATACCTAGGGGTCCACGATATGCTTACAGCAGCACCATTGTGCACAGTCCCGCTGTGGCTGTAAAGGGACTCTGATCTTAATTCAAGCAAGGACAGAGATACACTGTAAGAGTTCCTGATTCCTGGCTTTCTTGGGGATAAGCAAATGTCTCCAATTAACTGAAACTATTGAGATACTCCGTGAGGCTAAGGCGCATGAACAGATACATTGTGATGGCCAATGGGTACCCAGACTGAGTGATGCTATAGCACATTACAGATAACATTGGGATGGCCAGTGGGTACCCATCTAGTGCTTTCTAAAGTTTTAAGAAACCGAGGACATTCAAATCAGGGCAAATCAGGAAGGACTGTAAGATTGCTTCTTTCCTAGCATGTCAGATGGGTGAACATCTAAACCAAGCACAGTTTCTTTATTTTATATTTAATAGATGTTTCCAGGTGAATTTTAATGTTCATGTCCATGAGTGAGTATACACCAATCTAAAAAAACACAATTAACGAAAATAGATATGAACATAGAAAGAGTATGAATTCACTTGCAAATGCATCTTGTCTAGTATTCCACAGCCTTCCTGTGGAAGAAACAGGCATTATCATTATATATAAATTTTGATTACAAAAAGCAAAATTGCCATGTTTCCAAGTCTATCTAGAATCCTAAGCTAAATGTACCCACTCAGAAAATTATAATCATTTCTATTGGTACTATGAAATAAAGCGCATACATGCCTAAATCACAGAGTGATACTCACGTGAGAAACAGTAAGAACTGTTGCGTCCACTTGGGTCTCTATGAGATGCTGGCATTCTATAGGATAGGAAGAGAGTGAATTCATAGTTTCACAAAAGTAGAGGGGGTGTGTATATGTGTGCACATATGGGCTGTGCCCATGTGTGCTCTGTAGAGGTCAGAGGTCAATGTCAAGTGTCTTCTTCAATCACTTTTATCTTATTCTTTGAGATGGGGCCTCTTATTGAATCCAGAACTCAATGATTGGCTAGGCTGACTGACCAGCAAGTTCCCAGAATCCTCTTGTTTCCATCACTCAGCTCTGGGACTATAGGCCACACATACTACCCTACCCCGCCTATTATCTGAGTACTGGGGATCCAGACTTAGGTCCTCATGCTCATAGGTGCAAGTGTGACCCGCTGGGCCAACTGTCCAGCCCCTGAGTTCAGAAGAACTCACCGTTTAAGTCAAGAGAATGACAAGCAGAAGGTAACTGAGGTTAAATTCATTTCCTAATTATGAAGCAACCATCCACAGACTTGATAAATCAAAGTACCACAACCACTCTCAAATACTTCTTGAATTTTGTCCCTCCCCCTCTTTCTTTGGTCCCTGGTTAGCCTTTTGCCACAGCCAACTTTAGATTCTTACTATACCTGTACATAAAAAGAGAAAAGAAAGAAAAGCTAAATGTTTGGTGAGGGGAGGTCTAGATGTTGATGAAAACAACTGTGACACTATAAAATGATCTAAAAAAAAGCTTTTTAAACTTAGGGGAAATACATGTGGTAAACACACCTTTAATCCCTACACTTTGGAAACCCGGGTACATGGATCTCTGTGAGTCTGAGAACTCCATTTGGTCTACATAGCTATTTCTCAGCCACTAAGAGCTGTATAGTGAGGCCCTGCCCATACCAGAAACAACAAAAACAGCAAAACCTCACAAAACATGGTGGGAAGTTGAAATATCAGGATGGAATCAGGTCACTTCCTCTTCCTTGATGTTTTTATACAAGCCAGTTTGCTTGCTCCTTCATTTTAGCCTGTCAGCTGAGACGAGTCTGATACTTAGGTCAAACTTTATGTGCAATCTAGACTGCTTCAGAGACTGTTTTCCTGGAGCCCCTGGGAAGCTAAATTGGGGGAAACATGGTTTGCAGCCAACTCTATTTCTTTTCTTTTCTTCTTCTTCTTCTTCTTCTTTTTTTTAAATCACTAAGTCATAATCTTCAACAAGATAACGGTGACAGAGGGACTTGCCCCAGCTACTAAGGACACAGCAGCAAGCTCCAGACTGCCTTAGCTTTCCCTTTCCTAATCAACCTGCATTTCTCTTTGAGGTAAAGCAGAACAAAGATGGTCCTGGGTTTGCCATCCTCCCAAGTCACATCCCACTTAGAGAGAGCCCTGCGTGCCATAATGTCAAATGTCATTAGGTTTGACATACATAATTGCATTAAGCCACGGTGATGATCTCTAATGAGACATTGAACTTCCTCCCCCAAAATCAGTCACCAAAGCACATTTTCTTCTGATGAATTAATTAATAAAATACGAGGCTTCTTATGCAAAATATATGTCAGTGATTCCCGAGTGTGCCAATGCCCTAACTACTCCGAATCAAAAAGCAGAGGGCTGAGGAAGATACCGTAACGAGCACCAGGACTCACGCTGATGCAGACAGTTTCAGCAGTCATCGCTGACAGAGTCAGTGTGGGCTGCGCTGTAAGCCAGGAAAGCAGAGCACTGCCAAACCACGGTCAGAAGGGGATGTCCTTACCGACAGTAAAGAAGCACACATTGTCCATCCGCAGTTAGGATCTGTTGACTGGGAAAAGACATTTGCCAAAATTGCCTTCTGGTTAATGTTGGACCCCTTTTTTTTTTTTAATGATTGCAATTATGGAAAGCTGTTTGGGAAGAGTCAACTACACACACATACATGGTGTGCACAGAAATATAGGAGCCGCAATAGTTCTATGTATAGGAGTCATAGGGATGGCTCAGTTGGTAAAGTGAGCTTGCCACACAGCATAAGGACCTTAGTTCAGATTACTGCATCCACATAAAAACATGAGCATGACAGCATCCAGTTATAATCCTAGTGCTGACGAGGCAGAGACAAGAGGAGCCCTGGCGTTAACTAACCAACTGGTCTTGCTGAATCATGAACTCAAGATTCAGTAGGACAGTGGTTCTCAGCTGTCTTAATGCTGTGACCCTTTAATAACTCACGTTGTGGTGACCCCCAACCGTAGTATTATTTTGTTGCTACCTTATAACTGTAATTTTGTTCTTGCTATGAATTGTAATGTAAATATGTGTGTTTTGTGATGATCTTAGAAGACCCCTGTGAAAGAGTGGTTCCACCCCAGAAAGGTCTCAACCTACACTGCTGGAGTAAGAGATTCTGTCTCAAAAATAAGGTGGAGAAGTGATTAAGAGACACACTTGAAGCCAGGCAGTGGTTAATCCCAGCACTTGGGAGGCAGAGGCAGATGGATCTCCGTGAGTTCGAGGCCAACCTGGTCTACAACGCTAATTCTAAGATAGCCAAGGCTACACAAAGAATGGAAGGAAGGAAGAAAAGAAGGAAGGAAGGAAGGAAGGAAGGAAGGAAGGAAGACATCTGACATCAACCTGTGTCCCACACAGGAACATACAACATGTGTTTCATGTGTAAATGTTCATAAATAATTAAATAATTCAAAGATGTAGCACAAAATAAAAAGCCAGAGTCAGATATCAGGTAAATATTGAAAGATCAGAGAAGTAAAGGAGTCAGCGACTAGAGAGACTTCTTACCTCTACCAAATCCTCAAGCCAAAGGGCAGAGCTCCTGTCTCCACCTACCTTATATTCCTCTTTCTGCCCAGCCATATCACTTCCTGTTTCCTCCTCCCAAGATGTGTACCACCACGGCCTGGCCTCTACGGTTAACTAATGGCTAACAGCTCTGCCCTCTGATCTCCAGGCAAGATTTATTTGTTGGAGCACAAACAAAATAGCAGCACACAAAGTATATCTTAGTAAATACCAATCTGTAGATCATATTTCTTCCAAAATTCTGTGTAATTTTATGAGTTAGAACTTGAAAGAGTAGCAATTCAGTATCACTAGACACTCCGAACTCACAGACAGAGTCTTGAACTGGCAGATGCTTCCAGGGTGTCAGGGCTCCAGGGTGCTTCCCAGCATCCCAGAAGAGACTTCAGGCAGAACATTCTGGCCATTCTGATTCTCATCTCATTCTTTTGATGTACAAGGAGCTGCTAAGTAAAGCTTCCTATAAGACTTGGAGTACATAGCAGATCTAATGAAGCTCTCCAAATTTCCAGAAGTTTTGATGTCATCCAGTTCTTCGAACAATATGATCTCCTTGCTGGGCAGCACTCTGGGGCCACAAGAGTCCCCTGGCTACAGTAGTGATGTCAGTCCTGCCCGTGCGACCAAAATCCACACTGTAGCTCTGTGCATCAGAGATGAGTCAGATATAATGGCTGAGTCATTGTTTCTTTCTGCGTTTTCGGTGCTCTCTCCAGAAAGTGCCTCATGACGGACAGTCTCGGAGGCCGCCGCTTACTGTAATATTGCTTATGTAATGGGCTGATGGCAAGACGTGCCCTGCCTGCCGAATTCCATGATAACACTTAGAGCAATGCCTCAACCTCAATTCATCGTATGATTTATCCACCAGAGAAGGTAGTTTATTTTTCTATTATTTCTTACATTTCAAGTGGGGTATACGGTTTCATTTGGTTTGGTTTGGTTTGATTTGGTTTGGTTTTGAACCAAGCCATGGAATTAAACAATTTATCCTAAGAACTTAAACCCTATTCACTGACTCATATTACTTAAACTTCAAATTGACTGAGATCTCCACTGTATGGAACTTATATACTGATTTGGGGGCGTCTAGAGACATATTTAGACATCCACAGTCTAATTACATATGAAGGCATAAGTCACAAACAATCCCACACCAGTTTGGAATTATGATTAATAGAATGGTTATCTATTTAAAGGGGAAAAACTTACAGATCACCGTCCCAGACAACAGCCCTCCCCGAGATCAGGAAAGGAGCCTAGTAGCCAGAAGCAGAGCCGGAAACAAGAGAACGTGGCTATTGGCTGAAGGAGCAGAAGGAGCTCCCGCAACATACATATATGTAAAACAGGAAAAGGATGAAGGAAGATCAGATAGCATCGGTGGTACCACCACGGTGTGACATGTCCTAGCATGAGGTGGTCATTGATTGTCCTCTGAGGAACTGTGCCCTGTGTTTCTGTGAAGGTCAGCAACAGGGCACTAGGCAGGGAGAGCAACAATCTCAGCCCCAGGGTGACTGGCTCTGTGGCCACAGCATGCTACTTAGCACAAGCAGCCCTTTGTTAGGGACCATCCTTTACCAGGAGTGGAATATCCAAACACCGGGTGTGACGTAAACTGCAACTAGCTGAGGATGGCACATAGCGACTGTCCCTCACAGATCCTTTCAACCTTTGCTTGAGAAACATTTTAAGATAAGACTCTGATTTTAAATTTTTCCTTTGCCTTGATTTCTTTCTTTCTTTCTCTTTCTTTCTTTCTTTCTTTCTTCCTTTCTTTCTTTCTTTCGATGAGTAGAGAACTGCAAAAACATTGCCAGAAAATGGACAAAGACAATCCAGATTGTGAGTTCCTTGGAAGTTTGAAAGTCAGGGTTAAGTTTATTTCTGGGATAAAACCAGCCAGAAGACAGGTCTGGCTCACTCCTGGGCTGGCAGATGCCCAGGCCCCACAATGGCAGACAGGAAGTCAACAAAAGTGTTATCAGGAGAAACCAAATCATGTGTGAGGTCAAAGAAAGTATTTTAATCTATAATTGCCAGTTAGCTTTAGATCAGGTGTATCAGTGTGTCAAAACACCTGTGATAACAAAAGAAGGGAAAGGATATATGAACAAATTGAACTGTTGGGGTAGAGAGAGAGGGGGAGGGAAGGAGGGAAAGTGAGACGGAGGGAGGGGAGGGGAGAAGAGAGGAAGAGAGAATCTTGAAAGGCAATGACCTACTTCCTCCAAGCAAGCCTTACCTCCTAGTTTTCCCTCCTCTCAATATCACCATTGAATTATGACTCCAACAATGGATTACTCCATTAGTAAGACCAGAACCCTCACAGCCATGCCCTTTCCCATGACCCCTTAGGTTAGCCAGCAAGCCTTCAGAATACACACACATCCAAGCCCAACAATCATATTAGACATTTGCCTTTCCACTAGCATGATCGTAAAATCAAATACTTAACATGTTTGTATGGAAGAGGAGCTCCCAACAGTAAAATCCTGGAAAAGTCAGAATCCAAGTCATTTAGGTTCTGTGGAGGCCGGCTTGTTTCTCTCACTGCCCCCCCACCCCCCAGCTTTTCTGGAGACCACCCAGGCAAGGGTTTTACCAGTTTCCTAATTTCTCCATTTCTCCAAACCTAGAGATTTAATAGAAAGTCCTCTTGAGGTGGCCTTGGCTGCTGCAGGTCAGGTGGGTGCCTGTGAGTGGCAGAGGCTGCTAGTTTTATGGCCACGTCACTTTGGTGGGAAGTCCAGGCAGGGCCTGGTCCCCTGACAGCATGGGAGCTGCATGCAAGCAGCAGCGGGTTTGGATTTCCACCACTGTATTTCAGCAAAGATGACTTCTGTTCTTGGTCCTTGGGATTCACAAGTCATTAAAGTTATTAATAAGGTGACGTGCTGTCAGCAGGGCAGGAGCTCTATTTCATGGCTTGAGGTTTGGGGAAGGCGCGAGCTGTCTGGGTTGTCAGAAAATTGACCAAATGAATAAATGAACAGGCCTCTGGATGCTGACTTCAGAAAATTTAAAAGTAGATGAGACCTCCTTCAGAGACTAACCCCTTTGCTGTAGCAAACCAGGAATGAAATTAAAACTAGTTAGGGGATCCCCTTCCCAGTGAGGCTTCCTTCTGCTGGTAGCCTGCACCCTGCCACCTCCTCAACAGAGCAGCCCTACACGGATATCCCTTCTCACCAGCTGGGAGGCAAACTCTTCCCGTGAACAAGTCCTGGGAAACAGACCTTTCAGTTGTGGCTCTGAGCATGTCTGAATCACAGAACAGGATCATATGATCATATATAACCATACATAAGGAGATGACTAACAGAACAGGATCACGTATACTCATACATGAAGAGACATCTCCCTCTGGGGAAGTGCTGTGAACATCTGTAGACCTGAAATTATTTTGTCCTTTCAAAATTGATTTACTGTTTCTTATGTAAGAAATGCATGGGTATATTTTCCCTTTGTTATATGTACAGTCCCATTCCTATATTATTAAGACAATACAGACAAGGTTAAATTCTCTTAGCTCAATCCTGGTCTGTTTTCACCTTCTGGAAGGTGTCAGTATGGCTGTCCGTGCCTCTTCCAGATCCCCTATGTTCATTTGGTCCACATTGACATCACAAAGACAGCTTTGCTCTGGAAATCTCCTTACATAAACAAAATGAAAACTGCCACGCATTTGCCCTGTCCTGATCTATGTTAAAACTTGTTTTGGACCTCATTATTTTTTTTTTAATTTTTTATGGTTTATTTAATGTGCATTGGTGTGAAGGTGTCAGATCCCCTGCAACTGGATCTTCAGACAGTTGTGAGCTGCCATGTGGGTGCTGGGAATTGAACCCTGGTCCTCTGGAAGAGCAGTCAGTGCTCTTAACCACTGAGCCATCCCTCCAGCCCCTGGACCTCATTATTTTTACGTGCATTTATAATACAAATATGCTTGCGTTTGTTTACTAGTTCCTTAATGATGGACTTGAAATCTCGTCTTACAAGTAAATGTGTGCCTTAATTTCCTTCCTAATCTAAGAAGCGGGACATATTATGGTGCCAGAGAATCTAATTAATACACAAGAAATGTAAAGTTCAAGCATAAGACTTCAGGGGTATATTTTGCAAAAGCAACAAAACAGTTTGAAGAAAGTCTTTTTTTGTTTTTTTTGTTTTTTTTTTTTTTTTCCTTTTTCAAAACCCTCATGGAGAATGCTGTGTGCATTTACCCAGGGAGCTTGTGCACAGAGAAGCCCTCTAGGCAAAGCCAAGTGCTAAGGTATCTGGAGGAGAGGTCTGGCTGAGGCTAGGGCAGCTACCCTCCTCAGAGGAAAGGTCATACTTGGGGATCTTATGGGGCCTGAACATTTAAGTCTAGCCCTACCAGGTGTTCACAGCACCTGCCTTAGGCACACACCCACCACTTGTTTTTGTTTTTTTTTGTGTGTGTGTGTGTGTGTGTGTGTGTGTGTGTGTGTGTTCATTTTGTAGACCAGGCTGCCCTTGAACTCACAGAGATCTGCCTCCTGGGTGTGCTTTTGTTTTTGAGACAGGGTTGCTCTACAGAGCCCTGGCTCTCCTGAAACTCACTATGTAGACTAGGCTGGCCTCGAATTCACAGAAAACCACCTGCCTCTGTATCCCCAGCACTGGAATTAAAGGCGTGTGTCACCATGTCACCATGCCCAACCGAGTTTTCTCTTAATAAAACTACCCAGTCATTTTTTTTTCATACACATAATAGGGATAGTAATGTTTGTATAGAGATGTAAAATGAAAATTGATAAATTACATAAAGTGCTAACTCAGTGTAGGGCCGAGCACATAGAAAACAATGGATAAATGTCAGCTTTTACCAACTTCAATAACATAGTTGCTGTTAAGTCTCTAAAGTTTCTGGCATTTGGATGTCTAAAAGATCTTATGAAGCACTGTTCGTTCGTTGCATAAAAAGGAGGCCCCAGTCATGTTTACTGGGAAGACCTGGATAGTAGCTCAGTCAGTGTTTAAGGTGGGTCCACAGCTCTGAAAAATGCAGAACTGAACGCTCAGACTGTGACCATCACTGACAGGGGATGTTTTACCCTGGACTCAATCTGACTCTTGTTCTCCCATATTCTCCACCTCTCCAGGCCCACTTAGCTCTGGACACAGTTCTCACAACATGACACCCACCTCCAGCTGAGACTTGGAGGCCAACGTGTGTGCTGTACATTTTGGCCCATTTGCTATCTTGGATGGGACTATAATGCCTGGAAGAGGGTAAGCAGAGAGTTCAAAAGAGAAGCCCAGAACCCACGCTTCTGCTGAAGCCATTAGTATCCTTGACTGCCATTTGTCCTCTTCCTCCTCAGACTCCACATGACTCGGGGCCACATTTAAGTGCCTGGTTCTTTGTCTTTGGAACGAGCACATGACTACAGTTCCTTCCTCAAGAGCAAGATGAGAGGCCCATCAGGAGCCACTGAGAGCCGTTTACCAGCAGAGGTAAACTTAGATGTCAGGCGCTCCTGTAGGCTCAGTCCTCGACCACACCGGTCGGAGTGTTTAGTCAGTGCCTTGGTTTCTTTTCTCTTGGAGCAAGACAAATAGAATGTGCTCCTGGCTGCCGCCTTCATAAAGCACTATAAAATCCCTGGAATTGAGTTGTTTGAAGTACAGCCCTCAAGGTCACGGAGGGCCGCCTCGGCAACAGAAGGGCTTAAGCTGAGTCCAGCTCTAACTTTTCATGAGAATGCTGGAGCTCCAACTGTACACACACGAAGGTGACTCCAAGAGTTCCCACCAGCAGACCCCCCAACAGTGTGAAAAAGACGACCCTTCCCACCCCTGGCCCATTTTCATTCTCAGGAGCAGCATGGGATCATGCAACCAGCTGTTTCCTTCTGTTTGTTTGGTTTGAGGGCTCATTTGGCTAAGTGACACTGAGAAGATTGCAAGCAGAAGGTTCTGTCGTGGCGTTTTTGTTACTTCACTTGATTCCATTAATCTCAGACAACAAGGCAGGTGGCATTCAGGGCTCACGTTAGCCTGTCGCTCATTAGCCCTGTGGAGCTGGGACAGGAGAGGCAGAGGGAAGCACAGACACCCAGCACTGGCTTCTCCACAGCTCACCAGAAGACTCTCGGTTCCCACTCAGCCACACGAAGTCACCAGGGGCCTGAGGACCCCAGAATACAAGTCTCATTGACATTGGAGACCTTCTCACATTCCCGGTATAGGTCTGGACTTGGAGTGTCCTGACTCCTTGCTATTCATTGCCAACTTATAGCTCTCTGCATTATGGTTTTGTTTCAAGACCAGTTCTCTTGTATCCCTGTTTTCTATTTTCAAACAGATTTTTCTTTTATGGGGAAAGATAGATATATCTCATCTGAAACTACCACCATGCCTTCTAAGGATTCTGTTGGTGTTCTGCGGGACTGAAGCAAGAGCCTCAGCTTCCACTGCCACTTACAGGTCACCTAGACCAGTAGTTCTCAACCTGTGGGTCTCGACCTCTTTAGGGGTTGCATATCAGATATTTACATTATAATTCATAGCAGTAACAAAATCAGTTATGATATAGCAATGAAATAACATGAGGACCTGTATTAAAGGGTCATAGTGTTAGGAAGGTTGAGAACCACTGACCTACACTGTTAGGAGCGTGACTCAGGACAAAGTAGAATTTGCGTCTTTGGTACAGCTTCGGCGGTAGCCAGTGTGTGAAGAGAGTTGGAGCTCCATAAAGACAGTTTAATATAAGCCTAAGGAAAAGTGTTAAGAGAAGAGAAGTTCTCAGAAAATAAAGGTAGACACAGAAAAGCATGGTGTGGGCTTCTCTGAAAGCAAGCCGTAAAAAGTATGACCTAACCAAGTGTAGACCCGAGCTCCTCAACAGACAATCAAAGCTTGGTGTTTGGGTTTGTGTCTTTTCAGCTGTGGCTGTGCATAGGATCTCAGTGGAGTTTACAGTTACCATCTCTAAAGGGTTGCTAAGAAATCTAAGTGAGAGCACAGGGTGGTCTGAGGAGATTCTGACAGGATTGCAATTGATAAGGTGAAAGTTGAGCTAATGGGGACACAGGAGGGTAAAATGTCCTTACTGTAAGGAAAGCTGATGGCTGTGTGTGCACATCTCAGTGGCTGTCTGGGGAAGAAACGAGGCCATGCTCAAGGTTACTTTCTGGACTTAAGCCTAGTTAATAGCTACTTTAACATACAATATCTATATATGAAAGGAATGTCAAATCTGTCTGTAGCCTTTACAGAAAATGTTAATTGTGCTGGAGTTCCTGCTTCTCAGCTGGCAAACAGCTTCAATAAGGCTTCTGGGTCAGGAGGTCCTTTCACTTCCCATGTCCCCATAACTTCCCAATAACTATCCTGCCTCAGTTCCAGAAACAAAATGAATACATAATATTCATTGAATGATAATGCAAACATTTTTTTCAAACCCATGAGTTCATATTGCTGGAAATCAATAGCTGGTCTGAGTAACAAGCAGAGAAGTCAGTCAGCCATGTTTTACCTATTTGCTTCATTATTTATATGGTAAGGGTCGGGGGTGCTTTGAGACAGGGTTTCTCTGTGCAACCCTGGCTGTCCTGGAACTCACTCTGTAAACCAGGCTGGCCTCGAACTCAGAGACTCACCTGCCTCTGCCTCTTGAGTGTTGGGATTAAAGGCACATGCCACCACTGCCTGGCCCATTTGCTTCATCCTTAAGGAGAACTCACAACTGAACTTTGTATGATGATGTCCAAAAGCACTGGACACAAGAATGACAAGGAGTAAGATGTATATAAGAACAACAACAACACACGCAAATGGGCAAGCTCACCATTACTGTCCACACTGATGATATGTTAGCTTCGACCAGAGGTGACAAGAACGGCACTTTACCTCTGGGGCAGCAGTCCTGAACCTTCCTAATGCTAACACCCCTCAAAACAGTTCCTCGTGTTGTGATGACCTTCCAACTATAAAATTATCATTGCTTCCTCCTAACTGTAATGCTGTTACTATTATGACTTCTGTGTAAATATCTGATATGCAGGATATCTTACGTGTGATCCCTTGTAGGGTCGCGACCCACAGGTTAAGAGCCACCGCTCTGGTTTTCTTCAGCAAAATCCCTCAGGCAAATTTCAGTTGTAGAGCTGTCAAAGCCACCGAAAAGAAGAAAAGCCCCAAATTCCCCATAACCAAGAGGAGCCTAAGAAGATGTAGTAAGAAACGTAATGGTGTCTTTTCAATGGGACCCAGGGTCAGAAAGAGGCTCTGATATAAAAGCCGACGAAATCTGAACAATCAATGTGTGCTCAGTGTTGTGGATAAAGGAATAGTGCGAGATACTCAGAAGAGAGGCTGCGGGAGCAATGGGAAATCCCCGCACTACTACTTCATGACTTTTCTATCAATCTACAGGAATATAGGCAAGTGCTCTACCTGTGGAGCTATGTGCCCAGCCCCTAAAAGTATTCTGAGAAATATATACAGTCTCCTCTGTTGTCAGAGGGGTACTTCAATGGCTTCAATAGACAGACACCAGATCCACAAGCTCAACTTATATATAATGATATGTAACTTACACATATCATTAGTGGTGTACTGTTTTCACATGGCCTGTGTACAAGTCCCTGTGAACACCCGGGCCTCTCTAATTATGGACTTTATAAATGCAGGCTGAAAACATTCAGAAAGTACAGCTGTATTTAATGTGTTCATGCTTACTATTATTCTCTTAATAGCAGAGCATAATGTCTGTTTATATAATATTTACCTGGCATTAGGTATGATGCATAGCTTATATACTATATAATCTATATAATCCTGAAGTGATCTTCAGTATACAGAAAAGGAAAACTGGTTAGGTTTTATGTGACTATTATTGTATTTTTTTGTTTTTTTTTTTAACTTTATTTTATGTGTATTGGTGTGAATGTGTCAGATTCCCCTGCAACTGTATCTTCAGACAGTTGTGAGCTGCCATGTGGGTGCTGGGAATTGAACCCGGGTCCTCTGGAAGAGCAGTCAGTGCTCTTAACCACTGAGCCATATCTCCAGCCCCCTATTATTGTATTTTGTATAAGGTTCTTAGGCAGACACAGATTTGGGTATCCTTGCAGGATCCTGAAACCAATATTTCATAGACAGCAAGGGTCATTGCACTTTGATATACTTCACAAAGCTGTTCACCAGCTTTCTATGTCCTGCAATATCATTTCACATATAAAACAGGAAGAGAAATAAGCCCCCAGGCACAACTTCCAAATACCACACCAGTACATCTAATTGGCGGAGCCGGCTTCACCTCTGGGACCCAAGCTGCTGTCCACACACACACACACACACACACACACACACACACGGGGTGGGGGGTTGCATGCCTTTAGGCGCAGGTCAATCTACAGCACTTGCTCTCCCAAACGCTAAAGCCAAATGTGAGCTGTCGTTTATTGCTGTGCTGACATCGCTGTTTCTCACATTTGTTCAGCTACATCCCCTGCCTTGCCCCACAGGCACTAGTGTTTACGAATCCTCCAAACACATAGGGGCCATGACACAGTTAGAAGGCTCCATATATATATATATATATATATATATATATATATATATATATACTCTTGGGAGTTTTCAGGCAATGACAGTCTGAGTGCTAACCTTACATATTCCATGAGCAGAATTTACCAAGCAAAATGTTCCATCAAAGCCTGTGAAGGGACGAGAATGAGAGGGCCATTGTTAGTGTGAAAGATGGGCCTTTCGACTCGGTGCCAGGTGACAACAGTACAAATTGGTCTAGCCCAAGACAGAACACTATGGTTGCATGTGTGCTAACTGCATAAGTATCACGTCAAATTGTTAGCCGGTGGTGGCCTGGAGCCTAGGGAAGTAGAAGAAAAATGCAAAGCATTGTATTTATAATAAACATTTTGTCATATTTACTTATACATGTAAGCAAAAATTTAAACTTTATGTATAAATGAAAACTATTCCATGCCATTTCCTTTGGAAACAATACCGTCGCGTTTGTTCATTGAAATTTTATAAACAAGGAATCCATTTAGTGGCCTGACATTTCTCATTCTTATTTAATATATTAACTTCCTAAGCATGTCTCCAAAACCTTCAAAAGTGGCAGTATTAACTCTGCTCAAGAAACCCTTTCTCTAGGAATTCGAACATTGTAAATGTCCACAACATTCCAATTGCTTGCAGGAGAATTAACTGACAGAAAATAATATCTAACTACGTGTAGACAAAGAAACAGCTGTCTGAATAACATACCTGGCTACTCTCAGCTGCTTTCCAAATAAGCTTTACCACAAAGACAATGATACGCGACTTGATGTGGTGGCACACACCATTAATGTCATTATTTGGGAGGTAGAGGCATGTGGCAATCTGTGAGTTCAAGGCCAGCCTGGTCCACATAATGAGTTTCTGGACACTTAGGGTTGTGTAGAGTGACCCTATCTCAAAAACCAAAAAAATAAAAACAAAACAAAACAATGAGACATGTTTGGTTGGGGGATAACACTCACTCAAACACAGCACTAATCCTGCTTCCTGCTTGGTAGGTAGTGTTTTTCCGAATAAAAATACCCTGCAAAAAAAAAAAAGTGATCCCACTAGGATTCAAAACCTTGAAGGCATATATTAAGGACCTGTTAAATGAGAGGCAGAGTGTTAGGATCGTAAGTTTATTATCTATCCCAGTCTCTTTACCTGGCAAGGACTCTCTGACAGATTTAAGCTTCATTTACCTCTACGGCTGAGAAACTCGGTGTTTTATGAGGACCTCGGGTTAAACGTTCATCACGCACTACTTACTGCTTGCTGGGCCCAGACAGAACACAGTACTCCTTGCTGGTGTGTGCAGACAGATATGTAACAGGTGGATAAAGTGGGTGGATGGCCAGCTGAGGCATGAGAAAGCCATCATGACCCAGGAGTCCCTGGCGTTTGAATTAGACAGACATTCTCAAGCTCCTAAAGCTAAGAACAAATTCTGCTTATTTTTCAAGACAAGGTTTCTCTGTGTAGCCCCAGCTGTCCTGGAACTCTCTGTAAACTAGGCTGGCCTTAAACTCATCCACCTGCCTGTGTCTCCCGAGCGCTGGGATTAAAGGCGTGTACCACCATCATCCAGCAGTGAAAAATAAATTCTAATACTGCTCATATCTTTTCTTTGCTTTTTGTTTTATTTTATCTTTGAGACAGGGTCTCACTACATGGCCCTGACTGGTCTTGAACTTGCTATGAAGACCAGGATGGCCTTGAACTCACAGAGTGACAGATCCACATGCCTCTGTTTCCCAAGTGCTGAGATTACAGCTGTGAGTCACCATTCCTGGCAATTTTGTTTGAATTTTTGAGACAGGGCCTCACTATGTATCTTTGGTTGACCTGGAAATCTATATAGATTAGGAGGCTACCCTAGATCTCAGAAATCTGCCTGCCTTTTCCTCCCAAATGCTGGGATTAAGGGCATGTACCCCATAACCAACACTTCTGTCTATTAAATAAAATAGGAAATAAAGATTTGTGCAAGTTCCTATAATAAAAAAAAAACAAATAGGAAAAACAACATCCACACGGATTAAGCAAGATGTATCTATATGATAGTTACCCAGATACTAG
This sequence comes from Microtus oregoni, assembly GCF_018167655.1. Taxonomy (NCBI): domain Eukaryota; kingdom Metazoa; phylum Chordata; class Mammalia; order Rodentia; family Cricetidae; genus Microtus; species Microtus oregoni. The sequence continues at coordinate 7,455,184 of NW_024543070.1, forward strand.
AAAACACTACACTGAATTTCTTTCTCCTGAAATCTCATTATCTTTGGAATCATTCTAAACTTACTTTGCAGTTGCCTGTAGACCAGGGTTACATGGGTCCTGGCTAGAAGCAGCATGCTGGACTCTAGTTTTGGCAAGCCTGGTATGAAATCGCTGTTCTGCTTTCAACTTTTCAACGCAGAGCAAGTTTCTGGGCACCTCCAGCCTCACTTTCTCTGCTCTGGAAGACTGAGCACTCCCCTCTTAGAGCTGCTGTCAGGATTAAATGAAACGATGCATGCAAATTGCTTAACAGAGTGTCTGAGGCACAAATATTCCTGATGCTTTTGAACAACAGGGGTGAGGTGGTGGAGGTGATGACAGACCTGGCACTTAATAGCATTATCATGCAGGTCGTCTGCTCAAACAGTGGGAAGCTTGCTTTCACAGCTACGGACACTATGGACGCGGGTTAAGCTCATGATCAGTTAAAACCCACTTCGGCTTTGCATATGGGCTCTTTCTACCCATCAGCATAGACTGCTGAAACTGATTTGGGGGAAACCAAATGTCTTGCTTTGCATGTATTGCTGTTAGATTTCAGATAGCAAGTTTGAGCCAATATACCACTTCGGCTTTGCATATGGGCTCTTTCTACCCATCAGCATAGACTGCTGAAACTGATTTGGGGGAAACCAAATGTCTTGCTTTGCATTTATTGCTGTTAGATTTCAGATAGCAAGGTTGAGCCACTGTATATATGGCAATAATTATTTTCCAAAGTTGATTAAATGTGCAGTGTGTCGAGTCAAAGTGTTGGGGCCTTGGCTTCGTTCCCCTGTCTGTATACCAAGGTAATAATAGAACCTACCTCATAGGGCTGTTGCTCAGATGAGATGACATAATGGCCAGAAAGCTTTTAGCTGAGTGCCTGGAACAGGAGTACGGCCTGTGCCCAAGTGCTCATGCTGCTGCTGATGTATTAATGCTCGTGATGTTGACGACGCTCCTTTTGTGATCAACACGGAGAATGGGGCAGATGATGCTGATGCTCCGGCAAATCTGGGAAATGTTTGCTCAACAAGACATAAATCATCTAACAGAATTATTCTTCAGTGCCTCTTTGGCAGGTTTCTTGGGTCGTTCTGCCAAAGCTTGGACAATGAATATAAGAGAATGTGCTGATGAGCTTGTCCTCATGTACACTGTCAATAGCTTGGTGGGCTCCTTCTTCCAGGAGGCATCTCTATTTTAGCAACACCTTGCCTGCAGAAGTAAAATTCTCTAGAGCTTTAACTGCCCAGCTGCCCCATCATTGTGGGGTGTGTGTGTGTGTGTGTATGTGTGCTTCCGTGTGTTCGTTGGGTGGAGTGAGAGGGAAATATTACTTTTTATCTCCACATCAGGGTCAGCATGGCCATAACTGACTCAGGTGTGCTGAGGTATACTCAGGTAGCTGGGAGCTACGGTCACAGGTGACGATTCATTTTAAGTCATAGGAATGCACACATGAAGAAACTGACCCTGGGGAATGTTCTGTTTTCTTCCCTCCCATTCCTTCTTCTAATGCTCCTAGACATATGTTTATAATCCCTAATATTCTAAGAACTACAATTATCTCCATGGCATCTGTCCTAAGATAACTGTTACCACCCACACGAGATGTAGAACCTCCCCTGTACCCTCCTAACCACAGCTATGGCGAACATCTTTTCCTAAGACACTGAAGTAGGCTTATTTTGCAGTGTTTTCAGGTCTGGCTTCCACTTTCTATTTCCTGTTTTCTATTTTCAACTTTTTAAGAAAAACTTTAGGACTTAGAAGAGCAAGCAGCAAGTACTTCGAAAGCAAGTAAAAGAAACTCAATAAAGGTACAAAGAAAATGAAACCTGTAATACCCACAGATTAAAGCTCTGTTCTTATTTTGTTGAAGCTTCCATTGTTTTCCCCTGGCCTGCATCATTCTGTCTGGTTCTCTGTGCTCATAACAATTCCACATCACAATCCCAGAGATGGGCAGCCTTCTGTCAATTGTTTATCTGCTTTTAGCTGTGGCTGAAGATATTGTACAAAATCTAACTTCAACACACGTGTTCTCCTATAATACTACTTCAGAGACATTTCAAGCCTGAGGACACAGTTGTAAGTGGAATTTTAAGTAGGTACATTGTTGAGGACTTGAAATGGAATGTCTGTTGAAGACTCATACCATGGAACAATTAGTCCTCAGCAAGGGATGGTATTTAGGAGGAGGTGCACTCTTATGAGGTGGGGTCTAGCTGGAGGAGGTGAATCACTGAGAAATAAGTCCAAGGAGTTATATCCCAGCCTGATTCAGTCTCTGCCTCTAGTGGTTGATCTGCCCAAATGTGAAGAATCTCAGCTGCCACAGTAGGCTGCAGCCCCTAAAACTGGGGGCAAGATAAATTCTTTTGCCAATGTTGCTTTTTATCAAGTATCTATCAGGCTTCTATCCTGTGGTCATGGTGGCAAAAATAATTAGATAGATAGATAGATAGATAGATAGATAGATAGATAGATAGATAGATAGATCACTAATAAAAGCATACTATTTTATATTAAATGTAAGCCAAAATTTATTGCCTAGTGTACATAGGTTGTTTTCTATATTTTCCTACTAAACAAAAATGGCATGAGCTCTCTCTCTCTCTCTCTCTCTCTCTCTCTCTCTATCCCCTCTCTCTGGTGTGTGTGTATGTGTGTGTATGTGCAAATTCTTTTATTGCTCAGGGTAAACTTCTGTAGGCATTTGGGTTAAAAAGTTTTGGATTAAAAAGCAGATATGTGTGGGTTTCTGGCTTATAGAACTGGACAATGCATCTAGATTTTGGTTTACCTTCTCATAAACATTGTCTCTCTGAATATTTTCACAGCTCCACACACAGCAGTAGCTTTCCCATGGGCACTCAGGGCCCATTATCAAAAGACGGCTGTTGTCACTCTCATAGGGACACAGGAAATTAGTCCACAGTCCACTGCTAAGGAGTGCTTGGCATTCTAGTAAAGCTCATTGCATTTTCCCACTGAAACAGTTTCCGTCAGGAGTTCAATGGAGCTGAAACAGCACCACAATAACACTGGTACCAAACGACAGGTCCATTAGGGCTAAGAAGCTAAGGATTTGTGGGCCAGAATAGAAATCTAACCAACGTTTATAGCGTGGTTCTGGTGGGAGAGTGCACTTCAAGTGACAAACACTAAGCAATCTTTGGAGACCCTGTTGGCTTCTGAATTAGAACTGAGCCTAACCTGGTGTTTTAAAGATAGTGGGAGAAGCTGCAGAGTTTCTTGGCTGTGGAGCTGATGGTAGACTTTGAAGCATGGTTACGGACTGAGGGGAGGATAATGTTGACCCTGGAGTCTTCCCTAAAGCCGTTCTTAATAGGTGATGGCTATATTTCATGCAAGGCAGTCTTCATCTGTGTCTAGTCACTAATATGCTCTCTCTGGGTCAGGAACAATGGATCAAAGGGGCTACTGAAGACCGAGGCAGCACCAGGGACTCTGGACATCCTTACTCTGTCATACAGCTTTAGAAGAGTTCTAGATCTCTCAGAAGAAGAATGACGAATCTCACATTACTACAGAGTCCCAAGTGCAAAGAATGCCAGTGTTTGCTGGGTACACGAGGCCCTGGATGCAGTGATGGAACACGCAAAGCTTTGAACCCAGCAGAGCATGACTCTGGTGAAACCATTAATCTTTTTCTGTTCAACATTCCTATTTCCTTATTCAGAAAATAATAACATCCACAGCCACCTTGTAGGTATAGCCCAAGAATTAAGAGGGAATATTGAAATGGGCAAAAGCACCTTGTCCTAAGTGCTGCCATTTTGACTTCATACTCCATTTTGCCTGTAGGATAAAACAAAGTTCAGGTTCCCAAGCCCTAGGGGAGCTGTGACCTTTCAATAGCTGACCCACCTCCCCCCTACACCATAGAAATAGTCGTTATGCATCTTTAGTTCTTTAGAAATATCATGACTGTTCTCAACAATGGAAGGCACAAATGAATCTGATTGCTTAGACTAAAAAGCTTGCCTTGTATGTCGATTGACAATAGGGGAACATTTAAGGAAAACCCCAAATCATTGAATTCTGATTGGTGAAAAGGTTGTAACTTGGCAACAAATGTTTATGATTTTTATGCTTAAATACTTGCTGACATCTGGATTCTTTGGGATGGCAGTTCAGTTCCCAAGTCTGTTCTGTAGCCCTGATTGATCAGCCAACCTTCCCATCCCCCTCTTCTTTTGTGCTGCCCACTATTAAATCTTGTTTTGTGGTAACCTCTTGTGACTGCTTGGCTTGATCCTGAGCTTCAGACTACAAGAATGATTGTAAATGTATTTTAGTATTCTAAAACGTTACAACATTAAACCTGGTAAGTACTCAATAACTGTTAGACGTCACAGCAAAGATAACAGTCACCACACCCAGCTTTGGTATCTAACAATTCCATCTCTACTAAAATTCCTACAGTAGTTAGTTTCTTGGGCTCTGTGGCAAGAGCATGCCCTATAATTGCTATCAATATTTCTCTGCAGGCTCCCACGCCATCGATGTCTCTAAGCAACCAGGATCTGCTAGGTGTTCGGGGTTGCAAGTGACCAGGAAAGGACACTAATGGTGACAAATAGACAAGCTTTTCACCTGTGTTGGAACCCAGGGAGAACTGTGACTCTAGGAAAGGACTGAGCAAATTGAAGGCACAACAAAATAATGGAGTAAAGCAACAGGAGCAAAGATTACAAGCAGGTCGGTTGCAAAGGGCAGAGTAGCATTGTCCATAAAAGACCGGCTTGGCACTCTCCACACTGGATTGGAGTCCTTGGGAAAATCATTCCAGTTCCTGGACTTCCTTTTTAAACCACTCAAAAGAAAGGAATGAGCCTGAGACCTGAAGGCCTCTCCTTTCGTGTCCTCATTTCTCAATAATACTGCTCAAGGTCTGGCTTCGTATGGCTTACTGGTACATTAGCTGAGTCCCGGTGGAAATGAAGCCCAGCATTGCCCTTCCTAGCAGGTGCTGCAGGTCAACCAAGGTGAAACAGGCGAGGTTTGTTCCTCTCTCGTGATCAAAACCCACCAGGCTCAATCATTCCCTGAAAGAAAATGACTCCCATGGCTGCCATGTTACTAAACCCCTTAGAGGGAAACAGGACATTTTCTCTTGTCTTCCTGCCAACTTTCCAACTCCAGAGATGCGGCTTTTAGGATTTCCCATAAAAGCCCAAAGTGGCAACATAAATAAACTTCCCATCGTAATTATCCACCCTGTTCTCTCCCTCCCAATGGTAACTCTTTATCTTTCTTCTCGGTCGTCATTCTTCACAACGCTCTCAGATTTATTACCTGTGTGGGGCGATCCGTCATCTGGTATAAATACCAATTTCTTCCATTGGGCAGCCCTGGGCTTTGATGATTTTCATAATGAAATTGGGGCTCAAAGAACTCAGAGCCTGCTGTAATAATGGGTTATTTTCCCCTTAGTTGTATATTTATGAAATGAGCAATTTGCAGTGAACTTTATTGCTTTTCTATATTCTTATTCTCTTGGGTCCCTTGGCAAACACAGTTTCAGTGCTTAAGACAGGACAGTATAGCTAGGAGAGCATCAACTCTAGCAGGACATGCAGCCCAAATGTCTGGAAGGCGGGTTTAAGACAAATAAAATGAAAATCCCTTGAATATCAGTTCCCTCGCTTCTAATGTGGCGTTAGAAACTTCCTCCTGCGACTTTTAGAATTGGTACCCACAAAGTGCCTGATTTTGTGTCCAGCATGCAATAGGTATTTAATTTTTGTGACTATATTCACATGCTAAAAACCAGGATCTTGGGGGCTGGCAGGGTGGGGGAGGCATAGCTCATCAGACACAAGCACTGGCTATACTTGAAGAGGACCCAAGTACAGTTTCCAGCACACGATGGCTTACAACTCTCTGTAATTCCAGTCCTAGGAAGCCAATACCCTCTTCTGCCTGCCACAGGCATGGCGTGCATATGATGTGCATACATACATGCAAGCAAAAAAATGTAAATCTTTTTTAAAACCTTGCCCATGGTACTCTAAGCAGTGACATCATTTATAATGTACTAATTTAGTTTTTCAGCCTTAATTTGTTATAAACAGCATAAAAAACACACTGTTAAGGCCTGAGAGAGAACCATTTAAAAGACAGGGAGAATGGATACCCATTGTCATCTCCCTCAACAGACATCTTTCAAAGAAAAGCTGGTTTGGGGTAGGTCATCTTGGACCAAAAAAACCTGTCCCAAGGATGGGAACCAAGACGGACAGAATTTGGTAAAATTTTGAAAACAAACGTTGTCCTAAGATTTCGAGTGTTATTAATTGTCTTTCTCACCCGTTCTGGAGTAATCAATGCATTTAACAAAGGATCACCGAGCACTAACCCTGGACCATTCTTTGTTTTAGGGCTCATAAATAAACAGATAAAGTCTTTGTTTTCATGGAGTCTCTGACTTTCCATAATGTCCCTATTAATGCAAATAATTTGAGATTTTCCTGCCAGTAAGGTTTATGGTCATGAGTACATATGACTGCTATGCCGAAGAGTCTTATGTCAACTTGACACAAGCTAAAGTCATCTGGGGGGGGGGGAGCCTCGGTGGAGAAGATGCCTCCCTAAGATCTAGCTGTAGGGAATTTCTTAAGTAGTGATTGATGAGGGGAGGTCCAGCCCATTGTGGGTGGGGCCATCCCTGGGATGGTGGTCCTGGGTCTGTAAGAAAGCAGCTTGGGCAAGCTGTGAGAAAGCAAGCCAGTGAGCAGCGCCCCTTTGTGGCCTCTGCATCAGCTCCTGCCTCCAGGATCCAGCTCCTCTTGAGTTCCTATCCTAACATCCTTCTATGACCGACTATGGTGTGAAAAATGCAAGCCAAATAAGCCCTTTCCTTTCCAGCTTGCTTTTGGATCATCGTAGCAAAAGAAACTCCAACTAGGACAACTATTTAAACATTTTATTTTGCTTTGTTTTGCCTTTTTTTGAGACCGGATCTCTCTACATACTGCTGGCTGTCCTGGAACTCATTATGTAGACCAGGCTGGCCTCGAACTCACAGAGATCTGCCTGCCTCTGCCTCCCAAGTGCTGGGAATAAGTGTACGCAAAGCCACACCAGTCGATGACTTAAAACTATTGAAAAGTTAAGATTTATTTAATGTGTATGTGTGTGTGTGTGCCTACATGTGTGTTTATTCAGCATGTGTACTGTTGTCTTTGGAGGCCAGAGGAGGGCCTGGAACTGAAGTTACAGACAGTTGTGATCTAGCCAGTGTGCATGCTGGGAACATGACCTAGGTCCTCTTTAATCCGCAAGTACTCATCTCTCCAGCGTCTCAAATTAAAATTTTCTCTTAACAATGTCAGTCGGTGTTAGAATATTTACCTAGTATGCACGAGGCTCAGGATTCAATCCCTACCATCCACTCCACAGAAACCCCACATGGTCTCCATCGCGTTTGCAAACTGAAACCATGTACTGGAAGGCAAGCTGGCAGTATGTAGGGCACAGTACCAGTATGGTCACTACCCCACATATCAGGAACTCTCCCAGACCTCCTCTCCACTGGAGACTGAGACCTGAGGCTGGTGATCCCTCCTCCTTTCTGTACTGGCTCTTTCATTGAAAACTCCTCAACCATGGATAGAGACCCAAGTTTGTTCAGGATTCCATTCCCGAGAAAGCACCTGTATTTCCCTTCAGCTTCTTTAGCTCCTTATAGAAATCTTATCCATTGGATACTAAATGAAGACTACACAAGGCTCTGGTGACTGCCTTGCCCCACCTTCCCCCTCAAATTACCCTTCAACCCACTGGTTACTGCTTCCGTTTTTACTTCAACTCTTACATTTAACTTCAACCAGCCAATCTGAGTCTTGCCCCTTGAACATGGTGTGGGAGAATTGTCTGTATTCTGTCAATCATGTTATAAATAAACGCTGATTGGCCAGGCAGGAAAACAAGACAGGAAGTAGAATTGATGTAATGAGAACAGAAGAATTCTGGGAAGGAGGAAGTTGATTCCTCCCACTCCTGCCCAGACCACCGAAGCAGCAGGATGTGATCTGCCCCACTGAAAAAAGGTACTGAGCCACATGGCTAACATAGATCAGAAAAATGGGTTAATCAAGATGTGAGAGTTAGCCAGTGAGAGGCTAGAGCTAATGGGCCAATCAGCTTAAAATTTATGGAGACCTATGTGTGATTTTCTTTGGGACTAAACAGTTGTGGGGTACCTGGTGGGAGGACAAAAACCCCAACAACAAACAAGCCAGGCCCTTGTTTGTTGTTGTACATGTTACATGTCTTGTACATGTTACACAAAGTACATTGCCCAGTCCAGCCCCTGGCACACACTCCCATAATCTACCTCGTGCATTCTCTTGACTTAATCTGCTTCTTGGAGCTGACTGACCCACAGCACAAGAAAATGGCCAAGTTAGATAAACACATCGAAGTAAGACCATCAGGATTTTGGTAAGTATATCTTGTGACTACATTGCACCTGGATTCATGCTCATAACATTCTGTGACAACTGAAGCTAGCCATGTAGAACTGAGCTTCTGCCACACATACGAGCCCCTGTTACGTAGATTACGTCATTGCTCTTCTTTATCATTTCCAGCCTGAGAACAACACAGAAAACTGAGTGTCAGCCCTTACAGACGAGTCCAATGACTCAGATTCTTTCCAAAATTCAACTTGACATTAAAATGAGTGAAATGGTTGGTCCTCTCACATCACAGACTTATGACCCTAATTATTTTATTCCTGGGCTAACATGAACAGCGATGGCCTGGGTTACCTACCACTCAGCGCAGAAGACATGAGAAGGGAGAAGAAAGAAGCATGCCAAAGACAAACCGCTGGTAAGGGATTTTAGGTTCCTGGAAGAACATCTACCAACTTGATGATTTGTGCATGGAAACAAAACATTAATGGAAAAGAAAGGAACTTTTCCCCCATTATCTTTTGCATGTTTTTCTCAATTTTCCCACCCCGCCCCTCACACACATCACACCCTCAGCCCCTCTAGATGGCTGGCCCTGATCACCCCGCTTCCCGGCTTGTTTCCTCTCTTCAGCCTAAGCAAGCACAGGTGGTTCTCGGGCACCCTGACCTGTCTCAGCACATCCTTTCATTCGGAAATCGTGGATCCATTGTTCCATCTCTGCCCTAAGCATGGCTCCCTACTGGCTCCCTGCTTTCATTTCTCACCCCTTTTCTCTCCCAGCTCACAACTGGCTTTCTCATTTCCCCGTGCATATATGAAGCTTGCTCTCTCCTCCGTATGTTTGCCCTTGTTGGGCTCCCTCTCTGAAAGAGGTGTTCCTCAGGTTTGGCATTTTCACCCCTCACCTCATACCTCATTCACCGAGTCTTCTCAGAAAGCTCTCTTCTGAGCTAAGAATCATACTCAGGCCCAGGGCATAATAAATATTTTTTTTTTTGAAAAATTCCCATAGTTTTCCCCAAAGTTCATATATATATATATATATATATATATGCATACATACAAGAGAAAAATGTAAAATTACTGTACAACACTCCCCACCACTAGATAATTCTTGAACACTAAACCACTCTAAAATCTCATGGTTAAAATATTACTTGTTAGCTCATAATATCCAGGTTTGGTCATCTGTGTCCAGGGTAGCAGTGGTCCCTCTGGTCTGAAGCATGCTTGGTTGGTCTTGACTGGAACTCACTGACTCGTGTGTCTGCATTTATCAAAGTAGCTCAAGAGGAGATAGTCTGGCTATCTCCTTTCCTGGGTGATGTCTTATTCTCCAGGGGCTAGCTTAGGCTTAATAATATGGTCCACGGGGGTCCAGTGCATAAATACAATTCATGTCTCCAATAGACAGTCCAATTAGCCAACCCAGAGTCAAAGGGCTAAAAGATCAGCTACTACCTCTTGCTAGTAGGACCTGTAGCATTACTCTGCAAGACCCGAGATGCAGAGAGAGGAATACATGTATTTATTTTCACATGTGACTTGTCGGTTTGGCCTTGTTCTGTGTCCCCAGCATCTATGACAGGGGACAACTTGGAGGCAGCCTTTCAATGAGCAATTTAAATGAACTTGTAGAAACAACTGCAGAGGGCCAAGGAAAGCGAAGAATTCTGAATGTCACCACTACCAGACCGATGTAGCTCTCACTACGATACAGTCACCATCATCCCAGCCCATTGTTCCTATCGAGGGTATGTGCCAAAGCAGTCTCTGCATTTCTGGTTCAACGTGTGAGGTTCTAACGGGAGTATCTGACTGGCCTGGCCTAGGTCTTGTATTTGTCCTGGGTCACGGTAGTAATGGAAAGGAAGGGCAAATTACAGGTAGCCGCATACTACAGTCTCACAAAAAGAAGCAAATGGACCCCAGAAAGACTTGTCTCTTCCAAATCCACATAATGTCTAGGACAGCTCTACTACTGAGAAATCAACCCGAGAGCCCAGATGTTAACTGATAGCAACTAGTTACCTAGTTAACCAGTTGTTAACTGATAGCAACTAGAACAATCTTTCTGCACCACACACCCACACATTCGTAGACTTTGTAGAAAGGAGTAATATTCAAATTCATCCCAGTAGCTGTTCTTTCTTATAACAAGAGTTTGGAGAACGAACTAGTTATCTTACCTCTTTTTTAAAAAACCATTCCAATTGTCTAAAGAGGCTATGGAGTTCTTTGTGTGCAGGGCGCTCTCTACCCATTTAGCGCACAAAGGGCCCATTGAAACGAGTGGATACAAACAGTGCTGCGACTGCCATTTAAAGCAGTCATATAGAATAACACAAAGAGCCTGTGGTACTGTCACTCGAATACAGTACTGCCATTCAAATTGGAGTACCTAGGATTGGGAACCATCACGCAGAGCAAGGAGCAGTTTCAGTTCTGTTAAACGAAGACATAGAGGCAATAACGGGAGCTTGTGGCCTTTAAATCAAAGCTTTTTAGGAAGAAAAGAGAAACTATAGGAAATACTTGGGCCTCACAAAATTGGTATCTTTTTTTATTATTTATTTCTTATTCCTACCAACACCCTCACCAACACTCGTGTGCATGGGCTTGCACTAGTGAGCACACACACAGAAGAAGCACAGACTTCCATGGGGAGCCAGGAACCCAGTATTACTTTTCCTTATTCTAAGGATCTGGGCCTCCCAAAGGAAAACACATTAGCATCTTTGGAAGCCAGTATAGATGCTCATTCACAATGGAACACCTAACTTCAGGGCTGGTGGTTTCCAGGCCTCCAGAGATGCTCACAGCAGCTCAGATAGAGTCCGCAGCCACATAGTCCTTGGCTGTTTTCGTCCTTAAGATCCAGTGAATTCCAGGCACCTGAACCTACATCTCTGTACCACAGGATGCGCAAGCCTGCCTCGTGCCAGACTGGTGGGCCAGAACAGGAAAGGCTGCATCTCTCTACCCTCACCATCTTCCATCTGTGACCACAGGAGCCTGGCTTTCCTTGCCCCTTCAGGGCAATCCTGAAGCATGCATTCTGTCACTAGAAAAAAGTCTTCACAAGGTATCCTCATGATGATTTAGCTGGGGCCACCCTCAGAGGTAATTGTGGTGCACCACACCTGTCTGTGCTCTAAGCGCCACAATACAGTTCGTGAACCGGGCAAGGGGATAGAGATTGAAACACACAAGACTCTCAGACAGACAGAGAGACAGATCATCCTTGAAACAGGAATGCACCAAGAATGCCCCCTTTTATTGTGTCCAGGAGCAGCTTATATAGGGATCCTTAACTGATAGCCAGGCCCCAGCCAAATGCACCAGAAACCACTCTCCTGCCATCAGGAACTCCGGGGTTGGGGGGGGGGGGGGTCTCATACTCAGAACAGGCACTCAGATCAGGGGAAAACAAGTTGTTTACAAGAAATTCAGGATCTGGGGGTTCACAGCTCCCAACAGGTAGTAGCTGGATAAAGCAAGTTGTAATGGCCGCATTCCTTTCCCAAGTTTAGCTTCTCAGTTTTGTCCACTTCCCCTTCACCCCTCTTCCTTTTCTTTCTCTTCTTCTAACTCAAAGACCCACTATATTTCCCTGACTGGCCTGGCACTCACTCTGTAGATCAGGCTGGCTCAAACTCACAGAGATCTTTCTGTCTCTGGCCCACAAACGCTGGAATTAAAAAGCCATATGCCACCACACCCTGTCACTAATACACGCACCCACCCACCCTCCCTCCAGTATATATTCTCGACCCAGGATTGGCATAAGGAGAAACTCAAACCAGCACAAGACTCCAGTCTTCCAACCCTCCTGATGTGGTCCTTTGAGCTCACTGACTATAGAATGTGGTCCTGGATAAAGATCAGTCTGCCAAGCACTCTACGCATTTAAAGCCTAATAACCCTTAGCAGCCATCAAGAAGGATGGGAGCCAAACCATCGCCAGGGGCTGAAAGGTAAAAGGAAGCTCCACCCTCCATTCTCTATGTCGGTTGGGAAAGTGTTTTGAAAGCCTAGACCTGGTTCGAACTCAAATCAGAATAAGGCAGATGAAGTCCGATTGCCTCCATTTCATTTGAGCGTAAGTTCTATATTCTTCGCACCCTTTACTTCCTCATCCATCAAAATGGAAATGTGGGGCCAGCGGAACAGCACAGCAGGTGGAGGCACCTGCCGCCAAGCCTGGGAACCTGGGCTCTAGCTCCAGAAACACAGAGTGGAAGGGGAGAATGGACTCCCGCGGTGGTGCTCCTTTGACCTCCCAGTTCTCCTTTGACCTCCACGTGCACTCTGAGTTGGGGGGCTGTACACCAGTGCTTCTCAGCCTCCCGATGCTGCCACCGGTGAATACAGCTCCTCGTGTTGTGCTGACCCCCCGACCACAAAATTATTGTGTTGCTACTTCATAACTGAAATTTTCCTACGGTTATGAATCATAATGTAAATATATGTGTTTTCTGAAGGTCATAGGTGACCTCTGTGAAAGGGTTATTTGAATCACCCAGGGGTCTCGACCCACAGGATGAGAACTGCTGCTACACACACATATCCCTTACATATACCCTGAACTGTAGTGATAGGAGTGGCAGGGCTGCATCCCCAGCACCCCGGTCGCCTGCTTGGCTAGCTTATGCCCGAAATAACAACACACAAACTGTATTCATTTAAACACTGCTTGGCCCATTTCTATCTAGACTCTTCTAGGCTAACTCTCGCACCTGGACTAGCCCATTTCTTATCATCTGTGTAGCACCGGTCTTACCGGGAAGATTCTAGCCTACGTCCATCCTGGGTCGGAGCTTCATCATGTGCATCTTCCCGGGAGCAGGGAGCATGGCGTCTCTCTGAGGCGTCTGCTCCCGAGAGGAGAGCTGTGGAGTCTGAGCTCACTTCCTCTTCCTCCCAGCATTCTGTTCTGTTTACTCCACCTCCCTATGTTCTAACCAATAAAATGGGCCAAGGCAGTTCCTTTATTAGCCAATGACCTTCCTCCATCACTGAACACGTACTTAAATGCATACAAACACATGTAAAATGTTTTAAAGTAACAATAAAATAGTGTCTACTTACAACATTTGTTAGCAAAACCCCACAGGAAGCCTGGGCTCCATACCCGCTACATAATCCTGCGAATATCTTACCATTAAGGCTGCCTCCTTGACTCCCTCTATAAGTTTAAATAATTTCATAAAACCTTGAAACACTGACATGGCAAGCATACAGGATCATCCCAAAAAACGAATTATCAAAATCTGAAATCCAGAGACGCTCCCATGCCCGCCCCAAGACCCCAGCCTCACCTGCTGTGTCTGTTGTTTCCTTCGTCCTTCATGATCTATGACAAGACAGCCAACCCCTTGGGGCAGCTGTGGCTGGAAGACACAGAATAACCGCAGCGGGAACACTGGGGGGAAGACCTGTCGGACTCGTGTGTGCAATGTCACAGTTTTATATAAAATCCTATATCGCTCATCCTGCCCTGCCTAGCTCACCCACACTGCAAGCAGCCCTGTGGGGCCAGCAACCTTCCAGGGCTGGTTTGCTGGTTCTTCCCAGCAAGCCTGATCGTCGCAAAAGGCACCGTCTCAGGATCCAGGGGTTTGACGTTCATCTGTTTCCCTTCATTTCAATTTTTACTACTTTTCCTTTAAAGTCAGCAAGTCACAGATTGAGCTATAAACTGTCAAGTTCTGTAGCCTATGAGGCTCCCAATTGCCGGCAATGTGGTATGATTTAAATTTCCAATCAAAGCGACAGATAGGAAGCCACCACATCTCAACTCCTGTAGGAGTTGTAAAATTCTCAAGCCCTGTTTTTTTCCCCCCTTTTAATCTTTATCATCTCAGAGTATTGATACGGACATGGAGAAAATAATTGCACAATCAAAATTAGATGTAGCTCATCTGAACTAGCCTCTGGCTAGCTTGGACTCCCCACCCAAAAACCTCTTTCCCACAATTCCCAGTCAATGTGCCGGGTATGATGTCAAGAATTAGAAAGCATATATAAAAACTTCAAGTTAAGAGTCAGTAGGAAAGATGACTGGAAACCCTCCTTGGAAGCAGATCTAAAGCCAGCCATGTAATAACTAACCCATTTGCACAGACCAGTTCAGATAATTAGGACCCGGCCTCTGTCGACAACGTGGCAGATGTTGCTAGATTTTATTATTGTTGGTATTTGCTTGTTTTGCTTCTGCTGTTTGTTTTCACTTTGCATAGGGGGAGACGGCAGGACGTAAACTTTGGGCCATGATTTCCCAGGTGGTGTCCTTCGCCTGGCAATTGAAACACCTTGGTGCTTGTCTGCTTCTGGCAGAGAAGGCTTCGGAGCTGCCATGTTGAGTTGGAAAGCCATCCCAGGAAACAGCGGTAGGAGAGTAGGAAAGCGAGATGAGAAAAGGAACGAAAGCCAGAACGCGGTGCCTTAATAAGCAGGTTTTCTCTGTGAGCCTCTGGGACCCAGTCCTACCAGGGCCTCTGGGCAACTTCATTCGGCAAGCCCCAGCGTTCCCCTGCTCCAGGAACGGGAAACTTGCAAAGGGCTGCCTCCTGGGTCCTTGGTTCTGAGTACAGATCAAAGCCGCGGAGAGCCTACCGAACAGGGCCTGCTGGGGGGATGTGGGCAGGGTACCAGCAGCATCTGCTGCAACCATCCACTCTCCATCATTTGCCCTGTTCCAGGCACAGAAGCAGCTGGTGGCTGGGAGCCAAAGCCAACACCGGGGAAAACCTGATTCCAAGTAAGACAGCAGCCTTAAAAAGGAAAGTGCGGCTGTGAACATGTGGCGATGTTTTGCTAGGCGGGCTATTGTGGGCTGTGAAAGGGGTCCTCTGAGAGGATGCGCAATGCCTATCGAACCATCCAGAAAGGCGCTTCCAACCTAGCAGCATGCTGGTGAGCAGTGGCTAACAGGCATGGAAAATCAAGAGTCGCCTGGGACTGGGGCTAATTAAATGCAATCCTCTGTCTCTTTCCTTCGCTGCCGCAAGAAACGCAGAAGCTGAAATCTTTCAAAAAACACGTAAATGTGCGGCCATCGCCCTCTCTTTACGACGCCTGCTCCCTGTATTTGCGAGCATGGGAGCTTTTTACAGTATTTTCCCCATCTCCGTGAAAGGTGTCAAGGAATCTGAAAGAGCCAGTGGGGAGAAGGGAGGATGAAAGGCTCTTGAGCCAATGGCTTGTTCCTGGCCCTTGTTCAGTGCCACTGAAAAGATGCTCAGAGAGCTTAAGCTACAGGGAGCATGAGTTGGCAAAGCACTGAGGCCTAAGGGATCAGGGTGAGATTTAAGTTGAGAGGGGGAAAGCCAAATAGCTGGGCTGGCAGAGTAGGATGAGGCTTGGGACTCGCTCGGAGGACCAAGGTTTGTTGTCAGCTGTTGTGGGCGGTAGCCACTGACAACCCATAGACTCTTCCTAAAGTATTATCCCAGCTGAAAGGAACTGCTATACTCAAAGCCACCCTACCCTACCCCAGAACTTCCTACGGGTGCTGCGGGATGGCTGCTGCGGCCATCTCTGTCCCTGTCCCCTGCTTCCCTCACTGTCCCCAGTCCTGTCCCAGAAGCATTCCCCGAAGGGCCTACATCATACAGGATGCTACTTCAGCATCCTTTTCTTAAGGAACCCAGCACACGGGACCTGGCCACTATGGCTGCCGGCATATGAAATCTCAGTTCTCATGAGACCCTATCAGGCTGTTTCTAGAGATCTCAAAGTGAAGGGAAACACACCAAGACTCCATGGGAGGGCAACTGCCCAATTTTATGCCACAGTGTCCTCCGAGCAGTATGAGAAGCTGCCACCCATATGATCCAAAACGTTCCTACCTGGAAGTTTGCAGCGTCTGATAACAGAGCAAGGGGCTACACCGTAAGACAAAGGGAAATGGGGAAAGTATTTGCAACATACATGATAAGCAAATGGATACGGTTATTAATAGTAAAGAACAACAAAAGGCAATAAGAAAGGATGAGAGGCCAAAAAAATTAAAGAGAACAAAGAATACAAAGCTACAGATAAATACAAAATAGTCTTTTTTATTATAAAGTAGGGTTTTTGCTTTGTGTGTGTGTGTGTGTGTGTGTGTGTTTTCCACTCCTAAGAAAATAAAGGAAAATGAGTACTAGTCTGAGAAGTCATTGTTGATTAACAGATGAATAAAGGCCGAAGAGTTGAAAATGCCTATGTTGGCATATTCATCTCGTGAAATTCTGGCAGGTGTATAAATTGGCACAATCTCTTTGGGAGGCAAATTGGCAGTTTTGAACGCACACACATTTTACACATTGACTCAACAGGAAGTTGGCTCTATTAAGAGTTTATAACTCAACATTTTCACAAAGGCATATACATGAGGCTAATCATTTACACATTGTTTAAAGTAACCAAAGGCCAGAAGGCATTAAAATATTTCTGTGTGAGTAAAATTATAGTATGCATCATCCTATGAAGAGTCAGCTCCCAGGTCCGAAGGATCCTGAGGATGCTCCTGAGGTCAGAAGAACTGGCCTGAAGGTCGTGAAGCAAGCAGAGCCTGGCCTAGTGTTTCCCTGCCACCTGACCCCTTTTATACTCTCAGTCAGCTTTACCAACACGCTAGAGAGTAGCATGGAATGGCCTAAGCTTCCTAATTCCTGTCTTCATATAACAAACAGTTGCTTATTTACGAGGGTGCTGGAGAGATGGCTCAGCAGTTAAGAACACTGACTGTTCTTCCAAAGCACCCAGATTCATTTCCAAGTACCCACATGGCAGCTCACACCCCTCTGTTCTCCATGGGACCAGGCATGTACTTGATACACAGACATACATACATGTGCACATCCTTACACATATTATACAGTTTTGTTTTTCTTTTTGGTTTTTCAAAACAGGCTTTCTCTGTGTAGCAGGGCCATGACTGTCCTGACACTCACTCTGAAGACCAGGCTGCCCTCAAACTCCTGAGTGCTGGGATTAGACTACCACATGGCTTATAAAATAAAGATTTTTAAGTTTTTCAGAAACATATATTCTCTCACCATTTATATGTAACAGATTATGAAGTTTTAAAAAAAATGTTGGTTGTTGGTGGCACACACCTTTAATCTCAGCCCTCAGGAGGCAGAGGCAGGCAGTCTCTGAGATCCAGGCACCCCATTCTACAGAACAGAACAGCCAGGGCAACACAAAGAAACCGTGTCTTGAAAAACAAAATATTCACAATGCTTAATAATTTTGATATCATCATCATCATTACACAAGATTAGGTGATAACGTTTAAGTTTTGCATATTCAAACCGA
The DNA here is from genome assembly GCF_018167655.1 of Microtus oregoni. Lineage (NCBI taxonomy): Eukaryota > Metazoa > Chordata > Mammalia > Rodentia > Cricetidae > Microtus > Microtus oregoni. The sequence goes on from NW_024543070.1 coordinate 7,472,976, forward strand.
TGCAAAGAAAATTTTTAAGTAATCATTCAGCAGAGAACCCATCAAACAACCTTGACACACAGAATAATTTAAAAGCTAATCTTGCCTAGGTTCACCGCATTTGTTATGTTCTCGAGTGTTTGCACTTGGAAGCATTCTAAGAGTCTTAGAGAATCCGTGTCCACCAGAAACACCTGTGTGCAGAGAGCAAGAACCCCTGGGGCAAACTCTCTTAAATTGTTGGCAGACCTGGAAATCTTAACCAACCAGGGCTTGCAAGCGCAAGCCTCTGAAACGCTCACCTGCTTTTCCTCACCAGGAGTAAAAGTTCTTGGAAGCTCTTGAACATGCTTCAGAGACAAAGTGAGAACATGGTAAATGAGGAGGTTTGCAGGGTGGCAATCCTGTGTTGGGTACCCGTGCCCTCTTCACAGGAAGACCTGACTGCCCTTCAAAGCAGGTCTCGTTTACAGTCAAGTTTTTCCAGCTCAACTCTGCATTACACAGATGTCACATAACTCTGTTTAAAAAAGAAATGCAAGCCACGTAAAACCAGAACCACACACACCTGGATTTCATATCACAGCAAACCGAGATCCGCGCACGACCTTCGCAGACACAGCTGCGCAGTCGAATCCCCTGGATGTTGCAAACACGGATTAGAGGAGAGATGAATTGTGTGCAGCCTTGTCAATTCATTTCAGGTGTCAAGATGACATAAGGAGGCACGGGGATATTTCTTTATTGCTGTAACTCTTGGGATAAGATGGAGTGGGGAGCTCTGTGTGCTGCAGAACTGGAAAACCATCCCTCATCCTACACAAATGAACTAATACATCATCAATCATTGGCGTTTGAGAGGCCTTTGGACCATACGATACATTATTCTCCACGATAACTTGCACTTTGGTTTTAATTGCTCTAACTAGCTGCATGAGTGAGTACTGCTTGGAGTTCTGATAGCAGCTCCTCCATCGGGTCTCTTGGCAGCTTAGGAGCTAGTGTGTGTTCTTGGCAAGGAGACTTGGCTGTGTGCTGATTAATAACGCACACTGCCCAATCTCACTCCATCAGCATCTCCTGCCTCCAGCCCCTCCTTCAGCCTCTCCCCAGCCCCAGAAGCCTTCCCACCCCTCCCAGCATGTTTTCCCACAAAGGCCTTGCTCCCCTTAGGTCTGAGGCCAGGAATTTGCTGCAAGGCCTGAAGGCCCTGAGGGGAACTGGTGTTGGTGTTTAAGCCACAGCAGATGAAGTGAGTATGGAGATCCTGGCAGGGAGCCTACCGCTGCCTCCTTAGACTGATGTATTGAGGGAAGTTGTGCCAGGGACTAGTAGGGACAGCCTGCTTTATTAGGAGTCAAGGCAGCAACGTGAAACCCTTCCAAGGTGTCTTTCACATGTCCTTGTTATTCCTCTAATAAGCCAGTATTATAATAGAGCAGTAAAGCACATGTCACTGAACACAGCCCGTAAATTGTTTCTTGTACTGTGGCCCTTAAATGATGGCCTCCTTTCTAACTACTACCGAGCTAAACAAATGAGCAGCTGTTTGCCTGGCCTCCCTCCCCTCCACCCAGTGAGGGACACGAGCTCTCAATGACAGGTTTATAAAATGGGTGTCTTGCTCAGGGTACCATTTAGGTACCACATAGAATACCTGAAGTAAGATAACTACTTTTGTGAGGTTGGTCTAATGTTTGCTCCTCGCCTCCACAGTCTCCCTCCATCCTTGTGGGCCTTCTAAGGTTGGCTTCAGCGGCAACAGCGTGCAAACAAAGACAGGGATGGTTGGGCTCCACTCTTCCTTACAGGTCCTGGCCCAGGAGAGGACAGGCAGAGAAGGATAACTTCTGCTGAAACATGGAGCGGGGCTTGTAGTAGACATGTAGTAGGTGGGGGTACTAGACTTCCCAAACTGGCACCTTTTTTTTTCCCCACTGTGGGCTTCCAGTTCCCAAGCCTCCTTGGCAAGGGTTTCTGAAACATTGTTAGCAATGTCTACCTCTTGAATGCTTAGTAAATCCCAGATCCTGTTCTGAAAGCTTTCTGGGCATTTTATCACATCATCTCTACTACCGAATTTGAGACAGTCACCGCCCTCACACCATTTGAGGGATGAGCAAATGGCCTCTCAGAGCTCAGGCCATTGGCTTCAAATCAGGCTCAGACACAGTTACTGCCAAACTGTGGACAATGCAGCTTGATTGTAAAAGGAACACATGTTCTCAGCGTCATTGGCAGTAGGGTTCTTCATCCATGTGTTGACTGAGTTTGAATGTGGAGATGGAAAGTGTTTGGAAGTAAGAGAGTCGGGAAAATTACCCTCTTTGCCCCGCCCCCACATACCTAGGAAGACAAAATATGAAACTGCCAGTGTCATAAATAAATGGAACTCGCTTGTCTCTTTGTTATTTTTTTTCTTTCAGTTTGTCTAGGCATTACTTGTAAGGCTCTTGGCCTAGAGAGTTGTGAGCAATTTTGGCTGTAGAACAACTGGATTCGTTACCCAAAATGTTCCAGGCCTCCTACATCCATAGCTTCTTAGATGAGCTCAGCAGAGCAAGGACATGCTCTAAACCCAGCTTAGGGAATTATTTATTTACAATATTCATCATTATTTAACAGTCAAAGCCAGTGTTTACTCATTGCCGTGAGCCAGCCAGTTTCCATGTATAAACTTCTTTAATCCTCCCAACAGCCTCCGAACATGAGTGCAACTCCACAGATAAGGAAACTAAAAGCCAGAGAGACTAAACAATTTGATAAATTCGCTTAGCTGGTATCTCAGAATCAAGTCAGGATAAGGGGAAGATCGATACTTCTAACCCCTGTGCAGTGAAAGCCATGTCTTCTGTCAGTGATGCTGTTCTGTACACAAGAGACTGAAGAAGTTAACAATCAGGAATGGGTGGACCACTGGGACCTCTTGATCCTGGAGCTACAACATGCATGTCTCTTGGCATCCTTTACTCATGGTCCATCCCTATCTTAGGATTTCTATTGCCGTGAAGAGACACCATGACCATTTCAGCCCTTATATTCTTTTGTTTTTTAAGATTTACTTATTTCTGTACATGGGTGCTTTTGTGGCATGTAAATCCGTACACCAAAAGAGGGCATTGGATCCCATTATAACTGGTTGTGAGTCAACATGTCATTGCTGGGAATTGTCCTTGGAACCTCTGGAAGAACAGCAACCGATCTTAACCACTGAGCCATCTCTCTAAGTCCCCGTTTCAACTCTTATAAAGGAAGACACTCAATTGGGGATGGCTTACAAGTTCCAAGGTCTAATCCATTATTATCATGGCAGGAAACATGGCAGAGTACAGGCAGACATGGTGCTGGAGAAGGAGTTGAGAGTTCTACAGCTTGATACACAGGCAGCAGAAGGAGACGGTGCACCACATTGGGCATAGCTTGAGCATATGAAACCTCAAAGTCTGCCCCCACAGAGACACACTTCTTCTAACTAGACCATACCTATTCCAAAAAGGCCACACTTCCTAATAGTGCCTCTCCCTATGGACCAAGCATTCAAACACATGAGTCTATGGGGCCACACCTATTCAACTCCTCACTCCCAACACACATGATGAACCAAATTTGAGTTCCTGGGAGCAGCATAGCTAGCACTTGGAGTCAAATAGGTCTTTATTGGTTGTGATTAGCTGGAAATGTCCATAACATTTAAATGTTCATCTAATCCTTTAGGTTATCTAAGGAAGACTACTTCTTAATAGGCATTCCTAATAGAACTAACTACTCACCAAAGACAGAACCCACAAGCAAATGGAGAAGACATATTTTTGAGCCCTGGTGTGGTCATTTCATTTCTCATTCTGAGAAGGAGGTTTTATCTTCACCCAGGAATGATGGGTTCCATGGAAGTTGTGGAACTTGTCACACCACAAGTAAGTGATAGAGCCATGAATTTCATCCCAGATTGCAAGAACACAGCTGAGGTTCTATAGCATGAAGAGGCACCCTCATTGTGAAGCTCATTTGGGACACTCAACACTGCCCTGCTGTCTTCCATCTTATGTGTAGCACAAGAACTTACATTTCCTAGGTGGTGCATAGCCCTAACCCTCTAGGCCGTGGCCTCATAATCAACACCAGCTGTTCCTGATGTTTTCTCCACCCTGGGAGGATCTTTATAAGCCTTTGTCCAGAAGACTGTGTAACAGTGGTTCAGAATCAGCCTAAAGCTTCTTTATACAATGTAGCAATAGCAGCCTACCTTCTACCAAATCTACTAATCTTTTTTTTTTTTATCCTTTGACTTGCCTCTAAATCTGCAAGTGTGGGGACTGTTGTAGTTTTAAAAGCACCATGCCAGATATCACTGTCTTTGCGGCTGCAGAAGTTGATCTGAAGTGAGAAAAGCACACACAAAAACAACAACAACAACAAAAACTACCTTCTTCCTTCTGTCTCACTTTCCACCATCATAGGGGAAAGTGTCCAGGCCTGAGTGTGCCTGCACTCACATACAATCACAGACAAAGCCCCAAGCTACACACACACACACACACACACACACACACAAAATACAGTGTTTGTAGCAATGCAAGTATACAATAATCTGTGCATGCTTGCACAGATCCATACATGCAAACACAAACACACACACACACACACACACACACACAAACCCACACTTTCTCACTTCTTGGGGCCATAGACTGGGTAGAGCGGTTCTCAGAAAGCAGATATCTGAATGTTGCATCCTGGGAATCTGCCTCTGTCCGCTCTTTTCAGACCCTCCTTAGGGACTTACCTGTCTTGTTGCATTAAAACAAAGGCTGTAGTCCCTTTCCAGTGGTGACAGTGGTGTGACGCCTCACTGTAAACAGATTTTTGATTTGTTGTGCAACACTTTCATATCCATTTGAAAACTTTTTCTGGTATGTTTCTAGCTTCGCTCTAGATATGTAATTATGAAAGTCAGGAATAATTACTACTTAGAAGTGACAAATTCTAAAGGATTCATCACGCCTTGAGGGAAGTTGCTTTATATATTCAAGCCATCACTTCATTGATAAGATTTAACCAGAGAGTTAACTCACTGAGCACCTTATTCTGGTGGATAATCAGTGCTGGACCCACAGATAATTGAAACCAAAGGTTCTCTGAATAAACAAAAAATTATGATGAGAACAAATCTGGAATTGAAATTATAAAGTTAAAATATAATTTAATGGAATTGACATTAAAAAAAGAACTAATTTACTTCAAAAGATCTCAAAAAGTCTTAAAGACCAACTCAAGAATGAAAACTGGACCAGTGAGGTGGTTAACTGAGTAAGGATACTTGCCAGCAAGCCTGATGACCTGAGTTCAATTCCTGCAACCCACAGTATAGAAGGAAAGAACTGACTCCCAAAAGTTGTCCCCTGCCTTCCACACCATTGCAATGGCATGGGCAGCCACACATGGAGATAAATAAAAGTAATAATAATTTTTTTTAAGTACCTGTGCTGGGAGTGGTGGCACATGACTTTAATCCAAGCACTCAGGAGGCGAAGCTGATGGATCTCTGAGTTCCAGGACTGAAGTGATATTTTGTTTATGTTTTAACAAATAAAGTTTGCCTGAAGATCAAAGATCACCACTAGAGGCCAGGGAGTGGGGGCACAAGCCTTTAATCCCAGGAGGCAGAGGAAAAGGGATCTCTGTTAGTTCAGGGCTCCCTGTGCTATGTAGGATTGAATCTGTCTAAAGGTCTCTCTAGTGGCTGGACACACTGCTTCCCTCATCCTTCACCTTTCACCCCCTAATATCTGACTCTGAGTTCTATTATTAAGACTAATTAGAATTCGTGCTATGCAGGACAGCCAGGGCTACACAGAGAAATACTGTCTCGAAAAAACGTAATAAATAAATAAAGTAAAAGTACTGTGCTTGCCCCCTACAAGTGAGAAAGCCTTGGGGTCCATTCCTCAGTGCCCAGTCTTGAGTCTCCCCCTTTTCCTTCATTGCTACCAGCTGGCCCAGGCAGGGCTTATCAAATACTGCTAAACACAGGGCAGCCATTCTGTCTCTCTCTTTGCTGGGGAAATCATCATATTTTAGCCTAGATGCGAGCGAGGCAAATGACTACTTCTCTTGCAAAGCATATGTTTATCATTCCTAGTTTTGCAAGAACCTAGCAATGTAAATTCTGTTTATTAAAACACGGGTATAGCAGAGTGGCAACAAGATGGTGATATTTCCTCCTGCTGAACCTGAAATTACCTTGGAAGATGGAAAGAGATCCTTATGCATAGATGCCCAGATAGGCACGGGACAATAGAACACAATGCTGCCGCTTTTTAAGACTTTCCCAAGAGGAAACAACAACAACAAAAATCAGTCAAACATTTAATGTTCTTGCAGCCTTCATTTTATTTCCATCAACTTGTGTAGCAAGTAGCATTGGTGTTTGGGCTTTTTAAAGAAAATGCTATTTAAGCTAGATAATTTTACAACTCATTTTCCTCACACTAGACTGAGGAGGATTCTAGAAATAAGCTTCTCCCACGTCCGTCGCTTGGACACAGGCAGAGTAAAACAATGACAGGCGTGAAGTTGAATCTGCACGGAGAAGGCACAGCCTCTCACGGTGAGCCACACATGTGTGAAGTTGAATCTGCACAGAGAAGGCACAGCCTCTCATGGTGAGCCACACATGTGTGGAGTTGAGTCCGCACGGAGAAGGCACAGCCTCTCACGGTGAGCCACACATGCGTGAAGTTGAATCTGCACGGAGAAGGCACAGCCTCTCACGGTGAGCCACACATGTGTGAAGTTGAATCTGCACGGAGAAGGCACAGCCTCTCACGGTGAGCCACACATGTGTGAAGTTGAATCTGCACGGAGAAGGCACAGCCTCTCATGGTGAGCCACACATGTGTGGAGTTGAGTCCGCACGGAGCAGGCACAGCCTCTCACGGTGAGCCACACATGTGTGGAGTTGAGTCCGCACGGAGCAGGCACAGCCTCTCACGGTGAGCCACACATGTGTGAAGTTGAATCTGCACGGAGAAGGCACAGCCTCTCACGGTGAGCCACACATGTGTGGAGTTGAGTCCGCACGGAGCAGGCACAGCCTCTCACGGTGAGCCACACATGTGTGAAGTTGAATCTGCACGGAGAAGGCACAGCCTCTCACGGTGAGCCACACATGTGTGGAGTTGAGTCCGCACGGAGAAGGCACAGCCTCTCACGGTGAGCCACACATGTGTGAAGTTGAATCTGCACAGAGAAGGCACAGCCTCTCACGGTGAGCCACACATGTGTGGAGTTGAGTCCGCACGGAGCAGGCACAGCCTCTCACGGTGAGCCACACATGTGTGGAGTTGAGCCCGCACGGAGCAGGCACAGCCTCTCACGGTGAGCCACACATGTGTGGAGTTGAGTCCGCACGGAGCAGGCACAGCCTCTCTTGGTGAGCTGCACACAACTATATGATATACTTCGTTTGATTCTTTCATTGATGAGTTGATTGGTTGGTTGGTTTTTTTGATACAGGGTTTATCTCTGTAGCCTTGGCTGTCCTAGAACTCACTCTGAAGACCATGCTGGCCTCGAACTCAGACACTGGCCCGCCTCTGCCTCCCGAGTGCTGGGATTAACAGTGTGTACACCGCTGCTTAATGACTTGCTTTTCCACCCTTGCCACAACTGTGGACTTCGATCATACAAGAACGGTATCCGTTTCCAGAAAACTTAACTCATTTTAAACACAGCCCCTTCTCTAACACAAGGAGGTGATAATCCTAGAACCCAAGCTCACGGATTCCAGGAGCAGACCCGTTGAACACACCTGCCATCTGGATCCGCCTTTCTTCCCATCAAGGATCTAGTGGCCACGGGCAACATCGCTGTCTTTGTAATAAAGAGGTTTGCCGACATTCGATTTTCATGGTCACAGTCAAATGACCTTCTGAAAAGCTCTACAGTGCCTAACCCTCTTCCTGGATGCCCTCAAACAACACCTGCTCTACACATCAGGGAGATGCCAGGGAGGGAGGGATGGCTCAACAGACCAGAGCTCCGATCCCAGCACACACACTGAGTGACTCACAACTGCCCATAACGCCAGCTCTAGGGGATCCTACATCCTCCCAGGGCCTCTGCAGGCAGCTACACACACACACACACACACACACACACACACACACACCCCTGCCTTTATTACATCTCTCCCACTTGAGCTCCAGAGAACAGGCAATGACTGCCTGCCAGGAATAGCCCTTGGCTGACTGTTCTCAGGTCAGTGGGTCAAAGCGCCATGAGGGTCAGCCAGCGTACAATGCAGGAAATGGGTGTATGGCCTGAGTGTCATCTGTGGCCTTGCTTGACATGCCTTATCTATGTCCTGGCAGCACTCATTTCCTCACCTGCCTGTCTCCAGCCCTCAACGTTTGTGCTACACATTGTCCTGTCCTCAGGAATTAGGACAACCTTCAGAGTACAATTTTTTTGGGGGGGTGGGGGGGGGGTGGGGGGTGGGATGGGATGGGAAGGAGGTGGTTAAATAAAAAAGACATTATTAATTATACTTTAAAACTAAACGGGACATGGTGGCACACTCAGGAAGCAGAGGTACTTGAATATGAGTTTAAGACCAGCTTGGTCTACAAAGTAAGTTCCAGAGCTACACTGTGAAACTTTATCTCAAAACAAAACAAAACAAAAACAAAAACCAATTCCTTGATGCCAGGGCCTCTATTAGCTTTTGGTTTTTTTATTCTTAAAACAAAACAAAAACAAAAGCAAAAACAAAAACAACCTCCCTAATGCCGAGGCCTTCATTAGCTTTTTTGTCAGACCTGGCAAGAGATCAAACCAGTAGCCCGCCGCCATGGAATTTTCCCCGCAGAAGTGTTTTATTGGGCCATCTCTATGGATAGCAGCTTCTCCAACTGAACGGCTCCAGACCCTGTTGTCCCATCCACCAGAAGTCCCACTGCTGCAGTCTACAACACTCACGGTTCACCTGCTCATCCACCCCAGTGTGCCTGCGTGCCCCCGATCCTAGGTCTCCTAGCCCTATGACAGGTAAGGGTACGTTTTTGGTGAGGGAAGGGAAGGGGCTCAGGTCCAACGAGAATGGATCATCTTAGTGTAGCCAAGCAACTGAGTGAGCCTTAAGGAGCGTAGTGCGGGACTATCCAGTAAGAGAGGCTGAGGGAGTGGCTTGGTGAAATATGGCGCATGCTCAGCATGCAGAAGGCGCTAGGCTCAATCCTCAGCGCTATAAATATGTGAACGAACATGGCAGTTTTGCTCCACGAACTTGCCCAGTGAGCTTCTGAGTTTTCAGCGCTGCCGCTTGCTTGAGAGCCTAAGCCTTCTGAATCACCAGAAAGAGAACACACCCTGCCCAAAGGAAGCCAGTTTCCCCCTCTTTGTATGATATGTCTCCTAATCCCAGACTCAGAGGGCGTGTGACCCACATAGCTTCCCACTGGGAAAACGCTCTCTCAATTACCGCTGTCCCCATCCTCGCCGCCTCATGACAAAGTGTCCCTTTGCAGAGCTCCTATGTACGCCTGAGCCGCTGTGTTCTGGGCGGAAAGTCCCTTAGTCTTCTGATCTCTTTTTATTAACTCCCCTCTCGCATGTTCAGATTTGCCGTGTGTGTAGTCTTTACAAACCAACGAGGAGGCAAAGGTAAAACGACAGCTCTTTGATTTTTATCTGCTGCAGACTGAAGATGAATTCTAAGTGTGGTTTTAGAAGTGGCTGGCTTCCTCCTAGATTTCATTTTCCTAAGGCTGAGAAAGCAATTGAACAAGGTGTACGGGTTCCAGGAACTGCAATTGTGGCCGTGTATTAGCCATGCAGAACTCTAGGGTGGTGTTCAAACAGAAGTATCTTTTCCTGTGTACATCTCTCCTCTACTTCAAAATAGGAAATTACAGTGACAGATAGGGTTGTTGCTGTTTTAGTATGTTTATGTTTATTTATATAATGTTTTGTTCCAGAAAAAGAAAGAATTTAAGGCAGGGTAATATATGAATTTCTCATCGACCTGCAGGAGCAATTTCATCAGGTTTTTTTTATCATATCTACTTGTTAATGATTGATATGTTAATGATTTGATTAATCCGTTGGGTTGGCTTCATTTACATCATCATTTCCATTTCATCAAGATGTGTTTTCAAGGAGACAGTAGGTGTCCTTCTCAAAATGTCCCCTTTCTTAGCATGGGGAACTTGCGTGTTCATAAGCAAACAGTATCAGATCCTTAGGTCTGATGGGAAGCAGCTGTCTGGGTCTGAGGAGGTTAAGTTGCCTCTCCTAGGTTTCTTAAACCAAGGAGGGCTGGGTTTGGGTTTGCTTTTGTAAGAAGCTTTTTTTTTTCTGTCGCATCCAGGACAGTACTCCAGAAGTTTCCAGAGTGAATGTAGGAGTGAGCACCAACACCTTGGCCCTCTGCCTGCCATTGGCTAAGGAAAGGCCCAGAAAGACTGGGTCCTCAACTCTGGACTGTGGTGCTGTCAGGGTCCTTGTGCTGAATGTCAGGGTCATGAAATCTCGAGGTCACAGTACGACCTGTGGTCATCCTTTGTAGGTACAGAAAAGTCAAGTTCATGTGAAATACACTGAGTGGGTCAGAGCACCGTCTCCCACGGCGCAATTTCACGTGAGTAGGGTATGAACAACATCAAAGCCCGCTGAATGCAGAGAAAATTGTGTTCGCTTTCAATTCCCTCTCAGCGCTGCAGATCACAATAAGAAGCAGGTTGACTCGGTGTTGACAGACATTTAGCAGCCCCTCTCGCTCTTCTTCCAAACAGCTGCCGCCCCGATAGGAACCTTTTGCAAGCCGCGGTAGCCAGTTCTGATCTCAGGAGGACGTCCCATTCTGCGGTGTTTGAGCCTTCTTTTACCGTGTCTTCCGACAAGGTCAGGCAGGGTGTGCAGCTGAGAGGACGCTGTAAAGTTACTTTCAAAAACAAGTATGTCGGGTCACAAGATGGCTCAGTGGGTAAAAGCGAAGCTGTCTGCGCAAGCCTGAGAACCGGAGTTCGATCCCAGGAACCCACAGTGGAAGAAGAAAACGGAGTCCAGAAAGTTGTCCTTTGACCTTCACATGCACACGGAGGCACCCACATGCCCCCGTGTGTGTGTGTGTGTGTGTGTGTGTGTGTGTGTGTGTGTGTGTGTGAGAGAGAGAGAGAGAGACAGAGACAGAGACAGAGACAGACAGAGACGAAGTAAAATAAATGTGTTCAAGTGTTTTCATTAAATCAACTTGAAGAGTTAGTTGTAGAGATGTATAAGTTCTCAAAATTGAGATGAAAAACAGGAAAGAAAAAAAGGGAGTTTCAGAAAAAGAAGTCCTGAGACAGAAGTGGGCCTTGATCTTAGAAGAAATGGATCCGAGACAAGCCAAAGCGAGGAGTGTGGAACGCACCTCTGGCTATCCGTGTGCTCATGTATAAATATTAGTATGCCTTCTTCAAGGAGTTGTATGTAGTGATAGAGCGAGTGGCTGAAGAGAAATCCTTGACGTCTCCGGAAAGTTGTCGGCTGACCAACACATGCCTGTGCCCACATCCACCCTCCACGCAAATTATCCTGTGAGGAAGGAGGTAGGGCTTCCCCCATCCCTTAACTCCCAACATTCAGAGCAATACCAACAAGTGGGATCCATCAGCATAAACATTTGTTAGATGAAGAAAAAGAAAGAGGAAAGATAGAAGATAAAGAGAGAAAGGGATGAAGAAAAAAAAATCCAATTTTCCAAGCTAGTGATCAGAAGAGCACAGGCCGCTGAGAAGGCCTGGAATTTCATCCCATGCTCCTTTGCTTCATATGAGGGGAAAATGGATGAAATGAGTTTAAGGTCCAGTGTTGCTGGCTTTAAACCTTACCTTGACCCCATTCTATTTGAACGACACTGTCTACATCTTTCATCTCATCTGATGATAATTTTCCCATCTGTGACATGGGAATCATCACCAACACTTCACAAAGTCACAGTTAGTTTTATTGCACTAATATATATACAACTAATGAACAGCCCAAATGCGGTATTCATTATTACTGTTGCTATTATACATACTCTACAAAAATTCAGAGAATTATTTTGATTCTGTTAAAAGTGTACATGAGATGGATTTTTTTACTCCATAAACAGATTCTCATACTTTCTTCCTAATTAGACTCTATCTGTCATGTCTGTAATTCCTATGTAATTAAATTGAAATTAAATGTCAATTTACTTTAAATTATAGAGTAATTCTATGTATACATGCCACGCAATCTGCATTTTGTTAGAAGATGACAACCAAAAATATCCTGACAGTCCCTCTGTAATTACATAGTGATCTGATTAAGTTCAGCATGACAAACTACCTGCCAGGCCCCAAGGAAGGAAAAACAGCACTCTGCGAGAGAGGGAGAGAGGTTAGGCTCAGAGGAGGGGGCTCACGTGAACTCACTAAGGACCTGCCACCCTCCAGGGGGCAGGATAGCCTGAGCTACTGATAATTCCCTTGCGGGTAGTAGACGCTGATTTTTTTTTTTTTACTTTAAAAACCAGTTTATTGGATATATCTTAACTTGAAAACTTCTTAAAGAGTGCAGTTAATCCTTTAAGAGAAAAAGAAAGTCTTCACTAAAGAACAGTTAACTGCTGCAGTTGCCCCTTAGACGTTTCTAACCTCACCGTTGGGATCAGGTTGGTGTCGAAGGACTTCGGTCTGCATATAGACAGTGAAGGTCAACTGGAGATTGCATTTTTCCAGTAATACACCTAATGGCGCCTAGCTCCTGGTTCCAATAATGTTTCAGTACTTGACAGCTCTTCCATTGATCATCAACAAACATATGGCTATGTCTATCCTATTTGAGTAGAAACCACAGTTACCAAACATGAGGCAAGTGGGAGAAGAGGGAAGGGAGACAGCTGGGTGGCAGAGGACACTGGACTGAGCCTATTTCTGGCACATAGCAATGGGGCCACCAGAAATGGAAATGTCACCATTCGTGCTTTTCCTCCGTCTCCCTCCGCTATGTCCACACATAGGCCTCGCCTCTTGGTGCCTTCCTTACTCAGGCCAGCCTGTTTGTAGCTGTGAGGAGGTCAGGCTCTGGCAGGATTCAGGGGCAGAGGAGCCTCTTGCTTTCCAGTAACTTGAGGTCATTCGAGCTTTATCTACTGTTCCTTGGGGCTTCTCATACAGTCTGAAGGATCTCCCGTGCATGTCTTCAGAGAAGGTGGTTGGTCTTCTGAGCCAACAGCCCAGTCGTGAGTTGAGAGGAAAGAAGCCAGGTACTTTAAATCATGCCAGACACGTTTGAAAGATGCTGCAAAGAACATGAAATTCACCATCCTGAGTTTCAGAATGGGTCTTTCTCCACTCAGGTACAGCCCCTAAGTCAGTCATCAAACCTTTGTGAGCCTTAGTTCCCTTAGTGTGAGTTAGACTCCTAACTTCACATCAGGTTGTCAGGAGCACTAATTAGTCATTAAGGGCAAAAATATTTAAGACGAGGAAAGCTATGTCTAGTTCATAGCCACTGTCACCACCACCAGCTCAGTGGTGTCTGCTTGCCCCCCTCCCCCTTGCCCACTTCTCTTTAAATCAGAAGCTAACATGCATCTCTGGATTGGCTGCTGCAAGGCATTTGGCCAGCTGCACACCCACCCGCTGACTGAGGACATGGGCCATGGGCAATGGACCCTGATGCATGTGTCTGCGACAGTTTTAAGGTCACCCTGCTCGAAGCATGCTTCCCTTATGTTCTGAATAGTTCAGAATTTTGCATAACGGGCAGCACCTAAAAGTCAACATTTCCCTTTTTGTGCCTGCCAAATTCCCGGGAAAATGCTATAAAAATCCAACATTTCCTATGAAGACTAAATGTTAAAATGGAACAGCTTCTTTGAAATAAGGCTACTGTTGCTCAAAATGTGAAGCCATCGGTCTTCTGCAATTGCGTTTTCTGTCTGTTGGGTCATTCTGGGTTTACAGAGGCTCCAAATGTGTCTGTGGGACTCCAGCTCCACACACCATGAGCTTGGCTCTTCTTTTACTGCAGTTTTTAACTCGCATGGTTCTCCTCATCCAGAAGGTCCACTCAGCTGCTCACAGCCCAGCCAAGCTGCATGTTAATCCCTGTCTTTACGCTTCCCCTTCTGTTGGAATTATCTGGACACCAGAAGTTAGAATGCGTGAGTATATTAATTACTTCTCTCCTTGCTATGACCAAATTCCAAACCAGAAGCTACTTAATGGTAAGGTTTATTTGGGGCCAGTTTGGGGGTACGGCCCATCAGGGAAGGGATAGGGATGCCCTCTTGGCAGGAGCAGCTCCAGCTGTTGAAGCAGGAATACAAGGCTATAACAGCTGGAAATATCAGGAAGCAGAAAGGAGACAGGAAGCAGGCAGAGCTTCAAATCTCAAGGTTCACCCACAAGTTTTCTCACTAAGTCCCACCTCCCAAAGGTTCCCTCAATCCCCAAGACAATGTCACCAACTGGGGACCAAGTATTCCATAATATCAGTTTGTGGAGACATTTTACACTTTAAACCATAATAATAAGGTAGATAAAGGGTTACAATGCAAAATAAGTTTTTTTTTATATCCATTAACTACAGACTTTCTTGTCTCAAATAATTTTCATGTCTTTCTCCATGCATGGATGTTCCATGCATGTACAAGTATTATATATATGGTATGTTAATTGCATTAATATTTATATTTCTTTTTGCCACAAATTATACAGAACATATTTTTTTCTAGAATTTGCTTTTGCTGTTTTCTATTTTCATTTTTTAGTTTGAAACATTTTTTTGCTTTTGCTGTATGATATGTGTGAGTATGGGCACACACGCTATGACATGTGTGAATATCAAAGAACACATTTTGAAAGTGAATTTCCCCTTTCACTGGGGCTTCTGGGATCAAACTCAAGCGATCAGGCTAACACAGTAACCTGCGATGTTACTCACTGAGCCATCTTGCTGGCTTCTGCTTTTATTTTGTATTTTATTTTAATTAATTAAACTTATGTTCTGTCTTTGTAGCCCAAGTTGGCTTCAACCTCACAAAAATCCACCTGCCTCTGCCTCCTAAGTGTTGGAATTAAAGACAAGCACCACCATGCCCACTGTCATTTTTCTTTTTTCATTTTGTTTTGTTCTGTTCTGTTTTGTTTTTCATGGCAGGGGTTCTCTGTATAGCCTTGGCTGTCCTAGAACTTGTTTCGTAGACCAGGCTGGCCACAAACTCATAGAAATCCACCTGCCTCTGTTTCCTGAGTGCTGAGATTAAAGGCACATGCCACCATGCCCAACCTAATTTTTTACTTTATTGCCAAGTGTCTTAGAAAACATTTCATATTCTGTACGACCACAGGAGGGATTCTATTTGTGCTGCCAGTGGATTGTGTTTTTCTCTTATAAACAGGATGGATCTCGAGTAATGGAAGTGCCGCATTAATTCATAGGTTACTTTTATTTTATTTAAAATGCATTGCCTTCTGAATGACGGGTGAATTCTGAAGTTACAGTTAAAAAAGTTACATGAGTATTTAGGAAAAAGGTAATGCTCTTGAACATAATTGTCTGAAAGCCATTCAGCTCCCATTCCTGCCTGGGTCCTGGGGCATCAGCTGGTCTATCCCACACCTGGAAACACGCTGCTCAGTCCACACTCTCCTCTTCCTCATCCACGCCCTCTGTCGTGGCCATGGCTACATGTCAGCACACGGGGAGGTTCCTCCCTCTCACAGCTGAACAGCCTTTGCCAAGGCTCACACCATACTCCAGGGATTCCCCTTTCACAGATTTTTGGATCGCTGGAGTTTTGTGCAAGATCAAACAACATAAGTGATGTGGATACATCATTCAGCAAAACTACACAGATGCCCAAAAGAGGATGCATATCCAGAAATAAAACAATCACACAAATTTGAAAATTTGTAAACATAGCTATAGCCAAACTGCCCTCTGAGATTCTGTCTATTTATGTCCATAACAGGATGTATAAATGACTGTTTCCCAACACGTCCCCTATCAGACACATATACTAGTTTAGGACATTTTCTTATCTTTATTAGTCTAGTGGGTTAAATGGTATTTTAAGCTAAGCATATCTACTGATGGATAATCATCATATTTAATATGTTTAAAATCAATTCATAACTCTTTTATGATCTGACTAGATTCTGTGTCTTTATTTGTTTCCTATTCTCGTTCTCATTGATTTGTGGGAGGTTGTATGTGAATCATAAATTACAATTTGCCATTTGTCTTCCTCCTATGCTATTTGTCTCATCATGCAGAAAAAAAGAGATTTTTTTTAATGCAGTTTAGAAAGTTTCTGAAATTAAAGGTTTTATATCACACTTAAAATTTCTCTATGCAATCGCAGATTATTATATATTAGGTCTTGTGTGGCACTGTATTAAATCCTAATAAATTAAAACATCATTTTTGTATTTATTTCTATGGTGGCATTCAATGCCACAGTACAAGTGTGGAGGTCAGACGACAACTTCAAGAAGTGACTTTTCTTCTTCCACCATACAGGTCTCTAGGACCAAAACCAGGGTCACTAGGCTTGACAGCATCTCACCGGCCCTTTATAGATCTTGTATTTTAAATGTCATAATTATTGACAAATTTTCCTGGAAGGAGTTTTTGCGAAGCCCCACTTCCAAGCACAGGGTAGGTTTATTATTCAAAATGTCTGCTGTTTTCTGCCTTAGTCATGATCTAGTGCTGTGAAGAGACACCATGACCAAGGCAACACATAAGAGAAAGCGTCTGATTGGGGCTGGCTTACAGTTTCAGAGGGTAAGTCCATGACCAACATGGCAGGAAGCCTGGGAAGAGGCAGACAGGCATGGCACTGAAGAAATATCTTATAGAGCTTTTATCTCATTCACATAGCAGAGGGAGCAAGACTGGGCCCAGTGCAGGCTTTTGGAACCTCAAAGCCCACCCCAGTGATACACCTTCTCCAACAAGGCCACACCTCCTAATCCTTCCTAAACAGTTCCACCAACCAGGAACCCAACATTCAAACATTTGAGCCTAGAGGGTCCTCTCTCATTCAAACCACCATGCTCTTCCCTATACGTTGTGCATTCCTTCCTAAGTCCCAGCACCCACAGCACAGAGATGAATTCTACTGGGTGTAGGCTCGGTCTTGGTACTGAGCGCAGGGCTGCATACAGGACAACCAGCAGATGCTTCCCTTTCCCATGGAACCATTCATGGCCAGAAAGGCATGGCCATTGTCACCCCTCTGCTCACTCCTGCCTCACAGAAAAAGGTCCTAAGAGACAGGTCACTGAGAACACAAGGTTTGAAGCAAATTTGGAAATCATGTTATTCACGAGTTTGGAAATATGAATATCTTCAAAGCACAATAGCAAAACATTTTTTAACCGAATTTCACAAACCTCCTTTACTCTGGCAATTTTTAGGGCATGCTTCAGAAAGTCAGGATGCTAAGAATTAGGAAGCATTCACTCCTGAAGTTCAGATTGCTGGAGGGAGCAGACGAGTCAAAGTGAAAGGCTTTTCCACAAAAAGAATATTTTCAACAAATGCCTGAACAGTCTCCTGCTCCAGAGAAGAGGCCTTAGGACTACTATTATATACTATTATATACGAACCTATTGGCACAGACCTCTCAAAAAACTAACGTCTCCCCTGTAGCCTGCTGTCCACAGGCTCATCTGGAAAGTCAAGTTATTCAAGAAAAAAAGAATAAATTGATCAAAGAGGAAGCAGGAGAAAGCAGTATTTAAGTCTTTCTGAAATCGGTAAGTGGAAGACAGAAATCGCAAGTCTCTGACGTCCCAGTGTTCTTAGGATGTGGTCTATCCCATTCTTTGAGGAACTGGAATGCTACCTCAGGCCTGGCAAATCACTACATGACAGTACGTAGGTGGCTGGACAGATGAGATGAGGTCATGAATGGACACGTGATGCAGATCGCCGCCAATGAGATACCATCCTGGAACTATTGTTTAAATTGTGAGGAAAGAAAAGCCTATTTTAGCTGGAATAGCACAGCTGAGAGGGAGCAGTTAAAGGTAGACTGTGAAAGAAAGGGGGAACAGAACCTGTGTGGTACACTGGAATTAAATGGGTGCTAAAGATTTATTGTGAACCCCTCGATCTAGCTATGGCAGAAAACAGGTGAATACGATCACCTCTGAACCACTGTAAAAACTGAGATATAATCTCACACTGGGTCCATGAATGCTAACAGGAGTTGGCTTACGGTCACTTCCAACTGATAAGAGTACAGATTTGCATCACGGAGCTACATAAAGCAAAGAAAGGAAGAAGGAATCTCTGGGAGATTTCCTACTGTGTTCCAAATCAACCACACCAACCACAAAACCAGAGAATCGGTGATGTTTTCTACCACCTAATTAGCAACAATGAGGAGACCGCCATTGATTTTTGGTGTATGCTCTCCTACTTGAATCCCTCGCTAGCTTTCCTTTCCTGGAAATTCCAATGGCAGTGTCCCTACATTCACTCCACAAGGATGCAGACAATATACATAAATAAGGCATTTTCTCAGAGTTAAATTAAATTCACAGTCAAGACTGAGGTCCAAGGATAAAATATCCATTTGCAGTAAAATTCTATGTCACACATTCTTGTCTTCACAGGGCAGGCAATAGGAAAGACTTCAGCCTCATTGGGTCATTTGAAAAGACAACTTAAGGAGGAAGGCAGGGGTAATGAGATTCCCTTGGAAGAGATTTTTGTGTTGTAGTAGGAGCTATGGGGCTCTGTCCCGCCACCCAGCCGCCCGCACGGCTAGCTTTATACCCAAAATAATTACACAGAAACTGTATTCTTTTAAACACTGCTTAGCCCATTAGTTCTGGCCTCTTATTGGCTAGCTCTTACATATTAATCTAACCCATTTCCAATAATCTGTGTAGCCCACAAGGTGGCTTACCAGGGAAGATCTTAACCTGCGTCTGTCTGGAGTGGGAGAATCATGGCCACTCACTGATTCAGCTTCTTTCTCCCAGCATTCTGCTCTGTTTTCTCCGCCTACCTAAATTCTGCCCTATAAGAGGCCAAGCAGTTTCTTTATTACTTAACCAATGAAACAACAGATAGAATGATTGGAAAAGTGTCTGGACTCCACTTCTCTGCACAGTTATAAGGGAATCCTTATTTCTTAAAAATCAGCTCTGTTTTAATACATCAACAACAATAAATGCTCAACATCAATGGTTCTCAAATATGTTTGTTTATCAGAATCATCTGGAGAAAAGATATGTGCACAATTTCCAGACCTTTCCATCAACCTTCCTTCTAGCTGTAGGATTAAAAGCCATTTTGTTTATGTATGGATCCATGTGTCTATGTGTGTCTAACTGTGTGTGTGTGTGTGTGTGTGTGTGTGTGTGTGTATGTGATGGAGGAAGGTCATTGGTTAAATAAAAAGAAACTGCTTGGCCCTCATTGGTTAGAAGATAGGTGGGAGGAGTAAACAGAACAGAACACTGGGAGGAAGAGGAAGAGGAAGTGAGCTCAGACTCCACAGCTCTCCTCTCGGGAGCAGACGCCTCGGAGAGATGCCATGCTCCGCTCTCCCGGGCAGACACACGCGATGAAGCAAGCCGCCAAGTTAGACATGCTGAATCTTTCCCGGTAAGACCGGTGCTCACAGATTATTAGAGATGGGTTGAACGGGATGTAAGAATTAGCCTGTAAGGGCTAGAGCTAAAGGGCCAAGCAGTGTTTAAATGAATACAGTTTGTGTGTTGTTATTTCGGGCATAAGCTAGCCGAGCAGGCAGCTGGGGTGTTGGGGACACAGCCCTGCCGCTCATATTACTACATGTGTGTGTGTGTGGTGTTTGTGCATACATATTTTAAAGTCCTGTATACATGAATGGCCTTTATTTGTATCATTATCTTATTAAATTTTCACAATAACCCTATGGTGCAGGTACTTCTAGGCTATGGAATAGATGCAATTGTATACCTACTTTATAGATCAGAAATATAATATTGACACATGCCTTTAATCCCAGCACTCAGGAGGCAGAGGCAAGCAGACCATAAAGTTATTTTTGTTGCTACTTTGTAACTGTACTTTTACCATTGTTATGAATTGCAGTGGAAATATTTTTGAAGACGTTTGCCAAAGGGGTTTCTACCCGAGATTGAGAACCGCTGTTACAGCCCACTGAGTTCAACTTGTGCTGCCCCTGTATTCCTTGGTGTGGAGCCATCCTCTGGAGCATCATTGAGGGTGACCACACCCCTAAAGAAAACAGAGTCTTCCCCACGCCCTTGGACTATCAATAGCTCCTTTGCTCTGGGCAGGAGCTCTTGAGCCCTTTCCCTCCCTCTTCTCCCCAAGCTACAATATTGACTGGTGTGATCACGTGCACACAACCACAGCTGCTGTGAGTTCCTGAACACAGTGGCCTTGCTGTGTCTAGAAGATACTGTTATTCTCCACTGCTCCCTGACCTCGAGCTCTTCCATTTTGCTGACATTCTTCTGGGGCAGTCCTGAGACTTGGGGAAGAAGTGTGTGATACAGGCGTCCCACCTATTTCCTGAATTATGACCACTCGTGAGTTTCTACGTTTAAACCTCCATCTGCTGCACAAAGAAACATCTCGGCTATTGTCCAAGAGCTTCACAAAGGGGACAGGAATATGACTTTAGAGGACAAGTTGATACAATGTCTGTGTAGCAAAATAATAAGAATAGGTTCAATCAGGAGCGTACGAGCTCCCCAACCATAGGTTTTTGGCCAGATTTGCAGAATTAAGCATGTGTTACCCCTTGTGGAGTGAACCAACTAGAAATCCAAGTAGAAAGTAGATGGCTATTCCCCTAAAATTCATGCCACTGTTGCACCCAAAAAAGAATCCTGCTGTCCTAGTCATTAGCTTCCTGGGCAGAACCAGCTTTATGTCTCTACGTCCTGTGACTGAGGTGTGTGGTGTCTTCAGCATTAGGGTCTTACTATCATAAGTTTTTGTACCCACAGCCACCTGAATTTTGGGGGAAAATGACAATAATATACATTGAAGAAAAAACAGCACATCTGCATATATAGAATGAAACTTGATCCTTCTCTCTCATTTTGCATTCAAATGATTGTAAATGGATAGAAGAACTCAATGTTGGAGCTGAAACTATGAAACTTCCATAAGATAGACTAACGAGTATACTTGAGGTGATAGGCTCAGATAAGAACTTTCTGAGTAGGACCCTAGCCTGACAACCTGGATTGGATCCATGGGTTTCACATGATGGAAGGAGAGAACTGACTTCCAGAAATTGTCCTCTGACTAACCCACTCATGTATGCCCTGGCACAGGTGTGTGCACTCACATGCACAGACACACAAATATACATGCATACACACTAATTAATTAGTTAAATATGATGTTTTTTTAAAAGTATTTGCCATCCTTAGCCATCATGGCAATGGGCACTAAAACTGCTTTGCAATTTTGCCCAAGTCAGAATGGCTAAAATTAGCCGGGCGGTGGTGGCGCACGCCTTTAATCCCAGCACTCGGGAGGCAGAGGCAGGCGGATCTCTGTGAGTTCGAGACCAGCCTGGTCTACAAGAGCTAGTTCCAGGACAGGCTCCAAAACCACAGAGAAACCCTGTCTCGAAAAACCAAAAAAAAAAAAAAAAAAAAAAAAAAAAAAAAAAAAAAAAGAATGGCTAAAATTAAGAAAACAGAAGATGCTTTCCAGCCTTGGGCCTTGGTCATGGCAACATAGCTAAATGCATCAAGAAAGTGGGGATCTTAGGTAAATACAGTGCACACTATGGTGCCTCCCTCTGGAAAGCGGTGGCGAAAATCAAAATCAGCCAATACACCAAGCACACTTGTCTCTTTTGTGGCAAGACTGAGATGAAGAGACGGGCCCTGGGTATATGACCCTGTGGTTCCTACATGGAAATAGTGGTGGGGCCTGAGCCACAGCCAAGGCCACTAACACCGTCAAGTCAGCTGTCAGAAGACTAAAGGAATTTCAAGATCAGTGGAAACGTTACTGTTTGAGACATCCCTGAACTGCCAGGAATGGGCTAATTTATAAAAGAAAAGCAAGGAAGGAAGGGAAGGAGGAAAAGAGGGAGGGAGGAAAAGAGGAAGGGAGGGAGGGAGGGAGGAACGAATGAACAGAAGAGAGAGAAGCAGTGCTAGAGAAGATGTGGGGAAAGGGGAAATTTCATGCACTGTTGGTGGAAGTCCAAATTGGTTCAGTCAGTATTGAAACCCATGTTTCAGATCCTAAAGAATCTAGAGATTTACGTGCCATATGACCAAGCTTTACCATTCCTGAGATTAGACTCAGAAAGGGACTCTGTTTCCTGCTCCAGAGGTCATGCTTATTGATGTTTATTTAGCCCCCCCCCCTCTTTTTTGCGTAGCTAGGACATGGAACCAGCGTATCTGTCCATCATTAGATGAATAAATAATGAAAATATGGCACCTGTACATAACAGAATTTGACCTAGTTGTAAAGAACAATGAAATTCACAGGCAAATGGACAGAAGTGGAAAACATACTGAGTGAGGTAATCCAAACCCATAAAGACAAACATCACACATTCTCACTCATATATAGATCTTCGCATTGATTTAGTGTTCAACTAGGATTACCTGTGGATTCCAGGAAACTAGAAGGGAACTGAAGGTGAGTGAAGACAGAGCTCAAGGGAACAGAGATAATGGAAGTCATGTGCTGTGGGGGCAAAGGAGAGAATAAAGGGAGGAAGGGTTAGAGAGGAAAGGGTTGGGAAGTGGGAAGGTAGATCAGAGGAGGGACTGGGAAGGAGGGAAAACTAACACTAAAGATGGCAAAAAAAAAAATCCGTATGAAAACTTACTATTTCATAGCTGTGTGTGTGTTCACACAGAAGAATTTAATTGGAGATACTCTACAGAGGGCATGGTGTTCACACAAAAGCCATAGGTTGCCAAATAAAAAGCTCAGTGCCAGGTATGAGAGATCTCCCTTCAAACTGTGGCCACAGGTATCTTCCTGCTTCCGGTTTGCTTTACTGACTGGGGCATGCACATGGGCACAGAGTGGGCACAGAGTCCGGCAAGCCTCGGGATGCCCCGAAGATTCTGGAAAACACAATTCTGCCCCAGTGTATTCTGTCCAAGCAGATCGTCAGCCTTCCAACACCTGCCCTCGGAATCTCTTACACCACTGAGAGCCTTCTGGGGCAGTCTCAGGGCATGCACTGGCACAGCGCTGCCTGCCAGCATCCAGATGCTCACGCAGTGTCCTGTTGACCAGTACTGAAAAGCAAAGTGGGAGGGAAAAAAAATCAATCTCTGATAATGGAACAGTGATGCTTGACTCTCTGGCTTGATCAATTTTTTTTTTATTATTTATTTGTGTTAGGGATGGGGACCTGCCATGATGTCTTTCAAGGTGATACATGCACATGCACACACATTTGCGTGTGCGCACGCGCGCACATACACACACACACACACATACACACACACACACACACACTTCTGTTTGTCCTTTAACAACTCCTGATGGTGGAAGCTGAGTCAGCATATCTTACAGACACTTAGCAGGTTGGTTCTTGGCAGGTCTTTCTGTTTTATATTCACATTCACCCTAATTTATGGGAATAGCAAGCCTTTAGATTCTCTGAATAACAGAAGAGTGTCAGGACAGCCCCTTAGCCACTCTTTCTATTCACTCATTGAACTCTAGCTAGAGGTCAGTTCTTGTGTATATGTGTCACGTGACAGTTCGTCTCAGTTTACTTCCCGTCATCTAACTGAGGGCGAGGGATGACATAGGACCATTAAAAAGCCACATTAATACCACAGACGGCACTGGAAGCTCGGGGACACTACAACATCATCAAATACCTAGGAGACAGGAGGGAGAGGTAAGACTTGGTCTGAAAAACTTAAAAGATGGCTTGGGATAGCACTCAGCTTGTAGAAGGCTTTCCTACAACAAAGCCCAAGGTTTGAACATCAGCACTGTGTCAACCAGAGACAGAGGCTAAATCTGTAATCTCAGCACTCTGGGCACAGAGGTAAAAGAACCAGAAATTCAAGGTCAGCCTTTGAGTTCAAAGCAAGCCTGAGATACATGAGACCCAACCTCAAATAATAATATTAAGAATGTACTTGGTATGTTTTTGTAAAGAACAAAAAGGAAATAAATTTGTCAAATTGAGAAGACAAAGGGAGAAAATACTCCAGCTAAATGTTTTAAAGAGTATCATGTTGCTATGGTTCAAAAAGCACTTAGTAGGGCTAACACAAGCCACACACAGGGGCATGTCAGGAGTCAGTACTCTTAATGAAGCCGGTAGCTGAGCCTGGCAGGCCTCCACGGCACAACAAGGAACTGAATGCTACCTTACAAAGAGTTTTAAACAAGTCAGAGATGAACTCGGACACCTTGTGTGCTGTCAGTATTACCTCTTCTCTCAGAGGTGGAAGCAAAACAAACACAAAAATTGGTTGTTCTGTGCCACAAGAAATTTCCTTGAGGCACAAAGACATATTTACCGACAGCAACGTTTGCTAAATATTGGAAAGGACTTCTGAGAGAGGTTGGCGAGTCACCTCGGGAGGTCTTTAAGAATAGACCAAATTATAATTTGTCTTAGCAGCCTCGGATGTGATTATCCGTTAGGGCAAAGGAATTGACTCCGAGTCTTTTCTGGAATTACAGCTCCATTGTTCCCAGAACATCATGGTGCGCAGAGCTGCGCATTGCTTAGCAATTTGTACTTGATCCTATGGTTGCAGATTGATTACAAGATTACAGAAGCAGGATGCTCACTGTAGAATTATGTGCAGAATGAATGCTGTGTGGATGGGAAACAATCTGCTGATGATGGAGCAACCTGGCTTAAAAAATAGGTACATTTTCTTTTTACTGTGTCATAAGCCTGCGAGGTGACCTTGATGCAATTCTATTTTTTGTAGGGTTATCTGAACACGAGAGCAGGTACTATCAGGGCTGGACAGATACAATAATGATCTATAGTAGAGAACGGGGAACTCATCCTAGATGAACTCAGTATGTGGGGTGCTTTGCGTCATTGCTCAGGAAATTAGTTAAAGCTAGCTATTACTAAAGGTGCCCTCTGGGGCTATTAATAACACCCAGAAATGCCAAAGCTTCAGAGTTTAGAAAGTACATTCGAGTGTGCTTCCCTGGCTGCTTGTCTCCAAAACACTGAGGTAAGGTTTTCACAAATTAGAATGCTGAGGCCAGGAACTGCAAGTACCTGCCCCCATCTATATGGCTGTGAGTTAGCAGGGTCTCAACTTAGCCTCCCTAAAAACTGCTTCCTTTGAAAAGTTCATATAAACTCTCCAAAGGGAGAAGCGAGCATCTGAAGGGCTCAGGGAAAGAGAGGAAAGAAACCTATAAGCAAAACAAAAGGATCCTCTGTAAAATGGTCCCCAGAAATGAGAGCTTGGGGCACGGTCAGGATGAAGCACAGCTCTAACGTCAATTGCCAGCTCTCAAATGCCTGCTCTGGTAAACAGTCTTCAAGCTAAGAAAAAGTCTCTCTCAAATGATGACAGCACATTAAGAGAGGTTAAAAACCAAAATGCAAACACAGTTAAGCAAACCTTGAATGACAATGCTGATGTCACATCATACCGACAATATAACACTGGCCTGATATTTGCATTAAACTACATGCAACGACTAATTTTTAAGACTAAAATACCATTGGCTGTAAAGAGATACACCCTTATCTTAGGACCTACTAAGAAAGAAAAAAGTCACCATCAAGTAAACTGCAAAACATCTTTGATTGACATCACAAATCCACCAATGAGGAAAGGAGAAAAGAAGTCTACAGTTTAGAATGCATGAAGTACAGGCCAGTAGCATTAACTGGAAAGCTTGGGTGTAGCTCAGTAGTAGGATTGGTAGCTGCGGATATCTGCAGCCCTGGACTAGATCCTAGACACTGCAAATAATTATAATGGAAATAGTAGAATCTAAGGGCTGGAGAGATGGCTCAGCAGTGAAGAGCCTTGGACTGCTCTTCCAGAGGATCCAGATCCATTTCCCAGCACCCACAGGGCAGCTTACCGCTGTCTGTAACTCCAGTTCCAGGGGATCTGACACCCTCACACAGACATACATGCAAACCAATCACCAATGCACATAAAAATAAATATATGTGAAAAATAAATAAATAATGGGATCTGGAAGCAGTGAATCGGTGACTTCCTCTGAGCTGCACTGTGGAAATGCAGACACAATCCTGGGATTTAACTTTACACGGGAGCAGCATCCTTGGGGCCAAAAGGGAGAAAGTGGAAAGCTTCTGACTTACATCTACGAGACCATAATCATAAGGAGAAAAGAAACTTTATTGGTGTAAAATATTCCAGGAACCATGAAGTGTGGGGCTGAGCTTATCTAATGGTGTGAAGACAGCGAACTGACCAGTAGAAGAGAACAAACCAGTCAAACTTGCACAGGATCTCGGCCCAAGGAGAACTACGTGACCACAGCCATCAGGTGCTTTGGTGCTAAAAGCTAGCCTTCTGGAAAAGTTCAGTGCACTAAGTCCTAGCTGGAGGTTTTGTTGATCAAACAGAAGTATCTTTAAATGCAGTGAATCATGCTAAAGATGATGTTAGGGTCTGTCATCATTAAAGTGCAGAGAAATGTTTTCTTGTTGCTGTATTTTGTCTTTTGAGACAGGGCCTCTCTATGTGACCCTGACTGTCCTGGAACTCTCTCTGTAGACCAGGCTGGCCTCAAACTCAAAGAGATCCACCTGCCTCTGCCTCCCAAGTGTTGGAAAAAAAAGGTGTGTGTCACTACATCTGGCTGAGAAATTTTTATTGCTTCAGAACTCAACGAACTCTGGGGTATTATTAGTCACTAAATTATTGCAAATACATATTAAGCCTGAGCAATCACATCTCATTTTAATTCAAATATTCACAATATTAGCATAGTTTATTTTTATTTGATCATCTGAATTTATTTCTCCAAGTTTCCCATTTATGCACTTGGCAGTTTCCTGTGAAATTATTGCTTTACATCATTGGTTAGTAATAACTCTTTACATATCAATGGTGGTATAGAATAGTTAAGTAGGTAGACAGAGATCCCTACCCGGAGTTTTTCCTTGATCCGTCTATTTTATGTTTTTGTCCTTCAGTGTTATTTATTCACATCATTTTTCCCAAACTGTTTTAAATTTTTAAACAATAATAGATGCTGGCTTTTATTATGACTTCTAAATTCTGTTAGACTTTTTAAAAGTACCTCAAAATAATAAGTATTAGCACTAGGGTCCTTATTATTCTACTTTTTGTGTTTAGTTCTTTAATAAAATGTGTATTACATCTCTTATAATGTGGTATTTAATGTCTTGTTTTTATTGTTCATTTTGAACTGGGGATTAAACCAAGGAATTCTCATTTTTGTCTTGCTTTGTTTTTCGAGACAGGGTTTCTCTTTGTAGCCCTGACTGTCCAGAAACTTGCTCTGTAGACCAGGCTATGCTTGAACTCACAGAGATCTGCCTGCCCCTTCCTCTTGAGTGCTGGCATTGACAGCGTGCGCCACCATGAAAGGACAGCCTTTCTCCCGAGGTAAATTGTTCTCATGGTAGAGGGGGTGTTATGGGGTATGATGTGTCCTGAGACGTTTTCTGTTTCCTAGAATCCAAGCTAATTCTAACAGAAAGGTTAACATCGTGAGTCAAGGTACACACACACACACACACACACACACACACACACACACACACACAATGAAGGCAGAGATGTGGGGCTTTTATCCCTCTTCTACTCACCTTGTGGGCCTGCGGGTAGATGCTTAACCAAAGCAGCTTCCAAGGGCACATTTCAATGAGAGCATCCCAGGACTGACTTAGGCCCCCTCTCTTTAGGCAAAAAGTCACCACTCATGACCCTTGTACCTGTCTTATTACATATGACCTGAAACATTTATGATTTAGATTTTAAAAATTAATGTTGTCCACCAACTAATGATATAAATAAACCCATTCTATGTATTTATCTTGCTTCCAAATGTGTTTATAGTCTCTGCTATGACTTTGAAATCTATTACACTCAGGATTGTTTAATTTTCTCACATTTGATTGCACAGGGCAAATAATAATGATTATATAGTCTCTAGTGCAGAAGCCATTGACTTATTTTCTCTCTGCACTAAACAGAAACTTCAGAACAAAGTAGAGTTAGCAAATGGCTCAGGGGGCAAAAGCTCTTGCTGTGGGGCTCACATCTCTAATCCAGTATTCCTACAGGCAGAAGGGGGACAGAAAGAAGAGAACATTCTGGAAGTTCATGAGTGTAGGGGCCCAACCTCAACAAAATAGAAGGAGAGAACCACCTTCTAAAAGTTTTCCTCTGGTCTACACACACACACACACACACACACACGTATGTATAAATGGAAAAACATGTGTATTAATAATAATATTAAGAAATAATTTTTAAAAATAAAGTGAAAACAACACCTACTTTCCCTAAACTCCATAGGCATATTTAGTATCTAATGTGATGGTTATTGCTTAAATCTGATAATATTGTTTTGCATATTTAGGAATTTCCCATCTCTTCCCATTTACTTGGAACTTCTACTGAGAATAGCTGCAAAACCAAGGCTCACTAATATATTACCCTTTCATTTCTTGAATAATCCCATTTGATTACATTCCATTTATACAAATAACTGAATGCACCCTGCACTCACTCACTCCGGATAAACTTGACTTTGTATAATTTTAAGTGCATCACTTAAGACATCAGACCCTGTAATCACGAGGAAGACTGCTAGTATTTTCCTGTATATTTCCTTTGCTCTGGCTGTGTTTAAGCTCCAGTCCTGCAGGCACTATGGGAATTAACTCAGTTCACAGCTCCAGCTTGTTCCCAATCCAGGTTTGTAGTACTTTGCGCATGCTCAACTCAGCCTCGCAGGATTCCCCTGGAGGGTTTTGTAGCTTTGGTTTCCATGTGAGTCCTTCATTTCTAGAGCTGTGGGTTGCAGCTTCTGGCTGTGTCTGCCTCCAGCTTACTTCACACCTCAGCAAGGTTTTGTGTGAGTTTCTTTTCCACAGTCTTATGTCTGAAAAGCGCCTTAAGCAATGAGCCCGGAAGATCCAAGGGCTGACTTTTCCCAACCACTTGCACAGAGATGCTTTTAGCAGAGACCACTGTCCAAATCTAAAAATAGCTGTTCCATATGATTTGTCCAGTTTTATTGCAGAAAGTTACTTCTGGTCCTTATTACTCTTTCAAGATGGAGGCAGAAATCTTGTTTCCTTTTGTTATTGTTCTTGTTGTTATTGATTTTATTGAGCTATACATTTTTCTCTGCTCCCCTCTTTTCCTCTCCTATCCCTTTCAACCCTGTCCCATGGTCTCCATGCTCCCAATTTATTCAGGAGATCTTGTCTTTTACTACTCCCAAGTAGATTAGATCCATGTATGTCTCTTTTAGGGTCTTCTTTGTTGTCTAGGTTCTCTGGGATTGTGATTTGTAGGCTGGTTTTCTTTGCTTTATTTAATAACCACTTATGAGTGAGTCCATATGAGTCTTTCTGGGTCTGGGTAACCTCACTCAATATGATGTTTTCTAGCTCCATCCATTTGCCTGAAAATTTCAGATGTCATTGTTTTTCTCTGCTGTGTAATACTCCATTGGGTAAATGTACTGTGTTTTCCTTATCCATTCTTTAGTCAAGGAGCATTTAGGTCTTTATAAGTTACTTAGCCTTTTTTTCTTTTCAGGTCTTAATATTCTTTCTTTCTTTTATTGTTTTATTATTATTTGATAAGGGGGCTTTTCTTTTTTTGATGTAGTCTATTTGGTGCTCTGTAAGCTTCTTGTTTCTTCATAGGGATATCCTTCTTTAGGTTGGAAAAGTTTTCTTCTATGATTTTGTTAAATATATTTTCTGTGTTTTGAGTTGAACTTCTCCTTCTTCTATACCTATTATTCCTAGGTTTGGTCTTTTCATGGTGTCCCATATTTCCTAGATATTTTGTGTTAAGCTTCTGTTGGATTTAATATTTTCTTTGACAGATGAGTCTATTTCCTCTATTATATCTTCAGTGCTTGAGATTCTCTTTTCTATCTCTTGTAGTCTGCTGTTTATTCTTGCATTTGTGGTTCCTGATTTTTTCCTCACGATTTCTATTTCTATAATTCCTTCAGCTTGTGTTTTCTTTATTATCTCGTTTCAGTTTTCGAGTCTTGAATAGTTTCTTACATATGTTTGATTGCTTTTTCTTGGTTTTCTTTAAGGGATTTGTTGATGTCTTCCAATTTTTTATTTGTCTTTTCTGCCATTTCTTTGAGGGGATTTCTCATTTCCTCTTCAAGGGCCTCAAACATTCTCCTAAAGTTATTTTTCAGATCATTTTCTTCTGCTTCATCTATATTTGGTTTTTTAAGTCTTGTAGGGTCACTAGATTTTGCTGGTATCATGTTGATCTTTGTGGTATTGTGTGTGTTCTTACCTTGCCTACTCACCTTTTCCTCTAATTGGTGTAGTCGGGCTGTCTGTGACTCTGGTGATCAGTCTTCCAGGCTCAGATGGTTGCTCCTCATGGTGCAGTCAGTGCCACAGTTACAGTCCCCCTGTTGGTCACTCCGTGTTCCTGGAGGTTACTTAGCGCTCATGGTGTTTTGCCTTGCTTTCTTGGAGTTTTCTGTCTCACGCCTTCTCTGGCCTAGGTTGCCAGTTCAGACCTGTTTCTATGTCCACTCCTATTGAAATGCCTGGCTTGGGGATGGTTCCGCAAAGGTCACTTTCTGTGATCTATTTCCTCGGAGGTCCCAGGCTTGGGTACACCCAGACCTACAGTGGTCCTGGCTCAAGTCTATTCCCTCAAAGGTCCCAGATTCACACTTAGATCCACAGAGGTTTCTGGTTCCTGCCTACATCCTTGTAGGTCCCATACTCACTTCTGGACTAGCAGAGGTCTCTGGCTCTGGTCCAGTCCCTCAGCAGTTGCTCCCCTGTACCTGCTCCTGTGGAGTTCGCTATCTCAAGTCTAATCCAGCCTAGGATTCTGGTTCAGTCCTCTTTCTGCAAATGTCCCTGTTCTGGATCGGCTCCCACTCACATGGAGTTCACTGCTTCAGGCCCTCTCCAGCCTAGGTAACCAGCTCAATCCCACTCCGGTGAGCTCACCATCTCAGGCCTACTCCTGCCTAGGTCACTGGCCAGGTCTTGCTTCCGCAAATGTCCCTGGTCTGGATCCGCTCCCACTCATGCGGAGTTCACTCTCATAGGCCTGCTCCAGCCTGGGTTACTGGCTGAGTCCTGTTCCTGTGGAGTTTGCCATCCCATACCCACTCTAGCCCAGGTGGCTGGCTCAATCTTGCTTCTGTGTGTCTCAGGTCTGCTCTGGCCTAGGTCTTGATTCCATTTTTATAACAACAATTTTACATAATTAAACTTAAAACTTTGCTTAGTTTTTTGTCATTTCTTGAAGCAATGTATATAATTTTTCTTAAAAATCTATATTGTCACCTAGATTTTTTTAATTAAAAAGAAATTATTCTATTTATGTTCATTGATTGAGTGTTTTGCCTACACATATGTCTGTGCTTTCAGAAAACATTGGATTCTCAAACTACAGGTGATTGTGCAAGACATTTGGGTGGTGGGAATTGAAACTTGGTTCTCTGAAATATCACTAAGGAAATGGAGCCATCTCTCCAGCTCCTTTTTGAAATGCATTTCTTTAATCTGTTTGTGTGTATGTTTCCATGTGTCACCAACTCTATATGCTAGTCAGAGGATAGCTTTCTACTATGCATCCTGAGGACTGAATTCAAGTCAGCAAGCTTGATACCAAGAAACTTGGCCTGAACAAGAATGTGCCATGACACACACATGAAGATTAGAGGAGAATTTTTAAGAATTGGTTGTCTCCTCCCACCTTGTGGGTGCCAGAGATTGAGCTCAGGTTGTCGAACATTGAGACACGTGCATCTACCCATAGAGCCAGCCCATCATACAGATTTTTAAGCTTTAAAAATTATCACCATTGCCAGATTTAGTGGATGACAGCAAAGGACAGTGCACCTGGAACTTCAGAAAAGTAGTAATAATGTTAGTGCATGTCCTAAGTATGCTACGAACTTACGCTAAGCAAATACTCATGTGATGTCTGAATTTAATTTGAGAATGTGTTATTTTTATCTGGAAAATGTATTAAGTGTCATTGTAGAAGATGAAAAACAGCAGTTTCCATATTTTTGATTACAGGTAGCGTTTTTGCCGAATTTGTAGGTAGGTTCCTTAAAAATTTCAAATAATTTTGTCCTGTATTTAACAAATTATCACATTCTTACATTTGTGATTTGCTATTCTTCCTCTAGTTTCCGAGGCTAATTTTGTTTTATTTGTCTGCATTGAAATCATTAAAAAGTTGAAAGCCGTGACTTTTGCTCTGCATTGGGCTCAGTTCCCATCCTGGGTATTTCTCAATGAACAGAGCTCATTTGCATGAATTGCTAGAGCGTTTCGAATCTAGCTTATTTCCTCTCCATTCAAGAGCCTTCAGAAGAGGTTTCATTTGTTTGTTTTGTTTTTCAAATTGAAAGTGGTTTCCAGTATTTTGTTTTACTGTTTTAAATAAATTATTTTGGGCTTTTGATCAGAGCACGTGTTCTACAAGGGCTTTAATTGATGGGGAGGATGCTAATTCTTTTTGCAGGTCAAATGTATAATTAAATTTTGTATACGTTCTTTGAGTGAGAGGGAGAAATACATATTCCAAGATAAAACAAACGACAACAAACATTGTTTAATAATATTATTCAGCCCTTCAAATGCAGACTTGGTTTTGGCCCAACTTATCCTGAGGAAGATCTTGGCAAATGAAAGCTATGCTGAACTCACACACCCTGCACCCTGCCACTCCAGCTGCAAAAGCAACAAGTTTTATGCTCCCTGATTTATGAAGTGGTCTTAAACAGGGCTGAATTGCTATAAAATGGTGTCCTTTTACAGGGATTTATTAGATAATGCATTACTGAAGGCCAATTAGCCCCTTGTTCAGAAGGCAGTGTGGGTCAAAAACATGAATGAGATGCTACAAAGCGCCCAGTACAAATCACAGGCCTACAGTCTTCCCCACTTGCCCATTCTGCCACACGGGAAGCATGGACTCCCTGTGTTCCCGGATGGTCACCCACACACCATGGGAAAGCACAGAGTGACTCTGAAGGATTTTCACCTACTTACCAGAGAGCTTTCCTGAGAAGCAAAACTCTGAAATGCACCCTCCTCTAATACATCTCAGGGGACAGCTCGGAGGTGAGTTACCCCCTGAGAACTAGCCCATCACATGAAAGGAAGAACTGGCACTGCATCACTGCAGAACCAGGAGACTCACGGGTAGAACTGTCTTCACATTTCAGGTGTCACTCACAGATTTATCTGCCGTGAGCAGGTTACAGTTCTTGTCCTTCCCCCTTCAGGTCTGGAAAATGCTCACAAGCACATTTAGCACAAATACACTTCACACACACACACACACTTACATACACCTTCACCTCTTTCTCAGAGATTACACCTCTTACACAACGGCTCTCTTGTCTGTTGAATGGTTAAATTAAAACAGCCTTGTTTTTTAGATGTAGTTTGGTATCCTTTTTAGAACTTATAAGAGAGAGAGAGAGAGAGAGAGAGAGAGAGATCACTTACTGTCCCAAAACTTAGCATGACTTGTGAGGAAGCAGGAGTGTAGGTCACAAAACAGTTCAAAAGAGACTAAGGCTTTAAAACTCAAAAAGTGTTATGTAATACAAATTACCTCGCAAAATATAATATAAATAATATAAAATATAAATGTTAGAACTACATGGATAACTACAACCATGTGAAGAATAAGGTTGACAGGTTGGGTAGCTGGCTCAGCCAGGTAAAGCCTCCTAACTTGAGAAGCTGAGTCTGATCCCCAGAACAGACATGGTAGAAGAAGAGAGCAAGTTCCCCTCTCATGCCCACATTTATGTTGTGACGCACACACACGTAAAACAACATGATTTAGAGAGAATGAGATTAGCTGTAAATGGGACATTGAGGAAAACATGAACATTTCTCCAAAAGTGACTTTAAGTGAAGAAATGTGTAAGGCCTGCTAGCTAGTGCTCATCGTGCGATCTTTAAAAAAGAATATCCAATTATACATACCATCTCGCTACCGAGAGGAGCCTTTTGCATGGCATACTTTTCCTTCTTCATCTTTATACAAATTGCATTACCTACTTTACTTATAAAGCAAGAAATAGCTCTCTGCGTACACTGTTTCTTTCCTACCTTGTCAACAGCGCTTAGAAAAAGGATGGTGAATGCTAGCAAGAAGAATTTTTTCAATTACCCTAGAAACATGTGCTATTCTATGAACAAACAAAAGACTGCAAAGGAAAAGAAGAGGAATATGCACACGCCGATGAATACACAAATATCTGCCAGGGACGCCTCTGCCAAAGCAATCAGGAAAGAACTGTAGTAAACGTGCAGGCTTGTTTAAACGGACGAGACAGTTAGCCAGTGACATAATTGCATTAATAGAAAAGGGAGATGATGGCTGAACCACTGGCTAAAAATGCTTTCTGATTGATAGGCTATGTCAGTGTTCCTGTTATTTAAAAATAAATTGTTTGATGGGCGACTCTTACACAAATAATCCATAGACAGTGTTGGGTGCCTGTTTAGAGCAGGCACAGAGCATGTCTGACAGGAAACTGTAAATGTTTTATATTTTTATACACATGTACAAATACAGCGGTTAAGGAAGCACAGGATCCCTGATTTATGGAATACCCATGAGGAAAATATTCTCTTCTTAATTTCAAAGAGCAACAGCATGATTATTGTTTGTTTTTGGCTAGTGACTAGTGTAGTTAAGCAAAACTTAGTTCTGTTAAATATCTGTATCTTATTCCTTTGTCTTACCTTCCCTGAAATTGGAATCTTCTCCTCAGTGTCTTTATCAACATGTAAATATTTTGCTATTGTTTTCCCATTAGCAAAGAAAGAAAGAATGAAATAAAGAAAGAAAGAGAAAATGTACACAGACTCCATCACCCCTGCCAACAATGACCTCACTTCTCTGACTTCCTGCTGGAACACTCCTCTTAACACGGCCTGAGGTCTCCATCTTACCAAACACCACACTCAGATTTTGGTCTCTGTCTGAACACTCAACACAGTTGCCTACTCCCTTCTTTTTTTTTTTCAATAGTTTCTCAGTTCTATCCTAGGAAACCCTGGATGGGAACTTTGGTTAGATGGCCGCCAGATCCATTTGCCCTGGCTGGGGTCTCCGCTCCACTCAACATCTGACACAGCAGTTTCACAAAATACTCAGGCTGCTCTACACTCAGTCACCATACCTTTTTATTCAGTTTCATGACAGCCATGTTCTCTCCTTTTCCATAGTTTTAAATCCTCTGCTGCAGTAGATAATATAAACACTGTAAACAAAACCTGCCTCCTTTTCATAGCCCATAACTGCCATCCATGACTGGGCGCCATCTTCCCTTCCTAAGGACCTGCCCCGCTGTCACACTTCTCCCCTTCCTCCTGCTCTTCACCCAGAAATCACAAAAGCTTCATCCCACTCACTTCCTCACCTTAACTCTCCAATCAGAAGAGCTAACCTTAACCTGTAAACCCCACTTGCCTGAGGACAGATATATTCCTGGAATGCTGGGGACTGTGATTCTTAAGAGATAACAAGTCACAATTTTTCCGCTTCAATAAACGAGGCTGGTTGTCCTAACTCCACAGGATGTGTTTGATCACATGTCAGCTGGAGGTATGTAGCAGGATACCCCTGATTGAAGGAAGATGGAAAGTACCATCACCTTGTGGGTATTTGCCATTATGAAAACCTGACTGACCAAAATTTGGGACCATTTCTCTGGGAATACAACGTATGGACCTGGCCTGTGTCCATCTTCCTGGACCATATTAAATAAAACTTACTTTCATTGGATAACTGAGGAACTGGTCTTTATCCTAGAAATCCTCAAGTTTAAACATAACCCCTTGTTTTCCAGAATTCAGGTTATCTGCTGCCGTCTAAACTAACCCATTTTTCACTTGGTTCCTTCCTTTACTACATTCCAATCTGTGTTCAAGTTAATCTGTCTTCAAAGTAGCTTACCTAGCAAACTGACTTAAAACAGCTCTCCTCCATCCTCACTGATTATCTTGGCAAACTATCAGTTCCCCTCATGTGCCATGCAAGTGGGAGCTGGGGTTGAATGAGACATGCTCCCTCACCCCCCCCTGTAGGTTCACGTATTTGAGCACTTGCTCCCCAGTTAGTCCTGTTGTACAGGAAGGCTATGGAAGCTCAAGGATGGGAAGCCTTGGTGGAAGAAGTATGTCACTGGACATGGGATGACAAAATCACCCTACTTCTGTTTCTCTCTCTCTGCTTCCTGTATGTGATTGAGATGTGATCTTTCATTGTTTGCCTTCTGCCCCATTCTTTCCTTGCCATAATGGACAGCTAACCCTCTGCAACTCTGAGTCAAGACCAATTCTTCTTTAAGGTGCTTTCGGTCTTGGTATTTTTATCATGGCAACAGAATGGTAACTGGCACAGTAGGAAACTAGGACTTTTGTTGAGCAACATGCAGAAAATAGAGAAAGTGATGTTCTAGAGAGGCAGGGTCGATAAGCTTTTTCCTTTGAGGATGCTGGATTTGAATGTCTAATGGAGGTCAGAAAGGAAATGCTGAAAGGGAGATTATATATGCATATGAGTTGAGTACAGGAAGGAAGTCAGGGAAATACATAAATATAGAAATCATTAAAAACATGAATATCACAGGAACCATAAAGACTCATGAGGGAAAAGTGTTCCCCCACATCATTTTCTTTTCAGTTCATTCTCTTATGAAATCTCTGGCCCAGGTGAAAACCTAACATTAACATCCCCGTAGGACAGGTGGTGACCTGGCAGTGGCACAGTCCTCAGGAAGGTGGCTTGTTCTCAGGCAGTGCTAAAGAGGATGAAGGAGTAACATCCTCTTTAACACCTAATGAACTTCTTCCCACCCCAGCACAGTAGTTTATAGCACTGCGCCCATTGGAAAGGGGCTCACTTTTCTAAACCACTCAGAAAAGGATAACTTTTTCTTCTCTGCCTCTCTTTCCCTAACACTCGGGGCTTTCTCTCTCTCTCTCTCTCTCTCTCTCTCTCTCTCTCTCGTATTTTAAGCATCCTTCCCCTTTCTGTAAACCCACCTCACTGCCATGTGTCTTGCAGGCTTAACTCAAAGGGATAACTGTGTTTCCTTATTTCTTCATTTTGCAGTCCCTAGTTGCAGAGATTTACAGCTTGCTGGCCTGGGGGTTTCCTTTTATTCCCTAATAAAATCATCCCTGGGTTTCTATTAGAGTCCAGTCTTCAATTCTTTTATTAACAAACCTAAGAATGCCAGGGGAGACCTCGAGTTTACCTTGAAACATGAGGCAACCCACAAAGGGACTCCCCCAAATTTTCAGTAACAATAACTATTACTGTAATGGTCTGTCCTGTCCCTTTAAGAGACAAGACCCACCTACTCCTTCCCCCATCTGCTGAGGCCTCCTCCATCTTCTTTAGGCTTTCAGCCTGAGCTTCTTTTTTTTCCATATGGCTCCTGAAGAGGTAGCTGCTGCCCTGGCTCATTTCTTTCCTCCCACCCTCCCTCCTTTCATTCCTCCCTCCCTCCCTCCTTCCTCCCCACTCTCTCTCTCTCATCCCCCTTCGCCCTCACTCTCCCCTTTCCCCTTCCCTTTCATAACCCACTAAATAAATATCCAACCTCACTCTGCGAGGCCTGCCTATCCATCTCTATCTCCTGCCCCCCATGTGGCTCCTTGTGGGACCAGTTACTCTTGTGACCTGCCGTGATCTCCCACCAGCCTCCACTTGCAGTGGCCTGCTCTGCCCCTGGGGGGGAGGGGGCTGCTGGAGCATTTTACCATTACAATTACCACGAGGGATGGGATAGATTTGGCAAACAGTAATTTAAGAATATGTGCTGTGGGACAAGAGAGAAGGCTCAGTGCTAAGGGCACTTGCTGCTCCTGCAGAGGATCTGAGTTTAAACCTGAGCAGGTGGCTCACAACCCCTTGTAACTTCAGATCCAGGAAACCCAATGTACTCTTCTGGACTCCATGGGTACCAGCA
The DNA here is from genome assembly GCF_018167655.1 of Microtus oregoni. Classification (NCBI taxonomy): domain Eukaryota; kingdom Metazoa; phylum Chordata; class Mammalia; order Rodentia; family Cricetidae; genus Microtus; species Microtus oregoni. The sequence continues at coordinate 7,511,166 of NW_024543070.1, forward strand.
CACACATGGCATATATTCACATAGACAAGATACAGTCTCTGCTGCCCACTGTTTTCCCTGTTATCTTTTTATCAAACACCATGTGGTGGTTATAGATGAGTCGGAACTAGAAAATTTTTCATATATCTTCCTGGATCATAAAAATAAAAATGCAGAAATGAGGAACACATGTAGTAAAACTGGCTTATCAAAAGACAGATAATTCATAATTAAAACATGAAATAAATAATTTATATTTAAAATATATATAAACAATTTATAACTAAAACAAATAATTCTCAGTATCTATTTCAACCACAAACACACAGAACAGAAACAGAGGCAAACTCATTAGCAACTGGGGAAAAAACACAAATGAAACCAAGATACTATATTTCCCTAATATGATTAAAATTACCCTCCAAAAAATGTGATTTATTAATACCAAATGGTGGTCTGGGTGTGTTTCTGGTGGAAGAGTAAAGCATTTAGCAGTGTCTACTGAAATGTAAATTAGAAAGACCCTCCATTCCTAATCCTGTCCAAGATACATACACACCAGAAGACAGAGTGGGCTGCTATGGTGGCTTCATGAGTAAGAAATGCCTGGCCAGGATGTGAGGACCTGGATTCCATCCCCAGAAGCCATGGAAAGTTGGAAGGAGAGAACCAACCCTGGCAGCCCTCTATGCTCTCGGCTGCTGGAGCCAAGTCTACTGTATAGTGAGTTGGGGAAAGTGATTTCAGAGCTACGGTTCTATTGTGCAGAATGCCGCTGTATTTGAGCAAACAAAGCACTTTGGAAATGCCTGCGATTATTGTTGCATCAGAAGTAAACCTAGGATAAGAAAGAAATCCATTAACAAGTGTTTCGCCTAAATGCTTTCTCAAGGCGGCCACTCAGGGATACATTTGAAGACACAAAACATAGGAGATCCAATTATATCTACCCGATAAGAAATACTTTAAGTGTCCAAGGAGTGCTAATCACAGAAAAACCACCAGAGAACGGGCAATCCTCACACAAGCAGAAAGCAAACCTCTCCCTCAAGGACAAAAGCCTGCAAACTCGCTTTTATCACACCATTTTAGAGCCGTCCAAAATAACTTGCCTATATTTACATGAGCAAAGGTCACAGATGGTTTGCCACCAGCCTAGACAATTTCAAAAGAGTTGGAATTTTCAATCACTCTCACCTTGGAGCAAGAGGTCAGGACCTGTTATTTCAAAGTACGCTCGGCAGGGTAGCAGAAACTGACGTCTACCTTTCAGCGTTAACAGCCAGTCACCTTGTTTTCCCAAAGATCCTTCCGTTCACGGAAGAAAGGTGTGGATGTTCCGACTTTGCATAAAGCTTAGCTTTTCAGCAAAAGAGAAGTTATCTGTAAGACAATTAAGCCCCTGGGTCCTGTGACCACCAGGCACTTCCTCTTCTCCCCAGGGGTTTACTTCGTCTTTTCAGGTGTCTTTAATCCAGCCTGGGAAAACAAAAATAAAAGCAAAGTGATGAGAATTCTCTTCCGGCTACTGCCTGGTTCTCTGGTGAGCATGGCAGAAAACGCTGTGTACTAAATGATGTCTTTGCACGTAACTCTATGTAGAGGATGCCTTTGAACTGTGTGCAGGAGCGTTTGAGAAAACTGCCCATTGCGTCACCAACCCGGTTTAAAAGGTAGATTGCCTCCTCATCCAGGCCCCTGAGAGGGATCGTGCAGAGACTCCTTCACAGGGCCCTAAACCTGTGGCCCTAAAGAGCTCTGGCTCTAGACGGTGCAGGCTGTGTTTTCCCTTAGGCATGAGAAATAAAATAAAAATTGCAAACCCAGCTAGTTAGCTAGAGTGGTCAGCACTTTTCCTTTGGCAGAGTTCTTCTCTCAGGGGTTGGCCTGGGTAACTAAGCACTCAGGGTTAGGCTATAGGGGCCTTTTAGGTCCCAGAACAACTGGCTTGTTTTACCCCGCTAGCAGCAAAGGTGTAGGCTTGCTCTCCGTAAGCCTTCCTGTGGGCACTGATAAATATGCACCATGTGCCTTGGGGTAGAACCTTCTGGGTGCTGTCTGAGGTCAAGTGGAATCCTATCAAGAAGTCCTTCAGAAGGAGTTTAAATTACCTTATTAGTGAAGACTGCCTCCTGATTGCTGCGCCACACAGTGATTACACGGTGTTTTATTAATTACTTGCAGCCATCAATTAAATTTTCTAATAGAGCAAGGTGATTTTATGCGTGGGATCATTTTTCATCCTGAAAGAAAATGCCAGTCTGCAGAACAGGTTTCCTTCACTTAATGCTGTCCCTTGCTGGAAGAACCACACCCTAGTGGATTTCAGCTCTGCCCATTGCTCAGATCCAATCCCATCTGCTCCTGACTTGCCTGTCTGGTGCCCGCTTGATTATAGACATTTTGTTTCTCCTTTCTCGGTTTCCCTCAAGGCCCACCTTTGTGCAGGGCACATGACACTCAAAGCACACTGTTGACAACATGTCATTTGTAGTCTGTGCCATGCAGGTTAAATCTTAATAATTTGTTGTTGTTATGTTGTTTGCCTCTAAGTTATAACTGTGAGTCTGGTATTCACAACTGAATTATATGTTCCTCAAAGGGAGAAACCAAGTATTATATTTTCTTAGTACACACTGCAGTTAACACATAACTAACAATATGCTAAGTGCTGAGTGGAATAGAACCTTTTCGTCTGTATTTATTTGGTTTGCTTTGGTTTGGTTTTTTCATGACAAGGTTTCTCAACAGTCCTGGCTGTCCTGGAACTTGCTTTGTAAACCAGGTTGGCCTTGAATTTACAGATATCCACCTGCCTCTGCCTCCCAAGTGTTGGGATTAAAGGCATGATTTACCACCACTGGGAGAGAATGTTGAATTCTTATAAGAAAAAAGAAACCTGTGTATAATAACATCTCCATGCTTATATGTGAAGGACCCAGCCATGACAAGCTCAGTAGAGGCCTGAGTCTCCGTAGTTTACTCTGGTTCCAAGAAAGACACTAAACTGGGCCGACTGAGGCACCACCCAGGAACAGACCATCCAAAGGAAATTCCTAATGCTCCAACCATTGTAGATAGGATCACCTGCCAGCACACACCCATCGCTTTGCACCAGGACACGCCTAGACAAATGTCAGTCAATCAGGGGTCCCGAACCTTAGAAATCCCTCACCTCCACCTTTGCTACTACAAAAACCCAGCTGAGCTTGGGGCTCTCAGATCACTCCAATTTGCTGGATGCACGGAGAGACTGAGTTTGCAAAGTTGTGTAAGAATAAAGACTCTTTGCTTTTACATACAGGACTCTGTCTCCTAGTTAGTTTTGGGTGGACTCCGTGATCTGGGCATAACAATATGAATCCAATTACACATTCTCTGACAGTAAACATTACAGTACTCTGGAGCTAGGAATGTTGGCTTAGTTGGTGGTGTGATTGCTTCACATACCCCAGGCCCTGGGTATAATCCCAAGTATAAATATAAACCATATAAACTAAGTATGCTGGCACATATCTAGAAGCCAGGAAGGAGGTCAGAGGCAGGAGGATCAGAAACTCAAGCTCATCTTCCACAGCACAGGAATTTTGAAACCATCCTGGGCTACAAGAGTCCCTGTCTTAAACAAACAAAAGTAATTACAGCCATGAATATTATATATTGTATATAAATTTATTATATTGTATTCATAAAATATACACACATATGACTGCTTCACTTCGTGGTATTAGGCTAAAAAGAAATCAAGTGTTGTCATTTGATGAATTCACAATTTAAAATTGCAGCTGGGGTCTACTGCATTGAACACCGACTGGAATTAAGATCTAAACTGCCCTGTGTACACTACACCAGCACACATAGTGAGCCAAGAATGGTAGTGCAGACAGATGATTCTAGGACCTAGGAGACTGGGGAAAAGACAGCTTTACATTCAAGGCCAATCTGCACAGTGAGGACCTGTCTCAAAAGACCAGAAACAAACAAAGCCATTTTGTTTTCTTTTAAAAAGAAGACAAAAATTTTATGACTATAATTATGCATGTGTATATTGGAGATTGGTAAAGACATCTTGATTTTACTACACAATGTAAATCTATGTGTAGTGAAGTGAAACAGTGTGAGACTGCTGCTAAGAAGGAGGGAAGAATGTTACAGGAGCATATGATAAACTTCTTATGAAAACAGACATGTGCTATACATATCAAAATATTAAAATGCAAATATGCTCTGGTCTAACATTAGAGAATGGCAAGTCTAGAGGATACACGGCTATTCGCCTTTTCCTTTAGATGTTTCTAACTGGATTCTTTGGAACCCTGGGTCAATTTGCAATCAAAATCAAACAATAAAAATTAGTACAAGTAAAAAAATAAATGCAAACATTGCATTAGATGTTTTCAACAGAATAATTTATATCATAATAAAAATTTAAGTAAGACACAGGTAGTAAAAGATTGATCCATACTATTCATAATTTAAAAAGCAGTAATTTATGATAAAGGAATTTCCTGTTAATTACCGTTAGGCAGAACTGGGGATCTCTGTCAGTCATTATTGACCAGATACTATTACCTGACGTCACATTAACTGACGATCTGTGCAGGGGTCTGGGGGAAGAGGGAACAATTTTTACTTTAGTTTGGGATGACTTCCTATTAGCAATACTGATGCCTGGTTTCATTTCCTTTTTCAAGAAAAAAAAATATTGACAGCTTGGATCAGAATGGATGTAGAACTGGCAAGCATACCCCCCGAATAAATCATATGTCCCATCTCTGTCCACAAATGTCTGAAGAAAATCATGGAACTTCTTTGGCATCTTTGGTAATTGAGGGACAAGCTGACAATAATATAGTATTAAGATGTTAATACAGACATGAAAAGTTCAAGCCGTCTCATTCAACATGATTCATTTCTGTGTCTCAGGGGAATGACAGGTCCCAAACTACCAGTCTTGTCTTTCAACAGCATTAATAGAGCTTCTTGGAAATTACACCAACAAACTAGTCATTCTCTGATGAAACCCACTATCTTGTAGACTAGAATTAATAGAAATATGTTCTCCAGAATGATAATTTTGACAGCATTTAATATGCCCTCATGTTTTTAAAGGGCATACACATCAATGACTACATGAATTTTTAAAATATTGAATAAAATTAAGAACAATTTTAAATTATAATTTCCAGGTGCTTGAGAGGTAGCCCAACAGCTTAAGAACAGGGCTTGTTTTTGCATGGGAACCAAATTCAGTTCCCAGCACCCCAAAAGGCAGCCCACAATTACCAGTAACCTCAGTTCCAGGGGCTCTGATGCCCCCTTCTGGCCTCTGTGGGCACCATCACGCACATGGTACATACACAATCAGGCAGGTCAACAGCTATGTATATAAAATAAAAATAATCTTTAAAAAACTTAGACTTTCCTGAGGCATAAATATGCTAATATAAAATTTGAATATTCAAGCTGTTGATATAATGGAGACCCTGCTTTGATGATAACATTAAGGAACGTTGTTTAATTTGGAACCACTGACACAACCCCATGGTCAAGGCTAAATTGGATGTTTTGTTATGAAATAAATAGTGTTTGTCTAATTTTAAAACTTTAAATTTTTCATTCTTTTTTTTTCCAATTAGACTCTTCCTAATGAGACTTTGTCTGTACGTGTGTGTCCATCGATGAGAACTAGAGGAGGAAACATTATAAATGTGGTAAGGAGGTGATGGCCAGGCATAGGAGGAGCTGGAAAGGGGAACGGGAGAAGTGGAGAAACAATATGAAAACAGTGTGTTCGCACATGAAATTCTCCAAAGCAAATAACTTTTTAAAAGAGAGAACAACATTTGAAATGAATGAAAGTATATCAGTCTCCAAAACAAAACTTGTAGAGTGCCTCTCTTTCTTCCATTAGAGGGATAGAGAATAAACATATGGTTAAACTTCAAGCACCAGAACTCCTTACCTCCCTTGGCTTTCTGCCTCAAGTTTAGATGTCTCTAGGGGATCTGACATTCTCTTCTGACCCGCATGGGTACCGGGCACACACATGGTGCTAACATACATATTTAGGCAGGCAAAACATTCATATACACTTGGCGTTTTTTTTTGGACCCCAAATTGCTAGGCAGTGGTGGCATGCACCTTTATTCCCAGCACTCGGAAGACAGAGGCAGGTGGATTTCTGTGAGTGTAGGCCAGCCTGGTCTCCAGAGTGAGTTCCAGGACAGGCAGGGCTACACAAAGCAAGCCTATCTCGAAAACAAAACAAACAAAAAAACCCAAATTACAGAAGGTGTATACAACATATGCATGTATTTAAAGAAGCAAGAATATAAATATATACTATAAATTACACAGTCAAAGAAATTATGTACATATATAAATGCATAGATGCAGATAAGCTGGTATAAACTTAAGTTCATGTACATTATCTGGAATGACACAAAAACTGGGAAATCACACTTGCATCTACGTGAAGGACAGTTGGACTGAAGAACAGGCACCAAAGTGATCTTACCTATGAGGAAAGACAGAAACTAGGAAAAAGGAGAACCTGAGAGAGGTGTCGTGGTTTGAGTGATAAACATCCCTCAAAGGCTCAGGTATTTGAACACGTGGTTCCCAGCAGTTGGTGCTGTGTGGGGAGGTTATGGAACTTTTGAGACAAGAAACTTGCTGGAAGAGGAATGTCCCTGGGGGCTGGCTTTTAGAATTTATGTCTTGTCCCAGTTCAGTTCACATTCTGTGCCTCCTATGTGCTGTTAAAGATGTGATCTCTCCATTGTCCGCTATGTTCAGCTAGTCCGGATTTATCCCATGCTTTTTCAGACCTAGGCCAGCTGGCCTTGGTGAGTTCCCGATAGAACATCCCCACTGTCTCAGTGTGTGGGTGCACCCCTCGTGGTCCTGAGTTCCTTGCTCGTGCTCCGTCTCCTTCTGCTCCTGATTTGGACCTTGAGATTTCTGTCCGGTGCTCCCGTGTGGGTCTCTGTCTCTGTCTCCTTTCATCGCCTGATGAAGGTTAATATTCCTGAGGATGCCTATGTGTTTGTCTTTGGATTCACCTTATTTAGCTTCTCTAGGAACATGAATTATAGGCTCAATGTCCTTTATTTATGGCTAGAAACCAAATATGAGTGAGTACATCCCATGTTCCTCTTTTTGGGTCTGGCTTACCTCACTCAGGATAGTGTTTTCTATTTCCATCCATTTGTATGCAAAATTCAAGAAGTCCTTGTTTTTTACTGCTGAGTAATACTCTAATATGTATATATTCCATACTTTCTTCATCCATTCTTCCGTTGAAGGGCATCTAGGTTGTTTCCAGGTTCTGGCTATTACAAACAATGCTGCCATGAACATAGTTGAGCATATACTTTTGTTGTATGATAGGGCCTCTCGAACATAGCGGACAATGAGGAATACTGAGAATTCAAGAACAATTGCAGTGGGTTTTTGATCCTACTGCACGTACTGGCTTTGTGGGAGCCTAGGCAGTTTGAATGCTCACCTTACGAGACCTGGATAGAGGTGGGCAGTCCTTGGGCTTCCCACAGGTCAGGGAACCCTGATTGCTCTTCGAGCAGATGAGGGGGGGGACTTGATCGGGGGAGGGGGAGGGAAATGGGAAGTGGTTGTGGGGACGAGGCAGAAATCCTTAATAAATAAATAAATTTAAAAAAAAAAAAAAAAGATGTGATCTCCCAGCAGCCTGCTTCAGCCGCCTGCCTGCTGCCATTATGGGCTTTCCCTTGGAAACCATATCCCCAAATATACTTTTCCTTCTATGAGCTGCCTTTTAGCAGAATAAAAAGTAACTAATACAGAGGGGAATGTAGGAGATAAAATAAATTAAAAAACGTGATCGTTTATATCATGTCCCTGATCATGACTGTCCCTATGTCAATGTTCCCAACATTGATAACTGTTTTGCATATTCTTTATATTGTTTTGGCTTTTGTTTGTTTTACTTGTTAGTTGGTAAAATAAGTTAATTAATATGCCAATTTCAATCTTCATGTTCATTTTCTTATATTTTTGGTAATTTCTGCCTTAGGTAATTAGAGAGAACCTTTGGTACCTATAAAGGCATGTAATAGGTATGCTTCCTTTTAGATCGAAGCTTCTGTCATAAAAATAAAAGTTTTCAATTTAATTTCACCCCAAAATTTTGCACACTGTTAGTACATTACAGTAGGTTCTGCCGTCATTGTAATTATTAGTACTTGCTTTATCTATCTATAAAATTTCTTCTTTTATTTCATTTTTACATTTCTATCACTAAAAAAGTATAGCTGAGGTTGGGCTTCAGGTTTCCTTGAAGTTGCAGCGGAAAAGCAGGGCCCAGCTGCAGCATTTAGGAAGTTCTGCTGTTTGACAGAGTGTGGGTTGATGTGGCTGCAGCCGAAGCTATAATTGAAAGCAGTATAATGCTAGCTTAAGAAAAGCACCAAAAGCAACATTAGTAGCTGTGGAACCAGGCTCCCAGGAAAGGGCAGAATCAAACAGCTAGTTTGGAAGTTGGAGACAAAGTTCTCCAGGAGTCTGGAAGCATCAAGACAGTTAGAGAAGACAAGGGTTGCGTCTTTTATAGACATGGTAACATTCTTGCAAAGTATATACATTGAAAGGACCATTGCAATGATGTCACATGAAGCTGCCCATTCCACTGACATTCTGAACTATTTCGTTATATAGAAAATTTCCATGCCTCCCTTTTATGACCAGCTGCTGACATTGACACTAATGGCGCCCACGGTTTCTTTTGTCAGCCTTGCTATGCTGGAATAAACATTTCCAAATAAAATAATGCAACTAATTTTGTATGCTTTCGAACAGGGTCATTTAAGTTGCTTGCACTTGTTTTCTTTACCTTGTAGCTCATCATCTTTATATGTGTTATATTTACTGTGGTTTATCAATCTTGTTTTATTATTGAATTAATTATATACAGTGTTTGTTTGTTTGTTTTTAAACAGTATCACTAAGTAACTCTGGCTGTCCTGGCTCTCATTATGTAGACCAGACTGACCTTGAACTCACAGAGCTCTGCCAGCCTCTGCCTCCCAAGTGCTGAGATTAAAGATGTACACCATTAAACTGGCTGGTTTGATGATAATTTTTTACATGGTGTTTTCTATTACATTTGTTTAATATGTGTATCTCTGTGTGTGCTGGTTTGAGCATGCATAGAGGTCAGAAGACAGTTTTCAGGAGTTGGTTCTCTTCTTTTACCATCTCTTCTTTTTGGATTTCAGGGATCAAATTCAGGTCCCCAGACTTCTCCACAAATGCCTATACTTGCTGCATCATCTCACTGGGCTCCCTTTTCATACATTTTATCCTATTCTTTTCTTTTAACTGGTTTGAAGTTATGCCTTTTGTTTCTACTGTGCTAATAGGCATGTACAAAATTTTAGCACATACATTTAAAGATGTGAAATTTACATAAAATGTATATCATCAATTGAAATGCAGCTTTAATTAGTGCTTGATTTATGTCCAACTTTGTTTCACTTGGGTTTTCACAATGTTGATAATTTTTTAGGGGACTTTGCATATGATTTTTTAATATGTAAAATAATTACTTCTCAATTATAAATGGCATTGCTGTGCCCAAGGCTGCTTTGTTTTGTGATCTCTAACTGAGTTCACTTTTATGGCTCAAGTATATTCTCTATTCGCTGTGTCACCTGAGACTTACGAGTGAGATGCTAAATGTTTTATTGTTTTAATTATGTCCCATTTCACGCTCACACTTGCAGAGTGAGTTGGTATAGTACAGCAGGCTGCTGTCCTCACTGCTTTGTGAAAATCCTCCTTAAGTGATGGTTTAAAGGAACATGTTTCCCCGTTGTATTGAGCATTTGAATAGCTGGTCCCCAGCTGGTAGTGCTGTTTGGATAAGTTCTGGAGGTGTGACCTTGCTAGATGAAGTCTGTCACTGTGGGCTTGCTTTGAGATTTCAAAAGCCACATTCCATTCCCAGCTCACACTCTCTGCTTCCTGCTGGTGGCTTAGGATGTGAACGTTCAGGCCACCATGGCTGCTTGCTACCACACTCACCCCCTGTGATGATAGTGGACTCATCTTTCTGTAACCATAAGCTCCAAATAGTTCCTTCTTTCTCTAAGTTGCCTTGAGCATGCTGTTTTTATTACAGCAATAGAAAAGTAATTAATACAGTCCATATTCTGGAGTGTATTATCTTGATCACTCAGTTAATGAAGTCTCTGCACATGCACACATACCTTCTTTAATAAGTTATGCGGTGTGTCCTTCACAATACTTGCTCCTCTAAAATACCATGAATCTTGATTGAGAAGTCATTTCCTCCTAGCCTGTCTCTGATTACAGCTTGCTGCCAATGACCCTGCTAGAGTCCTGGTCACAGTCTCTACATCACCCCTTGTGACCACTGCCACGGACCAGGCCAGAACACTACCTGACCTTCAGCTTTTGTAGCTGTTGCCTAGAAGAGGGAGGGATGAGTCTGACTACAACATGCCAGGATGCATGCCTTTCACTCCCATCCACCACCTTTAGTTCAGGCTTTTAGTTCAGGTGTAGGAGGGTCTTCTTTCTATGTGTTGCTTTTATTGGCTGAATAAAGAAACTGCCTTTGCCTTTTGATAGGGCAGCCCTTGGGTGGGCGGAGTAGACAGAACAGAATGCTGGGAAGAAGGCAATGTTGCAAATGCCATGCTTTTCCTGCCTGAGACGGACATAGGTTAGACTCTTGCCGGTAAGCCACAATGGTGTGGTGATACACAGATTTAATAGAAATGGGTTAATCAAGATGTGAGAGTTAGCCAAGAAAAGGCTAGATATAATGGGCCAGGCAGTAATCTAATTAATACAATTTCCATGTGGTTATTTCGGGGGTTAAGTTGGCTGGGCAGCGGGACATAGCCCACCTGCTCCTATTACTACACCTGGGCTTTTATTAACTTTATTAACTATTCCCTCTGCCCCACCTGCTTCTGTTTTGGCCATGGATTGATTCTTCCTTCCATGTGGCATCACCCTAACTCCAGCTTTCAGAAGTTTCTCATGATTCCTAGCCCCCTAAATCTTTCCTTCCCATATATGAACAGTTGTCATTCAATTCTAGGAACTTGGGGACACGGAGGGAGACATCAAGACCCCACTCAGTCCTTCTTATTGCCTAAATCCCAGCTCCACTAACATTCCTTTTTTGAAGTTACACGTCCATAAGACAACCAAATCTTTATGCTAGATCTAAATAAAATAATTCAATTTGCATTGCTGAAAAACCACAAATAGTAAGCCACAAATATTTCCATGACTTGCTTAGATTTGGTCAGCTTTATTTAAAATCTTTTTCACTCAAAAAGTAGTTTCCTAGATTTATTTTTATCTCCTTGAGAAAATTTTGATTCCTCTGCAAGCAAGGTATTGCTGCTACTTAGTTTCATTGTATACTCAATTATCCAACTCCCTTTTTGGCCCCCCTTTCCCTCCCTCCACTTGCCTTCTCGAGTTCTTAGATTCCAGGAAGAACCATTATGGGATTTTTGAATTTAGTAGGTTTCAAGTCTCCTTCCTTTCCTCAAGATCTGAAGTTTGGAATTTGCATCTAAACAAACCCTTTGTCAGAGGCCACAGCTATGCACTCAGGGCCAAGTGAAGCATGTTCTAAAACTGTGGTGTACATAACTGGCTGTCACAAGAGCCACAGCACAGGCAAATGGACTTTGTGGAATAAACATCTAAGGAGAATTGTCAGGCAGCCAAGTTCAGGCAAGCGATACCTGCTCAAAAAACTTCAACTTCTTCTTCTTCTTCTTCTTCTTCTTCTTCTTCTTCTTCTTCTTCTTCTTCTCCTTCTCCTTCTCCTTCTTTTTCTCCTCCTCCTCCTCCTCCTCCTTCCCCCTCCTCCTCCTCCTCCTCCTTCTTCTTCTTCTTCTTCTTCTTCTTCTTCTTCTTCTTCTTCTTCTTCTTTGTTTTTGTTTCTAAGATAAGATTATTTAGACCTGCTAGAGTCTACCATGTATTTCCCCAACTTTAATATGATAAAACTCACAAATGTGTTAGCCAGCAAATATTACATGAAAGATAATCTAGTACCTGAAAGTGTTTTCTATGTGTCAGATGTCTAATCTTGGACAGGCTTTCTGCATGCCTCAGTTCATATCTAGGAAGTGACAATCACAGCAGTGTTAGTGCATCAGTAAAGGCCCATCAAGAGAAAAGACCTTCTGGTCAAGAGAACAGACTCTCTGGCCTGGTTGGATATCCAGACTCCAATTGGACCAGGCCAATCACCTGGTCTGTGGACCCCAGGAAGAGACAGGGAGAATGATTATTCCTTTAAAGAGGTTCAGTACTTTTTCACAACAGAATTCCTGCTCCAGCCCACCCCCACCCCCCGCCCTCCACCCCACACAGTGTCTATGAGTGACCATGAAACTCTGCTGGTTCTGTATATTTTCTGTGACCTAGGTCAAAGAAGGTACAACTTTTCTATTTTCTTTTTTCTACTTCTGTCTTTCAGGTTGTTTGGAATCTACCTGAGCTTTTCTTGGGGCTTTGGGCTTCCCTATTCCTTCTCTAACCCCATGCCCCCCCCCTCACACACACACACACACATACACGCACACACGCATGCACGCACTGCATGTAGCTGCTTGTCACATGTGTTAGCCTCCAGGCCAGCTTACACAGCAAGGCTCTTCCCTCTCTCCCTTCACAGCTGGTCTGTCCTGGGGGGGTTTTCTTTAAAACTCTAATAAAATTGTCCTTAAACTTCCACTTAAATCCATTCTTAAATTCTTTTATTAATGAGACAAAGAAGTCCGAGGAAGGGCCCAATTTCCCCTGTATCATCAGTACCTACATCCAAGGGTTGCCATGTAGGTGAAATGATTTGGTATGCGCAGTGTGCCTGGCATGCTATAAGACTCACAGATGCATTTGCCATGACAACTATTTGATATTATAAATTAGATTAGTTGTTCCTGATACCTTCAGTAGAACAGCGCTAATCACTGACTCTGTTTTGGGAACAGGTGCATTTCCCTTGGCAATTTTCTGACTTGCACCCAGAAATTACTACAATGGACACCTCCAGAGAGAGCTAATCTAATGTGGGGAGATGAGAAGTCACCATAAAACTCCAAGGCCGGTGCGGGTTGGTTTCAAAAGAATGGCTGTGTCTTTGGAATGCTTTCGGAAAGTCCCGTAACTCCCTGAAACTTGGCAAAACTCATCCATCCACATGTGACCACATTCAGAGTTCTGGATTTCATTGTTCTCCAGGTGGATCCCAGACAGCCAGAACAGGAGCCCGAGGAGCACGCATCTGCCTAGACGTAGGCTGTGTCACATAGTGTAGCTTTAGGCTCTGAAAATGGAAAACGGCTATTGTTCCTTTCAAGTGATGCTGTGTTTCTGGGCTGACAACCAGGAGGGTGTTGCTATTATTGTTTATGAAAGGACAGGGTTCAAGCTGATACGACACGCCATGAAGGGGGCTGGAGAGATGGTTCAGCGGTTAAGAGCACTGATTGCTCTTCTGGAGAACTTGGGTTCAATTCCCAGAACCCACATGGTAGCTCACAACTGTCTGTAACTCCAGTTCCAAAGGATCTGACACCTTCACACAGACATATGTGCAGGCAAAACACCAACGAACATGAAATAAATAAATCTTGAAAGGAAGGAAGGGAGAAAGAAAGAATGAAAAGAAGAAAAAAAGAAAGACATGAAGGTGCCTCTTAGCCAGCCCAGGCCAGAAAGTCTCCTTTCAGCCCATATACCTATTTACCCAGAATCCATTTGGTGAGACATGACATGTCTTATGTTGGAGACCTTTGACAACAATACCACTTACCAGGGTAGGAGCATGGAGATCATAAAAAATAGTAAAGAGGATGGAAGACGGAGTGAAAATAGTAAAACAGAAAACATAGAATAGCATCGGGAGGGAGTTCCAATGAATACTGAATTCCATGTGCATTTAATTTTCCATACACTTTTATACCCCAGCACAACAGGGGGAAGAAGACAAGAGACTACTTTAACATGATACAAAGGACAACTAGAGCAGTTGCCTGTTTCAATACGTTTAGCCATCAAGTCATAGCATTCTGTTATTTAGGCAGTGAACCCACCCTAGACCAAGTATCTGAAGGCAGCCACTCCCAAAATCAAACCTTCTGTTTCAAAAGAAGGAGCAGAAGTATGCTTGAATAACTTAACTATTGGTTGGGGTGGAGAGGATCTACCTGTATGGGCCATCTTAATGTCAAAAAGGACCAAGTAATCACATCCTAGGTCAGGATGTGTAGTGCTGGTTGTTGTCAACAATTTTGAGCAAGCTAAAACTCTCTGACCTTCAGACAAGGTAGAAATAGGCTCACATTTTTGGGCCTCCACAGTCTTACACACTCTTAGACTGTAGAAAAGACTAGGAACTATTTGTGGCCCTTGGGGTCAAGTGGACTAGAGAGAGCAAAGTCTTGAAAACATCTCTCTCAAACTTTCTTTCATACTGAGTGGATGGCTTGGAGTTTGAGCAAATATTTCCTTGACTTTCTTCCTGGCACCTCCAATGTTAGATTAGCTTTATAGCCTCATCTGAGGAGATGTGTGTTTGCATTCCTCTTTAATTCAACAGGCCTACTTAATAAATCCTAGAACTCAATCGTCTGAAGAGTGGTCTTTGCCTTGATTTCTTCTTAAAAGCATGAAATTGTGTCCTGCATACACAGTTCTATTATCTCTTTGAACTTCTCATGTACAAAAGCAGTCTTTACAAAACCAAGTAGGACGATGGTACCTGAAGCTATGAGGATAATATTCCTCATCAGAGCATACAAAGTACAGGCTTAGATACTGAGGAGTCCCAGAAAGCAATCAGATATTGTTTCATCTAACCAACAGCCATTAAAACAAAAGACTACATGCTTCAAGTATTAGGAAAAGGCAGACTCCGTTGGGCAGTTTTTCACCTCCCTATAGAACCTGTTCTGTCTTTACCTCAGGCCTCAAACTTGAGCTCCCAGATCTTCAAGGCAAAAAGCTCTGTAGTCACCACATCTACGCTCTTTAAAAGGAAATTTAGGAACCATCAGGATGAACTGCAGCTCCTTAGGATTGGTAAAGTTCGGCATCACATTATTCCCAGCTTTCAAATAAAAATAATAAATCCTCACCAAGCTGGTCAATGGAAATGTCCCCACCTCACAGCATTTTCAGGGATGCTTTTATATCATCTGGTGCATCATAGCCCTAGCTAGCCCTCCAGTCACCCCCAAACCCCAGCAGTGCAGAATAGAATTATACAGAAATAAAGTGATGGGGAACGGGATGGCTTCCACTGTGGGCCAGAGAACCAGAGGACCTGCCTATGATCTGCTACCCTTTTCTCAAAAGCAAAGGGCAATAGCAAACCTCCATGGAGGAAATAAAAGGGGCAGAGAATGAGAGGTTGTACGGAAGAGGGCATGGGGATATCCCTGTTGGGGAATTTTTAGAGCATTCATTTCCAGTGTTCTCTCTAATAGAACTCGTAAGGTGGGCTCAGAGCAAGTCCTGGCCTCTGTCTGCTAAACAGGGCTGTCCACCAGATTCTAATGAGCACTTACTTCCTCCTGTGACTTATGTGTCATAGAAGCCATGTTCTTTAAGAGTAGAAAGAGCAAGGTCAAACTAAATGTGGTCTTTTAACTTTTTGTGAAAGCTAAACTTTTGAAAGCATATATATCGAAAGTTAATTTTCGATATATATGCTGGACAAAATGACTGTCGAAGCACTTACCTACCTTCGTGGGGAGTTTCCTGAGAGGTTTCTGCTAGAAATTCTGAAAAGACTGGAAATTTGAAGACAATCTGCTAGCTATGTGAAGGCTGGTACAAAAAAAAGAGTGGTCCAGAACCTGATTCCACTGTATCAGAACTGACTCCAAGATGTCATAAGAAGGACGGCACTCGTGCATATACAACTGCACTTTGGGGTGGGAGAGAGCAGTACTTGCTGACAGAGCCCAGTCCTGCATGGCCGCAAGACCAAATTGTTAGGAATATTTCCTAATGCGAGCTCCCTGCCGATGCAAAATTCCCAATCGAGCCAAATCAAGAAATCAGGTTTAAAGGGAGTTCTGTGCTCTTGGGTGGCCCCGAGGGGGAACCAGGAAGCCCAGCGAACTCGACCACCTGGAGGAAGGAAAAGGGACCACTTGTCCTGTGGGGTCGGGACCTGGCCTGCTGGGATTTGGAGTTCAGAGTACTAACTCTCAGGGTCAGGGGGCTGGGATAGATGCAAGGGGCTGGGGTCTAAGCTCCCAACTTGACACAAATGAAATCTCAATTTCACCCGAAGGAGGAGTTTATAGGGTTAGGACAAAAGTGACTTCCTTCGGGCCAGAAAACACTTGCTTTTGTTCCAGGAGCCTTGCGGGCCACTAAGCATGGGTCTCAGGGCTTATTACATATTACTATTTCTTGTGATCAAAAAATGGAATCTGATCTGCTCCAAAGACTAGAACAGTTTCAGGTTGTTGTCTTCCCCCTGTAACGGTTAACCCAGCTGGACCTGTCAATCACCAAGCCAGGAGGCTACTCCTTGGAAATGCAGTTTCTGAAGACATGCTAGGAAAGGGAAAGGAATAATTAGCCATTTAAGGAGATAACCGATTTACCCTTCCGGGAAATCCTGACCCTGCGCAGATGCTGACAGGGCCAAGGCTGCATCTCTCTGCTCATCCTGCCTGCTTCTCTGCAGAAAGCTATAACCTCTTTTGCTTTAAATCTCTTTTTCCCCCCATAAGTCCAGGCTTGTTCTTGCTCATGTTTTGGGTTTTTTCACACTTTCTCTGAAGCTATTGCCAACCCCATCCACTA
Source organism: Microtus oregoni (assembly GCF_018167655.1). Taxonomy (NCBI): domain Eukaryota; kingdom Metazoa; phylum Chordata; class Mammalia; order Rodentia; family Cricetidae; genus Microtus; species Microtus oregoni. The sequence goes on from NW_024543070.1 coordinate 7,528,014, forward strand.
ACCCACCCACCCTGTGACTGCTCATGTCTTCCTCCTCTCAGCAACTGCCAAGAGTTGCAGCTTGTCTACCCTGTTGTTTTTCTTTCAATCTCCAATAAAATTGTGCTAGAGCTTTCTTTTGATTCTGCTTCTAAACTCTTTTGATAGTGAGATTAGGAACCCAAGGAGGGAACTCCAACTTTCCCAGCAACAAGTGACTCAATGTGGGGGCTTCCCAACATTTCTTATAATCTTCATCTCATACTAAGTCAGACAAATTCCTGGCTCTAGGATCTAGCTGTAAAGCAGAGATATTATGAAAATGGTTTTCATATTACATTAGATAAACCACACAGGAGAAAGCGATTCAGTTTTCTGGAGGACAACCATGGACAAGACAAGATGGCTATAGTCACATTGTAACAGGCTTCCAGATCCTTGTGGTTTCCCAGATCTTAGCACAAGTGACTCCATGATGGAAGTACCATTTATGTAGCATGACCTGCCAAAATGAAAACAAAGACCTAGTCTATCAAAGTCCATAGTTTTGAGAAAGTCTTTAAATGTGCTAACCTTTCTTTTTGGCTTCTAGAGTTCTGCTTTTGAATAACTGTCCTTGTTAACTTAACTATATCAAGCCAGGACACGGTTTTTATGCTTAAAAGTTCATCCTGAGAAAGGCTCGGGGCTATACTGAGATCCCAGAAACCCAGTGTAGTCAACAACTGGTGATTACGACTTTTTATTGGCTTAAATCCATGTCCAAGCAGTCTTCTCTAGTGGATACCCCACGACATTACCAAAAAAAAAAAAAAAAAAAAAAAGTACATCTGAGTAACTAAATGCCATGACTGAGGTCAGATCTTGGAACTTCCTCTGTGTGTTTAACAGCTATGGGAGTAAGGAGAATTTATATAACTTCTCCAAGCTTCACAGTCTCAGACCTGGAGTGGGAGTAGGCATTCTAATAAACAGAAAAGCATTTTATTTGTTTGTTTATCCGTTTTTCAATATAAAGTTTCTCTGTGTAGTCCTGACCATCCAGAAACTTATTCTGTAGACCAGGCTGGCCTTGAACACAGAGATCCACTTGCCTCTGCCTCCTAAGTGCTAGAATTAAAGGTACTCACCAACACATCCTGATTAGAAAAACATTCTAACTGTATTATAGAATATATATTACTTTTGATATGAAGATCGAGAATGTGTTCTATTCTTTCATCTACATACCCATAAAAAAGGGGTTCTAATCTACTGATTGATAAACCCTAGGATTAGAGAATTAGTTAAGTGGAGCAAGGCTAATAGACACAAAGAATCATAGCACAGGGAAGCAAAGACTCCTTATAATTACAGATCCAGGAGCTGGAGAGATGGCTCAGATTAAGTAAGATCACTGGCTGCTTTTCCGGAGGTCATGAGTTCAATTCCCAGCAACCACATGGTGGCTCACAACTATCTATAATGCATTCTGGTGCCATCTTCTGGCATGCATTGCAGGTATATATGCAGACAGAACACTGTATTCATAGTAAATAAGTAAAGCTTAGTCATACATCAAAGCCTTTTCCATAAAGTCATAAACAATCTCAGCTTTAGAAATCCTACGTTTTTATATAAATAGGTTTGTATAAAAACCTATTCTTAACGTTTGTTTATCAAAACATTTGTGTATAATTTGTTTTACCCCTTCCCGGCCTCCATCCTCTTTTTAACGGGGCACAGCCCCTTTTCTTGAGGCGATTCCTATCGACTGGAGACAAAGAAGCAATGACGAATGAGTGACCAGTACTCCTAAAGTGGGGTGTTTGTGAAAGCCTGAGCCCCAAAGGGTGGGTGTTTCCTAGGAAGCATCCCTCAAATGGCTCCTGTGTGGTAGGGCTGGTCCCCAGGTGGTGGTGCCCCTGGGAGATGACTGGGCAATGAGAGCACCAACATCATTCCATAGTTCATGGGTTAATCCATTGTTCAATTCACACTGATTGGGCTACTCAGGGGCGGGGCTGAGGTAGAGGAAGCATGATCCTTGAAGTCCGTGCTGGGACCCCACCAACTTCCTCTGTCTCTTTCTGCTTCCTGGATGCCCTCAGGTAAACAGCCATCTTCCACCAAACCCTTCCGCCAGGCCCCAGAGCTAACCACAATGGAGCCAGCTTGCCGTGGATTGAAAAGCTCTGAGACTGTCCGTCAAAATAAATGATCCCTCCATGAAGTTGTTCTTCTCAGGAACTTTGTCCCCAGAGAGAAAAGAAAATGACTGACAGTCGTGTTCAACCAGAGATGGAAGGGTTAGGGAACACTCAGATGAAGACAGAAACGCTGAGCTCTGACCCGGGCAGGAGCTACAGGCACAGGGAGTTTAGCTAGAAAGCAGCCCTTTGACAAATGAGATCAGGGCGGTTTAGAGACAGGAATCTGTAGCTTTGTGGCTGCTTTGAAACATGAAAGGTGGGGTGTGGTGGAGATGAATGCAGAGAGGTTGGCCAAGCCATGCAGGCAGGGCCTCGCAGGCTGTGCTTCGGAGGTTGGTCCTGATCAGAAGGACAGCACAAGCCTTTGGAGTCTGTTCAGGAGAATGGTATGTCGTGACCAGACCTGTTGAGATTTTCCCATTCCCCAGTCTAACTAACAGTGAAGGAGAGAAATGAAAGTCAACTTGGAGTAGGGACTTTAGATTTATGAGGACACTTGTGGAGATTTTCAAATATGGTTAGTGTGTGCAAAAAAAAAAAGTGGCTAGTCAAAATATGGGAAATAGAAATTTTGAATATGGTGAACTTGGGTATGAATAGTTAGGAGAAATGGTATAGGCTGGGTTCCCAAATCTCTAGTTTGCTTTCCCGCCACATTTTCTTATTTTGTATAAATAACTGCCTCCAAAGGGGTAGTCTGACCTTCCTCAAAATCAAAATCCCATCTGTAATCAGGCACAATTTCAGATCCTCTGTAATACCTCATCCTTGCGCAGTCTCAACAAATGTTTACACAATTTCTGAAAACTCCCAGCTTTGTAGGCAGACTTTAATTATGATTGCAGACAGGGTATGTTGTTTTCCAAGGCTACTTCTGCAGGTTGGTCACTTTGCAAGAGGACTGTGGTTGGCTCATCTCTGATGTCCTACCCGTTCCTACCCTACCGCTATTTGCTGGATATTCCCAGCCTTTGCTTTAGATGCTGGCCACAGAATGGCGAATAAGATCATAGCTTCTTGTCCTTACCGGCACTGGTTCTACCAGAGGATGGTAAACACAGAGCAACAAGATAAAAATATAAGTTCACATGGATATAACTGCACAATGGAAACATAGAGGAAACAGCAAAGACAATGAACCCAGGAGTAAATAGTTAAGCTAAAAGTCAGATGTCTCTTAAGAGGCTAGAATGCATGAAAAGAGTATGCTAGACAGAAGGAATAGTCCTTGCCAATATCTTATGTATAGAACCAAAATTATAGAAGAAAGTGTTCCATGATGAAATTGGAAAGATGGGCAGCTCACCTATGACCTCAAACATCATAGAAAAAGGGGTTTATACTTATATAAATTGTATAATAGTTATATACATATATTTATATGTTCATCAAGAGAATGACATGACCTTGGATAGAGTCTCCGTCTCCTCAGATGTTGTCATATCTCTATACCTTGAATCTGTGGAGAAAAGCAGAACAGTATTCCATGGCTTTGCCTTCCCTGAGAATGTTTCAGAAGAAAGCAGCCAAACCATGCTGATGATCTTCCTTCAGTAGAAATTTACCTGGGCTTTGTTCCAGCATCTTTAGTAATGTTATTGATTATTTCTCCAGGCGCAGGAATGTATACCACTCTTTGTCCAACGAGGAGAGCTGAGCAAAACACAGAACAAAGTCTCTATTATGATGTGTGTGGAGCCTTGGTGTGTGGTACCTCTGATCCTCGTGCTGCCTTGGAGCATGAGAACTAGAGATGGGATGATGGAACAGGAGAGGGCTAGCAGGGCCTATTGTGACTGGAACTCTGAAAGGAAAAAGAGGAGAAGGAGGCTGGTGCAGAGTCAATACCTCATCGTTGCAAAAGAGCTCAAGCAGGTGATAAATTCAGGTAGAAAGAAAGCAGAAGTGGAGGTCGGGGGGACAATGTGGCTTTATGCCCCTTGGAGTGAGATTGTGGCTAGCATCAGAATCGCAGCTGGGATTCATTTGTCTCTCCTGAGTCACCAGGAAGAAGAAGTGGTAATTAGTTCTACAGGTCCAGTGAACAAAACCTGGAGAAAACATGGGTAGAAGTCAGACTAGAAAGTGAGGTTTGAGAGCCAACCTTCTGTTCCATTGCGTTCTCCCAATCAGGTTTTCTGTGTGTCTTGAAGAGCTGGAAACACTTCTTAGAACACAGAAGAGGCGTGGTGGTGGGACTGGTATTTATATAAAGAAGAAAGCTATCTATGGGATAACAAGCTAGTCTTGGAATAATAAGCTTCCTAAGGAGTCCTGTCTTAAATATTAGTGCCTGGTACTGATAATCTCCCCCACCCCCATCCTGACCCTCTTCCCCCTAAACAACAAACCACCCATCCTTAGAAGAAGCTTGTTTTCAGTTATCTCTAGATTCCAAGCTGATCATTCCTTTTGCTTGATAGGAATGTAGATGAGGCTGTGCTATGAGCTCTTGGGTCGTGGGCTCTTTTGCCCAGTCCCTAGCATTTTTATCAATGCCTCACAGTCAAGCACGGCCCATGTGTCAGTGATCTCACAGAGACACTATTGTTAAGACTCCATGATGGTTTTCCTCGGGTTGGAGAGTGAGGAGGAGGGGTCCTTCATGAGTTCCAACATGCATAACAACGGGGCTGTCAGAATCTCACTCAGAGTAGAAGCCTGAGCATGTCACTCAAATCACAGGGGAAATGTATTGGCTGCTTGTCAAAGGTTGAATTGATTTTAAAATTGCTTTGATGACTTATATATTCAGTGCGCAGTCTGGGGCCTCTGTTTATCTCTCCATATGAGCCTGATCACAGCTTGAGAGCATTTGAAGCCTGCTCCATTGGCCGTTTGAAAATACAGGTTGTGGTCACGTGGAGTATGGGCTTCCAGTTGCTGAGAGTCTCACATTCAGAGTTCACTCTTGGCTAGCCTCCAAAGCATTGAATGAATAGGTCTATTTAAAATGAAATTTCAGTTTGATCTCACCACCGAATGCTTTTGAATTAAACATATACCTACGTTGCGCATATGATTTTACTTGGAGTTCTATAGCACGGGAGAGCTCGAAAGAAGAGACCAGCACAGGAAACCAAAAATGTCCCCAGCCCACTGGTTAAATTGGTCGCATTACCTATTTTTTCCTTCCAAGTTCAGTCGAGGGTTCTGAACAGCAGGAGGTCTGACTTTTGCCCGAAACTCCCACCAGGATAGATAAGAAAACCTTGCCAACATAGACTGAAAGTTCAGAATTGGACAACAAAGATTAGACTTTCGTTCACCTACGAATTGATTAATGAAAGGGGGGGGGGGGAGGAGGAAGCCGCAGGAAGAGTCAGGAGGGAATCCGAGCTGCAGCTCTTGTGAATGGCTAAGCTTTTGTGCTATGTGTTAGATTACCGAGGGTGATAATTAGTTGAAGCTAGGAAAATGGAAAGTAAGCCTGGAATGTGATAGCCTGAAAAACCAGAGTCCCTAGAGCTCCGAACTTGTCCTGTCACGACGTGCTGATGTTTGCGCAACTTTCCCCAGGGTGGGGGCCACACAAATTCTTTATGCTAATGGGCACATTTGACATTTTCAACTAAAATCTAACTGGGGATATTCATTTCCCTGCGAGGTGCATGGTCAGTTTGCATGGACTTGGAAAGAAGCGTTGAAGATGGAAGCGGAGATGAACCAGGTCTGCGTTTGAAAACTCAGAAGGTTAATGCCTGTGTTGGTGACAGTCTAAGAAGCTAATGATTTCTTTTTCTGGTTATCTTCAGTCCTTGTCCATAGTGAGGGGCAGGGGTGGGCGTGTCAGTTGTCTTACCTTTAGAGAATAAAAATACCTTGAAGCCAGCGTGATGGGTGTGGTTGGATAACAATCCAGCATTGCGCTAACCTTCCTTTCAGGGCTCAAGACGTACTACAGAAGAACCAGTAAGGGTTGGTACAGCAGGCCCAATTTGCCTCTAACATTTTCTTTCTTTTTGTTTTCTAAAACAAAAGACCTAAATGCTGAATTCGACAGAGAAAAGTACATCCCATCTGGGTCAGCTGAGTTCCAAGGCTGCTAGTCCAGACTTCAAAGGTTAAAGGTTAAAAGCCGGGCAAAAGGTGATCATCCCGCTTGTGCCAATCCACACGTTTCCGAATAATGGTTTCAAAGGAACAATCAGAGACGACTTTCCAGCAAAGTCAATCAGACTTAGTTTCAAAGTCCTTTACTTTTCAGAGACCCCAGGAAGAGTCCTATGCTCTTGTTTTTTAGACCTTGTCCTGTTTTTTAGACCTTGGAAAATGGAGGTGTTTTAACTGTCATAGATTAAACTGTTTCTTTTCCTCTCTGACTTGCCTTCCATTTCCCCTTGTGTAGGAGGTTCTAGAATACTTGTGCATACTGTGAATGTCTGAGAGAGCGAGGTTGCATTGGAAATCCTTTAGCTTGGGTGTAGTGTGATTATGGTCGTGTGGCTTACAAGGGCTTCTGTGTATACTTATTACAAGGCTGGGACTCAGAGATGCAAGACATAAAGTAACATTGTTACTTCCATTGGTCCCACAGTGCTCAGTCACACAGTTTGGGATAGCAAACTGAAAAAGAAAAAGAAAAATCCTTTAACAATGTGTGGGGCCAGTAGCTAGTCTGTCTTTCTGTTTTGTTTTGTTTTGTTTCCCTCTGGCTTTGTACTGTTTGTGGAACCGAACAACAAATCTGCATGTCTTTCACATTCTAAACAAATATCTACTTTTAGAACTATTGCATATCTGGTTTGTGTGCTGTTTCCTAAGAAGCTCAGAAACCCGGGCTCTGACCCCGCCAGTGAGTAAAGACGTCTAAGAAGTCAGCTAATGCTACCAGGGACTGGAGGTCCACATGGCAAGCTTTTCTAGAATTTCAGAGTCCAGAGCTGAGAGCAAGGTAACCTTTACTGCAGTCAGCTTTAAAGCCTCAAGGAAGCCTCTGCAGACCAAGCCTGCCTGACCAGTCCATCCAGCAATCCTGAAATCTGTAACCCTCTCTGGGACTGAGTGCCCTGAACGAGGGATGCCTGTCAAAGACTGTAGAGTATGACCTCAGATGGCTTCCATTCTCCAAGAGCCGGGCAGAGTGTGCCACTGGAGAAACGGTGATCCTCTGTCAAAAGCATTTACTACAAACTACTATTACTTCTTGATTTCACATATGAGGTACCAAGCCAGGAGGCCTTTTCCTCTCATCTCAAATCCCCCGACTGAGCTCCTCCCCAGAGTCAAGTTCCTGAGAACCTTCATAGAGAAAACAAAGCAACAGAAACTAAGCTCAAAATGATGTACCTTTTTCTGAGAACACTCCCTCTTTGATTCCCTAAAGCTCTAACGTCGTCTTTGGCGCAACCAGAAGGTTTTGTTTAGTGTCCTAACTTGATTTTCTCATTTCTCAACCTCTCTGCTTCTTTCACGGCCCATCTATAAACCATATTCCAAAGGACGTTAATTAATAAAGTGGCTAATGGGATGCAATGTGGTGTCAGGATCCATTATCACACACTCTTTCTTTTGTTCTTCAAAGCATAATTGGGACACTGGAGTCCCAAGCAATTTCAGTCATCAAATGAGTTAAACACATTTTCCAGGACAAATGGAAATTTGTAAGTCTATTCAAATGTAATAATAGCAGATTAGAGACAATTAAAAAAACTCATAAACAACTGAAAATACAAATACTAAATAATTCTAAATTTCAAATATTATAATTGATGAGAAGTTTTGAGGCATAGGATATACTTTTTTTCTCCTTTTTGTGTCTTTCACAGAATGTATTTCTATCCCCTTCATTCCTCCAGCCCTTCAAATTCACCCTCTGCCCTTTCAGTGACCACCCCAAAATAAAATAAAATTTAAGGGAAAAAGAAAAAAAGAAGAGAGAAGGAAAAAAAAAATCAGTCTCATGGAAGCTGTAGTGTGACATTGTGAGTCACACAAGAAATCCTTTAATCCATAGATCTGTCTTTGCAAGTGTTCATTGCAGTCATTGGTCTGGTTTGAGGCCTCTGGTGTCGGGTACACTAGGGATGCTGGGCCTCACTGGAACTCCTCTTGGTTATCCAGTTGTTGCCTTGTGTTGTGGAAAACCTTCAGCTTTGGGTCCCTTCACATGCTCTCGCAGATCATAGATGGGGTGGGCCAACTCATAAAACCCTGGTTCTGGGCCTGGTTCAGGGTTGGTCAGTACACCAGTTTTCCCTTGTTGTTACCAGCAGGTAAGCTCTCCTGCATTACCTCTTGCTGCAATGAACAAGGGGTGGGGTCAATGCTCCTGCTTTCATGTCCTCAAGGACGAATCTCCCGAACTTATTATACCTTCAGGGTCAGCATTACCGTGTTGCCCAGGCAAGATGCAGGGCCTGCTCTCCCGAGTGCTGCAGCTGGCGGTGGGCAGAGGCAGCAGGAATATACTTTTAAATGTCCGTGCATACTATAAAGACACCACACCATTAACCATTGATACTACCCACGTAACAGCAACCAGTTTTTAATTACATTCTTGGGACACATTGTCAATTCTTAGTTTAGTAAAACTTAAACCTCATTTCAAAACCACCAGACTTCAAGTATAATAAAACATAATTTATGATTTCAACTACCCATCAGTAAAGCCACACTAAGAATGAACAATGTTGAGCCTCCTCCTTTTGTCAGCTTTTACTTTCGTCAACGTAACATACATTGGAAAGTTTTACAGAAAATTTTCTAAAGTAAAAGTCCACCTGACAGCAGTTACCCAGGCGTGCCATCATCAGTCCCTCCTGAAGTAGTCACACCCCTGTGGAGTTTTCTGCTGCACTGTAACAGTCACCAAAAGCCTATGACACAGGAGAGTATATGCCACTTTTCAGAGTATGTTGTACAAGACTGCCTGCTCCTACTACATTGTTCTCTCTCTCTCTCTCTCTCTCTCTCTCTCTCTCTCTCTCTCTCTGCAGTTGCTGTGATGTGTGAGCAACCTGTGAAGCAGTCTATGTGATAGAAAAACCGAAGCCTCCAGCCAATAGCAAGCTTGGAACTGCAGCATGCCAGGATCCACATGAGTGGACCAACAAGCAGACAAGGAGGCTTGACTGTCACTCACCACACTGCACGCACCACTGTCACGAGAACACGTCTTGATAACCCCACAGACTTGAGAAAAGATTATGTATGCTTGAAACTCTGAGGTCACATGCTGAAGAAATAATGATCTTCCCTGTTCAACGAATATTCAAACTAGTTCCCTTGAAGGCATGAGAGGGGCAGAGTGCAAATGAAGTGATCAATGACATTGCTCTGCTTCTGCTTCAAACTCATCTTGTCTTAAACTGGGCAGTGGTGGTTCACGCTTTTAACCCCAGCACTCAGGAGGCAGAGGCAGGTGGATCTCTATGAGTTCGAGGCCAGCCTGGTCTACAAGAGCTAGTTCCAGGACAGGCTCCAAGGCTACAGGGAAACCCTGTCTCAAAAAATCAAAACCAAAATAAAAACAAAAGCAAAACCAAAACCTCATTTTGTCTTAATCCACAATAAGAACCGCGAGTTGGAGCCCCACATTTCTGAGGTATACTTAAATCACATTGAATTCCTGCGGCCAAATTCTTTGGATGTGACTTTCTTTACATTTGCTTTACATGGAGAGACCATTCCTGGTTAGGTCAATTAGTGCTTCCTCAGAAATTGTTAAGTTACGCCATATGCCAAGTCAGAAAGGCATTTCTTGACTTACCAAGGGAATAGAATATGAGATATTCAATTTTGAGGGTGCCAAGGTAGAGGTCAATAGCGGTTAATCCGCTGATATTTCAGTCAATCTTTTCAAGCACAAAACTATGGAGCAAGCAGAAACTATGGCTATGAATATTTTAAGATGCCCTTTCCTTTTTCTTTATTTCTCCTACTTTGCCAAACAGGCTTTTTATTTATGACTTTTCTGATACGGTGTTCTGGGGGTGGGGAGGGAAGAAGAGACCGGAGCTGGTTTCTTTCTGAATCACCCTCTGAGAGCTTGTCACAATGCAGGTGCGCAGCAGACATGACAAACAATTTGATTTTACCCAAGCCCTCTCTTCTCGGGCAAACCCTAATGAGATTCCGTGAGAGAGAGAACAACACGAGAGAAATAACGTTCCTAACATTTAAGGACGCAAGCGAAGTCGTACGCAGGCACATTGGCACTTTGTAATATCTTCCTAATGAAATCTTGCTTGACTCGAAGGTGAAATGCGCACAGCGTGTTGCAACAGAACAGGAGCTGGTATGGAGCCCAGCAAGACTTAGATTCAAGGCAACGTGCACATGTTTTTATTTTGCTAATCTGCTAGAACAACGTAGATTTTACACTTTTTATGATTCCATACATATTTCCTTATCTGTGTACATTTTAACCAAGTAAGACAAAGAAAAGCTTTGTGTGCAATGTTAGGTAATAGTAAGTAATCATTCCTGTACTATTTTCCCATTGAAATGTTTTTCTATGAAGAATTCGTTGTTACCCAAGAATCCTGGAATTTGTCTCATCAAAACATACGGAAACCTGCTCCGTCTTCCAGGAGTTAGTGTACGGAATGCAATTCCATTCCAGGCAACCAGGAAGTCGAGCTTTAGCTGCGAACTTAAAATAGGAACTGTGATAAATAATTACTGCCAGAAAGCTAAAAATAGACTTTACTCATAATTCCTACAAAAATAATGCAGGGAAATGTTGGGGCTTTCTACTCAAGTACTTCCTGGCTATGCAAATGTCCAAGTGTGATTTGGCAACAGTTGGACAAACAACCAAGTTTTGTGTCAGCCGAGACAAAGCAACTGGTCATCTCAAAGTTGCTGTCTGTGAAGCAGGGTGTGGGGTGGGTGGGTATGTGGGGAGGTGGGGAGGGAGTGGAGGCAGGGTATTGGACAGTGAGGGACTGGGATGGACTTCAGTGTCTTCTTAAACAAGGTCAGTGTCAGCACCCCGCCCCCAGCTTCGACTTATATTTATTTATTTGTTATTTATTTTTGCTTTTTAATAAGATCTCACTTCTCAGTCTCCCATGAGACTGAACCGAAAGGAAGTACTATCGAGGGCTGAATACACATCCAGCCAGAACACAAAGATCTGTGTCGGTGAGTCAGCGCCTTCCCAAAATTGAGTTTGGCCAACGAAGCAGGCAGTCTAGGAGATCTTTGATGTTCAGCAACATCTGTCACCGACCGAGACATTTCCAACCGCTCTAAAGCTCCGATTGGCCCAAACTGCTCCCAGGTCACTAATAAGTCCAGGCTGACTTTACCAAACCGAGACTATCGTAGAGAAGCAAGCACCAAGTACATATCTCCCAGCAGAATGCACTGCCTGCGTTTGAATCACCTTGTAGCCTGTTTCAGCCTGCATCCCCGGGCAAACAACATAAGGCAGTTTCAATGATGGTTTCGAAAAAGAGAGAGATAACAATAAAATCTGTCTCATAAGGTGGCTCGGAGGACTGAAAGAGACGAAGATGCAGAAGCGATGTGCAGTAAGCGCCGGCTCCATCGTCCTAGTCATTGTTCCCCTGCTTCTTCCCATTGCTAATATCAGGGTTTGAAGCTATGATTCTGATATCAGACTCTGCACTGGCACAGTTAAATGAAAAAATTATTGTTTATGCATTAAAAAGCGGTTAATATTATAAAGCCTGTTTATTAAGTCAATCCATAGGTTTGGGTCTATGATATGTACAAAATACAGAGCATGGTTTAAAATGCTGAATCCACCACCTGGACTCTCGTGTCTCCATCCCTATATTCCACAAATAACTATTTCACATTTACTTTTTGTTTGTTTGTTTGTTTGTTTGTTTGTTTTGAGACAGTGTCTCTCTGCATACCTCTGGCTGTCCTGGCAAGTAGACCAGGCTGGCCTCGAGTTCACAGAGATCTCTCTGGCTCTGCCCCCTGGGTGCTGAGAATAGAGAAATGCACCATCTCACTCGGCTCACACCTGCTGTTAGACCATTTTCCCATCTCCTCATCCTTCTACTCTCTGTAGGAATTCTCAACCTCCCTCACGACAGAATTCTCAGCATAAATGCTGAAAAGAATTCGGAGCCGTCTTTCTCCACTCCATAGAACAAAGCGACAGCTAACAGGAATGCCGTAATGCACTCATGTTCTTATAAAAATTAAGATATAGAGACACGAAAAAGGGAATCCCAGAAAGCTTTAGGCTTAACAACTTTCTGAGGGGGAAAAAAAGGCGCATGGGGAGGGGGAGCTCTGAAATGAAGTCCTGTTCATAAAAGCAAAATTTCTGCAGGGCAAGTCCGCAGATAGGTTTTTAATGGAGTGCGAAGCTAATTCAGTTACAAACGGAATCACACCTAAATCAAATCAAGATCCCTCCTCCAGCTGACTGAAAGGGTCTAAGAGGAGGCCATCATTCGGCTTTCATAGAGACCTTCCTCTCACGTGATTTAGTCCATGCAAGAGAATGAACACATTTTTAATGGTCAACTCTGAGCTGCTGTTTGCATTTACCCCTCTCGGACAAAAGGCCTTCTCTCTTCCCAAGGTCAGAGAATAACTGAGACAGCATACTTTGAAGGAGAAAGATTATCAGTAATGGCTTAGCAAAATGAAGCAAATAGTTGATGTGTTCATAGCCCTTACACAGCAGAAGGACTTAACGTTCGTGGGTAGAACTCATCCGATCACCGCCAAATAAGAGACTTGTCATTCACCGTTGTGTGTCAGGTAGGAGTGATTAGTAGCGACTGTCATTTAATCCTTATAACACTCCAATGGTGACAGCACCACTGTCCTTATTTTAGGGTTAATAATGACACTTACATCTAAAAAGTCTGAACAGACTTGTACAGTCTTACAGTCACTAGAGATCAGCCACCAGCCTACAACCTGTTGTGTATTGTGCCCTGTACCGTTAACCAACAAACAGGCAAAGGTATTTCACATGCGTGTGTACACGTGGGCATGCATGTGAGCACACGCGTGTGAATGCGCCCACGCACGCATGCGCGCACACACACACACTACGTTTAAACAAGTTTGGGAAATTATTACCCTAGATGTTAGCAGCTCACAATCAGTTTTGATACTGAAACAGTATTATAAATGGCAGTCTTGCAGATCGGTTTGTGAATGAATAAGGAAAATGGACTTTCACTGTAATGTTTGGTGACAGTCGCATAGTTACTGGTCATTTCATTCTTTTTCTCCATTTTCCTAGATTTAGAAGAGTGTAAAGGGAAAGAAGAGGAAAAAAATCACACTTGGTGACTCCAAATCCTTGACAAGAGCTCTGGCTGCAAGGAACAAAATTCACTTAGATTAGTGGACGAGAAAAAGGAGGAGTACAGAGAGGCAAATCCCAGAACGAAAGAAGGCAAGGTCTGATACTTCTCCCTGCATCTCAGGATTTACATACTGCCTTTCCCCCCACTGTTCTCTATGTTACTTCTCTCTTCTCTCTCTGAGGATAGTTTGCTCTGACTCTCTGCATTCAAGGTAGAAAATTCCTTGCTTTGTGTTGCGTCCCAGCTCAGAAACATTCCAGAGGTATATCTGGATGTGTTTGGAGCTCTGCTATACTCATCGGCCAGTGCCTTATCCAGCCATCATCAGAGAAGCTTCCTTCCGCAGCAGACGGGAACAGATGCAGAGACCCACAACCAGACATTCCACACACAGTCCTTGGAATACATATCTCTAAAGGGGATGTTTCAGGAGGGAGGGAAAACTGGGATTGGTATGTAAAATAATTTAAAAAAAAATGGGATATCTCTGTCAAATTCCTCCACTCAGAGTTCAGGGAACCTCTGAGAAAGTGGAGGCAGAAAAGGCATAAGAGCCGGAGGAGATGGAGGACAGCAGGAGAACAAGGCCCTCTGAATCAATCGAGCAATCATATGAGCTCACAGGGACTAAAGCAGCAAGCACAGGGCCAACACAGATCTCCACCAGGTCCCCAGCGCATGTATTAGAGCCGTCAGCTTAGTATTTTTACGGGAATCCTGAGTGTGGGAATGAGTGTGTCCCTGATTCCTGTGCCTGCTCTTTGGGCTTCCTATGTTCTGATGGGTTGCCTGGTCCAGCCTTGATGTGATCCTTTCTGTTTTATCTTACTGTATTTTATTTTGTCATGTTTGGTTGTTTTCTCTTAGAAGCCAGTTCTATTCTAAGGAGAGACACAAAGGGAGTGGATCCAGAGGGGAGGGGAAAAGAGGAAGACCTGGGTGGAACATAGGGAGGGAAAAATTATAAACAGAATATATTGAGTAAGAGCCTATTTTCAATAAAAGGAAAAAACAGTGTTGGGGTTACATATGAGCCCTTCACTCTCGGTACTGTTTCAGGTAGTCATTTGTTCATTCTTTCTTTCAGTCATTGCTCAGCAATCCCTTTTGTCAACCATAGAGAAAAGTACGAGACATGGCAGGCCCTTAAAGATGCGTGAGTCCACCTGGGGAGGGAAACTGATCATCATGAAAATCAGGCGCTCCTATGGGCGCTAGAGCGTGCTGACAGCACCTTTTCACTTCAGAGATGGGAGAGATTCGAGTGATGCTCTCGGTGACGCTCTTCTGCAGGACTGAGAAAGCGGAGCTCTTTCAGTGGACGCTTCACTAAGCTGAATAGAGGATCAACGTTGCAGAGTCAAGATATGTACAAAAGAAATTCAAGATTTGAGAGGGAGGGATTCATTGGCCCTTGTCACCCATTAAGTTCTAATTCATATTTTCTTATTAGATATAGGAATCAGGGGCTGGACAGATGACTCAGAGGTTACGAACACATTCTGTTCTTGCTGAATACTCAAGTTCAGTTACCAACATCCATGTGAGCAGCTTCCAGCAATCTACCTCCAGCTCCAGGGGATCCTACAACTTCTGGCCTTTTTGGGAAATTGCAATCACATGCACAAACCCACTCAGACACACCCACACACACATGCACACACACACTCACATATAAATGCACCTAATTCAAAATTTTAGAAAAGTCTTTTTAAAAAAGAAGTGGGAAGGGATATGGCAAAAAGGATTCAGGAGTCAGGTATCTGTGATTGATTAAGCACAACTGTATCTGCAAACAAGGGTGATTCACTGAAGTCTCAGGTCAGTTGGCAGAAACAAGGGTGATTCACTGAAGTCTCAGGTCAGCTGGCAGAAACGAGATGTGCAGGGACAGGCTGGTCATTTCATCAGCATCCATTACAAACATCATCACCACATGATGGAACAGCAGAAACCCTTGTCTTCCAGGTCTGACTTGGTCCCTCCCTGCGGCCTGTCTCTAAGTATGAACAGCTCATACAGAAGACCAAAGTGAGACTTGACCAAGGTTAATTGCAAGGAGGCATAAAAGCAACTTCAAGACTCTCACGGGTTAGAAAATATACTAGAACTCTAACCAAAGAAGGATGATCTGTGAGCTCTGCTTTTCCTTCTAAATATGCCAAGCCCTTGTTTTCCCTCTATTTCCACATCGCCATTTTGAGTCCTTCAGAGCTAGATCCCCATAGGACCAAGGTTTTCCTCCCTACTTTTCAGTTGCATTTCCAGTCCATTCTTAGAGTATCTTCTTTCCAAGTTCGTGACATCACTCTCTTCTCAGAAACCAGTTTTCATCTACACCAGATGCACAGGCTACTGTTCAAAACTTCCTCTTCTCCATTCCTGCCAAACTGGTCACACTCCCACTGTGGTGCGCTCATCCTGTCTCTGCTCTACTCCTCTGCTGGAGAGCTTGACGTCACTAGCTCAAATCATTTAGTTTTTCAGGTCAGTGAAGTTTCAGTCTCTTTTAGAAAACTCACTGTGATTTGGTTTCTCAGTAAATAGACGTTCTGAGTAACACCTATAATCCTGGGTGCTGTATTTTGTATCTAAAGTGTTCCCCAAAGGCCCATGGTTGGGTTGCCAAGAAAGACACCACTGGATGGGGCTAGAACTTTGATACATAAATCCTGATGGCGGCGGGGGGGGGGTCTTCAGGTCATTGAGGGCATCCTTTAAAGAAGATTGTGGGGACCCAGGCTCTCTTTCACCTCTGGACCATACTTTTATCTGATAGACAACAGGATCCCAGGACAAACACATTATGTACTAACACCCTGAAGCAGTGATCCTAAATCACCCCTTTCTTTGGTCATTATGGGTATTTGTTACAGAAAGACAAATGATACTGTAACAGAACAGAGCCAATGATACTGTAAATAATAATGCATTTTGATACATTTTAATTGTGCTCTCCTGGTTAGCACCTGGCACCAAACTTGTCAAACTGGTTTGATACGTTTTTAATAAATGAAAGAACGAATCATGTGCTGGCCATGGCATCTATTGTCTTTATCTCCCACATAACAACTCACTCAAGCCATTGTCTACTTCACCCAGAAGTGTGTACTCAGTAGTTTCTAAGTGTGACACGTGAGGGACCTGCCATGATGACACTACACGCAAACTCCTCCCTCCACAAAGAGGACAACATATTGGAGGAAAGATGATCTCCAAAGTATAAATGGAAGTAGTAAAAGCTCAGGCAGTTGTTTGGTGAAGACCAAATGTTTGTTATGTATGTATTTCAGGGCAGAGAAACAGCAGACAGAACAAGAAGCATTCCTGCATTAGTGATGTCTTCCTACAAAAACTCTTTCATCCCAGCTTGGGCAAGACAGGCCCACACAGGAGAAATAGGCTCAAATGTGTGGACAACCAGGTATCCATGTAGGTGGTCTGTTCCCCAAAAAGCACATGGCTGTCAGAGCTGGAGTGGGGAGGAGGGGGTTTATATGCTCAGTTGTTGACTGTGCCTCCAAGTTTCTGAGTAGACAATATCTAGTCATCGATCCCAGGTGCTGTGTGTGGGTTCCTCTGGTGATTCATGTGTTCGTCAACTGTTTTACTAGGTGCTCCCTGTTAGATTCCTCACGAGTTCAAGCATGCAAGACACTGGGCCAACCTTTCAGACAAAAATAAGACAGATGAAAAGGACAAACACTGACACTGAAGGAGGCACGATCAAGACCCCAGTGGATGGGACAATCACTCTATGAAAACCCACAGAAGATCATAATCAAGACCCCAGTGGATGGGACAATCACGCTATGAGAACCCACAGAAGACAACCATAATCAAGACCCCAGTGGATGGGACAGTCACTCTATGAGAACCCACAGAAGACTATAATCAAGACCCCAGTGGATGGGACAGTCACTCTATGAGAACCCACAGAAGACAACCAATTCTGCAGACATCCCATACTGTGGAAATGGCTCCCCACTAGAACTTAGAATGCTAAACTCTACATTACTGTAAGGCAGACACTTTGCGTTTTACTATTTCTGATACTGAAATATAACTTAACATTTCAACAGTGCTTTCTGTGTGTCAGGGTGTACTCTGGGTTCTCTCAAGATTAACTTGCCTCACCTTTACATCAGCACTATGAAGTAGGTACAGCCATCAACTTCACTCTATAGAAGAGGAAATTGGGGCACTGAGAAGGAGAGTCATTTGCCCAGTGAAACAGAACTTAACAGTGTTCAAAACAGGGTCTGGACTCCAGAATCCATGAACATTCATGGTGAATGTAAGTGTGTGTGTTTGTGTGTGTGTGTTTGTGTGTGTGTGTGTGTGTGTCTGTGTGTGATATATACCTATTTATCTATTTATGTGTGTGTATTTTTATGTGACATACACACTTAAATTCATTGCGGATGCTCACAGATAGATGATAGGTAGATAGATAGTTAGATAGATAGATAGATAGATAGATAGATAGATAGATAGATAGATAATATATGGATAGACACATGATAGATGATGATGATACATAGATAGATAGATAGATAGATAGATAGATAGATAGATAGATAGATAGATGATAAAGATAGATAGATAGATAGATAGATAGATAGGTAGATAGATAGATAGATAGATAGATAGATGGTAGAAAAATGTATCTACTTCCACAAAAAAAATAGTAAACCAAAGGTACATTGTATCCAGGAGCTTGAATAATCAAGGAATTCTGAATTTGATACAGTATATTGAATTAGAGGTGAGAATTCAATTTGAGTTAGCAAATATTTATTTAGCTGCAGAGGATTAATGGATGGATAAGATCTAGTCACTTTCCTTAAGGAACCCAGTGCCTAGTGCGGCACAGAGATGAATAAACAACTCATTACAGTACACTGTGCTAAACGCCACAGTACTGCTTTCATTGTGTCTACAAAGCTTGTGGACCTCAAAAGACAAAGGGATTAATTCTGCCTGCCAGGTTTCAAGAGGTTTGCCAGAGCTGCTAAAGATGGAGCCAAGGCTTGCTAGCAGATGGGCTTTACTCTGGAGAGGCAGGCTATGACTAGGCAGGAGGATTTTTGCAAGGGATAGTCACACACAGAGCAATACATGTTAACTATAAACCTGTACAATATAACAGTCCTAAATCCTGCACTAATGGGTGCTTTGCACAAAACAGGCAAAGCAAGCAGGTCAATATTTTCTTCTCAGCTTCCTGTCCCCTACCCGTGGATATATCTACAACACAACTCCTGCACCTAAGGCTCAGGGGTCATTGTGCAAGAGAGGGAGGAAAGATTATAAGAGAAGAGAAATCTGTGAACAACAAAACGTCTATTCTTTTTAGGATCAGATTGGAGGGGAACAGAAAGATGAATCGGCAGCTCAACAAGCTTACTGCTCTTGCAGAGGACTCAGGTTCTGTTCCTGGGACCCATACAGCAGTTCAAAACTGCTTGTAACTCTAGTTCCAGGGGCTCCAATGTCCTCTTCCAGTCTTCATGGGGCTCCTGTACTCATACGGGCCACATAAAGTCACCATGCAGAGATGTGCACACGGATATGAGACATAACTATTAAGATCAGATTGGAGGAGGCATTTGAAGACAAGAAACAGTGTCAACAACAACCGGAGGAGCGAAAGAAGTGTCCTGAAGGATCACGTGGAGCACCTGAAGCAAGTTCCAGGGAGGATTGCTGCAGATCAGCAGACGGACCTTCTGTTCCAGCTCAAGCCCAACCATCCAGACTGCCTGCCTTCAGAACAGTTCGAACTTGGGATCTTTCCTTGGATCTAGGAGCCCACTAATCCTGCTTAGAGTCCCATTAACTTGTCACTATTACCTAGATCAGCATTAAATGGGTCTGAAAAGTGTCCGAAGTTCCTTCTTCCAAGGCCAGCTCTACCTGAAACTGATCTGCCCAAAACCAAGTTGAACTATCTGCTTAGTTATATATAAGCTAACCTTTGAAACAGTTGCTAATAGTTTACCTATCACAAGGTTTACCTGAGCTTTCCTTTTGAAATGTTTTAATCATCATCATCACTATTGAAGATGTACTCTTTGAGCCAAGGGTTTCCTTAGAGTTGAGTATTTCATGGAAGGAAGAAGGATGAAAGCAGGCGAAGGAAAAAAGACTAAAACAGGTGAGGATTACTTAAGAGAAATGATGTTCTAGTACATCTCAAAGCACAGCCCCTGATGGCTGAAGCCTCTATTTTGTTATTCATGCCCAGGATGCAGGGAAGAGCTCTTCTTGTTTACTGGTGAAAATGGAGCAGTGGAAGCAAGCAATAGAAGATAGTGCTGTTTTCATTTTACACTAACGTCCCTAGACAGCCACACACATTTCTCAAGGCTCTTATTGTCCTGGTTTCCTGTTACAAAAATCAAACTAGCGATGGCAGACCCACACAGTCCCATTAGAATACTGAAGGCAGTGTATTACAGTACCAGGCAGGGGAGGGGGCCAGACAATAAGTGTAATAACAAATATAAATTCTCAAAGAAATAGCCAGCTACAAGCCATCGCCACTGCAGAGCAAGGCCGGGGCTAAAAAAAATGAGGACATAGTCTCAGTTATACTTCTCAAGCCAAATAGTAGAGGCTGAGGAGACACAGGCAACAGAGACGTAGAAGAAATCTCTGTAAATCAAAACACAACTACCAAAGACAAGCTCAGTTTGGCCACTGAAAGGACAGTTTTGAACGAAGCTGTGTCAACACAAAACAGTAGATCTATTGAGCAGATACATACCATTGGAGTCTTTGATGTTTTCTTGAGCATGATTCTGTGTGTATTATCAACAGTGATATCTAATAACAATATCTTTCTTTGCCTAGGCAGGAGTGGGCAAGAAAAGAATGTGCTTCAAGAACAGAAGATTGAACTCCAGGGTCAGCCCTTAGGGGCTTACGACCAGTTTGTATGCTTCGATGAAGCTACGGGATAGTGGGCAGGAGAAAGAGCAGCAGGCAGATAAACACACAAGGACAAAGACGAGTGACTCCTAAGCCAGGCCTTGAACTGGCACCAGCAGCAGAAGTATTCTGGAATATATCCAACTCATAATAGAATGTGTTTCTGAAGATGTAGAGATACATCCACAGATTCATAACCGGCTCCTGTGTTCAACCTTGTACCCGGTAAGACGAGCCATCACTTGCGGAGAGAGATTGATTTGGAATTCTTTATAAAGGCATTTATTTCCAAGAAAAAGAAAATTCTCTTTTTCCTACATTCTCCTGCCTGGAACAAACTGTCAGAGCTTATTTTTGGGCGGGGGATGGTTGTTTCTATTATCTGATGTATGCAAACCTCTCTAAAATCAGCCAAAATATTTTCAACAGAGAAGATGGATTTGCTATATATACCAGATGAAAGTCAAAGAGGTGCAAACTACAAGAGAATTCGCAGCAAATAAATACCTTTGACTTAAAGCTCATGAATAAGATCATATTGCTGAAGAAATGTAAAAGATGACATGGGGCTTTGCCAAACGGGAAGACAGTTCTGTGAAAATTTCCAGTGTTTCCAAGTTAAGATGCCAACCTTCTTGGTGTGTTTAGCCATGTCACCATGATCTCGGTCCAAGTCTGGAAAGTGATTTTTTTTTTTTAATCTAAAAAAAAAAAAATAGAAAGCTAGCCCTTACCTTGCAATAAATTTTAAAAATAGATTACAAATAAATTTTTAAAAACCAACTAAAGATTAGCATAAAAGCAATAGAGTAAGAACTATAACCAAGACTGCATAGCAACTTTTAGGCCAACTTGGGTTACATTGCAAAAACCAGTCAGAGAACAAGAGAGACAAAAAGAAAATCTGGAGGAAAACAAGAAACAGATTAATAAGTATCCCCGGGAGAAACAGACTGGATTGTCACAAAACACCATAAAGAAAAATCATAAAATGTGGAACATGTAACAGAAAAATTTATATAATAACCACAATATATACACATCTTAAATAGCTAATAAGAAATATGTCCAAACTAGCAAAAAAGTTTAAAGGCAGCCAAACAAGAAGTTATAAAGACTGAGTTTTAAGACTCTTCTCTTCAATTCACACCACACATCCAACTCATCACCCGGCTCCTACTTAACTCCATCTTTGCTACTTTTTTGTTTGTGCCCCCATCTTTGCCTTCCCTCCCAGGCAGCTTCGCTTTGCATCTCTTCAGCCTGGGTTCTCAATCCCAGTCGAGTTTAAAGAAACACACACTTCCTCTGTTATTATTCAAGTCCCCGAGGAGGGTCTGTAAGGCTCCCGTGGCTTCCTAACCTCCCGGGCTTGTCTTCCACTGTGACAAACATCTCTAGATGTTAGCCTTCCTCATCTTTTAAGTGGGCACGTCCTTCTTCACAAAATCTTGACTTTAGCAAGGTTCTCCAAGCACAAAGCTTAGCTGTTCTGGATCATTCCTGCCTATTCCCTCTTTTTGTGACTCCAGGTGCTAGACATACTCTGACTTTGCCTTAGAGTCTGAACACAGTACCCTAACTTGCCTCAGTGAGATCCCCAAGTCAGACACTTTCCCCTAATTTAAGGCCTTGTATTATGTGTCTCTTCTTCTTAACAGAGGTCACAAGTACAGTATCATATTGTTTATGATTTGTCTATTAAATGTTTCCAGCCCTAGGTTGGTAAGAACAGGGTGGAAACAACCCCTGCTTCCCCTCACCATCGAGACCTGTTGTATGATGAGAGTAGATGCTCCAGAGTAATGGTGGAATTTGATTTTGAAAAGCATATAAATATATTTGTGTCTGTTATTTATGTTATACCTTCTATACAGAAAATCTTACACAATAGGAAATTAGAGCAGTTTTTACTGGGAATTTTCACTCCCAGATTACAGAGACGAGTACCACTCCCAGCTCTTTCTTTAATTTTTTTAAAGATGGATTTATTTATCTTATGTATATGAGTGTTCTATCTACATGTATGACTTTATGACAAAGAGGGCATCAGATCCCACTATAGATGGCTGTGAGCCACCATTTGATTGCTGGGAATTGAACTCAGGACCTCTACAAGAGCAGCTAGTGCTCTTAAGCACTGAGCCATTTCTCCATCCCCTTCTTTACATCTCTTATATCATCACTCATTGTATTGGCAGGCAAGTAAATAAATGTGTAAATAAAAAATGTATAGTTATTTCTTTAACTATGTGGCAACTGAAAAATTTACAACATTATCAGACTTAGAAGAACGATTCCATAGTCTTGTTTTTTTTTTAATGCCAGATTATAGAAATTAAGAAACTTGTACTGCTAAAAAAAAACTAGACTATTTGTATGGTTTCTTATTTTTTAGGTTACCTTGTAGCTTGCCAGCTTGGATTAATTTCTAGGTCTCTTCTGATTTTGTGCCTCGCATTTTGTTGTTCTTATCACTGTTATTGCTAGCCTTAAAAGAAGGTTGATAAAGCACATTTGAAACTACCACCTGGTCAAAGTGACCTTCCTCATCCAGTTGGACAAACCCAGCATTCCACACACTGGAAGAGACTGTGGAAATAGAATGAAGAGAAATTCCTCCAAACAGGTTGGGGAAGGGTGTGGGGGCAGCCAAACTGGTCCTGATTTGTGACTGGTTGTGGAATTTCTCAAAGGTGACATTTCTCCAAGTGTTCTCATCGTGGAGCCAGGGAAAGTGTTAGTTGGCATGCATCTTCTTTTTACTTTTGTAAAATTACTCAAAGTACATATGAGCTAGTGATCCCAGTGGAAGTCCGCTGACCCAGGGAGTGACCCTGTGATTGACAAAAGCTTAGGACATGAGAACTTTAAGATAAGTCCTAGGCTTTTGTCTTCAGTCTTTGCAGGATTTCATTCTCCTTGGAACCCTGGAAACCCTCCCTCTAAATACATGTCCGCCAGAGTCAGTCCATGTTCCCATTGTAAACCTTGGAGAATCTTACATATTCAGGCTTTGACACTGATATTTGGTGGCTGTTATGGAATCGTTACAATTCTCACCTTCACGATTAGTAAGTGGCTCTCCGTGAACATAATTATATTGTTCAGCTCTCCATAACCTATGATTCCTCCGTGTGTGAGAACGTGTGATCCGGCCTTCTTGAATCCAGCTGCTTCAAATAATTGCTTGCTGTCCTACTGAGAAAAACTTTTATTAAATGATGCATCAAACAAAAATAGTGCAACCCCGTTTTCATAGATACAAAGTCAGATATGGCTTCTACCCAGAATTTAATCCTGTGGCTCCTCCCCGCTTCTGCAGCACCGCTGAGGAGACAGGAGAAAGACGGGATTGGACTATTTTGATTAGAACCCCCATGGTTCTATAGGCGCACCACCAGGATCTTGCCACTAATTGAAGAAATAGATAACACTCATCTTTTCCTCGGCAGCTCTCACTTCCTAAATAGTCTTTTCCCCCAGCAACTTTAAGAAACATTTTCCTTTGAAATACAATATCACATAACAAGCCCATCTGGAATGGCATCTTTGCACAAATACTAAGGAATGAGAAACATTTTTGTCTTTGTCTAGGGTAAATAATTGCCATTAG
Organism: Microtus oregoni; assembly: GCF_018167655.1. NCBI lineage: Eukaryota > Metazoa > Chordata > Mammalia > Rodentia > Cricetidae > Microtus > Microtus oregoni. The sequence continues at coordinate 7,551,995 of NW_024543070.1, forward strand.
CTCCTGCTGGTGTGTGTGTGTATATATACTATAATATAACAGCATATGTACATTATATAATATCCTACCATATGTGTGTTATATAATATAGCACAATGTAATTACTAGGATAGAGTGATCAAAATCTTTTATTCAAAAACTTATTCACCAGAATTTTGATTGCCAAGAAAAAAAATAGCAAATTTTTCTTATTCAAACTCGAAGCATTTTATTTCTTATTCGGGTTTATATTTCATTTCCTCTAATTTTGGCTTTAATTTGGGAAATTGGGTTTCATATAGCACACGCTGGCCTTAGGATGATTTTGAACCTCTCTTGGCTTCCCCTCTCAAGTTGAAAAATAACAATGCACATCAGCACACATAGCTGGCCTGCTGCTGGGATCACTGTCAGGGTTCTGGGCATGCTAGTAGGTGAGCACTCTGCCAATGCATCTAGAGATTTAGCCCAATTGTAGCTTCAAAAGGAAAAAAAAGCAGCATTTGGGATAATAAAATTTCTTGAAACTTTGATGGCTTCTTGACTGAAAAGTAAAAGTTTTTGTTTGAGTTAAAAGACATGAAAATTGCCATTGGGAAAAATGACTTAGTGAAAGCCTAGAGTTGGGGTGACTCAAGACCCATGGATAGGATGAGCCCAACTAGAGTTCAGACTCTGCTTTCAGTAAAATTCCCCAGGTCTACACTCAAGGAAGCATGAACACACGAGTATAACTTAAACATTAGGTAGCTCATGGTACACAAAAGCCAAGCTGGGGGCCAAGCATGAAAACTGGAAGTCAGCAGAGAGTTGGGAGGAGGGGGTCACTGATACAATATCAACCAAGGCAGGAACTTCCTAATCTGGTGCAAGAAAGGACCATGCATTTCAAGTAAGATACACGGGATAAAATATTAGGTGTCTTAACTGAAATCTTCCACCCCAGCTTTAAGGGATGTTTTTGATCTGGGTTTTGTGTTTGCCTTGCTTTTTCTGTGCGATCGGGAGTCCAACCAGCAGGAGCCATGCTGGACATCCCTGTTTCAGGTCAAAGCGTTCGGTTTCACCTTTTTCTTTGTTTTATGACATGATTCCAAATATACATATTTCACTCCAGTTTTGGCAGGGTCTCTTCGACACACTTCCCTCAAACTAAGGAAGGGTATGTTATTTGGCAAATGGCAGGAGAGAAGAAAAAAGGTACTGGTTCAAATTAAGAACAGAACATGCGATTGACTTGAAAGCGGTGGCTTATGAATTCTCCCTGTCATTGCACCTGAGGTCCTTTACACACCCAGGCATTGCTATGACAGCCCGCATGGGAAGTCCCCCCCCCCCCCCCCCCCGTCTTCGCCAGCCTCGCTATCAGTCTTGAGGACTGCTGTCTGCTGAAATAGAAATCCTATCTCACTGTCTGTCTGTAGAAATAGTAAGTGCCTTCCAAGACAAAACAACAAATGCTAACGACGAGGAGCACTGAGAGCGAACCGTTGGCATCTGCGGAGCTCTAAGGACCAATCTATAATTTAAAGATAATGACATCTTGGACACAAAGATCACTACTTTGCGACAGAAATATGTGATAGCCAATGTGCCTCCGTAAACATATGTTTTGAACTTCAAATGCTGTTTATTTCATTAAGTCACTGTGACCCAGGGATTGAAATCATTATACTGTAGCATTACAGTGCCTTTTTCCAAACAAAAGTGTTCCCACGAGTGTTTACCTTTGTTCTTTATTGTCCCCTCTATCCTGTTCCCCCTTTCTTCACCAATTATCCATGACAATAAGATTTGTCTGACGGTATCATTTTGTCATTCCAGGTACTCATTCAAAAATCTTACAATTAACTTTGGAAGATGAGATCAAAGATGCAGCCCTTCCATTGGGGATGGAATGAAACTCCGTCCGAAATAAGGTAATAGCTGCTTTGGCAAGCTCAAAGGCTTCAACAAGTAGTAATTCCCACATATGTGTGTGGTTGGGATCCTCCCAAGGTGTTGTCTGGCAGCCAGAGTCTGAAACTGAAAATAAAACCTACCTGTCAACAAAGGTAAGTCTCCAGGGATCCATGAAGCGCAGACATCCACCCAGGCTGACAGGCAGCTTCATGGGAGAGAGGGGACTCCAAGAGAAAGTCGTGTTTCAAAGTTTATCTCCCAGGAAAGCTAAAGCCGCGTTTTCTCTGTAACATTTCTCAAGTGCTTCCTCAGAAAATAACAACACACACACACATGTGCGTACACACGCACACCATACATTTTCATAACAATGACAAAAAATAGTCAGGTTCGGGTTTCACCCGAGTCACCAGATAAACAACTGACGAAGGGCACAGTTTGCAAGCTTCCCTTAGGCCTGATTAAAGGCTCACGGCACTTTTCCTAAAATCTCCATGTTATGACACACTCTCTGGCAAACCCCGAAACCTGTCATTACTCTGCTTAGTTTAACAATACTCAGAAACTGTGGTCCCCAGGGATGCTGTCATCTTCTACAAAGGCCACATCGTGTCTCTAATTCTTGCTCCTCGCGGTTCATTTTATATGCTCTGCGTGTGCATGTTTGACTTTCAGGACATGACTCATGCCTTTTAAGTTGCTCGTCGAGCCTGCAGCCGGGGAGAAGGAGTGATGAGTTCGCTGATTGGAAATGAAAGGAAGTGTCCTTCCTTCCCTGGACACTCTGATCTGTTTTAGAGTGTACACTAAGTGACTTCCTGGCTCGCCACGACCATTGTGATGTGACATCTTTTTAGACAGCTCATCACTTTCATTTCTGACAGCAATAACCCCCTCATTCTTCCAGAAGAACAGTAGAGCAGCGTAGGATGACAAGCTTGGCTAGAGTTGAGACTTGGGGGGGAAGGCACGGTAGTCCAACTTACAGATTCAGGTAAGTAACTTATACAAAGCAGCACTTTCAAGTCCGCTGTATGGGTCTGTTATCTGTGGAAACTGGAATGGGCTTCAGGATGTAAGTCATCTATCTATCTATCTATCCATCTTGCATTTCAAAGAAAATGAAGTCATGTCTCTTTCTCTCTGTGTCTGTGTGTCTGTCTGTCTTGGTTTTTTTTTTTTTTTTTTTTTTTTTAAGACAGAGTTTCTCTGCATAGCCCTGAATGTCCTGGAACTCACTCTGTAGATCAGGCTGGCCTCGAACTTAGAGATGTGCCTACCTCCGCCTCTCAAGTGCCGGGATTAAAATCCTGGGCCACACCCGGCAACATGTCGTTCTCCTGATTGACTTGAGGAGCCTCCTTCACTGAAAGAACATCTGGTCAAAGAGGAACCCCCAGCCAGCACTTGGGGGTTTAGGGCACAGAGGAAATCTGCTTGACTTCAAGCAGGAGTTTGGGATGTGGAGTACATAAAGCAGACAGAAATCAGGGGAGAAATGTCTTTGGAGTAAGGCTCTGAGTCGCCTCTGTAAGAGTAATCAACAGCCCCTCTAAGCAAGGACTATCTTACCTTATAATAGCTTAGAGCTGGCCTGGTAGCTACCACAAGGAGTCCGTCACACTGAAATGTCCCCTGTTTGAATCTTTTAGGACAAACAGTGTAGCATGTTTGAAGACAGTGAAGACCAAGTCTCTCTGGCCTGTAAGAAACAGAAATGCAGGACTGAAGAGAAGGCTCAGCAGGTAGGAGCACTTACTGATCTGACAGACGGAAGAGTTCTATTCCCAGCACCCACAGCCATCTGGAACTCCTGATTCGGGGGTCTGGTGCCGTCATCTGGTCTCAGTGAGCTCCTGCACACGTGTGGTGCACAGAAACGGATGCAAGCATACACATGAAAATAAATAAAACTAGAAAAAAAAACAGAAAAGAAATGAAATGAAGTAGAAACTCAAGAACAGAAATGATAAGAACTTGTGTAGCCTTCAGAAACCTGGGAAACTTGTAGATGTCTTAAGACTTTGCGTGTGAAATTAGGAGCTGGGATCTCTGAGCCCAAATCTTTGCAACAGAATTCTAGCTATGCTTTGATTATACTCTTCCTTCTATCAACATTCACGTGTCATTCAGGCATTTCCTTTTTCATCCCTCTAAGACAGGGTTCTCTGCCTAGCTTCGGAGCCTGGCCTGGAACTTGCTCTGTAGACCAGGCTGGCCTTGAACTCACAGAGAACAACCGCCTGCCTCTGGGATTAAAGGCGTGTATCACCACCACCCAGCCTATTCATGCATTTCTTAGGTGTCTATCTTGTGTTTGTGAGTGTGTGTGTGTGTGAGTGTGTGTGTGTGTGTGTGTGTGTGTGTGAGTGTGTGTGTGTGTGTGTGTAAACACTGTGAGAGAGAATATTTGAGAAAATATCCAGTCCACATGGGCACTCCTGACTCTTTTCATCTTTCTATGTATTTCGCTGACTGAAAAAAGAAGGTAGATTTAAGCGAATCTGCTGAGCTCTTGGTGAAAACCCTGGAGTCTTGCAGAAAATTTCTGCTCTGTCATTGACGTCTTTGATGCTCTGGGGCGGAACCTTCTTACCTCATCATGATCACAACGCTCTTTGTTCTTTTATTATTTTGACCCATGTTTTTACACTTTCCGAATGAGTTTTATATCCATTATGTCATTTCAGAATGAGGATAGTCCTGTGAGCTATATTATTATAAATCAGTCTCTCTCTACAGAACTATGACAGACGCCCCAGGGTCCTCGGCAGGAGAGAAAATCTAGTAGCTTTATGGCCTTCCCAGAAATGATCTCCAGTGTTTATGACATGACCAGTCATTGCAGGTGACTTAAAGAAGGAATTCAGAAAAACAAAATCTGTGACCTCTAAGACGGACTTATGCCGACGGCCTTGCTTGAAACAGGAGTGGGAATGAGCAATGCTTTTCTGTAGTGCTCCTTTTCTTATTCTGAGTCTATTGGGATACATGGTTTTGACTCCTTAGGAACCAACACAGTACACGCCTCTCCACTCAATCTGTAGGATTATACTGCAACAAGATAGGATGGAGAGACGGTCTCTCCTGTGGGCTTAGAGCTCTTTCTCTGAAAAACAGAAAGAAGGCAAAAGTCTTCGAGAAGGAAGATGCACAATGCTTTCCTGTATCCTATATTGTTTCCTATTGCTTCCCACAGTGTTCTCCTGTGCTCCCTAGCCAATCAGATTCATGTGCCAAATTGCCAGACATTGCATAACCAAATAAGTCATTTCTCTTCCTCAAGGACTTCTGTGACCACTGAATGTAGTAAAAATACATACATGAAGTGATATTATAGATAATATATAGTCATATATAACACAGTTTTAATAGATGGCATCAACTTTTCTGTGTTTAAGATCTACAGTAGAAAAATCGATTGGCGTGTCTTTTCAAATGGCTACCTATCTCTGCCATATAGTGCTTCAAATGCCTAGGCATAGGGGGGTAAAAGTAAAAGGCATATGCTGGCTTTATTTCAGTGCCGGGAAGTGAAAACAGGACCTCATGCATGCTAAGCATGTACTTTGCCACTGAGCTATACCTCAAGCCAGAGTACAACTCTTGAATAAGGAAAACAAGTGTCGATTTCAGGAAGTGAGACCAGCCAGGCTTGAGAGGAGAGGGCAATGTATGAAACGTAGCGACTTCCTTCTAGCTCACCAAGTCTATCACAGGCAGAAGAGCCCCTTCTCCTAAAGGTAACATCACCCTCTCTGGATAAAAACAGAGCAAACATGCGAACAAACACAGACACTGAGTTTTGAATGATCATTGTATGGTTGGGTTTTCCATATACTTTCTTAACCTCATCTGGAAAAGCTTTTCTATCACCATCCCACCTATAATCTCCGCAATATTTGATTTTACTTTTGTCCCGAGCTGCCCACGGAGGCTAGAGAACATCCGAACTCTTGGAACTGAAGTGTCATTGCTGTGAGCTGCCCGGTGTGGGTGCAGGGGCTTGAGCAGGAGTCCTCTAATCACAGAGCCATCTCTCCAGCCCCTAAAGCTATTTTAACCAAAGTTGCCTTGGGCCATCTCAGTCCTGAATTTCTAATTCTGTTTCCGCATCCCTCAGCCCGCTAGCAACATTTGATGCGGTTGCCACTCTCTTCTCCCTGTCCACTTTCTTTCCAGAGCTCAGCAAACGCCTCCCACGACCTGCCTGACACCCCCTCTGTATCTTTGCCAGGTTTCCCGTCCTCTTCTTTACTTCTTCGTGTTGGGGTGCCCCAGAGATGATCCTTGAATCTCTTCTCCGCTTCCCACCACCACTTCTGTAAGGTTTCTGCTCTCTTAGACTTAAATCCCGTCTGTATGAAACAACTCTTGAAGCTGATCTCTACCAGAATGCTCTGCAAACCTCAGACTCAATTCCTCTACTCTGTTTGTCTAGTCCACCCCTTGTCCTCTTTGCATATTCAATATTGAATTCTTCAAAAAACTTTATTCTGTTCTTTCTGTAGGCTTTGCCATCTCCGCCGCTGGCAATACCATTCTTCAAGGATCTCCCACCAGGACATTAGCATCGGTCTCGGTCTCTGCAATCACAGGCCGCGGCTGTTTTCCTGCAGCCGGTTTGCTCTGGAGTCACAAGTCCCCACCATTCTTGTCATAGTGAAGCTGTTTCCGCACCGGCCTCCCTTTCGCTCTCCTCCCTCCCCTGTCACCCGTTTTTAGCAGTGCAACCAAAATTACGGATCTAAGTATCAGACATGTCATGTCTCCCTTCTGCTTAGAGTTCCACCGTGCCTCCTCACCTCATCCAGAGGCAAAGCGTTAGCTGTAACGGTGGCCAACAAGTCACTATGTGATTTGACTCCTGGGTACTTCTCTGAGCTCGCCTTTTAGTGTCCTGCACTGACCTCTCACTTTGCTGCCATCATTCTAGGCATGACCCCACCACGAGAACTTTACCCTGACTGACAAAAACTTTGCCTTTTGTGGCATGCTCCAAGCATTTGCAAATCTCTAAGAAATGCCTTGGTACCTTGTCAGAGAGTCAAGCTTGACTCTGAATCCTTTAGGGCTACTGGCTCTCCAGCGTTCCTAACTTTCAGGCATTGATTTACCATTCCTAATCCTATGTGTTGATTGGCACAAACTTTGCCCTATTGGACCTGTTCTGGTAAGAACCCAAAACTCCCTGCATATGGTTCTTGTGGCACTTTCAAAGTCTTAATTAGGTTTCAAGATACCTGGTTAAAAAAATACAGAAGCTGGGCGGTGGTGGTGCACACCTTTCATCCCAGCACTTGGGAAACAGAGGCAGGTATAGCTCTGTGAATTTGAGGCCAGTCTGGTCTAACAGCAAGTTCTGGGAGAGCCAGGGCTACACAGAGAAACCCTGTCTCAAAAAAAAAGTATATAGAATATATTAATAAAGAGTGAAAAATAAAACAATATATTCCATGATACTATCCCCCTCTCCAAAAATAAAAAGGGACCAAGGCAGAGAGAGATAGAGAGGGTGAGAGAGAAGGCCCTAGAAGAGTCGTGAGTTGTACAATGGCAATTTCTTCATCTGAAAACTTAAAGGGTAAGCTATGATAACTCTGCTTCACCCATACATGAAATAGAATGAACAACATTAGGCTGGGAATCCAACAGGTAGATTCTTACTCCATCTTCCTCTCTCTGTCATTTTAAGCTGTGCCCTTGCTTCCTTCTGCTTCCTAAATGGTGGAGGTGATGAAAATTCCTGGACCCTGGAGGAGAGCAGTCCGTGTGTCCATATGACAGCAGGTGAAATGTCCTAGAAAGGCCTTGCAGGTGCTGAGACTAAGCCCCTTCCCATCATGTCGATATGACTGCGGCAAACATGGACTCACTTATTTCAAAACTTAAAAAGAGAACTTGTAGGAATAAAGAATTAAGATGCTATCTTTCTGTCCATTATCTAAGACCACATCGAAAACCGGGGAGGAAAGCAGTCCCAGCGGAGATTTGCATCAGATCACGGGTAGAAAACTGTAATATAAAACCACAACACCAAGACAAAGGTGTTCAAGGCAGGACCGTAAAGTCTGGCCAAGCCAATCCCCTGGAGCCCACTTAGGGTTCACAGGAAAAAGAACCACGTGTCAACAGTTTCTACCGCACAACCCGAGCTAGACAGCTCAGCAAGATTCCTGTTCATATTTATTTATTTCCTCTGACTAAAGTCCTCAAGATAACCACTGATTGCTTGTCTCTACTCTCCCCAAACTTTTATGGGCCATATCACCTTGTAAATAGATAGAGACGTGGAGTATCTACAACTCACCCTTCCCCTTGTTCCCTTCCCCACCCTTCCTTCCTCCCGTTCTGCCTGCCGCGTTTCCTTCCCAACAATTGTTTGAGTGCATCCCAAGCCCTATTTGCAGGATGAAGAAACCACAGTAATGCACACTGCTAGCAGGCAGACACCAAAAGCACACACTAGATGACTGCACGTACTTGAAGGTGCAGACTCAAGTCTGATGGAGGATCAAGGAAACAGGTAACAGAGAGAAAGAGGGGTTGGGAGCAGGTACCAGGGGCCTCTGAAACGCGGCTAATGCTCACTCTTTGTCCTGCGCTGATACCCTTAATGACTTCTCTGTACCTTTGTCCTACACTGTTAAAAAGGCAAACTCTGAAGTGCTTTTGAGGAAACACACTTCTTACTGGCAAGCAGGAAGCTCAAGGGCACGGCATTGTTAGTTCCACCCCAGCATCAAGTGTATAGCCTAAAGCAAAATAATTGCAGGAACAAATAGACGACCACATCCTCACATGCAAAAAAGCCAGCGTAGATGCTTCCGAGTACCAAATTATCCAAATACCCTAAGTGCAACATCTGAACTGCTCGTATTGCTATGGCATTCAACCCCTACTAAAAGATCCAAGGTATACAACCTTTGAGTGTGATTAGCATTTGAAATTTGGCAATGCCGAGCGTGGTTTGGGAGCAGAGGGGAAATTGCGTGCTAAAGGAGCTTCTGAGACATTGCTCAGAACAAAAGCCCATCTGTCAACAAATTGTAATATAGAGCCTGTCTTTCTGCATAGATTCTGAGCAGTGAGTTATAGGGGTTGCCTCTGGGGGAACCAAAGAGACCATTGCAGGTGACAAACCCTAAGACCAAGCTCATCAAATAGGTAATTTTATGCACTCCCCTTCTTCCCAGAGGAGATGAATGAAGGCCAAGATGTCTGAATCTAGGTTGTGAATTCTCTGAGAAGAAATCATCTGGAGTGTGGGCTAAGCCTCTCTACTCCCACTTATAAATACCAGGTTATAATTAATAAACTAAAACATGTGTTTTGGTTTTGGGGGACAATATCTCATGTCGCCCAGGCTGACCTTGACCTAGCTGTGTATTGAGAATGATCCTGACACTGCACTGAGATACACTCAGGAGTATCAGGATTTCGGATACTCCTGAGTATTGGGATTACAGGGATCTGCCATCATACCCACCCAAAAGGCATCTTTCAGTAATGCAATATTTGCTAAAAGGACATTTCACAAAATATCTAAACAACAAAGAAAGGAATATCAAGAAACCTTTGTTGAACTATATAAAATTCACTGCTGTGAAGGGACATCATGACCAAGGCTCTTATAGCTTCAGAGCATGAGTCAATGACCTTATAGCAGAGAACACGGTAGTAGGCAGGCAGGTTTGGCCTTGGATCAGTAGCTGAGAGCTTGCATCTATATCCCTCCTCCAGCAAGGTCACACCTCCTACTCCTTCCCAAACAGTTCTACCAATTGAGGGCTAAGTATTCAAATACATGATCCTATGGAGGTCATTCTTATTCAAACTGCCACACTGCTTCTTAGCCTTGTTGGCCCATGAATTATTAACTTTGTATAGTTCAAGATGTTATCAAAAGAAGTACAAGGTTGGTTTTCTTCTGATTGTTTAATAGTCAGGGTTTGCCAAAGGCCCTGAATTGCAACAGGATTTGTGGGTAATGGGTCATTCCTCAGGTAATCCTTCCCCTCATTTGTGCCATAGACATTCACTAGCAAGCACAGGTTACCCATGGCTGTAGGTCCATTCAAGACGCTTTTCTTAAATGTGAACTTTGAAGTGGGTAGAATGCCCTCAAGTATGAATGATGTTCCCCAAGTAAATGTTAGGAGCTTCCTCTGCATTCACCTTTAAATTAATATTACCACTACACTGGAAAAAAAAAGAACAGGAAGTGGCTTTCCTCCAGGAAGTGTCTCCACAGTGTTCCTCACAGGTAAACAGCCACTGTTTTGGTGCAATTGCTTTCTATGTCCATTCATGAAGCTAGAAGACATGATGGAGTCTTCCTCACCTGTCCATTGTCTCTGTCATTTCTTGCACCTTTTGGAAGGTGCTTGATTGTACTTCCTGTTTACTTAGGTAATATTATTTCCCTTCTCGGGTCTTTGATGGGGTTGAAGACTAGATAGTCATAGTTACTTTCCTCTCATGACTTAGCCAAGCCATTTTTAATAGATGACTTGGACTCCTTAGGACAGAATAACTATTGAAACATTTAGCATATGTTTCTTGTTTGATGTTGTTGATGCTGGTTGTAATTCGAATTTTTATGTATGTTTTTGCCTCCTCTTTTCCCTGGACAATACTCGATATTGGTCTTGTTGTATATAGTTTTGTATTAGGCTTAGAACTCTTATTTAGACAAAAAGGGGGAGGTGTTGTGGGAACTCCTTCAGCCAACAGCCTTTAAGATACAGGCACACTTTAACCCACTGTCGTCAGCATAAATGACAGCTTTCAACAAAATAAATGTATTTATGCTTAAGGCTTTTTAAGTTATATAAGTGAATCTTAACATCCATGCTGTTCATCTGCTTTCTTCAGTGGATGACTGACAGGCAAACCCTCCCATGACTCAAGGACAGAGAAGCATCCTGAAGTGTTTTAGGCATGCCCAGGAGGAGACAGGAAGTCCCACTGGTCTGCTGTACCACACATTAGGTGGTCACATTATGAGTGTGGTGTTAGTCCCTGAAAGTAGCTAAGAAGAGAGGAGAAAAAGCCTGTGGAGAATGCCATCCCTGTATGTGTCCCAGCTTTTTCAATTAGTCTCTCCAGCTCGTCCCGATCCCAAGTGCTGATAAAGCAATTGTGCTGACACAGAGACACACTGTTTGGGGACAATCTGTTTCATTACAGGGTGCCCAATTTTTAGAAAATTAATCCCTAAATTGATTCAATATGAACACTTTGATTTTAAAATGTTGGTAATAATTTATTATTTTGAAGTCAGTAAAGACAAGGAACAAACAGAACAATCTACTTCCAAATTCATATGACATTTCCAAATGAAATATTTGGCATATATTCTTATGCTTGGTGTCCTTTTTTTTTTTTTTTCTGTGTGTTTTTTGGTTTGAGACAAGATTTCTCTGCAGAGCCTTGGCTGTTCTGCACCTCACTTTATAGACCAGCTACCTTGGAACTCACAGAGATCTGCCTGCCTTTACCTTCCACAGTGTTGGGATTAAAGGTGCATGACAATACACCTGGCTTAACTGATAGATTTTCTAGCAAACACAAAGGTGCATCAGGCATGGTGGCACATGCCTTTGATCTCAGCACTTGGGAGGCGAAGGCAGGAAGATCTTCTTCAGTTCAAGGGTAGCCTGGTCTACAAAGTTAGTTCCGGGACAACCAGAGCTGTTACACAGAGAAGCCCTGTCTCAAAAAACAAAACCCCAAAACAAACAAACAAAAACCAGCAATAACAAAAAAAGAGCAAAGGCCCAAGCTTAGGATATAGTTTGATGATAATAAAGCATTTGCCACACACCCATGCAAGTTTCTCAGTTTAATACTCAACATTAGAAGAAAAGGTAGGGAGAGAGAGAGAGGGATGAGACGCCCAATTAAATCTCAAATTGAATTTTGAACAAGCAATGAATAACTTTTTATATGTCTGCCTGTGAAATATCTACTATATAATTACATTTCAAAGTACTCATTGTTGATAAGGAATTTAAATTTAACTACATCTCCTGTATCATCTGGTAACCTGACTCCTAGCTAAAAATGCTCTCTTCCTATGGTCATTTCTCATTTGCTTTTCCTGCCATGTGCTGCAAGACTGGGCTCATCCTTAAACCCTGGCACAGAGCTCCACAGAGGACCAGAGCTCCACTGCCCCTTCAGCATCGCCAGCCACTTCTACACCACCCGTGATGATTTTGCCCATCGCAGAACTGTGGATAACAGAGAACTCATGTATTTAAATCTTACAGTACTAGAGAAAGAGAGGGCAGTTCCCAAATGAAAAAGCAATAGACAGCTCTGCTATCTTTTTATGATTGGGTCACCAGGAAGCAGCTGATCAGCACTGCCCTGCTACCATCTTCCTCCACCACTGGCCCCTTGATACAAAAGCAATCAGCTCCCGGAGGCTGGATGGTTTCAACTTAAGCACTCTGCACGCTCTAATAATAACACAAAGGATAATGCCACTGGTGCTTTCCTTAGTAAAAACACTATATTTTTATTCTTTAATCTGCACCGTAAAATATTTGTTATTCAAATATTTATTTATCTTAGCTCTGCCAAGTTGTGGTTTATCTTCAAGCTTCCGAGGTAGCCACGGCAGGGAGATTTCCATCTAACACGTCATATTGCTGCTCAGTTAATTATTCACCAACCGAACCCTCTGAGCCAGGGTGCAAGCAATGGATCCATTTATTTTGACACTTTTAACTAGCAGTCTGGATTGGAGGTGCTGCTAATCAACCGAGCCCAACTGGCTGCTAATGAGGGGAAACATAAACAGTTCATAGGACGTAAATTTGGCTTCTGTCTGTAACTCCTACAAAGCAGTGATTAAGGGAGAAGTGTGGAGGAATGGGGAGACAGAAAGGACACAGCAAAGCCGGAAGAGAAGAGCTGTGATGGGCATCGATCACTTTGTAGTCTGGTTCCTCTCACCAAACTCAGTGCATTTTTACTGGTTATCATTTTCGTAAGGAGCCCTAATTGGGTAGTCATAACGCATTCATCATTCTGTAATCACCTTTTTCACTTAACGATATATCCTGACGATTTTCCATGTCAGCACTTGAATCTTCGCCTCGCTGGTTTTATGTCATTGCAAAAATATACAGTTTATTTAGTCCCTAATAAGATTTTGCCTTCTTTATTATAATTACAAACAATTCTGCACTTAATATTCTTATTTATTCATATGCATAAGCAAAAGTTTTTAAAGTGTAGTTGATGGATAAGAGTATTTGTTTAAAAACATGGAGGGCTGGAGAAATAGCTCAGCAGTTACGAGCACTTGATACTCTTACAGAGGACCCAGGTACAATTTCCAGAACCCATGTGGTGACTAACAATCTTCTGTAACTCCAGCTCCAAAGGATCCACCCTCTGCCAGCCATGTAAACATGGTGTACATAAATACATGCAGACGAAATAGTCATATATAGAATTTTTTTTTTATTTTTGGATTTTCAAGACAGGATTTCGCTGTGTAATATGTCCTGGAACTCACTTTGTAGACCAGGCTGGCCTTGAACTCACAGAGATCTACCTGCCTCTGCCTCCCAAGTGCTGGGATTAGAGGCAAACGCCACCACCGCCTGGTGACATACACACACACACACACACACAAACATATATCAACCTTCATCAGAGGGCAATTAACACAGAGACCCACAATGGTCAATGTGCTGAAAATAAGGGCACAGAGTTCTCAGCCCTCAGTGGGATGCCTACAGCATGCCCCTCTCCAGACGACTTGGAATGTATGCAGAAGAGAGGTCAGTAAGTGGATGACTTCATGGAGACTGTTGTGTTTTCCCAACACAACAAGGCACAAAGTCACATTGCACACTCCCGGTAGTTATCCGCGAGTGTCACTCTGACCTTTATCAATGAGATCTGAGCCTTTCTTAGGCTATGGCTGTTAAATTTGTCCATTTGCTAGTAGAGATAAATGAAGGAATTTCCAGACAACCCCAGTGCGGGACAGCAGCCCTGCCTCTGTGATTCATCAGGATTCCGAACTCTTGCTAGAAAGGGTGCCTGGTAGACCTTGGCATGAGTCTAAGGCAGTAGTGTCATTAGAATTAGTAAGACTCCTGCTGAGTTTCCTGGAGGAAATGTTCCATCTGGAAACTAAGACCTTCCAATCCCAGACACCTGAAAGTATAGTAAAAATAATGCATAAATTCTTGATAGGATGATATGGCTTGACATAAGCAGGGTCAGGTCTGTTTCTATTCCTTGGTTCCCATATTCCCAATGCTACCTATGTAGAAACTGTCCGTAAAATTGTCACTGACTGGGGATGGACACTGTGTCCTGGAGGATGATATCCATCTGTAAGCTATGTCCTCACTGGTTATTAAAACATTGTTTCACCCCCTTATCAGACTTCATCATCTGGGTGTTGCATTATGTAATAAGGCCAGTGGGGACTATGATCATGGGCCTGTGCTAACCTCCTTGGCTTTACCAGTGTTCCTCATTCCAGTATGATGCTAACTCGGCTCCTGTGTCAGGGAGCCAGGCCCTCTGCAGCCCTTTGATTGTCATGCTGACAGATGCCTCTGGGCAAAAACGACAGTCTCGTGCCCAGTGTTCATGTTGACTCAGTGAATACACATCACTGACTCTTCCAGGATGGAAGGTGTCCAATGTAATCATTTGCCACCAACTGAACGGTTGATCTCCATTGAGGACGGAGCCAAGCCAGTGGCTCCGTGTTGATTGCTGCTCCTGGATGTCTGGATATTTATCAGTAGCAAGTTAACCTTAGTGAGAAGGAGTCCATGGCATTGGGTCATGCATCATTTCCTCTCTGCCACTAGGACATGAAGCTTGTAACTGGTGTCAGCTGACCAAGCCACTATGCCTACTTGGTGGTTAGCTGCTTCTTTCATGCCAGATGCTCGCTCACTGTAGCCATGACTGTTTAACACAAAGCTTGTCACATGTCACACTCCTCTTAGACATCTTTCCCATACTTCTTCCCTGACTTCTTTATTCCTAATCCTGCACTCTTTGTCCTTCCTGGTCCTCATCAGCCGAACAAGCCAACTATTATTGAACGTGGGCTTCCAGGCTCTATTACTGTACACTACTCTTTATCTTCATAAACTGTATGGCCATGTAGACTCCTCAAATAGCTTCATTGTTCTTTTCAGGGTTAGGCCTAAGTGGAGCTCTACTAAAGCAGGTCATTTTCAACTTATTCCCATATAAAAGTCAACTCATCTGCAAACCAAATGAGGTCTTTAACTCCTTCATCAACTGGTCAGAGAAGCCTCCTACCCGCATTCAGTCATAGGTGTGACCTGAGGGATGTGTGCCGGCTGCACGAATGGCAGGTAAATGGCCTATGTCACCTGCTCACGCTGTTCCCTGTGTCCTTGATGTTGCCTGTGCCCAACCTCAGAAGCTGCTCTTTCATCCTGCTATGAAGACGATTTTATGATCTGCTGGCTCTCATCATAAGAAACAAGATGATGAGGAGTGGATTAAAAGGCAAAGAAAGATGTCCAGGTTGCCCCTACACCCTACCCAGCACAGGGGCAGAGCCAAGGAGGGGCAGCCGAACTGGTGTTCCCAGTAGATAGCTTCACGGTCATTCCTCCCCAATAACCCAGTTAGCAAAAGTCAACCTCTCAGGAGTAGAGCGAGTAACTGGGCAGACAGAAGTCAGCCATGTACTTAAGGAAAATTCTCTTTTTCCCATTGGAAAGCCAAAAGAGGACCAAAGCATTTCTGCTCTAATAAACAAGCTGAGCTGGATCCTCCGGGTTCAGGAGAAGAAAGAGCACTCAGCGAGGAGTGGGGCATATCAAGACCATGAATGTCCCATGGCTGTCCAGCTCCTGGGCTGTCCGCCAAAACTTCCTGTGAAGGCCAGAATATTCTACAGTTTCCACTGGCTACACGAGACCCATGGGGCAGGGAAACTGAGTTGTCTATCTTAGTCTATCTTCATTAATTTACATGTAAATGGCCGCAGGTGACCTGTAGAGCCTAAGCCCCACAGAGACCAGGTAGTGTGCAGGCCTTGATCCTAGGGATGAATACCACCCAGGCAGGCCCCCTGAGTTAATGACAGCATCAGGCCCTTTGAAAAAGTGAAAACACCCACTGGAAGTGGGTCAGGCTTCGAACCCCTGAAGCTCAAGTCAGCACTCACCAGGTGTTTAATCCCCAGGAAAACTGAGATTCAACGTAGAACAATGGTTTATGGAATCATTGTAGCTATTAACAACGGAGCATCCTGTCCACGTGGCCATTGTGGTCATCCATTAACACTGCCTCTGATCTCCCGCACAAAGCTCAGCTTCCTAACTTCACCATTTCCCTCCTGCAATTCCAGAGCTAATCCCCAGAGGAGCACCCCCAGCGCCGCCGTCCCACTGTGAAACGCAGCAAAGGAGGTTAACAGCCCCTCCTGGGCTGGAGATTCACATTTATTGGCCTTTGAGAACTGAAGGCGTGGATGACCGAGTATCAACATGGAGGCTGCTCTAATTACTTCTTAGGGCGTGGAAAATGGAATCTGTTCTATAACCTCATAAATACAGCATTTCCTTCCACCCCGTCTCTAACCACCCCACTGACAAAACCACCTAATAAAAATCAGCAGCCTTGTTACATTGCTGGAAGTGAGATGCTCACCTGATTTTTGCTGTCAGTTCCCAGGAGTAAAAGTCTAAGGGGAGGCTGAAATTATCAGCGAAGAGCCCTTGTCCGGGAATTATGTAATTCCCACAAGGCAAGCCGCCAGAAGCCAAGTTTGGCAGCTCATCAGGGTTTGCTGGGAGCTGACTTCTCTTGTTTGTTTGGCTTTTGAGCAAGTTGCTTTTGTTTTGGTTTGGGATGCTGGGAGTGATGTTTTGAGCTGAGCGAGTATTCTCTGGTCTGGCCTATTACTGCGGAGAGGAGCTGGAGAGCCTTTGTTTGTGATTAGTAATGACCTTGTTATTGGTGTGGCAGTAGGTGTGGGCAAGCTCAGAGGCTCGAATTTTAATCTCCTTCCACGATGGGCCCTTTTGACGAATTTATGTTCTAATTTTTTAGCCACGTCTTAGCACCACACATCATATCAATAAAGCAATACATAAACAAAATTCATGAACCTGGCCTAGGGATTTGAAGCAGAGAAGCCTTGCTGAGTCTCAGGGATGGGGTTTAACATCAGAGCCTCTCATCTTTTTATTTATTATTGCCTATGCAGAACCTTGTAATGAAGGAGCAAAGTAGGTCACTCCCAGCTGCACCAGACTAGAACGTGGCCGAGTGGCTATGAAGGAAATTCCATAGTTCATCGTGTCCCCTGGGAGGGGGGTCACTATGACAGCCTTTCTTTTTGCTGACAATCCTGGACATCAAAGTCCTGTGTGTGGACTGAATCGTCCACCCTTGTCAAAGCATCAGTAACAAAGTAGCAGTCCCAAGCATCTCGGACAGAAAATGGTGTGTGGGTATGAAAATTAAAAGTTCTGGGAATCTTGTGGCCTCAGACTGATGTTATTCTTATGCCACTCTCTGCTCTTTCTTGGGATTTTGTTTTCTTAGGGGAAATTAATAAAATAGCACCGGTTAGCTCCTTCTGATCTCCGTAAAGTCACTTTGTACTCTTTAAAGGAAAAACAAAACACAGAGTTCAATGGTCTTTCTTCGTATTTAAATCACTTTACCAGTTTCCAAGTTCTGAAAAACAGAAGAAAAAAAAAAAAACCAAGTTCTGACAATTTACCATCTTAAAGTGAATCCAAGTCAGTTCCCTGGAGAAAGGGGAAAGTAATGATCACAGTCGAGATTTCTTCAAAGACAAATATAATGAATGAAGACTTGGAAAAAGGAAAAAGGAAAGATTGTGTCCTAACCAGGCTGCCTTTGGTCAACAATTGTAAATTCCCTTCTCATTGTTTCTTTTCCCACCTCTATTCAGAAGGCCACCTAAGGGGCAAATCATCCTAAATTGGTGCTCAGAAAAAAAAAAAAAAACCTGAACAGAGTGTTTCCTGGGAGTTTATTATCCTGCTACCTTTGCTTGGCATTCCTCCCACAGGCAGGCTGGACTGAGAGCTGCACCCTCTCCAGAAGGCAGATGCCCCATAGCTGATGTCTTGCCAGCACCTCCTCTCCATGTTCCTGGTAGCAGCCATGACATCAGATAGTGTTTATATAGCGCTCACACATTGGGTGTCCCCATTCTTGACACCACATCGAGACCCTGGCTTTTCTTCTATTGTCACACCAGGCTGAAAATATCCTCAGAGTTGAAAGTGGAGCAGCAGGACGGGTGCCTAGGAACAGCCGAGCACCCCTCAGCGTTTTGCAGTCCTGTGGCAAGGGAAGCCCTGCCCCCACTTCATGGGGCTTCCTCTTTAGAGCCCAGGGTGGGGCTTCCCACGAAACTCTGGGGGGGGGGGGGGGGGAAGACATAGTGTAATAACCCCTGGCTAAGCCAGGCAGAGGTCTCCAGCACAGCTCTGAACTATCTCCTCTCACACAGTTCACTTAGATAACAATACCTAGTTCACAGAACTGCTACAACAAAGCTCAAATCAGATGATAGATAAAAAGCTTGGCATTCGTCCCTCAAGGCAGGCTGGGCTGAGAGTTGCATCCTCTTCAGAAAGCTGATGCCCCACCGCTGGGACACGGCAGCACATTGGCTCAGGCCTGCAATCCCAGCACCTGCAGAAGAATGGACACAGGAGGATGAAGAGCTCGAGCCCAGCCTCAGCTATACAGTGAGTTCAAAACCAACATGGGCTACTTTAGACCCTATCTCAACAACACACAATAGCAGTAACACTAACAATAATAAAGGCTCCTAACCTCAGGTGATAGAAACATCAACAAATACTGATGCTTTGTCTTGTTTTTATTCTCTTGAATGAGTTTCTCAATGAGTAAATTGCATGCACTCTGTTTATTTCTCTCACATATATAAAAAATAACAAGATAGGAGGATTCAGTGAGACAGGTTCCCATCCAACCATGCACAGGAGGCACTCAAGTTTCCTGAGCTGCCCTTGTTCTCAATACAAAATAAAGAAAGATGCAGGATTTTGAAAATTAGATGAAAAATGAACTGGTATACAATTAAGGACAAGAAAGGAAATGGGGACAAGGAGTCAGCCCTCAAAGCAGCCTGGGAGATCTGATCACTCTAAAATGCATAGAAGAGCAAGAGGAAGCAGAGCGGTGGTGATGCAAACCTTTAATCACAGTACTCGAGAGGCAGAGCCAGGTGGATCTCTGGGAGTTCAAGGACAGCCTGCTCTACAGAGTGATTTCTAGGATAGTCTGGGCTCTGCAGAGAAACCCTGTCTCAAACAAACAAACAAACAAACAAAGCAAGAAGGCTGCCTTTGAGAGAACTAGAATGTTATCTTCTGACCCTTTAGAATACCCAGGGACACACGAGACAAGACACTCAATTCAGCCAGTGCAGACTATACTAGGAAACGCTTGTTAACACCAGCCACACTATACAGACACTCAGAGGAGGCTGCAGATGATGCTTCCTAGGGTTCTGGCATGCTTGCTTAGTGGGGCCACAGTGGAGAGGAGAAGGGAGGCAGGAGAGCCTCCTGTAGATCACAACACACAAGCCCTTTCCTGTGGGCTTGTGGATGCATCTTCAAAATACATCTAAGTGTAGATTGCAAATACCTTAAGGGACATCAATTTCAAACTATGTCTTTTTAATAGAGAGAGAGAGCCCACCCTGAGTGACAGGCAGATGTCCACCCCTACCTGGTTCCCTTTCAATAGAGAAACTGACCCTTGGGACACCAGGACTGTGAAGGAGGTATCAATCAAAATGGATAAGATTTCTGTTCTAGTAAGTATTTTTTTCATCTAGAGTCTGGCTGGCAATCAGAGGCAGGGTGGTCCTGGAGAACCGCCAGAGACCCACCCATTCAGTGCCCAGCACAGAATCTAAGCAACAAAATTCTTCACATTTCTGAAAAAGGTGTTGGCTTTCAAATCAAATTCAACTTAATTTCCCTTTGAGATAGTTGAAAATTGCATGTTCTTTGAGGCCTCTGGCTCTTTCCCCCAGTCCAGATATCATAGGTATAATGACTGGTGGTGGAGGAACGAAGGCAACTCATTTATCCTGAAAAACCATCTTATACTCCCTAACAAATTCTTGGCTTTAAATCCAGCCAGGAGCACATGAAATGAAGCCAAATATCTTTTGCTTACAGGTGAGGAAGAGAGAGAGAGGGGAAGAGAGAGGGAAAGAGAGGGAGAACGGGGGAGAGAGAGAGAGAGAGAGAGAGAGAAATAAAGGAAAAGAAAAAAGAAAAGGAGCAAGATTAGCCCTAAAATATATGTTCTTTGCTATTAGAGCTCTCTGGTTTTTCCTGGGTGGAACGGCTACGCACTAACCTACAGCGGCACTAGACTGGAAAGTGAAAAGAACATAAAGTATTATAAAAGCTGTTCCCCCAGGAGCTATGATCTGTGAGACAGAACGTTTTCTACAATTTTCTCAGATTCTCACTCTGACCAAGTCCTTTCATCTGGACCTCAGGGCCCACACTGTGCACCCACATTCCAGCTCTGTGCCAGCCAGCCGTTCAGTTCTCATAGTCAGACCTCCGGGCAGGCAGAGCTCAGGGGTGACTCAGGCTGTCCAGTCTTTCTCTACTGTGTATGAACGGATGTAAATAGAAACAGCACTTTTGTTCCTGGCTGCCAGACTCAAATAATCACACAAAACTATATTAATTGTAACCTTGTTAGGCTGATAGCTTAGGTGTATCCTGAGTTAGCTCTTATAATTTAAATTAACCCATTTTTACTAATCTGTGTATCACCACAAGCCTGTGGCCTACTGGTAAGATTCCTGCGTCCTTTTCCTTCAGCAACTACAGCGTCTCCTAGCTCCGTCTACTCTCTCTCTCTATCTCTTCCAGCCTGGTTATACTCTGCCCTGCCATAGGCCTAAACATTCTTTATTAACCATTGGTAATAAAACATATTCACAACAAACAGACGGGAATCCCACATCACATGGAAGAAAAGTTGACACGGGAAAGTATCACCCTTGAGATCCTCTTCCTTCCCTCATGAGTACGTGCAGAACCTCTCCATACAGAAAAAGAAACCGGCAGAGTTCTACTAAGTCATATTGTGCGGCGAACTTCTCGACCAGCGAGAAAGAACAACCACCACATGAGGATTCTTCTCAGATCACGCTTTAATGGAGTGCCTCTTGGTTGATGGGGAGCAGGAAGCGAGAGGGGCCGAGAGCACTAAAGCAGCTGCTTATATAGGGAGTAGGCACACGGGTCGCCCTGTGATTGGTTGCCACCATCAGCTGTCACCAGACTGCATCGGGATAAGTCCAAGGGCCCTTATCCACTGCGCATGCGGGAAGCAGGGGACATGCAGCTCCCAACAGGACAGGATGTCAGCGCCATCTTGTAATGGCGATTCTGTCCGGCTTCCTGCAATATTGTTCTTTACTCTTTCATCTGAAGGTATAGTCAGAATGAGTATTTTATCATTCTGCTGTTTGTTTGTTTGTTTCAAGTCAGGGATCTCACTGCATAGACCAGGCTGGTCTTGAACTCACAGAGCTCCGCCTGCCTCTGTTTCCTGAGTGCTGCCAATTCTTTAATGCGCCCCTACACTGTACTCATTCTGCAATTTTTTTAAAATGTATTTTTAAAATTCTATTATGTGCATGTGCTGGAGTGTCTGTATGCACACAGAGAAGGCCAGAAGAGGCCATTGACTCCCCCAAAACTAGAGTTTCAGGTGACCATGAGCCATCATGTGGGTGCTAAGAACTGAACCTAGATCTTCTGCAAGAGTAACAAGCAGAACATAGCAAGCATGCTCAACTGTTGAGCCGTCTCCACAGCTCTTCATTCTGTATTTTTGTCACTAAGTGTCTAGTGCATGATTAGCATGAACACGACAAGTAGAGCAAAATCCAGAGCTAAGCTGCTTGCAGAAGAGAAGTCAACTTGCAGCCTGTGCAGGGTGGAAAGACCCAAACCACTGGTACTAGATGAATTAATTTGATTTAGTGGCTGTACCAATCTGGTCTTTTAAATGGTTTCTAGCAGAATGAACCAGCACTTGGGAGAGTCGGTCTGACTGTAATTTGCTACTAATTGTAGTTTCAAATGAGCTACTCTGGGCACGGCAGATAGCAAGAAATAAATTCAAGTATCTGCCTTCAGTATGCCCTTGGATTAAGGTGAACATCAGTTTTCTTATTACCTGGCTTTTTGGAGGGTGAATAATTTCTTTGCTATTAGTGTAGGTAACTCTACTTACCAAATTTAGGTAAGAGCCCAAATTATTGGAAAAGAAACAAATGGTTTTGGGTGGCAAAAAACCAGAGGAGCTAATTATATAGTTTACTTCCAATGTGCTTTTTCTTGGGTATCCATCTTCTGAGACATTTAATCTTCCTCTGACCACTCACTCTTTAGGCTATTGTCACAGATTTAGGTCTATGGACTGCCTTCATCTCACTAGACCCCAATCTGTTGAGTCAGAATTTAGGGGTAGTATATGGGATGAAGATGTCTTGCCTACATCAGATGGTTATATATGGTGCTCATGAGAAATTGCTCCCTGCACTGGGGGTGAGGTAAGCAGCAGAGTGCTTGCTCAGCATGGACAATCCCAGTTCCATCCCCAACACTGAAAAGGAGGGGGAGGCAGAGGAGGAGGTGGAAGAGGAGGAAGAAGGGAAGAAAAAGAAGAGGAGGAGGAGGAGGAGGAGGAGGAGGAGGAGGAGGAGGAGGAGGAAAGGAAGACGAAGAAGAAGAAGGAGGAGGAGGAGGAGGAGGAGGAGGAGGAGGAGGAGGAGAAGAAGAAGAAGAGGAGGAGGAGGAGGAGGAGGAGGAGGAGGAGGAGGCAGAGGAAGAGGAGGAGGGAAGGGGGAGGAGGAAGACTTCAGAATTCAAATTACATTCAAGTTTGAAAACCTCTGCCTTGTAAGTTGCTGTGAAGGGGGACTTTCAATTCAAATCTTCAGAGTTGGCGTGAGTGACACGGAGACCATAAAGTTGGAGGAGGAAGGATGAGTTCCCATGCCATCCTCCAGTCACCGAGCCTCACTGACTGTCCTTGCTCACCACGGTTCCGCACTAGCCAGGCTGGCCCCAGAGGTAGTTTTAAGATCCTGAAATACATTTCAGGGTTCTTCGTAATTTACCTCTATCTCCTCTCACATACATCCCACTGCAGGTCGACCAGTGGCTATTCCTCACGTCAGCCATCCCCACAGTAAGCGCCGCCTCTACTCATGGACATCTGTCAGTCTTTCCCAGAGAAGCTCTGGCTCCCACAAAGCCCTTTCCTAGCTCATTCTCTAAATCTGTGACTTTTTTGTTAGCACTAGGGACCTATACATCAAAATTCACATTTAATTCGTATAAGTCCCATCTTACCAGTTAGATTTTTAATCCCTCTTGCCAAAGAGACAATCAGACGTCTTAAATCTTCCCTCAGTTGTTAGCACTGAGCACAAAAGTAGGATGGTGAGACTGTAATAAGTTCTAGTAAAATCCCTGGTTGATGGGACAGCTTGCCACCAGCCCAGAGGATTGTTCAGCCATTCAGCAATCCTTAGCATGTCTGCAGGGCTATATAAGAATAAAAATCACAGCAGGGGCTGGAGATATGGCTCAGAGGTTAAGAGCATGTACTATTCTTTTAGAGAAATGGAGTATAGATCCCAGCGTCCATAACAGATGGCTAACAAACTCTCGTAACTTCAGCTCAGAGGAACCAATGCCTCCTTCTTCTAGCTTCTACAGAAACCTACACTAATGTTCTCATACACACAAACGGGCATACACATATATACATGATTTCAAAAATAATTGTTTGAAAAGGAACTGAATCAAAAGAATGCGTCATTTGTTTATTAAACCCTGACAGTGTGCCTGGAACTGGGTTGCTAAGAATATGGTTGCTCTAGTTTAATGTCTATTACTGTGATAAAACATCAAGGCAAAAAACAGCTTCTGGGGGATGGGGTTTATTCCCGGTTGCAGTTCCAAGTGACGGCTGATTACTGAGGAAAGCCACTGTAGGAACTCAAGGCAGGAAACTGGATGCAGGAATTGAAGCAGGGCATGGAAGAACACTGCTTACTGACTTGTTCCCCATGACTCACTCAGCCTGCTATCTTATATCATCCAGGACCACCAGGGGTGGCACTACCCCCAATGTTCTGATACTTCCCATATCAACCATCAGTCAAGAAAATGCCCCCCACAGACTTGCACATCTGATGGAGGCATTTTCTCTAGGAAGTTCTCCCCAGATGACTCTAATTTGGATCAAGTTGCCAAAACACTACACCCTGCAATGGTAATGAGCAAACCATTCTTTAAGACTCACGAAATCTTCACACCCCTCACAGAAACAGATAGACCTTCTTGGTGATCGCAAATATGAACAGAAGATTATAGATTATGCAGACCTTGAAATCACCAACAGGGCCTGACCTAGGTCATAGGATCTGAAGGAAGAGAATAGTTGGATCGAGACAGTATTCTGGCCTCAGGTTTAACGCCATGTAGACCTTCCACCCAACGCCCCCCCCCCCCCCCCCTCCGCCCCACTTCCCTACTACGGAAATGGAAGTCACAGGTTTGCCCCACCTTAGAAAGGGCTTGAGTCCACTTGGATTATGGAAACTCGGTGATCAACCTGGTTCAATCTGAATTGATGAAATCCCTTATAACTGTCCTTGGACTGCCAGGTAATAAAATGGGTTTCATAAGAAACCTGCTAGCCTCACGCTCTGAAGATTAGGACCATAAAACAACTGCAGGGAAAGAGGTAGAATGCTCTACCCATTCTGCAAATAACCCTAAGTGCTTTGCTAGCTAATTCCAGAGCAAACGTGATGAAACTCTGTCTGTGTGTGTATATGTGTGTGTGCGTGTGTAAACAAGCAAACATTTGTTATTGTTCCAGTGGGCTCTTAATAAAACTTGGTTGTACAGTTCAGCTACTCTCTTGTGACTTTCTGTGAGTTACAGCAAAGGGGCATTTTAGGGACTTCCGAAAGAATGTCTTAGGGAAACCGGACCACCTACCTGAGGACACAGGGTATTGTCTGAATGGCTTCATCTGCAATAGGCAAAAGTGACGAGATAGTTACCTTGAAAACTCAGTGGGTAGAAAAGAATACCATCTGGAGATGGAGATGTGTTTTTACTATTTTTCTTTTCTGTAACTTGCACAGAGTGTGCGCATATGTGTCTCTCGAGAGTGTGTAGGAAGGCACGGAAGAGGTGAGGGGGTGCCGGCCACTCAATATAGCTCTGGGTTTCATTATGCAAACTTGCACGTTGAAGACATTTCTCTTCCACCTTTAGAACATGAGATTCCAAATTATATGCTATCAGACCCAGAAGACTTAAAGAGATAATACTCCTAATCGTATTTAGTGAAACACTTTTGGTGAGTGCTGCGAGCATCTTTGCAATAAATGCAATTTCATCTAATAGTCATTTAATAACTAAGCCTTAAAAGCCAAAGATTCCTGTGCGGATTTGTTTGTTTGTTTGTGTGCTTGCTTTAGAAATATTGCTCATCTGGTCTGTCTGCGTGTCCCTCTTCAAATACAACACTTAGAAGACAGTTCACTAAGAATCCGTACTTAGACTTGCTGTCTATGACACGCCTCCTTCTAGTCTTCGCCCCCCTGACTTCACCTCCTGCCTACCCACCCCATCCTGTGAGGAAGCGATGAGCTTGACTAGCCTCACAGCCAAGAAAACGAAGAGCCCATAGGAGCTTGCCTAAGGCCATAGTCCCAATCATCTGTAAGAGGGTGACTCGAACCCAGGAAGAGAGATTCAGGTCAAGCCTCTTAACTGTCCATCTCACAGGCTGAAGACTTTTATATGGAATGGGATTGTCGTTGAGTAGTTAGAGAAAACATCGTGCATCCCTTGGCTTGCCGTAGCCAAGTTTCAAAGCTCATATTGAGCTTGATGGTTAATGATGGGGGGATTCATGGGTTACCTCACAGCTGACTACTTGCCATCAATAAATCAGGAACAGTTAATTTGTACAAGTTAAGTTAGGATACGTAGTGCAAGCGAGGGGGAGAAAACGTTTGAGAAAACTATCTCGAGGAAAAAGCAATAAGTTAAAATTGACTCCCTGAGGTAAGTAAGACTCTCCTCTGCAATTTGGCCAAGCGCTGGGAGGTGGCTTTCAATTCCCAGCCCTCACCCGGATGCGAGCTAAGAAGTGCCTCTTTTAGCAGCTCTTGCGGGATAAATTATGACTTCAAAGCTCAGCGACGTCTCCATTCAGAAAACGGGTCGCCGACAAGTGCTCTAGGGTCTAAAGAAACTATAACGAGCGAAGAAATATGGCAACAAGAAAAATGAATCCTTAGCCTGGGTCCCGCCTCCTCTCATCCATTTCACGCTGTATTAAGGGGAACCTCGTTCTGCCCTGTCACAGAGGGAGGGCACCCGCAAGAACCCACTCAGTCCATATACTGGGTCTGGCCCACGCAGAACGTCACTGGGACAAGGAGGCCCAGACTTTTGTGAAGCCTGGGACCTCTAACAATGTTCCCTAAGGGACGCAATCCCTTTGTGGTGGTTGACCAAGCAGTTAGAGCAACAGCTGGTTCTAGGAGTCTGGGTCCAAATCTCTGTCAGGATACCGGCACTTCCTGTTGAGTCAGTCAGCTTATGTCTGCCCAAAGTGGAATTTCTGTGAAATAAAGGGTGAGTATAATTTTACATTCCAGTACTGAAACCAATGAGAAAAGCAAGTGTTTACAAACTGAGGAAGAGAGACTGTTTCACAGGGCATGAGCCCCACCAACATCAATAATATAGATACTGGGGTGGCCAAATGGCAAGAAACGCATGTCACCATGGACACGAAAGGGGCATCCAGGTACAACCTCACTCTCTAGCCACGTGGCTGAGGAATTTATTAGGGAGTACCATTCCTCTGTAGGACAGAACCTGCTGCCCAGGAAGCATGACAAAGAGCGGCTGGAAGCAACCTGCCTTCCGGTGCCATTCCGGGCTGTATCCCCGCGCAGAGCCCAGCACTGCAGCCTACCTTCAGGTGCCATTCCGGGCTCCAGTCGGAGCCCAGCACTGCAGCTAGCTGGGACTGGCACACAGGTGAGCTCCAGACCACTCACTCGGCTGCTGTGCCGATGTTTAATCTGACTTTTGCCCTCCTTTCTCTGCAACCCGGCAACAGTCCGAACTTTTTCACCTACTCTGACCCCAAAGGAAGCAAACTTGGCGTGTGGTGGGCTGAGGAACAAACAGAGCGAGGGTAGAGCAGCTATGGTCGTGACTTCTTTTGAGTCCTAACTGCTGGTGTCACTCAGTAAGTGTTAGTTCCAGAGCAAGCTTTGCGGCAGGCTTCCTAGGTGATACTGGC
The DNA here is from genome assembly GCF_018167655.1 of Microtus oregoni. Lineage (NCBI taxonomy): Eukaryota > Metazoa > Chordata > Mammalia > Rodentia > Cricetidae > Microtus > Microtus oregoni. Next base: position 7,579,325 of record NW_024543070.1, read on the forward strand.
ATTGGCTCTGTGAGGGATGTGCTGTGTTCCTACTTTGCAGAGGAGAGAGATAAGATAGTAAGTTATAAAGTAGGTGAGACTTACTGGAGGGCCAGCAGTAGGTGGTGTAAGCCTGAACCAGGCCCTCCAGGCAGATCTAGTTCCCATAGTGGTCTCAGTGGCCACAACAGTAGAAAGTCATCTGACACGGTCTCCATACCACACAGCCACTAGAGGAACGGAAACTCCATCCTCTGCGACAGAATAAGGAATGGGACAAGATCAGTGCTCCAACCCTTCTTGGTGTCTAGATTGAGGCACAAACTATAGGAAACAGACCCAACCCTGGGAACAGTGTGGAGAGAAGGGTAGAAAGAGTTAGCTGGAAACCCCAAGTGGGGGAAGGGCTGGATGCCTGAATACATCTAGAGAAATTCAAAGGGGATACTATAGTAGGTTCTTTCGCATTTGTTAATAGATACAGTATCAGAATACAAACAACTAGCAGGGCTGGGGAGGTGGCTCAGGGGGTAAAGGAACTTGCTGCCACGACCGATGACCTGAGTTTAATCCCTGAGATGCACACAGTAGAAGGAGAGAATGGACTCATGCATGGCGTCATCTGAGCTCCATACGCGCTTTCTGTGGCGTGGACACACACGTACACACATTGGTTTTTGCGTTTGTTTTTAGTTGGTTTATTGTGTGTGTGTGTGTGTAGAGAGAGAGATGATAGATAGATAGATGTATATTTATATACATATGTAACAAATAGATAGGTACATATATATCTATATACATATGTGACAGACGGTACTACTAGGAAAAAATAAACCAAAGAAAGAGGCAAAGGCACAAGACCATATCTTTTCCTATAGTGCAAAGATAAAACATTGGCTATCAGATTGCTAAGGATCTTGCTAGATTTCTATCTGGCGATCACAAGAGCTATGGCCTTACTCATATTTGGCCTTCAGTTCTAGGTTGATTCAGCAACTGTCCTAACTAATGTCTTATTAATCAATCTGATGGAGGAAGGTCATTGGCTAATAAAGGAACTGCCTTGGCCCATTTTATTGGTTAGAGGATAGGTGGGAGGAGTAAACAGAACAGAACCGCTGGGAGGAAGAGGAAGTGAGCTCAGTCTCGACCGCTCTGCTCTCCGGAGCAGACACCTGAGAGAGACGCCATGCCCCGCTCCCGGGATGAAGCTCCGACCCAGGATGGACTAGGCTAGAATCTCCCCAGTAAGTGCACCTTGGGGTGCCATACACAGATGATTAGAAATGGGCTAAATTAATATGTGAGAATTAGCCTAGAAGAGAATGGGCCAAGCAGTGTTTAAATGAATACAGTTTGTGTGTAATTATTTGGGGGCATAAGCTAGCCGGGCAGGCGGCTGGGGTGTTGGGGACGCAGCCCCGCCGCTGCCCTTATTACAACATCAATCCCCTGGCTCCTGCCTACTGGGAACTGTTCTGACAACTGGATGGACACAGCATACACAGAAGCCAAGGTACTGGAAAAATGCCATATTGTCAGCAACTCTCTTCGTAGAAACTGCTTCACTATGCTTATAAACTAACACAGGCAAATGTTTTGCTTGTAAATTTATCCTTTTAATTTATTATTATTGTGTGTATATGTATATGTGCGTGTGACAGCAGATGTGTATCCACAGTCGGCCTGTGAAGGTCAGAGGACAACGTTTAGGAGCTGGTTCCCTTTCTTCCAGCCTGGGTTCTGAGGATTGCTCAAGTCCTCAGGTATAAACTGCAAGGGCTTTTGCTGCAGAGGTGTCTCACTCCCCTGCCACCACTACCACTGAGTTTTTAAAGGTGTTTAGACTGACATTTCAAAAAGAATGCAGTAAATGAAGATACCATGAACCTTCACAATGCCCCGCGTGAGTTTTGGCACCATTAAACTGTGACCAGACCAGATCTCGACCATGTGGGCTCAGAGAAGATAACGCACACTTCGCTTTGAGCAGGAGCTCAAATCAGAGCCTGCAGATAGCAGACAAGCTTGAAGATTTATCCCACCCCTCTCCTTGCCTCTAGAGTTTAGCCAATAATATAGGCTTGGTTACAAAATTCTAAGGTTCCGTTTTCAGAATGTTATCTCTTAGTGAGTGAGGCTGATCCATGGCTCTAACTGGTAAACATGAACAGCGTGGAGGAGTCAAGTATCACCATGCCATTCTATATCAACCTGCATCTTTCAGTCATTATTGAGAACTCTGGAGTCTCTCTGAGTGTGCAGTGATTAAATTTTAATAGACACCAGAAATGAAAATGGCAGCCACTGTGTGGAAGAGGTAGTCCTGGGGAGACAGTCCACACGTTACTCACCTAGAAGATGCCAAAGGGAGGAGGCTCATAACCTTTGCAATGGCATGCTCTTTATTTAATACACTCAGTGATTTCATGAGTCTGCCAATATAAATCTTTAAGAAAAAAAAACATAAAAATGTGAGCAAAGTCAGCAGGGGTCCAAGTACTGATGTTATTTTCCCCACCGCTGGAAAATGATTTTTTCCCACCACACCGGAGCACGTGTCCTTATTAATATGTATGAAATGAGAGCGATAAGCATTGGGAGATTTACACTACACTACGTCCAACTTCATTAGTGAGAAGGGAAGTCCATTTTCAGGGAGAAGTCAACATTCACCAGTCCCTACATACCTGTTCAATTAATATCATAAATCCATCATACGCACAAGACTTTAGAGGTGTCCACCTCATTTTCTCTATCTATTACGGCTATTAACTAAACGTGTCTGTACGTACAGAGTGTTAAGGTGCCACGATCTCAATTTATATATTTATTTAAAGACAGGATCTTATGTATCCCAAACTGGCCTCGAACTTGTTCTGTAGCCAAGGAAGACTTTGAAATTGGGATTCTCCTGCCTCTATTTCCCGAGCGTGTGATACATTTACACACCCATAACACCACTCCCTGTTTATATAGCCCGGGGATCAAACCCAGGGCTTCATGCATGCTGGGCAAGGACTCTTCCATCTGAGCTACATCTCCAGTTAACCCTGCCACGATCTTTACGCAGCAGATGTAATTTATTTATGTACCCACTATCCAGCTTGGTGCCATTTGGTCAACATTAAGTAAGTGTCAGAGGGTGGGATGAAGAGACTGGAAGTGGGGAGCAGCAAACCAGAGCCCTGACAGGGATCAGACCTTAGTTTCCCTTCATTAGAATGGTGCAGAACTGAGCAAGCAGGTCTCACGGAAACCACAACTTTTGCGTGACCATCAGCAAGCACCCCCCCCCCCCCCAAAGTCCTTCTACTGGCTCAGCAAACTCCCAAAGCCCCTCTGCTAGCTCAACAGATGCCCCCCCCCCCAGACTTCTACAAGCTAAAATTAGCTTCCCCTACTCTGCACGGGAAAATTCCTACCCACTAGGCTTCCCACCAGTTAGCTCTCACTAAATAGACTAAACTTTTCTCCACCAATCACCCCCAGATTAATTCCTCCTCTCTGGGATTCCCCTAACTCCACTTAAAAGGAGCTTGTGACCTTCTTTGGGGTCACCAAGGGCCACCCCAATGTTGGAATTAATAAAACACTTCTGTTATTGCATATGTGGCTGTTGGTCTTCTTTAGGGGTTTTTCTCGGACCCTAACAGGGAAAGGATATGCTAGGTTAAGAAGACACAAGCTTGTGTAAGACAGAGCATGCATTTCCAGTAGCATTCAGTTAAATAAATATCACATGGAGGATATAAAGGAAGATGAAATAGGGAGAGGTTCCGGAAAAACATAAACAATCAAAAAGGACTCGGGTCCTCACAGTGCAGGGCAGAAGCACAAAAGGAAGATGGTCTAAAGTTTCAAATGGAATTAATGCCCGAGCAAACATCTACAGACAAAAAGCCACCCCACCCCCCGAAGATTCAGGAATCTAGTAAGAGTTAATGGAGTATGTTTGTTAGCCATGGAAGGAAATGACAGCATTTTAGGAGGAGGTGAGGGGGCAAAGTTCGAATGGTCTTGGTGTTTTTTGAGAATCTTGGAGGAGAATGTGATCTGTATGAGGACGTGATGAAAGGTGAGCCGGAAAACCATTTTTTAAAATAGCAACAACAACGAGAACACACAAAACCACTTGGTCCCTGCTTAATACACCAGAAGAAGAAAGTATCCTTCCAAGAACTATTCATAAAACCCTGGGAATGCATCAGGCCACAAGGCAGGCTCATCCACAAGCAAGTACAATAGGAGAAATACCTTGAAAATCACTCGGCATTGTTCTCTGGCTTGTTTACATGGCAAAACCAAAACAGAGCCAGGTGTCTCTGCATTATGATGGATGCCTCCCCTTTCGAATAGTGAAAGCTCTGGAGGTGGGCGGCGGTGGTTGCACAATGGTGTGAATGTACTAAATGCCATTGAACTGTACTCTTGACATGATTATAATGATACAGTCCAATTGTGCATATTTTACGACAATCAAAAACATAATTTCTTCAACATTCTAGAGACAGAAGCTGTAAGATGGAGAGCCAGCCCAAGCTACAAAGGGGGACTTTGTCTCAAAGCAAACAAGGGTCTGGAATGTAGCTGAACCCCAAAGTGCTTCTCTAGCATGTGCAAGGCTCTGAGTTTGATCCTCAAAACTATAAAATATTCTAAAGTTTTTCCTGAATGCCTGAAATGCATAGAATTTACCACAGGGAATTTTTGTAATTGTCACCAGGCTCACTGAGTTTAATTTTTCTTTTTTGCTTGCGAGCGTGTGCATGTGTGCATGTATATGTGCTTGTGTGTGTATGGTGAATGCATTCACGTATGTACAGATAGATACACAGAATGCTTTACCCACAAAGAGGATATGTGTGATGTATACGTTCATGTATGTACAGCTACACAGGCTGATATGCCCACAGAGAAGGTATGTGTAGGGTATATGTTCATGTATATCCAGATACACAGGCGCATATACCCGCAAAGGGGCCAGAGGAGAACTTCGTACATCCTTGTTTACCATGTTCCTCCTTATTGCCTTGAGAATGCATCTCTCACTGAACCTGGAGCTACACCAGGAGCCAACAAATCCCAGTCATCCTCCTGTCTCCACCTTCCGTAGTGCAAGGGTTAGAAGTGTACATGGCTCGCACAATGTCAGCAGTGCTGAGGATTTGAACTTGTATCTTCATGTTTACACAGCAAGCCCTCTTACCCACCGAGGTCTGTTTCTTATCAAAATGTAAATACATGCATGCCTTAAACATGCATACAGTATATTTTGTATGTAAGCGCAAGTGCACAGATTCAGCACCTCCATCAAGATGCTGCCACAAGGGCTGTGTGGTGGTGGTGAACACCTTTAATCCTAGTACTTGGGAGGCATCGGCAGGCTAATCTCTGTGAGTTTGAGGCCAGCCTGGTTTACAGAGTGAGTTCCAGGACAATGAGAACTGCTACACAGAGAAATCCTATCTTGAAAAACAAACAAGCAAAATAATAATAATAATAATAATAGTGCCATGCCCAGTGAGTCCTTTTACACCTTCCCAGCAACGAAGTCTCCTAAAAGCTGTGTTTCTGGTTTCCACCATTTTATATGGGGATGATGTGTGCCTATCATGTTTTCTCAATTTTATGCAGTGGTCTCTGCCCCGCATTGGCAAACTCACTTAGGTTTTATTGTTGTTTTATTGCATAACGAACTCCCACAAACTTGCTGGCGTAAAGGAGGACCGACTTATGATCTCCAGTTCCCATGCATCAGCATCTCAGGCGCTGGTTAACTGGGCCCTCTGCAAAGGGTCATTCCCGACCAATGTCGAGGCGAGGCGTAGGCTGAGCTGTGAGCTCGTTTGAGGCAGTTCCCTCCCTCATGCTCCCTGTGTGTTGGCAGGAATCATTCCCTTGCAGCTGCGCTACCAGGGTCTCTGTGCTTGCCAGCTGTCCTTCCGTGCCTCTCAAGGACACCTTCTGTCTTTGCCACTCACAGCCCCCTGCCCCAAGACAGCAGCTGAACTCTCCAAGGCCAGGTGAAGGGGGCTGATGATGCCCGTTCCTCAAATCTTGCCTAATTAGCTCAGGCTCAGGCAGAGCCGTTTCCCTTCTGATTAGCTCAAATCAACTGAGTTTGGACTTTAATCTCATCTCTAAATTCTCTTTGCCATATAACACAACATTTCGTGGCATTCACGGTTCCTCCTACACTCAAGAGAATTATGCCCGGCCCACGGACCGAGGAGCAGGATTCTCAGATCATCTAGAATTCTGCCCTCCTCACTTGCTTCTCGTGCATTTTCAGTTGACCACAGACGCAACCAAATCGTTGCTTTCCTATTCGAGACATTTGCTACAGAAAATTTAGAAAATTAAGACAGGCAATGGTGGCACACACCTTTAACACACCAGCACTCAGGAGGCAGAGGCAGGCAGATTTCTGAGTTTGAGGCCAGCGTGGTTTATAAAGTGAGTTCCAGGACAGCCAAGGCTACACAGAGAAACCCTGTCTTGAAAAGAAAGAAACAAACAAAAACTAGTAGGTCATTAACTGAGTTGGAGTTTGGTTCTTCACTGGGTCCTTGGCTACCAATTGTCATCTTTTGGTACTTTTATTCATATAACATCCTAGCACATGTATGTACAATATTTCAGCCTGCTAAATTAAAGCATGCAGATAGCATGTGTTCTAGTTTGATCTCTATGGACAAACGCTGTGACCAAAGCCACAAAGGGAAGAAAGGATTTATTTGGCTTAAACTTTCATGTCACAGGACATCACTGAAGGAAGTCAGGGCAGGATCTCAGGCAGGATCTTGAGGCAGAAACTATTGAGGGTCACTGCTTGATGGCTCAGTCATTCATGGCCTTATGCATAGCTGGCCTTTATTATACTGCCCAGGACAACCTGCCTAGGGATGGAGCCACCCACAGTGGACTGAACCCACCTATATCAATTAATAGTGAGACGGTCTCCCACAGATTAGGTCCATGGGTCAATCTGATTTAGGCAATTCCTCAGTTGAAACTTATCTCAGATGTCTCTAGGCTGTTGACAGCCAAGGCTATCAGAGCAACAATCAGCAGAGGACCCTTCTTTCTGTGCAGCGAACATGGAGACATGGATCAAGAAGGACACCCTTCAGCTTCCAAGCCTATCCAAGTCTGCTTCGTTAAAATGCAGTAGGCATAACTAACTACCTAACTAACTAACAACCAGGGGCTCAGAATTCAGTTTTCACAAATAATTGTTTTCTCTATTTTTAAATCAGCAATGATAATTAAGGCTTTCAATAAAAAAAAATCCATCTTCCCTTCTAAGAGCCTATGGTGGTATTGCTTTTCCCTGCCTTAAAGTAGCATGACCTATGTGACTCCTATTCTTCATAAAATAGGAACCACTGATATGTGACATTCTAGTCTCATAACAATGAGTTTTCAATATGAAATATTACCTCTGCCCAGCTGTGAAACTACATGTACTACTTTTCTCTGCCAGTCAGGTTCCTGGGAGGTCTCCTTCACGTTGACAATAAAATTATTGTTCTGTTCAACCACTGAGTTGTTTTTTAAAATACTTACATACAAATTAAATAAGTAAATATATAGATGATAGATAGATAGATAGATAGATAGATAGATAGATTGATTTTTGTATACGTGTGTGTGGTGTGTATGACATGCCGCAGTTTGTACAGAGACCAGAAGACATCTTTCAGGAATGGGGTCTCTACTTCTACCATGTGGATTCTGGGATCAGAACTCAAGTCACCAGGCTTAAAGCCAGGCACCCTCGCCCATGAGCCATCTCCCCAGTCCCGGAGCGTTTCTTATGGTATCATAACCTAGCCTACTCTGTCTAATGCAAAACAAACGTTTGGGAGTGTGACGGCTAATCTTGTTTGTTAATTTCATGAGATTTATAATCATCATGGGAACAAGCAGATATCCCTCCCATACATCTCTGGCCAAGTCTGTAAGGGACTATCTAGATAGGGTTAGCTGAGATGAGAAGACTTACCCTAAATATAAACACTATAATCCCATGAGCAGAAGCCATGGGCTGAATCAAAGGGAGAAAGTGAGCTGAGCACAGGCATTTATTATTGCTCTTTGCTTTCTGGCTCTGGCTGTAGTGTGAACAGCACCTGCTCCTGTAATAGCTTCCATCTGAGCTCCGTATCTTTGTTTCTACGACCAAAGTGACTTAGTGAAGAGAGGCTTTGTCTGAGCTCACAGTTCCAGGTAACAGTTCATCGCTGACGGGAAGTTACAGCAGCAGGAAGCAGAGGCAGCAGGACATATTCCACCTGCACTCAAAAGCAGGAAACCTGAACACACATGCGTGTCTGTGTCAATTGTCCTCTCCTCTTTACACTGTCCTGGAACTGCTGCTCAAGGAATGGTTCTGCCCACAATTCATAGGGGTCTTCTCGTAACTGATTAGCTTAATCAAGACAATTTTTCATAGACATTCTCAGAAGCTAGACTTAGTCTATATAATCCCTCGTAGGTGTGCCCAGAGGCCTGAAATTGAAGCATTATACTGATGATGACCTCATTTCTGCCTCGGTGATACACCCTGAAACTGTGAGCTCGAATAAATGCTTCTTCCTTCCTTAAGTTGCTTCTGCCATAGCAATAAGACAAGTCAGTGACACAGAGAAGAATCTGTCACTGATTTGAATCCTGATACAATCTTTTAATAAGAGTATGGGTACAGGAAACATGGGAGGTCTTAGTAGCTGTCCTCGGATAACGTCTTTCTTCTGTGTAACTTAGTGGCAAAGATTGGAAGCAGCAGAACATCACAGGGGCACCAGTTAGAGTGTAGAGCCCTCTACGTACCTCAAAACTTGAAATTGATTCTTTGTTAATTCCTCTGGTTAGTAAGAAGCAGACATGGGAAATATCCAAATGTTTTTGAAGTTGGTAAAGCCTAAAACTAATGGAATTTCTGTTTTTAAAAAGTTATTAGTGCGTATTCATTGTACAAAATAGCTAATTTCATCATAACATTTATAAACTCATATATTGTACTTTGATCATATTCCCAGACTCTCATAATTCTCCCTTGAACCCCTAAAATTCTCTTTTGAAAGTAGGGCACCATAAAGGACTGCTTTTAATATATATGAATGGGCCTTTATGAGCCCTTCATAATCATGTCTAATATAGATTTTCCACGGGTAGAGCCTTCTGACTCAGTCCTGGGAGTAGTTAGTTCTCGTGAGTCTAAGGCATGTATGACTCATTTGTTGTTGTTAATACAGAACAGATTAAGAAACAAAACCCCGAACCATCAATCCAGCCTATGGTAGTAGGTGATAAGAAAAAGAATCAATAATTTTAGAAATCCTAGCTTTTTTGGGGGACACAGCTATGGTATTTGAGTTGACATGACTTTTCTAGCATTCATTCATCATTCATTGCTGTAACTGGCTAGGTTTTTGTTTTTTGTTTGTGTGTGTGTGTGTGTGTGTTTTGTTTTTGTTTTTTTAAATAGATAGCCATACCTCCAAGGAGCCAACATGCTTTGAAAAGATGGGATGTATTCTTTTCTTTTCCATTTGTTTACACGTGTGCCTCAGCGCCTAAAAAGAGGTAGAGGACTTCACCAGTGACTCTGTTGGTATCTCCTTCCCCCCATGTGGGCTCCAGAGATCAAACTGAGGCCACCAGTCTCGGTAGCAAGTGTCTTTACCCACTGAGTCATCTCAGAAGCCTGACAAAGGTGCTTTCAATGTTCACCTAAAACGGTATTTCTTAGACTTTGATTCCTTGTACCTGACATGATTCAGAACACACATTAATACAGTGACTAGAAACCCAGTTGCCGAAAATTCAGATGGAGCATAAAAACCACAGAATAGTTGCCTATTTCAGTGCTGGTTGGGCTGGCTAGTGTTATGTCAACTTGACACAAGCTAGAATTATTTGAAAGGAGGGAATTTCAATTGATAAAATGTCGCCATAAGATCCAGCTGTAGGGCACTTCTTAATTAGTGATTGACGGGGGAGGGACTAGACCATTGTGTGGGGGGGGGCATCCCTGGGCTCGTAGTCCTGCATTCTATATGAAAGTAGGTTTAGCAAGCCAGGAAGCAGCCCACCTCCACACACTCTGTATCAGCTCCTGCTTCCAGGTTCCTGACCTGTTTGAGTTCCTTCTCTCACTGCTTTTGATGATCATCTTAGTTAGGGGTTTTTATTGCTTTGATGAGACACCATGCCCACGGGAACTCTTATAAGGGAAAACATTTAACTGGGGTGGCTTGCAGACACGGTAGTGGAGCAGTAGCCAAGTGTCCTACATCTTGACTTGCAGACAAGAGAAAGTGGTTTGTTTTACTGGGCATGGTTTAAACATATAAGAGACCTCAAAGTCTGCCCTCACAGTGGCACACTCCCTCCAACGAGGCCATACCACTCCCCTTGGGAGGCACTTTCTTTCAAATCACAATGACTGACTATTATTTGGGACTATGAGTGAAATAAACCCTTTCTTCTCCAAGTTGCTTTTGGTCACGTTATTTTATCACAGCAATGTAAGCCCTAACTAGGACATTGACCATGAGGCTAAATGCCCTAAAATAACAGATGGCATTGAATTGTCTGCAGTTCTAGGCACAGCATAATGGGCAGAATGATAAATCATAAATAATCTCTTTAGAAGTTAAGAAATATTCATCTGATGAAGAAAGAATTGAAAGGAAGGAAGGAAGGAAGGGAGGGAGGGAGGGAAAAAGAAAGAAGCAGAAGAGAAAGCAGTAAGGAAGGAAAGAAAAAAGGAGGAAGGAAGGAAAGGTAACAGAGATCAAGGAAAAAAAGGTTTTACTAATAAATGTGGCAAACACTACATGTTGCTTAACGTTTGTCCAGCAGTTCCCATTTTGATGGATGAGGAAAATAGAATTGCCAGAAGAAGCGACATCTTGGTGCCTCGAGTGATAAGATCGCAGGTCAAACCCCAGGGTCTGACTTCTGTGTGGGCATCACAGTCCAGTGCTACTGTTGTCTTTTGCGTCCTCTAAGGCTCTGCAGTGGTACTCTCAACTGACACGAGACATCCCTTGGGTGTGTTCTGCTTGCAGCATCTGCTACAGCTCAGCAGCAATATTTCGGATTCATCTGGACATTCCTGGCCTAGCTAATAGACAGACATTGTTTATGAACGAATTATTCTAAGGCCTTAGGTCCCTAGGTGGGGCTCATCTGCCAGCGACCTGCCCAGACTCCACATGCTCACCTGCTGAAGTTGATGTGATCCTAAATTACTTTTCTAGAAAACGGATGCTCCGTCTCTTCCTCAGTTTTCTCCCTAGAAAACGACCTCACTGTAGAACGAAAAGCCACCTACTTGGAAGAGGATTTCTTTTCGTTCAGAAATATAGCAATGTTAATAAGCATAACCTGGAGTAAAAGTGAGCAGACGGATAGACATAACACCCTGAAAACTCTGGTCCTTGAGCTAGCGATGCCCGTTGCTGCCGTGAAGAAGGCACTGAGGGAGGCGAGGCTGCATTTGGCTCCTGACTTACCACCATGGAGGTTTGAGGGTACGATGGGAAACATCCCAAATCCTGAGAAGATGTGGTTTCCAGATCCTCATTTCCCCCTTTCTCTACAGTTCCTATGTTTTCCTCCCTTCCCACCCTGCCCCCTCCAGCACCAGCTCAGATAGATGGCTCTCACCCCAGAGGGCCACACCGCAGAGTGGGAAACAGGGCAAGCCACAGCTTTTGTGTTTTTGTTTCATAAAAGCCTACCCCTTGGGGAAAAGGGAGATTCTCTATTCACACCCTGAAGAAACAGGATGAAGAAGGCTCCCCCAAACTTCCCAAGTACTCTGGGTTTAGAGATGAGGGGAAGAGGCGGAGGCCTGGAGCCAGTCCCAGGAGCAGAGGGGAGCAGCGCCCCACATTAAGCAGCCCACTAGGAAGGCTGCCAGCCTGGAGAGAGATGGCCACATTGTGTGCATTGACAGAAATATAAGCAGCTTCACAAAGATCCCGGGGCTCCCAGCATGACATGGGAACAGCAGAAGACCATTAAAACTAAGGACAGAAATGACAAGCTCTCAGCCTATCCCATCTTTAGAACAGACAGAGAAGCCAGTGTCTCTGGGCCCCCAGCGCTTTGCTCTGTGGAAGATGGCCAGAACTGGGGCAGAGCCCCAGGGAAGAAGTCAGTCTATCCCAAGACAAACTAAAATTCCATTGTTTTATATGTTGACTTGTTTTTCCAGGGACCCAGTCGAGTAGGCAAATTATAGTAAATGCTGGAATTCAGTAGAAGAAAGCCAGAGGGCAAATCACCACTTACAGACCCAAGTCCAGCGTGTAGAATTCCAGGCAGCTGCAGGAGGCGCAGGTGATCGAACTGGAAGAGTTTAGGGTCTTCCAGATGAAGAACGGAGACCGTGGATCTGAGAACAAACAAAACACAAAGAGGTCTCATGAGGTCCTGCACTACAGACAGGACTATCTGCTGTAGATCTCCATGAGTCTTATGCAAAACAGGTATTTGTGTGGTGGTACCCCAAGAGTATGAACATAAGGGTGTGTGTGGAACAGCAGGAGCAAGGACTCAGTACTGAGCATGCGTGTACTAACTCAGAGTAAACGGCAATGGGGGATAATTAATGACTAGAAATGAGCAGGTCACACTTAGAGGGTCCTGAGATCCTGACTCAGAAGTCTGAGCTGGCTACCATAAGTGACAGCGCACCCACAGAGTCTCACAATAGGCCGCGAAATGACGTTTCCCACACTTAGTCTAAGATTACCTGTAAGTGGCATGTTGTGTTATGACTGGCAGGGAGCCTGGGAATAAGAAGAATAAACGGGAGGTGATTTCAGTGACATAGGGAATGATGGGATGAGGGTTTAGCTGTGAATGGAAAAGAAAAGTACAAAGAGTGGGCCCGAACTCTCTGAAGAGTGGAATTGGTGTGGCCAGTTGGAGCTACGAGTTCCTCATTCTGTTTGGGGAATCTCTCAGTCAGCTGATCTCTTCAAACAGGGGATCGTTTGCTCATTCCAATGCCTGCCGCTTGTCACACATCAGGCGATGGAGTTCAGGTTGCTGTTTTAAACTATTGTTCACCTTAGCCTTGGTTGGGTTGGGAAAGACTCAGAGAAGTAAAAACAAATCTTTCACCCTTACAATGTTTTCTTATAATATTCTTCACGACTGCTGGCTCATGTCTTCTGACACTTGACGTGTGGTGACATGAAGCATGTGGGGGCACAATGGGGACAAAGACTTCTAACTGTAGGAACAAAGTGCAAGAGCCTGAACCTACTAGCCCTGGGGACGTAAGGAAGAACTGACAACAGAACCAGCAAGGTTTGTGCCGAAACTACCTCTGGAATATAAAATACATTTAAAAGGCATGCAAGCAGGTGGGAAGATGGTTCAGTGGAAAAAGGCGGCTGCTGCGAAGCCTGAGAACCTGAGATGGAGCCACACGGTGGGTGAAAGGAGAGGACCTGATCCTTCAAGCTGTCCTCTGAGCTCCCCCGTGGCAGACGCACACACATGCCAACACACATATGCAACACACACACACACATGCAACACACACACACATGCAACACACACACGCAACACACACATGCCAACACACACATGCAACACACACGTGCAACACACACACGCAACACACACACATGCAACACACACACGCAACACACACACGCAACACACACATGCAACACACACATGCAACACACACATGCAACACACACGCAACACACACATGCAACACACACATGCAACACACACACGCGACGCACACACATGCCAACACACACATGCAACACACACACACACACGATTGTAAAAAGTCTGTAGTTTATTTATTATAATAATGCTAACCACCACAATAATGAAAGCAAAACGTTCAAGGAGTTACTTCAGTGGTATGCAAAGGCTTTCAATTGAAAGTTTGAGGTTCAAATCTTGACTTGAAATGCTTAATAATGATGTGGTCTTTGGCAAGATACTAAACAGATTAGCCCCGAAGACTCCGGTGAAAATGAGGCGCAGGAAAACCTCTTGGCAGATGAAGTACCCTAAAGGCCGGAGGACTGGTTTCTGACCTCCGCTTATCGCCTCGACTGACCACCCGTGTTCAGTAGCAATCAACACCGCTGTCTGTAGTGGCTCTGTTGCTTGACATCCTTGCGTTTTCATTTCCTCTTTGTACACTGAAAGAAATGAGAGTGACTGCCTCATGGGGGCTATTTTAAGGATTTAATTGGTGGAGTACATGTAGCGTTTAGTATAGCGGTTGGTGCGTTCTAAACAGGCTGCAAGGGCTTACTGTGATTACAGTGTTATTAATAATCTAAATCTCTCAAGTTTGAGGGCAGAGACCAGCAAACTTGACCCACAGACTAATCGCACCCCACAGTCAGCCTCTGTAGAACCTGAGAGCAAGGCCTTACTCTGCATTTTTAAATGGTTGGGACACAATTGAAAGAGTAGTCACGCGTGACACATGACCATTTTGTAAAAATGTCAAGTTTATTGTCCATGATAAAGGTCTGTTAGTGCTCACATAGTTTTGCTCATTTACACACACGTCCACACACATACGTGTCCATGCATGACGTGATGAGTCACAGAACTCGGAGGTAGCAAAAAAAGCAGGTGCATAAAGCCCCCAAATATTTCCCATCTAGCCCTTTGGGGAGGGGTCTTGTGACCCCAGTACAACAGGTTTTCAGCAGCTCCATGACTTGCTCCACCATCATTTCCACAGGCGAGAAGAAAATCAAAATGATTTTTAAAAGTCTTGAACATGAGTGCACTTCAGGCTCTTGAAAGGGAAGGATTCTGGGTCTTCCCAAGTATTTGGGAATAGCTTTCAAAACACTGTCACCTTTTTTTTTGTGTGTGGGTGATGACAACGTGCCTAACATCAGTTCTCATTCTAACGCACAGAGATAGTGGCACAGAGCGCTGTGCGGGGGGCCAACCCAAACACAGGCCCGCCCGCAAAGGCTGTCTCGAGTGGGACTACACGAAAACACAGCCAGAGAGGGAAGTGTATTTTCTATGGATGGGTGCCAAGCAGATTTTGGCTGTCATATCTCGTCAAGATACATAAATGCCAAGTAAAAAGTTCAGTCAATCATTGAGATTCTTTATCTATTTGATGACAAAACCCTAGCTATTCGGAAACACCTAGCTAATTGACTATTTCTTTGCTTTCCATCTGGATTTGGTGTTCAGTCTGTTTTGGTTCATGAAAGCAGCCAGATATTAACTACTAATATGAAAAAGAAAAAAAATCCTTTAGGCTCTCCTAGACAAACTTTCTGGTTCTGTTCCTTTCCTTTCAGCGTGTAAGTTTTCCCCCTCTTGTCACCTCTCACCGCCCTTCTTCGCCTCCTTCCCTTTAACTTGATTTTGGCCTCGACTATTTCTTCCACCATAACCTTTCCTGTCCAAACTTTCCAAGAGTATCATCATCTCCTCAATCCCATCAAGAAGAAAATGGTTCGTTTTCTAATACTTGAAACTCTCAATTAAAATCCAGCATTCAGCTCTCCAGTGGCAAAAATCACTGCTTATATCCTAGGGGGCTGTTTCATGTACAGTTCTGTGGCAGAATTGCAGGGAAAGGTCACAGAGAAACAGCTTTTGGTACATCTATCCATGATTTTCCTATTGCTTTCAACTGAGTTTTAACAGGCGGCTCAGTGTTAGAATTGCATATAAAGTCCCTATGACAGAACACAGGTGTCTCCGAAGCACTTCTTCTGTGACTCGGGCTCTTTCTGTAGCTATGGTTATGGTCCACACTGGTCCACCGGCTTCTGTCGTAGTAACATAATCCTTGCCAAGACAAACGTAGGCCTCTCTCCCTGCTCCCTTAAATTTTTGATGGATGCTTTGCCTTTATGAAGTCTTGTTGGGCACTCAGCGGTTAGCGCATGAGGCTCTTGTCAAAATCTCTTTTTCAAATTCCCAGGGAGCAACTTTTCCTTTCCAAACATCGCTGTGAGGTTAGCTGGAGACCCAGATCCTATAAACAGGAACAGCAGCTGCAAAACTGTGAATTTTATTGTCTGTAGCTCTAAGTTGCTGGCTGCATATTTCTTTTTTAAAGGAAGAGCTTCTGAAAGAGAAGGGAGATTCTCTAGTTTTTAAGTAATTGCTGGGTGCTAGGTGGAGAACAGTGAGCTGTGTATTGTACAGATCTCTTGCCCTTTTACTTAAAGATCACTATCAAATATCATTTTCTGGAAAGGCATTGGATTTGACGTGGAAAAATACTTGGGTTCTAGATTGATCAGAGTTCATTCAGTACCTGCCAGATCTTAAAAATAGGAAATAGAAAAAAGTCTCAGAAAAGCGTAAGAAGCAATGAGGAAACAGCAACCACCACACCCAAATGACAGATAAACCAAGAGCACATCATTCATCATTACAAATAACACTTCAAAAAGGGTTGGGGGCTGTCACATTTCCTTACTATTTTAGGAAATACTGGTTTATGTTCTCAGTGGTGAAATGTTATGGTATAGATATAAAGTATCCCTCCAAAAGATCTAAGTATTGAGGGCTAAGCCCCCAGCTGGTAGATCTCATGGTTAGAAAGTAATGAGATTGAAGAGGCTTTAACTTAATCATTGGGTAAATCCCTAGGCAGTGACGTGGCTGAGGGCATCGTTGAGAGGTGATGGGAGGTACGAAGAGGGGCCTCATTGGAGGAAGCAGGTCACTGTGGCATACCTTTGAAGGTGTCTTGCCCCTGGCCCTTTGTTTTCTGGTTGTCATCCCCCGAGCAGTATTCTTCTGCTGTGGCTCTCATCCATGATCCTTTCCACTTTCTAGGGACCAGCAATGGAGCCAGCTGACCGGCAGGCAGGGCCCGAAAACCTCTGAAACAAACCAAGCCAAATACAATTCTCCTTCCTTACACTCCTTATCCCAGGTTTTCCCCCACAGCAGTGAAAAATCTAAAGGAATCTGAGACCAAATCTAGGACCCTGAACATAGGCAAACACTCTAAATACTGAGCTGTAAATACTCTAAGACCTGGAAGTGACTTTTAAGTAGATGAAGACTAATTTTAAACAAGGACCTTACAGCCTTTATACACATGTGCTCAGGTCTGTGACATTTCTACATCTCTCATCTGTGTTGAGGGAAAAAATGAGGATAAAGAAGTGGAGCCAAGATTGTTGAAGTTCTTAACGCCAGAGTGTCTGTTCGTTCATCGCTGGCTCTTAGGAGGGAAGTGGACTGACAAGATCACACTCCTTTCTTTTCTGCTGTGCAACAGACCCTCCCTTCCTCAGTTGCCTCACCAGGAGGCCTCAGAAGCAATTCTCTTCCTTTCTGAAACTTCCACCATAACAGAATTACTTACAAGTTCATTTTCCCCCCAGCAACATGCAAAGCCCTACACATCTCAGAAGACTCCATTAAGCTTCCTACTCCCCTCAGAGAAGCCCAAAAGTTTCCCTGGAAGACCGACAAAGTCGTGTTACCCAGTCCACTTCTCAGAAGGCCTCAGTCTCTGGCCTGTGCCAACGATGTCTTTCTACGCCATTCTCACTTGCCTTTGCTCGGTAATCACACAGACCTCAGCTCGCCTTGCCACAGGGCTATCTGGAGAAAGCCTTCCACCAGGTCTACACAGTTCACTCAGGTCAGTTAGGTCCAACCCTTCCCTGACCTCCCAAAGGGGGCAACAGAGTGACTCTGTTGGAAGTCACTGCCCTAGTCTCTCAAGAAGCCTTGAACCTGGGATTGTCATGAGATGCAAGAGTTATCCTATATTTGGGGGTAATGACTTGAAGATGCCAAGCTATTGACTGAAGGAAGGACAACAAGCCAAAGGACGCAAAGGAAACTCCCACTGTAAGAACTTCCACAAAGGGAATGGCACTGCCTGACAGCATTTTAATTTTGTTCAAGGAGACCCTTGGTGAACTTTTGACCTAATAGTAGGATAAAACCTCAGCTGTCTTTACAAAAAGAAAAGGAAATTCACAGTGTGTATGTCTGTGTGTATGTCTGCGTATGTGTGTGGTGTGTATGATAGTGGAATACACGGGATAAGTAGGTATTAATAGCGGCATTAGCCATAAAATGGCTGTAATGCTGGAATTTGACCTTGTATGTGATAGATCAGTGACCCTGATTGATAAGAGCCAAAATTTATCAAATATTTCATAAAGGCTACTAATGTGCCCCACATGCAAATGTTCTCTATCTGTAAACTCGGAATCATTCTAAAGTAGTTGCCTCTACCATTCAGCCAAAGTCTTCAAAGGAGAAGTCCTAGCCACAGAGCAATTACCAAAGCTCAAGGGCCATTCACCGATAACATACTTCTGACAAAGTTCCAAATTTATGTGACTGAAGAAGTCAGCCTAGTGCCATTAGTGCTGTAAAGAAACAAATAAATACCCAGAAATATTTAAATTTATGGTGTGAAAGCAGAAGACAATCTCTATATGATAGAATAGAGGAA
The DNA here is from genome assembly GCF_018167655.1 of Microtus oregoni. NCBI lineage: Eukaryota > Metazoa > Chordata > Mammalia > Rodentia > Cricetidae > Microtus > Microtus oregoni. The sequence goes on from NW_024543070.1 coordinate 7,597,794, forward strand.
AATCGAAGAGATTAATTGGTACCAAAAATAGACCTTAAAGGATTTACAGAACCAATTAGCAAATTGGGTCTTTGTTGGCAGTTCTGTTTCTAGTATAACGAGGTATTTATTTAACCACCTTCAGAGATCTTTGCACTTAAAAAACAGTAATTTTCTTTAAATTACTAATGACCCTTCAAAGAAATAAAAGGACAATCTCTACCTTTCTTCAGCTGCTGGTGGGACCATCTCACTATTTGGCTAACCACAAATAAATCCTAGTGCCAACCCCTTAAACCTGTGAGCATCCTTTTGCCCACTGTTCCATGTGCTTGCAGTGTAATCAGAGGTAGGGTTTCTGTTGTAAGAAACAGCCTCTGTGAGAACGGTATGGTGAGATACCAGAGCAAACACAGGTGTTGCCTGGGTTTGGGGTGGTGGGAGTGGGAAGGTTAGTCTGAGATCAAAGCATCTCGGAAGAAGTATAAGAAATCTAAGCCAATTATTGTGGGATATTTGTACTCTATAATAATGTATTGCTGTGATTGGTGTAATAAAAAGCTGAACAGCCAGCCAATGGCTAGGCAGGAGATACAGGCTGGACTTCAGGGCAGACAGGAAGTTGGAAATGAATCTAGGCATGCAGGAGACACCAAAGGAGAAGGAGAAGAATTGGGAGGTGCAAGATGGAAGAGAGTTAAAAAGTCATGATACAAAACATAAATGAATATAAATGGGTATATTTAAGTTGTAAGAGCTAATGGAACAAGCCTAAGCTATAGGCCAAACTTTCATAATTAATATTAAGTCTCCATGTCGTTTCTTTGTGAGCTGGCAGACAAAAGAAAAATCTGTCTACAGTCAAGTGGGAGGAGGGTCCTGGAAATTGCTGGGAAGCAGGAGAAATAGCAAGATGGAGAACCCTGAAAACTACCTTCCACCTCAACTCTTCATTGCATTTACAATGTGGAGGACTGTATTGTATTCTTGGATGATCTATGCATGTTGATGCATATGGGGACAGTTTGCCTCTGTGTGGCTGGTGTTTAAGTCTCTTAGTTGCTTCTATTTTGTTTCTTCTTTTCGTCATTGATAGATATTTAAATTCTTTCAATTCTTGTTTTGGTTTGCTATGGCAACACTGCTGCTTATCATCACCATGAATGGTAAACAGTTTTGCTCCTCTTCCTTACCCACACATGTGAGAAATACTGTGGGACAGCATTCTAAGAAATGGACAGAGTGTACCTGGAATATCCCAGGGTTCCGGAGCGAGTGCTCCTAAGTGAATAGGGAGCCAGGGGACCCAAAGGAAGTCCGTAGCTTCTTCTGTTCTTTTCTTGTGTGAAGGAAACTTGGGCTCTATGGGCAGAACAGCCTGCCCACATGGGACTTCATGAAAGCAAGAGGCAGTCTCTTGTGGTTTTTCTACTGCATGGATACCGAAGTGCAGTTTAGGTATCATGAAAAGACTGGTGGAGAAATCAGAGTCCTTCAGCTCCAGCCGCTACTTCTGAACTGGGAAATTCCATAACTGGGGAACTGGAGCTGCACTGTTTTGTTTTTTAACATGTCGCTGTCAGGTGGTTCTCATGTATACTCATGTTTGAGAAGCTGCACATATGTTATGAGTCACATAACAAAGGATGAGAACTGACAGTTTTTATTACTCGATCAAGCCACTTGCTGCATCTGAGGAAACAGACCCCTGTGAAAATCCTCGTGATAAAAACGTGTTGGTCCTATTTCATGAATGGCACCTGATCCCCAGTTAGTACCTTGGCTGTCAGGAAACGAAGCTGCCAGGACTGAACCTGATCAAGAAACCCAGGCTGTGACAATCCAGATGCTAAAGTCAGGTTTATGGTTGCAATTAAATTGATATATGAGCTTCATTGGTGAAGTTTGGAAATCATGTCACCGAAGTTTATAAATATTTCATGATCAATTGTGCACCCACAGCTGCAGTTTCCAAACGGTAGAGCTTGGAAGGAAAGTTGCCCTCGTTTGTTTTCAGAATTCTGTTTGCCTAACTGAACCCAGGCTGTGTGTATGTGTTTGTGACCAAGACAGAGAGAGTGGCCTTCTTTAACACAATACAGAAATGTAACCCTAATTGATTCATTTCAGCTTGGTTGCTTCTCTTTTCTTTGTTCATTGAATTCTGTTCAGGTGCTCCAATTATGTGTGTGTGTGTGTGTGCGTGTGTGTGTGTGTGTGTGTGTGTGTGTGTGTACTTGCATGTGTGCACAAACACATTTGGGTAAATTTGTGCCAAGGGACTCATGTGATGTTAAGACAACCTCAGGTGTCCGTCCTCCCAAACTTGACAGAGTCGTGGTCTCTTCTTGTTGGTGTCTTGTTGTTCACCACTGTGAAGGGCAGCTGACTTGTGATCTTCTGGGGGGATTCCCCTATCTCCACCTCCCTTCTTGCTGTATGAACCCTGGGATTAAAGTCCTACACTTACCATGCCCAGATCTTTATGGGTTCTGGAGACTCGACTCAACTCACATTTGTTTGGCAAGGACTTTACCCACTGAGCCATCTGCATGCTCCCAGAATTTTTTTAATGGCCTAAAAATGTTAATTGTTTTATACAGAGTTGAGTGGTAAGTTAATACTCCCACTCTGGGCTCATTAATAAAATGTGATCATCCATTTTTTTCTCTTAAAATTGCTGCATGACATATATTTACTTGTCCTAATTAAAGGGAGCTAAAAATAATCATTGTTTTAAGAATTTGGGGGCATGCCTAGCGCTTTCTTGGAGATCAGCAAAACTGGATCTGCGAACTACTTTTCTAAGAATATTATAACTCAGTAGGGACAACCTTGAATGTTAGGTGAGAACAAGAATAGAGTTTGGTTTTTTGTTTTTTGTTTTCTGGTCTCTGCTATGAGTCTTTTGCATTACTAACCTGGTCCCACCCATATTTCTTCTCAAAGACCTTAGCGGGGGAAACCCCAGCTGACCCAGTTTGCTCCCTGTTGCTGTGATAAAACGCTTGAAGCAACTTGGAGCAGGGAAGGGTTTTCCTGGCTTACTGGTTCCAGTCCGTTATTTAGGGAAATAAGGCAGGACTTCAGAGCGGGAACTGCAGCAGAGACTACTGGGGAAATCTATTTCCTGGCTTGCTTCCAGGCTCACATTCAGTTACCTGCCCAGGGATGGTACCACCCGTAGTCGGCTAGGCCCTCATCCATTGATCAACATTCAAAAACAATAAAGGCCCCAGACACGCCCACAGGCCATCTAATGGGGACAATTATTCAACTTACAGTCCCTCTTCCTAGGTGTGTCAGGTTGACAACAAAACCAACCCAGACCTACACTAATGAATGAATGTTTATAAACTCATTTCATTTTTTATACAGCCGTTCCTTAAAATTTTATGCGCACCCACTGGAGAGTCTCGTTATATTTGCAGAATCCATTCATCATTTAACAACCATTTTACCTCTTGTTTTAGTGATTTTTCTACTTTATTTCCTGTGTCTACTCACTCCGTGCTGGAGCAGCCATCACAATGCATTTCATGTGTATGCTTTTGTTTATGCTCTTACAAAATGCATATTGCGGTTCTGATTGCATATATTTTTATGTTCGTGATAGTGTGCTATATATCTAATTTTCTTTCGTGTAGCTTACATTTAACACTATATCTTTTGATATAAACTTATTATTATGTTCACTATCAATCCCTTTGTTTCTTTGGGTTTTTTTTTTTTTTTTTTGAGACAAAGATCTCACTGTGTAGCTCTTGACATCCTGAAAGGTGATACGTAGACCAGGATAACCTTGAACTCACAGAGCTCCTCCTGCCTCTGCTTCCCCAGTGCTGTATTAAAGAATGTGCCACCAAACCTGGCAGGCTTTGCTAACTCTTGTGTAATTTCTAATGCCCCTTATTCCATTACCAATAAAGGGTGAGGACCTTCAGCTAAGTGTGGTCATACAGCACGAGACTAGCACATACCAGGCCCGGGGTTTGATTGCCAAAGCTACAAACAAGCGAGAACAGCAAACCTCCACTATAAAAACAAAAACAGAATTAAAAAAACAGACAAAAAAAGTTATCATTGTTTCTATTGAGTTCTTTTTGTTTGTTTGGGTTTTGGTTTCTTGAGACAGCATTTCTCTGCCTAGCCCATGCTGTCCTGAAACTTGCTTTGTAGGCCAGGCTAACCTCAAACTCAGAGATCTACCTACTTCTGCCTCCCAAGTGCTGTGATTAAAGGCATGGGCTATCACGCCCCAGAAATCTACAGTTCTGTTTTAGTTGAAGGGTGGATATATAATAAATAAGCACACAGAGTACACTGAGTTCTCGTCACTCATCTGAGGGGGTCAACAGGCATTTATTGAATGATTCTCCTATGTTTCAAATGCTAAGCACTGAGAAGAAAATAGGTAAGATGATAGAAGAAGTAGGCCTATACTGCTTATCTAAGGCTTTTAGATAAAACAAGATTTAAGGTTTACAGATTGAAGGTCAGCAAGTTCCTGGATGGTTTAATGCAAGGAGGTGGTATGTTGCAATCTGTGTCTTTATTCTGGACACAGTTTGAACGGTGAGTTAGAAGGGAGCAGGAGCAGATTGCAAGAAACCAGCTAGGAGGCTGTTGCAGTAGAACAATGAGAGCAGGGGTGGTGGCAGTCAAACAGAAGAGAGAATAATGAGACAGATTTTGAAGACCGAACATGGCGGCTTTGCTAATAGGTTCCTTGTGAGGGGGAGAAGGCATTGAGAAGAATTTCATGGTCCTTAACACAGAAAGAAGACGATATGAGCTGTGTTTGAGTCATGTTGCCTAAACAGGTAGCATCAGGTAGGAACTAAGCCTCGGGTTCTAATTCTCAGGGAAGTGCTGAGGAACGGAAGTCACATTCAGGAATCATCACACACGATGGACTTCAAAATCACTCTGTTCAGAAGGCTTCCTCCATGTCAGGAGGAAAGGAACCCAACTCCTTGAAAAGCAATTTGTCTGAAAGTCGGTGTTAAAGAAATGATGCCTGAGAACAAAACCTTTATATAACTTAGAAAGGACTCAGATTGTACGTTGTCCTAGGGCAAATTTGGGTGGAAAGAAGGCTGTCTGGTCGATGGAAATCACCTATTTTTGTCTGGAATAAGACCATGACAGGCTTTGGCAGGAAGTCAACAAACTGCTGTTTTTCACTGGGTTTAATGAAAAGCTGAAACTTCACCTCCTTGTTCAATGTAAGAAGGTATATAAAACAGCAAACAGATTCTCCATGATAAATACAATTCAGAAATATTAAAAGATGGAGGGAACATAATCAAAGAAAGAAAACCATTTAGAATTTAGTGAGTCCTCAAGAACATTGATGTGAAAATACTCAATAAAATACTGGCAAAGCGAATCCAAGAATATATTAGAACCATCATCTACCCTGATCAAGTCTGCTTCATCCCAGAGATGCAGGGATGGTTCAACATACAAAAATCTGTCAACGTAATCCACCATATAAACAAATTGAAAAATAAAAACCACATGATCATCTCATTAAATGCTGAAAAAGCTTTCAACAAAGTACAACATCCCTTCATGATAAAGATCTTGGAGAGAGCAGGGATACAAGGAACATACCTAAACCTAATAAAGGCAATATACAGCAAGCCAACAGCCAACATCAAACAGAGAGAAATTCACAGCAATCCCACTGAAATCAGGAACAAGACAAGGTTGTCCACTCTTTCCATATCTATTCAATATAGTTCTTGAGGTCCTGACTAGAGCAATAAGACAACAAAAGCAAATCAAGGGGATACAAGTTGGAAAAGAAGAAGTCAAACTCTCACTATTTGCTAATGATATGATAGTTTGCATGAATGACCCCAAAAATTCTACCAAGGAACTTTTGCAACTCATAAACATTTTCAGCAATGTAGCAGGATACAAGATTAACTCAAAAAAATCAGTAGTCCTCCTTTACACAGATGATAAATCGGCTGAGAAAGAAATCAGAGAAACATCACCCTTCACAATAACCACAAATAACATAAAATATCTCAGAGTAACTCTAATCAAACATTGGAAGACTTGTATAATAAGATCTTTAAATCTCTGAAGAAAGAAATTGAAGAAGACACCAGAAAGTGGAAAGATCTCCCATGCTCTTGGGTAGGTAGAATTAACTTAGCAAAAATGGCAATCTTACCAAAAGCAATCTACAGATTCAATGCAATGCACATTAAAATCCCAGCAAAATTCTTCACAGACCTCAAAAGAATGCTATTCAACTTTATATGAAAAAGCAAAAATCCCAGGATAGCCAAAACAATCCTGTACAATAAAGGACCTTCTGGAGGCATCACAACCCCTTACTTTAAACTCTACAACAGAGCTATAGTACTGAAAACAGCCTGGTATTGGCATAAAAACAGACAGGAGGAACAATGGAACCGAATCACAGACCCGGATTTTGACAAAGAAGCAAAAATTATAAAATGGATAAAAGAAAGCATATTTAACAAATGTTGCTGGCATAACTGGATACAAACATGTAGAAGAATGAAAAGATATCCATATCTATCACTATGCACAAAACTCAAGTCCAATGGATCAAAGACCTCAACATAAAGCCAGCCACACTAAACCTCATAGAAGAGAAAATGGAAAGTACACTTGAATGCATTGGCACAGGAAACCACTTCCTAAATATAACCTCAGCAGCACAGACACTGAGAGAAACAATTAATAAATGGGGCCTCCTGATACTGAAAAACTTCTGTAAAGCAAAGGACACAGTCAATAAGACAAAATGACAGCCTACAGAATGGGAAAAGATCTTCACCAACCCCACAAAGGACAGAGGACTGATCTCCAAAATATACAAAGAACTCAAGAAATTGGTCATCAAAAGAACAACTAATCCAATTTGAAAAAATGGAGTACAGACCTAAACAGAGAACTCTCAACAGAGAAATCTAAAATGGCAGATGAAATGAAAGATATTTAAGGAAATACTCAACATCCTTAGTCATCAGAGAAAGGCAAATCAAAACAACTCTGAGATCCCATCTTACACCTGTAAGAATGGCCAAGATTAAAAACACTGATGACAGCTTATGCTGGAGATGTTGTGGGGTAAAAGGAAGACTCCTGCATTGCTGATGGAAGTGCAAGCTGGTACAGCCCTTTAGATATCAATATGGCGATTTGTCAGAATATTAGGAAATAACCTTCCTCAAGACCCAGCAATACCATTTTTGGGTATATACCCAAAGGATGCTCAATCATACCACAAGGACATGTGCTCAACTATGTTCATAGCAGCATTGTTTGTCATAACCAGAACCTGGAAACAACCTAAGTGTTCCTTGACTGGAGAATGGATAAAGAAAATGAGGTACATTTACACAATGGGGTACTATACAGCAGAGAAAAATAATGACATGTCGAAATTTTCAGGCAAATGGATGGAGCTAGAAAACATCATATTGAATGATGTTGCCCAGACCCAGAGAAACAAATATAATATGTATTTACTCATTAGTGGCTTTTAGACATAAAGCAAAGAAAATCATTCTACAAATCACAATCCCAAAGAACCTAGACAACAAAGAGGATCCTAAGAGAAACATACATGGATCTAATCTACATGGGAAGTAGAAAAAGACAAGATCTCCTGAGTAAACTGGGAGCATGGGGACCCATCATGTCATCAGTGTTTTTAATCTTGGCCATTCTTACAGGTGTAAGATGGGATCTCAGAGTTGTTTTGATTTGCATTTCTCTGATGACTAAGGATGTTGAGTATTTCCTTAAATATCTTTCATTTCATCTGCCATTTTAGATTTCTCTGTTGAGAGTTCTCTGTTTAGGTCTGTACTCCATGGGTTGAAGGGGAGGGAGAAGGGAAGGCAAGCAGAGAAAAATGTAGAGCTCAATAACATCAATAATAAAAAAGAAATTTAAAAAAAGGGAAAAAAAAGAATTCAATAAGTTACAGGGAACTTCTTTCTGGATTCAAGTCCTGTGTTGATGCTTTTGTTTAGGTTTGGCGAGAAGGAACATGCAAATGAAGCAATACGTTCTCATAGATAAGAGATGAGTGGAAATGCATCTAAATCTACTGTATCTACTTTCAAAACCTTGACTAACGTGTGCACATGTTTAGTTATTTATTATAGTGTTGACATGGTAATATCAATGTCTCGGCACTTTCTGAAATGATGTCCTACATGCGACGCATTTCCTGATTGCATACTCTTTTAATTTTCAGATCCATATGTTCTGAAGGCGGTGGTTCACAACCCCAACACTGACTTGGGGTACCAACAATGTAGGCAGAGTAGCTTGGAAGAGATAATCTCTCCCAATAGGGTTAGACTTTGAACCTGAAGCATACATAATGGTGGGTTGAGGTTGTAGAGATAGTCCAGTGGTTTTGATCACTGGTCCGATTGCTCTTACAGAGGACCTGGGTTCAGTTTCCAGTACGCACATGGCATCTCACAACCGGCTATAACTACAGATCCAGGGAATCCAGCATCTTCTGACCTCTCAAGCACAGGGGCACAGGCATACAAGTAGGCAAGACACCCACACGTATGAAATAATAAAATAAAAACACTTAAGTGATATTATTAACCTGTATGGAGGAGATGGTATACTAGTTGCAAGCAATACTGGCTTGGGAACTGCAAGGGTTAACAGTGACTGTCTACTTGACAGGGTTGACAATCACCTAAGAGATAAGCCTCCACCTGTGAGGGATTATCTAGATTAGATTAATGGACCTGGGAAAAAAACCACCGGGATTGCGGGCAGCACTTTTCAGTGACTAGGGATTGTGAACTGAGCATAAAGGAAAAGGTGAACTGGGTGCTAACATATACCTCTGTGCTTCCCAACTATAGACGCTATGACCACTGCCTCAGCTGCTGCTACCTACCTTGAGGTCTCCTCCATGACAGACTGTACCCATGCGCTATAAACCTAATTAAACTTTCTCCTGTAGGATGCTCTCCTCAGGGTGTTTTGCTGCAGTCCCAGGTAACAGGACAGATGAGTAATCCAGAGACTACACACTGAGTGCCAGCCTGCTGTTAGCATAGTGAGGAAGCTTGGAAGGAGTTACTAAACTTGTTTCTCATCTGTAAAGTCCTGCTACATCGTCAAGAATCTGGCCTACTTCTACAAACCCTTGATCGGATTAGTTGGATACCAAATAATATTAACATATCTCAAACTGACTTAAGCAAGAGGGTAGACTTACTGGTTTAACAACTGAAAACTATCAACAACCTACTCGACAGCATCTTCTGAAAAACAGAAAAAGGGGCTTCCAAGTGAGCAGACATCTTGGTTAACCTTTATTTGGAAAAATAAAAACCAAAACCAAGATCTTGAAACCAAAAAAGAATAAAACCTTCTGGATTAAGGGAGCCTTGCTCTCAGATTAGATCTCAAATTAAACAGAATAAATAGACTCTACTTAGCTTTTTGACTAGCTATTAATTAATTAATATTTATTAATTATTATTAATCCCAAGTTATTCAACTTCTCCTAGTGATTCTGAGTCCTAAATAGACAGGAATCAAATCCAGCTGAATCTACAGCCCCTAGCACTGTCATGGGACTTATTGTGTCCGTCAGCTTCGCTTTTCTGTTGTAAGATCCATGCTGCTTGTGTGGGGATTGGGAATGTGGGGATGGGAGAGTAGGCAGAAATGAGTAAGAGAGAGAAGGCTGCGGGGTTTGTGTGTGTGTGTGTGTGTGTGTGTGTGTGTATACAAGCAGAGAGAATAAGAGATGTAGAGAGGAACAGGTAGAGAGATCAATTTGCCGGTGATTATGTGACAAGGGTCAGTTTATATGTCAAAGCAGAAGTGCTCACATGCTGTTCCTGTAGAAAAGGAATGGAAGCTGAGCCCTTTCCTGTGCTGTCATGGTTTCCTTACCAGGAAGACTCAGAAGTTCTGAGGAACATTCTTCTGAAATCTTTACATCAACCAAAGCTTGCAACGATGCTAGCCAAAACTGACAATGCAGTAATGAAACTGGTCTATTTATGGGTGCCTGGTGGCATCACTGCTGGGCACAAGGCTGTGGAAAGCTATTGGTCAACTGCAGCGTGAATAATAAAAACCCAGAGATAGATACTTGGGTTCAAGTTGAGGATCAGAGAAGCAAAGCAGTCAACCACTAGAGAGACCTTTGACCTCTACCAAATCTTCAGACCAAAAGGGCGAGATCCTGTCTCCATGAATTCTCAGACTTCACACTCCACTGAGTTTCTGTCTTTCCCCATTTACATTCCTCTCTCTGCCCAGCCATATTGCTCCTGTCTCCACCTCCCTAGTGCTGGGATGAAAGGTGTGTGACTCCCAAACACTGGGATTAAAGGTGTAAACCACCATCTGTATCTGTTTCTGGATCAATCTTATGTGTCTCAGGGTAGCCTTGAACTCATAGAGATCCATCTGCCTCTGTCACCTGCGTCCTGGGATTAAAGGTATGTGCCACCATTCCCTGGCCTATATGGTTGACTAGTGCTGCTGCTTTGCATTGATCTTCAGGCAAGCTTTATTTATTAAAGCACAAATAATATACCACAATAATAAACTTTGATCAGTAGCCATAAAATATGCTTATATTTGATAACTCAGTTATCCCCCCACAAGAAGTTACTGCAGGGGAATAACTCAAATTTAAAAACTGATGTCTGTAAAAATGTTTATTCAACATTATCTATGCTAACAAGTTGGACATGGTCTAGCCACCAACAAGGGAATAAATAAGTAAATTATAGCACAACAATTGAATGAAATATTGAGCACTCATTAAAGGGCAATTATGAAGAGTATATAACAAGCATGCTAAGTGGGAACTGCTGTCTACAAAAGCATATACGCCCTTTGCTAACACAGAATGTATAAGTGCTAGACCCAGCAGGCTCCAGGGATGGATCTGAGTGGACGTGCCAAAGGAAAGGAGAAATGACAGAGGATGCACAGAAATGCTGGGATCCAGTTGTCTGAGATATCTGATGGAGAAACCACAGCACCCAGGAGCTCACCATGGTGATATATACAATTAAACAGGGAGGTGGGGTCATTCCATATAGCTGAACAAGCAGGCAAGGTTATTACATCCAGTTAAACATGGAGACACAGTTTGTGATATACAGTTGGGTCAAGGAGAGAGATTCAGCTCATCTTGGTAGAAGCAGCCTCTATGGGGGAGCAGTCTGGAGACTGTAAGCATCCCAGGGTCCAAAGCTATTGTGGACATTTTCTGCACGCACTGCTAACATCCACACATGGAAGAGAAGGCATTACCAATTTTCTCTGGGGCTGGGGCTAGGATCTTTTACATGGTCACGTCGGCGTCGACAACACACGTTCACTCAGGAATAAAGCTGCTTCAGGACCTCCTTTGATCCCCATATGTAAGAATATAGCTAAACCTCTAAAAGCAATACCTAAGAATAACAGTCGTAAGGTTGGAGGGAGACTATAACGGGGAAGTGCTTTCATGTTCGATTTCTTACAATATTGGCATAATAGTGGATTCTAACAAATGTTAACGAGAAATGTCTCTGGTTAAAGAAAGATTATCTCAGCTTCTTCATAGGGAGTATTTCGAATGTCTAAAATGTTTAGGAAGTGCCCACTATGCACTGAAGAAGCAGTACATTCTGGCTGTCGATACTGAGACACACACAGCACGTATCACATAGAGAATGACTTTTTCACTGGGGCCTTTTCTAGTAGAAAGAGAAAGTGAGCGCTCCTTGCCATAAACCTCCCTATCAAGTCTCACTCCCTTACTCTACTGGTGTGACCTCCAGGGATTCCTGCTAGATGCGTGGTATTTCTAGGGAGTTTTTGGCAAGATTTACTGTCTGGCCTTGGACCCGAAGGGCAGTCTTCTTGGAAATTTTACTGGGAGGACCAGAAAACACTGTAGATGTTTGTCAGTGCCTTGATTCATATTGCCCAGTCGGGAGTGGGTGGCGTGGGGAAGGGTGGTTTTAGAGGAAGCGGGAAGAGAAAATAGACTTTTAAAAGTCATACACATCAGTAATACATGAATACATCCCCTTTCTACAATCTGAGAAAAAGACAGTTATCATTTCAGCTCAGCCTAAAATCCTCGGTGACACCTATATTAGCCTGTTCAAGCCACCATAACAAAATTCCACAGACCAAGTGCCTAAATCAACAGAAACGTATTTTCTCACACTTCTCTAGATTGGAAAGTGTAAGGTTGGGGTTCTCATGGGGTTTGGTTTCTAGTGAAGGCTCCTGTTTGGGTTCACAGCCAACCAGATGCCTTCTTATTTTGTCCTCAGGAGTCTGTCCCTTGGTACACATTGTGGAACAAGGAATCGAGAGAGAGAGAGAGAGAGAGAGAGAGAGAGAGAGAGAGAGAGAGAGAGAGAATATATATAGAGAGAGACAATAATGCCATCGAATCTGTCTCCACCTGTACCCCTCTGGCCTCACTAACCCGAATATCTCCTTACTCTGAATGCAGGCATTTTTGCATTAAGGCTTGTGATGTGACATTATTCTGGAAAGATGAGAACAAATGTCTATTTACCCCAAAAAGGGAGCCATGGGCAGACCACAGAATACCACCAAAGTCCAGCTTAGAGAGCCAATGAGTTTAGCAGGGTCACTCGCAGAAGCATGCAATAGTGAGAGGCTAGTCACAGGAATAGAAATGACTCAAAAACAACTGTATCCCCAAAATTTCACTCCAGCATGGTGGCAGCTCACAAAAACTGGAAACCTGGATGGAGCACATGACCCAGCCTGCAGGTAGCTGAGTTGGTTGAAGCCTCTTCTAGGCAGCCAAGGCTGTGTGTGGGTGTCTGTCATTGTCCTCACTGCTTATGTATGCTTGAGGGGGAGGGGGTCCTGGTATTTCTGGTCAGCTGTATGGACTTGTGAAGCTCTGGGTTGTTTGCTTCCTCAGCATTAACAAGCCTGACCTTAGAACATCATGGATAATACCAAACTTCCCTGCAGAATGTAGATCATTCTACCCAGGAAGAAACTGCTATACAATAAATCTGCACAGATGTATTTGGGAGGTCCCAAATATTTAGTTCATGAGAACACCCTTTCCAATTATGACTTCTATTACCATTAAGTGCAGATTTTTCCCCAAAATGAAAAAAATATATATTCATAGATTTTATGAAATTATTTTTGCTCTGAGTTTTCAAAAATTTTCCAGTGCATAGACTTTAACACACATACACAGACACACAAATACATATATACATGTATACACACACCTACATATACACACATATATTCATACACACATATGTGTACACACATATATTCATACACATATATACATATACATGTATACACACAACACACACATATATTCATTCACATATATATGTGTGTGTACACACATATTTGTATACCCACACACATATATGCACACACATGCGTGTGTACACGCACACACACGCACATAATGCCTTGGTGAGTTTTCACAGCAGCACATAGATACTGACTTTAAAAAATTTTAAGATTATGTTTATACTCTTTGAAATGCCTCTTTAAATTTAACTTTGCATACTAGTCTAAAAGATGATTGGCATACTGAATTAAGTATTTCTATTTATTACTTACTTACTTGTTTGTTTGTTTGTTTGTTTATTATTAGGTTTTTGAAGACAGGGTTTTTCTGTAGCTTTGAGGCCTGTCCTAGAACTAGCTCTTGTAGATCAGGCTGGCCTTAAATTCACAGAGATCCACTTGTCTCTTCCTCCTGAGTGCTGGGATTAAAGGCATGCGCCACCACTGCCCGGATGAATTAACTATTTTAAATAATTGACATCATATTACTGAGCATCCAGCTGCAAACTCTTTCAGTTGCAAACAACTAGACAACGAAAGGCTTCATTTATGCCTCTTGGTGTAAAATCTGATTGTTTCTCAAAGTGAGATCATAAAACATATGCATTAATAATTTTAATAACTATTGCTCCATTGTTGCCCAAAATGGCTGTACCTACTCAGAGCCTTGCTAGGGTGCTCCTTGGTTCCTTGTTCATCCTTGCTAACACTGATATTATCAAACCTGAGCATTCTTTGCCTATCTGATGAATACAAAAACGAAAGTTATCTTACTGCTTTAACCTGTATTTTTCTGAGTGATGTTGCAGTCCAGCATGGTCTGGGCTAGGCATTGGCCAACAGCATTCCTAAGCATTGCCTTTTTATGTCATCTGCTCATTTTATTCCTAGCATTAAAAGAAAAAAAAAAGTATCCAGTCTCTACAACTTGCTACATTTTAAACCTTTGTTAATTGGGTCCTAAATACATTCTCCCAATCTGCTACCAGCCTTTCTATTACAATTACAGCATATTTTGACATAGACAGTGTTAATTTTAGAAATAACCAAATTTTCTGATATTTTTTCCTCCTATAGTTTTTGCCTTCCATGTCTTAAGGTCGCTTCTGTCCCAAGGTTGAAACCGTCTCTCCTAACACACTTAGGCATCACATTCTGTTTCTGTTTTAGATATGCCACTGAGCTGGGATTGTTTGGAGAGTGCTACAAGACAAGAACTCACCGCATCTTTTTCTTAACAGCCTGCTAGTTGTCCAGTGGGGAAAACCGACCTGTTGGAACCTCGTTCGAAGATTGGCGAGAGCCCCTTGCACCAAGCTGCATTGCACACTGCCACATCAGCCTCTCCTGGACACAACCTTAAGGACACAGCCGAGGGCAGTGGCTCAACCCTTTCATGAAGTTGTTTTGTTGCTACTTCATAACTATATTTTGCTACTGTTCTATAATCGTAATGTAATATTTGTGTTTTCTGATGGTCTTAGGCGACTTCTATGAAAGGGTCTTCCCATCCCTCAAAGGGGATCGTGACCCACAGATTGAGAACCACTGGCCTAGGGTATCCTCATTCTCCATAAAATAAATACAGCTTGCTAGCATAAATTTTTAGCAAAATCAAACACTAAACTTGAATCAAAGTTTAACACCAATCTCTCTCCAAAAGCCAATCATTTTCTCTACAAATCTAATTAGCAACCTCTGTTTTTATCACTTTTATAATTAAAAATTTCCTATAATTTAGTTTTTGGTTGAATGAGCCTGTATTCGAATGTAGACAATTTGCTGACATTGTGCTAAGGGGAAGATTTGCTGTAATATTAGATGTATTGGAAACCAACTCCTGTTCTGTTAAATTGCCAGCAGCATTAAATACCACGTACCACAAAAATATTTTTTGACTTCTGTGTAATTTTTAAAAAAGCAGAAATAAGGGACCATCTTGCTGCGTCTACACTAACACAGTGCAGTTGGGGTTGGCAGTCACTCTCGGCTGAGACAAAGCAGACAGTTAGCTTCGGCCAAGCTGCTTTAATCCCCAGTTGCCTCATTTGCTTCGTTGAAGAGGGGTAATGAAAACACTTGCACATTAGAGTCATTCTAATGTCTAAGTGGCCCAATGCCTCCCAAAGGTTCTAGAAAAGCATCCACTGGACAGTTTTCCAATGCTGGGGAGAACTTCAACTCCGCGGGGTGGTGCCATGATGGTTTCTCACTTCTGTCCATTAAAATCTCTGCACATTTGCAAGTTATCTTTCTATTGTCAGTGTGTGTGTGCTCAAGACACAATCTCTGTGCCAAATTCCTTGTCAAAGGAAGTTGAGCAATGTTTCCGTGACCAGCACCCTGATCCCAACACCTAGAATAACTCCAAAGAAAGGTAAGCCTCACACCCAGGCCAGGTGGGCTCAAGCCTGAGTTATGCAAGCGATCTGGGAGAGTCTGGGACACTCCATGGGGCTTCCACAGCAGGCTTCCTGGGTTCTAGACGGAAGCACTCTTTATGAGCAACACTGGAGATTTCAGATGGACCATTTCAGAAACACTAGGGTTCACGTTTGTCTAGGACGTCTGGGCTTTCTTCTGGGTCTTGATCCTGTTATCACATTTCTACCTTTCCCATTAATCAGACTGCAACTTACCAATCGGCTGTCTTCCCTCCCTTCTCTTCTTGCTTTCCTCCTCTTTCTTTTTTGTTTCTTTCTTTCCTCCCTTTCTTCTTTGTCCTCGCCTTCCCCAAAGAGAGCAAAGGAAAGACACTTCAGGCCTAAGAGAAAGAAAGCCGTCTGTAGGCCAAGGATTGAGTCTTCAACTGACCCGTTATCCCTGGCTAGATGTTTTATCTTGACTTACCGTTTCCAGAACTCTGGGAAAATAAGTTTCTATTCAACTCATGAAGTCTGTCCTCTTCTGCTATGCTCGACTCAACTGACTGACACAGATGTCTGGGTGGAGTTATTATTAGGAATATTTCTTAGAACGAGCCTCTCCACCAATGCAAATAATTCTAATCAGGCCAAATCAGACCAAATAAAAGACACCCATGTTTAATGCCATACTTCTGGGTGACACCTGGGCATGGCGAGGGAAAGAGAGAAAAGGGGAGACCATGCAAAACCCAGAGACCACGTTCATTCTCTGGGGGGCAGTCTAAATAGTCTGTGGGAATGGTCCTGACTCTCCCTGGGGAGGGGTCACCGCTTGGCAGGCTTTCCCAGAGGTGAAGTCTGGACCAAGGCAACTAACTCCCAGGGGAGGGGGCTTGAAATGGAGCTTCCTGCGCCATTCCAAAGATGGGTGCCAGGACTGGGGTGAGGCCCCCAAATATAATATTCCAGACTCTTTGTTATAAAGGGGTGTTGGGGAGCTAGGGTGATGCTTTTGACCAGTTATAACACACTAACCTACTCTGATCTGTGGGTGTAAAGGGCTGACACCGTCATCAACTAGTGCAGAGATTTGCAACCTTCCTAATGCTGTGACCCTTTAATACAGTTCCTTGTGCTGTGTTGACCCCCAAATACAAAATTACTTCCACTGCTACTTCATAACTGTAATTCTGCTACTGTTGTGAATCATAATGCAAATATCTAATATGCAGGCTATCTCATACGTGAATGGGTCCTTCAACCTCAAAGGGATTGTGACCCACAGGTTGAGAACAGCTGAACTAGAGAGTAAAGACCTACCTGCGTGCTGGGCACTAGTGTGCATGCCTTTAATCCCAGCACTCGGGAGGCAGAGGCAGGTGGATCCCTATGAGTTCGAGGCCAGCCTGGTCTATGAGAGTTAGTTCCAGGACAGGCTCCGAAACAACAGAGAAACCCTGTCTAGAAAAAAACAAAAACAAACAAACAAAAAACAAAAAAGCAAAAAAAAAAAAAAAAGACCTACTGCTCTAGAACAAACATCCTCCTTTTGGTTTTGTTTTGTTTTAACGTCCTTCCTTAGGTACCCATGGGGACAGAAAGTTGAGCTTTTGAGACTTTTTTCCCATCACCTACCACACCTATAACAAAGACAGGTGAGCAAAACAAAGACATTAACTAGCTTTATGCAGCAGAAATAAAGACCCAAAGACCCAGAGAAAGCTTTATTGTTT
Organism: Microtus oregoni; assembly: GCF_018167655.1. Taxonomy (NCBI): domain Eukaryota; kingdom Metazoa; phylum Chordata; class Mammalia; order Rodentia; family Cricetidae; genus Microtus; species Microtus oregoni. The sequence continues at coordinate 7,615,240 of NW_024543070.1, forward strand.
TGTGTTTTATCCAGAGAGATGTATGGGATGAAGAACAAGAGGGCACAGAAAGGTCTAACCTAAGGATAATGGACCAAGGGAAAACCCAGCCAGGCTCATTTTTTCCAATTCCTCTTTGGATCTCTATGCGACATTCCTACCTCCTGAGCTAATGAGGGTGTTAGAGTGGCAGCAGGCAGGGTGGGTAAGAGAATGACTTTATGGCCACTTCACGCAAAAAGGAGAGGAAGCCAGAGTACTTTTTTTCTAGGTTATATGACTGGCTTTGGGAAAGAGGGGTTCTGTTCTCACCGATTCGGGAAGAGGAACTTTCCTTTCCATGGCCTGACCTGACTGGAAGGAAGCACAAGAAAGCCAGGGAAAACTCACTCCCAACAAGCAGCCTTGTCTAATAGTCCAGCATACTCACCATGCTACTTCTCCGTCTGATTTTTTTTACAACATCCATCCCTACGCTAATGGTTAAACAGTGGCCACCTTCCTGAGCAAGCTGTATGATTTTGAAAGTAGACTGAAGTTGTCCACTCATTAGACCAAGACGTTGCTATCAAGAAAGCGCTATACTTGAAGGTATTTCTTGACTTGAAGCGATGCACTTTCAAACATTACCTGGTGCATTGCTACGACTGGCATTAAACGTGATAAGTCACGTTTATACGCTCACTTGCCCAACCAAAGTTTAACACAAATACTGTATGTGTTAGTCACTGCTGTAATTGTCAGGGACTTTACAACAAGTAAAAAGAGTCAGTTTGTTGTTGTTGTTGTTGTTATTTTTGCTTGTTTGGTTTTGTTTGTTCTTTTGTTTTCTTTGTTTCTTGGAGAAGACAGGGTATGTAGCTCTGGCTATCCTGAAACTGTATATAGACTAGGCTGCCCTCAAACGCAAGTATCATTTTTTTTTTTTTTGACCTTATGAAGCTCATGACAGACTGGCAGGAAACAAATAAGCAAATAAGTATAAAGCCAAGGGATGCTACAAGGGGGTGGATGGTGGAAGAAGTCGACTAGATTGTGGCATTGTTATTTTGAAGTAAGTCAGGAGCACTTGCAGAGAAACCAAGCCTTTAGTAAGGTCACACTAGAGATAAGGAGTCCTCCAAAGGAAATGGTACTTGGGGAAGAAGCAGGAAAAGCCTTAAGCGTGTGTGTGTGTGTGTGTGTGTGTGTGTGTGAACTCAGGAGGCAGGAAGGAGTGAGGAGTTGGGGAAAGGAGGAAGTAATGAGGCCAGACATTTGGCAGAAAGGCCAGGTAGTGTGGACTGTTGATTTTACCCTGAAGGAAGCAAGAGAGAAACTCTGGATGGTTTTAGCAGAAGGGGGCATGATTTTAATGAATGACTTGAAGAGTCATGTTGATGACTGCTGTTGGGAATTAGCTTGTGGGCAAGTGACATCAGCAAGAGGGTCATAGGTTAACATGCTGCTGGGCTCTCAGATGAAGATGGTGGTGGCTTAGACCCACGCAGCTATGATGGAAAGGAAGCATGCTAAAAGTCTGGACCAAGTTTAAGACAGGCCACAGAATTTGCTGGTGAAGAATATGTAACAAATGAGAAAGACAGGGGTTGGGGCAAAGACTCAAATTTCCTTGACTGGGTAACCAAAGGACAGCATCATTCAGTGATAGGGTGGGGACTCCATTGAGCCCACCGTGAGTGTACTAGTAACCGTTCTTAGTACCTTGTATTTGGAAGAAAGATAGCAATTAACCCAAATAAAGCAACCCCTAAAGGAAAGTATGCATTGAGTAAGAAATTAAGGAATCATGGGAGAGGGTTGAAGGTGAGAGGAGAGGAAGGGAGGGGAGCAGAGGAAAATGTATAGCTCAATAAAATCAATAAAAAACATTTAAAAAAGGAAATTAAGGAACAAGGAGGGGAATTCCCTAAAGCAAGTGAATATAACAAAAAAGGAAAAGTCAAGGCAGGGCTATCATCATGCAAACATTTGAATAGAAGGAACAATAGTGAGGAAGAGGCAAGGGCTAGGGACTTGCAAAAGTTGGCTCTCCTAGAAGAAAAGCCTTTAAGGAGTTGTTTAGAAAAGGAAATGACTCAGTTGCTTAGAGGAAGGGAAAGAAAGGGTGAGAGAGAGGCAGGCCCTTGCTGGGCTTTCACGAGTCGCTAACAGAGCTCTTGACACAATAACTTTTACGAAAACAGGCTTGCAGATTTTCTCTTCCGATGTTAAGTTATATTCTCATTTCAATTAATGACAGGGAGGGGTGTGAATCAGAGGGGAAGGAGGTCCTAGTGGCCGGATCCTTTGACTCTCTGGGGTGTAGAGTTACTTCGCAGTAGTTCCATTCACTTCAGGGAACAGGTGACACCTGGAAACTCTTCAGTCTAGCTAGTTAAATGTTAGCAGTGCTTTGTAGGACAATTGACTAGAGACTTGTCCCAAGTACAAAATCTCAAGTAAAGTTAACGAAAACATTCTACTTTATAGTCATCCATATATAGGATATTTTTCTAAGTCTAATTATGTATTCAATAGTATGGTACTATTTTATAACTTGGTTAAAATCCAAACCTATCATTTTTTATAAATTGTGTTTATTAGCTGGGCAGTGGCGGCGCGTGCCTTTAATCCCAGCACTTGGGAGGCAGAAGCAGGTGGATCTCTGTGAGTTTGAAGCTAGCCTGGTCTACAAGAGTTAGTTTCAGGACTTCCAGGACAGACTACAAAGCTACAGAGAAAGCTGGTCTCAAAAAACCAAAAACCAAAAAAAAAAAAAAAAAAGGTGTGTATTTATTTATTTATTTACTTATGGTTTTTCAAGACAGGATTTCTCTGTGTAACAGCCCTGGCTGCCCTGGAATTCATTTTGTAGACCAGGCTGGCCTTGAACTCACAGACATCTACCCTTCTCTGCCTTCCAAGGACTGGGATCAAAGGCGTGGACTACCACTACCTGGCAAAAATTACATCTATTTGTCTATATGTGAGAATAAGTGTCTGTGGTCACACGTATGGATGCCAAAAGACACATTTGGGAGTCAGTTCTTTCTTTCCACGATTGTGGGTCCGGGGACTGAACTCTGGTCATCAGGCTTGGCTGTGGGCTCCCTCACTTGCTGAGCCACCTTACTGGCCTCAAACACATAATTTTTTAAATATATTCTTGGTTGTTGTCCACAATTATTCACCATAAGTTTAGATGTTTGAAGCAGTTTTTTTTCCTGTGTTACAGATTTCATGCTAAAGCAAGGGTAATACCAACCTGTCGCCATCTCTCTGATGATGAAATGATTCCTAAACATACATCCATCAAAAAAAGCCTGGATACATCTCTCAGTTGATATCAATACAGTTTGCCAGTGTAATCTAAACTAAAATTGGCACAATTTGAAGCATACGTTTTTTTTTTTTCTCTGAGCACGTATGTGCCTGCATAATCCCCCCTTCTAGCTGGGCCTCCTATGAAGCGAAGGCCTGGAAGTGGGTCTCATAAACAAATCTATTTTATTTTTCATCATTCCTCTGGCCAAACAGCAAATTACAAAGTGGTATTCAATCAGTCAATTTATCTAATTCTGAGTCGGATAAATTGCATTTAGGTAATTACATGTTTAAACAAACTCATATCCAAGTAGATACCATTAAGTCTTAAGTATTAGGAAGACAGGCGATTACAAGGTTTGGCTGGAAAAGAGAAAAAGCCAAAGACAGCCCTTGCTCTGTATCGTGTAACAAATGAATTCAACTGCATCTAAAGGGCTTTTGTGAGAGAGAAAAATGGAGTTGTGAGTTCTGGTTTACTTAAGACACATTGTTCATTATCTTATTTCTCATCTACCATTCTCTTAATCTTGCAAACAATAACTTGATATGTGCAGGGAATGGAGGAAGGTTCTACTGTGGTACAGTGGAGCGATTGTTACGCACAGGGGGAGGCAGCAGGGTACAGCTATTCACAGAGGGATAGACAGTAAATCACTGTTAGCAAATCCCACTTGCATCACACCCAGAGGATTCCAACCACAGCCTCACCTCCTGCTGTGGGTCTCTTAGAGTTAAGTTTCTCCTTGCTCCCTGTTCCCAAGCATCTCGTCGTATATACTCACCACTTACGTCTCAAGGCTCTTTTTCTTCACTGAAAGATGCCAGACACTGTAAGGCAGCAGTTAGATGTCAGGGTGGCCTTTATTCACCTTTAGATCTGAAATCACAAATAAGAAGGGTGTGATTGCTTTCTAGTGTTTCTCTTTTTCATTTTTAAGCACTGCTCTTTTACCCAATGATCGGTTCCTTATAGTATGGAATCCTTGAAAAGGAGCTCGACTGATTTTATTAGTTTATCCCTTTCTTTATGAATGGAGTCCTTGCTGTCTGCTAGGTGCTGGAGAGAAAAGCAAAAATCAGAGACTGTCCTAGGGCTTGGGGCTTCTAATCAAGTGAGAAAGAGAAGCTCTCGGCACACCCCTGCACAGGATCTTGACTCTGGCTATGATGCAGGGTATGTTCTATGAGGAAACTTACTGAGCCCTTTGAGAATGAATGAAGACTGAGGGGTGTGTGTGTGTGTGTGTGTGTGTGTGTGTGTGTACATGCGTCTGACACACACATGGGCAGTGTCAGGGAAGACTCTCTTGAAGCAGAAGATTTGATGCAGACACCTGAAGGATGAGTAGAGGTTTTAGTCACATGACAAAGGGAAAATTACAAGGCGAAGGATGCAGTGAGACCTTACATAGAAAGGAGGAGTCCAGCTTTTTAAAACACACGCGTGCACACACACACAATTTTCCATATGGGTGCTGGGAACCAAACCTGGTCCTCTGGAAGACTATTAAACACTGAACCATCTCTTCTGTCAGAAAATTAAGCTATTTTAAAGCAGAGATTCTCATCAAATGCCTGGATGAGCTCTTTAAAGGGAGAGCTTACTGGGGTTTTTGTTTGTTTGTTTGTTTGTTTTTAGTCTTATTTTACCCCTCCCCCCCATACACACCTTGTCAGGTGATTTGAGGAAGTGGATCCTGTCACGTAGGTATCTGCTATTGAGAGTCATTAAGGGTAGCTTCCAGGCCTAACCTAATTCTCCACACAAGGGAAGCCACCTCTTTTTCTGGGCCTCCATCTGACCCTTGTAAAATGTGACCTTAGGACTGATGTGGAGGATGATTGAGTCGCTTGCTAATGCTTACCAGGAAGTGGGTGTCCTGGATTCCCCTTGCACTCTGGTTAATCCATAACATTCCTGGGTAGTGAATCAGTTACGAACCCCAGGGGCAGGTAGGCCAACAGTGGCTCTAGAAAGATAAGGGATTCGTCCAAGATGACCAGCTGATCTGTTGCCTAACCCGAGGAAGCCTCCTGAAATAGTCTACAACCATGCCGCTAAAGTACAAAACCTGCCAAGTTTTCAAATTCTAACATTCGGTGATTCTTTACTCTCATTGGCAGTTTGTTGTGAGTAGAAGGGTACATTGCAGACTCCAAAAACTTTGGAGGGGCAGCGACTTTGCTGAAAAGTTAAATAAGGTTTTGGGGAGAGTCTGAAGTTGCGAAGGGATAATGGCATCACGAGGTTTCTTGTGGCTGACTTTTCTTCCTGGTTCTTTCAGCATCTTTTTTCCTCTGGCAAGTATAAAAGTAGTACCACATGTTCAGGACACCAGCCGCCTAATTGGATACTGAGATTTTAGGATCGAATAATTGCCAGGAAGATTCTGGGTGGTATTTCTTTACCTTCAAAAGTAAATTCAAATTCTTTCCCTCTTGTATCGCACAATTTTAAATTAGGTAAATTTAATCTCCCTCCTCCTGGCTCGGGGATACTACAAGTTAAACATACAAGTATTAATACTGAAAATAATTACCCTTTAAACAATATCTTAAAAACGCGATGTGGGGCACTTGCAATATATCCATAAAGCAAACAAGACAGCTTAATTGTTTGTTTCTCCAAAGCAAGGAGCTAAACCGGAATTAATTTGGTTCAGTCTGTGAAACAATTCGTTTGCTCTGCCTAATTCTGCCAATTAAAGAACTTTTCCCAGACATAATTAGCATGTAAATCAGCGGTGGGGAGCGAAGAGGAAGCCATGGCCACCAGCGCCGGGTGGAGATACCGGACGAAGGACTGACTGTCACTGAACCAGCCCAACGCCAGCCTATATCTGGGTGCTAGAGAAGTCTCCGCGTGGAAGCCTGTCCCACCAAGTCCCAGGGCTAGGAGGATGACACTGGGAGGCAGTCCCCACCCAAGCCTTTAGAACCGGAGCAAGTCGACCCCCACCTCTCCCTCTTGTGCCCAGTCTTCTTCCAGAGTCGCGCCCAGAACCGTGGGTGCTGCGCGCGCACCTAGGGCCGCGCCCCCAACCACCCGGGATCTGTATCTACTTTTGCTGGCCTAGGAAGGGTGGGGATAGCGGCCCCTGCTGGTAGTTTTGGAGAACAGCAGAACTGCTTTTCTCCTTTAATCATTCTTCCCACCCTTTCCCCAGGTGGTTTTGTTAGGGGAAAAAAAAAGCCCGAGGGCGGAGGAGATGTGGAGGACATAGTCACGTATTCGTCGTTTTTTTTTCTTTCCAGAGCACTTACGAGCAGATTTTTGCACATGCTGGAATGGAATACAGGGAACGTGGACTTAGTAGCACTAGCCCCAAATTGGGGAACAGGTACAATTTCTAACATGAAGCTTCTCAGCCAACCTGGGTCTGAGACTACGATCCTCCTTCCCACTTGCTTTCCTCCGCTGACTTAACGTGCAGTAGAGATTGCTCCGGGAATTGCTTGGCCACCCAGCGTTACTTTCTCTGAAGGCTGCGGCCTCAGTGGGCACCATCTGCGAAACCTACTCTGGGAGCAGCAGCCCCGGCGCGCAGTTGCTTGAGGGGAGCAGCCGGCGCGGCAGCGAGGGCGCGCCGGCTGGGGGAGGGGACTGTGGTGTGGCCTGACCAGTTGGCACAAGCCTGTAAACTGCAAGAGTTCTTTGCTATTGTAAGTCCAGGCAGCGGAGAGAGGCCGTGCCTGCCATTCTTCATGCGCTCATAACAATAGAGCCTTGGAAATAGTTGCGATTTCCCTTTTCCAAGAAGCTGCTGGATTCCCTTTGGTACTGTTTGAGTCTTTTGCCTAAAGTTTATTCATTCCTAAGAACGATCCTCACCGCGGACTTAGACGTTTTCAAACAGATCACGGTCGTTGACCACGTTCTCAGCACCGTAGTTTATATGTTTATTTAACGTGTGCTATGAACGGGTGTGTGTGAGAAACTATTTTTAACCACAATTCATCTGGTCAGGAAAAGGGTCCATCACTTCCAGAATCTACCTCCTGATACAGTAATCAGAAATAGAAAGGTTTGCCGTCCCTTTAAAACTTTTCCATTTAAGAAAATCGATGGACAAACTCTTGTAACTTGTTCCTCTCTTTCTATTTTTATTTCTTTTTCTGATTCGGCAGAGCTCATCAATGTTGTCTGGGATTTCTTTTCTTTTTCTTCCTTTTTCTTTTCTTTTGCTAGAGCCCATGTGGGGGTGGGTAGACGAGGGCTGGGCTTTTCCTGGAGTCGCCCCCGCTGGGACCTCCCGAGTGCGCGCCCCGGGGCGGGGAATTGAGGTGGTAAGAAGCGGGGCTGTCGACTCAGTCCAAAGCTCTACCTGCAGCCACACGGCGTCAAGTCTTTCCTTCCTTTGGTTTACTCGCGTTGTTTCTCTCCCTCTCTCTCCCTCGCGCACACACCACAGCTCTCCTTCGGGTCGGAGACAGCAGCCCTGGGAGGCGGGGTTGCTGGAGGAGAGTCCGCTCTGCGCAATCCAGTCCGGGACTTGGCTCCGCCCGGAGCGTCGGCCTCTCCGGTGACACTGGAGTAGTGAGCCGCACGGGGTGAGGCTGCAGCCAACTCCGCTCCCCACGCACTCGGCTGCCTAGGCGCTCGGGACGCAGCACAGGCGCTTCTCCGCGGTGCCGACTGCCCGAGATGCCCGCCTAGGAGCGTGCGGCCGCGGCCAGCGTCGCCACACCCGGGACACTGAGCTCGGGGTTGCAGAGCCGGCCAGAGTCCTGCACCTCTGCCTCAACCCCCCACCCCGCCCCCCGCCCTGAAATGACTAGTTAATGGGCGCTGGCACCGCTGAGGGGACTCAGAAGTGAATCCAAGTGGAATTTGGATTTGGAAAAGAGTTTCTTGAACATTTACCCGGGTCCTCGCTGGTTTTTCTTTCTCCGTTTTTTTCTTTTTCTTTTCTTTTTTCCTTTTTCAATTTTTTTTTGCCTTCTCCTCCGGTCCTCTTCTGTCATTGGAGATGAACACAGCTCGCTTGCATCCCAGAAAGTAATCGCCGTGACTGTTGCCCCCAAAGAGACAAGCACACATGTAGGAATGACAAAGGCTTGCGAAGGAAAGAGCGCAGCTCAAGGCCCAGAGAGATCTTCTCGATAATGGATTACTAAATGGGATACACGCCGTGCCAGTCCGCTCCGAGCCGCGGCCGCCTGCCCGTCGATGCACCGAAAAGGTATGGCTTTAACGTCCCTGAGCGCCCCACCTCCTGGATCCAGGCTTGGGTGAGGGTCCAGGGGTTACCCCAGGTGCGCGTTGTGGGCTTTGTAGTGCCTGTGTTGTGTTTGGTCTTATGTCTCTGTCTCCGGAGCGTTGTCCCTTCCTGGGGGAGTAGCCCCGAGCCCTGCCTGCAGCTCTTTTCAGTCCTGAGCCCCAGAGACTCAGGGCTCCATGTCAGAAGCTTCCCCACCCGAGTCGCGCACACGACCGGCGCCGCCCCGGACCTAGACCGAGAGGATGGCTGTCCTGCCCAGCGGTGTGTGTGTGTGTGTGTGTGTGTGTGTGTGTGTGTGTGTGTGCTGGACCCGAGGCTAAGAGCTCACTCTTGAGCCAGCAGGGAGGAAAGCGGCCCTGGAGGGTGGGATTCTCGAAAGCGCCGGGTCCTGGTGTCGAGTGCTGGGGAAGGGGGAAGGGTTCTGTCCTCGAGGGCCAGAGAGGATTGGGGAGTACAAAGCTATTTGTGTCCAGCCACAGGTTTAGGCTCTGTTGTGGGAGAAATGGTTGTGCGGGGAGGTGGAGAAGATATGAGGATCTTTTGTTATCAGTGCGGGCTCTGGGCTGGGCTCCGTGGAGTGCGTGAAACTTGTAATGGCCCTGAGCATCTGCGCGCCCTCTCTCTTGGTGGGATCCACTCTTCAGTCGCTGCTGGCACCAAAGGTTCCTGGCTTTGTTTGCTGGAGTAAGTGCCTAGGAGCGGTGTCTTGGTATAGCACGGCGCCCCCGCCCTAGGTCTTGTCCCCTGCCTCAGTTCCCACCCGAGCGAACAGGGCACCATTTGTCGCAGCTGCGTCTCTCTCAAGCACTGAGCTCTACACGCTAGGGCTGGCCCCTGCTGCGTCTTCCTCCAAGACCTGTGCTGTCCCTCTCGAGAAAAGATGTACCCCGGGAGAGGGAAGGGTGGGGAGACCTGGCAAGAAATAGCTCTGGGCTTGCCACTCTGATGAAAGCTCTGCCGGGCTGCAGATTGTTGGATGTCCTGACTGCTTGTTGTGTCTTGGAGCTCAGCCTCTGGAGCCGTGGGGCGCCCAAAGCAAGCTGGGCAGTTCCCTGTTCGTGATCCTACTAGGTGGGCAGTGTCAGTTTGCCCGATCTCCGCGTTTTTTTTCAGCTCCCCAAGAAGGGAAACGGTATAAAGCAGGATCCTGAGGTCTCTCACGGGCGGTACAGAGCCAGGCTGCTGTCCCGATCCTGCGTGTGTCAGGGACAGAAACCGGACCCCGACATTTTTCCCGCTCGCTCGCCGCCCCCTTCCTAGCGCCTCTTCCCCTTTACTGTGCAGGGCCCCCCTACCCTGCGCTTCTGGAAAGTTTCTGTGATAGCTAAAGACTGCTGGAAACACCAGACGAGGGCTCAGCGTGTTCAATCTGACCCCGAGAGAATTGCGCGGACAACTGGGATGTGACTAGGGGCTAGATTGCCTGTCCACTGGAGAATGGCACCTCCTCTGGCCGGCAGCACTTCCTGGACCAGGGTCTCCAGCAGCTGGAGAAGGTCTGGGGGGCCGGGATTGGGACGTTTTGAATTCAGGATGCTAATGTGATCACAAGTGGCGGACAGAAGCTGCTGTGAGGTCGCTTGTGGACACTGATCCTGGCTCGCGGGCTCAGGAGTCTCTAGCTCTAAGCGCAGCATCCCGAACCTCCTGCGCCAGTCGCAAGGCATTGCAGTTCGCACATGTCCTGGGAGGCGAGGAGCAGGGCCAGGTGTTGGTGGACAGGAGAGAGGAACGATTGGAGGCGCTGTCCTCCTAGCCTGAGCAAGCGTTTCCAGCGGCTGCCTCTAGCCTGTGGGGAAGTAGGCAGTCCTGCCGGCAGTTCCGCCTCAGTCTGTTCCGAGCGATTGTGGCTGCCTTGACAGTGTGGTGACCAAGCCCAGCCTCAGAGGGATCTCGTCCTATTTACTCTAGAGGAAAATCGAGTTACTACTGAATCCTTGAAAGATTTAAAATACAGGCGAACCTACACACACACACACACACACACACACACACACACACACACTGCATTCATAACTCTGCCATTTAATTCAGTTTGGGCTTCTATTAGTGGATTGCAGAAAAAGCTATCGTTTAACGCCCATCTGCTCTGATTTTCAAGCTTTTCTCCGGTAGGGAGGTCGAGTATCTTTGCCTTGTTTTTCCTTAATCCTGGTGATTTAGGCTTTCCTTCCCCTGGCGGACTTATATTTTGGCGTAAAATTCACCATCTGCTACTATGATGGCAGGGGGTTAGTGGTTTTGGATACATTAATCCTTTATTTAGCTCAGTACCCCCAAGGTAAAGACGCCTGGGCTCAGTTTTTGAATGAAAACACCACACATTTTTTTCCCTCCTTACCCACAACAGCTACCAGAAGTCAAGATAGCAAGCATTTTGTAAGGTTTATAAATTCCACGTTTAGTCTTCGACAATAAACTTTTATTAAACTACTCCAGGCACCAAAGTTAATTAGTAACCTCACCTTAAATACAGTGGCAGATCCGTGTCTCCCCCTATTAACCTAAATTGTCTGGTAAAACATAATTGCACCAGCCGTTTGAGTTTGGTTTACCCATTTCTGTTTAGAGAGTAGCGTCTGGTTGGGTCTTAGGTAACCCATACTCTCTTGTTTTTATTTGGGTTTTATACATTGGTGAATGAAGGACTTGGCAAACCAATATAAGCGGAAAAGAATGAGTAACAGATTTGAAACCTTGATTTTGTTAGGAGTCTTTCAATTCATCTTGATGTAAAGAAGTATTATGTTTTTATTTCTTATTTGCTGTGATTGGGAGTGATGGGCTCCCTCGTGTGTTATATTGTACAACTATAACCACTTAGAAATGGCCACATTCTCAAAAATACATGCAATCTGCATCTATGAATGTTTCACAGACACCCTAAGTCCTTACCTTTGGGGTCACCCGGAGAGTATGTGTTGGACAAAATACCAAAGTTTTAATAGGATAAAAATACATATGACCTTGTGTAGAACATTCAGGTAATTGATGAATGAATAAATGGATGAATGAACTTGGTCACACACAGATCACTATTTTCTTACACAGCAGCAGGTTTATCTTTCCTGTAGTGAAAACAGACGAAGCTTTCAATGTGTGGTTATGACGGTGGTAACAGGGGTTACCCTTTGTACACAAACACACACCCCTCTAGTTCTTTCTACATCTAGTAATGCCTTTGCTATCATTTAAAAAAAGAGAGCATTTGCATTTTGAGGAGGCGTGTACCATTGCACCAGTGAGGCTGGGTGTGTTAAATAAGGATGGCAAGAGTTACACAGGCTGTTACCATTGAGTAAAAATAAAGCATCCAGGTTTTAAGCACTTGTACTAAATTTACAGTAAGCACCTATGCTTTGAGAGTGAATGGGTAATTGCACTTTCCTATGAAATGGGGGGAAATATTATTTTGCTTTAGGAAGTTTGTGTATGATGCATATTTTGTCATTTAGTTCTCTTCAGAGTAGAATAAAGGGGTGCTGATGGGATGAAAAGGCTTTTTAGAACTAGTTTTGGAGAGCTAGTATATTCGCCCATCTAATTTGTTTACACAAAGGGAATCACAGAACAAACCGGACTAATTGAAATGCCTTAATTAGGCACCTGCCGTTTCCCTCCAAGTAAAGCCCGTCTCTGCACTGCCCCTCCCTGCCACGCCCTCCCTCAGGTTCAGACAGTTTCTGGTACTCCTCCCAGAGCTGAAGGTCTTTGATATATTTATCTAAGAGCACCTCCTTCCGTGCCAGCAGAAGGTGAAGTATGGAGCATCCCGCTGTGCACCGCCCCCCACCCACATCCATCCCTCTTTTCTTAGGGTATCCTGGAGCCAAACAGCTCCGAGATATTTCTATTTCAGAGTGAAGACTTTTCCCATTTGCCTTAAAATGTACTGTGAGAGCGACTGAGCTATTCTCTCCGGCAACCACATGACTGCCTCTTGGGGATATGGTAAGGTAGGGAAGGGAGGGAGGCATTTAATCCCTTTGAAATGGGCAAATAAGATGTCATACCCACAAACCTCAAGGGAGAAGAGTTCAGGACTACTCAGCATGGGGCTGTTACAGTGAGGTATATACACAAGGGCACCTTGCTTCGTGAAACAGACGAGCTCTTGCAAAACATTTTTATTAGAATAATTGTAATTGCGCTCACGGAGAGTCCATTCCATTCCCAGTACACTGCTACTCACTTGGCCTCTTCACGCAGACTTCTCTTAGGACAGGATAGTAAGTAGCCGGGGCCCACTGGGTCTTCTTGGAACCTAGAAGATATCTCCCACCTCACATGTTCAAAAAGCCCTGTTCTGGCTCATTCTACCCTACATCCGTTTTCGTCATCATCTTCGCCATGGTAATTCCATGAATTGCCCAAGCCCCAGAGCTTAAACGTTATCCTCAACTCCTGCTTCTTCCATGTCATATGCCATCTTCAGGATGCACAGGGGCTCCATCCCGGTCTACCACCTCCCTGGTCCTCACCTAGTCCTCCTCTGCTCGGGATTGTGCCAGTATCCCATTTAGTTGCCCCGCTTCTGCTTTTGGCTCCCATCAACTTTTCTCAACTTAGTGAATGCATTCCTAAGTTAGCTCTGCTATTCCATCTTTTTCTCTCTAAAAGCTTACGTCCTTTCTCTGGCACATGACCTACCCTCTGCCTCCTCCTTGGCTTCCACTGCTCCTTAAGCTTACCTGCATGTGCAGGCGTGCAGTCCTGGATGTCCTCCTTGTGGTCTTTTGTATAGGCTTGGGGTGGAGGGAAGGTTGGGGCAGCTCTTTGCCTAGATGTCTGTATGATTTGCTCCTCACACCCTGCAGACATTTGCACTTTCTCAGCAAAGCCCTCCATACACCTGATTTACTTTACCTCTAGGCCGGAAGTACTCCTCTTCCTCTTGTAGGCCTTATTCCCTTCACAGTCCAACAAGCTATATATTATCCCTGTTTATTTTCTGTCGCCCTCTAGAACATAGCACCAAAAGGATGAGTATCTCCATGTTCTCACTATATTATCCCCGCCCCCCCCCCCCATAAAAAACTGCCTGGTCCTTCACAGGCCTTCCATCTCAAGTGTTGGTTGAGTGAATAAAGAGGGCATCTTTTTGTCGATAAATAGTCGATAAGTATCTTGTCTTTTTTTTTCTTCTGTCTCAAGTGAGATGCTTCCTTCCTGCATGGGTGTCTGCTATCTTCCCTGTTCATAGGCGTGATTTCTCCTCTACTGTTAGTAGGATATTCACAGTGTGTTGTTTTCTCAATCTTGATAATGGATTGGAGTCTGTTCATTCCCACAGACTCCCCCAGTCCCTTGCTAGGGCCAAGAGCACACATCTGTGAGACACCTGGTTATAGCTACAGGGAGACTGAGCAAGGGAAGATTAACTTGCCAAGACATGGAGCTGAGAAGTAGCTAGCACATATGGGGACTGAGCCTTTCACTCTGGTCTTACTTGCTCTGCTTTCTAACTACTGGCTTTTGAACCTTTTTTCCCCAATAGTTTGAAATTTTTGCCATTTTTTGGCGGGGGGGGGGGGGATGTAATATTTTTGTTAGCCTCTGCCTGGGCCAGAATAACAGATGAAGAGCCTAGACCCAGAAGACCCGAACTCCAGACTTCTATTTTCTTGGATGAGATACTTTACTTCCCCGAGGCTACATTATTTTAAATAAGTTCTATGAATTGTAAGCCCACTCTTTCCACCTTATAGGACCGCAGACAGAATAATATGAAATGTGAATATATTTTATAAAATAACTATGGAAACTTGGGCAAGTTTATTGGTTTTTGGTGAGACAGGGTTTCTCTGTGTAACAGCCCCAACTGTACTGGAACTCGCTTTGTTGACCAGGCTGGCCTCGAACTTGCAGAGATGCACCTGCCTCTGCCTAACTTGGAAAGTTTGATGTCAGTTCTTCTTTTTGCCTTAGACTGGCATAATGTAGACCTTACACTTTCTTTTTTATCATCAAATGAGTGTTGTACACTTTTGATCTAGTTTGAATGTAAACCACATTATGAAAATGAACAGTGTCCTGAAAATCACCGAAAACACACAGTCCATCTGTCGTATGGATCACAGCTGTATCAGTTAGAATGTCAACTGCAGCGAGTAAAGATTTCTTTCAAAATGACCGTGACAGGAGCAAGGTCACGAGAATGGCACTCTTCCAGACATTCTAAAAGGAAAAACGGGGGCAGATTTATTCTGCAATCATATGCATCAATGTCAATGCAGCCATTAATGTAGCCCGGATGTGTCAAGGTGAACTAGGAGCGCTGGAGTAAGCTTCCATGTTGCGGTAACAAGGGCAAATTCACTGTGCTTGGGAAAGTTTAAGTCGTTGCATGGGATGCAATTGGCAGGTTCAGAAGCAGTTCTGAGGTTCGGTTTGGCAACACAATACACTTTGTGTGTGTGCGCATGTATGTGTGTGGTGTACATATATACACACGGTATACATGTTTGTCATTTTACAGATAGAATGACTTTGTTCCCTCTGGCTCAGTTTCCATTTGTAGATTCTGAGAATGATGTTGATGTTGTAGCTGCTGGAGGAACTACAGCGGAGGTAACACCTGCAGCTCTCACAATGCCTGGCACACACAAGCACTCGTATAATGCAAAGGCTTACTTTTATTTGGGTAACTGCAGTCATGGGAAACGGCCTGGGAACTGATTTCAGAACCGCTGATACTGCTTTGTGGGGACAGAGTACAGGAGGAAATGGCGGCGGATCTGTAACACAGAGAGAGGATACAAAGGAAACAGCCCTTGGACTCCACAGGAACAACCACGCCACCAGCCAGCCACAGGGTCAGAGGTTTGGAGCTGTGAACCATTCACTCCAGGGGAGGAGGAGCTACGATCCTCTCCTAACTTAGAAAGTTAAATATCACACCCGAAACAGACAAAGGGGAGCCCAAGCAAACACAGTTTAACTGAAACGATAGCAACGCTCAGGGATTGATTGATCAGAGACCAAAGGGTGGTTGTTGTTGTTATTTTAAATGGGTAACTGCCACTTACCACTTACTGACCATATTTAGAATCTGAGGTTCATGTCTTCAGGGATGAGCCAAATTCCCAAAGCGAAAATGTGCAGAAGAAAAGCTTGGCTGCTTATTGTGGTTCCCACCTGCAGGATCCACACGACCACCTTCAGGGTCACCACTGCGACCAGGCCACTCTTTTCTGGCCATATTTAAAATGAGTTGGAAAGAGTGGGGTCTCTAAGCAAAATAGCAAAGGACCACCTTCTCCATTACAAGTGGCTGCCTGGAGAAGAGCCCCACACTTGTAGGCTGATCCCCTCCCACCAATTGTGAACTTTGCTTCGAGGGTAAAGACCAGTGAGAACAATCTGATTTCTAAAAGATCCAACAGAAGGAGAAATAAATTGGTATTATCACCGCAGTTCCCTGAGGCGCTACCCACCTTGTGTCCTCCAGGACTCCATCCATCCCTGAGAATAAGTTACTTTCAGCTCCGGGATTAAGGAGGCTAATCAAGTTCTGTAAGTAGAGAGCGGTGATAGGGAGAGTGAGCCTAGTCACTAATAAACATGTCCCAAAGACTGAAGGGCTGGGTCCTTCCAAGCAGCCCTGAGATGGCTAGTACTTTGAAAGCAATAGGTAACACTTTTAGACTCGGAACTTCCTTTTAACATGGCCAGGTGCTTCTCAGTGACTAATCTTCTGCCATGGCTTGATTTAATAAAATGCAAGGCAGGATCTGTCATTTTATACTATGAAAATATACTCTTCAAATAAAAATTTATTGTATGAACCAGGGCAGAGAAAGGGGCTATCTTAATGACTGTGTGATGCTATTTGGGGGTCCTATGGAGGTGCAGTCTGTGATGAGCCCTCCTTTCCTTTTGTTGTTGGATGTTTTTGCCCTAAGGAAAGTAGTCTTCTTCTCATTGGTACTACAGCATCTCCATTACTGCTTCCCCAGACTCCTAATGCCCTCGAGTGAGATACTGACAGACAGAACACTGATAGACCCAGTCCGTGGCCATGCTCCTGTTCCCCAAATGGAATGCTTTATGAACTGGCACATTCTGCAGACATCCTCAGATGACCCAGTCACTGTCCTCCCTCCTTTCTACCTCAGAGAGCCCATGTGACTTCATTCACATATTTGGGAGTTTGAATGCATTTGTTCTTAGGCCGCAGACACCCAGGTGGGAAACCCTTCTTGTCAGCATTCCTTTCAGTTCTCTCAAAACAAACGAGTATCTGAGTCACCAAGCAGAGTCTCAGCCCTGCACAGTGAATGAGAAATAGAAACCAAATCGTCGAGAGCCTTCAAAACTCCAGTGTGTGTAACAGAATGGCGGCGTGTTGGTTGTTGAAAGAATCCTTGTTAATGGCTTTCGAGATG
Source organism: Microtus oregoni (assembly GCF_018167655.1). Lineage (NCBI taxonomy): Eukaryota > Metazoa > Chordata > Mammalia > Rodentia > Cricetidae > Microtus > Microtus oregoni. The sequence continues at coordinate 7,632,137 of NW_024543070.1, forward strand.
GATTCCGCGCTAATTCTGCTCACATCATGAATGATGGTCCCAGCTAGACCCTGTCACGGGGATCTTCATCTATTAATCATGGAGGCTGCTTTCTTATTCGGTTGCCATAGTTTCGGTGCCTCAGCTAGTATTGGGGTGTCTTGGGAAAGATTTGAGAGATACTAGGGCTTGCAAGCCTTGCAGTTATTTCGGCAGTGGCCCTCTGGAAGAGCCGAAAGCCGCTTCTGGTGTAATTCAGTGCTAGATTAAAAGAGGCAACTTCTGAGAGCATCTCTCTGGACCTTGTTATGTGCCCATCCAGCTGATATTTACTCCAGGACTTGCCTCTTCCTCAGTGAAAAAAATTACAGTCCAAGGGCCGATGTCACTTTCATCTTCCCAATGCAGGAGGCAGAGAGGGGGTGCACCCTCTTTATTATGGGCTACTCACAGATGAGGTAAATAAAGGTATTCATGATGCTGCTGAAAATTTCACCTCCCCCAGTTTGGTTTGTGCCCTGTAGATTTTGAAATAAGTGCAGTGACCTCCTGAGAGTCTTGCCTTGTGTTTGACTTTGCATTGTGGAGGTTTGAACTTCACTTCAGGTTTAAGCGTCAACTGTGTTTAAGTTTGACGCTCATTACTGAGGTGTTGGAGGCCATTGTTCTCATTTACAACACAAGGATGACCTTGGACCAGCGGGGCCTCCTACCCACGTCAGCTCTCCCTCAGATGGACATTTTTCATGTCTTTGTTGTTTTAACGTTTTTTTTGGGGGGGGGGGTTGCTGATCAGAAAAAGTTCTCTAGTTGTGTGTATATTGTGTGGCTCCATCATGACAAGGTTTGAGGAAGCAACTGCTGTAATAGGGAGACATTGGGGATCTGGTTAAACATAATATTGCAATTCACGTTTTAGAAAAAAATATTCAATGGTTTCCATGTGGGTGCCAGTCAAACAGAAAGCGAACTTGAAGCAAGTCAAATGGTCACCAGTGGTGGTGGTGGGGTGGGAGTGGGGGACTGTATCTAGGTAGAACATTTCTCGAAGCCTGGCCTTAAGCATGTGCCCACTCACCTGATAAGTAAAACAATCTCACTCAGTTCTTAGTGTGCTGCAGAGAATGGGCTCATCTCCTTACCATCCTGAGTCTGCTCTGGCCCTGTGTAAAGCTTGCTAGTACGCTTCTTAAAGTCTTAGTTCCCTTTTCTCAAGTAGGCTTTCTACCACTCCTGCATGTCCAAGCCAAGCAATTCAATTCCTTTGCAGACTAAAACATTAAAAACAAACAAACAAACAAACAAACAAAAAAAACCCTTATACCCAAAGAAGCAAATTGGGCTGAATTCTAGACATGCAAGGCAGGCAGCATGTGAGAATCCAGGAAATTCAGGAAAAGTAAACTTTGACTTCATTACAAATAGGGCTAATCTAGAAAATTAGTCACTTAAAAAAAAAAACCCTGGAAAATGACTAGTTTTTTTTTTTCAAAGTGAGCTTCAAAGCAGCAGTTTTAAATTTCTCCAGATCTAGCTTGCCAAAACGTCTGTATAGGATCAACAAGCGTTTTGAGTGCACGCGCCTATTATAAAGATGCCTCCCTTACTCTAACCACACTGAATGATTGATTTTTGAGACCAAGGATATGAAGTAAATGAAAAGGATAACGTGGCCATAATTGCTACTGGCTTCACAAGGCTCCTGGGCAGCGGAATTCCTTGTGGAGCAACACTTTGAAGTGTCACATGAGGTTTTGATCATGTGGTCTGCCTGCCTCACCCATAGGCTGCGTTACCCACCAGCCTGGCTTTACCTCTCCCTCATGCATCCCCCAGAAGCAAGGAAAGCATGCTTTCGGAAATTCAGTACTATAGACCCTTCATTTTGAGGGGAGGTGGGCCAGGGCAATAAAATGTTCTTGCCCGTTTTGCAGTATTCTGCACGTAGGGATACACACACATAAGCACAGGTACAGATGCACACATGCATACACATATGCATTCACATGGACACACACATTGAAACACACATGTACACATGTGTGTAGGGATGGAGGGGAAGAAAGCAGTAGGAAAAGATTTTAAAAATATTGTTTCTAAAAGAAGTATTTTAGTGAATTTAGTTCATCGCCCTCTCAACAGTAACAAGACTGTGGCTACCATTGAAGATCCGGTTAAACATAATATTGCAATTCACGTTTTAGAAAAAAATATTCAATGGTTTCCATGTGGGTGCCAGTCAAACAGAAAGCGAACTTGAAGCAAATCAAATGGTCACCAGTGGTGGTGGTGGGGTGGGAGTGGGGGACTGTATCTAGGTAGAACATTTCTCGAAGCCTGGCCTTAAGCATGTGCCCACTCACCTGATAAGTAAAACAATCTCACTCAGTTCTTAGTGTGCTGCAGAGAATGCGCTCATCTCCTTACCAGAGTGGTTGAGTAAAGATAGGAACGGCTGGGATGTCATAAATGATGGAGCCTTTGGATCTGTAGCGCAACCACCTTTTATTTTAATATTTTATCTATCCTATCTTCTGATACTTACTGGCTCCATTCTGGGTCCACGATTGTTTCTTCCGCGGTTGAAGAGACGGCTTGGCAGTTGAGAGCACTGACTGCTCTTCCAGAGAACCTGAATTCAACTTCCAGCGCCCACATGGCAGCTCACAACTGTTTGTAAATCCGGTTCCAGGGGATCTGACCCCTTCACACCAATGCACATAAAATAAAGTTAGATAAGTCATAAACATATCCTTTGAAAAAAGATTATTTCTTCCAAAGACTAAAACGGGATCTAGAGTGATGCCCCAGCCTTTCAAATAACAGCACACTATATACTGGATGCTGTGGGCCAAGTGGCCTTGCTTTTACTCCAGAGCACCTTTGGTGAATGCTAAACATATCAGGGAACTTTGAGATCTGGAGGAAACAGGGTCTAACTTTTGGTTAAAAGTGTTTTTCTGTGTCATGAGTTTTAGAACAGATATCAAGAAACTGCATTATAAATGTTAATGTGCTATTTACATTCAACTTTTAACTAGAGAGCCTAATAAAAGTTAGATATAATATATAAATGCCAACTTATGAATTAAATCTTGGTCTGAACAATTATCCTGTGGCTTATACGAAACCTTAATGACATATAGCCCCATCTAGTTTAGCATAATTTGTGCTTATGAATTATAAATGCTGAGCTTTTACAATTAGACCTACCCATCTGTGGGCATCTTAATGAGAAATTACCAAAATTGAATTGATTTGTAATATCCACTATGCTGTGTTCTAGAATAGTGATTGCCCAAGGTAATTTTCAGAGACGTCGCCCACAGCATGCAGGCCGCATAGTCTTGCGTCTACTAGAAAAGTTCTGGGGTGTGAGCCACGTTTGTCCAGAGGAGAGACCTCAGAAGTTTGAAAAAAGCAGAGGCATTTCATACGTAGCCAAGAGCAAAGGACTTTGAGAACTGGAGGAAAACAGGGTCTATCTTTTGGACTTTAAAATTTTTTTAAACATATTATTATTTTTTGTGTGCACGGGAGCACGCGTACTGTCTCTCACATGTGTGCTGTGTGGCCATGCGGAGGTCAGAAGACAAAGTTTAGGGGTGTGGTTTCCTCTTTCACCTTGTTTTCCAGCTGAGGTTGCTTCTGCCTCTCTGATGTGTACTCTAAGCTAGTTGCCAGTGCTTGCCACCACATCTGGCTTTTCACATAGACTTGGATTAAATACATGTGGTCAGGCTTGCACAGCAAGAGTGTTTTACTGGCCAAGCCATCTCCTTGGCCCTGGAATACTTTTTTTTTTTTTTTAAAAAAAAAGTGATGTTCAGAGTCCAGGGACATTTTCTATTAAAAATCAACTTTTATATGCAAGGTGTTTCCTCTCATTTGTGGTGAGGGGAAGTCGAACATCTTGGATTATGCTGATTAATTAATTCTCCAGGGATATCGCAGAGGGTGGAGCTTTCATGTCCCATTTTGCTGTGCCTAGAACGCAAGCCCTGTTACTATCAACCACATCCGTTCCCGAGAATAAAGAGAACAACATCATCGCCCTTGCTGTTAGGAAAGAGCCACAGCCAGTTCTTCAGCAGATTTCCCAACACACCCGGTCTGGAAGAGAAGGCTTTGAACCGTCGTGAATAGCTTGGCATTTTCACGTTATTATTGAAATGCAAATTCTCCCCAGCAGAAATGAAGGGGCGAGGACAATGTGATCCATTTTCATGTCGGTTATCAACCATCCTTGCCTTCCTAGCATTAGCTGGAGGACTTGTTCTATGAAGAGTATCTACAACGTGTACCCACTGTTCACGGCCCGTGTTCACTGTATCCACGACGTGCACCCAGTGTTCACGGCCCGTGTTCACTGTATCCACGACATGCACCCACCATTCATGGCCCGCGTTCACTGTATCCCCGATGTGCACCCATCATTTATGGCCCGCGCTCACTGTATCCCCGATGTGCACCCATCATTCATGGCCCGTGTTCACTGTATCCACGACGTGCACCCACCGTTCATGGCCCGTGTTCACTGTATCCATGGCGTGCACCCACCGTTCACGGCCCGTGTTCACTGTATCCCCGATGTGCACCCACTGTTCATGGCTCGTGTTCACTGTAACTCCGACGTGCACCCACTGCTCACACACAGCCCGTGTTCACTGTGCACAGCATCCCTCCTCAGAAAGTGTTTTCCCTTACCCTCGAAGGAAAAGATGGGCTGCCAGCCATGAGCTGCTCCTACAGGTCCCTTCGGTAAGGGAAGGTCTTCCTTTCGATCCATCTTGCCAGGCCCTGCTTCAGAAGCTTCAGAACCAACTGGATATATTGACCACTGTCAAGAGTGTTGATAGTAAAGACTTGTTTATATAGTGCTCGTATTTTTCTAGTGTGTCAACAAACATGGCCTCAGTGGAGCTCCTTCCAACTGTGGGTGGTAGGGCAGGTCTGATAATGGCTTAAGGTGGGGCAGGTGTTATGCTCAATTTAAAGATGAGATAACTGAGGGCAGAGAGGTCAGGTAATTTGCCCAAGAGAGTATCTCTGATCAAAAGTATGGGACAGGTTCTGTTTTGTTTTGTTTTTATTCCCCACTAAAATGTCACTGTACTGGTTACTCAGTATTTAAATAATTTGTAAAAGGAATACAGTTTCCAGCCACAGATATTCTCACCTCTGCCCATCCACAGTTTGAACCCATATACCAGACACATTTAGAAGAAACTGTCTGTGACCACCATTAGAGGCTGCAGACCAACTGGGTCCTGAATTCTTCCTTCTCAGTGGAGGGGATTCCCAAAGTGGGCACTGTTCCTGGAGACCCCTGAAGTATTAAGACAAAAGTTTTGCGAAGTAGTCCGATTGGCCATGGAGGCCATTTTTATTTGGGATTCTGCTTTATAGCTAGAGTAAAAAGACAGTGGCATCAGGCGGCAACTCTGTGACCCTGGGCGGAAGAGGAGGGGCAAAAGGTTGATCCAGATGTTTTGGTGGAAATACCCTTCTAGGATATTGCAGTTTGCACCTAGGGGACAGGAACACATATTTAGCGGGAACGAGGACCTCACAGCACAAATGAAGTGGCTCTTCCCTTTGGCAGCCATCTTAAATGTGACTCAGACTGCCAGTTTAGTGAAAAGAACAGCTGGGCCGAATTCAGCACTTAGCCGTTTAGCACCCTCTTTAGGCACAGAAGCAGCCTATCTGCTGAACAATGAATAGGTTCGGGATGTACTGATTTGTCACGAACTGGTGGAGGGCTGGGCCATGGGGCCATGTTCTGTGTTTTCAACAAGAAGGTGGCATCACCAAATAGGATTTTCTGAGGTAGATATGCACACCAGGACTGCGAGTGGACAGAAGGGCCACACTCGGGCTGTATAGGCAAGATTCAGCCAGCAGCACTTGGGAACTCACTGGAAATGAGAGGTACAGAGCAGAATGAGTTTAAAATAGCTCTGAGACTAGCTCTGAGACTTCCCATCTGGGTAACTGAGCAGAGAGTGGCCAAGACAGGAGGCTAGGTTTACAAACAAAGTATTTAACTAGAAGCCCCCCACCCCCACCCCGTACTCTGTGTGTAAGTTGTATGCAATAGACAGAGTATGGCCTGCATGCAGGCCTACCTTGCACATGCTGCTTCTGTACTGTGTTAAAGCATGAAGGATGAAGGGTTTCATGTTTCACCTGGCAGCACCAACACTTCCTCTAGTGTTGAGGGTTCTCAGTACACTCCAGGGTAGAGAGCATGAGCAAGACTGGGCACTATCTTGTGCATCTGTTGCTCACGTAGAAACCAGGCCATATATGAGCCGCCAGCTTCCTATTTCTTTCATTACGAATTATTGCACTTTTTGGAAGTTTTTGAGTTTTAAAATTAAGTATTCATATGCTTGTCCCTTCCCTTCACTTCTTATGGGACATTTCTTAATGAGTGATCTCTTAGGCAGCTGAAATGGCACAGATGACATCACTCACAAAACACAAATAATACATTAACTATGCTGTTTATTTAATAAGACAGCATTAATCAGGCAACTAGTGTGCGCGCGCATGCGTGCATGTGTGTGTGTGTGTGTGTATGTGTGTGAGTGCTTTTGTGTGGGTTACATTGTACTAAAATTGAACATACAGTAGAAGGGAGAATGTCTTGTTTAATGTTTTATTAAAAACAGCTTCACTGTATAGGCGATTGAGGTCTCACATATTTCATTTTGTGGTTCTAGTCTTTAGATAAATATTGACATTGTATAGTTGCCCAGAAGAATCTTTCAATGTAGTATAAATATTAAAAAATATTTATCATTTTGTAGAGCCTCCAAAAGGGTGAGTATTCTCTGTTTACTTTCATGCTGCATTTTTCTTACAGGATTTTCTAAATAAAACTTGTAGCATAAAAGTCTTATTTTTATCTTAATGTTTACAAAAGGAGGTCGAAGAATATGAGGAGAATAATAACACAATAAAAGTGAGCAGTAGGAAGAGTGAAGATGAGAAACTTCAAGTACTTTCCAGGACTTTCACAGACTCGGTTTCTAGAAGGGAAAACCCTGTATTTTAAGAGCGCATTCAAATTGAAAATTAATACTTAAGATTCTTTGAAACAAATTGGCCCCATGTTTGAGTTGGTGTCTTAATGCTGAGAGCTGGATTTAGATCACTATTGATCACTTGTCACATTGGTGCACAGACGTGGGCCACCTTGTTTCTAACTTCACTGGTAGGCTGCCCTCTAGTGTTCCTTGGTCTCAGCACACCCACTTTGCATTCCCAGGAAGGTGAACACATCCCGGTGTTAACCATTCAATCATCAGCTGCTGCCAGCCCTTGCCAGCCCAGATACACAAGGCGCCTAAAGTTAAGAAACTTACAATAAAAAGGTCTAAATGGTTGTGATGAGTTAATGCTTGCCCATCACAAATGTGCTTGATGGCACAGAGGACACTATTATATGGGAAAACACATTGGTGGCTATAAATCAGAGCAAACTAAACTGAACACCTAACAAGTTTCAGGACTATCAAACTGTGGCACTTCATCTTTTTCGACTTTGTGCTTTCGACAAAGGACCCATAAGTGCTAAAATCAGATCCATGTAAACAAGCTTAGAAGGAATTTTAAATAAGATTAGGTGAAAGTAGCAAGTATCAAGAGAATTGGCCTTGGGTTCTCGACTTGTACATTTCCCTGGTGCAAACCCTCTGAAAGGAAGTTTGGCGCTTTGTTCTCCGACCGCATGAGGAAACCTGGCCGCAGCCACACTGGGCGTGAGTCCTGTGCTGGCAGTGGTGCCAGCTCGGCTTTTCCTTGGCTGGGGAGTGAGCATCCTCCAGAGTCTGCAAGAAGTGCAGAAGAAATGCCAGCCTCAGCAGTTATTTTTTTTGCATGTACGACGTTAGCATTGCGCCTGAGGTACGGAGGTGGCGTGACAACCAACCAAGTGCATCCAGTGCACAGCCGCAGAATGGCTGTCCCATTTCGTAACAGTGGCGGTGTGCTGCTGTCTGTCGCCGCTGGTGCTGCGGTTTGTCCGGGCGTTTTAAATATTTTAAAACAGAGATCAGAAGGGACAAGGCAGAGCAAACTGATGCCAAACACACAACCCAGTGCAGAAAGTCCACTTGAGACTTAACCTTATATAGGATGTCCTGAGAGAGTTCAAAGCGTATCTGGAGTTTGATTTTCATTTGACTATGGCTTTTGGGGGAAGGTACTTTATACCTCGGTGCCTTGTTTTCCTCATCCGTAATAAGGGAGTGCTAATTGTGCCTATCTCATAGGGTAATTGAGATAACCTATACCTGAATGGTGTCAGGGCCATGCAAATGCTCAAGCAAAGTCAGATGGTGTTTTCTGGTGTGGATTATTGGAATGGAAGTTAAAGGGGGAAATTATGAGAGTGTGATTGCTCTTAGTGAGATGTTTGCTTGCCCTCCTCTTGCCTCTGTGCCCCATTGTGTGCTAGCACATGATGCAGGAGAGCTGACTTACTAGCCATGAAGTCATTAGCACTTCCCTCCTATTGCAAAGAGCAAAGTTAGACCTTACATTTACAAACCATTTTGTTTGAGGCAGGGTCTCACTCTAGAAGCCAAGCCGCTTCAGCCATTTAAAATGCTAAGATTTACAGGCATGAGCCATCACACCCTGTTCTGAAATGTTGAGTCAGGCTTGAAAGGTGAGGAAGCTAAATGATGCCTTCCCTGGGTCCAGTGCTCAGTGAAGAGCGTGTTTGTGAGGCTCCTGGTGCCTGGGCAGGTCACAGCTTTTCTGTATCGCGGAGGAGGTTTATAAAGTTCTGTGCGCTTGAGACTCACATAGGGATTCCTCACTGAATGGATTTTCTGAAAGCAATGTTTAGGTTGTAAGTGATGCTATGTTTGAAGTCATCATGCTCAGGACTGTCACAGGAAGGACAGTAGAGAGGTCTCTTCTGATTTAATGGTAGACTCAGAACCAACATATAATGCAAAGAAGTTTATTTTCTACAACAAAACCCTGCCATTAGCTGCTTCTTCCAGCACTCTGGCCTGTCAGAATTGAGGGCATTAGCTTTGCAGGCCTGGGGGGCGGGGCAAACCTTATTTCTGAACAATGAAATGAGCCAATAGGAAAGCGACTCCCTATTTTGACCAGGTCCTTCCCCCTGCTCTGGGAAGGTATCATGTGGAGTTGGAAAAATTGGTAGGTTAAAGAATCATCTGAAGAGAATGCATGCCCGGTGGTTAAGAGCGTTTGCCAGTCTTCCAATGGACTTGAACTCAGTTGTTAGGTTCGACTGCCTATACCTCCAGCTCCAGGAACTCCAACACCCTCTTCTGGTCCCCTCTGGCACCTACACTCATTTACACAAACCCACGCACAGACACATTCCTATACATTTAATCAAAAGTAAAATAATACACATATAATCAAAAGTAAGATAAATATTTAACATATCTTTATATAAGAAGAAAGTAAGTGGATGGAGCTTGTTGGCATGGTGCTTGCCCCCCATAGACAGAGCACTGGTTTCCATCCCCAGCCTAAACACGTTTAGTGGCACAGGGCTGCCATCCCATAATCTCAGCACTCAGGAGGTAGAAGGATTAGAAATCCAAGGTCGTACTGGTCTATGGAGCAAGTCTGAAGGCAAAGCCACTCTTGAAAACAAAATAAAAGAGAAAGATGGAGAGAAGTAAGGGCCAAACTGATCACTGATCTTCAAATAAGCAAGAGTTAATTCTGGCCTTATCTATTCCAAGTGTTTACTCCAATGGGAAACACAGCCTAATTTACAAAACTAAGGAAGCTGTTGGTCAGGGTTTGGGGAATGTGCTAACAAGCAGGAGCTTGGAGATGGGGTGTCTCTGGAGACAGGCAGTAAGAACTGGCACCCCCCCCCCCCCCCGTGGTAGCAAAACGTGTGTTCATTTGGTAGTCACCCAAAGTCAGGACCATCTGACAGCTGTTTGGTGTTTCTTATGAAATGTGTTTGGGCCCTGACCAGATGCTAGTGGACAGATGTTCACAACACAAAAAGCTTCATCAAAATAGGCACTAATTGACATTGTCCTGGCATCTTCACAAGTAAGGCAGAAATGGGCAGGTCACCAGTGACCATCACCACCCAGGCCTGGCCCTGGGCTGAGGGTGGAGGCTCTGCTGGGACACGGAGCCTTCTCCACAGCTAGGGACTTTGGATCACAGGGCTCCTTGCATGAAGCTTCCAAAAGGGTGTTTATTGCTTGCTTTATGTATACCCATGTGTGTGTATTGGACAAACTCTTTCAAAATGATCATCCAATCAGAGGCCATTTGGACATCACCAACCCCTTACTCATTAAGTCAAACCCAAATGCAGAATTTTCTCCACAATTTTGGATTCTGTGCAATATTTGTGAACAAATGTTTTATAAAAGTTATTATGTATTGCTTCCACATGAGTATCTGCAACTGAACCACAATAATCTAGACTGGTGAGCACTACACTGGAGTTTTGAGTATACACTTCAGTTAAAATGGACTTTAAAAAAAAACTGACATTAAAGCGAGTTCTTTAGGGGCAAACTGGTTTGACAGTGGCTCATCAATAATTATATGGGCTTGTACCTACTTGTGCAGCCTTCAATTAGCTGTTGTTTTTTTTTTTTTTCTTCCCAATTCAGTCATTGGAGTGTCTGAAGCACTTTTTGAGTTAGTTACTCTTTTTTTTTCCTTTCAATTTTGCAAGTTGGGAACAAATTCTAAGTCACTCCTGGTGTGTACTGACGGAATCTGTCAGCCTTCCAGGATTGGCAGATTATTCCTTCTAAGCCAGAGTGCGGTTTTACAAATGTGATGTAAAACCTTTTCATCTATGTTACATTGCTTCTCTTTCCAGAGTCAGGTCACATAGACAGAGAGAGGCTCTCCCTAACTGTAGGTGCTCCATACTCCACTCCCAGCAGCTCATCCATTTCCTCTTTCCCCTCTTTCCATCCTGCCCTCTAGATCTTTCCAAAATATGATCCGTGTAATCCAGCTAGGACGCTGGATACTTTTTACTAATCATAGCTGTTTGTTTAAAAGAGATTATAGTCTTTGTCGAAGCTGCGTCCAATTGGGTGTGAAAAGCTATGTCTGTCCTGATCCTGGCGCTCATCCTACTTGCAAGTATGTTGTTTTTTTTCCTGACATTTACTCTCAGCATTTCTACACCAGCGAGCCACCCCTCTCCCCTCCATTTTCTTCTGTGTCTCCTGCTCCTATGAATGAAAGGCAGCTCTAACTAAAGGAATTAGAATATGCCCAGCCACCAGCACCGGGTACTATTGAGCCCATTGTTTGCTCCCAGCACTGTGGAGCCAAATCTCATTTTATAGCACAGCGTATTCTAGGAATTCCACTCCATCAGGACAACAGACTTTCTCTAATGCCTTCCTATTTTCCCCATTTGCTGCTGTCACAGGCAGCGCCACACAGTCCTGCAGCAGGCAATTAGAATTCACTCCTCCCCAAGGTTCTGCTCTTCCCCATTTGCAAGGGGACCACAAGGCATCAGCTGCCGTATTAAATAGACATTAATGACAGCAAGCCGCGATCAGCCAGAGCAGTGGTGGAGACGATGTGTTTAAGATTCAATTCCGGTGAGAGGCTGAGCCTGGAGTTCAGACATGCTCCCACTCCCATGCTAACACACAGAGGTTTAGGAGAAACTGGACGAAGATGATGCTTGATGGATTTTTCAAATACTCCAGAGTAAATGAGGTGAGTGTGTTTAAAGTAAATACACTATTAAAAGTTTCCCAATAGGGTCCCAAAAAGTAGGTCCGATACAAAATTACATCGTGTGCTAATCAGTGTGCTGTCTGTATTCCCTTTGTTCTTTTTCTCTATAGTTTTCGAAGAAGATCCCAAACTAGTAATACTGTTCAGTTTTCCAAATTAGGAAGTGTCCTTTGGAGACTTCCCAGGCATCTTGGAGCCTGTCCTCTTCTTGCTGGTCCCCCGCTGTTTTTCTCCGGGATGTGGGATCTCCATCATTACCTACTTGCCCCGTCCACAACCCAGACACTTTAAAAAGAATTTCTAGTGTATTTTGGCAATGACTGAATGACAAGTTATTCATTTTGGTCACATCTGGCAATGCTTGGGACCACTCATGAAAGAATTTCCTATTGGATTTCTAAGGCTGCCCCGTTGGTAATATTCCCCCTGAGGTCAAATGTGGAGAATTGTAGGTGTGAATGGGTCTTCACCTAGTAGTCGCCCGCCCCTTTAAATAGGTTGTGGCCATCCTGTAGAGAGCACACAACCTAATGCCACCGTTAGGGCAGGCTGTCTCACCTTCCCACTCCTCAGGTCTCCTCAACTAGATTCTTCCACGGCCGGTGCCCTGTGCTGTGCACGGAGCAGCGCATCCTCTCCTGAAGCCGACCCTGGAGGATTTCATCGAGTACCAGATCATTAATTGACCTGGAAGGTGACCAAGTAATCAGGAGTATTTCAAAACTCCTTTATGTTCATCGTCTCATTTCCTTCTGACAGAACCGCATGCTCCTGTCTCTGTGTCAGCTCGAGAAAGGGAAGGAGCAGTCTTCTCAACACAAACAGAGTCTGTGCAAAGTTATGAGATTTTTTTTTTTAAAGAAATCGTTTTCCCCCAGATACTCTACTGTGCACTCTCCAACTTGAGAAACTAAAACATGTTGAAAGGAAGACCGCTTGCAAAAGCCTTGCTTTCTGAAGGATGCGAACACTGAACCTCGAACATTGGATGTGCTTGGCCCCACACCATCTTCTCACACATTTTGGGAGGTGTTAAAGAGGGAGGACTAGCCAGTGGCTCAGCTTACAGTGCTTTTGGTTAATCTATAGTTCTTTGACAAGTGTCAGTGACTTTCTGGGTCAGCGTGACTGGCAAGCTTTTCTCTTATTCTTCCTTTGGGTTAGTCTAGATCTAGATGTAGATCACTACAGGGAAGCTCTGTAGACTGGGCGCCGTGTCTTGCAAGGGAATGCCTGTAACCACGTGTGATAAACGTCAGGCAGATGTTCCAATGCCCTGCTCTGGCTGGCTGTCAGAGAGTTGATGGTTCCTGATGTTTTCACGTGTCAGCCCAGACACACACACATCCTGAGATTATTGATGTTGCCCTTGTAGCACTTCTGCATTTAATTGCAAACCCAAAGCTGTTAGAGGAAGCTTTTGATTACAACCTATGTAACACCCAGTGTGTTTGAGTCCAGCAAACAGAACAAAACTTAGAGGTGGCTCAGGGGAAATGACTCTAGTAAACAGAAGTATAAACGGGGCAGACGGCACCTCTGTGGCCGACTACAGAGCAGCCAGTGCCTAAACTCAGACCCTTGTGTCACCACTCACGCTGGCGGTGCGACTTCAGGTCGCCTCATTGTATCTTTATTTTCTTGTCCAGTGTAGTAGTTGGGCCTGTCTGGTAGGTAGGCATAAGGATTCAGTGATTCAATATGTGGGGATTGTTTTAAGAACCTGGTACACTGTTAGTACTAGGGAAGAACTCACCGCCCCCATCCTCTGTGACTTCATTTAAGCGCGGGAGAGATGAGCTTGGAGAATTTGGACCGCACATGCACATGTGCTAGAAAATCTCACACAGCCAAGATCTCGTACTCTTGGCTTAACTTTTGTAGCCTTCCTTACCCATTTGGATGCCTTCGCTGCTCTAAAAGCCACTGTCACCCCCTCCTTTCCTCCACATTAGCCTACTCCTCCCATGTTTCTTTCAGTAGTAGTGGGTGTCTCTTCCAGGTGACACCCCATGAATGCCATCAAGTCGCTCATCAAACTAAGTCAGCAGAGTCATTTGTGTGCAGCGCGACAGTTGAATGTGCTCATGGGCGGCAAGCGATGGAAAAGGAGCTAATTTCTTCTGTGGTGGAATGCTGCTTTGTTGTTGTTGCTGTTGTTTTGTTTTGAGACAGAGTCTCACGTATCCGAGGTTGGCCATTACTCTCAACATATTTGGTTACTTTAGGAGGATCTTGAATTTCTAATTCTCCTGCCTCTACCTCCCTTCTGATAAGGTTATATGTGTGTGCCACCACACCTGATTTTATTTTGTTGTGCTGAGGTGATCAAAGCTGGAGTCTTCTGTATGCTAGGCAAACACTCTAAAAACGGAACTATATCCCTAGCCCAGACACCCACCGAATCAAAATCCTCACGTTTGAGATCAAGGAAGTCGGTGGAAGTAAGTGCCCCTCATTTCCTGCCTGTGATAATCCAGTCTAGAAGCTTCTGGCTAGTGGAAACCATTCTGAGACTACTTACTGTTCCTTGGCCGTGAGATGATTTTGGTCCTGACCACATGATGTTTAAACGCACCACAGAACTCCCGACAAACCTAGGGTGTCTCTAGCATTACTAGCTGCAGAACACCAGGTTGTTGAAGTCCCTGAGACTACAGATCACGGAGATGTCCATTGGGCACACATGACAAATCCTTCTAGAGCCGGTCACTGGGGAAGATTACGTCAACTCGCCTGGGGAAAACACCTTGTTTTCACTGAGGTTTAGGAAAGCCAGGCAGAAGCAATGTTTCAAGTTCAGGAGGCCCCTGGGGCTCTTCATATCACACGATTTTATTGGCATTGGCACTTTAGCGACATTATTTCACAGATCTGATTTCAAGTTGAAGAATAAAAGGCAGAATAATGGTGTCAGGTAACCCCATTCTTGACAATCTCCCCTTCCTTAAAATAATCCAGGCATTGCTGATGCTGTAAAATTTGTGATGATCCTTCAGTAAGCATGTATATTTTTGCTCTTAAAATAAAGACCTAATAGGCTTAGAAGAAAATGTTAGGGAAATTAACTACTGAAAATAATTAGCAGGAATGTGTAAAATTTGTTTTTTTTTAAATGACAATTATTACTTTAAGTTTGGTAAGGACCAAAATGAATGAACGAACGAATGAATGAATGAATATAAACAAAGCAACCCTTTAAACTATCAACCCCTTTCCAACCAAACTATCAAGGGAGACACATGGCTTTTTATTTTCTAGGTTAGGCTCCATCAGTAACTTAAGTATAATGTTAAAATGGCCATTCAGCAGGATCAGAAAGGGTGTAACTCATATTTTGGAGGTCATAGATAGTTGAGTTGAATGTGTGTCCTGATGGGATAGATAGATAGATAGATAGATAGATAGATAGATAGATAGATAATGCCATTTTCGGAGAGATGTATGTGATCTTGCAAAAATATTGGTTGAGCATTCTAATTATTGCCTATATACTCTTAGCTGTTCTGGAAAGTATTGTAGCTTGCATGTGGCATAAAGGAGAAGGAGAAACTCATGAACTTTGGATAAATGGTGTGCTTCAGTCCTGTGGTTGCCAGGAAAGCATTCACTGGGTAGATTCTGTTAACAGTAATTGGATATTTATGCCTCATTAGAAGAGGGTAATTTCCTAGTTATTATAAAGAACCGCATTGTTGTTTTGTGTCCCCCGATTTACATCTTTGCTTATATGTCTAGGCATTGTTGACAAAGGTAAGATGAACAGTGGCCTCCATATTGTCTATCAGAGGATGGACAACTTGGGGGGGGGCACTGGGTCTCTCAATTGGTGCTGTCTCCATGGTGGCTTCTATTCCCTCCTCTTCCTGACATCACAAAGCTATTACAGTATTGTCATCTGAAAGACAATGACACAATCAAGAATCTGCTTCTGGTCTCTCCAAGCCCTGCGGTTTCTTTCTTAAGGTCCAAGGTTTCCCTATACCATAGAATGTTTAAAAGCAGGGGCATATATCCAGTTTCTAAAAGGACCTCTCAAAGGTCCACGAGAATGTTATCTCTTCACTGGGATCTCAGAAACTAGAAATTTGTGAGGCTTACAAAATAATCTCTTAGTAGATGCATAGCTATATTCATGCTTTCGGTTATGGGATCTTTCTCCCCAATTTTTAGACATCAAGAAGAAAAATGCATCAGGCCCACTTTATTGTTTGGTTATTCGAACGCTTGTTTGGCCTTTACATCAACTAGGACAAAAGTCCCTTTAGAGCAGTTTACAGAATTTTATAAGACCAGGTTTCGCTTCCTGTGTGGCTCTTGTGTAGAAGTAGGAAGTGCAGGTAGAGAAGGCTGATATTCTGTTCCTCCTTTACTTTCTAAGGTAGCATTCTCTTAAGCATAGAGTTTCAAGTACTTTGGAATCCATTATGGCTTACCAAAGGAGTCTGTGCAGCTGTTTTGAAATGAACTGAAGTCACCCAGATGGTGAGAGTGAACTTTCTTCTTATCTTTTCTACCGGCTCCAAATAATCTGCAGCCAACTGCTCCCCTGACCTCAGTGATCATCCCACTGAAAAGCATGTTTTTTTTTGCTGGGGTGCGAGTAAGGGGTATCTCCAACTCTTCAGCTGAAGATGCTCTATCAGTGAAAAATGTACTGTGTGAGCCCAGAAACTTCCCCCATGGTATGCAACGTTATCTTTATATACCATACAAAGTGAAGAACTTTGAATTTAACACATGCTGAGGAGGGGAGAGGATATTTTATCATTCCCATTAAAAATGTGAAATGTGTGAGCAGCCCACCTCTAGCAACCCGTTAGCCCTCAAGCAGAAGCTTCAAACTTGCCTTCATTCACCATCCCCAAACCCATTCTTTGCTCCAGCATCACAAGACTGTGATGCTCACCAAGATACAGCATGAGCTTTGAGAACCATTGCTTGACATGAGAGTACCACGTATAGAATCCAGAGTCTGTGGGTCTTCCCTGGAAGCAAGAATTAAGGTCCATAAATCAGGTACAACATCCAGGAAAGAGCTGTCAAGAAAAGTGAAGTCACTAGAAAGTGGCCCTAGCTATTCCATAGAGCCCAACTATGCTAATTGCTGGAGCTTTGGAGTCAGTTGAAGATCGATCAGCCCAAACATCTCTATTGGGAGGTGTGAATGGAGAGACAGGGTAGGTAGATGGTCTTACATGGAATCCAGGACAACCATGAAGCTTGAAACCCCCCAGCATAAAAGATGCATCCAGGGAGAGACTTCGCTTCCTGGCTGGGAATGGTATTAGTTTGTAACACTTAAGAGCCCTGTGGCTCTCTGAAAGAGGAGCTCACATGTTGTAAGATTCTAAGAGGAAAACACTTAATTAACCATGCTGGATAAGTCACCCCCTTATTTGCAGTCTGCTTTACAGTCATTGGTATTGACTGGAGGTCCTTCAGCGTTGTAATGAAAGTATCAGATGTATAGCAATTTACATCCTTGCGTTTTCTCCTCTGGTTGGAACCCAGAGGTCCTACTGGCCAGTCTTCCTGCTTGCTTGTTTGTCACGCGGTCAGCAAATAAAGCTTCAGTTGTAGGGACTTCCTTAATAGATGAGACAAAAGCCTTTTCTTAATCAGTGTTTTACTAGAGAGAATCCACTAGTGACGCAATGAAGGGAAGTGATCAAAGCTTCTCAAACTCCCTCTTTTTAAGAATATATAAAATGGATCATTTTGACAGTACCCCCCCTTTCATATGTTTGAGTAGTGAAGCATAAACATACATTGCAGCAATGTGGATACAGTCAGAGGCTTGGTGTGTGGATGCCTTGGTAGCAATCCAATTAGTGTGACCTGGAAGAAAAGGATCAAAGCAGGTATTTTCCATAACACCGAATATGGGACTTTTCAGCCACATCAATGGGCACCTTTTCAGGACACTTAGTAATCATGGTGTTACCTGTCGTCTTTCTTTAATGCCACAAGATAAAAAGGCCCCCCCTTTTTTTTGGCTAATAGATTTTTTTAGAAATCCTTTTAAACCTTTTTAGAACAGCAGGAAAAACTGATTCAAACGCAGAGCACAAGCAGAATGATTTAATGGAAACCAGGCAACAAACGCAAGGGGAAAAAGAAACTGGGTTTGGAACCTAAAATAAATCGAATATATAACACCTTTTCCATTTTGCTCCCTTCTTTTGTTGTTGTTTATTTTGTGAGGATCTGTATTTATGGAAGAGTCAGTTGATTACTTATCAGGTCAAAGCTTGTGTTTGCTCTGAATAGTGATAATGAACTATAAAAAGAGACAGGAATGGCTGAAACAGGCAGAGATGGGACGGGGAAAAGGGTGGGTTTTGTATGGGCTGTGAGAGCTCAGCATTGAAAGCTCTGGAATTCCCTGCCGTGCTCTTATGTTAATTGGAGGGGGGTTACTATAAGGAACCGTAATGAGTGTGGGGGCTTCCCAGGCAATCTCCCGGCCCCAGGGAAGAGCTCTCAGTAATTACTTAGTTACATCCCCATGGCTGGGTTGAGAGGCGTCTACAGCCTCGTTCTGAGCCAGCCTCAGCCCTGTGACCCCAGAGCTGATTAGAAATACTGCTGGGCCCACCCAGGCCAGCCCACCCAGAGCGGACGGACGCCATCACCCTGTCACAATCGGCAGGTGATCCGCATGCAGGTTAACCCGTGAGTGGCACTAGTCCAAAGGACACGAGGACTTGAGGTATGGGTTGTAAAAATGGGGGTTCTCTTAGGAAAAGGAGGGGCAGGCTCTTTTTAACTGGTGTGATAATTACATCGTAGACACACAAGGGTGTTTGTTAGTAGTTTATCTTTCAAGATGGAAAGGAATCACGGTGTCTCTGGGGAGTGAATACCTGAACCCTGACTTGTCCACCTAGTGCAGTGCAGAGACTAGTATTTACCTACTAACCCTGGGGCCACGTGGACAGATGCACCCCAGGTCAGAGAGTGGGTGATAAGGAGGCTCACCTTCAATGGCATGTAGGATTATAACTATCACGAGGTTCTAGGCCTTTCCCACCAGCAAAACATGACTCTGCCTGGATCTCCTGCATACACTTATTATCGAAATGATTTATCGTTTTATTAAAGCTTCTTGCTTCCAAAATGATTTATAGCCCTTAAAAAAAAAATCTCAGCCATCATAACAGCCCCACGAACAACTAACAGCTTAGAGCTGTGTTCTCTTAATCCTAAAAGGTGAGTGAGTCCTGCCACAGGGCCTGCCCAGGGATGACAGATTGCAGAACGTAAGAACACTACGCCGTGAGGAGGGTGGGATGAGAAGATTCCTCCTTGGAACAGGTTGTCAGCACATCTGAATGATCCCTCTGAACCCACATCAAAGCCTGGATGCGCCCCTTCTCCTCATTCAGTGCTGCCATTTCCCAGAGCAAATGAGCCCATTGGGAGGTACCGAGCCAGCAACTCACCCCTTCCACAGTCGCCTGTAACAGTGGAAGGCGAGGCTGATAAGTCATCTGCCAATTCATCTTTTAAGTCAAAGTTTAAAAGCAATAAATACCAAGCTAGAGAAACATTGACCAGAGATGGTGACATCATGGCAATTCCAAGTCTCTCTTTGTTCCTGGAATTTTTTTTTTTTTTTTTTTTTTTGTATAATGGTCTCGGTCTGTTTGATAGACCGACTCCATTCTCAGGGTGATGGGAGACTTCTCTTCAGACGTATAAAAGGAAGCTCTAAAGTCAATAGCTGTCATAGATCCAGTGTCTGTGTTACCCCACATCCACGCCTCAGGGTTGGTCTTGAGAAAGATTGGGGAAAAAAGTCCTCGTGACCGTAGAACCTCACTTAGACAAGGAAGGGTGACTCATAGTTGTGATGATTGAAAGGGGGTTGCCTTCGAACTTTCGAGAAACAACAAGGAAACGCAGCTGTAAATATATTGCTAGGAACAAAGAGGCTAGCCTCATCTTTTCTGTACCTGAGTTATTAGCAGAAACGTTAAGGGGCAAAGAACACTCATTGTCTTATCTTTACCAAGGTGAAGAAGACCCACAGAACAACTTTGTCAGCAAACACAGTTTCCTGAGATGGGGGGGTGGGGTAAAAAGTCTTCAACCCCATGTTTGGGTTTGTACCAACAAGCCTATATAATCAAAGACCTATATAATCAAAGACCCTCCATGTGTATTTTAAAGAGCTGCCCCAAAGATCACAGACCTTAATGGTGAAGTAAAGAAAACAGAGATGCAAAGGCAAAGAGACAAAGGCAGAAGTGATAAGGGGAGGCTTGGTCCCAAATTTAACCACATTGGGCTGTTGATCAGGAGCACTGAGGCTTGGCCACACTATCAACCCACATCTGCTTGCTTTTTAGCCTATCACCCCTCTTTACTTTTTCTTCTGCCAGCAACAACTCGGGGCAGCATGCGGGTGTATTATTTCTCTTACCTAATCTGTGTTAAACAGTCCTGGAGGGTCAGGAAGCCAGCTAGAGTCTAAACCTTTGGAGAAGACGATAAAATAGTGTGTTAATCACTCCTGACATGCTTTGGGTTCGAAAGTGGAATTCTTGGTCTTGTTTTTTTTAAAAAAATAGCAAGTTTAGATATTAAACTTTGCTTGGCGTGAATGGGGATTTCTCTGCAGCCAGTTATGCATCAAGTGTGATGCGGATTATCTGGCGGGGAGGGGGACATGATGTTCTCAGCCGAACCCACCGAAAGAGAAAAGCGCATATAGAGTGGAATACGGCTGCGGTTTTGCAGAGCACTTCAGAAAAGATGAGAGCAGAGGGCTTTCAAGTGAGAGAGAGCCACTTCTGAACTGGTCATTTTGTCACATATTCTATGGGAGGGTCGGAGAAGGGCACTTTCCTGGACTAAGGGATCACTTGTGAGAGTCTTCCAGAAGCATTAAGTACAGTGGAATTAGTTATGAAGTGCAACGTAACCCTTTTATGACTTAAAAGACTCCGCTTATTGTCATAACAGAAAACCCTGTCACCTCTCCATAGTACTTGAAATGACTTTGACATCGCCCTGAAAGAGAAAAGCTACTGAGATTGGGGTAAAAGCTTTCAACAGGCCCACGATAGTCCATGTACTACTGAATCTCAGCATTATAACCTGAAAATAATAGTGTCTCCAAAATGGATAAACGTTGGCGGGGGAGGTCCAAGGGTTCGAGTACAGGCTGAAGCAATGGTCTCTGACAGTCCAGAAAGTGGTGACAGCCTATGGGTAAGTAGAGGCCCTGTCAGGTGCATGTCTTCACTGAGCAGAAGACGGACCCTGCCTTTGCTTTCTTTCTCACCCACGTCACCACAGACACTTCCTGCTTCCCAAGCTTGATGCAAGGACAGCTTTATTCAGTGAGTAAAGTGATGATGGCACCGCACTTTGACCCCCGACTGATGCCTTTCCAAAAACTTCATCTTCAAAGAGATCCAAACTCTTGGAATCCCAGTAGAACATAGTATTTGACTTTTATTTTGTTAGTTTATTTGATGTGACAGATGTAGACACTCATGGTGCTCTTGAATTCTGTGTAGCCGGAAGCTGGGGAGGAGGAAATAGATGTTTTCTGGATGTTGTCAATGAAAGATGAAAGGACAGGAAGTGTTGCTGTAAAGGGGGTATGAAAATTACATGTCTATGCATGTATGTAGAGAGGTTGGAGATGGTTTTCATGGGAAGAAACACAATAGAACAATAAAGAAGGGGAAAAAAAATGGTCCGGAAGCCCTTTAGATGGAAATTTACTTTTCAAAGTGATGGGATATTTTATTTTTAAGAACAGTCACACCTTGATCTGCTCTGGCAGCACACTTGAGTGGATAACATGCATGATAAGTAGATAGCATCTGGAAAATAATAGAATAATTATCTCACCCCCCAAACTATTTGGGGCTGGAGAGGCTAAGTGGTGAAAATTACTGGCTATTCTTCCAGAGGACCAGGGCTCCCCATTCTCAGCACCCCCATAGTGACTCACAGCTGTCTGCACCTCTAATTCCAGAGGATCCCGTGAACCTCCTCTGTCCTCTGTGGGCACCAGGCATGCACATGGTTCTCAGACATACATGCGGGCAAAAAAGTCATAAATTTAAAATAAAAGTTAATGTAAAAAACTTCTGCTTTGGTTCTGATATTTCCACTGAGGAGAAAATAGAGAGACTTAATCTAATGGTTCCCCAAGAGTCAGGTACAGAATCATCAGAAAGCATGAAGAAGAAAATGAATGGGGTTAGCAGTACCTTTGCCATGACATGGTGTGTGTTTCTGCGCTAAGATTTTGTAACTGGCTAAAGAAGGTTGCCTTCAGGAACTTTAGGGTTTTTTTGTTTGTTTTGTTGTTGTTGTTTTACCCTGGTATCCATTCATATGTAAGGTGTTTTTAAGTTACCCCGACAGTTAATTAGTGTTTGAATTGGTAACGACAATCAGGCAGGCTTAGTGCCCCCAGAACAAACTTGTATGGGTGGCCTCTTGGCATTGGGACATGCCCAATAATTAACCCTCTACCTTGTGACATTTGTGTAGCATGGCTCCCTTTGAGAATGTCATCGAGTCCTAGTACTCATTAAAATAGTAATCATCATTTTCATGATTGCACCCCCAATCCACAGCATAGCACTTCTGAAAACTTACACACCAGGTTAGGCGCAGACCAAAACCTTTCATGTATTAACTGGAAGCTGTCAGATTTTGAGTATTTACCGCACACCGGATGTTTGATGCTCACCAGCTTGTAATCTATGGAGCAGGGACAGCATATGGTTCAGCTGGTTGCCTTCCCCCTCTGTTGCCTCTCCACCCCTTCACGGCTGTTCCTCATGAATATTATCAAGCCTTTGCAGCCCGCGAAAGACATGTCCAGATCTGACTCCTGCATTTCGCCCCAAATAATATCAAACAAGGCAGAGCAGTCTGCCCTGTAAGTAATTTATGTTGTTGTCTTCATATTATCGTGATTGAGAATTTGATTGTCTTGGGATGGATTGAGAGCTTTGACATACATTCAGTGCTGGTAATAGACAGCATTATTTACACAAGGCTTTGCCCTGTCCGCTTTCAACCGTGTGTAGAAATACACTATCATCTCTGTGCCAAAAGATGAGGATCTAAACTAGAAATTGTTGGCAGGTATTGGTGCCAGTCAAATGAGAGTAAACTGCCAAGGAAGATGCAAGTGAAAATGATAACTTAGGCCATTCATACTCATATTCTCTTTCTCCCCATCTCTCTTACCCTCCCTCCTCCCGCACCCTTCTCCTGGGTGACGTTATAAACAATGGCAATCCATTGGAATTATGTAGCGTGGCTGATTTCTAGGCAAATGGGGAGTTTTGAGGAAAAGCTCTAAAACCTGCCTCTGATCTTCCAGCTCTATGCCCAGGCTTGCATCTCTGGGCTCACATGAATTGCCATATGGGCAGGGAGTTGATTTCTTTGATATTTCAGAGTGCGACACGGGCCAGGCCCGCCAGGAAGAGTGGTGCAGTGAGACCCACGGGCTCTTTTGTGAACACCCAAAGCAGGAGGTCATCCAGGTGACAGACAAAGCAGGAGGTCATCCAGGTGACAGACTTCTAACGTGGTGGAGATGACACTCAGACTTGAGCAGAAAGCAGCTCCCTCGCCACCCGCTTAAGACCATGTTTGTAATGACGGCCAGGTTGACTGTGCCCTTACGGCACCATGATCGTTCTTACTCCCTTCCTTTAGAGGAAGTATTTGAAATGATTTTCAATCGAGAGCATGATGATGCAGTTTTTCCAATGAAAATATGACTGTTTTAGTGTTATAACAACTACACACTTGGAACACAATGGGCACATGAATCCTATGTCATCTATGTAAAAAAAAAACGCACTAAGCATATACAGAACTCTTTTACTGATCTAAGATGTTACAGTGCAAAAAAGAAATTTAGTTGAAGTTATGCAGTGAATTAGACAAAATGAACGTGTAATGGAAAGAAACACTAAGAAACCAGCAGCAAAAGAATGGGGCCAGTAAATTCTCAAGTTTCAATCCACAAACTCAAATTGAACCACACAAAGCCGTATATTACATTCTGTTAGTTTAAAATATATTAAGAACAACTGGGACATCTGAAAACCTAAATGATTAAAATTTTGTGTAAAAATCAAGAGACTCTTGTTCAGATCAGAAGTAAAATAATAAGTGAGTGTGAGTGCCCGGATTTTGAGAATTCTGGGTAATAATTCACCTGAGCATCTGCCACTGGTGTTAACCCTTTTGTGGGTGAGTATTGGGTGGGAAACCCATCTATATTCTGACATTGTGTGTGTGTGTATGGATGAGTATCAAGAGGTAAACCCATCTATTTTCTGACATTGTGTGCATGTGTGTGAGTGTATGTGTGTATGTGTATAGGTGAATATCAAGAGGGAAACCCATCTATCTTCTGACGTGTGTGTGTGTGTGTGTGTGTGTATGTATGTGTGTGTATGTGTATGTGATGCTGCATGTCTGTCTACAGGTGAGTATCAAGAAGGAAACCCACGTATCTTCTGTCATTGTGTGTGTGTTTGTATACGTGTATGTGTGTATGGATGAGTATCAAGAGGGTCACCCATCTATCTTCTGACACTATGTGTGCATGCATGCGTGTGCCTGCATGTGTGTATGTGTATGGGTGAATATCAAGAGGGAAACCCATCTATCTTTTGACATTGTGTGTGTGCATATGTGTGTGTGTGGTTTGAGGAGGCTTACTTGGGTCCAAATTAAAGAAAGTGTGCACATGTAAATGGGAGAACAATTGTTGAAATCATTGCAGCGAGGTGCCTGGGTCACCAGGCAGGCATCCCAGGAGCCTTTTCTCTGGAGAATAAGCCTGGCACATGGGATCAGCTCTGCACACCACCCCACACAGCTGCAGCAGCAGCAGCAGCAGAACTCTCCTGTCGTGACTCTCAATGATTTGTTTTGTTCTCGGATTGCAAAACAGGGCAACCGCTTTCAAAGCATGTCAGGTTATGTGCGTACACAACAGTCTAGAGAGCTTTAATTACCTTAGAGTTAGGAATATGTGACATATTTCAGGAGAAACACTCTAAAAACAAAATAAGAACTACCGGAGCAAGCTACTGTTGCTTCCAGCTTTTGGGGGCAGAAGCACAATGTAAGCTTCACATTGAAGACCTTGCAAAGATTTAGCTTCTTCCAAAGGAAGAAAGGCCGTTTCTTGGCATTTCCCAAGATGGAAGCCTGGTGCTATGGTTTGTAAGGATGAGGGTGGAGATACTTAATACTGTTACTGATATATAATGAAGAGTTTGCAGAACAGAGACTATTTTGTTAGCTGTTATTCGTGACTTCCATTGCAAAGTATGACCAATGAACTCCAAGAGTGTACGGACCACAAAATGTATTGTTGAACCAACATACAAAGAGAGAAAGGAAAGCTCTGGAAGTATGTAAGGATTGGCATGCTAATGGATGTCACTGGGGTTGGGTAGCCTGGCAGTGTTGCAAGGTGAAGCAGTTTATGGTGGTGGCACTTGCCTTTAATCCCGGCATAGGCAGAGAGAGGCAGGTGGATCTCTGAGTTTGAGGCCAGCCTGGATTACAGAGCGAGTTCCAGGACAGCCAGGAGCTACACAGAGAAGCCTTGCCTTGAGGAAAAAAAATAAAGATTAGAGTGATGATCATGTTGAATTTGATCACTGTCCATTATGTTCACTTATTTATATTATGAGAGTATCAGCATGCATTAAGTGTGCAGTTTATATGTGAAAAACAGCTATCCAAAAATAATAAGTAAATGAATGAGGTAGCACATGTAACATTATCAATTATTGTTGAAATAAAAACCACACCTTGGGCCTGGATATGCAGCTTAGTTTGTAGAATGCCTGCCTACCGTTCCTAAGACCTGAGGCTACATGACTAGCACAGTGTAAACCTCCCAGAAGGCTCCTTGTGTGTGCAATTTTGAAGTCAGGACAATGCAGTGCATTGCCTCTTGGCCATCCACATTAGTACTTCAGGATACCTGCTGATCATCAGGAGAAAAGAAATCTAAAATGTTCAGCAGCAAATTATTTTGAGAAGGACAGTGGTGCTTTTAAAAGATCAATGAACTCCTATTACTAATATTGGAAAAAATGAAGTCCAACCACTGAGCCTATTTATCTGTACAAGGAGCATGTTATTCAGTCTAAAGGCACTGATAATTACTCACACTAAGCATTTTGCCCACGTTTTCAAGACCAGATAAAGCCATTAAACCTCTAGCTTGTGTGTCCTGCCTACGTCTATCTATTCCTTGTATGCTGACTCTCATATACCTTCTGCGCTATGCTTTTCCCATTACCGTGTCCGTCCCGCTTTCCCTCCCTCTCCCATCTTCTATAACCTTCCAATGCCTGAGATGAAAATGGTTCTTCTACTTTTAATAGAAATAAACTCAACAGCCAATACTTAATATGGTACCCACGGCTTATCATGGTAGCAACCCTAAAGACATATGTTATTCTTGTCTCCTTTTTTGAGTCAAGTCCATTGAGATTGGAAGAAGAAGGGAATTTTCCCGTAAGTCACAACTGGGAAATAGCAACGCTAGAGCCTCGAGTCACTGGGCTGATGCCTCAGCCCGTGATGAGGTCTCCATGGAGGCTTCTGCACTGCTTCAGGTGCACAGTTGGTGGAAGGCCATGGCACCTGCAGTAAAAAGGGTGTTAAGATATTGTTGCTGATGAAATATGCGGGTACCTTTGGGTGAGTCCTTTAACCTCTCTGGAAGAACAGGCTTCCCGCATATTGTTCTTCCTCGCTCTAACCTTCCTGTGGTTACATTTTCTATTGCTGTCTCGGTGTCAACTGTTTGTAGTGAAGACGGGCTGTCATTTCACGTGGATAAGTGTGTGTGTGTGTGTGTGTGTGTGTGTGTGTGTGTGTGTGCTTATGCGATTGCTGCCAGCGGACATTCACCTTCTAACTGTTGGCTAGGTAGGTGTCCTAACACTGGCCTGCTCTAGCTATGGGCTTCATTCTCAGGAACGCCTGTTCTTTTTGTCCCCACATGCTAATACATTGCCCATCGTGGCTCTCTTAATAGCCCGTGAGTCTTGAACTTGGAGCCAGCAAAGTACTGCCTTTGTATATCACAAAAGAACACCAGTTTGGTTTTTTTTTTTTCTTCTCCCTTTATCACACAAGGCCCGAATAAAAAGCTTTTCGACCATTCAGAGGCTACTTGCATTGTGCAGCTGCCCCTGGACTGCTGAGAACATCTCGAGGCTGACAATGGGGTACCTAACCGAGGCTCTGCTCAGAGGACTTATTCAGGAGTTTCGGGACTGGGACTGGTGCCAGTATGCTCTGGGGGAGGATTGGGGCCCTTTTCTTGGTCAGGCCCTGATAAGCATATTGCGGTTTGTTGTTGCTGTTGTGTGCCTGCCTGTGAGGGTTTCCCAATCTTCGTGCAGTGCCGTCTTTCCAGCAGGCTGGCTCTCAGGACAAGTTTTGTTCCTGTTTTGGTCCCACCTCTGTGAATGCACAGCGAAGCTTGGGTCATAGTCCACTCGCAGTAGAGCAATACATCACTGTGTGGACTGAATTCCCATGACTCTGGCTGCTCGGGACAATGTCTCTTTCTTCACCAAGCTGATGGTAAATATCTGGTCAGCCTCGTCTATTTAAAACCAGCCAAGCAGGAATCCCAATGCTGGGAAGAGGATTCTTTGATTTGTTTGTAAGTAAACAGCGGCCTCAACTCTTCCTAACTGAAATTAAATTCCAATCACTCTTAAGGTAATACCAAAGGACTAATCCAATTTCAACAGCAGGGAGGGACGGGGATACACCCGCAGCAAATTCACTGCTGCGGGCTACTGTTTCACACCTATGCCTAATACCTGTTTTCATGACTGACCCCTGTGCAGAGACAATCATGTTCCTTGTTGGCAGAATTGGGCAAATCAAAAGTCAAGTGGGCATCGTTACTTGAAATCACTCTGTTTTTGGAAAATAGGATTAGATTGATGGAGCTATGTGGAGGTTGGCATTTAAACATTTGTGGGTTTTTTATTTTAAGCTCATTAAAGGGTCATGCGAAATGGCTAGCATATACTCTTCCTCAGCAGTGCCCTTGGGTCTATAAGTAGTCTCTGGAAGTGGAAATCTAGTGCTGAGAATTTAAGCGAGTAGGACCGAGCTGTTTTACAAAATCAATTGATCAGAGGCTCTGTGCTTATGGCTATAGATTGGTGTATTTAAAGGCTCAACTCAGTTGGGTAGATGCTTGTCTGGCGTGTGTGAGGCCCCGGGTTCGATTCTCAGAACCACAAAGACTAATTAATTAATTAATGTTAGATATTTGTTGAAAGGAGCTTTGTATTTCCAACCATGTTTTATGGAGTGCACCCCAATGGGATGAATAACATAAAAGATGCTGATTTGAGACTTTCTGTGAATCTGAGCTGTAGGCTGGGACCCCTTCAACTTGAACTTAGCCCTCATCAAATCATCATACGTTCCTATCCGATATTTAATACATCAACCTTTTTGCCTGTATTTATTTTCTATTTATTATTTTTGGAAAAGAGACTCTTTTCTCACCTAATATACCCTAAATTATGGTTACTTCTCCCAGTAGCTCCCCACCTCCTCTTTCATCTGGGTCTACTTGCTTTCTGTCTCTCATTAGAAAACAACATAGCTTGTGTTTCTTGTCGAATACAAACGTAGAACAATATTACTTTTATCGTGGGGTCAAGATCCAAAGATCACGCACCTTCCCCAGCTACTTCTACCCTACCTGCTCAGGTGGCCTCGACGGCCTGCTAAGCCAGGGTGAAGTTTCTGTTTCTGTTCGCTACCACCCAAGTCCTTTCTGTTCTCATCCCCCCCAACCAGCAGTGATGCCAATTGGCTCTACAGTTTGGTTTCTATGTTTTCTGTTTCCCTGTTTCCTCACCAGACCTGTGACCTTATTACCTGGCCTTAAGTTTTCCCACTTTCTAGGGCCCCACTCCTTCCTCTGCCAGTTTCGGTGCTGCTGGCTCCTCCTATCTTTGAGCTCCTGGCTACCTTTCCACCTACCTTCTGGTGTCAGAGTCTCCCAGTGTTTGTCTTATGCTAATGCTTTACTTTGTCTGGGCTGAGTGGCTTGATTTACATATATATATATATATATATATATATATATATATATATATATATATATGGGTCACTAAGTGCCCTTTCTGGTATTTCAATTGCCAGAAAGCTTAAAATGTGAACTTCTTCGATTGCGCTTCATTGAGTAGGATTTCTGCAGTTCCAGAAAAGCCTTGTCGAGTAAAGGAATAGTCTTCATCTTTTCACTCGTGAATTCAATAACGATGGTGCTGTCACAGACCTCAGTCCGCGAGGCGGGGCGTTAGTTTCTCAGCCCAGAGGACGCTCTCACAGTAATTCAATGAGTATACATATAAGAGCCTTTACCTTTACAGCTGAGGCTCGCTCTTGAGGGGAGGGAAGCCCGCCTTAAAGAGAGTGTTGTGGTGAGGAAAGTGAGCTGAGATCACCTCCAGGGCAGTAGGAGCAAGTGCGGGCGGGGGCTTAGCTCAAAAGGCAGTTTGCCTGGAAGTCACAGACAAAGCACCAAGTGGAGCTGGGCTGTGAGCTGCACCAGAAGTCTGCCCATTGTTCTCTGCGCTTTGGGAAGCGCTGATAAGACCAGATTTACACTGGGTACAAGGGAAGTTAAGCAAAACAAAATGGTGGTAGCAATATGAACAGAGGGAAGGACCGCTAGTAAAATTTAGGAAGGAACAACAAGCCTTTGGGTCCAGTTGACTAGGCTTTGGTAGCCCAGGCCAGTGGCTCTGGGAGGTTACCGGTGGGGAGAGACTCCCTTCTGAGAATACCCAATAAATGCCCCTCATGGCCCAGGCATTTCACAATGGCTTAGCGTTGTACTCAAGCAAAAAGGTAGAAGGAAAAGAGATTGGCACGTGTATAGGAATGTCTGTGAACTCCAAGAAAATGCCATCACCAGAGGAAGGGCAAAAGAATGGGGGACCCTGCTGGAGAGGCTGGGGACCAGAGCAGGCTTAGCTGCTGCAGGGCCGACTGGGATTCAAGGGAGACAGCGAATGGGAGGGCTGGTTCCTCCTGCCTGTTGTTTGGTCCCCGGGATGAGGAAGAAACTCAGTGCTACCAGGGGCAAGAGTCTTGGGGGGGGGGGGGGGGGGGAGGTATGGACGACAAAACTTGGAATCCTAGTTGCCTCTGGGAATTGCTTTCTAGCAAGAGGAAGGACTGGCCAGCGGTTAGCAGCTTTTCTAGATTTGTTTTTCTACCTCTCAAAACAGCTCTGTACGTTTCTCTGCCACAGCCCTCCCTCCCTCCAGAGAAAAGTGGGCTGATACACTTTGGAAAGATTTTCAATAACAAGGGCTTTCTAAATAACTTTCAGTTTCACCAGGAAGTCGTTCATCCAGAATGCCCTTCCCCCCAAGAATTCCAGTTAGTCAAAGTTTTACTGAAACATGTCAGCACTGAAAAATGCAGAAGGCAGCTCAGCATGCCCAATAAAACGCGTAAGAAGTTTCACGTCTGCGCAAGAGCAGCAGTGGCTGGCTCTTCAGCTGCCAGCCATGTCAAGCATGCCATCAGGGATGCAGAGGAGCCCACCGGCTCGACACAAGGAACACAATGGAGAGCTACAGCTCCAAGCAGAAAGAGGACCTCTTCTCAGGGGTCCAGGGAACATGTGCTCACCTACAGAACATTCCTGACTTGGAAATTACCCATTAGCATCGAATAGCTGTAACAGTTTATTCATTTACTTACTTATTAGTGTGCGTGTGTGTGTGTGTGTGTGTGTGTGTGTGTGTGTGTACATGATGTGGTGAAGAGGGGAAGGGGAGGGAAAGTCAGAGAACAACACTGCAATTAATTCTCTCCTTCCACCTTGATGTGGGTTTTGGGGATTGAACTCAGGTCAGCAGGTCAAGTGCTTTTACCTGCTGAACTTTTTTTTCTTTTAACCAACTCTGAATAGTTTTAAAGTGAACAATTAAAGAGTCTCAAATGGACAAAGCGTTACCAAATGGATGCCCTACAGGATTTATTTAAAAACAGCTCGGTAAGCGCGTGTGCAGTCCATACAGAGAGAACGCGCCAAGATCTAGTGTGTGTGTGAGCCCTTGGCAGAGGGTGTGGAGAAACCCGATCCTGCGCGTCGTCAATTATGAGCTGTTTACACCTGTCATCTCTGTCTGGGGCCCTGCTAATGATACCTTAACAACTGGCTGTGTGTGACAAACCGCAGAGGACCAAAGCTTTTAAGCTCTGTGATGTGGGTGAGGATTTGGTCACCAGGTTTGGGTGGCTTTAGAACGTTTGTTCTTGAAGATGCCTAGGCCAATGGGGAGGTGAGAGGTCCTCACACAAGGTCCTTCGAACCGGGCACAGGTTAAACCATCAGAGGGAACCAAAGGTCCTGAAAGGAGCCACCAGAAAAGAGCAATGTTTAGAACTTCAGTGTGTAGCCATTGGACCATGTCCTGCTGGCTCACGAAACAGTGTGAGCATGGCGGGGTATATGTGTGCTGAGGTGTGCATGCATATGATTGTACACACGCATGCGGAAGCTAGAGATAGATGAAGTATGCCTTACTTAATTACACTCTCAGTTTTTTGAGACAGGGTCTCTCACTGAACTGGAAGCTCATCTGTTACACACACACACACACACACACACACACACACACACACACACCAGCACTACAGGCACACCACCACAGCCAGCTTATTTTAAATGTGGGTTCTGGGGACCTGAACTCAGGTCCTCACGTGTGTATAGCAGGCACCATACTGAGCTGGCTCCCAGCATCCGATTGGTTTCTCCTCTCCCATTCCTTTCTGCTTTTACACCTTCCCCCACTTCTTGCGCAATGCCCTGCACAGAAGAGTGACACCTAATAGATGGGTAGTGGACTAACGAGCAGAAAAATGACTATGCTTTGATGGACAATACACAGAGTTAGGAATGCAGACGGTGGAACTAGCTCGGCCAGGTCCAGACCCCTGCTCCCCCACTTACTAGTTAGGGTGTGGCCTTGGGGAGTCTCCTCACCTGTAAAAATGGGGGTAATAACAGCTTGCACCTGTAGGTGTTGCGGAGGCTGAAATGACCGACTTATTACATAGCAACAGCTGGATTGGAGCCCGACACCCGGTAAACTTACAAAATACTATTTTGCAAAAAATATCTTCCTTTGGGCAGAGAGCTCACTTATGAAAAGTTACTACATAGAGTCAGGCAGGTACTTTTGGTCACTGGTTAATAACATATATGCAGCCTCTCCATTTCCAATAGCCTGTTCTTAAGGCATATACACTTTTTGTAACCATGAGCTTTGACCCTTCAGAATCCAAATGAAATTGTGCATAACCTTATTTTTAAAATATATTTTAAAAGTCCAGTATAAATCTTTAACAGAAAACTAATTTTTCTAAAATATTTTTTCCCCTTTTGAAGGGAAAGAAGTGATTACTAGAGGATGTTTCCTTTTTGGAAATAAATTCACATCAGGGATGCCAAATTTCAATCTTATTACAGCACAGACCAGCTGAGTTATGGTTTGCTGACCTCCCAGAACACACAGACTTCTGATGGGAACATGGGAGAGAGCATTTATCTTTTCAGTTCAATAAAAGTGGAGCCACAGTAGTTTAGAGAACTGAGTGAAAAATTCATACTTAAAAATTAAGGCCATGTGTGGCAGGGCGTGTCCACATAGCTATAGCACTGGACTCCATGAGATGACCTATATTTGGAGTTGATTGACCTTTACCAATGATCCGAAGCATTAGTAATTCATATCAATATATGTGAGTAATGTAAACGGTGGTGACTTAAATGTAATTTAATGTAAACGAAGTTACAACATATTGGCTCACATGTGAATCTCAGCCACCTTCAGACCTAGCGAACAACACACTGCCCTTGGGGGGAAAAAAGAGAGAGGAGAAAGAATTCAAAAACTGCTTCCTTAATGTGCAATTTTCTTCTATATACCAACCCTCTTATAGAAAGCTATATGTTTTAAGATACTAACACATCTCATTGAAATAGGAAAAATTCCTTATTCACATCACAAATTCTTTATTCACCCTGCCTAGATTCTGTTGGTTTTGCTCCAGCCTAAGGTTAAAGGCACTCTCAGAGACTAGAAACTTCCACCCACTATGGTCAGCGCCTTGGCTTATTGTTTTCTTGTTTTTTTTTTTTAAGATTTATTTATTATGTATACAATGTTCTGCCTGCATGTGTCCCTGCAGACAGAAGATGGCAACAGATCTTATTACAGGTGGTTGTGTACCACCATATGGTTGCTGGCAATTGAACGCAGGACCTCTGGAAGAGCAATCAATGCTCTTAACCATTGAGCCATCTCTCCAATCCCCCTTGGCTTATTGTTTTGCCGATTTCACAACTAGAATCCATTAGTTAATTTAACATAGTCGGAGACAAACTCATTTGTCTCCTTCAGAGTTTCAAAGTCAAAGTGACAGACACCTGGGCAGTGCTGTCTGATGGGGGGGGCAGTAAAATTGAATCCTCCCCCCACAGCTATTCAGAGCCCGTGAGAGGATGAGTGGATGTGTGTGGGGCCGGATATAATTATAGAACCACAGCGGCCCCCATAGTTTGCCGAGTATCTATTAAGTTTATCTCTGTCATGAAGCCCGTCAATCAGGACTTAGGAAACTGCTGTTTGCGTGTGGGAAATGCCAAGCCAGGGGTCTCTGTCTGTTAAGCCTCTGCCCAAGTTTCAGGTGGGAGGAGAGGGAAGAAAGGGTTGGAGAAAGACTAGTAGCATGTGACACTTCTGCCAGGCTCCTCTCCCAGGCTCATTAGCTGAGTGGACATTTGAGCCCAGTCTGTTTCAATATTCTGATGATTCACCTCCGCTGGCGTTCCCTGAAGTTCAGCTGCTTCTGCAGTATCAGCTAGGTATTAAATGCAGTCCAGAGTGGGACTGGCAAGAGGAACTCAGGTCGGTATGCTTGCTCCCATTTCAAGAGTGTGGTCCCCCAAATGCACATAGTATTTGGAGGCTTGCAGAGATAGTGGGGAGTTTGCTAAGCCTTGCTAACCACTTTTGATTCCACAGGATTGTATTGAAAGTGGAGGAGCCCTGATTCCTGTCAATCACCTGAGAATATTATGCAGCCATTAAGGAGAGGAGGAGGAAAAGGCAGCAGAAGAAACTGTTTGTTGATTGGGTGTTAACTATAGTGTGGCTAGTGAGCTGCAAATTGCTTTACAACTAGACCCACTTAACTGATAGGGCCTAAAGGAAACCTTATCTACTGCTTGCTTAATCCCAATGGGAGAGAAAGCTGTATTGTTCTCTCCCCACTTCTCTCTTGCTTTTGAACTTGCATGTTAGTTCTCTTCGGTTTTTATTCATTTATAAAATTAGTGAAGAATAATGGATTTCATTATGACACTCTTTATATTTTTTCTTTAAAGAATTTATGTATATGTTTGGGACCCTGCATGGGTTTATGTGCAGCGGCTGGGTGCAGGAGCCCGCAGAGGCCAGAAGAGTGCCTCAGGTCTCCTGGCACTGGGGCTGCAAGAGGTTGTGCGGCAACGATGCTGGGACCTCAGCCCATCCGCTCTGCAAGGACAGTCAATGCTGCCAACTGCTGAGCCATGTCTCCAGCCCCTCATTGGGACATTTCCATAGGTACACACAGCACATTCCTCCCTTCATTGCTTCCCTTTCTCCCTTCCCTTTTTTCAGTACCCTTCTCCCCTCCCAAATAGTCTTTTCTGCGCACCCCAACACACAGAGGGGGGAAATAGACTCAGCATGTGAGAGAAAACATGACTTTTACCTTTCTGCCCACTGTTACCCTCTTGTTCTCTCCTTACCGCTCCCTTCCCTTTAGACCCCTTCCTCTCTTTCCTTTCACGATGCACACACATATACATACACATATGTATATGTGTATTTTGCATGAGAAAGAAAACAGACTTTTCTGAGTCTGAATTTTGTTGAGCATAATAATTTTCCCACCTATTTTCCTGCAGATGGGAAAGTTCCATTCTTCTTTACGACTGAATAAAACATTGGGTATCTAACGTTCGTCTGTTGATCGACATCTAGGCTGGTTCCATGTCTTGGCTTTTGTGATTTTTTTTTTTTCAGGCATCTCCATCACATGCTCATTTAGAGTACTTTGGAAACATGCCCAGGAGCGATGTACCTGGATCATCCTGGAGTTCTGTTTTTAGCTTTTGGAGAGAAACTTCCACACTGTCTTCATAGTGGCTGCACTGCAGGCCTGTGTATTCCCACCCACAGTCTGGACCCCTTTCCTCTGTAGGTATTTGTCCTTCTTTAATACCTGTCTGCCTTGTGCCCTTTAGACTCACATGTTATTAGCTAGTGGCACCTGAGTTGGACTTGCCATTCGTTAGACGGGTTTGGGTGCTCAAATCCGAGCTGTGTAATTGTAACTTAAGCACGTCTGTAGCCTTGTGCAGAACTGACTGACTCCCCACAAAAAACTCGTGCTACGTTCACACCATGCTCTTGGCTCTGACAGCCTAAGACTAGTAATAAGCCCTGGTTAGAAGTGACTTATTTGACAATAAAAATGAAACACTTGTCAAATATCACACACACACACACACACACACACACACACACACACACACACGTT
This sequence comes from Microtus oregoni, assembly GCF_018167655.1. Taxonomy (NCBI): domain Eukaryota; kingdom Metazoa; phylum Chordata; class Mammalia; order Rodentia; family Cricetidae; genus Microtus; species Microtus oregoni. Next base: position 7,667,561 of record NW_024543070.1, read on the forward strand.
AGGAAAAGCATTTATGTAAACCCGAAGCTGAAAGTATGAGGTGCTTTTGTGTGGCAGATGGGTAGAATTTCCCCCATCACTTCACCTATACTTTCCTATTTCATGGCTTCCTCAGATAAGACCACTTTCAGAAAGCATTTTAATTGAATTTTTCCTTCCTTCCTTCCTTCCTTCCTTTCCTTCCTTCCTTCCTTCATCCATTCATATGTGTGTGTTCAAGGGTGTCACAGTGGGTGTATGCAGAAGGTCAGGGGATGCCTCTTCTGTGGGACTAGGGATCAAACTCAGCTTTTTAGGCTTGTCTAGTGCCTTTACCCACTGAGCCACCTTGCCGGCCCATTTTTCTGTGAGTATTTATGTGAGAAATGCTTTCCTATGTGTAGAAAGAAGCCCATGCATTTTCTTGCATGGAAGCATTAGAGATTGTTTTATCATATGATATCATCATCATCATCACCATGATCATCATTTTAAAGCAAGCCTAAATCCATTTCTTTAATTTGACAATACTTCCTTATCTTTTGGCCATATTCAGTTTTCCTTATCCAACACCATCACTATCACTATGTAGCCTTCGCTAGCCCAGAACTTGCAATACAGACCAGGCTGGCCTCAATCTCATAAAGATTCACTTGTCTCTGCCTCCCTAGTGCTGGGATTCAAGGGGTTTGCCGCCACACCACTCAATTGCCTTTCTTTTTAAGTCCAGATAAGAAGATGTTTAGTGTTAGGCATGACTGACAATTACCTTCTTGATTTTCTATTTTGTGGTAGTAACTTTGGTAACAGTGTTAGCTTCATTGTCAGGAGTAGATAAAATGAAATATCATCTTTTCATACTCAAGGGATTCTGGACTAGCTACATCTCTCTCTGTTCTTATTTTATTGTCCATAAGATTGAATAAAATATCTCCCCTAATGCAATAATAAGGTCACAGATTTAATAATACAGAACTTGGGAATGGAAATTTACTTTTCTCAAAATAACAGTGTTTCCTGTGGCTGGGCCTTGCATCCACTCAGCTGTACTCACAGCAAAGTGATGAGGTCAGAGGTTCCAGGGAATGCTGAGGTGCTGGGTCACTAAGAATCCCCGCATCTCACATCTCATAAGCTTGTGTTTTTGAGGACAAAGACAAACACCACACATCAGTGTGCTGAGATACCAGGGTGCGAATATGCCGTAGGCCTTTAAAATGGAAACTCTAGTGCAGGCTATAAGAACCATTTACTTCAAAGACACCGACCTAGCCGAAGCAAAGCAAGTTGACCTAAGCCATTATAGAAGAATTTAGAGTATATGGCACTTTTCTTGTGTGTTACATATGTGTGCATATTTTGCTTTTCTTGTGTGTTACATATGTGTGCATACTTTATTATGCAGTTTGTTGTTACCACACCTGTCTCCTCCATGAATCACATATCTGCCCAGGACAGGGATGGTCTGTAGCACTATTCATTGATCTGTTTATCAAGCATTTGTGAGCCCTCTGCCAGGCTCACCATCTACTGGTGTGGACAGATTAGTAAACAGTGTCTGTTTGATGGCTGTCATAGAACATGCTCAGGTGCTGTGGAATGATGAAGAAGGAAGCAAATGATCGGCCGTCAGTGGGGAGCGGAAGACTTCATAGAAAAGATGAAGTTTGGGGGACATCTTAGCAAAGTGATAGGAATCCCAAATTTAGGCAGAAACCAAAATGGGGTAGAGGACTGGGCTGTGGAGGGCATGTGAACGGTAAAAGTCATTGGTATTAAAATAAACCCAGACGCGAGCTGAGGGAAGAGAAGTACAAGGTTCGAAGGGAAAGAAAGAAAGCAATTGGAATCCCAGAAGAGCCGTCCTTCCAAATCCTTTGCTCAACTGTCCAACGCAAGTGAATTGGAGTCTGGGACATACTGTTAACCCCAGGTAATAGACAGGAGAGCCCTAGTGTGGTGTGGAGGCAGAAGAGCCCACCCCACTGCTCTGTGAGAAGATTGCACAGAGTCCGAAATTCTGCTTCCGTCCTGTTTCTCAGCTCACCCACCCTCCTCTTTGTGAGGGTCATAGCACCTTAATAGCGCCATGCTCATCAAAAGACAGTCTGTGCTTGGTTTAAATTGTTGGGAAGAACTGGAAATAGAAAGACTTTGCTCCGAGGTATTTGTAGTGTGGCTGGCAAGAGAGCCTTGGGCCAAGTAAATCAGGACAACACCAGTGGCTGCAGATGGCTCCTGTCTTTTCACATCGACGTGACACTGAAAATGAACACAACAAAATGCCACCTCCCTTGTCCCGGAGGAATTTTTTTTTTTTTTAATTTCTATCAAGTTTTACAGTCAACAGCCTTAAAACACTGGACTCAGAATAGCAAGACTGGACTCCGAATAGCAACACTGGACTCAGAATAGCAACAAGATTGTACCAACTCCAGCTCAAGGAACAAAGGGGCTGTGGTTACAAAGTTTGGGATGCAGGAAAAAATGAAAACTGTAGTGATGGAATGGTTTCAGGGGGGAAGAACCAATGACGTGTAGATGTGAGAGGCACATACATGATGATGTGTGGATGTGAGAGGCACGTACATGATGACGTGTAGGTGTGAGAGGCACATACATGATGACGTGTAGGTGTGAGAGGCACATACATGATGATGTGTGGATGTGAGAGGCACATACATGACGACGTGTAGGTGTGAGAGGCACATACATGACGACGTGTAGGTGTGAGAGACACATACATGACGACGTGTAGGTGTGAGAGGCACATACATGATGACGTGTCCGTGTGAGAGGCACATACATGATGACATGTAGGTGTGAGAGACACATACACACAGTTCCAATGATGAATGACACTTTGAGTTTTCCAACCGCCAACTCCAAGGACACTGAGAGAAGATACAAGCGTACAATACACATTTCAAAAAAAATGGGTTGGGGGCGTTTCATCCTAATGAAAGGTAAGGAAAGTGCCATTAACCCATTTCAAATCTAAGAAACCTGAAGTGTAGAGATTAAGCAGTTCAGTCAGGACCACACTGGTCATCAGAGGAAATCAGCCAGTCACTAGACTATTTCTATCTGCATGCAGAGACTTCTTCCCCAGTAAATTCCAGTATCTACAGCTTGCTCACGCAGTAGGTGCCCCAAATACTTTTCTTAACCCAGAATTCAAAGTCCACGCCCACGAAGTGCTTAGGGGCCTGTTAGTCACAGAGATGATAAACTCTTGGACCAGCTTTCAAGATAAAGAATTGTCAAGACCGGCATGCGGGGTGGCCATTCACGTGGAATTAACAAAGAGCAGTGCAGACAAATAGGGTCGGGAAGATGCAGAGTTGGAGACGCTGTTGCCATGTCTTTACCCCTCCCCCCCAGCAACTTATTTTTTATAGGAGCAGAAAAATGCTTTTCCTTGGCAGTAAAACAATTGCTAAGGCAGCATGTAGAACATGAGACCTCTGGTGCATAACTTCTGAAAGTTGCGTGTGTGTGTGTGTGTGTGTGTGTGTGTGTACCACGTGACATCGTATGGCCTTACCCAGATTCTATAGGAGGGAAACCCGCGACCACCATTTGTTCTGCGGAAAGTCTTTAACCCTGACTGCAGCGTTTGCTAGGGGAAGGTCTGTAATTACTGGTAGGACTTTGGTGGTGACTACTGATGATTTCAGGATTTGACAGCTGCCCTCCTGATATTTATGTGTTTCTTGCTAGGAGCTCAAGATTCACAACTCCAGGCTTGTAATGAGGAAAAGAACATAATACAAAGAACATGAAATGGACCCTGAGTCAGATATCACCAGAGAGACAAATCACATATTCTAGCTGCTTTAATTGGAAAACAGCTCTTTCATGGGGTTACTTTCCCTTCAGCTGAGATAATTAAGCCTGGGCAGACACCGGTGACCAGTGCCTGATGATATATAGTTAGTTACTAACAACGCAGCAATCAGCAATCAAAATTTATATTTCCCAGGTTACGGGAGCATGGTTGAAGAGAAAGGCAGTTTTGATAAGGCTGGGAGCTGGGCTTCCTAAGGCGGTATGCTCAGGACCTTGCATCTGGTGGCTTAATTAGGCCTGCTTTCTTTCAGCCCTGTCACAGGAGAGAGCACACCTATTGTCTGTGTTGACATTAAGAGTGCTTGGCAGGGCCCACGCTGGAAAAGAAGTTTCTGCGCGGCTCCTTGTAATTTTTAATGGGTTAAATTATATTTGTAAATGGATTGGTGTGAGGGTAGGTGGGCACCAAACAAACTTAGATGTTTTTCAAGCCTGTCCGTGAAGCTGGCCTAAGCACAGAGTTTTGGATCAGGATGAATTATCCCTGCCTGTGTCTGAAAGCTTGGCAATGGAAGGGACTAGGATTAGAGTTTGGAAACCCTTTGTGTGTGTGTGTGTGTGTGTGTGTGTGTGTGTGTGTGTGTGTGTGTGTAGAAGTTCCCAAATTGGATCTGTTTCCTAGTAGAAGCCCCCAGGGATCTACTAAAAATCCTAAAACCCTGGTCACACTACCAGGCCAATCTCTAGGTGTGGTGCCATCTCTGGGTGCTGACACCTTTACTGTTTGAAGCTCTCCTGGGAGTTCAGACGTGCAGGCCAGTTTGAAAGGCAGGGGTTTAAAGCAGCGGTATTACAGATGTCCGTGTTTGGTGATGGACATGGTAGTTTATCTAGAGTCATAAGAGAAAGAGAAAAGCCACCTCTCAGGGATATCACTAGTCTCCAAGTTCCAAGTTGGAGCGAACACTGGAATAAGAAGCCGTTTTCCTACCCCAGCGAGAGACCTTGAACTCCATGAGAGAAGCAACTTCAGAGGTGATGCGGTGTACGTGGCCATGAAGATCAGGGATACCACGAGAACAGAAAGTAAGCCTTCATGCTTCCTAGTGTCCAGTTCAATGTTTGTGACTGGGACAAGTGAAAGAAACAGCCAAGGTGTCTTCTTGCGCCCCACCTTCAGACAGGAGAGGATAGAGGATACCCGTCACGATCCTATCTGCACACCATGGGTACCTTTCCACACTGCCATGGTTAGCGCCGTAGCCCTGGACCACTCTACAAAGACTATCTCAGAGAAAGGTCATCCATTCAGCTTCTAAGCAGCAAGTGTCCTTTGCGTATATTTCCAAAGATGGATTGGATCTTCTTCTTTTCTTTTTTTTTTTTTTTTCTCTTTTGGCACAGGAGGCGAGTGAGAACAAAGGTAGTGAAGTTAGAGATCATGGCATGCGCGCAGAAACAGTCGTTCAGGGAGAGGAGAGGGGAGACCCCACATAAAGTAGGAATGCATTATGTTGAGGAAAACAGAAAGAGAGCATTGGCCTTGAACTTACCGATTCTTTGCCTTTTGGATTTTCCTGTGCTCTGCCTTTCTGAGTTGGCCACATTTATAGAGGAAGACAGCCATTCATGTAGAATACAAGAGGCTGAACACACTGGGAAAGGATTCTGGGGGTGGAGAATTGGCAGATATTGGGCTAAAAGTTCAGGTTTGCCTCTGGAGATGAAGTTGTGGGGAGTTTTGTTTTAAATACAGTTATAGTTAGATTTGTCTGCCCATTCCCCCCCCCAAAAAAAAGAAGCATGAGAATCCACCCCCCCAATAAAACTCATAAAAGAATGCAATATAAAAAGCGTATTTCATTCCCCCTGTGAACTTTTATCGTCCTCCCTCGGAGACACTGTGACTAGATGCTTACACATTGGAACAAATATGCACAACACGTTCTTTTTTTTTTTAAAAATCAGTCAATCTTGGCTTGCATCTCAATTTTCATTAACAAAAACAGCCCCTTTTACAGCCATTGTAGGACTTCAAACACTGAAATTTTAAAATATTCAAAGATACTCAAACCAACAGTCAACAATGTGTATGATTTTGTCCAAGCAAGCCTATTCTGAAGGGGGAATTTTACACACATAGTTCATACTTTTAAAACAATCAACTACCCTAAATTTATATTAGCATGACAAAGAAGTCTTTGTTTTGGATTTTTTTTTCCAACCAGATCCTTTTCTTTTCCCTGCCCCCCCCCCCTCAACTTCTCAGCCTTTCCTGTATACTCTAGCTGAGGTCTGTGTGTGAGGCCCATGCCTCAGGGTGGGTGGTACATTCTGGTCAGGTTATCTCTATACCTTCTGCAGAAGGACTGGGCAGAGGTCTGTCCGCTCCTCCCCCACACTCCCCTTCCCCCCAATAAAACATCCTGAAACTGTAGACAAAGAAGAGCCGCTGTGCACTGTTTCACACACTTGTGTGCTAAAGAATGAACGCGGTCAGACAGAGCTGCTCTTCCCACCCACATAGGGAGAGGGAAACACCTAACCCCGTGGTCCACTGGGACGGTCTGAATGAGGGTTCAGAGCCCCTGCAGCTCCTCATCCACATCTGGATGTCTTCTCTCCAGCTGGCTGGCCCAGCTGTTCTGATGTCAGGAGAAAGTTATGAGTCACTGGGAAGGGATTTGAGACAAGAGCGAAGTTAAATCAGCTCATTGGGTCTGTTTGTCATTGACAATTGAGTCTCAGCATCAAGCCAGTGGCTGACATTCCTGGAAGGCCACACACCCGCCACCCTCCAGGACTCGGCTACCTAGAGTGAAATGAAGCGGGATTGTATGGATGCTATAGGTCCCCACCTTCGGAGACCTCTGCCCTAGCCCGTGTTACTAATTACATTATTGACCTCTCTGTCTCTTTGCAAGTATGCTTTGGCTTTTGACCCATGACCATACATGGCCAGACTGAGAAGCTGAATGAGTGACACTTGGCCAAAGCCTGAGGGCTTTGGGTCTTTTGCTTCTGGATACGTTATTTCTTCAGCAGAGGAGAAGAAAGCAATTGCCCAGAGAGTCTTTGCCGGACATTCTGTGGCTTCCTGCTCTAAGCAGTATTTTCCCAGGATGTGGGAGGAAGGCTTGTCAGAGGATGTGAGAACCATAGGCAAGCAAACTCTCCACAGAGACCATAAATGTTGTGTAATTTGGCTCCAAGTCCTCTGTCTGAGTTCCCTGGATACGATTTCTTCTGTCCTTCCACTCACCTGGATCCACTGTACCCCAGTGTGGGCCAACTCCTGCTGGTGTTCCTGGGACTGTGGGAAATCCCTCTCTGTTCCCCACAAAGCCATTTCCTCCCAGTTGCTGCCCATCACTCTTGGTTTCTGCCTCACAACTGTCCTCAGGGTTCCTCTTCAGATAGCAGAAAATACCTATCCTTGCCTTTGACCACATCTTTGCTCTGTTTGAAAACTTTCAAACAAGTCTTTCAAAAGCTCCATTATTCAGTGAGTATCTTTTAAGAGTTTATGATACATTAGGCTTTTTTTTTTCTAGAACGAGGGGATGGCAGAGATAACTCGAGCAAATGTGCCCACGTGGACCTTAGATTCTGTAAGAGACGGGCAGACAGTGGCAAACCAGGATATAAATATGAAAAGGCTGTCTAGGTTCAGATCTAGTGCAGAAATTAGGAAGAAAATGATAGAAAGTCAAAAGGTGTGAAGCTATTTTGGAGGTCAAGCAGGGCCTATCTAAAGAAGTGATGTTTTAAGTGAATGACAGTGAGCTACTTCCATAAACCCTGGTGCGTGGTCCTTCAAAAGAACGGGACAGCAATTCCGCATAGAGCGGCCTTTGTGGAAGGCAAGTCAGAGGGGGTTGGAGCCGGTGGAACCTTGCAGAATGGAACGTTAAAAGGCAGTGTGGTGGTGATACCTCCTGCGCTTAGGATGGGGCTTTTAATTTGTTGTGAATGGAGGATGAAGAAGCCACCAGAGAGCTCTGTGCAAGGCGGGCCATGATGTCATCTATGCTGTTGTTGTTTCTTTCTTTCTTTCTTTCTTTCTTTTTTTTTCCAAAAAGACCACTAGTTGCCATATAGAAATTAAATTGAAGGAAGATGAATTAGATAGCTCCTGCAGAAACCCAGATGGAGAGGGGGTTGGGTTAGAGTAAGGAGATTGTAGCTGTAGATAGGGAAGTGGACCCTAGGGCACGCATTTGAGACTTACAGCCAATACCTGGACGGCCTCTTAGCCTTTTTCACTCTTGCGATGCAGTTGTGGCTGTATATATGCTATCTGCCTTGGTTTTCAAGAGGCTTTCGGAGAGCAGAATGCTCCAGAGCCCATGGCTGGGCTTCCCTGCTTCCCTTCCAGCAGCGTGTCCGGAAGAGTGAGGGAGCAAACGCAGTGAGCCGCTACCACGGGCCGTCTCTGCACTTTATCAAATATTGAGAATGACATCTCCTCTCAGGGTTTACACGCTTGCACAGTGCTTTCCCGTGCCTCATATTTTTGCTGGTAATTCCTCCCAAACACTGGGAGAATAATCCGTGAGGTACAAGAGTAATGTTCCTTGGGAATAAAATTACTTTCAAAGAGTGGAACTGTCACTGATAACGATTCTCATTACCTTGGAAGGAAAGACATCCCTCTACCCCTCACTTGCAGCGAGATGGAAATCTCGCCCAGGCTTCGGGTGGCACCTGCTCTCTCGGCATTGAAGATGCTGGAGAATGCTTAGCCTTTATCTCATGCCTTGGTGCCTCTGGGAAGAGCTGATTAAATAGATGTGTGAGGGGCCTATCTGCCTATTCTTGCAGCACACTTGAGGATGACTTTTCTCCCCTCTCTTTGGTGGGATGAAGACTGTTAACTAAACAGGAAGACCGTTGTTATTCTTAGTGTTTTAGTTATCCAAAGTGAACCCAGACTAACTCCTTTCTGAAATAATATTCATGCATGATTCACTTCTAAGCTCCCCAGCTGTGGCATTGTATCTGTCTGTCCCGACCTTCCAGTCCTTACCAGGGCAAACACAGACAACCCAAGTGGACATCTTCTTCCCAGTAGCCAGGGCACCAGAGGCCTTCAGATCTCCTTTTCCATGCCTCTCTATCTCCTCTCAATGAAAAGCAAGCCAGTGCTCGCTTGGTTCTTCCTGCTGCCAGAGACGGGCGAGCCTAGGCTCCTGCTGCCAGGTGTCCCCCACTCCCTTCCTCTCTAAAAATGTCATTTCTCTCTTGTTTGATCCCCTGCACATTAATTTGGTCTCTGCCCATCATAGTCAAGCTTATTGAACAATTCCACTTTTCCTCTTAGAGCTCTCTAGCGGAGATTCTAATTACAGTGATTGTCTGTTGTGCTATTAGTTATAAGAACCGCGACTGCCCTTTTGATTGAAGGGTTAATTGGTGATAACCATGTGTTATCTTCTCTCCAGGTAATTTGAACTAGAGTAATTAACCTCACGCCCAGGTTATGGGATATTAACCATTTATTTACTTCATAGTTAAAATTGATTACCATTGTGCCTGATACTCAGTGTCCACTTTGAAAGAAAGGAAAGAGAGGGTGAGTGAAGAGAGAAAGGAGTATGGGGGCCTGAATGACAGTGACCCTCATAGGCTCATCATATATTTGAATACTTGGTCTCCAGTTAGTGGAGCTGTTTAGGAAGAATTAGGAGATGTGGCCTTGTTGGAGGAAGTGTGCCCCTGGGGGCAGGTTTTGAGGTTTCAAAAGACTGTGGGTCATTCTTAGTCTCTCTCTCTCTGAGTCCGACTTATGGGTCAAGATGTAAGCTCTCAGAGCCGGGCAGTGGTGGCACATGCCTTTAATCCCAGCACTCGGGGGGGGGGGGGGCAGAGGCAGGCGGATCTCTGTGAGTTCGAGGCCAGCCTAGTCTACAAGAGCTAGTTCCAGGACAGAAACCAAAAAGCTACGGAGAAACCCTCTCTCGAAAATCAAAAAAAAAAAAAAAAAAAAGATGTAAGCTCTCAGCTGTTCCTGGTGCCATGACTTTGATTCACCATCCTGGATTCTAACCCTCTGAAAGTGTAAGCCTCAAATTAAACACTTTCTTTTGTAAATTGCCTTGGTCACGGTAGCTTATCACAGCACTAGAAAAGCCAACAAGCAAGACTAGGACAGACGTTGGTACCAGAAAGTGGATTATTAGTGTTGCAGATGTAACTGTGTTTTTTGTTTGTTGTTTGTTTGTGTTTGTTTTGGTTTGGTTTGTCTGTTTTGTTTTGTTTTGTTTGGGGGGATATGGAAAACTTTGGGACTTTGAACTAGAAAAGCAGTTAAATGCACTAAGCAGGGCTTAATAACAGGTCATCCTAGGAGCCTGGAACACAGTGCTGAGAGCCAGGCGGACTGTAGAAGCCCGGCTCAAGAGACTCAGAGAAAAGCAGGATTTTTAATAGCAACTGGGATAGAGGCCACTTTTGTGATACTTTGGCAGAGAATATGGCTGCTTTTTGCCCTTATCCTAAGAATTTGCCTGAAGCTTAATTGAAGAATAATCGCTAATTTTCTCAGCAGGGGCTCTTTCGAGATGGCCTAATAGAAAAGTAACCAAGACAGGGAGAGAGCATGTGTGTCTTTCAAGCCCATGTTGTCCACTGGAAAGATTCTGGGGATCCAAAATTCCAAATTTATTTCCTAGCTTTATAACTTACGGTTTTACCCCACCCTCCAAAAATGGGGTGGGGGAGGAGAGGAGAAGAGACATGAAATTTGCAGGTGTTTGAGAATTTAATGCCCAAACAAGTAAAGAAGCTAGTGCTGGCCAACTACTGGCATCCAGGTGCTGGCTGGCCCTGGGAAAGTCCTTTGCTCCATTGTTCTGTAGGGGAAAGAGATTTCTGATGACATTATGGACATTGCTTGGGAGCAGCTCTCTCCACCAATTCAGAGAAGCCTGTGACACGTTCAAAAGATGGGTTGAGCACCCCGAACTTCAGGTCAGGTGTGAGAGAAAATGAAGCTTGCCCAAACAGAGGGGTGTCAAGCCTAGAGAAGCAGCCCCTTCTGCTTCTGTTAGTCATGGCGTCCCCATAGGACACTTTAAAATCCACCCTGCCAAGCCGATACCAGCTTCATGAGCCCCTCCCCTTCTGTGGAAGCAAGCCTTTTCCTGTTGGTGTCTTGCAGGGAGGGGAGCCTGGAAACCTGCTGTTAAAAACGCAGAGTAGCGGAAATTAGGAAGAGGCCACTCACTGAGCAATCTCTGAATGACCCCTGAAGGACAACATAACATTAGGAAAGTAAATCAGTTAAAAGGTTCTTTTTAATTTTCTGAACTTCCCAAGATGCTGTGTGATAAACAGAGCATCTCCTGCCTCAGCAACACCACCTCGGCAACCCTGTCCTAGGAGCTTTCCCTCTGCATTCTGTTTGCACGCTCTTCCAAAGCCTTCTGTGTTTTAAGCCTTGGGAAAAACGTATGTTTCAGAATTAAAATTTAGCAGGTGACGGGAAAGCGTCAAAGGGACAGATACTCAAATCAGGTCTGTAGCAATAAAAAATTAAGCCTGGTAATAGTTTTACGGTGTAAAGTGTAAACATTTACTCTGAAGGCGGTAAACAAATGGCCTCATGCTAGTTCAAGTCAAATTGGGATGCCAAATGAGTAAGGAAAACTTCTTGGCTCTCGGGAGGCTTGTTTGGTTTTGTCTGTAGTCGCCAGCAAGAGGCCAAGGGCCTATGTTTCCACAGCAAGCTTGCCACATAGGAAAGCAGAGGGAGCAGCAAATCTTGTTTTCCTTTAAACTTACGGAGAGTTGAGACAGGTTTAAAAACAGCTGGCGACACCAAAATGGTTTGTCCAGATGCTGACCACCTCGACGCACTCTGTCACTTTCCAATAAACAGGGCTATAACTCTGGATCTGTGTTCTGACCCCTAAGTCACCTATGAAGAGAAGCACATTGTTAGGTCATGGAGCCATTTAAACAAAGCCCCGGCTTCCTGGAACTCTCTATCATTGGCCTTAAGGAAACATTTATTCAGGATGTTTGGGAATAATTATTGATTTTGAAGGTAAGACTTCTTATTTAAAAAAAAAATAATTAAGTGAGCATTTTGAAGGAATGGCGTGACCGGAGTTGACTCCAGTTTGGGTAACTAACAAAGGCTTTCTCTCCATCCCAAAGCAAACTGATAACTGCCTTTGGGAAAGTCCTTGGTTACTTTGCTCTCAGTAAGTAAAGTCAACCTCATGAGTCATTGTTTTACGTGGAAAGGACGTGAACACAGCCAACGAAATGGTATGAACTTGGGCAGACTTGGCAGAATCGACCCCATTCAGTAATAGGTTTAACTGTGAGGACTTGTGATTTCATCCAAATCATTAGCACACAAAACCCACTTTTTAAAAAAAAGTTAATAAAGTAGCCAAAGGAATGTAAAGAAATTTGGGAAACGGTGCTCATCTGTTTGTGGGTGTGTGTAGACATACCCAGACATTGAAAGACTCTTGTGAGCGTCGAGACATTCCCGAGGAGGATGCTCTATTAAGGAACAGTCCCTGTAATGATATTATGTCTCTTCTTGTACAATCAGAAGCCATTAGTCAATTATAAGTTCTATTTTTGGCTTTCAGAGTGCAGGGAAAGCATCAGAGCGTCACTGAAGAGGCAGGGAAGGGAAGGCAGGGTAGCATAGGCAGTCAACACCCGAGGACCTGACTGTAAGAGAAACGGCAAGGAAGGGAAGGCCGGGTGGAATAGGCCGCCCGCCCCCGAGGACTGTGCAGCAGAGAAATGCACTGTTTTAACAAAGACAAACCTTTCTAAGCAGGAAACAATGGGGGTTTGTAGAATTTCAAAGCTGCAGTCAATCATGATTGGTAGCGTCCTTTGTGGCACGGGGTCCGTGGTTTGGGGGGGTTGTTTCTCAGGTTGTTTGGATTTCTTCTGAGCCATGTTTGAAGTTGATGCCCATTCCAGAGTGGGGAAAGAACACCTCCCCACAGGGTGGGAACTCCGCAGGCCAGGGAGAAGAAGGGTCAGAGGTTAGCATTGTGGCTTTCTGTTCTCTATTAACTGTACTGAGAGAAAACGGGATAAATTAGTAGGACATAGTGATTGCTTTATTTGAGTTTACCTCCTCCCTGCATGCTGACACAAACCATGAGAAGCTCTAGGCACTGAGTTTATGTAGTTTTCCCCTCTCCAGTCATTCTGCACATACCCTTCTAAGCAGCTGGGGAGAGTGCCTGAGATCTAATGTGCTTCACTGTTACTGACAAAAAAACGTATACAAAATCAGGGAAACTGATGTAAATTGATCCACGTCTGGCCACTCATCGTGACATTTTGAGTTTGTACCTTAGAGCAGCCGTCGTCCAGAAAGTCATCAGGCACGGTCTTCATTTTGAGTTACAATACTTTAAGAATTTGGTGGAAAGAAAAAAAAAAAACTTCATCCATTACACTGGACAAATGTTTGACTTTCCTTAAGCAAATATTCTTCCAGTACAAGAATTAGACCAAAGTGAGTGTCCCAAAGTCCAATCAGCATGGAGCTGTCTGCTTGCTGGGCTTGGCGTGGGGACCACAGTGGACTGTGTAACTCACAGAGCGGCAGTAAGGCTTAGCAGTAAGGATCGTGAAGCCTGCCTGGGCTCTCCCCAAGTTTCCACTTAACCTCTGCAACCCCGAAACCCAAGGTGAAATCTTAACTACTTCTAAACAGTTATGGCTGCCGTCCTGTGCTATTTTGGTGCGACGCCAAGAGCTTTCAGACCCACGGGACGCGAGAGAGGACCAGAGCGTGTTCGCGGGGTTCCCATCCCCGCGTCAGCATCTCTGCACAGTGCCTGGTTCCTGGTAGAAAACAGAGCCAGTGAGATGAAAATCAAATGAACATCAGGCAACAAGCCAAGGAGAAATGAATGAATTTTGGCTCCTTTTCAGAAGGCAGCATCACGTTGGGAGGGTTCCACGGAGGAGCAGGAGCCCTTAACTGCTGTCTGGCTTTGCCACTTTTCCCTAAGTTCCACATTTGGGTCTCAGTTTTCTTAACAGTAAGATGAAAGGAGTGTTTGTTTCTGCAGCTGGAGCAGATATTTGAGTTCAGCAATTTTTTTTTTTTTTAAGTTTAAAAGAGATGGGGGTGACAAAAATCTGGGTATGCCACGGGCATGCTGGGTTGGGCCTTGCTGATTTCTGGAGATCAAGATCTCTTGCCTCGTTGTTTTCAGGCCTGGGGAGATCATGACTGAAGTGACAAAGACCAAATGAGCCCTTAGATTCTATCTGAAGCATCTCAGCAAAGTCCATTGAAGGCTCAGGTATGTGTTTGCGGAAGACAGGAGAAAGCAAGGACTTAAGAGAGAAGCCACCACATGCCCTGCTCTCTCTGGAAGATCGTAGATAAATATCAGCCTTTACGCAAATAAACAAACAATTTCTAAAACTTCTGAATTCACAGCTGCTTTTCTGTGCCTTTGTGCCCCGTGGTTGCAGACCGAAATGGATCATCTATTATATACACTCTATTTATCACCAGCTTCCATTGAAGGCCATCATCGTTCTCCAAAATGTGTAGAAGTTAGGTCTGTGGCATTTCCCTTTCCTCTCAACTGGGTGCTTTTATGCCTCTGCTAATGGCTGAGAAGAAGAGAAATGATGCTGTTTTAAGAGGCCGATGCCTTATTGAAAGTCTTGAGCTATTTTTCTCCTCATCTCTTAATGCAAACATCACTGAGCAGGAGGCTCTAGCTCACGGTCCCCCAAAGCCTGCACACTGTGACCATCTCTACCACAATCAATGGGCTTGAGTTGATTCTCATTCCGTTCTGGAAATGTTCTTTCACCCAACGCCACATCCTGTGGACAGCAGCATCCCTCTCATGCTTCCTCCAGTCCTCAAAGCAAGGGCTGTCCAGGTCAGTGAAGGACACCTACTACTTAAACACTCATTCATTCTTCACATTTTCTTCTAGTGGGAGAAGAATCAACACTTCTGATCTCTGATGGGTCTCCAGCATGCAGTGAGCCGGGCTCTCTGCACAAACACCTGTTTTCCCTATCCCTCTGGAGGTGAAGGTTCCTCTCCGGCTTGAGAGGGAGCAGATCTGTGCAGGCAGCCTCGTTCTTTTCTTTTTTTTTAAATTTATTTATTTTATATATATACTGTATTCTGCACCAGATCTCATTACAGATGGTTGTGAGCCACCATGTGGTTGCTGGGAATTGAACTCAGGACCTTCGGAAGAACAGGCAGGGCTCCTAACCTCTTGAGCCATCTCTCCAGCCCGGCAGCCTCGTTCTTGCCCTTAG
Source organism: Microtus oregoni (assembly GCF_018167655.1). Taxonomy (NCBI): domain Eukaryota; kingdom Metazoa; phylum Chordata; class Mammalia; order Rodentia; family Cricetidae; genus Microtus; species Microtus oregoni. The sequence continues at coordinate 7,682,627 of NW_024543070.1, forward strand.
CAAATGACACTACTTTCCGTGAAACATCTGACTTTAAAACATCACCCTCAAGGGAGGCAGGAAGGAGGAATCCCGGGTTGTCCCACTTACCACAGCGGTGTCCTGACACCATCAACTCCTTCTGAATCGGTGGTGGAGAAACCTCGCCATCTTCCCATCACCGTGGGCCTGCGATCACAGGCCCATAAGGTGGAGTGAGCCTGAGAGCTGACATGTTTTGAGAGTGACTGTGTACTCAGTTTATGGATTTTTATGACTGAAGCCATTAGGGACTTTCAGCTAATCTATCCCTGTAAGCAAAGATATATCAACCGGTATTCAGTTATTATCGTAAGTGAAGTTTCTACTTAGGCCTTCCCTTTCCCTTCCCCTGTCTCCACTCCTTCATGGCCTAGGGAGGATGTAAATGGTGCAGTCACACAGATCTGGGGTTGAGAGCCAGTACTCCCCTTTGATTATTGTGCTCTTACCTTTTCCCTAATGTGCTGTAAATGTCTGCTGGGTGCTACCTAGAAATGTAACTTAGCCTCCTGCCCGGGGCCTCAGTTTCCTTATTTGGGCCTGATAAGGCCTGTCTATCAGAATTGCCATAATTATGTGATTATTCCCAGTGTAAATACCAACTAAACTCTTACTATGATTAGATGCTGACAGTAGCACTCTCTCTGGGACATTAGGGGTGTTTGTCAGACTTGTACTAGACCCTGATGTTGAGATGAGGCAACTTGGCATGCTGGTAGCTATTGGCCCCTGCCAACGAAATGTGTGAACAGCCTTCTACACTACTAGAACAACAGTTCTCCACCCTCCTAATGCTGCCACCCTTCAGTGCAGTTCCTCAGGTTGTGGTGACTCCCAACCATGACATTATTCTTGTTGCTACTTCATAACTGTAATCTTGCTACTGTTCTGAATCATAATGTAAGTATCTGTGTTTTCCGATGATCTTAGGTGACCCCCGTGAAAGGGTCTCTATACCCCAAATGGGTTGCCACCCACAGATTGAGAACTGTCACACTAGAGTAAGGCTAGAAGGTTTTATCCCCACCCCCTCCTGTTCATCACACATGGTACCGCCCGTGGGCATGCATATTGTCTACACAGCTCTCTCTCCTCACTGTGAGGGACAGTCAGGAGGAGCTAGAGGAAGAGAGGAGACCTCTTGAAAAGTAGACTTCTAAAGTCCTTGGCACTTTTTTCTACCTGGCTTGTCATGATCTCAGAGCCGGACTCTTGTCCCCGTCTTAGGACCTCTCCTCGCTTTGGGTTCTTGATTGCTCCTTTGACTCTTCTTTCTCCCCGCCGCTGGGTGGTTGCCTTAGCCTGGAAAAGGCAGTGAGGTGGCCTGGCTCAGTGTCTCACAGACACACCCGTGCTGTGCCTCCTCATTCATCTCCTTTCTCCCCTCTCCTCTCTTCTTCCCTTCTTCTGGGAATACAGTCTCAATCTTGAGGGCTTTTAGGAGCCATACAATTTCCTGTCCTTTCACTTTGCAGGTGACAAAGCAGAGAGCTAGCCAACGTAACTGGGTTGCCTAGAGTCACACCCTTAGCATGCCCTTCCTTCTAATAATGTGAATTATTGATTATTGTTAGAACTTCCTATGATGTCAGTAGAAAATGTGTTTTTAAAGGGATTGCTGGAACCTCATGGCAATTAACTTTGTTCGTGAGGAAAAAGCCCCTACCACTACGACCATTATTTCCTACCTCTATTCAGAGCCAGAAAAAGCTCCATCACTACGACCATTATTTCCTCCCTCTATCCCAAGCCACTGCTAGGATTTCCAAGACATATTTTTCACATCCTTACCACTTATTGTTAAACCCTTCTTTGGACGTGAACATTCTGGAAGATTCCCTTGTGTGTCCCAAAACAGACAAAAGTTGTATCTGTACGGTCAGGTCCAATAGTATTTACATATTTCCTACAGCTGGACGTGGAGACAGTGAGCGGGGCAACCACAAGTGGTCTTAAGTTAGGCAGCATCCTCTCATCTATGTGTGGAGATGTTGGTCCCACAAGGCCAACTTGGTAAGACTGACTAACGTTAACCACGTTCATCCCTGTGACGCGCTTAAGCACCTGATGATGGGAAGATGGAGGGGCACATAAAACAGCTCTTCTTTCCTGGCGGAGAGCCCACCTGTAAACCTGGAGATCTGTCAGTGACATATCTGAGTTGTGATGCTGACTACACGTAAGCCTTAAAAGAAGCTGCGGGATTGCATAACAGCTTTCTCTGCACTGCTCTTCCTGCCAGCTCCAGGGCTTGAGAATTTTCCCCATGTAATCTTAAGGGAGAAAGAATTAAGACAGAATAAAAAGCGGGGTTTTGTCTCGAGCTTGTAGGACATTTGTGCAGGGGTGGATGCGGTTGTGGAAGGGTAGAGGCTCATTAGTCGTGTCAAGAAAAAAATCTTTAATAGCATATATTGTATACTTCCCATCATTCGAAGGGAAGGCGGCTCTGCCTTCTAAGTCTCCTTTATTCTTGCGCCATGCTGGGAACTCATGCTGAAATTCTGCCCTTGGTAACGCTGCCGCTGCTGCTTCTTGCCTTACATTTCCTCACCCAAGTGTAACCGCCGATGTGTGTTGTGTTTGTGTTTTAGTTACTCTTTGTTACTGATTGTGCCCCCTTAATGTTATACTGAACAAGGCTCCTGAGAAGCAAAGGGGGGACCCTGGAGTGTCTTTCCTTTGTGTTCAGATGCCCCGGATTAGGGAGCACTGGCAAGGAAGGGAATAAATGGACCTGTTGTCCTGTAAATACACGCTTTGTCTCTTGGTAATGGATCGCCTTTGCGAACAAGAAATCATTCCAAGTTCAATTTTAATCTTTGCATCAGAGATAGAGATATGGAACTGTTTAGGCTCTTCTCTCAACTTCTTCCCCTCTTTGATTTTTTTCCGAGATAAAACAAATTAATTAATGAGCACTTTTCAGTTGAAGAAATGATTAAGACCCAACTGTGTCTGTGAAATTATAACCTACAATGCACCCGGGACTTGTTAATGCTTTTTTTGGCATGAAGAAAAGAGACATAGGTATCTAATATTAAGTGGTGTTCCACAAAGCGTAAGTTAGCAGTTTGTTTGCCAAATTAATTTTCAAAGACATTTAGGTTACTAGGTTTGACATTTCTAAACGCAAATCTTACATGATTGATGGACTACTGTGGAATAGCTTTGTTCAGAAAAGATAATCTTTGGCAGGCTGCTTCAAAGAATGCTACTCTAAAAAAGATGAAATGATACCCCATTTTACGTTAATTTCCCCGGCACGTCAATGCTTATTTGGAATACCCCTGAGAGGGATGTGGTATTTACTGTAGCACGAGGCTGTGTTCGCTGTATCCAGCAGCTCCCTGGGACTTTTATTTCTAAGCTGTAGAAGAACCTTTCTACACATAAAATCTGCTCTAGCAGAATACAGCAGAGCAAGACAGTATCATTGCAGAGCAAATGTACAGAGATGTGATTCTCTTTACACAGTAGCAATGCTATTCCAAGATGCCAGTTCAGATTCTCTTCACAGAATTGGAAATGGTGTGCTTCTTTTTAAAAATAGATCTGTGCACCCCTCCCCCGACAACGAACTACAGGCAGCTAGCAATCAATGAGAGAGAGAATGAGAATTAGACTTTTCCAGGGATGAGCCCCTAATATGGAGTGGTCAGCCCTAAAATCATATAGTAAAGTGACACCAATCAGATTCAGCAGGTGGTGTTTGTCAATTTATGCATTCACATAAATATGCACGCTTAGCAAAGAAAAGAGAATTTGACAGACAGTAACGGGGATATGGGAGGGATTGAGGGAGAAAAGGCAAGAAGGAAAATAATGTTATATTTTAATTAAAATTAAAAGATAGAATGTGTAATTTTTATTTAGTTCTAAGGTCGCTGTAAAATGGCATAGATAAGAGTTGAAAAATCTCAGCTAACTAAGGGGTTCCACAGGCAAAAAGAAAATGGAGTCAGCTGTGTGTGGTATGTACATATGTGTGTGGCATGCTAGAGGCAGAGGTATGGTATCATCGCACTGTCCTGAGGTCATAGTATGACATATATTCTGACTTTTACAATGGAGCTGGAATGCTAGATCTTCATTGACTATCAGCGTCCTTCACTACCGGCAATGCCGTCACATTTCTTGACTGACTAAAACAACAACAGCAAAAAAAACCCCACATGGAAGATGGCAGGTTTTGACCTCTCTAAAGGAAAAGGAAAAAAGTTCTTTTCAGTTGTTTATACTCTTTGGAATCCATAGTTTCATAATTGTGAGATGACAGCTACAGTGGCCTGTAATGGCCTCGTCAAAGGAAGTGAGTGAGGCTTTTCACAAAAGCTTTGCAAAAGCGTGTGGTGCCAGGATGACATTGGGCGCAGTGGGTACTGGGCACTGCCTTTGTGTAAAATACTGTAACCAGTGAATTCACTGTGGACAAGGCAGAACACAGAAGGCTCTTGTCTTGAATTATTTTCAAGACCATTGCGTTTCATGGAGTTGAACGAAGCTGACTTGCAAAAGAAAAAATAAAAACAACGAAAACTAAGAAGCGTCCTTTCCTTTTTGGCAGGGTGAAGTAGAGAAATAAGTCTCCCCGCTGAACTACTATGAGGCCAGAAGCCTTGCTGCTATGTCTCACACTGCTACACAGCACTGGGGCTGCTTTCCCAGAAGATTCTGAGCCAATCAGTATTTCGCATGGCAACTGTAAGTATCACGTGCTCCCTCGCTTGCTTGCATTGGCTTTTGAGGCTATTTTAGCTTGCGGCCACCTAACAAACCCATAATAAAAAGGAATCCGGGAGGAGGCCCAGGAACTGTAAAGTGTGCTCCTGATAAAGGTAGGTCACAGGGCAACAGTGGCGCAGGCCTTTAATCCCAGCACTTGGGAGGCAGAGGCAGGAGGATCTCTGAGTTCAAGGCCAGCCTGGTCTACAGAGCTAGTTCCAGGACAGCTAGGGCTGTTACACAGAGAAATCCTGTCTTTAAAAAACCCAAACCAAAACAAACCAAAAAAGCAAAGGTAGGTCATTACATACCTGGTCTGATGGATGGAGTTAGGCGGATGGTTTGACTGTTATGAGCGTCATCAAGTGTTTGAATTGTCCCCTGAGTCTCCAGATGGAGTCTCTCCCTACACACAGAGCCATGCTCCAGCCTTCACACCAGCTACAGGGGATAACACTGTTGTCATCTGAGGACCGAGAGTGTCATGTGTTTCCATCTGTAACCTGTATTATTATAAAGCAAGATAGAAAATAACAACAGGTGTTTTGAAATACTTAAGAGAGAAAAAAAAAAGCTTACAAGCTTGCTAGTCTCAGGGAAGGACTGGCTTAACTTTGTTCAGTACCTGTTTTGGTCAGCGGTAGATGCTGACATAATTAAAAGCTTCGGTGGCTCCCTCCGAGAGGAACGTCTTCACTTCTGTTTTAGAAAGAACATCCGATTTCCTATTTTATTGTCTGCCCTCCAAATGACCATTGTATCCCAGTCAAGGTAAAGAGCAGTTTCCCCAAGTATCATTTTCCGTGTATTATCCCAAAACAAACACTGAGTGAAACCTACCGAAAGATGTGCAGGCTATTAAGTAGCTACCCCAGTGCTCAGCCTCCAGCTGGAATTTCTGAGAAAGGAGGTAATTTTATGTGCAAAGATGAGGAGCCAAGACCGGAATATGTTAACAGGGAAAGGACAAAAGGTCAAAGGTCAATGCTGTCCCTCCTTAATAGCCAAGTTCCCCACACTGCGGATTAGGAACCAAATAACCATGTATTTATCTTCATTCGAGATAAGATTTCCGTTTTTGCTGTCCCTCTACAATAGGGACCCCAGTCCTAATAAGCTGTTGACAATCATTAATGGTCACACAATGCCATGATAACAGATGTAGGAGTTACCATAGCAATCCCCATGATGGCCAGGTACATGAAATTAAAGAACCATGGAAGGAAAAGCTTAAGGTAATTGTACCCCTGACTTGTTTGGGAGGAAAATATATGGATGCTCTCTAGTAACACTTACGTGAGAAAGCCCAGATCCCACAAGGTTAGAGTGTAGTCAGTCGTCCAGGCACGAACCTGTGAGTGGTTTCCCTCTCAGACTTACATCCCTGGAACTCACCAGAAAACATGGCCTTTTTGGATGTGACTCATCTTTCTTTCCTCTTCTTGGAGGATTGCCAATGCTCTGGAGACTATAGGTTTAGAAACAGAGAGATGTTGAGATCCAGGTATTTCTAAAGGTCAGATATTATTACACATCACAGGCTCAGCCAAAGAGCACGGGAGGAAGAAATGTGCTCACGGACCCTGCCAGGTCACCCGACTGGCTACGCTCACTTTGAGCCTCTCCTGTCAAAGCCCACTTTTCTGTGAGCTTAGCCAATGGCTGAGCTCCAGAGTGCACTTCCCACAGTTCCTAGAATGCCAACCGACTTAGCAGGGCTGCCCTCAATGGTAGATTATTCCACCCGGGCGCCTGTGGAGACTGTATTTTTCTTCTGGCTCCTGGATGAAGGCTCTCGCCTACAGACCACATTGCCTTTGCGGTGATTGATGGGGAAGGCAGCTTTGAAATACTTTTGTCCGGAGACAAGATCTTTGGCAGCCTGCCTTCCTCAGGCTTAGCACTCCACAGAAGATGAAAAGGAAGCTGGGGGAAGAAAGAGCACCTCCCGTGCAAAGGGTGGACCAGCAAGTTTAACCCTCAGAAACGGTGACACTCAGAAATGCTAAGACTGGGTTTATTATCATCTGGAATTGAAGTGTAACCCGATCGTCCTTAAGGAACACTTTCACAGCGTTTCCTGAGATAGCAGCTTTTCTGGAGATGGGAAATGGTGGCATGGTCTGAATTAAACACGGTTTCATTCTAGGGCCCACCCCCCTCCTCACACCACCCCGTTGATTCTTGGCTTGATCTGAGTTCCCCTCTCTTACCCCATCTTTTTTTCACAGATACAAAACAGTATCCGGTGTTTGTGGGCCACAAGCCAGGACGGAACACCACACAGAGGCACAGGCTGGACATCCAGATGATCATGGTCATGAACAGAACTCTCTACGTCGCTGCTCGGTAAGAGACCATCCTCACGGGCATCTTTGCAGGAACCAAAGGTTCCAGTCCCTACTCACCGGCCATGTATCTTTCAAAGAACCTGAGGTTCCTAATTATTTTATTTAAACTAAAAGCTGCTTGTGTTTGTCAAGTAATCATTCTTTCAAGTGTTTCTCCTGTCTGTTTAACCTTTTGGGGATTTTTTTTTATGTCTGCTTAACCTTCTGTGGGTTTTTGGAGAAATAATTGCATATTTTAGAGCTTACAGCTCAAATAATCCACCGTGTTTCTTGAACATATATGCAAATATTTACCCAAGTACATAGCCGAGAACTCTACCACTTGGTAGTTGTTTGTCAAATCAATTTGGATGTAGCAACATGTATTAAGCAGTGTACAGAGGTGTGTGTCTATATTATGCCTATTTGTATATTTGCACTGAATATTTGCCATTATTTTGACAGACTGGTAGTGGTGACCAGAGAAAATACAATACTGTGTATGGTTCATAAGTGGTTTGTATTTAACAGTCAGTAAGAATAAAAATAATAAGCATTACTTGTCCTTTGGAAAATAATATCAGGACATGCTGATATCCTAAGGCATAAGAATGCCACTCGGATGAGGGCCACATGGATTTGGGCTTTTGTTCGAATCCTGCCCATGGTTCAGCTGCTCCACAGCTTCTCTGGTTTTATGTGCCCTCTGCCAGATGAGATGTGTCTTTAGGAAGCACATAGTGATTCCAACAAGGCGTGGAACTATGAGACGAAACAATTCATAGGAGATGCCCAAGGCCACCAATTCTCACCATTCCAACCAGGTTTGGGGTATGGAACTCATTCAAGGAGGACCACCCCGAATGTTCCTCTGGGCACTTACCTGACTCTAAATAAGTGAATTATTTCATGATGGGGAGAAGACAAATGATGTTTGTATACGGCTGTGAACCCAGGACCAGAGTGGCTAATATAACAACAGTATCAGATTCCTTGGAAGTTTAGATATGGGTGGCAATCTCCGTAATGTAAAGTGAAAAGCCTTGAGTGTGATGGAAATGTCCCAAGCCCAGCACACACTTGGCCACAGGAAGCAACACTGAACACTTAAACAGCAACAACAACCAAGAGAAGCCTTCACAGATGCTATTCATGCTGGTATGTCTGTATAAGTAAAAGACATCGTCGTAACTTCATTAATGTTAATTTGCTGGATCCCAGAAACAGGTTTAAGAGAGAGTAACTGCCTTCCCCACTTTCTGTAGAAGGAGACCAAGATGGGGATTAAGTGGCCCCAGTGAAGGCTACAGTGTTTGAATGGCCACATAGCCACTCTCTCCCTGCCCTGTGCTGCCCACTGGAAAATGAAAGTCTTTGTCGTGAATTAATAACTTATAACTGTTGCCCAAGAGCGGCCTTTGTGGATATTCATTTCAGAACATTCCAGTGAGGGCTCAGCCCCCTCCTCTTTGGAAGCTCGGCAGCTCCTACTTTGGTATCCTTATTAATTTCCTCCATGTTGTAAAGCAAAGTTAGGTTTATATGACAATGTATCAAATGCTGATCCAGACAGTCAAACATCGAACCTGTGAGGACTAGGTCGGCTTGGGTAGCCCCTGTCATGTTTTCTTCACAATGGAGTCACTGGGAACAGAAATGGTTGTAGCAGGCAGCCCTTGTAGCCAGTGATTTAGCATAGGTGTGGGCTGCGGGCCTGGGGCAGCTGTTGCGTTAGAAGCCAGGTGTTGCATCGCAGAAGAAGCATTCATTATTCCAGATCATTAAAACCAAGGCAGTTTCATCTGAACTCTCCATCTTAAGGAATGGGAAAAAGAGGAAACAGAAAGGAGAAAAGAGTGTGCCCCTTCCCAAAGCCACGGAATAGACTTGCCATTCTTGTGTACAGGTTCAAGTGTACAGCACCCTTACATTGGCATCTTGCATAACTCCACACCCAGCCACTTCCCTTCTGTTCGCGCTCTGAAAAATTCCAAAAGGATTGTTGTCGCTGCCTTTAGGGCCTCTCCTTTCAATATCACATTCCCCAACACTACCCTGAGACATCCAGGTTCCTGGGTAGCACATTAGCAGGATTTAAAGTTGAGTCCTTCCCTGAGGCTCAAGCCGTGGCCATACAACTCAGTGATGTTCAATGGGCTGGGAAAGAGGAAGTCCTAGGATTAAGTGAGTTTGCGTTCAAATCACTACATTCAGGTGCAAGAATGTCGTTAGGAGTACTGGGATGCGCAGGGGCATCTGGAAATGCTCCTTTGCCCTGGATTATAGTAGACCATAAAGCACCATTTCTATCCACTGGGGCCATGTGGTCTTTGGGATATTGAAAAAGATTGCCTCTGTCCAGAAGGAGATTTCACTCATGGAATTGTTTTTAAAAGGCTTCCCAGTTCTCCCAGACAATTGGTGTCAGCGATCGAAAGCCAAGTCCCATCCAGAACCCTGGGGACTGATGGGGTTTGGTGGCGAGAACGCCTTCCAATTCTTTCTTATTATTATCCACTTTGTAAATTCTTCTTTCTTTTTAATCTCTAAACTGCTAATTAACATAAACAGGCCATGCCAAAAGGGGGCAATCTGAGAGCTTTCTGAGGAGCTGCCAGTGCATATTAATCAGTGGTTAATTTACAATTCATATATTCAGCTTCTACTTAAGTTTTGAAGGGAAAGGGGATAAGGAAAGGCTTCTCCCAGTCATCTCAAGCCCAATACCAATGTCACAGGCAATTCCAGGCTCATAATGTGGCCAGGCCGCAGCGCCTTCATAAAGTCAAGCAAGTAATAAACGAATGCAATAAACGGCCTCGAAATTAAAGGGCAGAGTGATGCTGGCACCCTACTGAAGCTGGAGAAGCTGCCCAGGCCAGCTGTTGGTAAAGCGGGCTCCTCACTCCCCCCTTCACTACCCCGACACAAACACACGCCTTTTCTCACACACAAGCTCATGCCTGGCTCAGAAGCAGGCAAGGGAATCTGTAAGCTAACACCCCTGCTTTCGCCGTTGATTTCCATGTGAGGAACCGTTTTGATTTTTCTCTGTTGTGTTTTCTCCGAAAGCAAAGTAAATAGACTCGTCAGAAATGGAGTCTATATGTATAGGTGCATATTTGAATGTATACATATACACACGTATCATATATGAGTCTTACAAATAATTGCTTTCTTTTCCTCTCCCCCAGCCAGCCCCTGTTTCTTTCTAACTAATGAGGAGGTTTGAAAGTCTGCACAGGAGCCCTGAGGTCCTGGCTTAAAGCTGTGGATAATTTTCCAGCCCCAGGACTTCCTGCGTTTTAGAAAAAGTCAATGTTATTTCAAGGGAAAATGAGCTGTTTGGATTTACCCCCACCAGCCCCCCACCTCCTCCATTGAGTGTGGTTCTTTTCTTCTCTTTCTTCGGAATTCCAGACAAAAAGACCCTTGTACTCTGCTCACACAGAGGGAGGTTTAAATATAGCCCCACACCTGAGCTGCCGATTCTGTGGCTCCCCTTCCAAGGGGAGATTGGCAGCAAAAAACTGTAAAGACAACCAAACCCCGAACAAAAACAACTGAGCAGAAGCATGAAGTGTCAACCTCAGTTTGAGTACATTTGGTCTTGTGAAAGGAAGGACAGTTCTGGAAATAATTTTACCTTCCTTCCATCTTGTCTTTCAAATTATCAAATGTAGCACATTGAATACCAAGCAACTTGCGCATGGGTTTGAAGATACTGAGAGCCAACATGAACCCAGCTACGCTCCAGCCTCTGGACCAGGTTAATCTCCAGGCCCTCCCGGCAGAGCTCTGTGTGTGTATATATATACACACACACACACACACATATATATACACACACACACACACACACACACACACACACACACACATATATATGTGGCTCTGTAGTTCTGAGATTAGGAGAATAGCTGCCGAAAGCTTTTGTGTATCAACTCGATATGATAAAATCTTAAGGACCAAATGTGGTTCAAGATAATCTCTTACGCTAAATTCTTTCTTTTTTTTCTAGCATGTGGATATCTTGCTTTTGTGACAGGCTTTCTCTGTGTAGCTCTGGCTGTCTTGGAGCTCACTCTGTAGACCAGGCTGGCCCTGAATGCAGAGATCTGCCTGCCTCGGCCTCCTGAGTGCTAGGATTAAAGGCATGCACCACCACAACCTGGTTGATAGCTTTTTTGTTGTTGTTATTTGGTTTTGTTTTAACTAATATAGTCATGGGCTTATCTGCTCCAAACATAATAAATTTATTCCATAGAAAATGTGTTGGTTTAACTCTTGTGTTTGACTTTGTATTAACTTCTCTTTTACAGGGACCATATTTATACTGTTGATATAGACACATCCCACACAGAAGAAATTTATTGTAGCAAAGTAAGTTGTTTTTAAACCCATCTTTCTAAAACGGGAGTCCTTAGGGAATACATACCTTAAATGCAGTGGTTGGGTTGGTAGGGCTGATGCCAGCATACCTTTCGTAAAGCCAGATTTAGAGTTTATTCCACATTTCAAAACAGATAGTTCATCAGTGTGTGGGTAGACATTTGGGGATTTTGTGTAATTTGTAAAATCCTTTATTAAAATATTGCCACGTCTATCCAAGAAAATATCAATTTTCATAAGTAAAACTCTGTCCCCCAAGCATATTAAAAAACTGTCCCAATGTTAGTGCATCCACGCCATGCAGCTTGGATGTTCCTTGGCTGGTTCTGGACTTGAATCATCATCTAGACGTACTTAAAGCCGAACGCAAGCTTTTCTCATGGCTCCGCATGGGGATATTCTAGTTAATAAAACTCTGCAGTACAAGTCGGAGACTCAGCCCCATGAATTTATACGAAGGAGCACAACCTAAATAAATTGCTGTCTGCCCGCAGTGAATGTCCACTTTATGTTTAAGAAAATGATTTCCATATTTTCAGGGAAAGGTCATTTTTTTTGCAAACACTGATTGATGAACTGAACAAAAATGTCAGTGACACATATTTTACCCAGATGAGCACAACTTTGCACGTTTCCTTTGGATATTTTCTATGAAATCCCCGCGCTTCTCCTGTCTCCTCATCTCCCAAAGCGGTCCCTCCTGTCGTTTAATGAACAGATAAGAAGTCAAAATCAAGCAAAAAAAGTTTTTGTGTCTAATATTTGTTGTCTGGTGAATGAATCATGTGTGGAAAGGGTGTAGAAAGCTTTCCATAAATATGTTTAGTCTCTAGTCGCCCCGAGGGAACTTTTACTTCTAAAATCAAATGCAACAACCTCTGGGCTCTAATTGATTTCTTTCTTGATCCCTGCAGAAACTGACATGGAAATCTAGACAGGCTGATGTAGACACGTGCAGGATGAAGGGGAAACATAAGGTAGGCAATTTCCATTTCTCCTGCGGCTGCCACTTCGGGTTACTTGTTTGACGGTTATCTCCAGCCGTAGACTATGATTTGAATGCATCTTGGTATTCCCTTTTCCCCCGTAATTGCTTTTTCCATCAACTTATTGAAAGCTTTAATTTGCAAAAATAGTTTGCTCTTAATGTGATGAAATATTACAACAGCTGCCGGGGCTGCAGCGAGGGCTCCTCCTCGGGCCCGGTAGGGATTACTGACTCAGAGCTGGTCTCCTGAGCCTCCTGAGTGATCTGTCCCAGGAACCCACCTTGCAGGCCAGGGCACACCTCCGGCCTGTGGAAGCACTCCTGTGAAACACAACGGACTCACAGGCTTCTGGGCCTTTGGTCAAAGGATAACATAGAGGTGTCTTTAAGAAACCCTAGAATATCTAGCATTGAAATTACTATGATAAGGGGTCGCTGCATTTAATCCCCCTTTCTTCTGTGAAATGAAAGAAGCATAAGTTACCATTCTCTGCCACGTTTGTATTTACTGTTGAAACACTCATGGACGTCCTCTCTTGGTTGACATCAGCAACAATTTGACCATGTAACTGGGGGGCGGTCTGGCTCTGTATCCTTACACACGCTCCTCTCCATGTGTGAGTGATTTTTCTGTTGTTGGATCACGGTCTGTGGGGATGAATGGGCTTTTGTGCTGCATGGATTCTGTTCAGACCGGTTCGATTCTTGTTTCAGGATGAATGTCACAATTTCATTAAAGTTCTCCTCAAGAAGAATGACGATACCCTGTTCGTCTGTGGAACCAATGCCTTCAACCCTTCCTGCAGAAACTACAAGGTAAATGTTATCTGTTTGTCTGACGGTAAGCTCACTGCCAGGAGGTGATTTCGTAATGTACTGTCACAGTACCTGCAGCCACCGCAGAGGTAACTCAACGCCATACGGGTTTGCTTCGCTTACCCAGCTTGGTGTATCGCTACAAGAGGGTGTTCCTGAGCAGGCTCTGAAGATTCCTGTTTGTTCAGCATTGACTGACACACCTTTAAAGAGCCTCTCAGGTGAAGATGATTTCTAGAAGTCTCTATTGTTCGGGAGACTGCCTGCTTACCACATATAGTGGCACGTGCATTTCCTCTCTTCTGCTCTTTGTCCCTCCCACTCCTGTATTACCTCTGTAAGGACCAAAGCTCACTTAATTGGTAAGGAATTCCTATTGTAAAAGACATTGCCAAAGCATGCTGCTTGAAACCATAGACTCCTGCATTGTAAGATTTTTCAAGAGAGGAATGTAATTCCAATTTGTACCAGCTCACTTGGCCATGGCCTTACTTGCTTTGGCCTGTATACAAGAGGAAAAGGAAAGAAAAAAAAAGAAAGAAAGGATTGGCCTCAAAGACTCAGGAAATCAAGTTGGGGGGGGGTGGTTTACAGTTGAGGAAACTGGGAGCCCCTGAGTTGCTGGAGCAGAAGGGCCAGAGCTCTCGCATCTTGGCTCTGCTGCTGTTAGGTTTTCTTTGTGCCACAGTTTTTCCTCAGGAAACATATGTTGATGTCTTCTATAGTAGCCAAGCACTGAGACTGTAAAGGCAGAGAAGTGTTGGCCGCTAGGAAGGCCAAGCCCCAGGAGAAATGCTGTGTGTCCACGGAGTTGGCGCTTCGGTCAAATGGCGTGATTAGTTGAGGAAGCACAGCACAGTCGTCTTTACCGTCACCTGAGATAAAGGGGGTAGAAGTGTAAGAAGCAGGCAGGTGAGACTCTTCTAAAAAGTCCCCACCTTCTGGGCTCCTAGCTGGAGCGTTAATACCACATGGAGACTCTGCCAAGGGCATGAAACACATTTATGATGACTCAGAATCTGAATAGTGCCTCCCAAGCCCGCACCTGGTGGAATAAATCACGAAGGACGTAGTCTCTACCCTTTGTCTTAAGGGTGGTAGGAAGTCAGCCAATTGAATGCTGAGGGCATTCTGGGTACTGAGAGCAGTGCAAGCAGAGACTCAGCATGAGAAACAGCCTACGGAGCTTGGGCAACTTCATCTAGCTCTGATGTGTTGGACCCTGAAGTGACAAGGGACAATGACAAGAAACTGAAAAGGTAGGTTGTCCCAGGAAAGAAGGAAAGAGAATAGATTCAAGAAAAACAATAACCCTGGGAGGCTTAGTAATTGATGAGTCGCACAACAAGGAGGGAAAGAGAGTTAGGTGTCAATAAGGCCTCCTGGACTGTCTCTTGAAGAGCGGGTGATGGGGCTGCCTCCAGTCTGCTGGATGGAATAGAGAATTCACAGGGCACTGGGAGGTGGGAGTTCTACAATACGATTTCTGGGTGGTATCATGCAGGTGTTTTAGTGCTTCTATTAAGTGATAGAACACCATGACCAAAAGCAACTTGGGGAGGAAAGGTTTTATTTAGGCTTACAATTCCAGGTAATAGTCCATCAACGGGGGGGGGGGGGGGGATGTAAAACAGGAACTTAAGGCAGGAACCTCGTGGTGGGACCTGAAGCAGAGGCCATGGAGGAAAGCTGCTTATTGACTTGCTTCCCGTGGCTTGCTCAGCCTGATTTCATTTTCAATCCAGCACCCCCTGCCCAGGAGTAGCACCACCCACAATGAGCTCCCTCCCGTCCCATATTAATTATTAATCAAGAAAATGCCTCCATAGTCTTTCCTACAGGTTAATCTTACAGAGGCATTTTCTCAGTGGAGGTTCCCTCAGATGGCTCTAGTTTCTGTCAAGTTGACAGAAAACCCAACCAGGACAGCAGGAAATACCCATATAGCACGAGTACATCCAGCAAGACAACGGATGGAAGATTTCTTTCAGGAGCTGTGTGGAGAGAAATAGATTGGGTTTTGTCCTCACAAAGTGATACCTCAATGGCACAGAGGATATGAGAAGCCATGGTGGGCTGGCGTCAACCCTCAGGCTTACCCGGAAAAGACCTCCCAACTCAGGCCTCTTCTTGGCAAGAAAGGTTGAAAAGAAGGTCTTTGTTTCATCTTCCACCTTGTGCTTGGAAACTGGTTTCAGCAGGGTGAACAAGATTAGGGTGAAACAAGAAGAGGTACTGCCCAAGATACAACCTCTAAGATAAAAGGAAGAGTCGTACAGGAAAGTCTATTTTGAAAGGAAAGAGCCGGGATTAAAGTAGATAGGACCTATCTGTTTTTAATGACTATAGCCCATCTAGCCCGTATTTACTCTAGTAAGAGCTTCCAGCTGCTATTTCAGCTTTAATTTTACTACTTGGCATTCCATCCCCATTTGTCATTGTTTAGGACTCATTAAGACTAAGGCTTCTAACACATTCAAAGGAATCGAAAGCTGTCTTTGGTGAGAAGTTGCAGGTTTTCCTGGCACTGTGACACACAGGCTAAGAGTGTTCTAGCTCATTCCACCCGTGTGTATTCCTTTTCCCACCGTCCCTCACCTGTAGCAATGCTGTCCGCCTCTCACTTGCAGCCACACCCGTGGTGACATGACCAGCAGTCTGGTGCTCTCCGAAGCTACACACAGGATGGTGTTCACTCTCATCCTGCCTCAGTGCCCAGCACTGCATTGTTCTGTTAGACTTGGGGCACAGTGTGACGTGTTGTGCTACAACAGTGGTTCTCAATCTGTGGGTTGCGACCCCTTTGGGGTCAAATAACCCTTTCACAGAGGTGACCTGAGACCCTCAGAAAATACAAATATTTATATTGTAGTTCATAACAGTAGTAAGATTACAGTTATGAGGTAGCAATGAAAATCATTTTATAGTTGAGGGGGAGTCACCACAACATGAGAAACTGTATTCAAGACTCACAGCATTAGGAAGGTTGAGAACCCCTGTGTTAGAGGGAGGCAACAGCCGCTCTCTTCCATGCTTTTTATGAACAGATCAAGACCAAAGACTCAAAGCAAACCATTGACTGACTGCCTTTCCACCATGAGGCTCCTGTTTCTTTCTAGCAGAGAAGCAAGTGGCGATGTTATTAGAGTAACTCAGCAGCCACTTGGTTTTTACCTCCTCACCACATCTTAAGTTATAAATTTTCTGCTGTTGTTTTAAAATAAAGTTGAATGTGTTAGAAAGATTTTAGACCCCAACAAAATTAGGTGGGGAAGAACTTGGGGGCTTTGCACTTTTTCCAAAGCTCTACTCCTTCCTCCTTTGGAGCTGTAGACCACCTGAACTGTCCATAAAAGTTAAGCGGGGTCTTTATATCACTACTTGTCTTCTATGGGGATTTGATTTCCCAGGAGCTATGGTTTCATTTGGAGATTTCTGTGACTGCAAGGATTAGTTCTTACGTCATGGACAGAGGTATTTCACTATGGTATTTATTTATTTGTTTAGCCTCTAGGCCTTCCCAAAGACATAAATCGGCACAGTACTCTTAAGCTTCCCGCTTTGACTCCGTTGTAGCTACAGCCACTCATTTAGGAGAAGGTCCCGCATCCCTCTTGATGTTAGGGTTAGAGCGGGCCCTGCTTAAATAAGTCATTTCCGTTGTGTGATGTGTTTGTTCATTGCTGAGTACCTGTAAGACCCACAGACCACACAGTCTATGCAGTTCAACCCAAAGCTCTTGTTGGGATAAAGTATCTGAAAAAGAGCCTTGTGAGGAATGTTCTGGCAAGGGAGAATACATTGCTTTAAAGGATGCCTCTGACTTGACTTTCTTACCCCCCCCCCAATGGTTACATTTTATACACTGCTGTTTTGTGGGATTTACAAATGCAGTGCACAAACACAGGATAACTTAATACAGGGGCCACCTCAAAGAAGAAAGTTCTGTCATGTCCAGTGGAGACATTAGAGCAGAAGGTACAAATGACAGGATAGCACAATGCCTATCACATCCTCAGCTTCTACTCTTGACCAGTGACTTCAAGTGCCTTGATTTGGGCAGCTTGGTGCACTGCAGGTGACCTTTTCTGTTTTAGGTTTATCTTCTCTTCGTCCTCAGATCGGTGGTCAAACTATGTTTAAGCTAAGAGGAGGCTAGAAATGGCTGTGACAATAACAATGTTAATGAGATCAATTTTTTGAACTTGGGGTTGAGCTCTTACCTACTAAGAAATGAGGGAGCAGACAGCAGGCGCCGGATTAACATCGGCGCTAACCTCTGAGTCATGTGACAGGTGTGCCTTCCTCACAGCCAAGTGTGGTCAGGGAGATGTGTCTATTCTACAGAGGGGTTGAGAAGATCTGAGTCTTTCCCGAGGCTACCTTTGCCCTCTCTGAGGGTCCTGCTGCCATCGTCTGTAATATGCCAAGGGGAAGCAGAAAGGACCAAGGTGGCTGATCCTCACATGTCCTTGGCCAGAACATGGTCACACAGCTGCATCAGAGTGTGGGGAGGCGGGGCAATGTGCTGTAGTGTGCTCTGGAGGAAAGAGCAATGGCATTTGGCGGACAACTGGGGAGCCTTTGCCAATCCACAAATGCCTGTGGGCCTGGTGTGTGTGTGTTACCTGTAACAGTTGAGGAATGGCCACATGAGTAAGAAAGACATGCATTGACTTCTACTGCTCAAAAGAAAGAAGAAATCCAGGATTTTGTATAAGACTTAAAATCCGTGTTCAGTTTCTTCTCTTTCTCCTCATTTTCCCTTTGCCTCTGTCTCTGCCCTTATCTCTCCATACTAATAGAGCCAAATATAACTCACAAGCACCTCGGCTCTAACCTCCTCTTATTTAGAGTAAAGGAGCTAGAGCCAGGCTGGGCTCAGGCATCAGCAGGTAGCAGCCCCTCCTCTCACTGCCTTTGACCTACATAGGCCCCTCACCTTTGGGCCCTCTGCTTCTCTGCAGCTCATTCTGAAACTGGACTGACGTAGCTGCTGAGGCCATCTGAGTTTTGCTAGCTAGCATGTTTTTCATCTTGGCTGATGCCACACTGTTCCGCTAACCAACTGGAGAAAAAAATTCCAGTGTTTCCTACTGGGATTTAATCCACAAAGGAAGGACTCATCAGGCAAAACAAATCCAGAAATGCAGTTCATTCTCTCTAGAGTTCACGACTCATGAGATAATTGGGGCAGGTAGATTTTCCCGGCAATTACCTTAGAAATACCTTCGTCTAAAATGCTTATTTATTGACCATTCCACGAGGGTATGGAAATCTGTCTATTGTAATGGGTTAAGAGCCAATCAGACACAGTCAAATTTCACACTACCTTAATTACAGAGTCTTAATCAAGTAAATCGTCTCTCAAAGCCTCTTTTTCTTATCTGAAACTAATAGATTTACTTTAGTGGGTATTTACAAGGATGCATTTGCAAGGTGCCTGTAAATTACTTTTAAATATCGGTTTCTGTTACTGTTGTCGGTAACTGGTGGTAATTCCGTTATTTTATTTAGATCGATACTTTGGAAACTTTCGGGGATGAATTTAGCGGAATGGCCAGATGCCCTTATGATGCCAAACATGCCAACATCGCCCTGTTCGCAGGTAGGTGACCTGATTTCTCCTTATTCGGTTTGGCTTTGCATCTTTCAGCCTGTGGTGGAGAATCTGTTTGGAAGGATCTGCGGAGTCACAGTTGTACGGATTCTCTGGTGAATACTGTAATTGAGAATGCCTCTTCCATTTGAAATTAGGTTGGGAACTGTAGTTTTGGTTCTCAAAAGAGGTCTCTGCCCCACTCCCGCAGGCTTTTTGTGCCTTCGTGAAAGGATGATGGCACAAATATCGCATGGGTGAATGGGAAGTTTGGGCTTAGGTGATAGAAAACCTTATGTGGAACCACCAATGAGGTTCTAATGCTGGAGGTCAGGTTGACAGTATTTATGGCATGTCTCTCATGGCCATTTCCCTGCTCTTCATTCCCTTCTTTGTGGGATGGCTGTTCTCCCAGTCTCAAAGGCTGCAGATCTTCTTGTTTACAGATAGAACAAAAAGGGAGAAGTAAAAGGACGTTTCTGGAAGCTTCTTCACAGCGCTAGAGCAGCAGGCTTCTCAAATGCCATTGATCTGATTCGACTATGTGCATACCTCTGACCAAACGGCCATAGTGCTGAGTTACTGATCGCCTATGGGAGCCCCTGTTCCTGCTGAACAGGCTGTAGAGAAGTAGCTAGTAGGCCAGCATTTTCCAGTTTCGTGGGATTTTTGTATATGAGCATGTTTTAGTTGGGAAGTTTGTTTAGGAATTCAGTGTCAGCTGTATATGTGGAAGAGGGTGCAGAGAGACGTGTTGGGTATAAAAGGGATTCGTTGTTCTAGGATGTAGTCAGACCGTCAGCTGTCCTTACCATCATGACAGCAAAAACCTGGCAGAGCCTAACTGCTGTGGGAACTCTTGGGCTTTGGTTATGTAGCAGTTAATTCCCAGCTCCTTCTCAGTGTCTCCCATTTGGGGTTGGTCCATGGGGTCAGAGTGCAGAAACAGGAAGGTTCCAGCACAGCACAGACAGAAGCATCCCTGTACTGTCAGCAACAAGGCGAGGGAAGACTCGGTGTTAAATGGAATCTAAAGAGAAGACTTCTGAACTAGAAAGGGGACTGACTGTGACGGCTGCCTCGCTTCCAACAGCTACAAGGAAAAAGACATGTTTCCTTATCCAAGCAGGAGGGATATTGGATCATTTTGCACTGGAACGTTTGACATCTTATAAAAACTAAGTATTTGCTAATGGATGAGCCTTGTTAGAAGTAAATGCCATTATTGCCAACAGAGGCAGGATATGGTGCAAGCAGGAAATGGCTCAGAGGTTAAGAGCACTCACTGTTTTTCGGAGGACCTGGGTTTGCTTCCCAGCACCCCTGTGGTGTCTACAACCATCTTTAACTCCAGTTCCCTGAGAGCCTATGCATTCTTTTCTTTGACATCCCTGGTCACCAGGCACACACATGGTGCACATACCTACATGATAACAAAATACTCATGCACATAAAATAAATGCATCTAAAAAAATTTTCTAAAAAGATGTTTATTCAAGGTTTTTTACTTAACTATCAGCCACAGATTTTACATATGGAAAAACTTAAAGTGCACTATGTCATACATAAGTTTCTTTGAATATAATTAATGGAACCATAAAATTCATTAAAAATGGATCGAACACACTTAAGGAGGTAGCTCTATGGGTAAAGTGATTGCCATCCTAGCATGAAGACCTGAATTTGAATCCCCAGAACTCAAAAGCTGGGCCCAACTGAGTGAGCCTGTACTTTTATGACTAAGGAAAAGAGGGACTGTGAGTCTCAGGACAGAAGTAGGCATCTGGTCAGCCACCGGAGCCTATGAGTCTCCCTCTTCCCCTTACTCAATCAAACTCAGCTCGGACTCAGGTCATCCATATTTCTGAATGGATTTAAAGCCTTTGTTGATACAGTCGCTCTCTTATTATGTCTCACGACTCCCTCCTAATCCAGTTGGCCATGGCTTGATGGCAGGAGTAGTGTCCAAGGGTCCTTGGCCTTGAGATTTCAGTCAAGGTCCGTCTAATCAAGTGAAGCAAATAGCATATTTCATTTACTCTGTTCCCTGAGCAGCTGCCGCTGCCACTGTTGCTTGGAAAAATTGCCGTGCAATTTTAAAAATGAAAAATGTTTCCTTTCTCATGATCCCCATCTCAAATGGTGAGCGTGGGCCAAGCATTTTTTCTTGGATTTTTCCCAGTTGTCCCATCTCATTTGCCTGATGTTGGAGAGCAGTCTAGGGTACATCTTCACTGTCATCCATCCCTGCCTTGTTTGGTACCCTGTTCGACTCTTTCCCTTTTCTCCTCAGAGGGAAAACTCTACTCTGCCACAGTAACTGACTTCCTGGCCATTGATGCGGTCATTTACAGAAGCCTTGGAGACAGCCCTACCCTCAGGACCGTCAAACATGATTCCAAGTGGTTGAAAGGTGAGCAATTAAATGAAGAGAGGGAGGAGCGACGCAGACCTCGTAAGAGATTTAGAGTCTGGATGGACCAGACTGTAGATTCATTTTGGTAATGGTTTCTGACAGCCGAAACCATGTAAATTGCATCCTTTGCCTCCACTCATTTATTTGCCTCCCTGTTCCCCTTCCCGTGAACTTCTGGAGTATTAGCAAAACCACCAGCGCTGCGACAATAGAATGCATAACATTCATCTTTCCCTGCCCCAAACTCTCATTCCAGAGTCCCTCATGAAAAGAGCTGAACAGAGCATTCATGAAAGGGAACGGGGGATGAAGTGGTGGGGAACAGGAAATCAGCCATTCCCAGGCCTGTGTGAGTCAGGGTGACGGAGCAGTGTGCACCAACTACTCTAGGCAATATGGACGTTCCACCGTGAAAAATAAAACTCCGGAGATTTGCAAAGCGTACTTATTCTTCACCCTCGGTGGCAAAGCTTGGGAAAGATGTAATTTGTAGGCTCAAGTGCTTTCTGAAATCACTAGCGCCGGCACTTGTGAAGCCATTAGAGTTGGTTAGTGTTAACCACATGTCTAATAGCCCTACGCTTTCAATTAATAACACGTCTTTGGCTACACTTGATTAAAATTCTCTTAACACTATGTGACATATCTCCAATTAACATGCCCATTTGTCCACAGAGCCCTACTTTGTCCAAGCACTGGATTATGGAGACTATATCTACTTCTTCTTCAGAGAAATTGCGGTAGAGTACAACACCATGGGGAAGGTAAGAGGGGAGGGCATCCCTGGCTCCCTTTGTGACATTTTCAGAGACCTGTCTTTGCAACCAGTGTTGTTTTAAATGACCTTGAGATGCAAATTGTGAACCCAGTAACAACACAACTATGGATGGGCAGAAGCGACAGACTAAGCTGTCTGGAAGCCCAAGCCACTTTTTCAGAACAGTAACAAATTACAGGGAACCTCTTGAATTTCTCCACTGAAGATCTAACTAACAGATGTTTGGTTGTTTCATTTGAAGTGTTTTGAGATGTAGCTCCCAGGTACAATTTCCCCTTTTAATTGAGTGACTCCATAGAGAGAATCCATACCCAGTATCTTTAGGCAAACTGAGTCTTCGTTTTATTGTAGAAAGCAAGATTACAGTTAGAGGATGTTTATTTCAGCTATTTTTTTTTTTTTTTTTTTTTTTTTACCAGACAGCAGATCAAGGTCACTGAGTTAGAGGGCGCAAACAAAATACCAGGGTGGCTTGCACGGTTAGAAGGACTCACACTCCAAGTATGAAATTTCAGACCCCAGAGGCAGGCAGTAGGGATGGCAGAGATGGCGCATACAAAGTGTGCTTTTGTCTGAGGAAATAAAAGCTAAGCAGTCTGTATGGAAATGAGTTTATGTGGCTGGGAGCTCATCCCCTGAAGGATTTATGGCTCCGTATTAAATGCCATCGCCTTATCTTTTAAAACATTCTGTTTCTATGCTGACGTTTTTCCTTTTTTCTTCCTTTTTTTTTTGTTTTGATTTTAGAAATGCATTATTAAATTAAGTAGCTTGTTGTTCCATTTCTGTTTGGCGAAGGCAAAATCTTCTAAGATCTGCATTTCATCCTCTCTGTGTGCCTTTCTCCGCAGGTTGTCTTCCCTAGGGTGGCTCAGGTTTGTAAGAATGACATGGGAGGGTCTCAGAGAGTCCTGGAGAAGCAGTGGACGTCTTTCCTGAAGGCTCGCCTGAACTGCTCAGTGCCTGGAGACTCTCATTTTTATTTCAATATACTCCAGGCGGTTACAGATGTGATTCGCATTAATGGCCGTGACGTTGTCTTGGCAACCTTTTCCACACCTTATAACAGGTAACCATGCCCTGGCTGTGTTGACCTAATATATTCTTCCCAGCTCCCTTTTCCTTGGGGAAAAGATTTGCAGCTGATGGAAAGGCAGCCGTCACTATTTGTACATAACAAGCATTACTTTGAGTTTTCATCAATGAACTAATTAGAATTTGTGAGCATTATTAAATTAAGATTTTTAGGGAAGTAAGTTATGGCAATATCGTCAATTTATATGACTGACATTAAATCCTTTGTATGTGAATCCTTTCGGTAAACCAAATTTTATTGTTCTCTTTTCACACATGAAGAAAAAGCTTAAAACATTTCATTGCCTGGATCACATAGTCAGTGATAGAAGGGACAGGTTTGGAATTCAGTATCTTCCTCTGATCTCTTACAGGTCATCTGGTATTCCTGTTTCATTTGTAGTGTTTCCCTGACTGAACTGGGAGTGTGTGAGTGTGTGAGAGTGTGTGTGTGTGTGTGTGTGTGTGTGTGTGTGTGTGTAGAGTGGGCATTATTAAAATGCTACATTGAGAAGTTGCTTCAGTGAGAAATTTAGGAGCAAGGGAACCTGCCAAGGGCTCCACCCAAGATTCTAGTTAGTATCCCACTAGAGGATGCAAACCTCCAATGGTTTAAGCAGTTAGTTCATGGCCCAGATCCCAACCCCAGCATGAGTGCAGCTGGGAAGGTTTTAGTGAGGACTCATAAGTCACTAAACACTATCCCTAAAAATACTGTCGGTTCATCTCTATTTTATGTTTAGTTCATCAGAAATATTAATTAATTAAATGGCACATTAATAATTGATCCCAACACAGTGAATATGCATGGAAATGATAGACTAGCAGAATGACCGTCTTTCGCTGGCATCCAGCTCTCCATAAAGCCAATAAGGTTTCAGAGTCCCAACACTATTGGGGGAAATGAGCATAACTCTGGGTGTAACCTCTGACCATGAGCTCTAAATGCATGCACCATACTCTTTTGTCTGTGTATGATTTTAGAGCTTCCTTACGGAATATCTTCTTCTAAGCATACACGTAGGATTAGACTTTTTACGAGGACTTTCATGAACTTCAGGAGTGCCTAGATGACAGGCATGAAAAATGATAAGCTGGAAGATAGCATCTAGAAAGACATGCCTAGGTATTGGGTAGAGCTCGGAAGAGAGCGAGCTGAAAGATGAACTCATACTCCTCAGTTACAGGGAGAGCAAGTGCCAAGGATTTCTCACTGAAGATAAATGAAAGTGGGAGCTTATATCGCAGCAAGAAGTATTCGATTAGATTTAGGCAAGCTTTAATCATCTATAGGGATTTTTAGACTTGAGAACAGGGAAGATATAAAATATTTCAGGGTTTGAATATTCACATGTAAGATCCCATCTATCTAGGGTTTTTGGAAAACATGCTGCCTTGGTACATGGAAATGTAGGGGTTAGTGGGATTTAAAAATACATTTCTAGTTTGGGGTTTTGTTTTATTAAAAGTTTGGGTTACTTTGTGATTATAATACCATAGTGAGTTCTCATATATTATAAACTCATTTATTTTCTTAAGTGGTCCTAAAATTATCTTATAATGATTATGCGGTGTCAGAAATATTATTTGTTCAGTCAGATCAGACAGCCTAACTTGCCAGTCTACAAATGTGTATACCGTTTTCATCCTAAATTACATGTGGCCTTTATTCACTCTCGTTCCATCCCTTTCCACTTCCTCCTCCACATAGGAAGCCTTGGTTATGACAGATTGCTGCCAATCCTTGAGGGGTCCCTCTCTACACTGGGGAAAAAGAGCAAGCAAGCACCTTGGTCTAGCACACCAGCCCCAGCATGGTCTGGCTCCCTTCCCTCCTCAGTCTGTTTCCCTCATTTTTTTGTCACACAGTCTATACCACAGGCTTGCCAGACCTGAGGTCTGGTTCTGGAATGTGCCTTTCTTTCTCTGTAAAGTCCTACAGCCTGACCAGTGACCACCCATCAAAACCCCGTGGAGGCATTTTATGCTATGAAACGTGTCCTGACTGGCTTGCCCTGAATTGATTTTTTTTTTTTTTTTTTAATCTCCATCCTAAACTGTGGCCTAGCTACTAAAGGCAGGACCCTGTTCTCTGTGGGGTTCACAGAATTTCTATAATAAGCTCGTAATTCTCCCCCACCCCACAAACAAAGGGGCTCAAGAGGCAATGAAGAAATGATGGGCTTTTCCCCTTGAGTTTACTGCACTAGCGAGTCTGTTCTTTAAGACTGTTGATGCAAATTTGATTGGTCTCTTTACACTCATGATCCCTTCATTTATAATGCTCAGGATATGGACTTTAAATCCTACCTGCCTGCAATAAGAGTTTCTTCAGAGTATGTTTTCTAAGGGGATGAATAGCAGTTATGTGAGTAACACCTGGTGTGAAATGTCCTTTGTAGCATCCCCGGGTCTGCAGTCTGTGCCTATGACATGCTCGACATTGCCAATGTTTTTACTGGGAGGTTCAAGGAACAGAAGTCTCCTGATTCTACTTGGACTCCGGTTCCAGACGAGCGCGTCCCTAAACCCAGGTATGTGCAAATATTTATTTAGTCAGCTATCTTTAAACCCTGAAATGGTGAAACTGGCTTCTCTGATAGTGAGCATCCTGAAGACTACACACTGGAGCCTTGCATCCCAAGCCAGGCAGATAGAGACCCAAAAACAACAGGAAGACTCTCATGATGTGATATTTGCGTTCACAATCCTTACCAGAACTCAGAGTAATCTTTAGTACCCACAAACCATGTCTTTTAGTCTTCTGCTTAACCTTTGTAAATGTGGTTTGCCCAATATAATAGGTGATAGGAACCATCTGCTAGAGCTGGTCCCGTTGGTCTATAGGTGGAAAATTTAAGGACCAGAGAGTAAACTGTATTGTGCAAGTTCATATAACTAGAGAGATACCTCTGCTGTGCCTCCCTCTCATTGTATAGGAACTCTTTAATCCCAATAAAATGTAAAATATAAATGATACTTCCTCGACTTAGGGGAACAAGTGGGATCAGAGTTGATTCCAGGGCGCCAGGACAAGTGTAAGAATTGTTATTTGGTATGGTGCGTTGCTTTTCTGCGTCCACCTACAATATGGTGCTAGCCTTTCCCAAGCTGTGCCCTAGACTCGCTCACATAGAAACACCCAGAGACACTGCAAAAATGTCAGTTCTATCAATCTATCAAATCTCTTTATATGCTCCCATTAAATAGTTAACTCGAGAAGAATATTTTCCCATCCTGACCCTATGTTTTCCAACTCTGTGACTTATACCCAACACCTTTCCCCTTGTGGTCTAAGTTACGGGGAAATCTCTATATTGAGTTTATGTGGCGCTGGAAGCAAGCCCAATGTCTTCCTGGCTTTTTGTTGTTGTTGTTGTTGTTGTTGTTGTTCTAATGGTCTCCCTTGGTCTGCCGTCCTACCAAGATACCTACAAGTGCATTTAATTGAATCAATTTAGATATCAGGAACCAAAGAAGCCCAAGGGGCCATCCCTTTCTGTCAGCTGAGTTACCTGCCATGTTCCTTCTCTGGTCAAGGAAGACTCATTGTGAAAGTACACATTAGGGACTAGATAGATTGCCCACATCAATACCTTCTGAATGATCAAGAAAGGGAGTTAAAGTGGAGGGATTGGTTTCTGGGGGGGGGGGGTCTTGGTGTATAAATATGGTGTCATGCAGGCATCACCAGGACATGGGTTAAGGGATTTTTCTCCCATGTCACTGTGTGTACCCACATGCTTCCCTATCTCGTCTCATCCCTTTTGTGAAGAGCAGGCTGACTGTGGAGGGCCCACAGGCTGTAACGCCACGGTATGG
This sequence comes from Microtus oregoni, assembly GCF_018167655.1. Taxonomy (NCBI): domain Eukaryota; kingdom Metazoa; phylum Chordata; class Mammalia; order Rodentia; family Cricetidae; genus Microtus; species Microtus oregoni. The sequence continues at coordinate 7,709,588 of NW_024543070.1, forward strand.
GAAAAGGTTGTATCGTGGGGCATGGTTTCCTCTCCTGCACCAGACTTAGTATGCTCTGATCTGACTTTGCTGAGATTTCCATGTACCTCAACAAATGATAGAATTTCTTTCGAAAGTTCACCTGCGTGATCTGCTCAGTTGCAAGGAATTGGTCTTTCAGGAAAGATCTTCGGTGTAACTGGCTTTTCAGACCTGCCCAAATCTCATAACAAACGAAGACAAGAACGACACGTGAACTAATAGACTTCGAGAGGTTGTAACACTGAGTGTTGCTGGTGTGTACCTCTGTGGAAATCTCTCTTTTTTATGCTTGTGAAAGCATTAGCCTAGTCCCCTCCTTTGTAGAATACATGTCTCTGGAACAGTGGCTCTCAACCTATGGGTTGTGACCAGTTTGGGGGTTGCATATAAGACATTTATGATTCATAAGGGTAGCAAAATTACAGTTATGAGGTAGCCATAAAATAATTTTATGGAGCCAGGCAGTGGTGGCACATGCCCAGCACTCGAGAGGCAGAGGCAGGTGGATCTCTGTGAGTTTAAGGTCAGCCTGGTCTACAAGAGCTAGTTTCAGAACAGACTCCAAAGCTTGTAGAGATACCCTGTCTTGAAAACAAACAAACACATAAATAAATAAAATGAATAATTTTATGGTTGGGGTCACCACACCATACATAAGGAGTTGTATTAAAGGATCCCAGCATTAGGAAGGTTGAGAACCACTGCATCTAGAACCTCTTGCAAGGTTTCCTAGTTGGCTTTCTGTTGCTATGATAGATACCATGACCAAAAACAACTTAGGGAGAGTTTATTCTTGTCTATCATCAAGGGAAGCCAAGGCCGGAAGCCAAGGCCGGAAGTTGACACAGAAACCATAAGGCACATGGCTTACTGGCTTGCCTCCTCTAGTTTGCTCTACCACATTTCTGACACAGCCTGGGCTCACTTGCCTAGAGGTGGTACCATCCCCAGTGAGCAGGATCCTCCTACATGAATTACCAGTTAAGAAAACGCCTCACAGAGAAGCCCACAGGCCAGAGTGATTAGAGACAGTCTCTCAGGTGAGGGTCTTTCTTCCCAGGTGTGTCTAGGTTTGTATCAAGTTGACAGATAGCATAAAGCAACCCTGGGATGTACGCCTCCCCCCCCCCCCCCCCCCCCCCCCACACACACTCAGTTCCAGCTCCATCTCTGTTCACTGGGGTTTGTTTGCACATCTGGAAGGAAGCCAAGCTGCCTGGAGATGAAACTGAGCTGTCCCAGCTAAGGCTTCTTCACAGAATGAGGAGGCGGTCCAGTGGAAATCTCAGCATATTGTTCTTGGTGCCCTTCTGCATTCTTCATCTTCCTCTTCGCCGCCTGTGGCACAGTCTCCTCCATGCCAGATGCTTCGAGAAGCCGTTCATTCAAAGACTTTGCCAGAAGGCATGAAATAACTCTTCCCCCACCCCTCAACCTCAACCTTTGTCTCATTTTAGGCCAGGTTGTTGTGCCGGCTCCTCGTCTTTAGAAAGATATGCAACCTCCAATGAGCTTCCTGACGACACCCTGAACTTCATTAAGACACACCCACTCATGGATGAGGCAGTACCGTCCATCATCAACCGGCCGTGGTTCCTGAGAACGATGGTCAGGTGGGTGTCAAGCCAACCGCGTCCTCAATGGATTTCCTTGACTTCATCTTGTGTTCGTGGATTCTGTCAGTGGATTATGCTTTGAAATGCCACAAACATCTTCTGCTATCCTGGGCACTGATTCAGCTAGGAAATGTTGACGGGCTGGGTAGATGCCACCAAATCCCCATCGCTGCATTCCCAGTAAGAAGAGTGCCAGTATTTTCAGGCCGGTTCTCCGTGTGCCAGCAATTAGAAGAAAGAAAAATACTTCCTTCCAGATTAGCTTGTTAATCCAATCTGTGCGGTGCAGAGGCATAGTGAGGGAGGACCCGGGAGAAGAAGCTGTTACCTGCTTGGTTCCACATGATTGGGTTATGGCATGAAGGGACACTGTGTATGTAATGGCATGGCAGCGTGAGGGAGTTATACCTTAGTATTCGTTATCTGAAGGCATGCCAACAGAGCAGTAGTAGCTGATTGGAGAGCTCTGATGGCATCCAATATCTTTTGTAATGGAAGCTTATTTTCAAATACTACAGCAGGCTTTTCTAAATTGTGGCAGTCGATGTCACAAAATAGTGAGTTCACCCTGTTTCAAATCCCCTGACTTTTATTGAATTATAAAATTACTTGAGCGTAACCTAGCAACCACGGCCTATTTCTCATAGGAAGACTGGTGTTTTTTTGTTCCTGTCTTGGTACTTAGGACAAATAATTATCTGTGAAAGGTGAAATGACCAAAGAATTTTCTAGAAAGAGGATAGATACCCACTAGAACTTCATTCTGCGCTTGTCTTTCTCCGTTCCCTTACCAACCGTGGTTTGGCTTGCAGCTCCCGATATTCGTGCTGTTCAGAGTCCTTCGCCTTCAGGGCCCTCTTCCCTCCTCTGTGTACAATCAGAACATTCTCTAATCTTGCCTCTTGTTAACAAACACTTTGCACCTCCTCGGAAAAGCACGGAGAATGGGATCCACTGCTTTCCTTCTCGATGTAGCAAAGAATGCTAAGCACAGTCACTTCTTATGCCTGTCCCCTCCATTGGCGCCATCAGTCTTTCCTTACTGCCTATGGAAGGGATCGGTGCTGAGTGCTTGCATATGGTTATGGCTATTGATTTACTATGGAATTTGGCCTCCGCACACACATAACTTCCTTCTCCCTGTTGGAGCTAACCGAATGTGCTACATATGAAAACAAAGGGCCAGGACGGCTGGAGAGCATTACTTACTTGCATATATTTTTCATGACATTGTTGTTACTAGAAAGCTGGGTCGCAGTTGTTTGAAGTGGAAAGGGGACCTTTAATGACAGACTAACAAAAAGTCTTTTTCCCCCTCCCCCCAAATGTGATTCTGTTATTTTAGGTACCGCCTGACCAAAATTGCAGTAGACAACGCCGCTGGGCCGTATCAGAATCACACTGTGGTTTTCCTGGGATCAGAAAAGGGAATCATCTTGAAGTTCTTGGCCAGGATAGGAAGCAGTGGTTTCTTAAATGGCAGCGTTTTCCTGGAGGAGATGAATGTTTACAACCCGGAAAAGTGAGTCAAACTTTGGGTCCTTGCTTGGTGATTATTGGTCATGCTACTGTAGACCTTTCTGTCTGTGGAAAACCATGGCAGATAAGTTGGTTTATGAAGTTTCCAGTTACTTTTCACACCAACCCCAGAAAATACTGAGAATTAGTTTTTTCTTGGCAATAACGTTATGATCCTATAGCCGCCCATGTAGGGCATCTACATAAGGTATCTTAAATTATGAGGTCAGAATGTCAGCCCCAAAATGGCATACAGGGGTGGTGCAGGAGAAAGGAAATCCTTCCCGAGAGTTTACTAATGGTCTCCGCCTGCCTCACAAAACAGGTGCAGCTATGATGGCGTGGAGGACAAAAGGATTATGGGTATGCAGCTCGACAGAGCAAGTGGCTCCCTGTATGTAGCATTCTCTACCTGCGTGATAAAGGTGCCTCTCGGCCGCTGCGAGCGCCATGGCAAATGTAAAAAGTACGTGTTTCACCTCATTGACAACTAGACAGTCCACAGTAGTTAGCAATCTTGGGTAGCTGACAGTTATCTTTTCCCCATCCCCGCAGAACCTGCATCGCCTCCAGAGACCCATACTGTGGGTGGGTGAAGGAAAGCGGTTCCTGTGCCCATCTGTCACCCCTCAGCAGGTAAGGAGCCTGATGTGTGGGGAGGCAAAGTGCCTTGATCCCTCTTCATGCTAGATGTCGGCTTGGCTGTGTTCCCTCAAACTGTCAGGAACTTCTGTGTATGAGAATTTCAGCCACAGAACTGACAGGCGCCTTCTCCATCCCCAACTCAGTTCAGAGACTCGGGGTCGTACATGGCACAGTGCCCATGGGATAATCCCCCCCAGACTAGACTGGTTAAGAACACAAAAAGGGAACACAGTGGGCTTCAAAAGTATTCCCTAGAGAGTGGTACATGAAAATGCACACCGTGAGCATCCTGGTTTGAGGACAGCAGAGAAAGGAGCCGCTGGTTACCATGAGGTTAGTGGATGGTTTGTCCAGCCACGGCAAACTGAGTCTGCTAATTGACCAGACGAGGCTGAGAAGAAACAGCGGAGCATACGTTAACCCACGTGATCATGCTTCAAGCATGGTGCTCTCATCCAATAAAGCTATCTCCTAGGCCGAACAAACCTTGATCTCATTGCTCATTACACACACAGTCCATGTTTGGCAATTCCCCAACTGGTCCCCTAGATCAAACTCCTCTGCTCTGCCTGTGATTTTTTTTTTTTTTAACTTCGTTAGAGGTGAAATCTAAAACAACATTTGGAAAAACTATTCAAAGCATGTCTCAGAAAAGTTGTGGACAATGTAAGTGAGGTATCTATCCAGGGCAGTCCAGCGCTCCCCTGCAGCCAAAGAGTCTCCCCAGACCCAGCTCCCTAAGCTGGAAGCATTTTTTCCGCTTTTAAAATAGCTGAACAAGTAGAAGAGCCAATTTGGTGACTGCCGTGCACATAATTTAAGAAATATTCTCTTGAACAAAGCTAATGATCATGGTAAAAGACGACCTGGAAACCCGGGGGCCGCAGATGACCCCCCCCCCATGCATTATTAGCGTGGCTTTGAAGGCCGCTCTGTGACTTTTGACAGAGTTGGAGTTTGGCATCTTTTCATGAAATTTCTGGGGTAGAGCAGAAAGAATCAGTGAGGGGGCTGGGAAGGGGCTCATCAGTTAGTTGTCCTGTATTCAGCAACTGGCCAGAGGTAACATGATTTCTATGAACTGTTTTTAAAGCGACTACCAGAACTCCCAGAGACTTCCTTTCAAGTCTGCATCCATGTTTCGGTTTCCGGTGCCACAGGCCCTGCTCAACACATGTGGGGCTCTGCTGGGAGAGGGGGTTTGGGGACTGGGTGGATACTGGCTTTCATTATGAGACGAAATCCCTATCCGTAGAGGATGAATTTAATTTCCATTATAACCAAAGACATTAGAGGCTAAATCCGGATTATTAGATCAAGGTGCGACATTCAAAGCAGTTTCCTTACGGGGTTCATGATACACTGCGAGGCAGCCACAGATCAGAATTTTCAATTACATTTTAGAAACAGAAGCGCAAAGTTCTCCCGAAAGACACGCTTTCTGTGGACAAATCTAGTGTGCTTGTTTTAAATTTCAAACTGAATGGTGAAGACCAGGAATGGAGGGGAAAGAAAGGAGCTCTGAGGATCGGAGAGAACAGGGAGAACGCAAGCCCTCAGCCAGGGACCGCCCTCTCACGTGCTCACTGGCCAGGCGTGCCTGTAAACACTGGTTATATGTGTTCTGTGGGCAAAGGAATGGGAAAAGGGACTTGGGAAAGAAAGCACAGAGAAGAGTAAAACAGGTCACGGAAAGGACCAGACCCTTCCATCTATACTTCACATATTGTTTATATGCGTGAACTTTAGAGTGGAAACTTATCGGATGTTTAAGTAGTGCTTAAGGAACACGAGTGAGGGAGGATAAGAACCCATCACTAATTGACTTCCCGCACAAGGGTTGAACTCTCTGCTACCATAGCTTCTTGTTAAAGTTTCACATCAAACTCATTTAATAAGCTGCAGAGGGCTTCTTTTCCTTTCACACCGGCCACTCAACTTAGCAAACAGGTCACTTTTTTTAAAAAATGAAACTGAAGACTCATTTCTGAGTGACGGCTCATGGCATTGTTTATTTTTTTCTTTTTCCTTGTTCTCCCAATTTTTTTTTTTTTTTAAAAAAGGCTGACTTTCGAACAGGACATAGAGCGTGGCAATACGGATGGCCTAGGAGACTGTCACAGTAAGTAATGTCTTTAACTCTCTGTCTGCTTATGGATAAAGACGTCCTATGACCCACTCTGCATTATTCGCGTGGCTTTGAAGGCCGCTCTGTGACTTTTGACAGAGCTGGAGTTTGGCATATTTTCATATAAATTCTTGGGGTGGAACAGAAAGAGTCAGTGAGAAGGGGCTGGGAAAGGGCTCATCAGTTAGTTGTCCTGGCCAGAGGTAACAAGATTCTTATAAACTCACCTTAAGTTGCTATCAGATGGTCTAGAAGCATCACACCGCATGTAGAACTCAGTGCAAATGACTCTGGACATAACGAAGGAAATGGTGTGTGTGGAAGTCAACACTGCCAGGGTGATTGCTGTAAATGTGGACAACTCTCCCATAACTCTAATGTGTCGAACATATCATCCTAGAGGATATTAATCATAGCAAAGCAGTAAGTTATGGCAGTGTTCCCATTACAAAAATGACAGTTTTGTTGTGTTTCATAATGTGCTGTTACACCACATGTTAGCCAAATAATCAAAAGCCTAATCATGGTACTCTAGCTTCCTGAGTGCAACTGTCTTCGTGTTCTTTAACATATTCGCCAATGAAAGTAATTAATTTTCAAAATTTGATTTATGTATATACTTTATATATATATATATGAAACCATTTGAAATAGGAACAAACATAAATTAACCCATGAGCATAAAGCAATTCTAAATGTCCTCTTTATAGAAATTGATCTACATCATTCTCAGAGTTCATGTCACATACTATTAAGTGGCAACATTCTACTTAGAACCTTCTAGAAGAGATCCCAGAATGCTGTCTAGTTGTTTTATGATCTAAGCAATATCAAGATTTTCCTGAAAATGGTTTAGTGTTGTGAACTTAAGTAATAATGCTATGCTCTTAGCAAAAGCATGTTTGGCTTGTTACCTTTTTTTAAAAGGCAGAGTTAGAATTTATTAAGAGTCTTTAACACAGCATCTAAGCACTGGGGTTAAGAGAAAGCAAGGCATTCAGGAAGAAGCTAAGACAGATCTGAAAATGTAGGTGTGGGCATCTTAAAGGAGAATCACCTGGTTGGTGAATTTTTTGAAGAAGTCCCCTGTGCAGAATTTTATGGAATCTGAAATCAAAAGGGCACTGAAAAACGGCTCTTAAGGGAGCCAAACTGGGTGACTAATAGCATTTGACTCTATAACAAAGCCCATGGATATAATTCTAAGTCATAAGAACCAAAATTTCAGACTAGGTTATCATTCAACTTTCTATCATATGCTTTTGTAAGACATATAGAATAATCAAATAAAGAGGACAATAATCAGCCTTACCTGCAAGTTCTTGACCCTACGTAATTTGAATTATTAGTACAATATGTGGCCAACGTTTTCATTTTTCATACCTTCTCATGAAATGCTTATGCATCAAAATTGTTGTAGGAGATTATTATCACCCAAACATCTGTGCCATGTATGCAATTATTCACCTGCATCAGTAAAAGGGTTTGAAGTGCAATCATTGTATCTTAATTATCATGTGCCTTGTAGTTAAAGTTTTGGAAAGAGAGGGTGTTTGGGGGAAGGGTAGGAGATATTACAGATACTTAAGTTAGCTTTAGAAGATATTTTTGTCACATTTTTGTTATCTGGTAGTATAAGTCTCTGTAGAAAAATAGGAAGATAGATTTGGCTTGAATCAGGAAATATACAAAGGAGATGCTGATGGATTACTAGTGTGTGCTTAATACATATCTATGTTCTCAGGCAGAGTAACCTAAGAGAACAAGCATATGTAAAGTAGAAAGTTCCGATTTAGTGATGTAGTTTAATGCCCAAGGCCAGCTGTAAAGCCTATTTCCTTCATGTCCTTTACCCCACTCAGGACAGAAGGTGAGACTATGCCTCTATCTGCCCGCAGTCCTGAGGCCTTCTCCCCTCTGCCTGCTCCCACCAGAACAGGAACTACTTCTATCACACATACGTGTGTGTGTGTGTGTGTGTGTGTGTGTGTGTGTGTGTGTATTCAGAGGGTGTTGGTATAATTGCTGCACTGAATTTGACAGGACTTTGAGAAAAGCCACCGAGGGTCCCTGTTGAACCAGTAATCTGACCTAGACTTCAGCACACAAACCTACTTATGTGGCCTCCCACATGTGTGTGTTTGGATTTTTAATTTCCTCACTAAAACTGCCAATGAGTTAAGAACATTATGGATTATGATACTGAACAGTTCTCTCAGTCCATTCATGGGGGTGAAAGCACACAGAGCACGAAGAAAAGTTCTTCCTTACAGATGTGGCCTGGTTACTTTATCCACAGCCATGCATTTTTGTACCAAGTTGAGCATGGCTTCCTGACTCTCATATAATCATTGCAGTGACCATTTCTTCTCCTAAGCCTTGAGTTAGCAATGACTTTGGGGACACACGCCAGTGGAAGAGATGTGGAGAGATAGAACATTGAACTGAGCAGGAAGCAGATTAGGTTACAAGCAGGAAGCGGAATAGTTTCCAGTGTTAGGGCTTCCCCATTGGCCTAGCTCCCATTAGCTCATCCCCCCTCACTGTGTAAGTCACTAAGAATGTGTGGTTAAGTAACCACCTCCCTTCTTTTGTCTTTCAGATTCCTTCGTGGCCCTGAATGGTAAGGAAGATGCTACTGTCATAATTTTATGTCCATGGAAAACTTTGCACTAATTCACCTGAGTATTTTAAGCCATATATTTTTAATTAATTTTTATCCTCATTTTTTATAGACATTTCAACTCCTCTACCAGATTATGAAATGTCTTTCAACACAGTGTATGGTCAGTTTATTGATATATCTATCTATACATATCAATATTAATACTTAAAGTTACTCATCCTTTGGTAGTTTGTAGTTTTCATTCCTAATCATAGACCAGATTCTTTGTTACTTCAGGGCTCCAATTCACTAAACTTATTTCTAGATTTCCCTAATCTTAAAAAAAAAATCACTCTGCCTATATGGGATGATTGATGAGGGAGAACAAATCTTATATATTGAATCCACAGAATATGAAACATTCAAGAATTTGGTAAATACATCTAATGGATTCTCAAGTGAAAAGAGATTTCTTCTTCTTAAATATGCTTGTGTATAAGGAGATTCAAGATATATAACAGGGACTCCAACTCATAAACGGTAGCCCCTCAATACCATCTCCCCAATCTTGGCTGTTAGGATAACCTTCCCCCATAGGGGAATTCCCATATAGGGCACAGACACCAGGGTCTTTGGAGGTGAACCTGTGCAGTATAGCATGAAATCGACCAACAAAACTTAAACTCAGAATGAGTTTGGATATTTGCTTGACCACAATTTTCAGTGAGGTTTTGTTTCCAGAACATATGTGAGGAAGTGTGAGGCTGTAGGCGTGATGTCCAAACAGGATTTCTCCCATTGTCCTCTGCCTGAAACATTCAGGCGCTGGTGGGAGGTCAGGAAGTGTCCGCACTTCTGCACATGCAAGCCTAAATGCAGCTGTTCCCTCTTTGTTTTTCAAAATAAATGATTGAATGTGTTTTTCAAAACATAAGCTGAAAACATCTCTATGGTATCAAATTTAAGCTTTTGCATTTGACTTTGCACCATGAGTTCAACAGTTTGTAGCTTTTATGTGTGTTTGAGATATACAATGTAGGAGTAATTAAGGGTCAGTCTTTAAGTATAAGAGTAGGTTAAAATGGAGGGAAAGATGAAAAGAAGAAAAACACAAGATTTAGGATGCAAAGAAGAATTCAAGGTGTCTACAGATGTGCTCAATCGCTGTGTAAATTTTTAATCCATGAGACCGAGTAGCATAAACCAGAAGGCTTAGTGAAGTCTTCAAGGCTGTCTTAAAAGCCAGAGTTGTGCAATACACTCCCCCTGGCCATCCCCTTCATGAGGTGAAACAGGAGGGAACAGACAAGGCCGCTGGATTTCTCCACCTTTGACATTCTCTCATCTATGATTCAAACCAGAATATTGAACAACACAGACCAGGAAAAAATTGCTCAAAAGGCAAATGTCATCTAGCTTAACCTTAACCTTCAGGGAGGCAACCACTTAGCACCTGTTCCTTTGCAATGTCAGACTTCACCATCGTTGCCTACAGCTGAAGAAATTTTATCAGATGTCGAGAAATCCAAACCTTGAAACCAACTGAGCCAGCAACCTCCTGGCATTCATCAGTTGTTCAAGACCAATTTTAACTCCCGGGGAATTCTTCAAACATATAATTGAGCTCTGGGATGCTCTTTATGGGCAAAATAATCATTCTTCAAGCAAGTGGATTTTTCAGTTCCCCCTCAAAGAACAGGCATTTATTAATTTTTCCGTATATTAATGGAAAAATTAAGACTTTCAAGGGTAACGCCCGGTCGTTGTGAACTTTTGAACTTCTGTAAGGAAGCAAAGAAGAGTGGCGCTTTCCCTGTAGCTTATGACCCTGCCCCTTGCAGGTAGCTACTCAGTATGCAGTGGAGACGTGGCTAATTGACCATCAAGATGAGTGATGATCCACCACAGAGGTCAGGAAATTACCAAGAGGGCCTAAAGAGAGGCTTTCAAAGGAGGGAAATCACATTTTTTAAAAGAAAAAAAAAGAGTGGTACTCTAGACAGTACTTGCAGATTCTCATAACTGATGACTATCTTGGCATTAACTAGGAAAATATTTAATTAATTCACCCAACAACTCTTCGTTGAGCGACAGCTATATGCCAGCCAATGGATCAGGTGCCGGATTTGTAACCTCAGAGGAAGGACCAAATGGCTACCTTTCTGGGCATGAATACAGACAAGGGAGCCAGTCCAGAATGCACCTGCACAGTTAGTTGTTGTAGCCTCTGTGCGCCATGCACTTCCTGACTGAGTTAGACCCACAGAACAAACCACAAAGAGATTTTCTTTCTCAGGTAAAGGGGTCATTTTAGCGCACTGTGCAAGTTTTCTGTTGGCTAATGCTGTAGGCAACACTGCTCACATATGCAAGAACCCCTTTAGTGAATTGGGTCCTGTTTTCTCTCTCTCTACCTCTCTGTATTGAATTAGTGTCTCTTTTATGTCTAATCGGCTACAATCATTGTTAACCGGGAAGAGCCTCTAACCTCTAGAATCACAGAGATTTGTAGATATAGAGAAACGACATGATGCATGAAAATTAACTTTTTGAATATAGCTATAGTTTTTTTGTGTCTTTGAAGACTATCAGAGCATATGTTCTGTCCCATTGATTACACGTGACCTCTCCTATTGGGCTGCATGATTACAGCAAATCTATTGACATGCAATACCATATCCACAAGTCATTCTGGTCATGGCGTCTCATAGACAGTGCATATCATATAGCCTGTCAAATCAAGCTGTGAGAAAGACCATCCATGGCTTCCCAGCCGCTGCATTTAAGCATGGAGAATCCTAAGAATATTCACCTCGCTCGCTCATAGAGCCTGCTGTTCTCCACACTCTCACCTGGCAGCTCTCAACTTCTTGAGGCCCAGGTATTTGCTCTTTGTTCGATTCATCACCAGTCCGTGCTTTCTGTCCTTAAGCACAAGTTTAAAAGATTGCAGAGCTTTTTTTTTTTAAATCAGATGCATAGTTTCTCTAGATTTACATACAGAGACTCGAGATGTGGTGTGTATCCGACTAACACTTCAGAGATACGAAGAGGCTGATTTCTCATATTTGTGTAAAGCATTTTCCTACCTAACTACCATCTGGTCCACATTAATTTCCCCTCCTAGCCCTAGCTTTCCATCACCAATGAGTTTTCCATGTATCTGTAGCATATGGTCCAGGAAATTTTTCTACAGCAAATGTGTCCCTTAGGCATCTCTTTCCCCTAGATTACCATATTAAGAAATGTTCTCACTAAACCATACTTATGGCATTACCATAAAAGTGCCCCTTGAACACAGCTAAATCGAAAGTGCTCAAAACGCCTATCAATTCAGGTAGAAGAAATTCTTGCTACTTGGAGGGGAGCACAACCTCCCCTCCCCCACCACCACCACCACACACATCACCACCATCACCTCCACCTCCACTTCCCTACCCACGTACAAAGCCATTTCAATTTATCTTCCAATATTGGGTGCCGAGTTGTAATTTCGGCTGGCCCATATTCTTTTGTCTTTATGTAGTCATGAATTCGGGTGTGGAAATAAACATGTTTTAGACGCCAAGGTAAGCAGGAAGGAAATTCTTCCCCCCCCCCCCCCCCATTTCTCAGGCTGATTTTCTCGATCCTGTCCTCTTCTCAGCATCAGATACAATGCAGAACTCAGAAACACAACGTCTAGAAAAATCAAACATTCCCTGAGTCTTAAGTGAGCATATTTTTAGCGGTGGGCTGCGAAGCAGACTATTTTCAACAAAACAGATGTGGCGAGCTATGTGAGAACCATCCAGGTTCTGCTCTGAGAAGAGGCTTTTTAAATGTTACCAAAGCCTTATAGCAGCATTCAGGTGCGGTGCGTCCAAAGAAATTGTTGCTTATACGAACCTCTTCCCCTGGCTTAGCTTTTCCCCAGCAGCAGAGGTTCAAGATTAATGCTATTTTTAAAATACATTGTTTTAAATTCGTAATCTTAACATCTCCGGCCTGGGACTCCAACTTCTAATAGTAACTGCAGATTAAAAGAATAGAGAGAAATGGGATGCATTTGTCAGTAGGATCTGTCTTTCTGGTGGCCAGTTATTTTATTTATCATATGTAAGGTGATCATATCCTGAGGTTAGAATTATTAGAATTATCCTGAGTCTATTCTGCTTTGTGCCAAAGACACCAATAACACACATGCAGTAGCTCTTTTGACTTCTTTCTCAGGCTTACCTGGAACTTATTCTATATAGCTTTGACTGGTCCCAAGCTCAGAGCAAGTCTCCTGCCTCAGCCTCCCAAGTGTTGAGATTACAGATATGAAGATGGCGCTCAGTGATCTCTCTAAAAAGTGCTCAAGATGGCTTTATCATGCACTCAGAAATCTCAAAGAGGCTGTATTTTATTTCTACCAGAGAGGATGGCTAATCAGGCTCCTTTAAATCATTTTGACAGCTGAAAGGATCCGATACAATCTGCACTTTTATCTTGCGGCAAGATGGAGAGTGAACTTCTAAATGCGCTCACAGGAAATATCTAGGGTGTCTGCCATGACTCCCAGTCACTCCTGTCTTCTGGTACTCTCTGATGCTGGGCCACATCCAAGATCGAAATCTACCTTTTTCTAGTTTAACCTTCTCATCAGTGAGGCCACAAAAACAGTCTGAGTTATAAAACTAAGTTATGAAACTCAGAAACCAGTTTTAGATGCAGAAGGTGCGTCCATAACAACAAGCAGAGGAGGCGGCTTCCATGCCAAAGGCATGGGAGTGGATCCCTTAGGGGAGAGAGCATCTCCCAGAATGGGGAATGCCCATGAGGTTGAGCTGAAACTGAACACTAGATGCACTGTGGAGCCTTGCTGGGAAGGGCTTGAGATCGCCTAAGTTACCTGTAATGGGAAAGGCCGTCCACTATCGCCGGTGCCATATCAGTCACAAACCATGTTCCTGGAGTGTCTTTCATGCTGCTGTAGGAAGCCTTCTAGGGAAGGACACTAGTATGTCTTGAGCATTTATGGATCAGGCACTGTGACACTTTCACTATTGTGCTATTTTATCTTCCCAAGGCTGGGAGGGGTCACTGTCCCTATCGTGTAGTAAAGGACAGGGTAAGCTTGTGGCGGAGACGGTCTTTGGCCTTTTGTGCTTTAACTGCAGGTTCATAGGATCTTCTGCCTAGCACAGAGCAGTCCACCCCTACCAGCAAGCCTTGCCATTGCTAGGGCGTGCCCTTGGCCTCAAGGTCATCACGGTGTCCTGTCTCCTGACCTCTGAGCAAAGGGAATGCAGTGTGCAGTGATGTCTCCCTAACTGTATTTGTGATGAAAACAGGGCACTCCAGTTCCCTCTTGCCCAGCACCACCACGTCAGATTCGGCATCCCGAGAGGGGTATGAGTCTAGGGGAGGCATGCTGGACTGGAACGACCTGCTCGAGGCACCTGGCAGCACAGACCCTTTGGGGGCTGTGTCCTCACATAACCACCAGGACAAGAAGGGTAAGGCCTTGGAAGTACCTCTTCCTCTGGGGGGGAGAGGGGTGGGGGAAAGGGGAGGACTGTGCACCTGCTTCCAGCCAAATCCTAGTGGTGTTTGGAACTTTCTGTGTCCCTCCATTGAAAGCATCTCAGAAAAGACTGCAACCCTTGAGCCAGGCTCAGTCCCCAGTTGTCCCCTGACGTAGGGAGAAGCCACACAGATAGCACATCCTCAGGTCTTCCACTCCAGAAGAGGCATAGGCTGACCCAGAGCGAATGCTTGCTCCTCGGATCCCTTGCCACTCCTCTGAACTCCTACTAGTTTGATGCTATGCATTTTTTGACCCTCTTTCCCTACTCTAATGGCTTGGCAAGTGGAAGCCATGGAAATAAAAGCCAGTGATTTGAGGAATAAGGGCGAGGTCTTTTCCCTTCTCTAACTCTGTCCCCTCTCTCACGGAGCTGACTCTAAACAGGCCTGTGGTGCTCAGACTACTATAACCACCCTTGGAGGACAAGAACTGCAACAAAAATTTGTTATTGAATCAAGCAGAATGGCTCTGCAAAGGCAGCCTCGCTATACGGAGGAGACTCCACCTGTGAACTGTCCTGAATTCGCCTTTGCTCTCTGTGCTGGCCTCCAGACAGGAAATAGCATGGCTTCCCTAGCTGCTGCTTCTGCTAACGCATCCTACCTCAGCTGCAGCTGCAATCAGAGAGACCTTTGCTTATCCCCAGAACAGACTTGTAAATCAAAGCTCAAAAGCCCAGTTATGTTGCTGAGCCATCTCCCTACCCCCATTCAGAACTGTTTGCTTCTGTGTGTTTTCAAGAGTTCCATCCAAGTTGGAGTTAGAGTTTTGAGGGTCAAGGAGTTCATGGGGACCCTTGGAGGACCATCTGGGTCATGCCTTCTCCTGCAGTTTTTGGCATTCAGATTTCCCCACTTTGGGTGTATTCCTTTCTGGACAGACTCCCATGCTAATTCTTTATATATATTTAATCTGCTTTTATCCTGTAAGCACCGTGCACTCTCTTGCCCTAGTTCCTGAGCCCAAATGGTAAAGATGGCCCTTTTATCCTGTTCTTCCTTGCTGCTTTTATTATTCTATAGACTTCCGTTTCTTCATCTGTCCCGCCTCAAATCTATTTAAAGAACAAAGCTGGCTTTGTCTCTTCGGCCTCTTTAAGTTAGAGGGATCTGTCCTTACCAGCCTAAGAAAGTACTCAGTGAAGGGAAAGCGGCCCAACACGCCACAGGCCCCAGCTTGTGCTATTATTTGTGTGTGGCTTCAGACCTCAAATACTACGTCATCCCTGACTGTAGTCTCAAGTAGGGGACAACTTACTTGCCCAGTTTTTACCTGCTATACTAGAAAGAAGTCTTTCTGGTCAGGCCTGGGTTGCGGTCATTTTCTCTGCTCTTCCCTTAGAGGGTCAGCATGGGCTTTCTTTATTCGTCAACTCCCCTAAGGAATGGAGGCTCTGAAGGAGTCCAATTAGCACTTTGACAGATTGTTTTAAAACTCGGCATTGCTCACTCTCCCGAGTCTTATTCTAAATGCCAATGAAGCTGGAAGCAGCCTGCAGAGTGTCAGACAATGGTGGCAGAGGCGATTGCATGGGTGTTTAACACAGTTGCTGTTCTTGTGCTATGACCAACCTCCTTGCCTTGCCCCATCAAACCTGAGTTTGATCTTGGACAGCTGCGGTCTATGATTGACGGGGCAATGCCAATGAGTTGTTATGCAGAAACTGAAATGACAGAGCTTAATGTTCCCTGTACCATGATTTTTATGATTTTTCTGTTTCTTTTTTTTTGTTTCGATTCTCCCCTTTTTCTCTGAATGACCATTCTGTTTGCTGTTCATGATTTGTTTCCAACTTCCGTTCTGTTTGGCCAAGCACTGTGTGGCGTGACTTGGTGACGATGTTTCTCTGTTGGAAAAGTCCTGTCCCTTCTCTGAATCACTACGATGTCCCTCAGCCTGACCCAACCTGTGGTCTTCCCGCCTTCCTTTCATCTCCTGATGTGAGCGCTTCAATGACGTCGCATCCTTGTGTTCAGCATCCGCTGGGATGCTGTACTCGTCTGGGTTTCCTGAGGGCCTCTGCGGGCGCTCTTCACTGGGCTGACTGTCTCATGGGAATGTGGCCCATGTGTGCTCCAGCTTTCGCAGTCAGATACTCTGGAATTGTTTCCACCATGCTTCACATTTCTCCACGGGGCAGAAACCGTGTCCACTGACCAGCATCTGAGGAGGAGTCAAGTGCCCAGGGCCCTTTTATTGGAGCCAGCGAGAAAGCGTCAGTGAGCAGGGCGAGCCCACTGGCTTAGCTCTGCACAGCCACTGACTGACCCCGGGCCAAGCCCATTCTTTGCTCACCCCACCCTCCCAAACACATTTCCAGAGTATGCTTGCTGCTTTTTCTTTCCTTTCCTTGTCACGTCTTTGGTCTTGGTTTAACCCTGTGCATCCCGCTCCTCTGTCACAGCCCTGTCCTCACCTTGCGGTCTAACCCCCTTCTGCTACCATTGCTCTTAGCCTCCCCTTTCGGAATAGCAGACCCAAGCCCTCTGCCTGCCCCCCAGCCCCCCCTGTGGAATGTTCCAAGGTTCTTTCCTTCTATACTGTGAGTGACATCCAGGAGCTGTGTGGATATACCATCCCACTAACAAAGTGTGAGCGGAAAACCTGCGAAGCACAATGATCCATTAGCATAGAAAATGAAGTCATTTTCTCTCTCGGTAACTGGCCTTGCTTTTCATTACCCTACTGGCCTCGTCTAATGTCTCTTGACTTGGTTCTTTTCTTTAAAAATGCCTGATATTTTCCAAGCCCTGGATTCACAACCAACCGTTGTTTTATCTCTGGGTCCTTAGATATCTGGAGTCTCTCAGGCCGGCCTCTCAATCACCAATTTGATAAATTAGATGCAGCCTGACTGTTTCTTTCTTGGTTTTACCACATCTAAAAATATATGTTATGTATTCACCCAATAACCATTGCAGTGGTAATGGGTAGTTTCAAAGGGGCTCTGATTACATAGAAATAAAAGAAGGAACCCAACTTATTTTTAGGTCTGTTTACTCTCCACCACGCCTCCCCACCACAAAAGAAGTAAGAACTTTCTTTTTTTAAATTAGATAAACTTGGGGGAGGAGAATGGCCACTGTTGTATCCCCTTTCTCCTACTGAAATTAGGAGTGGTATAAAACTGGATTCCCAAGAGAGCTAAAAGATACAGCAGGCAGCTGGGCAGGTGCAAAGCTGCCGGGGCTACGGAGGGCCACAGATAGGAATGTCAGCCCCAAGCCTGCTCTTGGCAGATACGAGTGAACTTATGAGCAGGAGAGAACGCCCCCTCTTCAGACTTCACTGTGCTTTTCTTATGAGTCCTCGGAAAGCAGATGAGATGGTATCCAGGAAAGTAGATGTTCTTGTGTGGTGAGAAATCTCAGCATCGTTGCGTGCTTCTCCCTTTCAGGAAGCTGAGAGAGTGTGATGCTACCACCTGGTCACGCTTAGTCCAAAAGAGATGGTCACTGGTCACTGTAGACCGGGGAAGGAGTACAAGCAGCATTTAAATTAAGATAAAATGAATAGTAGCCGTAGACAGTATTTTAGTCAGTATGTAAATAGTTTGGGAACTAAGTGTCTAGTAAGACTTGTGAAGTCTATTGGGATGGTGAGGGGATTGCCCTTGTTTTTATGCCCATCCTGAATGCAGCTTTATGATTAGAATTTGTCAATAATTCTCTTTATTGCCAATTTCTTATTTTATTAATGCATCATAATCATAATAACCTTTGAAAGCATTGCCTCCAAGTGGGATATGTGGCACCTTACATGGAATGTGGGTGCTTTAGGTGACGCGGGGACATTGTGGCCTTCAGGAATGGTGGTATAGGGGGAATTTGTGCCCTCTCTTTCTTATGTCAGAGAATAGTCTCCACTTGGTGCTTTGTCATCAATAGTATCCTAAACCTGTGGACATCCCTAAATAGCCAAGAGTGTACAACAGGCTTTAGAATGGAGCTTATCTTGCAGCTGAACTTAACTAGAATGAATATTTTGGTTAATAATTTTAAGTTGACTTTCTGTCCATGAAAAGTGATAGTCATCTTATAAATACATAACAGTTATGTAAATTTTCCATGTGAAATATGTTGTTAAAGCTAATTTAAAGCAAATGTTAAGGAAGGAGAAATAGACGTCATAGATATACTACTAAGTCTGTCATATGGTGAGACTTGCCGGTGTGGCTGGAGCTGTAGACCTGGTCCCTGACCTACTAAAGTTTGGGTTATGCTGGCCAAGAGGGACTGTAAGAGTCCAGTAAGTATGAAACTACTACCAAGAACACCACCCTTGGTACTTGGAAGGAGGCTTCCAAGCCCTGAGTTGTCAGGGTACTTCAAAGCCAAGTGAACGAGAGTCAGTGTTAAAATCAACAATCTTGTTGTCCTCTCATTTCTGTCCCAAAACCAAGCTTTGAGGTTGGGAAAGAGAACGTATTTAAAGACAGATGGATTTTGGCTATAAGGAAATTTGCCTCTGTAGTCTGTCATGATTTTTTTTTCTCCATCAGTCTAGTGAGTTCCCTAGACTGGAAGGCAGCAGTTTTTATCCACACTGTGGCCTGAGAGAAAGTTTACCTCCAGCCACTTCTGCTTCTTCAGGGCTGTCACATGTATCCCCGTCCTGAAAATACATACACTGACCCTTCTTCCCTTTCCTTCCACTCACGCTGTGAGTCCCAGACCTTTAGAACCAGGCCCCGCGGTACCAACAGACTGAGGAATCCATGTACCTGGATTCGTACACTGAACCACTGAGCACAGGGCCAGTTATAATTGTATTACTCGTCAGTGCTTAAAACTTACCCGATTTGGTATTCTGAAGCATGCCTATTTTCCCAAGAAGAAAAATAATTTCTTGGCTGTTATCAAATTATATACATTGTTCCTTGTGATAGTAATATGTGAGAAAACAAAGGCCTCTTCTTGTAAAGCCAGATGTTTTATGCTCTTTCTTCCGTAACACCCTTAACAAAAATGTTTTCTGGGGTGCCTTAGGAAAAATTAATCACTGATTCTGTAGTGCAGTTTTGGGTGCCATCGAGGTTTCCTCTGGGCTGAGCGAGACAGACACATTCACCTGCTGTCGAAGGCAGACCCAGCTGCTAGACATACGAAGCGCAAGTAGGAACAAAGTGACGAAAGGCCTACGTGGCCTCTAGGAGCCAGATCAAGACATACACAGTCAACTCTGGTAACAGCTACGGGCCCTGACTGCAAACAGCAAGGGCGTGGCACTCCCATGGATGCTGTGGCCCAGCCCGTTTTCCTTCCATGCCAATATCGTAGCAGTAACAGATCACCAAAGCAGGGAAGGAGGAAATGGGAACGTCAGCTACAGGATTTCTGTCTAAAATGTTGTAAACACTGACTTCTTGACTAGCGGGAGCGTCCTCTGAAACGTTTCAAACCAAGCTTTACAGTTTTCCCATAGCATTACAGTCATCTTCAGATGTGATTGTGGAGCATGACTGGTCTCCAGGAAACTTCCTGAGAAAAGGCTGCTGTCTTGTGGGTCCGGTGGTGGGAGGCGCAAGAGGCCCTTCCCTCCACTTGGCAATCTGAAGTTCAAAATAAGAAAAACATGATGCTCAGAGCAAGGCGATTGAGAAGGCAGGCTGGCCTTTGAGCAGCATTCGTTTCTTCCTCTCTGGGGCGTTAGAAGGAAGGCATCCTGCCCTGTTCATGGGAAAATGCTACACAAGCCACTACTGGTGGGGAGAGGAAAAGGAAACTCTTAAAAGACTAGCATTTCTGACTGTAAGTTGTGCTGTGTCTGCCCCATAAAGATTTAATACCATTTTATATAACTCCGTCAAGCTGTTCTAACCTCCAAACCTTTCAAGTCTGTATCAGGAGTGTTTGTGAGATCGTGAAATAGCTCAGTGGGTCAATCCCTGAGGACCCGAGTATGATCTCAGGGACCCCACAGGATGGAAAGAGAGAACTGGCAATCACAAATTGTCCCCTGACCTGTGTGTGCATGCTGTGGCACCAGCATGTGTACACACACACACACAACAACAACAACCATTTTAGAAATTCAAGTCTTAGAGCCTTGGAAATACATTGTTAGAAAGTAGAAAAGGAGGGTCGCTTGGTAAAATACAACATGCTCAGATAAATTTGAATTTCAAATATACTTAAATACTATTTTTCAAATAGATAAAATCGATGCTTCTAGTGTAAGCATGGAACAAATATCGCAAGAGACATACTTTTCTCTCAAAGCACCACTGTTTATCTAGGTTTATATTTAGCCAAGTATCTTATCTACTTTTTCTACCTGAACCCGATTGGCTTATCCTGGACACCTCATGCGATGTACTTTCTCCAAAGCATCACTCTGTGTCTGAAGGTAACAGCTGCAGAGTCCTGGTTTGCTTTCTGCTGCTGTGATAGACCCCATGACCACAGGCAGCCTGGGGAGAGAAGCCCTCGCTTGGCTTACACATCCCAATAACAGTCCATGTTGAGGGAAGTCAAGGCAGGAACACAGCAGGAGCAGAGGCAGGAACCATGAGGAATGGTGCTTACTGGCTTTCTCCTCATGGCTGCCGTTTCTATATAAGCCAGGACCACCTGCCCAAGGGTGGCCCTACTCACTGACCAATCGAATGGGAGTGGTTCTTCAATTGAGCTTCTCTCTTCCCAGGTGACTCTAACTTATGTCAAGTTGTCAAAAAAAGCTAAGGAGTATAAATATACCATGTTTCCCTTCAGGAAGCACTGCTGGTGACTTATTCAACGAGATCTGAGAGCTGGTCTCAGAACTGGCCTCTGGACCACACTTGGAAATTTAGAATAAACTATATAAGAGAAACTCAGTTTAAAAGTTCCTTCTGTAGCCAGGCATGGTGGCCCAAGCCTTTGATTCCTGTACTCTAGAGGCAGAATCAGGCGGATCTCAGAGTTTGAGGCCAGCCTGGTCTATAAAGCAAGTTCCAGGACAGCCAGGGCTACACAGAGAAACACACACCAATAAAAAAAAAAAAAAAAAAGGAAAAGGTAAAGAAAAAATTCTCTGATAGTTTTATCACATTTGATTTCAGAAAATAATCACTAAAATTTTCATATCCATCAGAAACATGATATTGGTAATAGACACCCACTGAAAGTCGCTCCAATTAGCACTGTTATCTGAGGAAGGTTCTTAAATAGAATTGCTGCCAAGCAGGACAGTTAATAACCTTGTTGTTTTGAAGTTTATCTAGCATGAAAGTTTTCGTCAGCTGCCATATGATCCACACAGGTGTTTGGTCTCACTTTCGTATCTGTTTGTGGGGGACTGAGACTGAGAAAGCACTAGAAAATCATGGTTCTGTAGTGGTGACAAGAGCCTTAGTCACAAAGAAAGACCAAAGGACAACTTTCTTAGGGCTGTGGGGAAGGCTCGGTCGTTAAAGTGTATGGGCGGAAAAGCCTGAGAACATGAATTCCAGTCCTTAGAAACCACATAGACAGCTAGACATGGTGGCTTGTACCTGTAACCCTAGCACTGGACACGTGTTTGTACACCCACAAAAGATCCCTGGCATCCTGAGGAATGACACCTAAGGCTGTCCTCTGGCCTTCCCAAGCACACATGCGTGCACACACACACACACACACACACACACAAAACAAAAAACAAACGAAGGAAAAACATAGAAGCGTTCCTCTTTATTCATTCAACAAATATCCATGTGTGGATGTAAGTCTTGTACTGGATGTTAAAGACATAGGTTTTGGTTTTTGGTTTTTGTTTGTTTGTTTGTTTTGGGGGATAGGATTTCTTTGTGTTGCCCCTGCTGTCTTGGAACTAGCTCTTGTAGACCAGGCTGTCCTCGAACTCAGAGATCCACCTGCCTCTTCCTCCTGAGTGCTGGGATTAAAGGCGTGCACCCCCACTGTCCATTGAAGATACAGACTTTGACAGGAATCTGCACGGAAGCAGTTCACAATTAGTGGTGAGAGTCACAGCTAGCTTCTGGTGGGACAGAGGGGAAGTCGTGTAAGAGAAGTCAAGGATGAAAGGGAATACAGAGCCCTGGTGGGGTAAAGACAGGCCATGGCTGCCTCCCAGTAGGGTAGACTAGGGAAAGGCCTTGAAAAGCATTGAAGGAAATGTTGGATGTCAGTAACGGAAGAAGGGAAAGAATTTTTTTGCCAGGAGAACAAATTGAAGGGTCAAGTCACAAAGTTGTTCACGCACTGAGTGAGTCACTGAGAGGCATGTCACGTGGGGTGACGAAAGTGAGCAAGAATATAAAGGCCTGGAATGTGAGCTCGGATCAAATAAGAGCACGGTGCCCTAAGTGCCATGCTAAGTTGTCTCAGCTTTTCTGGCAGGCAGCGGGGGCAGGATGAAGGATGGCAGGAGGTGGAGACTGGAGGAAAGCAAAGGAAGACAAAGGTAGATTAGCCAATGATACCTATACCCGCCTGCTTGTTTGATCACGTGCAATTCTGGATTACAATTATTCTATGAATTTGTGGGAGGGATTTCTGTATAAAGTTTGGTCCTAACGTGTCTGTTACTGCTTATTCCTGACGTTTTTCCCGGTAGATGCTCCTTGCCACGGTAAGCACTTGACTCCAGGTAAAGCCCTGGCAAGCGGAACTCCAAACTAGGTTCTCTGCCCCTTTTGTGAGGCACCGGAATATGTGGTGTATAACGTTTCACCCATGACAGAACTTTAAGTCATGAGAGGCTAAGAAAAAAGTGAAAATGTAATCCAATGTGCTATCCTTTAGCTTTGGAATAGTAATAAATACTATTCTACTACTACCAGAAAGAGAATCTACTTGGGGTGTCAAAGGACCTAGAAAAGTGGTGCTGTGGACAATTAACGCCTGGGCCTTGGGGTGGGAGATGTGGGGTTTCCTGGGCACATTTGTCAGGGAGGACGCTCGGGCTGAGAATCCCATGCAGACCGTGCAATTGTTCCTTCGGCTGTGCAGGCAAGGATGTAGATCTGATCTAATTAATTCTCTATCCTCTTGACAACCAGCTGAATTCATCTAAGGTCTTGATGAGATTATTGTAGAAAGGGTAGAGAGGGGGGAAAAAAGTTAAATGTCAGCCATGCAAAAGCTATTTCATCTCCCTGCCTGCTTGAATCAGTATGCCAATATTGGAATTTTCTAGAGACACCCACTAAACCCCCCTTTCCATTTACCATTCATTTTTCTTCCAAAATGAAGGTCTTAAATTATGATTAGGGAGGCTTAAGCTTTTACTCAAAACAGCAGCTTGAGCTGCGATATTTTAAAGAAACAAAATTCACCGTCCAATTGTTCTTCTTGCCTTTCCTCTGTATCTGTGTTCTCAGGCCCAACGGTTCCCGACATGACACTTTACCCCACCCTTCCCCGCACTCTCTCCTTTTGTTTTTTTTCCCCACTCTCTTCCCATTTTTTGTACAAACACACACACAATGACAAAGTTTTCTGACAGCTTAATGGAACTTTCAAGGACTCCAGGGACCAGGCTAGGCATGATCTTATTAACAGAACATCTGGAGCAGCTACGCACTTGCTCTTTAATTGATTCAATGGCACTCTGTTCCCATAGATTCCGTTGTGTCTTCCTAATGAAATTGTGAAGAGTCAATTTAAGAGTTTGGGTCCCCTGTAAGGATGGAAAAACAATGCTCACTGGCTTTCAGCACCTACTCAGAGCCTAGTTTTGTGTAGTTTGTTAGTTTTAAGGCTTTTAAGACAGCTCGCTTCGCAGCCCTCATTGTTCTGAAGGCAGACTGGTCTGCAGAGGGCCGAGTCAAATGGGTGATTTCCTAAGGAGGGCTTCTCTTTGTCTAGATACACATGAGAATGACCTCAAGCTCTGTAGGGCTTGTCCCCAAATGTATAGCACACACCACTGTCCCAGAGAGAAAGGACACGAAAGCCGGGGAGATCCAGGCTGTTCAGAGTCATAGCAAAGATCTGCAAAGAGCACTGTCAGCAGCCCCGCGAACTTCATCAGACGTAAATGTCTTTAGCTCTTTAAACCTCGGCAAGGCCCTGAAGCAAGTTTCTGAAACCTAGGTGGGTCAACTCACACACGCTGGGCACACGTTAGATGGGATCTTCATCAGTGCCAGACAGCCCATTACAGACAATGTGAAGGTTGGTTATCTTCAATTAGTATCTCTTAATCTCTTATACGTCTATAGCTTGGGAGCTATCTGCGTGAAGCGGTTCGTTTTTAAGGGAGTAATTGGAATTTTTAAAGTTCACATTTTTTACAAGGATGTGTTCCTTATCAAGCATGTGCCTACCATTGCCTCACTGGAGTCAGAGGCGATTATTATGAATGGTATGGAAATAATAGGAGTTCCACGTGGACAGTCACCGACAATGCTTTATTCAGAGGGGAAAATGGTGTCAAGAAATTTATAGAGCTGTAAACTGTATTATGCCTAACCTTTTAAACATATTAAAGTATGTCATTTGCAGTCTCCTTTAGCCTCTTGTTATCCATAAATAATGGATAACGCTGGACACAATCATCTGACATTTGTTAGGGTAATAAATACACCCCAAGTGCTGATTGGCCTCACACTCTGTGATTTAAAAGCACACAGCAGAAGTTTAATGTAACTTAAAATGTCATACATTTCTATGGGTTTTCAGATTCGGTTCCCCTTAACAGACCCGAGGTGCCAAGGGCCATTGAGTGCACTGCCATGCTGGGCATTTTTGGTATCATAAAGCTGTACCTTAGCATTGGAATGAAACATGAACTCAAGCTCCTTCTTTTCAATTGAAAAAATATAAAGACAGAGAGCCTTCCTGGATTCTTTTTCTTGTGTCTAGTCACGTAGAGGTAGAGGGAAAGACTTTTTATATGACCTGAGCAATTTTCTGTGGTTATGGGTAGAGTTTAAGGAGCTAATTTGGGGTGCTGCTAGATGTGGTCCAATAAAGGAGGTGACTTTACTCGAATCTGGGCACTCAGAAGCATTCTCTTCTGCCCCTGAGAACTGGGCTGATCCAATCTGGGACACATCTGAGTTATGTAATTCTGATCAATAACAAACGGCCCCTACTATAGAGATGGGCACATCATGTCTTCATGTTAGGGCCTCTGGAGGCCACGGGCATCTTCCCAGGAGCCATGGGACTAACAATTGGGTGGTTTTATGTGGTGTTATGACTGTAATGGCATAATTTAAGGCACATGTAATATTTTTGTCAGGTGTTTGCATGCTTGTGCCCCCCAGACACACACACATGAATAAAAATAATAAAAGTAAGCCGTTGAAAAGATGAGAGAAATTTGTGCATGGAAAAGATATGATAGATTTGGTTATTTTCCAATGAAATAGCACCACTTTTTTCTTCTTGGTCAGAACATTAGTGTTAATCAGAGTAAATAAATGGCATATGTAACCTAAAGATTGGCACTTTGAACACCAAGGCATACTTGGTTCCTTTACTTATATTTTTCGTAAACCATTTTTAAAAATCCATTGCCTCGGATGTGTCTGCGGTAGGGCTTCAGAGCTACATCATGAAGATGTGTTTTCTAAAACATTGCGGATGACATCGAAGGCGGGGTTCAGAAATGTTAGTGAATTCAAGAATGACCAGTGTCAGACCCAGTTGAGATCTGATTCAGAGGAGGGTCTAGGCTAGACCTGAAAAGTTATGTCTTTAACAAGTTCAAGGTGATGCTGATGCTGGGTGTTACTCACTCATGACACTGTTCAAGGTGCTGAGGGGGTCTCTTGAACACTCATTTGCCAAGAGTCGGGGCCATATATTTTCATCTTGTATCTCTCCACTCTTGACTAATACAGTTGGGTTGCATCAAAGTGTGCTCTACGGTACTCTATCTCGGACCCTACTCAAAGCAGGCAACTCATCCGGAATTCTAGAAATACTGCTGTGTGTGTTTCCTCAACAGGCCAGTGCTCTCCATGTGTTCATCTGCTTAGCCAGTTTCATCCTTTCACTAGCCCTCATCTTCTAGCCCATGTTGCTGGGTGTGGAGAGACATGTCCACAGGCCACAGAGCGGTAACTCAGAACCGCATCTCGAACTCAGGTCTATAAGGTCTCATAGTTAATGTTCTTAGGTGCCTCCTCTCGGTTTCCTCTCGGAGGCTGGAATATATTACGGCAAACTTCTCCCCTCTCATTTATGTTTACTTTGTTGAGAAAACTCAAAGCCCTACACATAATCCAAACGAAGAATTGCCTGAATTTCCCAGTGTTATAAGGAGACCCAGCTCCCGCCCCCCCCTTCACATTCTGATACTTCATTATAAGGCAGAGGAAGAAGACAAGATGAGACGGTTGGTCTGATTTCAGGGATCGTGTACATGTTAAAGATCACAATCTCCCTTAGAAAGAAAACCGTAGGGCAGGAAAATAAACCTTGAAAATTGTGCAAATGGAGCTGAAGAGATGGCTCAGCTGTTAAGAGTATATACAGCTCTTCAGAGGACCAGAGTTCAGTTCCCAACACCCACACCAGGCAGCTTCACACTGCTCAAAACTTTAGCCCGAAGTGGGAATCTAATGCCTTTACCTTCCACTGACCCCAGGATGAATGTGTACATACATACCCCTATACACACACACATGATTAAGAATAATAAAATTAATTTTGTGCAAAAAAAACTTTTTAAATCTAAAATAATCACTAAACTTATAGGAACAATAACTTCTAAGGCATGAACCCACAAACCAACATTCCAAGGCGTGGCTTTAAAAATTATTCTACTGTGACTGTCTATCTGACAAAGACACTAGTCTACTGTCTAAATGTGCAGTCCCACTGGCAAGGTCACATCTAAAACAGCAGAGCCTCAGAGGATGCGTGAACTAAGCACAGGGGAAAATGAGGGCGGCATTCTCGGGGAAAATGAAGCTGAATGAGTTTTACGCTTGCTCTCCTTTCTCTTCCCATGAAGGCATCCCAGCCAAAATTGTATCCATTTCAGAAGTGGTAGAACTGGCAGCGGGTTCATGCGCAGTCAACCGCAGCAAGCACCGTTTCAATGTGTGAGTCCTAACTACTATCTAGTCAGGACAGCAGGCTGCCCATACTCAGGCGTGGAGAGTCACTAACTTTAGACATCTCAAAGACTGTGGCTCCTCCCGATGCCTAATCTGTATCATGTTGGGCGGGGGGGGGGGGTGAAATAAAAGGAAAGTCTGAGTTATAAATTCTGAGCCCAATTCCAGGGCTGCTGGCATTTTCAGTCTATCCCAAACCATCTGGTTAACGTTAGGCCCCAGGACAAGAAGAACAGGGTTTCCTGCCAAGATAACCACAGAAAGCTCTCATTTCGTTTTCAGTGTGGTCATCCCCACGGGGTGGGGTGTGGCCCCAAGGAGAGATTGTCTGCAGTTGAGGCTTTCCTGCTGCTTGCTTCTCTCTCTTCGCGGGGATTACAGTGGTCTCTGTGTGGTTAGCCCTGGTACTGCTGGCTCTCACTTGGTCCATTCATTCAGATTGCCTTAGAGGGCTCTGAGCCTGGCAGTTTGTTGCAATAAGATTTTCAAACAAGAAAAATTGGGTTGTTAGATTCTATTCACTCAAGTTGTTATGAGGATTTCAAGGAAATTGCAGGCTTGTCTTACTATAAAGCAGAGCCGAGAGTCTATTTTTAGGGGATTCGACTCTGGGGCTTTTTTTGGGGGGGTTGCCATCGTTCTTAGTTCTTATACCCAACACAAACCCCCTCTGGCTCGACGATGGAGGAAATGTCCATCCTCTTTTTCGCCTTTGCATATTTCTCTAAAGGACAGAGAAAAGCTTTGTTGTCTTTGTGGTCCCCGGGTCCGCTCGACACAGATGCCTATTAATCACTTCGCTATGGAGACAGACACATCCATCATCCCACCGCAGCTCCCAAACAGGCAGCCCACTGAACGAGGGTGAGAGGCTAAAGTACTCACTTAACCATTTCGAGTTTCCCGGCTGCCTGCATCTTAGATCGGGAGAGAGGTCACTGGAGGGGTTGGAGCGGGCTCAGGTTTTTAGCTTAACAAGCAGAACCTCTTTTATCTCTCTGTCTGTTCTGATCGGTCCTGTAGTATCTCCCAGGTCTCTGCGTAAGGGGCAGGTAATAGGTACACTTGAAGACAAAGCATTTTAATTTTTTAAAAGGAATGATGATGATGATGTTGATGATGATGATGATAATATGATAGCTGTGCTTTTGATGCTTTTGGCTCTGGTTTCTTCGTAAGCCAGTAGTTTTTCAGTAATGAATTCAATATAAAACAAAGCAAGCTTAGAGGCAGCTTCCCTTGACAAGAGGAAAGAAGTTTCCTTCTAAGACTGCCAGATTTTCTAAACACCTTTCTGTAGTCATTCAAGGCTGTTCAAATCCTTCTCCCAAATGCTTGTTGCTTCTGTTTGCCTTGTTCTCCTCCAGCTGTATTCCTTCACGCAAGCATTTGTTTACAGTCGGTTCAACAGATCCCTGCTGGACATTGTTCTTCCCGGGACTAAGGGATGAATTCATTTCTCTTAGGCCATCCTTCTTAGGAAGATGAGCATCAAGGGTGCATCTTGTCGATGATGATTACAGGAGAGAGGAGCATAGCCCCAGATTACTGGGTCGGACGTGCCCAGTGTGAGGACTTCTTCTCCATCAGAGCTCAGACTCTAATAATGGAGCCACATGTGTGAGAAGGTGGGAGACGTTCCCAGACAGAGGGGGGAAAAGGTTTATGAAACTCCAGTACCAAAGGACAGTGCGGCAGGATGGGCCACACTGAAGTGCAAGAGACCAGAAGGGAGTTAGCATCTTCCCTATTGCTGAATACAGCTGTCACCTTTCATTTGCCCCATTTTTTTCCTGCATTTCTACAGCCCTACATGTCTTTAAGGCTCAGCTCAATTTCATCTCCTTGTTAAAGCTTTTGGTCAGCCTTGGAGTAGGCTGTTTTATTTCTATACTTCGGGTGGAGTCAAGTGCAAGATCTGTCTTCTTCCTGGCTTGTGCCTCAGTCACGCCTCTCAGCACTGTGCAGGAAATGTCTGATAAAGACAGCCAAAAAAAAATGCTAATATCAGGAGGATGGAAAGAAAGACCTCAAGAGAATCTCAGCCTAACCCGAGTTAGGAGAGAACACCCTGTCTGGACTGTGTTGTCCTAGAGCCCGGTGCACAGGAGAGGCAGGCACATAAGCGGAGCTACCTACCAAAGCCACTCTCCTAAGCAGAGAACTGGGCTGCTGACATTTCAGAATTCATGTGCAAGGTCATTATGGGACAATTCGGAACTGTATCGGGCTCCTTTTGATTTTACAATCTATAATTGCTCTGATTTTGAATCGTGTGTTACAGAGCCTCGGGGCGGTATCATTCATAATCTTTCCTTCATTGCTTTGGCCTCTAATTCCCTTACCGAGGCCTCCAGGCAACCCGAAAACTCTCCCTTCAAAAAAGAAAAAAGGACAGAAAATCTACCTTCCTTAGTTCTGCCAATTTAAGGCGTGGTTTCAGAGAGCTCCGTATGCCTTTGTGCTCCTTGCTTCCTGCAGTAGGAAGGTGGAAATGAAGACCCACTTAGCACCTTGTGACTGGTGAGAAATAGCTGGTGGTTAAGGAATCAATGCAAAGCATTTTTCATGCTGTTTTCATTCCTAATGCCCTACTTTCAACTGATGAGAACAGAGGTCCCAGGGATGGATAGAAAGCATGACACTGGCCCAGAGTGGAGAAGTCAATTATTCTTTTCCTCCTGGCATGTGGGGACACTTGGGCAGGTGAGACTGTCATACCTCCAGGTTTCCATGCAGTAGCCGAAGCAATGGATGCTCATTCCAGCTCCAGCCTGTGGTCCTTCACCCTTTGCAGAGATTCATTTGTTTCAAATTAAACAATCTCCCTGGAGCATCAGTTGACACAAATCACCCTGTCACCCTCATAGGCTCCTTTGGAATTATCCCAGAGCCAATTTCTTTCCATTTATTATAGTTTCTCCTCTTATTGTTTTGAGAAAATGCCTGGGTACCCTTATAGATAGATCTCTTTCTATTTGTCTGATGGTTGTTATTATCAAAATGCTCAAAATTGAAGATCGTTTCTTTCTCAGTCTTCCAAATCAAGGTTAGATAGTCACTCCGAAGATGGATCTCAAGGTTTAGAAATGTGTTTTAAAATGTCTCTAATGTACTGAAAACCTGTATGTTCCATGGTCACTTATTAAACTACATAACTCTGAGTCCTAGGGAAGGCCAGGGTGACAAGTGCAAATAGCACAGTACTGCTTCAAGGAGCTGAGAATGGAATTGTTCGTCCACAGGGCACCTCACTGTCCTTGCTGGGGTTTGCACAACATTTTTCAGCTGTTTTAATTATTTCAAAGTTAGGGTTCTACAAGCTATCCTGAAATGAAAACATTCTCTTGTATTGCCTTGAGTCTCCTCACATCTCTGGCCACATTTGGACAGCATACAGAGGAGGAAGGATGTGTCTGCCTACCTCCCTGGGGAGAGGGATAACTGGCAGGCTCAGTTGCTGTGACTTTCCGTCCTCAGAGAGCCACCAACCCACCGCTTACTTACCTTTTGTGGATCCTTCTGACATTTAGTGTTGACTACACATTAGAGATGGAAAACTAAGATATTAAGCCACTCTCCAAAATGTCATCAGTCATGTTACGGGTGAGGACCCATGATCCAGACACTTTGAGGTCTTGTGTAGTGCTGCTTGAATCAGCCCCACCCCCAGACCCTTCAACATGGCTAGATTGCAAAGTTAATTTGATCATTGCCGTGAATACTCCTTTATTGATTTTCATGATGTACACCGAAATCTTTAAGTTTGGAAGATATTTCCAAAAATAAAATCCCCTTTCCCAGCTTCCTGTTCCATTTAATATCTGATCTGTTTTGAACATGGAGCTTAGGGTTTTTGAATTTGTCTAAACAGATGAGCAAAGAGTCCCACTCCAACTCCTGGCTTTAGTCACCTAAAAGATGAAGAGATACAGAAATGTTTTTGTTTGGTTTTGGTTTTGGTACTGTTTACACAGCAAAATGAGAAAATCATCACACCATTTTCCGGAGACGTCATATCCTAACCTGACTTGTTAACAACCAGAAATCTGAACTCAAATGTCATCAGCTAAAAATGTCTTTGCTGGTGAAAGAGTAAGTGGTTTCTATGAGTATCAGACAACTGAAGACCTTTCGACCCAGAAGAGTATTAGGAGCTGAAATTATGGATAAGAAGCAATGGATACATGTGGTAATCGCACAGAACTCCCAATGAAATAAATGAGTTATTCTAGCCTTATTGTACTAAAGTCACACTCCCTGCATGGTGGGGAGATCATGTCAACAGGCAAGGGGCTGGCTGGTAGGGGTTGAACTCATTTTGAGATGAGAGTCCACCCTCTTATAAAAGGGCCACCTGCAGAAGGAGGAGCGGGCGCGGTGGTACTTTGTATACGGGATGTGTGGTTGCAGAGGTGTGGGACTAATGGCACCCGGCTAGTTAGGATGCTCTGGTTAGAAGATGGCTTTCTGGTTTGCAAGTCGTCAGAACAAAGATCCTTATTTCCTGGGACTAGCCTTCTAACTCACTAGTTTGCCTATCTAGACTTACGTGGTGAAGGGAGCAGCTTCCTTGTGTTCCTCTCACTCATCACCAAGCTTGCTGTCATGGAAGAAAACACACTGCACTTGGTGATTGTGTCATTTGGGGGAAGATGTTAAATGGGGAGTTCTTTTGATATCTGGTCTCAACACTCAGCTTTAGTTCTTGTACCTTCTAAACCAGAGCTTCTCAACCTGTGGGTTATGACCCCTTTGAGGTCATGACAAGGGTCCCCCAAGACCATTCTTGCGCGTATTTACATTACAACCCATAACAGTAGCAAAATTACAGTTCTGAAATAGCAATGGTTGGGGGTCACCACGACATGAAGTGAAGAACTGTATTAAAGGGTCGCAGCGGGAGGAAGGTTGAGAATCTAGACAAATAGCCATTTATTGAAGTTCTAGAACACCGAATTCCATTGTAGGCAGCTTCCTCTAATAATTAGACACTTCTTGGGAAGATAATCCCCACGAAACGTGAGCACCTAAAGGGACTCTGGGAAACGCCCGCTGTGGTGAGAACGTCCACCCACCACCTTGTATGGATGGGAGTCTCGCCATGGCTAGAACTGTGGAGCTCACCACATCAATGAGAAAGAAGGAAGCCATTTTCTTCACAGATGTGCACATTCATTTGTGCATTTATGGGTAGGGAGTCAAGAATGTGTGCAATAGAATTCCATATACAGCCAAAATTGAGGGAAAATCAGTTGTTACTTTAACACAACAATAAGAAAATGCAAATTTTAGAAAGAAATGTTCACATTTTCTTTCAGGTGTAGGTATTAAAACATTTGAATTCAAGACACCCCATCGTCTGGGGAGCACCACACATATAATGTGTGAGTTAGAACCACATTTCCTTGCTGGGTTTTTTTTTTTTTTGGTGTGTGTGTGTGTGTGTGTGTGTGTTTCCCCTCCTTCCCTTTTTTGGCTCTTACCCCTTAAAAAGCTTCTGAAGATAAGTCTGGAAATATTTGAAAAGTGCCACCTTAGGAAATTATTCAATAGCTTTCCATCTTCCACTTGTTTTCCATGGGGTACCTCGACCCCTCATCACCATGGGTATATGTTTAATCATAAAATTTTGCCTCTTAAAAGGTGTTTGCTACTTCTGTTTACTCCCACTGGAAGTCCCAATCCTTTGTCACAGCACAGTCAGCCTCGTCCCACCCCCAGCAAGCCCCAGTGATGTCAGAATTGAAGAGGATGCTAGGGAGAGAAGCATGATCTTCCAGCTAGATCCTCTGGGTTTCTAAACCATCACTTTAGGAATCAAAATATTTCAGTAGACACCCTCTCCTGACAGAGCTGTGTCTCTTCTAGGTCTGGGCTGTGACATTTCAAACATTAACAGCGACAATCAGCAGAAGTTTAAGGGATGAGTGTTATGAGTTTGGGGATGGATAGATTTTTATTTCATTTCATTTTAATTCAATGCCACTTACACTTGCCAGCAAAATACATTAAACATATTCCAGAAAGAGTTGGTTTAGCAGGTGAAAAATGTGTCTCCAGAGACCAGACAAGGTACCTTTTATGTCTTGCCGTCTTTCCATAATAGGAACAGTGTTTACATTTCCTCACGCGGTACCTCTAATGTATTCGTGTTCTTTCGCTCTCCAGAGGCAGGGACGGAAGTCTTGGGGATTTTATTTTTTATTTTAGCTACCGGCATCAAGCACTTAGGATCTGAGGGTTGTGGTGTCTGTTCACACTTGGTATTAAAAAATAAAAGCTTCAGTGTTTTTGCATTTGATTAGAGCCGCTCAGCTTGGTGGCTGATTAAGCAGGATAGAAAAAGCAAGTCCCCGCCCCCCCTCTCCCCCCCCCCCCCCAGAAATGAGGCTTCTTGGTTAATGTAGTAGAAAATAATAGACGGGGGTAGCCACTGAATTTTTATGAAATCGACAAGATCAGCTCTGCTGAAGAATCTCGTGGTGACAGCAAAACCCTAAGAGTAATAATAGGACCTGACACTCTACAAGCCCGCAGCGGGCCCCTGATTTAAATATTCTTTCCGTTCTGCTGCATATTTACCTGAAATTGAGTGCCGGGGTTTTCCTTTTTGATGCAAAATAAATGTAAATATTGTCACCTGCAAGCTTGAGCTATTTTTCACTGTGGTGACATACACCCTCTCTCCTCTTGTTGCTTCAGAAACAGACAGCCCCTGTTGTCGCAGGTAGTCCTCAGAAAAGCCTGAATGGGAAGCGGGAATTGTTATGTGATTTGTTCATTTAACATGCATAAAATCGTCGCCGCTTCTTCCTGACTCAAAGTAGCTCATTTATTCTAATTCTATAGAAGGTGCAAAAGATCAAAAGGAAAAGACAGATAAATAAATTTTGAACCTGCCATCCTCCTTAGAAAGAAGTTGAAAAATCGCGTGCCAGAGAGAATGAAAGCCACCAAGAGGACAGCAAATAAAATTAATTTACATACGGCCCAGGGCTGGCTAGGGTGGTATGGGGGCAGGGAGGATTAATTAGTTAATGTTTGGCAAGCTGTACCCTGAAGACA
Organism: Microtus oregoni; assembly: GCF_018167655.1. Taxonomy (NCBI): domain Eukaryota; kingdom Metazoa; phylum Chordata; class Mammalia; order Rodentia; family Cricetidae; genus Microtus; species Microtus oregoni. Next base: position 7,743,743 of record NW_024543070.1, read on the forward strand.
AGCTATGCAGAGGTGCTGCTGACACTTATTTTTGTTATGAATTAACAGTGTGATTGCCGACCACCAGTACGCCTCACAGTACGATTTTTGTTCGTTTGTTTGTTTCTTAATGCCATGTGCGGTGTCTATTACAGGAGTGATTCGGGAAAGTTACCTCAAAAGCAACGACCAGCTCGTTCCTGTCACCCTCTTGGCCATTGCAGTCATTCTGGCTTTTGTCATGGGGGCCGTCTTCTCAGGCATCACCGTGTATTGTGTGTGTGATCACCGGCGCAAAGATGTGACAGTAGCGCAGCGCAAGGAGAAAGAGCTCACCCACTCGCGTCGGGGATCGATGAGCAGTGTCACCAAGCTCAGTGGCCTCTTTGGGGACACCCAGTCCAAAGACCCAAAGCCCGAGGCCATCCTCACGCCACTCATGCACAATGGCAAGCTGGCCACGCCTAGCAACACGGCCAAGATGCTGATCAAGGCTGATCAGCACCACCTAGACCTCACCGCCCTGCCCACCCCAGAATCCACCCCTACGCTGCAGCAGAAGCGGAAGCCCAACCGCGGCAGCCGCGAGTGGGAGAGGAACCAGAACCTCATCAATGCCTGCACCAAGGACATGCCCCCTATGGGCTCTCCTGTGATTCCCACGGACCTGCCCCTTCGGGCCTCCCCAAGCCACATCCCCAGCGTGGTGGTCCTGCCCATCACGCAACAGGGCTACCAGCATGAGTATGTGGATCAGCCCAAAATGAGCGAGGTGGTGGCTCAGATGGCTCTGGAGGACCAGGCTGCCACTCTGGAGTATAAGACCATCAAAGAGCATCTGAGCAGCAAGAGTCCCAACCACGGGGTGAACCTTGTGGAGAACCTGGACAACCTGCCCCCCAAAGTTCCACAGCGCGAGGCCTCCTTGGGCCCCCCGGGAGCCTCACTGTCGCAGACCGGCCTCAGCAAGCGGCTGGAAATGCATCACTCCTCCTCCTACGGGCTTGAGTATAAGAGGAGCTACCCCACGAACTCGCTCACGAGAAGCCACCAGTCCACCACTCTCAAAAGAAACAATACTAACTCCTCCAATTCCTCCCACCTCTCCAGGAACCAGAGCTTTGGCCGGGGAGACAACCCGCCTCCCGCCCCGCAGCGGGTAGACTCCATCCAGGTGCACAGCTCCCAGCCCCCTGGCCAGGCCGTGACTGTTTCGAGGCAGCCCAGCCTCAATGCCTACAACTCACTGACAAGGTCGGGGCTGAAGCGCACCCCCTCGCTAAAGCCAGACGTACCCCCCAAACCCTCCTTTGCTCCCCTTTCCACATCCATGAAGCCCAATGATGCGTGTACATAATCCCTGGGGTTGGGGGCCAGGCGTCGAAGCATCAGACGAGGCGGAGGCAGCCATCCAGCTCAGCAAGGTCTCCACTGCCTCGAGTATCCACCCGACCAAGATGGCCCTGGAGGAGTTGAGGACGCTGGGTCCTCCTCCCTGGGACGCAGGGACCCTCTTGAAAATCAGGCCATGTGGTTTGGTGAAGGGTTAGCAACAGCCACCTCCATTATCTCTTCACACTCGCCCACATCGTACAGCAGGTCGGACTCACAAGAGACTTCAGTATCGTCAAGAACATGAGCCAAAAGCACATCCGCACCCCATCGCCACACGAACACACATGCACACCCCACGCTCACATGCACGCACCACACACACAGAAACACACATCCACACACACGCAGGGGTGAACAACATTTTTGTCCCTGACCTCACGGGACGTTACCAAACTGGGTTAAGCGTTCGAAACTTTAAAACACAAACACAGTTTTTCAAAAAATAAAAAATAAAAAAAAAACAAGAAAACTTAAAAAAAAAAAAAATTAAAGAATTCATTGATAATTCTAACTCAGACTTTAACAATGGCAGAAGTTTACTATGCGCAGATACTGTGAAATGCCCACCAGTGTTACAACTTTGTGATAGCAGATAAATGCCATGTTGGGCAACGATGTCATAGATTTCTGCTCCTCTTCGCTTTTAATGAATAACGTGACCGTTAACGCAAGTAACTCTTATTTATTGTTCGCCCGTTTCTTTTTCCTTAAGGAAAAGACTCTTCCCAATGCCACCGTATGAACAGCTCTGCAGAAACCCGTGGAAAGTTAAACTATTTAACGTGAAATCCATTAACTGGAATAATCGAGTTTCTTTATTTTTACAATAAATTCACTCAGTAAATAAGTTGGAGCTGGAATTCTGAGCTTTGTGTTTAGACGATCGGGTCAGTAGCTAAAGGGCAGTGCTAAGAGAGGATATTTATTTAAATCTCCTAGTTAATTTGTCAGTTGGATCTCTGGCCAAGAAAAAAAAAAACGTTTAAAAATCCTTCCAGATCCTAACTACTTACTGGGACAGAAATGTTTCGAATGGCACCTATGCCCCATTGCAGAAAACATGGCTTTGTCTGAGGCTCCCACTGTCAGGATGGCACCAGCTTGTGAAGCCCCCGCCCCATCTCATTTCACCTTGCATATGAGACAGCAAACAAAAATCCACAAACTGTGTGAACTAATTAATATGCTGGCTGCTACCTTGCATAAATTAATGATTTGGTCACATGGGTGTTTCGTGGGTTACATCTGTGAATAGCCTGTTTTCCACATGTAAATTTGTGCCTTACACCCTGGGTTGTACACACTTGTAAACTGTCGTTATGATCAACCTTTTTTTTTTTTTCTTCCTACTTGAAATAAATGCAGATATTTATTTAAGCCCCACCCTTCACTCAGCCCTCTGGAAGACTGGATCAAGCAGATGGAAAAAGAATGCAGTAGTGACGGTCGTAAGGCCAAAGGCTGGGTGACACCTTCCAGTTCACGATGCCTTCAATTGTGCCAACTCCAACCCCCCTTGGCTATGCTGCAAGCATGGACCCCCAGTGTTGTGGGTGCTCCCCTTATATTCCCAGATCATTTCAAAATGGTGACATCCTCCTGAGCCAGCAGAGAAGGGACTGAAGTCCCTCCCGGCCGTCATTTCTTCCACTGACGGAAGAAGAACGTGCTGCGGTGGTTAGGGAGGCAAATGGGAGGAGTCTCCAAGCTGTGCCTTCAGCACACCCGTGCAATGCACAGAGAAAACAAGGAAATAGATGGGGCAGGCTGGTCCCTGCTGCGATTAATGGGTACCCCCAAATACAAGGCAAACCACAATGGATGCTGCAGCATCCTTCTCTGGGGCAAAGGTTCTTTTGTTTCGTTCTGTTTTGTTTTGAATTCCTTTACCTGTTTGTTTGTAGAGAGTTGGGAGTGGGTAGTGTGTGTGTGTGGTTTGTTTATTCCCCCCCCCCTTGTTTTTCTTTTGCTAAAGCACACAGAAGGAACCTTTGTTTACTCCATTACAAACAAAAGAATTGTCGGCACACTGTAATCCATGAGCATTGTTTTCATATAAACAGTTCATTCGGTGGTCTCTTCGTCTCTTTCTTTTTCCAATTTGGTCTGGACTTAGTGTGTCTTAAAAATAAAATAATAAACTTTCAGAAAAAAAAAAGATTGACAAAGACCAATTTGAATTGGTTAGTTACTGTGTTGTGTCTACAATTAGAGCAGTCGCCCGGAGCCCGGAGCTTACAGCTGAGGACAGGTGCACAGCCCTTTGTCCCAAGAGTCCCTTGGCAGATCAGTGAGGCTGTTGTTCGGGGTACAGAAGACCTCATTGGGCTTTATTTTTGTCCTTTAGTGGAGTCATTGTTCCTGACCTATAACTATTGTACCCTGAGAGCACGAAGACTTTCTAGAAACAGATTCTGTCCTCTCCCTTGCCTTTTCTCTGCAAATACAAACATCAGAAAGGTGATGGGTGCCCAGTCACGTTTGATTCCCAAAAGTATTGCCCCCCCCCCCCCGGGTAATGGGCATCATTGCCTCAACTGTGTTAAGGAGACCTGCGTCAAAACCCACATCCCTGCATCCCACAACCCACCCTTTTCGGTGTTCATCCCACAGTACCACATATATCGAGCTGGTCTTTAGCATTTAAGTGTCCCTCTCCTTTTCTGCCCTCACCCTGTGCTGGGGGTTTATCCACAAACCTGAGTGTGCCTTTCCACCCTGCTAGACACCGTAGACGCAACGAACTCGGACTTACATCGGTTGTACAGTTGTACAAACTATTGTGATGTCACCACTTTCCCTTCCGTCTCTACACAACCCTAACATCTGACAGTTTAATGTATGCTGTGGAAAAAAAGAAGAAAATGAAAAAGAAAGGGGAGAAGAAAGAAAAAGCAAGGAAGGGGCTCTTTGTTACTCATGAGTAATAAAACCAGACTGTTCTACGTTATCTTTTGTGTCCTGAATGCTTCTGTTTATGTCTTCAATTTTCTTTTCTTTTTTTTTTTTTTAAGCCCTTTTAGGATACGATTCCAGCTCTACCTGGTGTCTGCAGTGCAAACGTAGTTAAACATATTTGTTTTGCAGTATCCTCCCCCTGCTCCCTCCACCCAACTTATTGATGTGTTTCCTCTGCCTGCACCCAGCCTGGAGCAGGATGTTAGCAGAAGCCTCTGTAATTAAAAGGCAAAACACGCACTGACTCCCTCTGCTCATTTCGTGTTCTTTCTTTTTATGGGTTGGTTCATCATCAAACATTTACGGTAGACTTCATAGTTAGAGATCAAGGCTAGGATTTTTAGCATGGAGGGTCCACTAAAAATAGATCCTTGCACAGATGTGACTTCAGCCTGCTTACATATGGATAAGGTGGAGGGCGCTGGAGTTTGCTCCCTGTTAGCATTTCTTTCTTGTAACTGGGAAGATGGCGGAAGTCACGTTGGGAGGTGACTTGCTCCCCCACCCCTCAGCATAGTGTTATGAAATGCCTATGTCAGGATTTCTCCTCTGGGGACTTTCTAAAAACGATTACTTAAATAAGTCTTTGGCTATGATATTTTACTTGAGACCTTCAGTAGTAAAAATATGTCCTTAGCCAGTTGGAGTGTGAGAAGCTGCTGTAAGCCTCAGTTCACATCTAGAGTGATGCCTTCGTCTGGCCCAGTCTTCTTTCTGTAAATCACTTCTAACTGGTTTTTACAATGCACATTTGTGCTGGTTTATAGTCATTGTGTCTAGTGAATGAGTATCAGAGTAAGCATATCATGGAATTGGCCATATTCACAAGCGCTGTTTCTTGACGTCCATCCATACTGCCGGCATGCTGTGCAGAGTTGACTGCTTTTATCTACACATTTGCATAGAGAGATTAACATAGCTCCTTTAATCACCCTACAAAGGTAAGGACCAAGTACTGAGCAAGGTCCCCTGAACCTAGGTCACATGGCCAACTTTGAACTGGTTCTTAAGAGAAGCCTTCTCTGGCCATCTAGCCCAGAAAGGGGCTAGCTTATGCAAGGGCAGCTTGAGTTGTGTGGGAAAAGGAAAAGTTTGGTTTGCCTTGAACAGGGCCTGTAAGAACCTGTGAGGACAAGGCTGAGGATGGACTGGAAGACCTGACTCCTTATGTGCTAGGATTTTAACTGCTGAGCACCAGAGCCCTCCCCTGCTTGGAGACCGTGCAGCACCATGTGTATCCATGCTCTTAAGAAGCCACCTGGCAGTAATACGGAAAATAGCTGGTCTCAGGGCATGGGTACAGGCAGCTGGAAACGTGCCAAGTGATAGGCCCCATTGATAGGGGCAACTTGAGGGGAAAGCCCACTTCCAGGTCCATGTCTCCGAAGCAGAGAGCCACTCTCAGAATGTCCCTCCAAGGCCAGACAAAAGCTTCCTTCTTACATGATTGGCAAGTTTGTCCTGCCCAGTTGTCCCCAAGTGTCCTCTCATGGGACTGAAAGGATGGCCCACAGCTGGTCCATTTAGAAAATAATGATAGGGGAAGATGGAACTGAAGGGAGGATTTGCTTGTGATCCCAAAGCTGACGGAAAACAGCTGAGCAGAACACATGTCCATCGCCTCTTCCCGCCGCTCACCCAGATCCTCGGGGCAACATTTGATGGAAAGACCTGATGCCCTCCCTCCGTGGTATGGCAACCTCAGTCCATCTTCACAGGCTCCACACTTCCCCCAGCTAAGCCTACTGGGAAAATCTCTGCCAAGGCAAGGGGTGGGCAGGAGCTCTGGGTGAGAGGCAAGCCATCCTACCAGGGCAACCTTATATTTATCTGGTGCCGTCTGCCGCAGTCAGCCTCACTGGTCTTGTGAGGAGGCAACAGAGGCTGAACAGGTGTAGCAAGTATTTTAGCTGGAGCCCCAGGGATGCCCCCACTTAGATGGGAAAGGAATACCTCAGACAACTCAGATTTTTAATTACTGTGTTTGCTTGCTTGGGTGCTTGTTAACGAGCCTGGAGGTTTCTGCAGGGTGTCTTTAAACTGTTGTGCCTAAGGAACGACTGTCCTCATACAGATGCCAGGCTGTGTGTTTCATAGGTCCAAAGCGGACACCTTGGACCTTACTTCTTAAGTTCTGTGTCAGGTGAACTCAGCCTTGCAATTTTGCAGAAGCCAACCATGATGCCCCAGGACCTCCGAGCCTGGGTTTTGCTGTCTGAACAAAGGCTCTTTCAAAGCAAAGACATTCCGCAAGGCGAAAGTGTCAGAGAGGCAGCTCTGGTTTCAGACACTAGTCCATTTGGCTGGAGGGAAGGGGACAGGAGGACTTTAAAAGAAGCCCATAGAAATGAGGTAATGTGATTAAGAGCATAATCCTCTCCCTGGCTCAGCCCTGTGACAGCTGGGCATTTGGACCAGTAACCCTGAGAAACCTCATCTCACGCTTGTCTTAAAACCAGGTGGTGACGTGGCGCTCCCACCAAAGTGGGATGGAAGGGCTCACGTGTATCGATCGGGACTACCAGACAGATGGGGATCTTCAATATTCCATTTAGAGTATTGCGTATCCCCTGAGATGGGGGAGCTTGACCTCAGTGGAGGGTTAGGGCTGAATTGATGTGCATTAAATGTGGCTGGGCAGAAAAGTGTGCAGATGTCCTGGTAGTAATGGAAATGAAATTTGAGCAAATCAAGGGAGGCAGCTGATTTGCACGGGGTTTCCCAATCCCTCAGAAAACATTCATGTTTGTGCGTGCGCACACACACACACACACACACACACACACACACACACACACATTCTGTGCTGTGACTTTTTTCTTGAACCCACACAGTCACAGAGGTCTGAACTGCGGAACCGATGTCTTCAGAAAGCAATCCTTTCAGGGTACTGTCTCCTCTTTTTTTGGTAAACCTGGGGTCAACTAAGCACTTTTGGGCAGAGCTGGGATGAATAACAAAGTCAGAAATGTTAACCGAGGAGTTTGCCAGGGAGCTGTATGCAGGTCTCTCACAGCCAGTGACACTGGCTGGGGTGGCTAACAGCGTCTTCCTCCTTCCTAATGACCTTCAGAAGGACTCTCCAGAGATTCATTAGCGTCGTCCCCAAGGCAAGTCCTCCATCCTGCTAGCCCAGCCCACTATGTAATAATGGTCCAAGTACGGGGAGACAATGAAAGGGAAAAGTAGGTAACCATGAACTCAGAAGCAGTTTTCATTGGTGGTTTCCGACAACAACAATAAAAACAGATGACGGTGACCTTGAGCACAAGACTAGATGCCAGGAAAGCAACTGCAAGGGCACTTGGGCCAGAGCACCTAGGTTTCTTCTCACAAGGACAATGATGACTCTCAGCCAGCAGCGGATCACTTCTTGGGTGACGACCTCCCGAGCACATGTAAGAAAGGCGAGAAAGTGGGCTGCTCTCAACAAAATGTGCCTACTCTGTGAGGTGGACCCTGAATGTTTGCATAGCTAGTGTCCTGTCAGGGGAAAAGTAAGAATTTTAATAGTAGGACTACCTTTTTTTAAAAAAAAAATGTGGAATGGTCCCAATCACCTGGAGAAGGTCTTCCTTTCCAATTACCAAAAAGTATAATATTATGCATTTTTTGAATATCACAATTTGCAAGCATCATCGTGTCCTCTGTATCCCTTGATCTTCATCCTAGCCTAGTGTGATGGAGAGTAGGCCCATGGTCATCCCCATTATAGAGAAGTCGGAATTCAAGAAGGGACCTCTTAGGGCAGCACTTCTCATGGAAGTCTTGTTGTGCTTCACAAACCTGTGTGTTGACATTATCCCTGCAGCTCTCTCGGGGACACCTCGGGTTACACAATTACCCAGCTTCACTGGAAGGGAAGAGACTCCTGCGGCGTTTCCCAAGAGGGATGATTGCAACAATCAAGTCCCCCAAATAAGGGCTCAGCGCATATGTTCTATTTTAGGGCCATTGTGCTCTAATATTTTTTTCCATAATTAAAAAGCACAACTCTTCCTTCCCGCGTCTGCAGAGTCTTGGGGCCAGTCGTGTTACTAAGAACTCTCAACAAAGGAGGGAAAGAAGGAGCCAGCTCCAAGCCTGGTGGCTGTCCTTTTAAGGGTTGTCCCTAGCACATGGTGACAGCCTGCCTCCAAACAAAAAAAAAAAAAAAAATAAAAGATTCACCTTGGTAGCTGCTCCCTCCTATCCCTGACAAACAGGTCACAAAAGAAGGTTCAGCAACTTACAAAAGCCCAGGCTTCATGAGGAGGAAACAAAAACAAACAAACAAAAAAGAACCATCCTACCACCTGGCAGCTTAGAGAGTTTGCGCAGATTTCTTCCTACAAAGGACAGAGGTGGTTAAGAAGAGGAAAGTGTGGAAGGAATGTCCGCTGTTGACTCTCTGGCCCCACAGGCTGATGTGAACGGTTAATTTGCTTACATGCCTAGAACAACATTTCAAGACCCAGAAGACAGCACCTGTCCTCTGCCTGACATTCCCATCATCATCATCTATGCCCAAGGTCCTGTTCTGTAACAGTCACAGACTAGACCTTCTCCAGGAAAGAGGCTGAAGTGACATGCTGCATGGGACAGAATGGACCTTCCTCGCCATTGTCACCAGGCGGTGTGGCTGCACAGTCACCAGGCTGGACCGCTCCACAGCACTCTAAAGCAGCTCAACTCCTCCAGCCGTGGGCAGATGACCTAAGATCCTGCTGACAGGGGACAAAAGTGAACATTCTTGGATCCCGCTGTCTCCTTTATTCTGATTGCTCAGTCTTTTGTTTGCTTGCTTGTTGGACAATTAAAGGCCTGTTTCCAGTCTTCGTAGGCTTTTCCCTATACACAGAAAGTGCTTTGCGGTAAATAAGGAGCCTTGATTGTGATCAACTACGGTAACTTGGGCGTAAACCATGTTGGGAATCCCACCTGCACGGCAGCGCTGCTTACTTAATTATGCTCTCATTAAGGGTAACAACTTTGGAAGCAATTAACTTTCCCGGATCCAAAGGGTCAGAGTCAATAGCCAGTTAACATTAAAAAGGAGGCTATATATTTCAGCATGTGGATTGCCGTGTGTGTGTGTGTGTGTGTGTGTGTGTGTGTGTGTGTGTGACAAAATGGTCTATTGGAGGTTGGTGTAGGTGTCAGCTGATTTGAATTCTTATTGGTGTTTGATTTTACTTAAGAGCCAAAGATTTATTCTCCTCTGTATCCAGGGTGAAGAGAAAGCCTGTGATCACATTTCTTGCTTTGGGAAAAAAGGATAATGTGTTAGACGTATATGTATGAATAGAAACAGGTATATAGTCATATTTCCTCTGACTGTTTAATTTAAACAGTGTAAGTCAGTAGGGAAGGGCTGTAATTGCAGCCAAAGTAAGTGAGGTGAAAATTACTAGGTGCTGGAGCATCTGCATCTCATTTTAATTAAGTGACTATAATAGCAAGATCAAAAACTTTTCCTTGTCACTCAATCTGTTGGGCTTTCTAATCAAGATGCCAAAGGGATCATTTTGTCCTCGGGAAAGTGTTACCCCAAAACAATCCCCTCTCTCGTTACTTGGCCAAGGCAACAGATAGATTTAGACCCAGGGACACAGCTCAGCGTGTGTGTGTGTGTGTGTGTGTGTGTGTGTGTGTTCACGCGTGTGCGTGCTCATGCGTGTGCTGTGGGGGAAAGGGTAGGGGATACTGTGGGAAAGAAATGCTCCGAGCCCCACCCTCAGAAGCTCTTAAGAGCAATCATTCTTAATTTAGTAGCTTGGCACTTTCCTTTCACAGGGCAAGACGGCCGAGAGGAGAGCTGGCCCTGTTCTCTGCGGGTCACCTTTGGGAACCATAGTTCAACATTCTGGCCTGTTCTTTTCCGACCCTGAAAAATGGATTTGGTGATGCGTCCCTGTCCACCCTCTAGGAGTGTGGAAGTAAAAGCAGGCAAGGGCTGAAAGAGTACTTGAAACTCAAAACCCTACTCTATCTCCCTTTCCCTGTGTGGCTGACAAAAGGAGAATCCTAGCCCTCAACACCTCTACAACATCAAATTAAATGACTTTGAGTTCTCATCTTGCTGATAAAGAAAATCTCTCTCTGTCTCCTCATTCCTGCTATTTCTTATCTAAAAACAAAAGTAACTAGTGCTGCCTGGCTAATCAAGCCATGCTACCCTGCCTAGACAGCTCAAAAGGTCTGTTTCTACTTCACTGTTGTGGCAGTCCGGCCATGCGATGTCTACACGGTGGTCTGAGGGCAGGAAATCCTGCCATGCAGCTCCCCTAGTCCATTCCCAAACGGGAAGTCTAAACACACCTGCCTCCTCTGCTGCCCAGAGCTCTACTGTACTGGGTTAGATAAACTGCAGCCTCTGAGTGGGATGCTCAGGTCTTGAGAATGGGGCCTGAAGTCCCTCCAGGAAACCATCTGCAAATTCACTCACTGCCTTTGGTCCAGGACTCTTACACTCTGTGCCCCAGGTCAGGATGCCTGGTAATCTTGGCAGGCCGATCCATTTTTTGGTGGCTAGCACTTTAAACTGACTTTCTTCACAGCTGTGTATCTGAAAGGCATCTTTAATGTTGCTCTGCCCCAGGCCTAAAGAGCTTCATTTTTTACTGCAAAATGGCCTAGATGAAGAACTACCCACTGCATCCCAAATCTGCCTCTCTCTCTCATAGCCCAAGAGTTCATGACTTTCCTTGCATGAGAAAAACTCTAAAGCATTAAACCAAACCACTAGTCATTATTATGTCATAATATTGAAAGGCCTAATTCAATCCTTGCACTTTAGAGAAGAATAAATGCAGACAGGAGTGTTTGCTCAATTATGCCCTGTTTCTTTGTAGTGGATGTGGGGAGAGGCAGGTGACCCAAATTATGATCCCATTGAATGAGAACATGTTATACTAAAGAATGCCAACTTCTGATGAAAATAATTCCAGAACACAGAGGTTAGGGGAAAAACTAGATAGAAATGTATTTCACTCTCCTATAATAGCTCTACAACATATGGTCCAAGGTCAGTGGTACAGCCTCTCAGTCAACGTGTGGCCCTTATATCCAGACTTAAGTTCTTCTATGTTCTGACAATTTCATAAAATGTCTGACAATTTCAATAAAGTTTGGACAAATTCTCAGCCAGTGTGAATGGGAAAAGATCCAACTAGTCACCTCTCAGCCATTGCAAAGACTGATCGCATGGATGGCCTGGAGAGCTTTTGTTCACATCCCACACAAGGGGTGTGTATCAGCTAAGGTCTACCTTGGGCTTTTGAAACCTCAAAGCCCACCCCCAGTGACACACTTTCTCCAACAAGGCCACACCCCCTAATTCTCATAAGTAGAGCCACTCCATGGTGACTAAGCACTCAAACAGATGAATCTATGGGTCCATTCTTATTCAGTCCACTACATTCCACCCCCTGACCCCCTGACTTTTCTTCTCCTTGAACACTTAGCTGTCTTTCACTTCCTGGTGCTCCTTTTCTCCTCAAACTGTACATTGTGTAATTTTCCTTGCTCAGCTTGCTCCTTTTCAAACAGATCAGTGTGAAAGTAGCCACTAATAACCATATGACAGAGTCTTAAAATCTCCTCTGCTAAAGGCAGACCTCTTCAATTTAGCCACAGACAGATATTTTGGACCAGGGTAGAAAGCAGTCACATTCTTTGCCAAAATATCCTAAGAATGGTCTCTAGGCCACTTACTAATGTTCTTCTCCTCTGAACCCCCTTGAACAGCCTGCCCCAGTCGGCATTGCTCTCATCACCCCTGTCTTCCATTCACCTACTGCTATGGCCTATTAAGGCCTATGAAGTTGAGCAAAGCCCTCAACTGCTTTCCTAATCCAAAGTCTCAAAACCCACATTCTGCCAACAAGCAACATGGTCAGGCCTGCTGCAACTACTGGTACCAACTTTTGTCTTAGTCAGTGTCCTATCGCAATGAAGAGACACCATGACGAGACACCCTTATAAAGGAAAGCTTATAATTGTGGCTCGTTTGCTGTTTCAAAGATTTAGTTCATTTTCATCATGTCGAAGAGCGTGGAGTCATGTAGGCAGACATGGTGGTGGAGAAGTAGCCTGAGAGTTCTACATCCATCTCTGCAGGCAGCAGGAAGAGAGCCACTAGGCCTGGCTTACACTCTTGAAACCTCATAGCCCAGTGACCTTCATCCTCAAACAAGACCACACCTACCCAACAAGGCCGTACCTCCCAGTTCTAAGTAGTGCCACTCCCTGGTAACTAAATATTCAAATATATGAGTGTATGAGGAAGGGTGGCATCCTTATTCAAACCATTACAGGGTGTATCCCAGGGCTACACTGAGCATCAAGGAGACACAGAACTGTGGATGTCAGGTTGTTTTCATCTCACTGTGATAAAAGACAAAAAGCATCTTAAGAGAGAAAGGGGCTTATTTAGCTTACCATTCCAGTTTAACATCCATGATTTCAGTTCAAACAGCTGGGGACATCAACTCCATAGTCAAGTGCAAAGCAGTAATGTACACAGCCTTTCTTGCTATGTACGAAATGGTGCCAGCCATTTATGGGGGTGGGTTTTCCCACCTCAATTAGTAATCTAGACAATCCCTCATAGACGCACACACACAAGTCAAGTGGCTTTGGATAGATAATTCCTCTTAAAGACTCTCCTTCCAATGAGTCTAGTTTATATCAAGTTGACAGGTAAAACTAAATAGCACAGATGTGCTAAAATCCAATGGGATATATCATTTTTTTAAACATTGGCAATAAAACATTTTGATGTAGGTTCAGAAACTGCAAAGCTAGAAGAAAACAAGGAAAGCAACTCCTTGACATTAGTGTTAGCAAGGATTTCTTTTTCATGAAAGCTGGGCAACAAAAGCAAATATATGAATGAAACAGCATCAAACTAAGAAGATTCTATACAGCAAGGGAACCAAACAACACAAGGCAAGTCTACTTATGGCTAGAGGATAAAATTGTATTTGCAAATCATATAGCTAGTGGGGGCATTAAAATACAAAATACACAAGGAACCCACAAAGCTTAGTGGAGAAAAGCAAACAAGCTGGTTAAGAACAGGCAAAGGACTTGACTAGACCTCCCAAAGAAGACATACAAGACATACAAGTGTCCAGTAGATGTACAAAAGCTTCCAAAGCACCAAGAAGTGAAACTCAAAACCACAGTGAGAAGTCACATCACACCTTGTTTATCATTCTGTTTTTCACAAAGGCCAATCTATGCGAATAGCTTCATCATTTATCAAAGAATGAAAAGATAAAAGAAAGTGCAGTGGGGGCTGGCGATATGGCTTAGCAGTTAAGAGCACTGACTGCTCTTCCACAGGTCCTGTGTTCAATTCCCAGCAACCACATGGTGGCTCACAACCATCCATAATGAGATCCGGAACCCTCTTTGTGGCCTGCAGGTATATATGTAGGCAGAATACTGTGTACATAATACATAAATAAATCTTTTAAAAGAAAGAAAGAAAAGAAAGTGCAGTGTATATCCTTACCGAGGACTACTATTTTGTAACAACATGGATAAATTCAAAGTACATTGTGCTAAGTAAATCAGCAAAGAGTGACTACATATCTTACTAGTGTGAGGAATATACACAACGCTGAACTCACAGAGTGGGGCTCAGAATGATAGTTGTTAGGACAGATGTTGGTCAAAGGGTATAAACTTTTAGTTCTAAAATGAACAAGTTGTGGGGATCTAATGGACACCCCAAGCATGACAGATATAATTAATTTGATCATGGTAATCACTACTACATATATGTAGATATATCAAGTAGTCATGTATCAAATAATCATACACTGGATTTAAGTTCAATATCAATCAATTAAATATTTTAAAGAACATTTTGAATTAAAAGAGGGAGAATGGGTACTGTTAGAAGTCACCTGTCACCTTTTGTATATATAAGATCATATGATTCTTATTGTGAACTGTGAAGATACAGTAGCCAACAAGGACAGAGACTGCACAGGCAGGCCCCTCTCCCCAGTAAGTCTCCCCTGAACTCCCTGGCTATGGCTGTACTCCTGACTCTCAGAGCACCACCTGAGAGTCTAGAACCTTCTAAGGCCTATCACAAAGCGTTGTTCACCCTTGTGCTACAAGCGTATTAAGAGCGATAATTTTATATTTCTCAGTTTTACAAGCCCACAGTCTACACCGAGCCTAGCAAACTGTAGGTGTACAGTGACCATGTGCTAAACGGAGAACTCGTTAGCAGACATAGGAGCTGAGTCTCCATGCTCCACAGAGGCAAAGTGACTGCTAGTGGCTGCTGTAGACACAGTGATCTTTGAAGCATAAATTGCACACTCATTGCACTGGCGCTAGCCTGGGTGTTTTCTTGTAGCAGGCCATTTGATCCTTCCAAGAATCGTATCAGATAGGCAGTCTTTGCTATTTCTATTTAAAACATAAAGCAGGTCTAGCATGGAAACTTAAAGGATTTCCTCATACACACCAAGCCAGTAATTAGTAGATCTGGAGTGTGCACTTAGGTGACCCGTAGCTAAGGCTTTCAGTCACCATGTCTCCTTAGGTGGGATGAGGACCCTTTTAAACATGATCAAGGGTGACTAGCAGAAACCAAGCGGCCGCCTGCACTGTAGGAACCAGTGATTAGCGACATGAGGGATGGGAGTCAGACGAATCCCTCAGCAGCTCTCTTCCAACAATACATGGTGGCAACGTGCAGCCGATCCTGCAGCTCGTCCATATGTGCACGCCCACACCAGTCCCGCTGAGACGTGCATCCTGTTTTTCAAAGGGCTTTAGCGTTGGAGACAAAGTTAGTAGTTGAAATTCCAAGGGCTTCAAACAAAATAATAAGAGCCCTCACACCTGACCCTCACCACATCCCCTCTCCGGGGCCCATTTGGGTCCAAAGTCCCTCACAATGACAAGAGGATGTGCATGGGGAATGGGGAACGATTCAGAGTTGACACACGACCGCATAGCCGGTGTCTCGGGGCATTCCGACCAGAGCAGCGCCAGAGCCACTCAGACACATCGTTTGTGGGGACTAAATATGCGCTTACAGATCTTAGCCAGGAACAGAGAGGAGTGGGGCCTGAGATGGAGAGCTTGTTAATGCTCTGCGGAGCAATGCTAAGAATCTCCTAAAGCTACTTTAGGAGATTATTTTAAAAGCAACCTGGATGTATTGATGGCGGGGGTTGGGTTGGGGGTTGGGGGGATGGGGAATGGGGGGGAGTAGACTCGTAATTTAGAAGGGGAAAAGACAACAAGATTTGATTTCACAGCCGCTTCAGCAATAATAGTATAATCTTATCCATTTCCAGCAAATACAATCTGTAACATCCAACCGCCGTAAAGGTATATCGCCTTCACTGTAGCAAACTGCAGATTAAGCTTTTCTTAATGCTGTTCAAATTGCCTGTGAAGCAACCTTTTATGAGATATGATGGCTCAAACAATTTTGCAAAGAGCAGAAGACAAAGAATACATTTTACACCGAACTGGTTTCCTTGGAAACCCAGAGAAATGTAATGCCCTATCTCCTAGAGGTGGTTCAAGGACCAGGACACCTCTTAATTTTTTTTTCCAGCGGTGTTTAACATCTGCCTTTTCCTCTCTCAGCAGTGGGAAGGTAGATGGACTGAGTACCTTCAGTCCCATCTACCAACCAGCAGCCCCAGTGTCCTTTCATTAATTGATTTGTTTGTTCTACACAAAGGAAATAAACATGAGCTACCATTACTCTCTGAAGCAATTGGAAGTAAGAAATTAAGAAAAATTTATACCATTTTGGTTTACCATTAAAAAAAAATCCCCAAACCTCAACTAAGAAATTAACGGGGGGGGGGGGGGGGGGGAAGTCAACCCACTCATTTAAAAAATCGCATCTAAATTAGTCTGCCTCCAAGTCTCTAAATGCCATTTATTTTAATTTTATTTTTGCTTCGGCTCTTCTTCCACCCCTGTGATGTGCCGACATATGCAGACTGACAGAGAGGCGCTGCATTAGCAGGCTTAGAATTTCCCCAGTTCGTGTGCAAGGCCTCCAGTGAGGAGAGGGAGCAGATAAGTTCGGGATGAGGAGTGGGAGAAGCTGTCCCCTAAGAACTTTTTAAGGAGCAAGATGTTAAAGATGACGTCTCTGGTGGCCGTGATTTCCTCCGTTCTAACTGGTGTTGAAAGGATATCACGTAAGAAGCCTGGGGGAACATCTGGGCTGTGTGGGAAGGAGTTAAATTACATTTTAAAATAAATAGGGAATCCAATCTTCAAGCTTCACTTACTCAAAAATTTGGGACGAAAAGCAAAATGGTGTTTTCAAGAAGTTTTGGAACTTTGGGGGCAGTGAGTGAAGGATGGGGCCTCATGTGCCATGTTCTGTGTGCACCCACTTCCTCCGGCCTGAGACTCAGAGAAGACACCAGATGAAGGGGCTGGATGGGAATAGTGAGTGCCCACCTCTGTATGTGTGGGTGTCGGTGTGGGTGTCTGCCAGTGTGTGTATGTGTGTATATGTGTGTATGTTGCGTGTGAATAAGTGTATGTGTATGTGAGTGTGTGCATGTGTGTGTTGAACGTGAGTGTGTGTTGTGTGTGTATGTGAGTGTGTGCATGTGTGTATGTTGCGTGTGAATGAGTGTATATGTGTTGCATGTGTATGTGAGTGTGTTGCATGTGTGTGTTGAATGTGAGTGTGTGTTGTGTGTGTATGTGAGTGTGTGTATGTGTGTTGCATGTGTATGTGAGTGTGTGTGCATGTGTGTGTTGAATGTGAGTGTGTGTAGCATGTGAATGTGTGTGAGTACGTTGTGTGTGAATGTGTGTATGTGTGTGAGTGCATTGTGTGTGTGACTGTGTGTGTGTGAGTAGTGTGTGTGCATGTGTAAAGTGGAGGTCAGAAGCCTATCCTGTCACCCTCCCTTTTTTTTTTTTTTTTTTTTTTTTTTTTTTAGACAGTATCAGTCACTTTGCCCACAGACTGGCTACCATGGCTGGCCCTCCAGCTCTGGGAATTCCCGTTTCTACTCTGACACTGGGGTTACAGGTGCAATGCCACACTTGGCTCTTTCGTTGACGCTGGGAATCTGTGCAAGCCCTTTATCCACTGAGCCATCTTCCTAGCTCCTCCTTCTTTCTTCCTGTCTGTGCAGGGAGTCTACACGAGTGAAATACTGGGAAGAAACCTCTTCCAGTTGAACACAATACCAGTTTCTTTGCATTCAGGACCTCCGTGGGAGAGAGTTGGTATGACAGTCATTATAGTCATCAAGACACATTTAGCAACCACCTTTATGGATGAGACACTGTATGAGGAATTGTGCAGGACAAGAAAGAAGCCTTTCACCAAGACAGGAATTAAGAAATGCCAAAGCAACCGAGGCCCATAAGCAATGGGCCCTAAGAGTTCATGAAACCCAGGCTTCTGCTGTAGGACATAGCAGGACATGGAGAGACCCCAGTTCCCATCCCACATGGTTTTACTGTGAGATGTATTAGATTTAAATGGACATAGGAGATTTCATCTACAGATGGAGGATTCCATTTCAGAAACAGCCTATGGAAAAAATGGAGAATCAATGAGGGCGTCCTTCCTGCTCGCCAGGGTCTAAACAAGGGGTAGAGCTCAGAGGTAGAACACTTGCCCAGCATTTTCAGGATCCTGGATATATTCACTTAGACCGAATACATCATGTCCAACATATGAGTCCTTGGAAGCTCAGGTCCAAGGCGTGCAGCCGGAGGCTGCTGTGCATCTGGAGATGGTATGATTCCTATATTCTAGGGAAGGACTGGGGTTAAGTGTGGTTGGAGGAGAAAATGTATGCTGGTATGCAAGGTGATGAAGCTGGCAGTGGCCGTTTCTGCATGAACCCTCTGTCTAAAAAGGCAGGGCTACAGTGAACCTTATTCAGCTAGATTATCCTGACAGATTGCTGTCAAATAAATCTCCATGCAGGTCTAAAGTGACCACCTCACAGAGGCAAGATATGGGTTCAAAGCACAGCCCAGGAATGCCTTTCAGACGTGTTACTGAGGACTGGAGCCCCGGGTCTGTAGCTGCTGTGCCCTGGAGACATAGCAGCCTTCCAGGCTGAACAGATCACAGCGTACATGCAGCCTGCACGTGGAGAGGCTCTTCCTGCTCCCAGGTGCCATCCAAGGGCACAAGAGGGAGTATAGCTGGATGCCGGCATTCACTTCACCTGAGCAGCTGGGTAAAGTCACTAAAATTTTCTGTTTCTATTTCTTCACCTCAGTCGGCCATTCCTCTACCTTGCCTTGTCGGGTGATCAGAGGCTAACCCCCTGAAGTAGTCACAGGACCCAGGGATCCCATCCTGCACCTTCAGGGAGCACTAGGTGTTCATCAGTTATCCTGATGGTTCTGGCTTTGTGTACAAACTCCCTGAGCTTGCTCTAACATCTGGACTGCGCGTAGAAGACCATTAGCCTGACTGACAGTGCGGTAAGCGGTCTCTAGGACCCAAATGTGTTTAAACAAACGTGACATTCTACGTGGCTAATGTGACTTCATAGGTGTTCCGTGTATTTTTATGCTTTAATGGTAAAATTTAAATATATTTTCCCAGAATATCAGAGTACCAGCTGTCAAGTGGGGAGGAAAAAACTCTCAACACACAAATTGTATTCATAGATGAGGGAATGCGGGATGCCTGGGTGCAGCGGGTAGGAAACGGAGTTTTAATAACACAGAGTTCCCCTTGGCTAAGCCTCTCTCTCACTGTTTAGATGTTAGGATCACAAGGGTTGTTAGCAGAATTCTAGCGGTCAAAACAAACAAGTGTGCTTTTTCTGAAAATGTCGGCTAGAAAAATTCAAAATTGATTCATTCAGTCAGCAAACACTCTGCAGATCATGCTTCATGTGCTGTTCACGGGGATGGAGAAAATGAGCAAGTCCAAAGATGAGCCTGCCACAGTAGGCCACACATTCATGCGTGGCTCACAGCAGAGAGAGAGGAGGGTTTCCCAGCACAGACTGCAGGACTTGAGGAGCTTGAGAAAACATCTTCAGGGTTGGGAAGATCCCTTAGTCAGGAACATTATTGCCAAACAATCATGAGTATCTGGGTTTCAATCCCTGGCTCTAAGTCAGGCATGGTAGCATGCATATGTAATCCCATCCAGGAGGAGACAGAGTTGGTAAGACCTCAGGGCTTGCTGGCCAACCAGTCTGATCAAATTAGAGACCTCCAGGCTCATAGAGAGATCCTGTCTCAAAAACTGAAAATGAAGTGCTGGTTATACAGACTAATGGCCTGAGTTCCATCCCCAGAATTTACAGTGGAAGGAGAGAATTATCCTTCAAAGTTGTCCTCTCACGCGTCCACACCCACACCATGGCACACGCGTGCCTGCAGTCACACACACACACACACACACACACACACAGACACACACCTGCCTCATACACAGCCCTCCATGACAACAGTAAATGAAACTAATTAAAAACTGAGGTGGAGAGTCCTTGATGAAAATACCTCGCTACCTAGCATCAACCTCTGGCCTCCACGGACAGACAACATCACACATGTGCACACATAAAGACATGTATATACACCACACGCATGCAAGGTAATGTAGAGGTGTTCCCAACTTAAAAGATGAGTAATGATTAACTGTGGAAATAGTATCTGGTTGGTGGGTATCATACTGAATTTTTCTGTGGTTGTAACAAAATATCCTGATAAATGCAGCTCAAGTGACAAAAGCTTTGCTTGGGTTCCCTGTTCAAGTGGCAGTAGTGCATCACAGTGAGGACCTGATCACATTGTCGCTATAGTCACAAAGAGACTGGCAGACGCTCCTGCTCAGGAGGGCTAAGCATGTTGGGGGAGGTGTGTCACCAGGGTGGGCTTGGAGGTTTCAAAAGCCCATCCCATTCCCAGTCAGAGCTCTTTGACTCCCCTTCCCTCTCTGCCTTACACTTGTGGATGAGAGGTGAGCCTCAGCTGCTGCCCTAGCACTATGCCTGCCTGCCTGCCGCTCCTCACCACGATGACTATGGACTCTAACCCTCTGGAACCATGAGCCCGAAACTAAATGATTTCTTTTAGAAAGTGCCTTGTTCAGGGTTTTGTCACAGCAAAAGAAAAATAATTAAGTCAGCAAATAGCATAGTCTAACCATAGGGCGAGTCTGCCCACCTCAGCTGACCTAAGTAGTTCTTCACAGGTATGCCTAAGGGGGAAACCTCCCACAGTGGGATGGACCCTTCTATATCAGTTAGCAATCAAGAAAATACCATATGGACCCACATAACAGAGGCAGTTCCTCAACTGAGCTTCCCCTTTCCCAGATGTATCAAGCTGGCAGCCAAGATTAGCCTCCATAGGTGACTTAGAGGTGTCCCACTAGAAAGAGCAAATCCGTGTGAGGGAAAGTCCAGGCTTTATGAATGTGTCTCCTGTGAGAATAGTTCTAAGATAGACTTGTTTCTTTAGATGCTAAGGTCCCCAGAGTCAGCTCACATTATTCAGTCTCTGTGTATATGTAATGGTTTTCCTCTCGTACAGGAAAACACACACACACACACACACACACACACACACACACACAGAGAGAGAGAGAGAGAGAGAGAGAGAGAGAGAGAGATCACTGCTGATAGTGTGATGTAAGTCACTCTTATCTTCTTTGACTTTCATGTGATTTAAGTATAAGCTCTATCACCATTCCAACCATATATTGTAAAATATATTATTTGTATTATTCATTACCCAAGATAATATTATACTTTATAATGCTGTAATATCATGAATATAGAGCATCATATATTTAGTCGACCAGGCTATACTATATAAACCATAATGTATACTTTAAATGACATTATACTTATTTCTTTGGTTTCTAAAATTTGGGTTAAAATGCCAAAGGGCGTGTGTATTTCCGTAGTAATAGTTATTTCTTGCATATGTTCCTATAATTTACAATAAAATCAATAACAGGTAAAATTTCTCTTGTCGTGTCCTGATATCCCATGCAGGACCTCCATCTCTTTAAGTTTGGCCAGTCTTGTGGGTAAAAAGGCTTATCATTTTAATTTTCACCTTTTTTAGTATTAATTGAGAAAAGCAAGTTTACATTTGCTTAGGAGAACAGAAGAGGAATTTTTCCTCTTGTTTCTTCATTGGCTTTCTCCATTTTTTTAATCTCAATTTTATACAAGATGAGGTTGTCCTTGTCCTGTCTTCGATGCACACCCAAGTTGTTGTAAGCCTCTGTATTATCTAAGTCTGTTTCCCGCTGGCCCACCACACCAGTGTGGTGACTTTGACCTCTGTCACCTCAGCTGAGCTACAACCCCCCTTTTGTGATATCCTCTTCCCTGTGTGATTCTGGGAAGACACGGTTCAGGAAAGGTCTGGAAGTTGGTCACGACACAGCTGAGCTTTGAAGGTTGCTGTGGGGTGCGAGGTGCTGTGCCAACTCCCGTGGCTTCCGTCTGAGGAGCGGGCCTGTTGCACGCCGGCCTCTGTGTCACACAGCATCCGCAGAGTTCCCCCACAGCCTCAAGGGTGGAGGGGGAGAGAACAGATTTGGCTCCCTTGCTTCTCCCACTGTCCTCTTTCTGCTGGCTCCAGGTCTTCATTACTGACTGTGGGCCAGACTGACCTCTACTGTCAAACAAACCCTCGCTTGGTTTCCTTAAGATCTCCCTGCTGAGCAAGGCCTAAGTCCCACACTTAATCCTTTATACCGTGGTTTTCTAACCTTACTGCTATGGGCATTAGTGGACTCTTGGTGGTGGGAGCTGCCCTGTGCATCACCAGATGTTGCATCATCCTGCTGTCTCTGCCATGATGTTAGTTCCACCTGCATCCTAGTTGTGATTACAGAAACAGGACAAACATCCAAATGACCCCTGGGGAGAAAACCACCCCATTGGAAACTGCTCCATCTTACTGAGCATGGGTTTTGCTTCTGTGGTTCCCCGGGGGATCATCAGGTATATTATATGTTTTTTTTTAAAAAAAGATTTTCTTAGATTCTTTCCCCCCTTCTTATTCTATCGACTGATCAATAGGTGCATTTATGTCAATACTATGCTTTTTAAAACTGTAGTAGTTTCTAAGCAAGTAAAAGCAAGCTTCCCTGCTCTTTCTTTTGATCATCTTAGATTTACCACAGATTTGCTTAATTGCATAACAGCATCTCCCTGAAGCCAGTCAATAAAGAGTAAGTTTTTAAACCCAAGTTCAGGATGCACTTGAAACTGTGTGGCCAGAGATGGTATGTTGGTGGTCATTCTGAATCTTTAACATTTTTTTTCAATTTATCCTGTTTTTTCAGCATCCTCTCTGAGAGTCTTAAAGTACCTGGCAGGCATTGGGGCATTATTGTCCACAGCATAGGTAAAAGTAATGTGTGTACAGTACCACATCCTGACATTTGCAAGAGATCCGGAAGCAGGGCATAAGCGAAGATTCTCTTCCTGGGTCTCATCTGGACTGATCAAAGAGAAACAGACCTTGTCAACTCCTAAATGTGACCCAGAATTCAGGGTGTACATCTGCAGGGGTGGGCGAGTGTGGGGAGCGGGAGCACACAGCAGTGGTAGGGAGAAGCTGCCTGCTGGAGCAGGCAGGGAGGCATCATTAGCGGGCTACATCACATGTTCATCTCATGTATTATTTATTCCCCACCTGCTTCCAAAAGGATGTCACACAGCTTCCAGGGGAAAGCACGGATATGAAAGACCCAAGCAGCTCTAAAATTCCTGTCAGAAGGCAGGAGGCAAGAAGGAGATGCGGTGATGCGGGAAAGGAGGGTTTCCAGTTTATCTGTAAAATTTCCATCTTTTTTTCTCACACACATATACACGCAGAAAGAGAGACACAGAGACAGAGAGATGGAGAGACAGAAGCAGATAAAGACAGAGACAGAGAGACAGAGAGCACCCTGGTATTCAGCTGTCTTTAGCTTGCAGGCCATCAGCCTCCCAGGAACTGACTCCTTCAGCCAGGAGAGAGCTGGGTTTGGTTTTGTTTGGGCTTTTTGAGGTTTGTTTATTTTTTGCTGTTTGTTTGTTTTTAAACTACCCATTTTCTGATGTCCAAGGAAACTTATTCTTCCAGAACTGTTCATTTTATCTATCAGCTATCTGCTTGCCACACTTGGTGCTGAGAGTTTACCAGTGAGAATAAGAACCCAACACTAGGGCTGGGTGGTGGTGGCACACATCTTTAAACGTAGCACTTGGGAGGCAGGGGCAGGTGGATCTCTGTGAGTTCCAGCCAGTCTAGTCTATAGGATGAGTTCCAGGACAGCCAGGGCTACACAAAGAAACACTATCTCGAAGGAGGAGAAGGAGGAGGAGGAGGAGGAGGAGGAGGAGGAGGAGGAGGAGGAGGAGAAGAAGAAGAAGAAGAAGAAGAAGAAGAAGAAGAAGAAGAAGAAGAAGAACCCAGCATATCTTTCATTAAACTCAAAGGCAATTGGAGAATGCAAAAATGAGCAAATAATTAAAATTAATTTTGATGATGTTCTAGAAGAAGGTGGAAGGAGGTGTCAGTGCATGGCTTAGAACCAGAAACCCTGACTAGGGATGATGATGATGAAATGAAGAAATGACAACCCCTGAAGAAGTTACAAACACACTGACCTGTAGAAGTGAGGAGTCAAGTGGTCTAGGCTCTCTGGAGAAATCACAGTACCCAGAGGCTCAGTGTGTTTGCTGTATCTAGTTGAAGAGGGCGGTGGGGTTATTACATCCATCTGAATGGAGAGGATGGGTTTATGGTACGCAGCTGAACAAGAAGGCAGGTTTATCTAGCCCTGTTAGGAGCAGTCTCTATGAGGGACCGGTCTCCAGGTTATAAATATCCGACGGGACTAGAGCAGCCGTGGATATTTTCTACACACTGTCAACATTCACGCTCCAACCAAAAGAAGGCTTTGCCATCCCTCGGAGCCTCACCTAGGGAAGGCTTTCCACCCCCACGGGATTCAAGGGCTTGGACTTCACTCCCTCCCTACGGAAGACTGGCGTGCAGAAGGCTGTCAAGGAGCTCTAGCTGGGCGATGCTGATGCACAGGTGGCTGAAATGGAGCAAAAGGATCCCAATCATTCAAAGAAAACACGGGTCTGTGTGGCCACTTTCAGGGGGAGGTAGAGCAGGCAGTATGTGGAGCGCGGAGGATGTGTCCACCGAGGCCTGGCACCTGGTTACAGTCGAATAGTGAATGAAGACCTTATTATTCAGAATTAGCTACTTGGTCTTTGATACAGGAACCACAACATTTTTTATGCAGGGAATATAATGAACTCAGATCTTGGAGGGGGATCTTAAGATCCTAAATCGAGGGGCTCAGTTGGTATAGTGATCGACTAGCATGCACAAAGCTCTGGCTGGCATCAATCTCCATCACCACATAAAAGAGACATGGTGTCCTATGCATGTAATCCCGGCATTCAGGAGATGGAGGCAGGAGGTCATCCTGGACTTGCAGTTCATAGTTCAAGGCCAGCCTGGGATACATGAGACCGAGTCTCAAACAACACAACAAACCACGGGGGAAAAAAAAAATCCTCAAATCCACACCCAGAAGGCCGAGGTGGGGGCTCAAATTCATCAAGAAAAAAAAAAAACCCCACTGGGAACAAACTCAGGCTGCACCAAGGGCTTTCCATGTGAACTCCGTGTTCTTTCCCAGTCGAACTGCATGTCCTTCCTCATCCTTAAGCAGAGAATGAGAGACTCAGCACAGCAGCTCTCCTTAAACACAGCCAAGAAGAGAAGTAAAGTCAGCAGCAGGGGGGCTGCTTCCAAGAATAAATCCGGGAGTTTGAAGAAGGAAAAAGAAGAAATAAAAACCACATCTGTGAGTCATCTAAAAATACATTCGGTGGTAAAGGGACGTACAGGTATTTTCTGCCTCTGTGTAGTCAGAGAATAAAATGTGCCCTGCCCCTATTAATGCAGTGATGAATGCAGGGTTCAGTAGAACTCAAAGCCCAGGGCAACACAGCTGAATGAGGGGCAGCAGCTCAGAATAGGATGGGGACCAATGGCAGTGAGTTCAGGCAAAGCCCAAGAGTTTAGGGAAAAGGTGTGCAGAAGAAATATACCTATTCTAAATGCTGGGGTGACAGAGAAGGGTCAAAGCTGCAGTTCTGTTCTCTAGCTCTGTAGGAAGAGAAAAGAGTCCTCCAATCTTGGTTATTCTTTGACAATCACTCTCCTTTTCCAGTGTCAGCCTCTGCAGGCTCTCCACAGGATCCTACATCTCTCATTGGTTCACGGGATTCAACATCCCTCACTGGTCCATGGATCTGACATCCCTCTCTAGTCCATGGATCTGACATCTCTCACTAGTCCATGGATCTGACATCCCTCACTGGTCCATGGATCTGACATCCCTCACTAGTCCATGGATCTGACATCCTTCACTGGTCCATGGGATCTGACATCCCTCTCTAGTCCATGGATCTGACATCCCTCATGGTCCATGGATCTGACATCCCTCACTAGTCCATGGATCTGACATCCTTCACTGGTCCATGGGATCTGACATCCCTCACTAGTCCATGGATCTGACATCCCTCACTGGTCCACGGGATCTGACATCCTTCACTGGTCCATGGGATCTGACATCCCTCTCTAGTCCATGGATCTGACATCTCTCACTAGTCCATGGATCTGACATCCCTCACTGATCCATGGATCTGACATCCTTCACTGGTCCATGGGATCTGACATGCCTCACTGGTCCATGGATCTGACATCCCTCACTAGTCCATGGATCTGACATCCTTCACTGGTCCACGGGATCTGACATCCTTCACTGGTCCATGGGATCTGACATCCCTCACTAGTCCATGGATCTGACATCCTTCACTGGTCCATGGGATCTGACATCCTTCACTGGTCCATGGGATCTGACATGCCTCACTGGTCCATGGATCTGACATGCCTCACTGGTCCATGGATCTGACATCCCTCACTGGTCTTCTTCCATAAAAGCTTGCTCACTGTCCAAAGCTGAGTAAATCCAGTAGAAAAGGAAATACTTTTATAAGCTTGAACATAGATCACAGGCATAATTTATTAAATCAGAAAGCCTGAGGAAAGTTCGGGCTACAATCCAACCTAAATAATAAATAAATAAATCTGTTTTTAGATGACTGTGGCCTCAAAATGCAGGTGCTGATCATCGGTTGTGACCTGCTGTTTGATATAGGAAGCCACTCATAGGGCTCTGTGGCCATGCTTGTTGGTCTTTTCAAGGCCAGAATGATTTGTTCTTCCTCTGTGAACTAATCTTTCACAGTCTTCCACAGTTTTCTCCCCTACAGATGGCTCTCAGGCCAGGGTTTCTATGGTCACTCACTCCTCAGATTTCCCAGAATCCTTTAACAGATGTGTCCTCAGAATTTTAAACTCAACTCAAAAAAAATCCAGATCTAGTAGGTGTGCTACATACCTGTAACCTAGCCCTTTGGAAACTGAGGCAGGAGGATTGTGAATTCAAAGTCAGCTGTGTTGTGGGTTGCTGTCTCAGAAAGAAAAAAGGTTGAGAAAGGGAGAAAGAGACAAGGAGGGAGTGGGTGAGGGAATAAAGAGGAGACATGACAGGTAAGAAGGTCTCTGCATGAGCAGCCCTTTGACTCCCTTTGACTTCACACTGTGCTCTCTCTGACCTCACCCCTACTCTCTCTGCCCTCACCCCTACTATGACACCTCATTGTGCTCTCTCTGACCTCACCCCTACGATGACACCACACAGTGCTCTCTCTGTCCTCATCCCTACTCTCTCTGCCCTCACCCCTACTATGACATCACACTGTGCTCTCTCTGACGTCACCCCTACTCAGACACCACACAGTGCTCTGACCTCACCACTACTATGACACCGCATTGTGCTCTCTCTGCCCTCACCACTACTCTCTCTGCCCTCACCCCTACTCAGACACCACACAGTGCTCTCTGCCCTCACCCCTACTCAGTCACCACACAGCAGAGCTGACCACAGTGTTGCCAAGTTTCTCTGTCCTGTCCGTGTACAGTGGAGAAAACATTGGAGGGCCCTGGAGGGAAAGTGTCTCCCCTTTTCCCTATTAGATGGCTCTGACTCTTGGGTGTTCATCTCCTGTACAGAAAGGAAGGACCAAACTAAATGTGACACGTGGAAGCACCAGAACTCAGTAAAACTCCATTTTGATAGCCTAGGTTTCCTGTCTTTCTATGAGCATTTGTATCTACACAAAGTTCCATGTTGTTATTTTAGATGTTTGTCATAAAGCGGGCCTTCCAAACTGCTTCAGCAAGGGCCCCCACAAAACTTGGCTCTCTCCCCAAGTGCATTACAAACAGAGGAAAGAAAAGTAAAACAAGGGAATGTGAAGATGTGAATTCTCTGAACAAAATGAAAAGCATGATTTCGACATTTGCAGAAGAGGAGGTTTGCAATCCAGACATTGCTTCTGGACCTTTTTTTTTTTTTAATCCCACAGGAGGATGTCTCACTACCTAATGGGGGCCCGACACAAAGCAAGAATATGCCTACATCGCCTCAGTACCCCTCGGGCTTGGGAAAGTGCTGTAGATTGCTTGCAACAGCCCAGTGGGAAGGGCTGGGCGCTGCCGCCAATGGATCAGGAAGCAGGTGCTTCCTCTCTGGAAGGCCCTCTTCCAGATCTTCCCCACAAGGAGCCACTCTGAACTCAGCAGGATGCTCCGCTGGACAGACAAGAAGGCATCCAAAGGCTGACACAGTAGACAAGCCGGATGCAAGGGATTTATTTAACTAACATCACTCCTTGCCCCATGCAAGGGTTGAGGTAGGAGAACAAAGTCTTGGAGCTGAGGCCCTCAGGGCTCATCCAACATATACAGTGCTTTGTTCTTGACCAGAGCAGGCTCTACTTCGTGCTGTGACCAGAGGAAATAAAAGAATACAGAAAGCTCTCTAAACTGATTAGTTATGATATCAGGTGGGAAGACATCACTGAATTGGGGGCTTACAAGAATTTTAGCAACAATCCGAAGTATTTAGATGTAGTGACAGCATCTATACCAACAAAAACTCAAAAGAATTCAAAACCAAACCCAGCAAGGTTGGAAGGTTTCTGGGAGAGCTTGCCCATGTCACGTGGGGTGAACCCACTGCAGTGTTGGTTCTGAAATCATGAAGTAGGCACTCCGCACTGTGGGCTGACAGTCACACGGTGCAACCAAACAGCTCCTGTAATCATTAAGCTCACCTTTCAGTCTGGGCGTTATACCTTGCGGGTTCTTCATGTACATATGAAGTTTTCTGTTCTTATCAACACAATCATTCAGTCAGGTAAAACTAAAGCTTTTCATTTTTTTCCTACCCTTGTCCTGTATCACCCAAGTATCGAATTAGGCTACCTTTGATTGTACTGTGTTATAATGTCTGGGGGGTTTTGTTTGTTTGTTTGTTTTTTGAGACAGAGTTTCTCTCTGGCTGTCCTGAAACTCACTCAGTAGACCAGGCTGATCTCAAACTCACAGAGATACACCTGCCTCTGTCTCCTGAGTGCTGGGATGAAAGGCGTGCACCACCACTCTGCAGAACGTCTGTTTTCAAAAAGCTCCTTGGGGTGCTGACTCAGGTTTCATTTAAGAATCTTCAATGAGTTTTGTCATAGGATCAGGATAGAATTGGAAGCATTTTTGAAATAGCCCTAAACATCCTTCTTTCGTTTTGGTAACCATATTTATATAAAGCAAGTTCTCAGCATTGACAATTATAAAATCAAACTACCCATCAACTCTTAAAAAAACATCGATGACTCTGTGTATTCTGCAGCATCAACTAGTCAGTCAAGGTTTAGTTCTTTATGTGATAATAAACAAGCACGCCTGCCTCATCTGTATGCAAATTTGGTTTTCTCTTTAGTAAATTATATGTATAACAAAAAATTGTTTTAAAATAAATTTCTTTCTGATTTCTTATCTGTAAATGTTTAATTTGTAGACAAAAATAGGAAAATACCCCACCTAAACACCAGGGCTAACATAAATATAAATTTCTTGGGGGTGAAAAGGTATTGTCAGGTGAAGAAACCTTGCTCTAAGTGGACACTGCTTTGTACCTGATGCCTCAGCTTGAGAGCAGAGCTGGGGCAGGATAGTTCTCACAGAGCACTTCAGCCCTTCCCTTAGCGCAGCGGTGACTGCTGAACCCGCCAACCTGCCCTGGGCCCTCGGGGCTCTCCCAACTCTCCAGCCCTATCTTCTAGTTTCTCTTTCTTTCTTTCTTTCCTTTCTTTTTTCCTTCCTTCCTTCCTTCCTTCCTTCCTTTCTTTCTTTCCTTTCTTTGTTATTAATTTATTCTCTGCCTCCTTGGGAAGGTACATGTCCAGAGAGATAGGAATGGAAACTGGAAGAGGAAGCAGGGACTATGTCTGCTCTTGGGATGCTTTTCTTCCTACTGAGTTGCCTTGTCCAGCCTTAATACAAGGAGAGGTGCCTAGTCTCATTGCAACTTGATACGCCATGTTTGGTTGATGGCCCTGGGAGGCCTGCCCTTTTCTGAAGGAAAATGGAGGAAAAGTGGGTGGGGATGAGATTAGGGAGGAACTGGGAGATGAGGAGGGAGGGAAAACTGTGGTCAGGATGTAATATATGCTAGCCCACGGGCCCAGTGGAGAGAAGTCTGGAATGGTACAAGATGGTAACCCTGTCCTCTGCTTTCCTTCACTGGCTGTGAAGCAGAGAGCCTGGGTCTGGTCTCATGCTTGGCTAGGGTCCACCTCAGTGTCTCCACCTCTGACGATATTTCAAGCCACCGTATGACTTCTCAAGAGCAAGCACACACATCCAGTAACAACCCACTTTCTTTTGAAGTGAAGACAATCTGAGTCTGCACAGAGTGCTTGTTTTTTCTGTTGACAATAGTTTGACTGGACTCAGAGAAACAATGATTCTGACGCTAGTCTCTCAAGGAAATGGGAAGCTGTGCTGACTCCAAGCAGCTTCCCTCTGGTATGAAATCCTTTATTGTCCAAATAAAGATGGAGAGACTTCAGTGAATGACACCACAGAATGTTTTCAGGGCTTAGCCAAAGAACAAAGTTCTAGTTTCTTCTGGTAACTCTGAGAACTGCGGGAGGAAAGGGGGAATGAAAAAAAGAAAAAGATAAAAGGTAACTGAGTGGTCAGAGAGGAGCTCTGGGCTGCTACTGGCTGCTACTTCCTCTGCTGTTTAATCCATTTGAGATTTATTATGGAGTATGAAAGCTAGAAGCTAGATACCAGCGATTTCTACAACCATGCTCTATTAACTCAGAGGCTACAACTAAAGCGTTCCTTTCTCACTCGTGTATCTACATATCAACTGGACATCGGCTGGACATCAGCTGGGCTCTGCTGGATCAGAGTCTGGGCAGCAGGCTGGGTCCTGATCCCCTCCACTTGTCTCTTATCCTCTGGCACCAGAAGCTTCTTGAGTCTTGTCCTCCTCACAAGAAGGAGTAAGAAAGAAAGAGAAAAAGGCTCAGCCATAAAACACAGTTTAAGACCCCACTCACAAGGCTGTTAACACTTTATAGGCTTGAGTAGGCCCCGAAGCTAGACAAGCTCAAAGTGAATCAAGTTGCCAAACCCAATACCGTTGGGGTAGAAAAATATATTCTGCTTCTAGTGGGAGCAAGTTCAAAGTTCCCTGGTAGACTCTTCCCAGAGAGGATTGAAGGTCTGAAAATCGGCTGCCCTCAGCCCCAGGGAGCAGGGGAGGGCAAAGAGACAGTGGCAAAGGAAGTAGTGTTTTGAGGTATTTTTTTTTATATCACATACTTCCTCATTTTCTTCAGACTTATATCTTGTGGATGGAAAGCTGATATCCACATGGGGAAGCTGGCCTGCCACCGATGCAGGATTTGTCCCTGGCTTTAATGGACTCCAAAATGGTGCCACCCAATCTAGGGCCTGAGACAGCAACAGTTGGTGCCATGCCCTGTCTTTCCTAGTTACCTGTAGCTACTGAGGAAGGAAAGAGGATGACTACCCTGTAATCTCTTCAAGTTCAGGCTTCTTCGAAGAGCCACCAGTAGGGACATTACGCTTGAGGTGATAATTGCAACCCAGTGGTCCGTGATCTTCATTATTGGGCTGTAGTTTTGCTATTTGCTTATCCCCCAAGTTCTCTTAGGCATTTAAACTAGCAGTAGGCTGTGTGATTCATACTATGCCAAGCTCGAGACCATGCTATAATAAAGCCAGGAGCCACTTTCAAGAGCAATATAAAGAAAGGGCTTGGGTTCTATATGTTTGAAGTGCTTTCTTGCCTTTTCTTAGCATGTGCTCACACAGAAGGCAAATACTGTATAAGGAGATACTGGAGACAAGGTGTGAACCCTGAGCATCAAATTTCAGATTAACAAGAAAATTCTTCCGAAAAACAAAACAGAGCACAGTGTGTGGATCTGATCGCAGATTCATGGTGCTGAGTAAATATTTGTCAGAAGAATGAATTCATCAAGTAGGATTTTCTACCTGGGTTGAGAAGTTGTATGCACAAGGTGCACAAATGCTTGAACCTCGGAGGATGCTGTTAGGGTTCTCTAATACCACAAACACTCCTCCACTCAGAGAAAAGCATTGCCTCTGAGGTTGACTCCACCAGGCCCTTTACGCCTTCTGGAATTCATGATACCAAATACAATGTCATGAGGGTCTCTTGCTTTGTGTGTTCCTTCCCAGCATGATCCCCCTCTGAGTACAGAACAACTCTGTGAGGTAAGAGAGGCCCTGTTAGAGCTCCCTGGGCATCAGTCCTTGGGAGACCAGCCCCAGCATTGCAATTCTGAAGCACAGAGCCTGTGGCTTCATGTTAATGGTTCATTCACAAAACGTATACTCCTTAGCTGATTCCCCAGTTCTCTGGTCATGTCGTGGCAAGAATCAAAACACCAGGAGGCAAGATGTCAAAAAGGCTTTCTGAATTCATGCATTTCTAACCCGTGTTGAATTACAAGAATGCACGCTATTAGCATCTTACAGGGGAGGAAGGCATCCTTTGGGCACGCAATGCTCCCTGCTCTGGACCTTCCAGTCTCCTGTCCCCAAGACGGCGTTGGAGAAATGTACCCTCGCCAGTTCCCATTGTGTGTTAGCACCCGAATTCTAAATCCCTCGGTGCTGTCAGGGTGACAGTATTGCAAAACTGAAGGTGACACACTCAGAGAATGTGGAAGCTGCACGGTGCTCAGCTCCAGAGTGTGAGCAAGGCTCCAGGGGCAACTCCAAGGGAAAATAGCAACCGGTAGCTGGTAGCAAACCAGGCAAGCACATCATGAAGTGTCCACTGAAATGACCTCGGGAATGTCACTGGATTTCTTGTCATTTCAGCTCACACCACTCACTTTGCCAGATCTAGAACACAGTTCCAGTATTCTCTGAGTCTGCCCATTGGGAAGCATCATTGGCCCTTCCCTTTGAATCTGGGCTTCATGTCAGTGTGGCTTGTAACCACGGAACAGATGCTAAATTTAAAAATTCAAAACAGTTTCGTACCTGCCTCTTGGGATGTTCACTCTTGGGACTCTGATACTACGCTGTGATGTAACCCAAGTAGCCGCTGGAGAGGCTCCAATGAGACAGTCAGTACCAAACAGATAGCCAGACAAGGGAGCCATATTGGAAGTTCTTTCTCCAGCCCCCAAACTAATTGCTTCAGAGATGAGCCTTCCCCATGGCACACTTCCCATATTGCAAACCCACGAGGTAATTAGAGTGGGTATCTGTGAGGGGAAGCCGTGATGTTGTAGTCACCGTACCCAGGCAATCAGATGGGAGTAGCCGTGGACAGTGAACAGTCTCAGCAACCCGGGAAGAGTCAAATCAGCTTCACTTTGTATTATTCCGAGGAGCACAAGCAGCAAAGTCCCTCGTGCCAAGTCAGCAGCTGGCCCATGTTCAGAGGAGAGGAGGTAGCTGCGACAGACACGGACTGGAGGAGACAGGTGGAGGAAGGGAGCCCGGAGAAAGGGCCAACAGAAGGCTGCAGTTTATCAAGACTCGGGGCTAAAGGTGACCCTGGGAGACTGTCTGAGACCCTTCCTCCAGACATATACATGAAGAATATTGATTTTTATTTTAAAGTTCTACGAGGAAACACATAACAAATGTCAGTGTTTAGCAGCGAGCGTGAATTATTCTGCATTCTCTGTCAGGAAATTATAAACCAAGTCCCTCTGGTTTCCTCTTTGGCCTATATTTTTGGGTTATGTTGGCAGATAAATTAGGGGACAAATTAGAATGTCTAAAGGGAAAGCAATTTAGTGGAGTTGGCTAGGAAAGAGAATCCAGGCAAAGAGGGAGCCAGAGGGACAGGCAGGCACCAGAGGTGGGGGTAGAGAAAGGACCAAGCTACTGTGTATGCCATTCACCCTTAGCCGCAGTACACATAGCCCAGGGTGCTGCCATCCTTGCAAGGGGCCATTTTTAAGACGTGCTTTTCCTATTTTATAAACAGTAGGCACATGATTATCCCAGTTTCAATTGGGTGGTAGAGATCCATAAATTACTTGGCTCGTCCAGGTGCAGATACCAGCAAAGCGATATTTCTGAGCCAAGCTCAGAGACAGACACTTTCTCTTTTGTCACACGGTACTAGTTCTGTAATGACAGGGAACTGCTCTTTCCTCTTCTACTACCCAGCAGCCACTAAGAAGCCGAGGAGAAATGGGCAGGGCTGAATATACGGTAGAAACCAAGACAATGATGCCATTGGTGCCGTGGCCACCGTATCAGTAGCATATAACATCAAAACACTAGTCAACTCATTAAAATAGAAAGGAGGTGTACTGTATCCTGGGAACACCGGGTTAGTCCTCCCATCCAGCCATGCCTGGATGCAATCCTACCCTTCTGAGAGCAGCCTGCACACTAATCGGGCATTCTGGGATTGAAGCTATCGCATGCAACCCAAGCTGTTAAGTGGCCAATGTGTAGGAAGAAAATGCCCTGAGATGACCAAAGCAAGGAAAGGACATGCTAAATAGTCCCACTGCCTTCCCAAATGCCAGGAAGAGCCCCACCACAGCAGAAGGTCTCTTGTTTCCCAGCACATAGCCATCAGACTTCTTTGGGACAGAGAAAGTCACTAAATGGACTAGTCCTGACCAAACATACTGTCTGCTAATGTTTTTTGTACTCATTCCTCATCCCTCCAATCATGAAGACAGGGACACAAACTTAGGAAAGATCTCAGAAGGTCAAGGTCAATAAAGAATGCAAGTGAGTAGCTATTGGTTCCTTAAAGCTCAGCAAGTAGCAAGTGGCAAAGTTGGCTCTCAGAGGAAGCTACTTGGTCTCTGAAGACAGGGCCCAAGGAAGGGCACTGGGAGAGACAGTCGTCAACATCAGTTTGTGAAAAACAGCTACAGTTGGTGCTAGTGTGGTCTTAGTTTACATAGTTAAGCTGTGATCAGCCATTACAGATGGTACTAGTGGGGACCGCTTTAGTTTACATAAACTATGATCAGCCATATATCCTGATATAGAGTTTTGAAAATACAGCTGCTATTCATAACCAAGCTTGCTTGTTGTCTCAGGGAGCACAGCACCCATCCCAGAGAGAAAACTGCCTATTTACAGGAGGACAACCTGTGCACTGTCCTCATCCAGTGCCAGGGAGGGGGACCATGCAGTGTTAGTGTCCCTGAGTCCCGAGAGTGTTGGAGAGTGGGAACAGCTCTCGATTCCCGTGAACAATGATCAACCAAGTGTGCTGCTTCCCGTGGCTTCAAAGTGCTGCCTAAATATTTTGCGTTTCTCCTGTCATGTCCTGACTTAAGGGCATTGTGAAGAAATGCCTGCTTCCCTGGACTGCATTTCTTCAGCATGTCCAGTTCCACAGCTTTGCCTTCCTCCCCCACCCCACAGGTCATTGGCTAAATACAGAAACACTACAGTCTGGTTTGTAAAAAATAGCGTTCACACAGGTGGGCTTATATTATCTTCCCTAACTACGTTCAAAGATCAATTTGTCACTATATATAAGAACCACAGTGGTGATATGTCTTGTGTGGTTCTAATACATGTTGTATATGTAGGCTTCATGGTAGGGCATAGGATATGAGGTTAACATGTTTGTAGCTTTATTAACTTTTTGACCACAATTTCTTGTTAAAGGGATTTCTGTTAAAGGGATAGCATACATAAGTACCACCATTGGAGAGGAAAAGGATGGGGATCCCGTGGCAGAAAGGTAATGTAACATTCTTTTCATGTTTAGGGTGTTCCACCTATTGGTCTGAAACACCAAACTTCCATGCCCCCCTAATCCACAGTCCTGTCTAGAAACATTTTAGATGCCTTGTAGAGCAGTGCATTCCACATCCTGTCTTTATCAACACTATCTCAGAACCAGGCAAAAAGTCTCTCAGCCATACAAGTCAGTGTCATCAAAACCACAAGCTTGGAGTCTCAGAATGAGTTATAACAACAGAGGCAGCTGTATCCCGAGGGAAGTCAGGGGGCCACAGTTTAAAGTCAGAAACTCTCGTTCCTTGGCTACAGGGCTTTAGGTGAACTGTCCCTTCCTATCTTCAGCCTAATTTCTGGTGTTAGCAGTACTCAACACACCAGTAGTTCTTAGGAGACACACACAATAGACACACACTGACTGGTCATTTTCCTCTTCTCTCTTCTTCCCTGCTTTGAATGTGCAAAGAATGAGAGGAAAAAGGCTGCTGGAGGCTAAGCAGGGGTTGCTGGGCAAACATCTTGGGCTACAGTCTTTCCACCAGCCCCTCCAGATCATATAGGTGGTGTTGGGGACTAGAGATCCTCAGACCCTGAATTTTCTGTGATCCCATTGCCTGCCAGGGTAAACAGCTTGTTTTCCTATGCTTGCAGCTACAAACAAGACCCTCATGAGTTCCTGATGGCAGGAGAGTGGTTTCTGGTGGGTTTACAGCTGAAAAGTCTTGAGAGCTAGGGCGTGGCCATTAGTCATGGAGAGCCCTATATAAGCTGCCCTGGACCACAATAAAAGGGGCATTCTTGTTTCAAGGATGATCTCTCTCTCTCTCTCTCTCTCTCTCTCTCTCTCTCTCTCTCTCTCTCTGTGTGTGTGTGTGTGTGTGTGTGTGTGTGTGTGTGTGTTTCAATCTCCAGCCCCCTGTCAACTCGCAAACTGTCGTGTAGTAGAGAGGCAGTATGGTACAAGGCAGGAGCCTTTGGCTACACTCTCAGGGAAGCTAGCTCCTTGCTCACCCTCTGAGTGCATAGAGTGCCATAGGTAAGGCTAGGGCAGGGAAAATTGGACTTCCACAGGTGGTCAAGGCTTGGATTGCCAGCCTTCTATTGTGAAACAGTTAACGATGTAAACGTGTAACATTTGTTTATGCGAGTTACATTTGTTTATGTTGCATTTTTTTAATTATGAAAAATGTGTTGCTGTTTCACCTTGGCTGCCTAAGGCACCTGATTGGTCTAATAAAGCTGAATGGCCAGTAGCCAGGCAGGAAAGGGATAGGTGGGGTCGAAGGAAAGAGAGAAACATAGGAGCAGAAATCAAGGAATAAGAGAAGAAGGAAAAGAAAAGAGAATGAGGAATAAGAGAAGGACAGGTCTGGGGCAAGAAGCCAAGCAGTTGCCAGCCAGCCAGACATGAGAAGCAGTGAAAGTAAAATATGCAGAAGGAAAGAGTAGTAAAAAGTTCCAAGGCCAAAGATAGATAAAGAGAAACAGGCTAATTCAAGTTAAAAGCGCAAGCCAGAAATGAGCCTAAACTAGGCTGAGCATTCATAACTAACAAGACGTCCCTGTGTCATGATTTGGGAGCTGGTTGGTGGCCCCAAAAGAAAACGTCTTGTACAGCCTTCTCTGCCAGGCTTTTCCCAGAGACCTCTCCCTTGCTATGGAATACACTTTCAACTTCCTTCCCATGGGTGTATTCTCCAGCTCACAGGCCTGTCTCTCACGCAGCGTGTAGGTGACTGGTTAGGCATCAGGTCACACGCTTGGAGGTCATTCTGGACCTGTGCAGGTTAAACAGTGAACACAGTCTCAGTCCAGAGAAGTAGATTTGAGGGAAGACAGGCAACATTTATGGTTTTTTTATAAATCACTTATTATAGAATGAACTTATTATGGTGCCAAGAAAGAGGGAGAATGATGAACCATTTCCAGAAAGCTCGTCTTCCTGGGAGCATCATGACAGGTAAGACTTACCTGTGAGCCACAACTCTTCCTTGCCAAAATCTGAATGCATCTGCCTTCTTTCTTATTTAAAAATTTTTGATCGATACTTAATGTGTATGTTTTGCCTCCATATATGTACATGTATCCCGTGTGCACCTGGTTCCTGTGCAGGCAAGAAGAGGGTGTCAGATCCTATGGAACTGTGGGACAGGGTTATAGGTGATTGTCAGCCACAGTGTGAATGCTGGGAATGAACCTGGATCTTCTGAATAACTGACAAGTGCCATGGAGCCATCTCCCAGACCTTCTGTTACATTTCTTATTACACAGCTGCCTTCCAATAAAACAAGACTCCTAGCTAGTGGTTTCTATGGGTTCTGAATGTGCCCCAGGTCATCACAGGAGAGAAGACCATCTTTGAAGCGGCACATCCATCATAGCCCAGGGGGTCAGGGAAGTCACAAACTGTAGCCAAAACAACTGGCTCATCCTTAAACTCAAAACTTAGCAGAAAGGGGAAATGGCAGCTTGCCATTTCTGTATCCATAGGCCAAAGATAGGCACAGACACAGTAGAGAACACAGGCGGCCTCCTTTCTTGCCTGTCTGCTTTGGGCATCTGTCCCAGTTGCAAGGCCTCACAAGGGCAGTCCATTCTGCTCACCTGTGCACCTTGAAAGGGGGCGGGGGTGGAGTTTGTTATTGCGGCATGGCATACTGTATCATTATGAACTAAAGCACTAGCCAATTAGTGAAGTGTGCGTTTAAATGACTTGTTTATGGTGCATAATTGATTAAGTCTTGTGTACACAACTTCCCTGAGTCACTGCAAAAGGCCTCAGAAGACAACGGAGCTTCTTTGGCACTTGACAACCTTGCCATCGCTGTCCTGAAGCCCGTTCCACCAAGAATGTGTCAGTCCTGACAACTCTCGGGCTTTCAAAGCAAAAGTTGTTGCCTCTCATTTTTGGGGAGACTGGGAAAGTCCTTGCCTTTCATTGCCAACTCCGAAGGGAAAGACAGAGTAAACAGCAGGTGTGGGAACTGGAGCCTGCCCTCCAAGAGTTAGTAGAGCAGAAAGGAGCTGCTGGCTGAGGAACCACAGCAGCAAGGGTGAAGGGCAAGTTCTCTGCCACAACCTGGGCCTCCAGCCATAGCTCCAGGCAGGACTGAACACCTGGGAGTTCTGCTCACCTGGTTCCTATCATGAGCTCACTGATGGCCCACGCCACTCATGTGTTTGTAGCAAGGCAGCTGAACAGGCAAAAAAAAAAAAAAAAAAAAAAACTGGCAATTTCAATGTGTGTGTGTGTGTGTGTGTGTGTGTGTGTGCGCGCGCACGCTATATACTCATCCGTAAATCCTGCCTTATGAAGGACCACAGTCTAGGTGGATTAAAAATATAAATGTATTCTCTGGCAATTCTGAAGGCTGGAAGAGCAGGATCAAAGTATGCTCAGGGTTGGGTTCTCCCAAGGCTTCTTGTCCTGACTTGTAAATTGCCATCTTCTCCCTGCGTCCTCATACAGCTTTTCCTGTGTGTGTACCTTCGTCTTGATCTCTTCTATAAGGACACAAGGCATATTAGATTGAGACCTAGCCTCACGAACTCAGTTTAAAGGAGGTACTTTTTTAAATGTCTCTAAATGTCATTACAGAATCTGGGATTAGGACTCTTCGCCACGGGCATGTTACACGTGATCCTCCATGCGTGGGTTAGACTCCGAGGACTCTCTACACAGCACATGACACCTGCTCATCCCATGAATGTCTCACCTGGGCATCTGTCTGTGTATCATGCAGAATATCAACAGCAGTTAGATGGGAAAGAAGACAGAGAGAAGGTCCAGTCCAGCTACTTGCTCATGGAGAGAGTTGGCTGTTTTTGTATCCCATGATCATGTTTAGTATCAGTCTAGAAAAGGGTCTCACTTCTTAAGTTTAATTTACCAGATATCTCATAAATTTATTCTCTCTCTCTCTCTCTCTCTCTCTCTCCCTCCCTCCCCCACTTGTGTGTGTGTGTGTGTGTGTGGTGTGATTAATAAATCTTCTCTCTCCTCTGCATTTTCTTCCCCCTTCTCTCTCTTTCCCTTTCTTTTGTTTCTGCCTTTAACTTTTTAAAATCACGTTTATTTATTTACTTAATGGTGTGGGGGGACTCATAGGAAAACTTTGGGAGAGTCAGCTCTCTCTTCTTATCATGTAGGTTCTAGGGATGAAACTTGGGTTTTTAACTTGGTTTGGCTGCAGGTACCCTTACTGGCCGAGCCATCTCAACAGCTCTGCCTTTGTTTTTCTCATTTGCAATAAAAGAACAATTTTATTGCTAAATGTCTCAACTTCTCTAGGCTTCTTACCTGAGAAATGAAGCGAAACAAGTTCCTTTCACTGAAGATCATGCCTGGCTTCAATGAACAGCTAAAGTTTCAAAGATGAGAGAGAAGCAACACAGCTCCAGAAATTTCTCGCCTTTACAACCAGGGACAGGCACTTCAGTGACGTGGCTGGGCTGGGGAAGGGGCCGCATCACACCTATACTAGAAGGTAGCAACGTCATCATTGCTAGGACACTACAGCCAGGAAGTGTTTGTGGCTGGCATAGGCCTGAGACAGTGGAGTGCCCGACAATATTGTTCTTTCTCACAGTGGACCGTTTTCCCCACCTGCTGGAAAAAAGCCCAAGCAAACCCCATGGAGACAGCAAGATAGAAAAAGTATGTAAAGTGTCTAGTCTGCTGCAAGAATTCCAACTTGAAATTCAATTAAAAATAAATTGCTCTTTCTCCTCTCCACTTGTGTGTGAATTCTACAGAAGAGAAGAAGGCTGTTGTCCCCTCCCCTCCCAGCTACTTGTCCTCTACCTAGTCATGTTGATCATCAGCTGCTGTGAGACCCTGCAGGGCCTGGAGATGGTGAAGGGAGAAGTGGGGGTAACAGTATATCTGTGTGGCATAGTCCACCAGGATGGACAGGATTCCAGAAGCTCAATTCGTTTCTCTGTAGTACATTATTACCCTGGAACAACTGAGCTGAAATGGGCATCTTCTCCTCTCCTCTGTTCCCTGCCTTCAGTACTCCTTCGGCTCTGCTGGATCTCATCTCCTCTCCAGTGATCCATATGGGTGTGTCCCAAGTTTGCTTTCTTTTGCTTTGACGGACACCATGACAAAAGCAGCTTGTTGAGGCCAGGGTTTGTTTCATCTTATACTTTCAAGATCAAAATCTATCACAGAGGGCCGTCAGGCCAGGAACTGAAGGAAGGAACCAAAGTAGAAGCCATGGAGGAGCTCTCTTTCCTGGCTTGCTCTCTGTGGGTTACTCACCCTGCTTTCTCATACAACCCGGGTCTACTAGCCTAGGGGTGGTGCCACCCATAGTGGGCTAGACCCTCCTCCACCAGTTAGCAATCAAGAAAATTCCCCCACGGACATGCTCGCAGGTCAATATGATGGAGGTGGTTCTTTCACGGAAGGTCTTTCTTCCCTGGCGTGGCAAGCTGACCCCAAGATTAGCCACCACAAGGTGGTTCTAACAGTTCATTATTTAGTTCCCCCTCTGCCCACCCTCGATGGTCACCTTTGTCATCAGCTCTCATGATGTTGTCTCCACTCTCCCCAGGCTGATGCAGTGGATGGACTTTTTCAGGTGGGACATAACCTACATATTCTAAGCAACAAAGGTCAATGACTTCAAATAATTCATTCAAAGCTCTTCTTCCTTTGAACAATTGGAAAGAGGGAAGTCGGCTACTAAATTTTATGTTTTTAACTCAGGACCTTGGAGACTTCTAATTCTGATTCCTCTCAGTCTCTGAGGCCTCGGCTGAAACTAAGATATAATGGACCCCGGGGATGGCCAATCTATTTATCAACCTGGCAAGAGGGAGCCCCTCTTGAAAAATTGTCCCCATCATGCTGACCTATGGACATGTCTGCAAGGGCAATTTTCTTGATTGCTGATTGATGGAGAAGGACCCAGCCCACTGTGAGAGGTACCGTCCCTAGGCAGGTGGGTCTGGGGTGTATAAGGTCGCTGAACTTGAGAATGGGAGTAAATATTTCCCATTGGGTTCTGTTTCAAGCTCCTGCTTCGGCTTCTTTCAATGATGGATCGTAATCTAGAACATGAAACAAACCCTTTCCTCCACTAGTTGCTATTGCTCATGTGTTTATCACAGCAACAGAAAAACTCGAACAGATTCCCTGTTGACATTTTATCCTATGCCTCTCCGAATTTTCTGGTTCTGTCTCTCATGGTTAGTGGAAAGTTCTTTGTGGGATCTTTTCAATCCCATCTGGGGGTCTTTCTCTAGCTCCTCTCTCTGTCTAGGAAGCAACATAGTCAGTCCACGGTGGTCCTGGAGTTGAAATCACTTGCCTTTCTGCAGAAGAAAACCTTAACGGCACCTGTTAGGATGTCTAATCACCTTTACAGGTAACTTGTATTATTAGTTAAATTGTAACACAAACTGCTGGCACAAACATCTTTGAAGTCAGAGTCCAACTGGGGCCCCCAACATGGAGCTCAGAGTGTCACTGGCCTGTAGACCTTGCAAGCTTCCTTCTAAACTCATTATCATCTGTAAAAATCTTTCTTCCGTTTCTCACACGGCAGCTGAGATGTCTGCGCATTCATATTAGGCAGAATAAAAACATTTCTAGAATTCATTTCCAGC
The DNA here is from genome assembly GCF_018167655.1 of Microtus oregoni. Classification (NCBI taxonomy): domain Eukaryota; kingdom Metazoa; phylum Chordata; class Mammalia; order Rodentia; family Cricetidae; genus Microtus; species Microtus oregoni. The sequence continues at coordinate 7,785,884 of NW_024543070.1, forward strand.
TCTAAGGAGGTGTTAAATTTGGAATATTTCACTGATCATTTTCCTCCAGCAGCAATAATTGTTTTTGAAGAACTTGACATGTATTTTCACCAGGGCTCAGAGCTCCTGAGTGGGCAGGGAGCAAGGAGGATCTGAATTCCAAGAGTTGAATTTGCATTGTGCTGTGCGCCTCCGAACACCCCAGCCCCATTAACAATAATGATAGGTGTGCTCTGAGCTCTTTCTCGGTACCTGGAATCTATCCTATCTTTGGGGATCCGTTCTGATCCTCGGGCCTTCTGCACGCCCAACCTCTATAGCATTTCCTCTGTAATTTATAAAAAGTGTGTGTTGCGCCTGGTTGCCTCGGAAAATTTAAAATAGTTTAAAAGCCTTTGACACCAGCTTTAAATTAAAGCTCCCCAAATCCCTCACTTGATGAGTGTAATTAAACTCCGACCCACACAGGTGAGTCGCTCAGCACATCCTAGGGATCAGAAGGCTGGGCTCAGTCTGGGTGGGTGGGGGCGCATTCCCTGAGTCTGGAGGGAGCGCATGATCATCCTGCAGGCAGCAGGGTAAACTCAGGGCAGACTTGCATTTATAAATAGAGCTTGACAGGGCCCTAGCCTTCTAAGACGTTCTACATGCTTGAGATCATCTCGTTCATCTTACAGCACTGTCAGGTTTCCTGTTTGGCTCTTCTGGCAGCAAACTCCGAACTGACTTTTTCCTACACTCTAGCTTTTGAAAAAGACAAAGAAAGACCAGAAAGACAAAGGAACCAAGCTTCTCCCAGGGATGGGGTCACATTTGCTCAGCGGAGAGCTTCCCCATGCCCCTCACTTGAGGCTGAACCTGAAAATCTGCAGATAGATAGATAGATAGATAGATAGATAGCAGCAACAATGACTTCCCATGATACCTCTTTATTTTCTAAGATCAGTCATGTTTAAACCCCTGTCCTGTGAACCTTGGAATGCCGTACAAAGCATTGAACTTGGAATGGCATAGAATCCAATCTCATTTAAATCTTAACTGTATCAGCCACTGAGTGAATGCCTCCAACAAATAGTATCACCTTATGGCCTCAAGCCCAGCAGTAGGTAGATACCAATGTCTAATCTGCAGCAGCTGTCCTAATAAGTAGACTCGGTAACACAAGTGACTTTGCCTGGCATAGGACTGGGCACTATTGGTGTGGGAATTGAAAAGACTGCCAAACCTTGCCAAGACAGGGTAAGATGGTTTTAAAATTTTTTTCCTGTCTCTGAAAATGGTTTGTCAGTTACTCTAGGCCTTAGCCAAAGTTGGTTGCCCCAACCTATCAAATGAGACTTTGGATGATTGCCCAAGTAGCCAGTTGTCTCTGTCATTTCTTGCATCTTTTAGAAGTTGCGTGATTGTGCTTCCTGTTTACTCAAGCAATATTATTTCCCTTCTCGGGGCTTTGATGGTGTTAAAGACTAGACAGTCATAGTTACTTTTCTTTCATGACTTAGCCAAGCCATTTTTAATATAAAACTTAGACTCCTAGGATAGGATAACTATTTTAACATTTAGCGTATGTTTTTTTGGTTGATGTTGTTCATGCTGGTTGTAATTCTAATTTTTATATATGTTTTTTGACTCTTCCCTAAGCAATACTTGATATTTGTTCTTATTGTATATAGTTTTGTATTAGGCTTATAACTCTCTTATTTAGACAAAAGGAGGAGGTGCTGTAGGAACTCCTTCAGCCAATAGCCTTTAAGATACTGGCCCACTTTGGGCATGATTTCATGCAGTACTATAAATACAGACAAAAAGCATACATGGGCTTCTCGGCTACTGGATTCGGTTCCAGTTCCCCATTCATGCAGAGGATTGCTGATCATTGCTTTTTTCTGTGAGTCTACCCCTAAATAAATAAACCTTCATTATAATCCATTCTGGGGTAGCGTAGGACTATTTTATTATAAATTGCAACACACTATTATGAGCTTTCATGGTTGTGCTTCCTCCATGGTACTAGCTGGGTAAATTCATCTGATGCTGAACACTTGGTACTTTCCCCAGGGTGGGATATCATTCTGTTCTTCTACTATTTCCCAACCTAAATTATGAAGGTTACTCTAACAGGTAAATATATCCTTATGCTTCAAGATAATAAGATGTTAGTATTCTACAAGAATGCAAACAATAAACTTATACAGTAAAGAAACATGTTCTTAGGATGTAAATGAGCTACAGTTGTGTTAGCTGTGTGCTTGGTGGGACTGGAGGCACTCACTGGAATGGACTCTTAAGGTGCATATCCAATATAGTAGCCTTTAGGCTATTTAGCTCAAAACTGAATGTAAACAATCCTGTCTCTAAGGGATGTATCTCAGATATTGAAACCTTTTAGAGATCTCTTTAATTTCTTTATTTCTTCCTTGACCCAGTGGTACTACACAGACAGCTGTTGTTTCCATGAGTTTGGGACTTTCTGTTGTTTCTGTAGTTGTTGAAATACAGCTTTAATCCGATAAGATACTAAGAGTTTTATCAGGTTTGTTTTTTTTTTTTTATGTGTTGAGACTTGCTTTTGTGGCCATGTATATGGTCAATTCTGGAGAAGGTTCCAAGAGGTGCTGAGAAGACAGTATCTTCTTCTGTGTTTGGATGAAATACTCTGTAGATATATGTTAGGTTCATTTGAACCATAAAATCTGTTAGTTCTGTTATTTCTCTGTTTAATTTCTGTCTGGATGACCTGTCCATTGGTGAGAGTACGTATTGGTGTCACTATTATTGTGTGGGGTTCAGTGTGGAATTTAGCTTTAGTAATGTTTCTTTTACAAATGTGGGTGCCCTTACATTTGGGGCATAGATGTTCAGGAGCCAGAGGTGTCAAGGACACCACAATCAAACCCAAAGAATCAAATAACCTGGTCTCATAAAGGATCAAAGAGACAGAACCGGTAATCAGGGAGCCTGCACTCTGAGTATATGTTAATGTTGTGTAACTTGATCTTCTTATGGGACTCCTAACAGTGGGAAAAGGAGCTGTTTCTGACTCTTTTACTGGCTCCTGGGACCCTACTCCTCAGACTGGGTCACCTCACCCAGCCTTAATACACAGGGGAAGTGCTTAACCTTACTGCAACTTGATATGCCCGGTTTTATTGATAACCTTGGGAGACTTGCTCTTTCCAGGACAGAAACAGAGAAGGAGTGGATGGGGGGAGGGGGGACAAAAGGGAGGGAGGAACTAGGAAGAGAGCAAGAAAAGGAAAATTATTAAGCAATTGAGACTGATTACACATTGAAATAATAGTATTCAGAAGTTGGAAAAATAAAATTAACCAAAGTTAATCTCCCTAACTTCTTTTATACTTTTAATGTGGCTACTATAAAATTAAAAATTACTTTTGTGGTTTTCATTACATTTAAACTGGTTGGCACTACCTTAAAGGTTTCCTTTGTGTCCACCGCAGGAGGTAGGTACACATCTGGATTGGTTCAAACAAACTGTTTGAGGAACACAATCTCTCAGAACCTCAGAATTCAAGCCCTAGTGTGGGTCCAGCCCAGGGTAGCTGGATGGAGAAGATGCTCCTGAGCTTACCTTGAGTCAGAAGCCAGACATGCAGAGGGATTGGAGAGCATCTGAAGATACCAGGCGTTGGTTTTTGTGTATATAACTGCAGCTACATGTTCAATTAATGTTATTCTCAATATGTTTCTCCGTACCTTGGTGATGAATTTTTCTTTTTGTAAGGTGACAAGAATGACCACAAGAAGGCCTAGCCTTATGACTTATTAGTTGGCCAACCTTAGCAAAACTGAAAATATTCTTCTTTGTCGTTCCAATAAAAGCCATGGGTTGGGTATCATTGATCTTATTTCCACCGCAATGTTCAGTATGGACTTAATGTCCAGTATGGATCTAATGACCTTAATTCTCAATGTCCCTAGGGCTGAGGAGAGAGGTCACCTCCAGGGAAAACATAGAGTGTAAGTGGGAAAGAGTAGCTGTCACTTGAAGATAGGAACTTGGGCAGCTGATAGACACAAAGAGCAAATGTCCACTCTGGGCATCCAGCCAGGGAAGTAGAAAAGCTAAGACAATTTACATTTTTTTGATTTCTACACCAAAGGTTTGTATAGACCCAATACAATTCCATTGATGTGCTCCCCTTTCTAACATTACATTAATCAGTATTAATATGGTGAATTTAGGGTTCAAGCATGAATTTGCCCTGCCCTCCTAGGTAAATTATTTGCTAAAAATAAACACATGTAAACAATATCATTTTCTGTACCTGACAGCAAATGAAACTATCAGCTTTGTTTCATTAGGATTGGTCAAGAAAATCGTTTGTGGCCTAATTTGTTCTGACACTAGAGAAAGCTTTATTTTGATAAACTCCTGATTCAAGATTACAAAGTGTCGCTGGCTCCCTTCCTGCCCAGTGAGACAACATTTAGAGTAAGCTGCCAATAGATGCAAATGTTTCCTTCAGTGCTTTCTGGAGTCCTGTCAACCTCTCAAAAATTAATTCCAAGAGTACAAAGAGCCTAATATGATTTGTGGAATTGACACGGTTGTTAATTTGTCTGACAAGAGATCAAAAGCATAAACAGAATGATTAATGCGAAGTTTGGAGTTTTTCTTTTGCTTGTTTACTTGTAGAAGAAAAAAAAGAAACCTTTTTCTCCCCCAAAGACAGGATAGCTACATTTTTAAAACTCTGGATCCCTGCTGCTCATAAGTTTGAAGCTTCTATGGTGTAAGAGTTGACTCATTCTAGAAGTGGACCCTCACAGGTCCCATCACCGGATACTTGGGACGCAGAACATGCATCAGTAAGAGGCACAAGAGCTCTGCTACAGAAAAGGGTCTCCCAGAACTCTCAACATTGGCTTTGTGGGACTTCCCAGAACTGGTGCGCATGCTCTGTGTTCCCTAAATTGTAGTAAAACCACTGGGCCTTTGGGGGCCTGGTGGAGAGTGCCTGGATTAGACACAGTAGAAGGTGTTTTGTGTCACTGAGAACACAGGGATTCGTTGATGTAATCTTAAAGAGATTTTTTTTTTTTCAGTTAAATCTTTGTCCACACAAACTTCCTAAGAAAGATGGGTTCCTCTAACTTTACCTATGAGAGGCCTTGGATAGTATGTGGCTTCCCCAAGGTTACTAGTCTAATAACCAAACTAGACTGGATCCAATTTTATCTCTTACCAGCCCTTATAGACTTCTGGCCCAGGACCAAACATTGAATGACGGCCTCTTTGAAAGTTAATAAACTTCTACACATCCGCCAATCCATCATCTATCCATCTATCCAACAACTCTGTCCCAGTTGCTCTCATCTCCCATAGAAGAAGAGAATGAAGTCACTCTCGGAGGGATGACCATTACAGAGGAGCATAGTAAAGGGACCCATCTCAACTCTGGGATAGGGCTTTCAGGAAATGCTACCACCCCAGGTGTGAGTCTCAAAGGGTGTCACATCCAGCATGGGACAACAGCTGGAAGGATGGGGATGCTCTGCACAGAAGGAAGGCTTTGTGCTAGCTCAGTGTGGAAACTCTGAGTGAGGGCTTTCAAACGAATTTCCTATCATTTATCTTTTTTTATCAAAAGATTTAATCACTTTCCGCTCTCCTGACACCAAGGGATAATGAGATGATTCTAACCCTACCGATACAATGCACAATAGAAACAGCTGAGAGACTACTTGGCCTTTGAAATGAATGTTTTTTATTGTAGAAGCATCCCTAAAAACACAGTTAAAGAAATGTTTAAAGAAGAAATTCAATCCCCCCAATCCAATGTGCAGCCACTCTGTCCTTCTGATGCCTCTGGGTCTCTGTGTGCATGCCCGGATGAAATATGCCAAGTAATATTAGATGTCATCTCAGAGCTTCAATATGCTTTGACATGTGATGGACCTGTGGTTTTTGGAGAAGAAAGCAGCCCCTTCATGACGTTCCACTTCATCTCTAGAGCATAAAATGTACTCAGAAACAGTGCTCGCTGAGCAGCTGGGTGGCTTAAGCCTCATCCTGGAAACAGTTAGAAAGCCCCCGTGCATCCCTGGAGGGCAAAGTCTCTATCATGCACCTTGATGTCTCCGTTAGCACACCTCTTTAAACAAAGAGCCTTTATGTGATGGTGGCCGTGTTAAATAGCAAGAGCAGCCTGAAACCTGAGCCGCTGGGCAAGCTGTGAGTAGTTTCTTCTTGTTCCTCTGGCCTGGCACTGAAGCATTGTCTCCAAAGGTGATTCTGGCTCCTTCAGCCTTCCATTTCTGTCCTCTTCCCCAGGTCAAAGTCAGGGACCTCCTGTGTCCTCATATTTCTTCGTCATCAAAGGGAGAATTCTTTGTAGTCCAGCAATCATTTCATCCCATGGAAGGCTCACCTCTGATGCCACCGCTTACCCTGCAGATCTCTTCTCTAACTGAGCCACGAGGATGGACTTAGGTGCTTGCAGGCAAGCAAAGAGGTTTAGAGGTAGGCAGATGCTCCTTAAGGCACCGCTCGTGCTGATTCAGGCATGCACTCAGAGCCTGGGGCATCCTAGGTTCTACCCTGCAACAGCCCTGAATCGGGATGACAGAGCACCAAGACCTCCACCTACTGCTGATGTCCTTGATTAGAAACCACACCGTGAGGACGACCGTCCAGGACCTCTTTAACGAATTCACCCTCCTGGCGAATCCTGCCCAGGGTTTAGCAGGAGCATAAGAGATAGTTTGTTTTTGATATCTTGTTCTCAGAGCACCCAGCAAGGCAGTCACTTCTCAGCCCCACCAACCCTCCCCAGAACCCCCCTCTTCTCCTTCCTCAGTGTCTTCTCTTCTTCTCCTCTTGCACACATAACCGTCCAGTGCATGGGATTCCGCTCATCTATTTCAGCACACTGCTTTCATAATGATGACAGCTGTGCAAACCTGAAGCCATGTTTTCGGAAATCACAGCGGTGGAGTATCACATTGTTCACAAAACAAGAATTAATATGAACTCTGGGGAGAAGAATCCATCCGGAGTCGCATAATTCCAAGACTGGCAGAGGTCCTTGGAAACAGTTCCCATGCTCCTCACATGCCAGGCCACATAAATGCCTGCCATTCTTTTTCAGGGTCTGTGGTCAATGCATCTATGGTTTGCATATATCAAAGTGTTAAATAGTATCTTGGCAACTACTTTACTAATAGTTAAGTTCTAGCAAATACAATTGATTAAGCCTTAAATGTCTGTTAGGGCATCATCTTTCTAGAAGATCCCAAATGCTCACAAAAAGGACAATGAAAATCGACTCCAAATTGCATTTCTCTGCAAGGGAAGTCCAAGTGGTACAGTGCCAAACAAAGCCCGCCCACTCTCCCCCATGTCCCTATTAATGGAGGGAGAGATTCTGCAAAATATTAAAGATAATGCTAAGAAAACAAAAAGCTACTTTACAGAAAAAAAGACAACACAGTAATTATAGATTTATGCTCCCCAGAACACATCTGACTTTGTAGTTCTTGAGATGGGAAAATTTGTCTTGAATTATGCAGTCTTAAGAAAAGCATTCCTTGTGTAAAATATGACCCCATGTCTATGGGAAGATTCTAGCCCTCGGGTCCTGGAAGTCCCAAATATTCCCTGATGTGCTCAGTGGAATTTCTCTCCTAGAGAACCCATCCCCTCACAGGGGGAGCAGCTCTGTCTCCCTTTATCCCCAGAAGCCCCACATACTAAATCCCTCGCTGAAGATATTCACCCACATGGCAATCTCAATCTCATTACCAATGGTGATAATTCATTCTCTCTCTCTCTCTCTCTCTCTCCACTTTTCTTCCAGGCAAGCCTGTGCACTCCCTTTTACCTTTCCCCACTCTTTATTAAAGTAGGTTTTGTTGTATATCTTGTGGTCTGTTCTCGCACCTGGTAACAATAGTCTCTTACGGGTAAAAATGGTTGACGGGTGGCAGGATCATATGGTTATAAATTATGCCTATAAATGAAGGTGTCAGGGTCTCTGAAGTCACCTGTGGTGAGAGTAAGTGAAACCAAGAAGCAGGAGAGCTCTGTCTTTCCCAAGCCCTGGAGTGGAGTGGGGAGTGGCCTTCAGAATTCTCTCCCTCCAGGTAATCAATGCATGGGACACAGGGGACCACTCCTGTGAGCTGCTTCCATGTCAGAGGGCCTCTTGACACTCTCGTCAAGATTTGTTTTCAGATGCATCCTGAGGGCAAGGGCAAAATCTTAGGTCTCCGTGTATGAGGCCCCAATAAATAATCTCTGAATTAAAGTGGAAACCTCATTAGATCAGAGAAAGGCCAACTAAAAACTAAACTCTCCTGATTGTAGAGTAAGATAACACAGCAGTCCTATGGAAAGTTCTATGGGGATCTCTAAGAGGACAGACTAGGATACAGTGTTTGCTAAAATCATTTGGTCTCAAAATGTTCTTTTTGTCGTGGAGCATCATGCAAAACTGTTGCTTCCCAGAATGCCTGCAGGCTGATGAGAGACAAGTGGGGCTGGATCAGTATAAACTGTCTATGAGCAGGAAGTTCACAGTGTAAACTGGGTTTCTATTTTTAAAAGAAATATTAAAATACTTCAGAGAAAAACGAACTGTTTCCAAAGACCTGGGACTTATTTCAGAAACACCAAATACATCTAAATAATTGATATGATATTAATAATAGATTAATTATTCATTGAAATAGGTTCCCTAAAGATATGACTGAGGAGAGTCTAGATCAGCCCAGTTGGCAATGGATATTTGAGAGCAAAATTGCTTCAAATACATTCATCCAAGCTTTTCAATAATTCAAGCTACTCCCACCATTTTATTCTGTACTTTAAAGATCTTAATCTATCCATTTAACTCACTAATTCATTTCAAAATATATGAAAGGTATCATGCTTAGTGTCACAGTTGTACAAAGATGAATCAGGTAGGAAAATTTGCCTTTAAGGCTATTTCTATAAGCAGAGGCGCTAGGCTAGGAACAAGAGTCAATGAATATTCTTCAAAATAGAAAATGGTAAGTAGGCTTTGAAAGAGACAATGCCAAGGATTACCAAGGGAGAGTGCTGCCTCCAGAGGGGGGACTGAGGAATAACTTCAGAAAGAGGGGAACAGGGAAAATGTTGCTGTGTGCATGACCTGCCGAGGGAGTGAAGAGCTAGAGGGAAGAGCATCCCATGAAGTTTCCGTGGATTGTGTTTGCCCACTTAAGTAAGAATCATGTTTGCATAGCCCCAGTCAAGCTCAAGTTTGGGATTTGATTTTTGCAAGTGTTAAAAGAAGGCTGTGACCATGAGTATGAGCAAAGTTCTAACTGTCAACCCAAGAATTAAGATGGGATTGAGAGATCTTCATGCAAGTTATTGGTGTAAAAAGCAAAAATCAAAAAAAAAAAGTGTTTTGAAAATGGGACATCATCAGCTCGGCTTGGCCTACCCTGATATTAATATATTTCATCAACCCACACCTGAGAGTCACCAAGGAAATCCTGGCCGTAAATGCACAGCGTTTCTTCGGGCAAATGAGAGTAGAAAGCATCCTTTGAGTTCAGGCTAGTATTATTTTTTTCTGTTTTTCTTTTTTAGCACATAAAAAAAATGAATGAGGTTGTGCTATCTCATTGTAAGAATGTTGAGACACGTCCTAGCAATATCACTTCACCCTCACCAGTGTGGTGACTGACTCCAAAGAGGAGTTGTGTGTGAGTAGTACATGAACACATAAAAAAAATAAAACAACATAGTACACAGGCTATGAACACATTTTGTTGTTGTTCCGAGACAGGCTTTCTCTGTGTAGTCCTGGTGGTTCTGGAGCTCACTCTATAGACCAGGCTAGCCTTAACCTTTGAGATCTGCCTGCCCCTGCCTCCCGAGTGCTGGGATTAAAGGTGTTGACTACCATGCCCAGCCATTCTTTGGATAAGCAATATAATTATAATCACCTTTAAAATTAAATACATACCATGTGACATCACTTATTTTCACATCAACACCATGTGTTATACTGCTAATGTTCATTACTAAACTTAGACTCAGCGTAGTCAATAAAGCATAAAAGAAGCAAAATTATGACTGAAGCAGAACCTCAATTTTAGTCCAGATCCTTTTGACCCCAAGCCCCCTCCTTTACCTTTAAAACTCTAGCATTTGCTGGGAGAGGGAGGCCAGCACAACGTTGGCTTATTCCATGGGGCAAGAGTACCTGTATGTGTTGGTTAAGGATTGGTGGCAATCCAGGAGCTGTGCAAAGCACAGAGTCTTCTAGAACCAGACTTGGAGCAACTGGCCAGACATTGGTATTTAAGACGTGGTCAAAGGATGTGGCAGTGGAAGAAGCAAGAAGAGGAAAGGATGGATACCCTGGGCTCTTAGTTTTGCCTAACAATTCTAACTCTGATCCTAATTATGACCTAAATCATGCCCCTTCTGTGGCTGTCCCTGACATACAATTCAGAGGTGAAGGCTAGGCTTGGAACTACCCTGTGGTGTCACACAGTGGCCAACTGATGTTGACAACCCTTCAGCTAATCTACCACCAGCCACTCTGCCAAGGGCTTTGGTTGGCATTCATAAAGCTTGTTCTGCCACTAAGGAAGAAGTGTACTAAAGATGGGGCGAAGAAGACTTTCCTTCTTTGTTAGTAATGGGAGTCTATGGCTGCTCACAGTCTGCGTGGTAAGTCAGTTCAGAGACACCAACTTCAAGTCTATAAGGGTCCGCTATATCATAGACCAAACACTGTCAGTGTTACAGGATTTATCTTCTTGTTGACAAACCCTGGTTATCTAGAAGAGGTCTACTCAGCTTTGCTGACTCCCCTGTAATAAGAACCACACACTAAGTCCAAGATTAAGGCACTGTTTTTTTTTCTTGGCCTCTCGAACCCGGGCCAAGAGTCTTGGGCACCAGAGAAGTGGACTTACTAAGAAAACAACAAACATTTGATTTGAATTGCCAGCATAAATAAATAAAGAGAAGAGAAATGGAAGTTATCCAGATAAGGGTCTCTGCATTCGGCTTGACTTTTGAGACAGTGAGAAGTCAAAGTTTGGGACCACCGTCTCTGAAGGCACCACCAAAGTTTCTTCTGGGTCTCCAGACAAGTAGAAGGACTTCTTGGCCAGGTAGCAGTGGGTGTATGGACTTCCTGAAACCATGTGCATTGCTGTGCAAATTGCCCATGCAATGTGTAAGTTCCAGTGAGCATCGTGAGCATTTTAGGTGCTACAAGCATCATGAACATCGTGAGCATCGCATTCCTGCTAGGGGTCTCCGTAGGTACCCTACAAGAATTCATAGTTATCTTGTACCTTAAGAGAACCTCAACCAGAAACTACTTGTGAGTTTGTGCCCCACAGAAGATAACCCTTTGCTCCCACACTGCCATGATCTGTTGTCCCCTGCCTCAAACATTAGCCTGAGAACTATGGCACAATTCTGTCTGAAGCTGGTATTCAGCCTTTCAGAAATGGGCAGTTCTTCCTCCCTGACTCTTACAAGGCCATGTCACCACACCCTTTCTGGTCCTTCTTTCACAGTTTCAAGGGTAGAAACAGAAACTCCTCTTAGTTTAGTCTCGGTCCCAATGAGACAGCCGCAAGGCCTCCTCAGACACAGAGCTCAAGGAAACTCAGGGGTCTCCTAGCATTCAGAGTCCTTCTAAACTGAAGGAGCGTCCTCACCCCAGGAAAAGAAGGTAACATTTCCACAGAGCTGAGTGAGCTGTATAATCCTGTCTTAACAAAAAGAAGATCCCTAGAGGTAAACCCGGCTATCTGTGAGACCTCCATCTCCAACTGCAATGGCCTCTAAGCCAGGGAAAGTGTGACAACAGCAGAATCATTAACATAACACAAGTTAGTTAGCAACAGCACACACACACACACACATGCACACACACACACACACACACACACACGCACACGCACGCACTCAGGCACACGTGCACGCAGAGTCAAGGAGAGAAAATAGCTTCAGAACCTGGGGACTGAGGCTGTGGAAGTGCCAAGGAGTCCTCAGGGAGCCTCTCCTCTTGCCTCTCCTGAAGAGATGCCCTGAGGGGCCTTGGATGCCGCTGGTAAGGCTTCAATGGAGAAGCAGTGAGGGTTGAAGGCTGCGCTCTGCTGAAAGCTCAGATGCCCGGCCAAGCATCCCGGCTGTGCAGCTGTTCCACTTGGGATGAGAACCAGAAACCAATGCCAATCAGAAAACTTCAGGGCCACACAAGGCCCAGGGTCCTCTCTTCTCAGAATGCAGACACCTTCACCGCTGTCCTCACTTCTTCTGAGCAAGGCAAGGATGCAGAAAACAGCCTTCCCTACCTCCCCTCAGCCCCCTTTAAAATGCAATTTATCTTCCTTTTTTGGAGAATTTTATATGAGAACTATATTCACATCATGCCCTCCATCTCCCCTCCAACTAAACTATTCTTTTATTAAATTTTATTATTATTAAAGACCTTTTCTTTAATTTTTATTGTTACACATCACACACACATACCCTGCTTAATCTTGAGATTGGATAACCCATCAGTCCCATCCCTAGAAGGGACTAAATCTTCATCTTCTAGCAGTTATTAATTTTATTATTTCCCAGGGACTGGACCTTGTGAGCTTCCCCCATCTCCACTGGCATATCAACTGATACTGCCATTGTGCTGGTCTTGTTTAGGCAGCCATATTGTTGAGATTCCACAGGTATAGTTTCCCTGACATACATAGAAGACACTGTCTCGCCGCAGATGCCCTGGTCCTCTGCCTTTGATAACCGTTCTCCTCCTCTTCCATGATGTTTACTATGCCTTAGACATAAGGATTGTACAATAGATGTATCGATTAGCCTTGGGCATCCCAGACAGTTGTTCACTGCATTTTGACCAGAGGTGCATTCCTCTAACGATCTTCACCTACTGCAAAAGAAACTTTTCTTTAGCAGTGCCCTGTGTTTGCTGCTGTCTCTTGCGCTCTCTGTGGGAACCTTGGCACTCACTTCTATCATCCCTTCCATCTGCAAGTCCCTACAGGTGTTGGCAGTGCCTGGAGCAAGCCAGTGATGCAGCCCAATCTCCCCCCCCCACCCCCCAGTACCAGAGAAGGTGCAGCCAATATCGCAAGGCTGAGCTTTCAAGAGAGCAGGAAATCTGTGTTTATAGGTGAAATGTTCTGTTTATAAAAGAGTAGCTATGTAGGACAAACTTGGCCTGGGGCTAGTGTCTGCTCCCCTTCCTCTGAGGAGGAAGCTCCCATGGTGAACTGACTACTCCACATCCCCAGCCCCTGCCTCCAAGCCCACTGCTAAAGCAATGAAGTCACACAGGGCACAGCCGGTGCGGTACTGTCATCCAGGACAGCTGGTGCTAGGGAGTCCTGAAGCTGAAGAAGTTATTTCCTTCTTTATATAACATCAAATCCACAAAGCCACAAACGCCCTGATCTGAGCAATGGCTTGAATCTTTCCATGAATACCCTTTCTGATCTGTACCTGGTTAGCATTTCCTCACCATCTGTTGGAGAAATAGCCCCTGTCTTGACCTCATATGGGCATGTTGGACTAGTAATAACCCTTAGGCATTTAAGTATCCTCTGGTAGCTCAGTTACAGCATTACTAAAATAATAGGTGCTGGTGTTGTGAATCCTTGAGACTTCTATGGCATGATAGTCTTGTCATATGTCTGTGAAGTTCTAGAAACCCCCGCTATTTCCCCTATTTCATTGCCTCAGCTGAGATGCGGTTAAGGAATGAAACTATGGAGACTGCTCAGAGCCTCACAGGATAGCATGAGCCTGTCATCTCAGGGAAGCCTGACATCCCTGTCAACCCAGAAAGCTCAGGAAGGATGAGTTCAAAGGCAGTCTGAGCTAATAGTGAGGCCCCATCTCAAAAAATAAGAAAAGAAAAAGGAGGAGAAAGAAGAGAGAGGATCACTTAGACACCCACCCTTAGACGGGATTTGGAGATAGTGGCCTCGTCTATATCTCTACATGAGTTCTCCTGGGTTCCACAAATTCTACACCCTTTTAAATGTACGGCAAGATAGAACTCCCGACCCCTCCCACTTCTCTTCCTCCATTTATACCTTTCACGGGAAGCTAGAGAAAATATTTAAAGGTCTCATTATCATAACAACCCATACAATTTTTCCCCGACAATATGTAAATATCAGAAAGGTTGTTTTGCTACCGAGTTGATTTGTTGTGAATTAACTGAGCCCAACTACTCCTTCATCAGTATACCCTGGCCAACACTGATCCAATACCTGGGCACCGGTCTCCCATACAGTCTTTCGGGCCAATGATATTTGCAATTGGTGATTTTCTTTTTGCCTGTATCTACATTTATCCAAGTAGATACACAAAGCATTCCCCCTCCTCTGTATGGTCCTATGAGGAATGTGCAATTTGGACTGAGCTAGACCTTACTCTAATTCCAGAACCTTGGAAGTGGATGAAGGAGGATGAGAATTTCAAAGCCATCCTTAGGTATATTGTGAGTTTGGGGGCAGCCTGTGCTATATGAGACCCTGAAACAAACTAATAGCTAAATAAATGTCTAAATAATTTTCTTTTTAAAAACAATATTTCTAAATTGTCAGAAAAAAATGGAGGACGACTCATGGTTAACAATTACCATCTATATCATGACACAGTTCAGCTTTGCTTTTGAGCACAGAAATACCCTTCGCGACTTTATTTTCTCAACTCTTTGATTAGCCAGCCAACTAACAATTGTTCTTCTAAAAGGCATTTTTAAGGAAATGTTAGAGATACTTTTAGCAGAGTATGGTAGCTCACTCTTGTAATCACAGAGCTTGAAAACAGAGATAAAAGAATTTCCACTAGCTGGAGGCCAGCTTGGTCTACATAGTGAGGTCCAATCTAGCCAAAGTTACAAAAACAAAAGAACAAACAAAAAACCAAAGAACAAGCAAAAACAAAAAACCCACTATATCAAAAAATCAAACAAATACAGAAAATTAACAACTATATATTGTATATTTAAAAACCAGTAAAAAAGTAGACTTGTTCCCACAGGAAAAAAACATGGCCAGCAGGTGAATTAATGTACATTATTAGCTTGATTGTGGTATTCCTCAAATATATGCTCAGTCTATATTTCTAAGTATCATGCTACCTGCAATAAGTATGTACAATATCTGTTAATTAAAAAAATGAAATGAAAAAATTAACTGGGTCCCTTACCAATCAACAAAAAATGTTTATGTGTATGTGTATATATAGACAAAGTACAGAAAAAAATACATACATTGTTAAACTATGTGATGGAGATAGTAACTTCTCTTGAGCTTAAGAAAAGGCAAAAGGAGAAAAATGAGGGCAGGAAAAATCAGGAGAACTTCCTGTGGGAGGTGATTCTGGATCAAGAACTTGGGTAATAGGTACAACATATTGGATCTTCAGTAGTAGAAACAATCCTAAAACTGAGATAGAAAAGCAAAGGGAACCAGCCAAACAACAGAAAAAAATTTAGATAATTCAGTGGGGAGATTGGGATGCTATTAAATTCATCATCTATTAAAATGATTTTGTTTCATTTTAAACTATATGTAAATTTGTGTATTTATGTGAGTATATGCACATGAGTACAGGTGCCTGTGGTGTCCAGAAGAGGGCACCAAATTGCCTAAAGCTGGAGTTACAGGTAGTTGCAAGCTGTCCACTGTGCATGCTGGGAATCAAACTTGGGTCTTCTGCAAGACAAGCACATAGTCTTAACCACTAATTAAACAAAACTGTTCTGGTGGTAGTAGTTGGACTGGGGACAAAACACGAAGGAGCCAGAAGGATAACAATAAGAAGCAAAAACAAAATGATGGACTTAGCAACAGATATAAACTGAATATTTATGTCTCTACAAGTTTCACACATATGAACGCATATACACACATATGAAAGGTTATTATAGTCAGTTTCAGCATTCTGGACCAGCTAAGATACTGGTATCCTGATACTACTTAATGTGAAATGTCCCCCACAGCCTCCTGCTTGAAAACTTGGTTCACAGTTGATGGGCCGACTTTAGTAGACTGAAAACTTTGGAATACGGAACCTCCTTGGGTCGTGGGTGTGAGCCTTGAAGGCGAAATCTACCTGTAATTTCCATCTGCTTCCCGACCCAGCACAATGGACCAATCTACATTTTTCACTGCCATGGATAGTTCCAGTCCATGCTCACTACAGTTACTTGATTTTGAACTTGTAACAATATACTACAACATGTAGAAGGTAAAATACAGAGGATTTTGCTTCATGGTAACCAGGAGATAGGGAAAGTCCAGTTTCAATACTCCCATCAAAAGCACACCTAACAGCCGAACTTTCTTCCTGCAACCCCTATATCCTGCAAATTCTTCTGCCTTTCAGTAGTAGCATGGACTAAGGTCAAGTCATCAACACATGGGGCACTGGAGAACATCCAAGAGCCAAACTACAACTCACTCAACACAGTGGCTATGTAAGCCAATCATATGGTTATCCAGGTATTTATGAATATCTATATGTACCCAGGAATAACCAATTGCCCCTGAAACTTATGGAGAAGGAAAAAGCCACCTTACTGAAGAGAGATGTTCATTCTAGAATCTCCCTCAATGAAAACAATTCTTTAGCACAAGAATTTCATTCAAAACATTTGCTGGCTGCTGTCTATTGAGTCCTATGCAGCAATTTTCCCACCATGTTTTAGAAATAACACTATCAGCAATAACAATGTTCTAAAATGTTCCTTATACCAATTAATCAACTCACTTTTACAGCAATGTCATCGCATAGTTCTGTGGGCTAACATTCTATCCACGGTACCACCTGGGAACTCCAAGTTTAGGGGCATAATCTGAACTTGACCTAGAAACACTGATTCCTTTCCAGAAAACTCCTTGAAATATTTCAAAAACAAAACTCATTTCAAGGGCAACCACTTATTCCAAATATGCATTACAATGCCTGATATCTAAGCAAAGGGAAGAGGGCAATCATGCATATGTTATTTCTTATCTTGCCTCATTACACAATCAAATTAAGGTTCCTGATATGTGGAATAGTGAGCCCCATTCTTGGTTTTGTTTTTGTTAGCTCCACAATGGAGTTTCTGGTCTACTAATCAACCTCACGCTTGGCTTTTCCTCTCCTGCAGTGTTCACTCAGGAAGGAGAAAACTCTGCTAGAGGAAGCTAACTGGGGGCTCTAGGTCATAGAATCTGAGTGGGCCCAGCTTCTCTGACTGCCCCTTCACCTCTTAAGACCGGGCTCTGTTGTCCCACGCTGGTCCTTCCTGAGGAGGGCCTGCAGCTTTAGGAGGAAGACAAGGCATGAGCAATTTCCTCCCTGGTTTAATTCGCTCAAAAAGGTCTGTTCAGGCTTCCTCTAGGCTCCTTTGCAGCCCCTTCCTCGTGCTTTGAAACATCCTAACGATTTTTAAACAGAGGCTTTGCGCTTCAAAACCAAAGTCTTCCAGAAACAGCCCTTCTTCAGTCACCCTTGGTGCCGAAAAACAAGAGCAGAGTACAAAAGGTTGTCCAGGAGCAGAGGCCTCCTGTGTAGCGTGGACAGGGCTACCTCCCAGCAGCGCTGACTCTGAGCCAGGGACTGGCCACGCCCTGCGGCTGGAAGGGCTTTGATGGACCGGAGGGTTTGCTTGCTTATTTGTTCTGTTTTGCGGTTCCTCCGGTGTACATTATTTGCCTTGGTTTTCTTTTTAATTTTTGAAAAAGTTCACTTAAATACTTAGACCTTTTAGAACAAATTGTTGTTCTGGCGACGGAACCCAGGGCCTTGCACATTCTAGGCAAGTGCTCTGCCACTGAAATATATCCCTGGCTAATAGTTCTAGTTCAAGAGGCAAAATGGCGAGGCTGGGGAGACGGCTAAGTTGTCAAGGTCACCTGCTGCCCTTGCAGAAAACTGGAGTTCACTCATGTTGGGCAGCTCACAATTCCTGTAGCTCTAGCTACAAGGAACTCAACACTTTCTTCTGTCTTCCGTGGGCACCCACATGGCCATGCATGAACACATAGACGTGAATACAGGTGCATAACAAAAAATAATGAAATATTTAAAATGTATTTTAAAGGCAAAAATGACATTAAAATGAATGTGGAAAGACATCTCACATCTGTACCCCCACTTCCCCACTCCTTCCCTTCCATACAGACAGTGGTTCTTATCAATTTCTTTTGTATGTTTCTGCTTGATTATGGAATAAGCTTTCTCCTTTGCTGCTTGAGCAGGCATTCTCATCGGGTTTGCTATCACTCCCAAGATGGGTGAATGCTAGTCTCTGAAAGTGAAAGATTCTTAGTCTTTTATATAAATCACAGCTATACATTATGCATACAGGACGTAAACAGATGTTCGTGGTATTAAATTTTCATGGCAAGGTAGGGATTGGGGGGAAAATATCTTAAGAGTCTTAGGAGGGTAGTAACGTGGGAAGGTGAGCATCATCGCTACAGCAAGCTGCGCACAACACACCCTCTCCGGCACTTTCTTTCTCAGTTTATGATACAGCCTAGGGACCTTTCCATACCAATTCATAGGAATTTACCTCATCATTTTTATAGTGCCCTAAATTCCACCATGCAGGTGAACCATTATTTATTTAACCCTCTCCCTATTGGTAGCTACTGGGGTTTATTCTAATCTTTGGCTATTACAGTGTCGTAGGGGATAAGCCTTTTACATACACTGAACACATGCATGGGCAGCAGGGTTGTATGTCTAAGAGCAAACTATTTAAAATATGATCACACGTGGCCACATTTCTGTTACCTGCACTCGACCCTTCACCCATAGATCATGTAATAAGGAACAAATTGCCTATCTCTGATAACTTCAGAGGTGTCTGTGTACTGGGTGCTGAACCAGAGGTAAGATGGACACTAACTCCTGAGGTCTTCTCTGGGATATGCTAGGTCTATACTTTACGCAGTGTTGAAGAAGGTAACAGGGCCATCGACTTAACAGAGAGAGGACTGTCTGTGACTCTTACCAGTGTGCATGTGGCAGGCGGGCAGGAGCAGGAGGACTCTGTATCTTGGCATCCTGCAGAACTTGACATGCTTTCTCCACAGTCTGGAGCCTCCAACTTGTAAGCTGGAAGCTCCCAGGCAATGCCAGGAGCTGTGGACCACCAGACCCTGAATTTCTTGTAAACAGCTTGTTTTCCTGTGTTCTAAGCAGCTGTAGCTCCTCTGAGCATGAGACCCTGATGGCTGGGGAGTGGTTTCTGGTGGGTCCTGCAACCGAAAGATCCCGTGAGCTGGGGCATAGCCAGAGCACTATATAAGCTGCCCCTGAGTGCAATAAAGCTGGCATTCTTGACATTCTTGTTGCAAGGATGTCCCCGTGGCCCCATCTGTCTGTCTGTCTGTCTGTCTCTGTCTGTGTTTGCGTGTTTTAAAATTTTCAGTCTAGTTCTCGTAGCACGTAGTGAGTAGAGCGCGGAACGAACCAGCGTAGTTTTACAAGCCAAGCTGATTACAAACTAGCCATGACTTTCTAATGCCTGGGAACAAAGGGCCTTGAGTAGTGAGGCCATGTTGCATGGAATACCCAGGCTGCCACATAATCAGTCCTTCCCCATCATCTCATGCTGCAGCCGCACAGGAAGGGTAAGTCACCTTTCCCTGAACACTGTGGGACAGCGCTGCCCCCTCTTCCCACGGCAGGGGCAGGCAGGACCACAGCAGGTGCACTGCTCTCTATGTGGTCCAGCGCCCCCTGTGATCTGGTCTGCAGTTAATTGCTAGCTCCTGACACATTTATGCCTAACACCACAACCAACCCGATGAAGATTTTATTTGATCCTTAAATTATTTAAGCCAATGTAATCATATTTGCTTTCAACAGAAATTTGCTGTATTCCTGAGTTTGAAAGCAGCCTAATAAAGCCTCTAGGTGGCTCACCGCCACTTGGGGCTCGGCTAGTATCCCCTGGTGGTGGCCTCCACCGTAGTAGGAGGGGTAGTCCCCCTGCCTCTCTGTGGAGCTTGTTAACCAAGGTCAAATAAATCACAAAGCACAGAGATTTTATGCAGCATTACGGTCACATATGAGCTATTGCTGGGCAGGATTTTGACTTTGTAATTTATTCAAGACTTCCTTTCCTTCATTTCCCAGGCAGCTCCCTGAGAGAACAGTGCTCCCGGCTTCATTCTGGAAGCAACCCCGCACTCCCACCCAGCCCAGCTCACAAAATAGCTTTTGGTTGAATGAAGGAATTTAAATAAATAAGCAAACATCTGCCATAAACATGATTCCAGAGATGAAGTGGGCCTGGCTCCTTCTCCTTCCCTTCTGCAGCTTCTTTCTTGAGAGCACGCTGCAAAATATGGTTGCGCGCCCTCAAGAAAGGTGCTTGAAGTGTCGGACTCCGCTGTGCCTCACAGTTCCATGTGCTCTGCCAACAGTGTTTAAAACGGCAGGGTTTTCATACAGAAATAGAGGAAGAGCCTTGAGTGATTTGGTATGTCAACTGCCACAACACTTCTCCTACCCACGCGGACCTGGCTCGCGGCACCTCCTCTGCACCCACAGCCCACTGTTATTTCATTCATGGTACAAACAGTGGAAACAGATGTCAAGATTCAGTGTTTCCTTCCTCTCCTTGGCGCCCTCCCCCTTCCCGCCGCGCCTCCACCCACCCGTGGTTGCTCTTCAACCCTCCAACGACAGATCTCTCTCATGCTTGTTTTCTCTTTAGTCCTCACATCCTTACTCTTATTCTCTGTCTCCCACTCTCTCGCCCATTCTTCCCTGCCCTGGCTGTTTCCAATCAACACATTTTCTGCCATCTGCTCTTCAGTTTCAAAGACAGGTATGACACAAACCAGTAGGCCTGCCCCAAGTATTAGAAGAAATGATAAGGTTCTAAAAAAAAAAAAAAAAAAAAAAGAGCTGTGTGGGGTCCGATGTGGGACATACCTTGAGAGGTGGAGGCAGAAGGATTGCAAGTTAGATAGACACCAGCCCTTGTAACATAGGAGACCTATGAAACTGTGTCTCCTTGAAATAAAGGCCAGAAGCTATACCCATCAAGTCCCACCCACATGGATGCCTAAATATGAGCAGAACATGATTGACAGCAAAAGACAGGCTAAAGTGGATGGGGAGAGTCTGTGAGGCCTCAACCCTAGGAAAGAACTGAGTCAAGGAAGGGATGCTGAAATGGGGACAACAGTGTTTCCCAGGCAACAGCACACAACTGGTTATCTAACACCAATGGTTATCCCTGAATACTATACAAACAGTTACAGTATAAGGCAGCACTATACAGTCTGAGTGGGTTGGATTTATGTCTTTTATGTGCTTAGGAATATATATATATATATATATATATATATATATATATCAACAAAGAAAAAAGAGGCCATGAATTTGAATTTGAAAGAAAATGACAGCTTATGGGAGGATTTGGAGGGAAGAAAGGGAAGAGGGAAATGATTCAGTTATATTATAATCTCAAAAGAATCTTAAAACATCAAGGTGGACCGTGTCTCGTTGAGGGAGTGCTTACTCAGCACACGGGCCCTAGATTCCAACCCCAGGAACCTATACACACACAAGGGACAGTGTGGGGACGTCTGTGAAGATCTCCTCCCAAATGTTTGGGATTAGAATGTGTCTTTGACAATTGTCTTCCTTCCCTTAGTCTTTTCTACATTTAGGGAATTCTAAATCTTGAACTTCTACCTCTATATCCCACCCCCGGCCTAGCTGGCAAGCTCTATCTAATGGACCAAACAATATTGCCAGATGTGAAGCCCTACCAGAGAGCCTAGGTGTGGCAGTGGTTCATTTATTACTTATTGTTATTATTGTTGCTGAAGGATCTTCTCTGGGTTACAGACTCTTAGAAGTCTGAGGCTGGCTTTATACCATCTCTAGACAATGCCACACAGACATCTCAGTATTGCCCCTGGTCAATGACAGCATGGGACAGCTCTCCGAGAAGGAAAGTGTGTGCTAGCTCTCCCGGTTCTCCTGGACCAGTTCTTCCTTCTTCTTACTCATAATTCCAGAAAACAACTGCCTAAGGTACTATGAGGACAACATCCTGAGATGAGTGTGTGCTAGGTGGAGCAGCCCAGATGAATAGTAGCATATTATCCTAGCATGTCATGCTGCCGCAGGGCATTAAACCCAGGGCAGAGTGCTCTCCCGAGTCCCTCTGCTGCAATACAAGTGGTTTATGGAAAGTCAAAATTGCGTACAGTGCAGGCTACAGTGCAGGTGGTCCCTGAGCCTTGGGGGCTTAAGTCATACCGAGTCCGGGGCGCCTGCTGTTTCTTGTTGCCTATCTCTCAGAAATAAACTTCTTGAAAGTGTGTGTGTGTGTGTGTGTGTGTGTGTGTGTGTGTTCTGTCTCAGTAGACTTGGTTGGGAGGCAGTGCACAATGAACCTGATTCACAGAAAGACTCATTGCCTTATGTACCATATTGAAGAAAGTCCATTAATAGTGTACATGAACTCTCCATCAGCCTTGTAAAACATCCTGCAACCCCCCCCCAAAAAAAACATATTAATGGGATGTAATTGGGTCAATTCACAAAGAAGTCTTATTTATTCTACTTCTTTCTTATACAAACATATATCAATATGCAAGGTTCTGTATGCTATAGTGGAAATATCTGCAAGATGGAAAGGTACATCAGTAGCAATGATAATTAATAATCATGTTGAACACTGCCAGTCAGTTCGACATAGGACTGGCCCACTTGCTTTGTATGATACTTCCAGTGTGGTAGTTTCTGTTGTGCTCATCTGAAAGCTGAAAGGACGGATATAGAAAGAGACTAAGTAACTTACCTAAAGGCAAGTGCCTAAGCCAGCATTTGTACCCAGAAAACCTGACTTCAGCACCTACATACTTAACTACTATACTGGGGAGTTAAACAACCAGTGTGTGTTGCAGAAATGATGAATGGGGTCTTTAAAATCATCTCAAATAAGTAACCATGGGAATAGAGAGGAGATGGAGATTACCCAGGAGGCAGAGGGATTGGAGTCTTAACCACGGCTCATGAAAAAGGTGCCACTTGTGAACAACCTTAATAACTGGTGGGTTTGAAAGGCTGGGACTGTCGGATGATCTTTCCAGGTGGCAACTGTAGTCCCAGCAGCGACAAGCAGCAGGGGGTTTGTAGAGGAAGAGTAAACTGTCCAGCAAGATACTTCAGGGAGAGTCTTGTGCTGTAAAAGAGGAGATTGTGTGTTTTATATTCCAAGCCTTCTAAGGTACTTTGCAGTCACACAGGAGCGTGTAATTGGCAGAATGTCAGAGCGTATGCTGGGGTGCTAGGAAAAGTGACAGGGCTGGGAACACTTAGCAATGGGTGTTAAAGGAGGGAGTCACTCCTCTGCCGCGGCTTTGAAAACTCTCCTACAACATAATTTTTAATAAGCTCATGCCCTAAGCTGGCTCTGTTCCATTTTTGGTTGCCTTTGTTTCTTGAGATGAGGACTTGCATGTAGCCCTGGCTGTCTAGCTACTGGCTATGAAACTACGCAGTTCTTAAACTTGTGGCAATCCTCCTGCTTCAGCCTCTAGAGTGCTGGAATTTCAGTTCAATTTTTAAGGTGAAGTGTCATCAAGTTCCCAACAGAAATAACATGGCTTAGACAGCTCCTCAAGCTGATCACTGACCAGTCAGTGATTATGTCCTCTTCCTCTAGTTTCTGTGAAGTCATGCCCTGCTAGAGATGGCTAGACACTTCCTAAAGTTTAACAACGTGTCCCCTTTCTAAAAGGACCAACTATAAAACAATGTGGCCTCCGAATGGACTATTTCGGGCTGTCCCAGCGTCAGGTTTTCAAGCAGAATGATTTACACAAAGGAGAGTTAGTAATTTGCAAGACTGGACGATGCCGACAGAAGCCGAAGGCAACAATTGGTCTGCCCAGGCCTCGCCTGCAGCTCTAGCCCTGTCGGAAGATGCACATAGCGTTGAAGATCTCAGAGGCTGCGAAACTGGAAAGGCCTGGTCAGAAAGAACATGAGGAAAGGCGTATAATCTAATGTATGGGATGACCATCAGCCTCCTGGTGTGTGGGAGCCAAGGCAGCCTAGAGTCCACGTGTCAAGAGGAGACGAAGTCCTGAATGAATGGGTGTTGTTGACATGGGCACAGCCGTGCCAAGGACCCAATGCCTCAGACATGTGTTGGGTTGGCAAAGCCCTCCCCATACAGATCAGGCTCAGAACTGCTAAAGGCTTCCCTTGGTCCAAGCGAGAACCTTGACAGTGTGTGCAAGCACAGGTTTTTAACGATTGACTAGTGTGTGCAAAAAACCAGCAACTGCAGCTTCCTCCTCCCTAAGGCTTACCACCTGAACCTGCGGGATGTACCTTCCACCCAGACTGGCAAACCCCTCCCACGGTGCTGTTCATAGTAAACTTGCTGAGGTTATGGGCTGTTTTCATAGTTGTCATATCTCCATCAGAACACGCACGGGCCACGTGATCCTGGCTTTTCTGTACACATATCTCTGTGTCTTTCTTTTCTTTATTCCCTCACCTGCACCAGGCAATTTTCCGTGACCAAGCCACGCAGGACAGGGCCCTGGATCACACAACTTTCCAGTTCTTCATTTGATGAACTCTCCAATGGGAACAGATAGTAGTAAGGTAGGACCATGTGGTTCCTTTTCCTCTGGCTTCCCCTTCCTTGTCCTCAAGGGAGTTCAAAGGGTTCTGTTTTGTTTTTGTGCTTTAACGAAGGAAATGAGACAAAGAGACTCGTAGAAATCTCTGGCACCGCGTTTAAGCCGTGTGTAAGCATGAGGGGAGGGAGCTGTCCTTGTGGAAGGGCAGCCGGCAATCTTCTCTGTTCTGCTTGGATTGGTGGCTAAGGAAAGGAATCAAACCAGCAAAGAGCAACAAGACTTCAGTTCTTGGGCACGAGACCATATCAGGCAAATTAATTGGGCTTCTGCTCTCTGCCAAAATGTATTGCGGCACAGAGCGTGACGACAGGAAAACGGCAGCATGCGCCAAGTTGCACATCCCATAATAAATTCTCCATGCATGCTGGGGAAAAGAAAAGCATTTCTCTTACACGTTCGTTTGTCAGACATCTTGGGCATCCCGAGGTGAGAGAGCTAAGAAACAGCAGAACTCAGAATAGCTTCGTATTGCGTTGGAAGGGTGATAAAAATGACGGCACTTTGAATGGTGACAGACATTGAAGTTATGTTTTATCACTCCGTGAAAGCATGCCTAGGGAGGTTCGCTGTTTCTAACGTTCTATCCCCATAGCCCCATGTTTTCCTCACATGAATATGTACATTGTCACATATTTTACTTCAGTTCTGTATGTGTTCCCTCAGATCCACACAAGACTGGTTGCTTAGTGATGGCTGTGAGTTCTTGTCCTCATGCTAACCTCTGTGCTAACCTCTCTGGTTTATCCTGACAAGAAACCAACAACACAGAAGCCCTTGAGTTCAGGCTGGACCTTCTCCTTCAAAGACCAGGGACACTGCTGACCCTTCCGAGTAAACACCTTTCCTAGTTTGGGACACAGAATTCCTGGTCTTCCCTTCTGCCCATCCAGGGGTTTCCATGGCCAGGCAATTTCACTCACTGAGCTGAAAGGAGCCTGTTTCCCATCTTTTTCTCCCCTGGTGATGGCAACGGGAAGCAGCTTTTGTGTCTTCAGCATGTGACAGAGCAGTTTCGTCTCACAGAGGTTGTTTCTCCAGTTGCAGTCATGTGCACAACGCTAGCACTTCTGGGCACTCCAGAGAAGAGGGCACTTCTCTGAGGGACCTCACTAAAAGCTTCCCAGAGGTAGAGACTGCGGACAGGACAGCGGATGAAGAGAGGTGGTGAGGATGCAGGAGGAAGACAACCGCACAAAAGCTGAAGTCAGAGCTCCCCAGGCCTTCTGGAAGCCGACTGGCTGAGGCAGCGCAGACGACCGCAGCGTGATGTTAGTGCTCGCATCTCTGATGCTGCTACCTGGATGCTCCCAGCAAAGTGCCGTTATATCTGTCATCTCAGCCTGACTGTTAGATGGTTATGGTTCCCATTATGAATAAAGAATCTAAAGCATGAAAGACGAGTTTCTATAGCTGGTTGTTTTATTCTTTTGGCTCTTTGGGGGCCCACCATCCACGTCCCAAATAAACATATGGAGTCTTATTCTTACCTGTGAACGCCCAGCCTTAGTTTGGATTATTTCTAGACGGCTTTTCTTAACTTAAATTACCCTGCCTTCCTTTTGTCTCTAGGCTTTAATCTTTATCCTATTCACCTTTCTTTACTCCTTTTTCTATGGCTTGCTGTGTGATTAGGTGGCTGGTCCCTTGAGTCCTCCTCCTTTTCTTGCTCCTCCTCCTCCTTTCTCTCTCCCCAGATTTCTCTCTGCCTGCCAGCCCTGCCTATCCCTCTCCTGCCTTGCTATTGGCCGTTCAGCTCTTCATTAGACCAATCAGGTGTTTGAAGCCAGGCAAAGTAACACAGCTTCACAGAGTTAAACAAATGCAACATAAAAGAATGCATCATCTTTGCATCATTAAACCAATGTTCCACAGCAAAAACAAATGTAATGCATCTTAAAATATTCTGCAAGTTTCCTTGTCCAAAGTGGCTGGGCTGGATTTGACATTTCTACCTGCCTGAGTCTGTAGCTGTACCTGTAGCTCCATCCATGCTTCTGCAGCTCCATCCCAAACTCATCGATTTCCATTCCTCCCAATCCTTTAAAACTGCCTGGTCAGGCCCAGACCAAGGAAGACATAGCTGTACAACCTATGCAGCTAATCAGATCTTAAACTCATGACAGCTTCTAGTTACTTAACTTCTGATTAGTGAAGAAAACCCCTTAGACTTTAAACCAGCTAAATTATAAGAGAGTCCTGCTAGCTAAGAACATGGCTTTCCCTACCCGAAGTGTGGATGGCAAAGAGAGCCTGCAGGATTGATCTTATGCTGTGTGCTTGGCGCTACTTTGTTTCTTAATTTTTACTTTTTAAACAGGGGTTTGTTTCCCTTGTGGGTTGGTTTTCTTTCGTGGAAAGTATTTCAACTGTGTGGTTCAAATGCTCTCATAAGTGTTGGAAGTGGAAATGGGCAGGCAGGCAGAAATGGTCACCTGAGTGCCTAGGTAGGCTGGCAGATAGGGCAGAGGTTCCTCCTCCCTAGGAAGGGGAGCCCACCCCTACCCTCCCACTCCCCACTGAGGATTTTTCACTCAGTGAGACCTGGCTGAGGCAGTCAAGCAGGAACAAGAAAGGAGTTCAAGCTAGTAAATGTGTCAATTTCCCTGGGCTCCCTGCAATTCAGAAGCTGATTTCAAAGAAAAATTGCTTCAGGTTTCAGGCTCCTTCTGTTGCTACCAACTGTGGCCCATTTTTACAGCTGACTGGATGCCATCTAAAACTGAGGGTCCCTAGTAGTCCTGGTGGGCCTTGATGGATCTTCAGCTGCCCGGAGCAGAAGCCGTAAACATAATTACAGCTAATGGAGGCAGGTTGGGACAGGCTATCCCCCAGGTCACCACCACCTGCTTCCCCAAAGTCCCCGCAGTGGCTTGTTGATACAGCTGTTTGTTGTGAATCCCAAGTCAACAGCTGACATGACTCAATACGATTTCACACCTCTCCAGCCATCCCTCACACCTCACATAGCCCTCGGCTGTGGAATGCTGTGGCTTCCTGCGTGCCCCATTCACTCACGTGAGTGACCTCGAGACATGCCAAGTGCTTCTCCAGGAAGGAAAACAAACAGTCTGACTTTGCTGGGAGACCAGAGGGGGCAAGAAATCTATGCCTCATGTCAGTCACAGTCCCGGCTTTTCTCTTAGTAACCTGAATCTGGGGACTGCCCCTTTAAAATCCACTTCTGGAATTCCCCAGGTGAGACTGGGGATAAAGGGACAACAGACTGCTCCCTGGTGAGGAAGGATACATTAACTCTGACCTAGTTTCCACACTGCTTCCTTTAAGAAAATAACAGGTGTTGTTTGAGAGGTTAAATCGTTGTGCCCCTTCAGTAGATGCTTATAGCCGCATTAGCATAGCCTTGGCTATTACTCATAAGAGTGGACCTCCAGCGTGGCTTTTCTCAGAGCACTAGCTGCTGCCTCTGCTCCAAAGGGGCCCCATATGAGGAAGTGGACAATGGGGGAGGTGCCAGGGTAGCACTTCAGTCAGCAGGGTCATTCTGGGCCATGGTAACATGGGGAGATCAAAGCAAATGGAAGAGGGCACCTGTGGGGTACAGGCCAGGATGTGATTTGAAGCCCTTGCTCCTAGCTGTACTGCACCCCTGAGATCCTTGCCTGCTCTTTTTCCTTTTGTGAAGAAGGCAGTGTAGACCAGATAGCCTCTCCAGAGTGACCCCATGACTGTCTGCAGGCATATGTGCATACGGTTCTGGAAAGGGTCACCCAAAAAAATGCAGCATCAAGGAGCATCCTTCAAAAAACACCCCAAAACCAAAAGGTAACAATTAAAATAAAGCATCCCTCTCATTGGTGCGGCAGAAACAGCGGTGTTTCAGGAGAGCGTGACTGGCCAGGGCCTGTGGCGTTTGTTACCTGAGAGGAACAATAGTGCCTTTGTTGGCATTTCTGTTGAAGATGCACGAACTGCACAGCCTGGTCCTCGGTTTTAAGTGTATAAAAAAGAAATGTCAGAAAAGTAACTGCCCAGGGCAGTTCCACATCTTCTCTGGGCTCTTCCATGTGTGCATGCGCGGGAACCCAGCAGGTGATGAGGTACATTGTATTGTTCCCTAGAGCGTGGTTTGCTATAGAGCAGGACAGAGAGGAAGTGAGTTTTCCCTCTTTTATTTAATTCTGAAGTAGCCGCATTACTCATGGTTTTGTGTTTGAATTGAAAGCTAAACACCGGACTGTGTTGTTATACGTGTGAATGGGGTCCCATAGGTTCTCACGTTAGAGCACTTGGTCCTCACCTGGTGGCACTGGTGTGAGAGACTGTAGAACCTTTGGGAGGCCAAGTCTAGTTAGAGGAAGTGCATGGCTGGAGTCCTGAGGTTTAACGCCTGGCCTGCTCCTTGCTGTCTCTGTCTTTGGGTCTGCTGAGATACAGCTCATCTCTCCTGCTGTTGGGAGCTGCCCACTGCCATGCCTTCCTCATCATGGTGGACTGTGTCCCTTCAAACCAAGAGCCAGGCGAAACCTTCCTCCCTTAAGTTGCTTCCTGTCAGGATCTTGGTCACAGCAGCAAGGGGGGCAATCAACACACACTGTTAGAATGAGAGGTACATTGTTATTGTCTCCCATAACTTCCCAGTCTCATAGAGAAGCAGGTCTTTTGAGGAACTGGCAGTTTAAGAGCCCCCTAAGAAGTCTCATAAGTATCCATATGTGCTAACTGTGTTGCTAGTTAGTTGTTGCCCTGCACAAACCTGGTTGTTGCCCTGACAGACCATACTGCCTTCAAAAGGAAGCTGCCCTAGGAAAGCCCTTGAGGTCGATAGTCTAATTTGAACCCTTTTTACATTTCTTCCACACAGTTGATTGGACTGACGATTACAAGCCTAACCCAACTGATAACTTTTCACTCTCTCTCTCTCTCTCTCTCTCTCTCGCTCTCTCTCTCTCTCTCTCTCTCTCTCTCTCTCACACACACACACACACACACACACACACATACACACACACTCACACACATACACACAGATATTTTGCATTTGGGTGTGTGTGTGCATGTACGTGTGTGTTCATGCATTCACATGGATATCAAAGAACAACTTATGGGCAATTGGTTCTCTCCTCCCACAATGTAGGAGGGAGGCAGGGGTCCTACTCAGGTTGGCATTAGGTTTGGTGTCAATCATTTTTACCCACTAAAACATCTTGCCAGTGGAGAAAAAGAGAAAACAGAGAATATTTAATTGGTTCAGCTCTCTCCCTAATCGTGAATAAAAGAATTTCCTTTTTTTTGTTTTGTTTTGTTTTGTTTTTTTTTTTTTTTTTTGTTTTTCGAGACAGGGTTTCTCTGTGGTTTTGGAGCCTGTCCTGGAACTAGCTCTTGTAGACCAGGCTGGTCTCGAACTCACAGAGATCCGCCTGCCTCTGCCTCCCGAGTGCTGGTATTAAAGGCGTGCGCCACCACTGCCCGGCATTAAAAGAATTTCCTATTAGCAGGTAAAATTATTTCTGAATGGCCATGAAATAAACTTCGAACTTATGAGCTAACTGGGGCAGCTGGCCAGCATGAGAAATTGCTGACTTTGGTAGTGAAAGAGACAGTGACAGACAAGGTAGACATTTTGTCTCAGTGCTGGTGCGTGTGCCTCAGGCCGTCCAACATCTCTGACAAATGGTAGCTAACAGTTCCCACTCAACGCCACCCCCTTCTGTCCTTCTGTTCCAGTGACAATCACCTGACTGTGTGGTGCTGTCTGCCCTGGGACTCCCAGGAACTTTTTGACCTTCCTCATTGCGCCATCATACACCTCATCATTTCCCCTTGATGGAACTTAGCTGGAAGAGGTCTTGGTTTCTCCCCTAAAAACAAGCCTAGAAAAAGCGACCCTGTTTCCTGAGGCCCCACAAGAAAAGTGTTTATATTAGGAACACACACAACTGTTGCTCTTCTACTTGATTAAAGGAAGAAAGACAAAAGCCCTGACTTATGAAGCAATCACTGGATTCAGAAAATGATGATCCAGGCAGCCAAGCCAGTACCGTTTGCGCTGATTGAGTAACCCAATTGACTCAGAGGGGAAGACAGGTGTCCGATTCTTCCCATCACAACAGCTGGCCATTTGATAACTTGAGAATCTGAAAGAGTGCCAAGTACCAACCACCTCACCCTGTGGGTACAGCAATAGACCTCAGGTGGAGGTCAGGCCTATGTTCTGCCTCTCGGAGCCTGATGGAGCTGAAAGGACTGGATAAATTCATGTTGTAGGCCAAGAGACTATCAATCCTTTAGAGGTTTGTTTGCTTATCTTTTTCCTGTTTGGTTTACAATGGACATGCTCTAAGCCCCGGAAAGTGCACAATGGTTTTTATAAATATCAAGAAGTTTCTATGATATTAAATATTGTTTCCAACTTATTTCATGTGGCTGTTAGGACAAAATAGAAAGAAAAGCCTATAGAATGTGAAAAGAACTGTCAGCTATCCAGAACTCAACAATTCAAACCCCTCAGTTAACCAGTTTTTCCACTTAACTTTCGTTAGCAGAAGAGTTCAAGTGACAATTTGTTTTAGCATCAAAGTAGGTTATGTCTCACAAGCTACCCGCAGAGGTCTCCTAATGGTAATGTGAAAAATCTTGGTCATACTCATCAAACTCTGCTCTCCAAGGCACAGATATTTTTCAAAAAATATCTAATGAGAGAGGTTTGTTTTGTTCTTATGGAAGCAGGTCACCCAAGAGACTTCGGACCATGTAGCAGCCTGGCAAGGTCTTCTAAGAAGGAAGATTACAGGAGAGATTGGCCCAGCTGTCCCTGAACTAGACGAGATTCTCAAGCACTCAAAGTCACGCTTGAACTGTTGGGCGTAAGCATCTAGAGGTTGGGAGGAAGGCGTGCACAAACTTGGAGTCACATCCCACGTTGTCTTTCAAGAACAGACTTTGGGCAGGTCCCAAGTCTTGTTGACCTCAACAGGGAAATGAATACCATGAAAATTACAGTGTATTAAATGATTTGTCTCTGAGGAACAGCTCTCCTACAGCACTCGCTCCCCTACCATTTGGAGAGGAGACTGCCTGCCCGTCTCTAGGCAAGTTGCAGAGGCACATGCTTTTGAATGAATCCCATCTTCTGTTCCACAGTTTTGCCCCAGGAGGATAATTCCATCTGGCTTAATGTTCCTGCTTGTCTAGTTCCAGCATACAAAGGCTTTTTCCCAATGCAGAGAGATCCTGACAGTTCCACCCAATTACCTTGGATCACAGAATTTAAAAATGTATTTCATTCCCAATGGGAACCCACTGACTAGCTTTCAAATCATAGAGCCCATAAAGTCTCCTCTAGAGTTCAGACCCCAGGACCCTTAGTACTAGTCCAAACCCAGGAGTTCTTCTGACTTCGTTTGGAGGTGAGGAAGTGGGAAGCTCAACTTGGGGAAATGATGGGGCGCTTCCTTCCTACTGAGGTTGCATGAGCCACCTTGTCACCACCACTCCCACGGCCCCAGAGATCAAGGTTCAAAGGCTGGAGAAACAGGGCAGATCACAGACGGCAGCAGGTCTGATTCCAACTCAACCCATTGTGACAGATGTGTATAGTGCAATGTCATCAAAGTTTAAAAAAAAAGTATTTCTAAGTGATCATCCTTTTATACTGGATGAGTGAACTCATCCCAAAGCACTAGCCTTCTTGTCTTTTGAATGGATTAGACAAAGTTCAGAAGGTTGGCACACCAATTCAATGGGCAGCTCGTGCCAAGTACTAGGCATGAAGAAAGCATTTAGTGGCATGTAGCTGTTGCTTTCGCTGTGTCCTAAAGATCCGAATACTCTTTACCTTTCAGCTAGAGTACACATTGTGGTGAAACTAAGTTTCCTAGGCCCCCATGTCTCCTCTGGGAGTAGGGGGTGGGCTATGGACTTTCTGATCCAGACTGGGTATGATGAGGTTCATTGGCTGTGGACTTTCTGGTCCAGGGTGGGCATGATGAGGTTCATTGGCTGTGGACTTTCTGGTCCAGAGTGGGGATGATGAGGTTCATTGGCTGTTAGCCAGACACTCTGGTTTTTACACCTATGACTTCACTCAAAAATCCCAAAGTATCGCTTCTACCCTTGTACACAGTGAGAAATGAGTCACTTTTGCCACCCTCCTAAAAGTCCTTACAATTTTAATCACACCCAGATTCATTAGTGAAACCCAAAATAATTTTTAACCCAAGTGTGGACAGTGAAATTCTCCCAAGCATAATTGCAAAAGTTGTTGTAAAATTTGACCTAAAAGCGAGCAGCCAGGGACTTGGTGTGGCAGCTGTGGGTGGACCAGTGGGACTGGAGGCACCGTCATGCATCATTCATCCTGGCGCTATCACTTGCCAGCTGCAGAGCTGGGAACCGGTTGACGAGCCTCTGCAAGCCCCGTTTCCCAGTTTAGTAGGAAGAGGTAAAAACCCCAGTAATAACTTGTACTCGTTAAAGCAGATGATAGCCTGTATTATTTCCTAGTTTCTAATATGTGACCCAGAGCAGCTTATGGAGAAAAGACTGACTTGCTCTGGCTTGCTCTAACTTGCCCTGGCTTGCAGTTCAAAGAGGTAAGGTCCGTCTCGGCAGGGAAGGGCGATGAATGACAGAGTTTGGTTTCTTCCTCCTCATTCAGTTCAGGATCCCAGCCCATGAATGGCACCAGCTGTGCTCAGAACAGACTTTTCCTTCTCAGTTGAGTCCTTCCAGCAATGTCCTAGCTGACAGGACAAGAGGGGCTTGTTTTGTTTTTCTAGGAAATTCTAAATCCTGTCAAGGTGATAACCAATATTAACAATTAGATAACTCCTTCTGGCAGTCATGATGGAGACTGTTCTGGACTGCAGCTTTTCTTGCCATGATGTCACTTGAGTTTCCCGGATCAGGGATCAGGCTGGCAAGTCTTCCTACCCTCTGGTACCCCTCACCGGTGTTGGCCACCTGCTTATCTCCTGCATCCCGCCTCCGGTCTCTGGGAGACTCCTACGGACAGCTGAGTGCACATTTCCCAGTCATTCAATGGAGCTGTCCTGGGGATGACCAGGAGTCAATTCAGCAGCAACTCCTTTACAAAATTCCTACTGTCCATCTCTTGTCCCTAGAGGGTCCAAACTCATCAGGAATCTGGTGACAGTCATGACTCGTCAGTGGTTCTGGCTCTAAAATCATGCAGACAAAAGTCTCTTCCATTGCCTGTTGCCTCCTCCCACTCTTCTCACGTGTGCTTCCTCTCCCACACTGTACCCTGAGCCATTCAAAACTGTGGCACAGCGTTTTAATTTCCACCTAGGGCTCACTTCATTTTTCCTTACTATTAAGCGTTCAGTCTCTGAGCGTAGATCCTCGCCTTAGGGTGTTTTGGCATCGATGCTCTTCCACTACTTATGACCCATGGGGCTCATTACCCTCTGGATCTGAGTCCCCACGTCTATAAAGTGGGAGTCGGAATTGCTCCGTCTTTATAGGGTCATTGCGAAGATTAAATGAGCGTATGTACACAGGCATTCAGAACAGTGTCTGGAATGCAGCAAGCCCCCAGGTGACTGTTGCTGTGATATTATTGCTGCCTTAGCCTCCGTGACTTCTCATGACTTGCCGGGTTTTCAGATGTTTCATCTCAGGAGAAAACAGAAACTATTAGATGCTCTCTCTCTTCCTCTCTCCCTCCTCCTCATCCCCCTCTGCCTGTTTATTGTGAGCCCAGAGTAGTTCTGTCCTTCCTGTGCTGGGGACACTTCCTCCTTCTCTGGAACTATCTGTTTACTCACATTTCAGAATATCCACCCGGTCACCCAATATGTAAACCCACAGTACCAAAGTATATCTCTCCACCGCTACCACCATGGTTAGCGCCAAACAATGAGCGAAAAAGGGAGGGGCAATTCCGCTATGTCCCTCACTCTCCTCAAATGGGAGACCCATAGGAGACCTCCCTGTTAAACTCTTATTTACCACTTGGGTAAAAGTTATGGAAACAATATTCCAAAGAACCACACAGATCCCTCTTCCATCCCTGAGCCTCTATCCCCTAGACCTCACCTCCCATGAAGCCTCTGGACAACCAAGTCCATCCTCACGTGATGTTCTGGGGAAGGATACGGAGACTGGTGTCTGGACCGTGGCCATATGGGTGTCCATCCCCAAGGGCAACTTTGAGCCTTTGTCGGCCCTTTCTCACCGGGAAGACAGGAGAAACTCCAGACATTCTCAAACAGTTACCAAGTAGCCTCTCAGAGCCTGTAAGGCAGTACACACTTTCTTTTCTTTCTTCACTCAAGCTGTTCGTGAACAAATAGATTTTTATGTCTATGAGTTGAAAAGCTTTTTTTTAAAAGCACATAGCCACATCAAAAGAAGACTTTAATTCTAGATCTAGACCTAGATCAAAAATGAGAATAATTAAAGCATAAGATGTAACTGTTAAGATATTTTTTTTAAACAACCTCTTTGCCAAGTACTTAAACAGGTAAACCACATATTAAAAAAAAATCTGAAAATCCGAGTGTGAACTTTTTTTCCCCAATGTTTAAAACAGAATGAATTCAGTGTTCAGAGTCTGGGGAGGAGGGTTTATTGAGCTCCCTGTTCTGTCAGTTGGACAATTACCGAGCAAAGTCCATGTGTAGGTTACTCCCTATGATTCAGCCTTTTTCCTGTTTTGAGACAGAAGGTTATTAACCTCTGGAACAAAATTTGGCAGCGCTGGGAGCGTCATTTTAATGCAAAGAGTGCTTGCTTGTGGTGGCCTTTCTTTTCATTCCCATGGTCTTTATTTTTTAAAAGTCTTATAAATATACTGAATTCTACTCAAATAATCTTTTCTAAATGCTCCAGAGAACGCATCAAACTTCCTCAAAGAAACAAAACAAAACTAATTTCCCCTTTCAAAGGTGGCTAAGAGACCAATGAACTTGGTCAAAACCCATAAACAGTCTGACCATTTTTATTTATGTTCCGATTCCAAAGAGAAGGTGATGTGGGAATATGAAGGGCTGTATGCAAAATGATGATTTGGGGTGGAAAAAAATCTCATTACTGCCAAACTTCCTGTTTTTTATAAAAAAATATGATTAGAATTTTAAATTGTGGCTTTGAAAGTCTAAGTAATCAGATGTTATCATTTCAGAGAAGAGGGCTTTTGCTTTAACGAGGAAGAAATAGGGACAGTTGAATACTGGGTCCGTCCTTTTCTTGCTCAGACTAACTTGAAACTAACTTATCCAGTCTCTTTCCTGACAGGATGCAGCTTACCTTCCAGCAAAGACAATGCCTGTTGTTGTCCTAACTTGATTGAAAGAGAGCTAAGCAGCAAACTTGAGATCAGATAGAAAACGTGAAGCGGAACAGCAATAGCGCCTAGCTTGCTAGTGTCCCAGAGAAACCTTGTCTGGGCAGTCACATCGAGCTGGCAGCGCTACCTGGCCAAGCAGGAGATATCGGATCTGCAGGAAAGAGCTCAAAAGCTCATCCAGTGGGTGTACAAGAGGAAAGGCAATAGTCCACCTTGTTGGGAGCCTGACTGAAGTGTAATCAAATAGGATATTCATTGTTGTTTTGCTTTCTGCAGTAAAACTCCTGACTAGAGTTAGTGTTGCATCCCGTGCCCCCAGTCAAAACAAGGCTAAATCAGGCAGGTTTTCTCAGGTTCACTTTGGGTGTGGTAGGAGAAAGGAAATAAGTAAGAGTATTGTCCCACACTCCTGTCCCTAGCTGGGAGTCACTGTATCTACAGCCTCTCTACCCATGTAGAGAAGGGTGTCTAGCAAAATTTGGTGACCACCAAAGCAGCAGAGGTTGTTTCTGATGGGGCGTTCTTCTAGTTCATCAGCACAGACCAGTGTTTCCCACCCGTGGGGCATGAACCCTTTGGGGTTGAGTGACCCAGGGGGATCGCATATCAAATATCCCGCAAGTCAGGTATTTACATTACAACTCATAACAGTAGCAGAATTACAGTTACGAAGTCGTAACGAAAATAACTTTATGATTGATGGGGAACTCTATTAAAGGGGTGCGGCATCGGGAAGGTTGAGAACCAATCATCTAGAGTGTGCTTTAGGAACCTGGACTGTAGTACACATGCCATCAATATGTCTAGTAGAAGCCAACAAAGAAGCAATCTGGAGACCACATATGTGGTGATGTCTACCTGGAATCAGCAGTAACTTGATGGTCTGCTTTACATCACCCTAATATTTTCAAGTCACCCTCTTCCTGGAAAGGTACATGTCTTTGTGACTTTCTCCTGTCGTAAGATGTAGCACAAATAATAAAAACCTAGAGAGAGAGAGAGGGAGAGAGAGAGAGAGAGAGAGAGAGAGAGAGAGAGAGAGAGAGAGAGAGAAAGAAAGAAAGAAAGGGGGGGGGTTTCAACTTGAAAACCAGAAAAGCAAAGCTGCCAAGCCACTAGGCAAGTCTTACCTCTACCAAGGCTGGGTGACTGCAGACTAAGCAAGTTAAACCTCTTGCTCCTCCCATTTTATATTTCCTCTAGTACTGGGATTAAAGGCATGTGACTCCCTAGTACTGGAATTAAAGGTATGAGCCACCACTGTTTCTTCATCAATCTTGTGTAGCCCAGGGTGTTTTTGATCTCACAGAGATCCATCTGCCTCTGTCTCCCAAATCCTGGGATTAAAGGTGTGTGCCACCACTGCCTGACCTCTAGTGGCTTAGTTTGCCCTTCTAATATTCAGGCAAGCTTTATTAAAACATAAATAAAATATCACTATAGGTGTGACCCCTCTTTCCATGTGGTTCTACCATCTGTTGGTGAGCTAATTATTGTCCTTTTTTCACATTGTTGCTGCTTTCTAATCCAGGGCTGTCCTATCAAAAACTGCCAATCTGCCCTACCAGCAGTTCAGGGAATTCTCTTTCCTCAGGCACCAACTATTTCAAAGCTACTACAAAGGGAACTTACCTAAATCTCTGTCCTTCTAAAGAACT
The DNA here is from genome assembly GCF_018167655.1 of Microtus oregoni. Classification (NCBI taxonomy): domain Eukaryota; kingdom Metazoa; phylum Chordata; class Mammalia; order Rodentia; family Cricetidae; genus Microtus; species Microtus oregoni. Next base: position 7,823,477 of record NW_024543070.1, read on the forward strand.
CAAGATTCAAAGGTTGAGGTGAAATTCTGTTCCTTGGAGAGGCTAAATAGCAAGTAGCTTCACCTCCTTTCCTCGCATCTCCAAAGATGAGCTACCATATTCTAGGGAGCCTTCTCTAAACGAAACATTTTCTTCAAAGTGGGAACTGTGTGTCATTTTCTTATTCTCTGCAGTGTTCCAGTATCATAAATGTCAAAGCCTCTGACCACTTTTCTTCCAAGAGGGCAAAGGCCTTATGAAAACTGACCCCCAAGTTCTCCTGTACTGATGTCTTGGAGTTCTTAGTTCAGATATGAAGATTAGGCCTAGGTTAACCTGTAAGTCACATTTCAAATGTATGGAGCCTAGGTGGATAAACCCTGACAGCCATCCTTTTCAAGAGCATCCTAGGTTCATAATAAAGAGAATGACACATGTACTCAGTCCACCGGAGGTTAAGACAAGGTCTCTCTACAGTCAGAGAACAAGGCATCTTCCCAGATGCCTTTATTCCTTGTGAATGCTAACTCCACCATTCTGGACCACAGTGGTACCACCAATTCATATTGCAGTCAGCCCAGTTTTTCCTGGTTGCCTAGAGATTAGTCATGGACTCTCATCGTACTTCTAACCCACTTGATTTTTTTCTGAACACTAGACAACTAACTCTATGACATGCTGAACTCACCACTGAATACATGACCAGAGGTCACTTTCAGGGACAATGACAGTTCTACAAAACCACCAAATTAAATAAAAAACAACCAATCTACCAAACAAAAAATACAACAACTTGACATCAATCAGGGTAAGAGACTAAAACAACAAAAATTTAATTTTGACAGGTGGGTGGAACTATTATTTTAAAATTTGACAGACATTTACTTTTGACTCGTGCTCTTGAAGTAGAGTTATTGAGGAAATAGTGCAATTGGGGCTCCTCTCACCTAGTTAGACCTTCTATATTAACAACAGAATCAACTGTGCATGGGGATTTTATTAAGTTTAGTCCTGTGTAGCTTAGAGTTGGGTAAATGCTCTCTCTTTTACCTTTATGGCATCTTCACAATTACTTACTAATAAAGAATAGTATCTGTCCAGTTTGCTGAATTCTCAAGAGTCCAAATAATTTTACAGTTGATTTGCATGGGTTTTCTAAAAAGAAAGCTATAATTTCTATAAGTAAGAGCAATTCTTACCTTCTCTTTTTGAGAATTGTGCTTTCTCTCTTTTCCTTGTTTCATCTCCTTGTGGGAATGCTGAGTAGTCAATGTCTTTCTTTTCTTCTGATTTTAGGCCAGTAAGTTTGGAGTTTGTGTGGGTTTTTTTTTTCCATTCTTCACAAGGACTTGGGTTTCTGTAGATTTCTTTCTTATTAAGTTTCTTTTCAGTCATCAATGGGTCTTTGTTGAACAGCTGTCATTTTTTTTTCTAAATCTATCAGAATTGAGTTTCTCCCCTAGTTCTTGATCAAACAAATTGTGGTGATAAGTTTCCTAATGTTGAAATGTACAGCCATTTCAAAGATAAACCCTATCACGTTAGATGCATGACTCTTCTCATATACAAATGGATCAGCTTTGGTCAGGACTCACTTAGGGCTTTAGAACTGTAGCCCTCACTGTGATGGATCAGTGGTTTGCGCTCCTTGTGGCATGTCTCATGCAGTCCTCGCGGATGAGTGGAGAAGCAGCCGACTCCAAAATTATCTGTTCCCTGTGATCCAAGTTTATGACTAACAGTGACTAACTTTTAAGCGTTTCTATAATTATCTCTTTTCAGTCAATGCTAGAATTTGTGTTTACGTACAAAAATCATCCATTTTAAAATCTCAATCAGCAAATGTATGGTAATGAAATTGAGCATGGTATGTTTTTATATTTTGAGCCTCCTGACAGGATGTTTTTCCATGTATATATATCTTCATTACTAATGCTGTTTCGTGATTTTCTTCCTTTTTCATAGGTGGTGTTCTGGTCGACTTTATTAAAATGTATTAAAATATGCTAATCATTTATTCCACTTGGGGGGGGGGATGGTTTCTTTATTTTGGTGCTATAGCTTCTTGATTCATAAACAGTCTACTTGGAAAACATCTTTCTTGACTGGAAGCAGTCCCAAACAAGCAACCTCCATGGGAGCAGGCTTGAATGACCCCCAGTATTGCAGAGACCCCAGAGAGCACTGAGTGACCTCCAGGAACACCAAGTGACCTCAAGAGTGACTGGAACCATGGCCCTGATTGCACCTTGGATCCACTGGCACCTGGAAGATTGATTACCAGTGACACAGACAGCCCCAACTATACCAATCAGAGGAAAAGCTGGGTAGATAAGGTAAGAACACACTCAACATCACAAAGAGCAACACGACACCAATAAAAACTAGTGGCCCTACAACAGCAAGACTTGAACAACAAAATATAGATGAAGCACAAGAAAATGACCTAAAAGATAACTTTAGGAAAATGTTTGAGGCCCTTAAAGAGGAAATGAAAAAATTCCCTCAAAGAAACAGAGGAAAAGAAAAGCAAAAAAAAATTGGAAGAAATCAACAAATCCTTTAAAGAAAACCAAGAAAAAGCAATCAAACAGGTGAAAGAAATGATTAAAGACTTGAAAACTGAAATTGAGACAATAAAGAAAACACAAACCAAGGGAATTATAGAAACAGAAATTATGAGAAAACAATCAAGAACCACAAATGCAAGCATAAACAGCAGAATACAAGAAATGGAAGAGAGAATCTTGAGTGCTGAAGATACAATAGAGGAAATAGACTCATTGGTCAAAGAAAACATTAAATCTAACAAAAGCTTAATATAAAATATCCAGGAAATATGGGACACCATGAAAAGACCAAACCTAAGAATAATAGGTATAGAAGAAGAACTCCAGCTCAAAGACACAAAAATATATTCAACAAAATCATAGAAGAAAACTTTCCCAACCTATATATGAAGATATAAGAAGCTTACAGAACACAAAATAGACTGAATCAAAAAAATAGCCCCTTTACCACATAATAATCAAAACACTAAATATATAGAATAAAGAAATATTAAGAGCTGCAAAGGAAAAAGGCAAAGAAACATATAAAGGCAGACCTATCAGAATTACAACTGACTTCTCAATGGACACAATGAAATTCAGAAGGTCCTGGTCAAGCATTATGCAGACATTAAGAACCACAGATGACAGCCCAGACTACTAAACCCAGCAAAATTTTCAATCACCACAGACGAACAAAACATGATATTTCATGACAGAACCAGATTTAAACAATATTTAGCCGCAAACCCAGCCCTGCACAAAGTACTAGGGAAAAAAAACCCTCTAACACAAGGAAGCTGACTACATCCACAAAAACACAGGCAGTAGATCATCTCATAGTGGCAAATCCCAAAGAAGGAAAAAACACGCACAATACATAACCAACAGTGAAAACTAAAATAACAGGAGCTAGCAATCACTGGTCATTAATATACCTTAATATAAATGGACTCAACTCACCTATAAAAAGACACAGGCTAACAGATTGGATACGAAAACAGAATTCATCCTCCTGCTGCATACAGGAAATACACCTCAACCTCAAAGAGAGACATCATCTCAGAGTAGAGTTGGTGAATAAAATTCCAATCAAATGGACCTAAGAAACAAGCTGGTATGACTATCCTAATATCTAACAAAATAGTCTTCAAACTAAAATCAACCAAAAGAGACAAAGAAGGAGATTTCATATTAGTCACAGGAAAAATCCATCAAGAGGAAATCTCAATACTGAACATCTATGCCCCGAATACAAGGGCACCATCACGTAAAAGAAATACTTCTAAAGCTTAAATCACACATTAAATCCTACACACTAATAGTGGGAGACTTCAACACTCCCTTCTCACCACTGGGCAGGTCTGCTAGACAGAAAATTAACAGAGAAATGAGGGACCTAACAAATGTTATGACTCAAATGGATTTAACAAACATTTATAGAACATGCCTGTAGTAATAAGGGCAGTGGGGCTGCGTCCCCAGCACCCCGGCCGCCTGCTCGGCTAGCTTATGCCCCAAAATAACAACACACAAACTGTATTCATTTAATTACTGCTTGGCCCATTCTCTTCTAGGCTAATTCTCACATATTAATTTAGCCCATTTCTAATCATCTGTGTATGGCACCCCAAGGTGCGCTTACCGGGAAGATTCTAGCCTATGTCCATCCTGGGTCGGAGCTTCATCCCAGGAGCGGGGCATGGCGTCTCTCTCAGGCGTCTTCTCCCGAGAGGAGAGCCTTCGAGTCTCTGAGCTCACTTCCTCTTCCTCCCAGTGTTCTGTTCTGTTTACTCCTCCCACCTATCCTCTAACCAATAAAATGGGCCAGGGCAGTTCCTTTATTAGCCAATGACCTTCCTCCATCACATGCCATCCAAACATAAAAGAATATACCTTCTTTTCAGCACCTCATGGAACCTTCTCAAAAACTGACGACATACTAGGTAACAAAGCAAACCTCAATAGATAAAAAAAAAAAAAAATTGGAATATCGGATCACAATAGCTTAAAATTAGAATTCAACAGCAACACTAATTCAGAAAGTCCACAAACACATGGAAATTAAACAATGCTCACCTGTAGCATCAATGGGTCAAGGAAGAAATAAAGGGAGAAATTAAAGATTTTCTCAAATTCAATGAAAATGACCATACAACATACCCAAACTTATGAGAAACAATGAAAGCAGAGTTAAGAGGAAATTTCATAGCATTAAATGCCTACATAAAGAAGCTGAAAAAATCCCACACTAGTGAGTTAACATTTGAGAAATGTAGAACAAAAAGAAGCAAACTCACCCAGGAGGACTAGATGGCAGGAAGCAATCAAATTGAGAGCTAAAATCAACAAAATAGAAACAAACACTACAAAGAATCAGTGAGACAAAAGTTAGTTATTTAAGAAAATCAACAAAATAGACAAACCTTTATCCAAACTTACCAAAAAGTAGAGTGAGAATATCTAAATTAACAAAATCAGAAATGAAAAGGGGGGCATAACAGCAGACACGGACAAAATCTAGAAAACCATCAGGTCATCCTTTGAAAACATGTACTCCACAAAACTGGAAAACTTAAAGGAAATGGACAACTTTCTGGATAAATATAACATATCAAATTAAACCAAGACCAGATAAGCGAATTAAACAGACCTATAACTGTTAAAGAAATAGAAACAGTCATCAAAAGTCTCCTAACCAAAAAAAAAGCCCAGGACCAGATTTCAGCTCAGAATTCTATAAAATTTTCAAAGAAGAACTAATACCAATTCTCCTCAAATTGTTCCACACAATAGAAACAGAAGGAATACTGCCAAATTCTTTTAGGAGGCTACAATTACCCAGATTCCCAAACCACATAAAGACATTACTAAGAAAAAGAAGTAAAGACCAGTTTCACTCATGAACATTAATGCAAAAATACTCAATAAAATATTGGCAAACTGAGTCCAAGAACACATCAGAAAATTCAACTATTATGATCAAGTCGGCTTCATCCCAGAGATACAGAGATGGTTCAACCTATGGAAATCTGTCAGTGTAATCCACCATATAAATAACTGGGAAAAAGACCACATGATCATCTCATTAGATGCTGAAAAAGCCTTTGACAAAATATAATATCCCTTCAAGATGAAGGTCTTGGAGAGAGCAGGGATACAAGGAATATATCTAAACATAATAAAGGAAATACACGGCAAACCAACAGCCAATGTAGCGAGCTGCATGGAATCACACCTGATGGAGATGTATAATCAACTCCTGAGATGGCTAAGGCCTGACCTATGCTATGATCACGCAATGATTATCAGCTGCCTGCATATGCGTGAACCTATGGGCAGTGCCCACCTGGCAGTTCGGGGTTGGCAGTCCAGGCCTACTTAACGGCTGGGAGAGTTTTGCCCAGAGAGAGAGGAAAAGAGAGAGAGGAAAGAGAGAGAGAGGCGAGAGAGAGGGAAGGAGAGAAGAGAGAGAGGAGAGAGAGAGAAAGCGAAGGAGAAGGAGATAGATTGCTGTGAATAAAGTCCTGAAAACGGCTGCAAGAAGAGCTCCGGGTGTTGCGTTTTTCCTTGCTGGTCGAGGGTGGAAGTGACAAGCCAACATCAAACTAAATGGAGAGAAATTCAAAGTGATACCACTGAAGTCAGTAACAATACAAGGTTGCCCACTCTCGCCATCTCTATTCAATATAGTTCTTGAGGTTATAGCTAGAGCAATAAAGACAACAGAAAAAGGTCAAAGGGATACAAATCAGAAAAGAAGTAAAACTCTCACTATTTGCTGATGATATGATAGTTTACATAAGTGACCTCAAAAATTCTATCAAGGAACTTCTACTTTCAGTAATGTAATACTGAAATACTGAAAGTACACAAATACTTTCAGTAATGTAGCAGGATACAAGATTAACTTTTAAACAAAACAGTAGCCCTTCTTTACACAGATGATAAATGGGCTGAGAAAGAAATCAGAGAAACATCACCCTTCAGGAGAGTCACTAATAGCATAAAATATGTCAGAGTAACTCTAACCAAACAAGTGAAAGACTTGTATGACAAGAACTTTAAATCTTTAAAGAAAGAAATTGAAGAAGACACCAGAAAGTGGAAAGATCTCCCATGCTCTTAGGTAGATAGAATTAACATAGTAAAAATGGCAATCTTACAAATCCAATCTACAGATTCAATGCAATGCCCATCAAAATCCTAAAAAAATTCTTCACAGATCTTGAAAGAACAATACTTAATTTCACATGAAAAAGTAAAAAACCCAGAATAGCCAAAACAATCCTGTACACTAAAGGAACTTTTGAAAGCATCACAATCCCTGACTTCAACCTCTATTACAGAACTACAGTACTGAAAACAGCCTGGTATTGATATAAAAACAGACAGGAGGACCAATGGAACTGAATCAAAGGCCCAGACCTCAATCCACACACCTACAAACACCTAATTTTTGACACAAAAGCAAAAAAATATCAAATGGAAAAAGAAAACATATTCAACAAATGGTGCTGGCATAACTGGATACAAACATATAGAAGAATGAAAATAGATCCATATCTATCACCATGCACAAAACTCAAGTCTAAATGGATCAAAGATCTCAACATAAATCCAACCATACTGAACCTCATAGAAGAGAAAGTGGGAAGTACACTTCAACACATTAGCCCAGGAGATTACTTCCTAAATATAACCCTAGTAGCAGAGACACTGAGTTAAACAGTTAATAAATGGGACCTCCTGAAACTGAAAAGCTTCTGTAAAACAAAAAACATGGTCAACAAGACAAAACAGCAGCCTACAGAATGGGAAAAGATCTTCACTAACCCCACATCGGACAGAGGCCTGATCTCCAAAATATACAAAGAACTCAAGAAATGGGTCATCAAAAGAACAAATAATCCTACAAAAAAAAAAAAAATGGAGTACAGACCTAAACAAAGAACTCTCTCCACAAAGAAATCTAAAATGGCTGAAAGACACTTAAGGATCAACATCCTTAGTCATCAGAGAAATGCAAATCAAAACAACTCTGATATTCCATCTTACACCTGTAATAATGGCCAAGATGAAAAACACTGATGACAGCTTATGCTGGAGAGGTTGTGGGGTAAAGGGAGCACTCCTCCATTGCTGGTGGAAGTGAAAACTGGTACAACTCCTTTGGATATCAGTATGATGATTTCTCGGGAAATTAGGAGACAACCTACCTCAAGAGCCAGCAATACAACTTTTGGATTTTTACCCAAAGGATGCTCAATTGTACCATAAGGACATGTGTTCAACTATGTTCACAGCAGCATTATTTGTTATAGCCAGAACCTGAAAATAACCTAAATGACCCTCAACCATAGAATGGATAAGGAAAATGTGGTACATTTACACAATGGAGTACTACACAGTAGAAAAAAATAATAACATCTTGAAATCTATAGGCAAATGGATGGATCTAGGAAACATCGTATTGAATGGGGTAGCCCAGACTCAGAAAGACAAATATAGTATGTACACTCATAAGTGGCTTTTAGGCATAAAGCAAAGAAAAACCAGCCTATAATCCACAACCCCAGAGAACCTAGACAACAATGAGGATCCTAAGACAGACATACATGGATCTAAACTACATGGGACATAGAAAAAGACATGATCTGAGTAAATTGAGCGCATGGGGACCATGGGAGAAGGTAGAAGGGAGGGAAGAGAAAGGGAGGGCAGCAGAGAAAAATATATAGCTCAATAAAAACAATAAAAAATAAAAATAAATAAATAATTAATTAAAAAAAGAAAAACCTCTTTCTCATTAGGATGTTTGAAGCCATGAAATATCCTCTGAGTAACATTTCACGCATCCCATTTTCTTAGTGCTGTGATGATATTTTCATTCATTCCCAATATTTCTTGTAATTTCAGGAGGACTTTCTCCTTTTGCTCCCAAATTATTAATCATCCATATTAAAATTTCCTAGTAGCCATATCTAGAACATGCAAAAAATAATCTACAAACAGAAGAAGCCGAGTGGTGGTGTCACAGGCTTTTAATACCAACACTCGAGAGGCAGGAGGATCTCTGTGAGTTTGAGGCCAACATGGCTACCAAGTGAGTTCTGGGACAGGATCCAGAGCTACCGAGAAACCCTGACTCAAAAATAAAAAAAAATAATAAAAAAAAGTAGAAATACAAGCTATTATAAAAACAATCCCAAATTTAAATTGGCATTTTACAAGATATTCGAATAGTAACTAAACTTGGCAGTAACTTTCTTGGTTATCATGCTCTCACTTGGAAGAGATAATTAATATGAAATACAAATTAAAAATATAGTGGAACATTCCCCTTTCTCTGCACCTTCCCCCCCCTTTCTGTCTCTCATATATCTGTATATGTATACATGTAAATATTTTAAACAAGTGTATATATGTGCATATGTGTACTTATTTATAAATATATAATGATTACAGAGAATATATGACATGATATGATAGCCCAGAGAATTCTCATTCTATGAAAGAAACTTTTAGCCAGATAAACCACACACACACACACACACACACACACACACACACACACACACACGCATGCACACACGGATATTGGAATTGCTAATGTGGTTGGAAGTACTTCCTCAACCATAATTTTGTATTTCCCATGCATCCTGTAGTTCTTTTTCTCACCGTTTACTGATTATTTATACCTGCCATAGTTAGGTTTACTATGGCTGGGATGCAAGAGCATGGCCAAAAGCATTTAGGGGAGTGAAGGGTTTATTCTACTTATACTTTCAGACAATAGTCTACCACTGAGAGGAGACAGGACAGGAACTCAAGCAGGGCAGGAACCTGGAGGCAGGAACTGACACTGAAGCCATGGCAGGGTGCTGCTTACTGACTTGCTGCTCATGGCTTACTTAGCCTACTTATAGAACCCAGGACCACCAGCCCAGGTGGGGCCCCACCTACAATCGCTAATTAAGAAAATGCCCTACAGGTTTGACTACAGCCTTATCTTACGCAGGCGTTCACTTAATTGAAGTTCCCTCCTCTCTCCGATGACTCTAGCCTGTGTCAAGTTAACAGAAAACAAACCAGCACACCTGACTGTACTTAACTTTGAGTGCCTAGCTAAGCATATGCTTTTCAATGAGTATCTAGAATTGATTAGCATTACTATACCGCTGAACAAATCATCTATTGATTTGATACAGCTCCAAATTAGCTCACTTGTTTCTCACTTGCCGAGTATTCTCTCCTATCCCAGAGCCATTATGGTAGGATCATCTGGGAATCTGTTTATTCTTTTTTACACTGTTCGTGAATTTGCAGAAGCAGGGTGAGTGAACGCTACTTCCCCGCTCTCTTGCTGGCCATATTTTAGGTTCATTTTCTTTCTTGTTAGAGTCTCCTGCCTGGAGAGGGTGTGTGGGTGGTAATCTTCCCCATCTTTGCATGATGGCGGCTTTATTTTGCCCTCCAGTTTTATGTGAGTTTGAAATAGCATCCCAGGCTGCTTCATTTGCAGCTGTCCTTTCCTGGAATTTTTCTTTTTCCTGCATATGAAAACCAGTGATTCCCCTAAATTGCTGTTTTGTTGTTTTTGTTTGTTTGCTTGTTTGTTGACATACTTCTCTGCTTTTCCTAGATTTCTACTTCAGGAATATTTGTTGAATTCCAACCAGGACCCGGTACGTTTCTGAACACTGGGGACTGAAGGATGTCCGAAACACAAGAGTTTATTGTGTCCCTGGCCTGTGCTTTCATCCTTTACTGGTCAATGGCCACATTCCTCAAGGATACGCAGTATCTAAGCTGGGCAATAGCAAACATAGTGATCCTACACTGAGTCCAGAAAAAAACCAAAACAAAAAAGTTAGCTATGCTGACTCAGTTCTCATCTTATGCAACGATGTGGGAAAAATGCCCAAAGACTAAAGCTGTAAAAATAAAGCTACCTACTTTCTGGCCATTGGCCCGCCGAGGGCAGAGCTCACCATGTCTGGTCTCCTCTGATAACTGCAGTGACCCAGCTCTCACTGACAAGCCACATCTGGCTCACGATCCCTTTCTGAATAATGCCATTTGGAAAGGGCAGACTGGGTTCTTAGCAAAGCAATCCCCTGAAGAAAGAAAACAGGGCTGAGGAATAGGAGGAAGTGCTTATTACATTGTCTGTGGAAACATTTCAAAATGCACCTCCTGGGTCCTTACTCCCAGAGAATGAGATTTGACTCCTTGGGGAGGCTCATAGACACATTTTGAAAATGTATTTCAGGAAAATATCATATATGTATGGTACGCACACATACCTGCAAAACCACTGATCTTATCTGACCTTTTCATTTCATCAATGGAAAAACCATGGCCCAGAGAAAGAAGGTGACTGATTTAAGGCTACACAGCTAGTTAGTGGAAGAAGATGAGGATGTTTTTGGGTCCTAGACTACTACTTCCTCTGATATTGCCTCTGTGACCCCTAAACTTCCATTCCTCAGGTGATCTCTATTCCACCACCACCATCATCATCGTCACCACTGCCACGACCTTCCATAGTTATCCCACTTTCCATAAATCCTGTAAAGCAAGCATCTCTCTGTTTACTCTCTGTTCGTGTTCCCAGCCTTCACAAACTACGTCTCCTCAAGTCCCAAAGTCTGTGGTCAGGCAGTTCCCTAGTCTTTCTTATCCTTCTTTTTGGTAAGGTCACTTCTTAGTTTACCTAAATGGAAGGTGGGCATATTTCATGGCTTCTCAAGCAGAAGTCTTTCTCCTTATGTTGGAGGTGGGGGTGAGGATAAGGGGATATGTCTCTTTGCACTGTGAAACTTATTCTCTTTCCTCTGCCTTTGAAACTCCCCCAAAATTTAAAGTCCGTGCCGTCAAATTTCATCATTCGCCAGCTGTGCTTGCTGCTGCTGCATCTCAACCTGCTCCTTTCCATTCCCTCAAGACCTTAGCATCTGGTGATCCACCCCTACTCCTCTCAGCGTCTGGTCACTCCACAGCCTGGGAGAACAGCGAGTCACTCTGTACCTGCCCTCTGAGTTCTACGGCCGTGTCCTCACTTCGGTCCTACTCCTGTACTGCATGTTCCCACCCCACATCATCACCGATTAGCACACACCACTCCACAAACCCTTATTGCAGTCTTCCTCGCTCTCTGACACTGAACTTTTGGCCCCATAACCTTTATGTTTGTATAAAGACACTCAGAACCATACTATATATAGACAAAAGCCATGTGTGTGGTCTTCCCCCGTGCATAAAAAGAAAGCTTCTCTTCCTTTCTTCTTCTGTTAATTTCATGGTTTATCATTCTAATTACTGTTTTGTGCATTCTGTGATTTTCCACACTCTTCCCTTTTCATCAGATTCATCTGGAAGCAGCTCACTCAAAGATAAACAGATACCTATTTGGTGCCTTCTGTCAGGATGCTTGAAATTGTGGAAGAGACCCCAAAGGTGCAAGTGGGCTCACTTCAGTACATCACTTCGGGTAGCCACTACAGCAGACAGATTTTTCGTTTGGTCTGATTTTGTTTTTTATTCTGAAACATGGCCTCATTATGTACCCCTGACTGGCCTGAAATTCACTATATAGCCCAAACTAACCTCAAACTCACAGAAGTCTATGTGTGTCTGCCTCCTGGGTGCTGGAATTAAAGGTGTCTACCATGATGGCCAGCCCTGCCTGGTAGTTTTATGATGTGTCTTTAGGTGCCTACTTTTCTACTCCATGAAAATATCACCCTTTCTTCCTTACTTTATACATGGCTGGTTTAGTCTGGGTTCCCCTGAAAGCCATACTTGAGACACAGACTTACTTAAAGATAGCTCACGTGTCTCGACTCACTTTGTTAGGAAAGGATGACCCTTTACACTAACTCACTTTCACCTCCAGGGAAACCCCAGGGCCATTCCAGTCAACAGAAGCCCTAAAACAGTCACCGTCACCGTGCTAGTCAGCAGAGCTGTCATTATTTATTTATTATAATCTATTTATTTTGAGACAGAGTTGTTTTATGTATATATACCAGGCTGGCCCTCAGCTTCTTAAAAATTGGGATTCACTCAACTCGTGAAACTATTTTGAACGCTTGTGGAAGGATTCAGTGTGATAAGCCATGAAGGAGACAGTGGCTCAGAGAAGGTTTGAGATGGAGCAAAGAGATGTCCCTCATACCTCTCAAGACTTTTATGAACCCACTAATGCCAATTTGAGTCTTTCAAGACTGCAACTTCTGGATGATAGGAATGCTGTTACAAACATATAATCCCAGCAGTTGGGAAGCAGGGGCAGGAGGATTGGGAGTTCAAGGCCACCCTGGGTCCACACAATGATAATCTCTCTCAAAAATCAAAACAAGCAAAAGAGATTTTAATCTCCACTGGGACTTACAACAAGAGCAGAAGTGTCCCAAGCTCCAAGTCCCCTGCCAAGCTGATCTAAGACCATATTATAGTCACTGTCTTTACCACCAACTCACCATCTTCCTCCAGGCCCAGCCCGCGCTTAGCTGGGCTAAGCCATCTTTAGGCAACAACACAGACACTTTCTCAGGCCATAACTACTGAGATGTTGGTCAAGCAGGTAGTGAATGCCACTCCCTTAAATCCTCTGGGACAGACACATGACTATCCTGCCTTCATTGGGTATCTAGCAACAAACTCCTTGGAGTGATGATATCGTGAGGCATGATGCATATCTGGGTCAGGGGTCAACGATTTACATAGGAATGGAGCAAGAGGGTCAAATGCCCTTTTATTAACTCGGGGCAGGGGGCGGGGGTGGCTTTTTCCAGGAGCAACTATGTGCCTCCAGTCTATGTAAGAGTTTTTATAGGGGGACACAACGTCAGAGCAGGAAAGTTCTTGTGTAGGAATACTGAGACCTGAGGTCTTCTTCTGTGCCCTTGCCAACTGCCATCATCCAGGTTGACAGTGACATGGGAGAACGCTCCCGTCAGGCCCAAGACAGTTCAACGGGATTCATCAGCATGGAGCAGCTGTCAGAATTAGTGGCCTTCCTACAACTTTGTGAGCCGCTTTCTCCCTTCTTCCTTCCTCGCCTCTCTGCTTCTTTCCACATGGTTCTTGGTTTGCCTTGGGTAAACCAATGCCATGAAATTCCTTCAAATTCACCTGCAAACACTCTCGCCTTCTTCAAGTTGCCCTGTCTTCCTGGGAGTTCCTTGTCCACGGATGTAAGTAGTCAGCAACACAACACCCAAATAAGTCACCTTTCCGCAGGGGTTGGACCAAGTCCACGAGGTGGCAGAGTTACAGAAGTGTCCTGGGTTGGGCTCCGGGCCAGCGATAGAGTAAAGACGGTGGGCAGGGTACGGGCAGAACCCAAATTAGAGACGCTGGCTCTCATCAAGGGGAGGCAGGGACAGCAGCCAAGTGCCGTAGTGTGCTGGGCCCACTTGAAAGCACTGGGCTGTGAAGAGGGATCCAGAGGGGAGGCCCTAAATCTGGACCTATTTAAAGAAGACAGCAGCCACAGCAAGGGCAAGTTACCGCGAAATAGGATGGATCTCCCTAGCGCCACAGCGAGGAAGCCGTGCCAGCAAGGGCGTCCTGGGTATCCAGAGACCTGACTTCCACTTCCCTGCTGTACTCCTGAAAGTGCTTCCACCCAGGGTATCAGCCTCTTTATTAGAGTATTAGAGTCTGGTGGCTCCTAGTGTCATTGTCCTTCCACACCGCAGCCAGAACAACGCACTGATCTACCTGGCAACCCTAAGTCCCTGGAAAGGCTTGGTTTATGGTTGGCCTTTTCTGGTTACTCTGAGCGTCACCAAAGCCTACTTTACTTAAAAGGAAAGCATAGGCACCTGGCATAGGCTTCGGGTCAAAGTCTCTGCCTGGAATCTTCCACCAGTACTGGCTGGCAGACCATGGACCACTGACCTCTGTACCTTTGCTCAAAAGGCTGGGGATGGAGATGCTGCCTCGGTACCGCCTTCCTCCCATGTTTCCATGGCTGTGTATGCAGGCATGCAGAGGCACAGGGCTGACATGCCCTCAATCATTCATTCCTTAGAATTGTGTGTGAATCAACACACTTTACAGATGGGGAAACTGAGGTTCCAAAGTGAACAGGCCCCTTCCAGATTGACACAACACTTTTCAGGAGCTAAGATCTGAAATCCAAACTTTCTGATTGAGGGAGGGAGAACATGCTCTTGGGGGTCTCTCAATGTCAGAGGCCCAGACAGACAGTCAGAGAAGTAGGTAGACAGGCAGAGAGAGTTCCGGGGCAGGCTGAACCGTCCTGAGTCTCTGCCAGAAATGGATTCCAAGTAGGTTCTACTTCACTTTTACTTCTGTTTGGTATCTTGGACTCAGACCAGTGTCTGGAGCCAAAGTTCTTGTTGCAGAACCAAATTAGGTGGACGGCAGACTAGCTGTAGGTGGTCTTCTCTGGCCTCTCTTCTCTACTGTCCACACCCTGGGCACCTGCAAATAGACCCCGGGGGAAAGTAGGCCACCGTGGGACTCAGAGCCAACAGATGTGCAGCCACATCAAAGCCTTGCCCTTGGGTCCTCTTCAAGGCTCTGTTTCTGGACAAGAACCAAGCGGAGGAGCAGCGGTTGTGGAGTCTTGTTGCCGTACAAGGCTTCAACCAACTGAGTTCTCTCAAGCTTGCTCCTCGTCTCCCTTCACTTCTTGCCGCCCTGTGCCAAGCCTTCAATTAACCACCCTGCTCCTGCCCCTCCCCAGCCAAATAGGTACCAGATGCACCATGTAGAATTCTGACAAAATGGGGGAAGAGCTGCTCCCCTCAAATCAGCAGAGAAAACACAATTAGGCAAAGCAAACAGAGCGGAAGGAGCAGTAAGCAAGCCATGTGTCCAGGAGCCCACCTGCAACACATTTCCAGGAGCCCCTCAAAAACCATACCCTTATAATGGGGGACAGATGGAAACTCCCACCCAGAAAAGGGCGCCTCCAAGAGCATGGCAAATCGAGACAGACGCTGTGCCAGGGGCTGGAGAAGTAGAAAGAGGGGGATTTATTTGTGTTTTACCCTAGAGTCTCCAGGAAGGATGTAGGGCCCGTGGCTGCTGTAAAAACACAAGAAGTCAGTGCCAAAAAGCAACCAGAAAATTGGTCCAGCTCCCTCCTTATCTTGCAATCTAGACCTCCAGCCGGAGTGAGCAGGGAGCTGCAGTCACCAAAAGGAGGTGGTGTGAAGGGCCAGGTTTACAATAATTTTCTTTCAGAGGCTTGCTCAGATTCTGGGCTGAAAATAGCAACCGCAGCCCCGGCCAGGGGGCTCTCCCCATGGCTTCTTGGAGCCACCAAAGAGGTACTCAAGCAAACATTCAAAGCCCTAGGGGGTGTGGTCCTGATGCTCTCTCCAGCAGCAGCTGCTGTGGCAAGCTTGTCAAGCCTCCATGGCGCTGCAGGCACAGGAGACTGTCACAGGAGTCTCTCCCCTCCCAGAGCAGCGGAGGGCCACGAGCAGCAAGGAAGTACTGCTTTGGGGACCAGAAAAGCTGTAACCTCAAACTCCAGTTCTTGCAACTTAGAAACTTTCCTGGGATTGTTTTTCCTGTGAAGTGCGCAAAACACACCTAAGAAGCTAGCACCCCAGTGGGCTGTGCATGGGCGATGCTGAACACATCTGCACATAGTTAGGCCTTAATAAATGAGCTCATTGAAAGGACCTAACCACTTATAGAAATGGGGAGGCGGGGGTGGGGGAGGGGTGAATATGAAAAACAAATCTCTAGCAGAAAGGTGTGAGAAGATAAAAGAGCTACAGTTGAAAAAAAACAGCAAAGTGTCAACAAACTGACGTCATCCTCACCCTCTTATAAAAAGAGAAACAGGCTCTGCTAGCTTATTAGCAGGGGAAATGTTCTATTTTAAAACACAAACCAGCACAAAGTGACATCGAATGTTCCTCATCTACACGGCAAAAGCCTCAGCCTCGCTGCCCCACCCTAAGCTCAAAGTGGTACACAGTATCTGGGCTGCCTCCCCGCACTCCTCACAAGGGTCTGCCCTTCCTCCTTCCCACCCACCCACCTTTGGCCCCAGCAGGATTCCTTGTGATGATCAGCAAGTGGATTCCAGCTGGAAAGGGCTGCTGGGCTTCTCCCAGAAGCGGTTAGTAGTCTTGAGTCGTAGCGGAACTAGTCTTGAGATCCCAGAAGGGTGGTGACGAGTCACCAACTCTGCCCATATGTCTGGCATCCCCATGCCCCATGAAGGCAGTGCTCATCTGTTGTGTGTCCTTCCCCAGAACTGTAAACTTCAACACCCCCAGGGAGAGCTGAAGGGGGACACATGGCTGAAGCCTGGGGGGAAAGACCAAGTGCTACCGGTTCATGAGCTTGTATTTGGAGGTTTGACTTCATAATTGTCAATGAATGGATTCTTCCAGTTTGTGTCCTTTAAACTTGAAAACCAAGTCTGAGCTGTCAATCCAAGGGAAAGGATCCAGTTCCTGGCAGAGCCCTCTCTTTCTGCACTGGTCCGGGTCTAGGAGGCCTGTCTTGCTCAGGAGGTATGGTGGAGAGAGCCTCTTCTGGCCTTCATGACGGATCCTGTCTTGTCTGCGATTGTCTTCAGCACCTGTCCCGGTGCCTGGCATCTAACAGGTGCTCAGTAAATGTTTCCAGACTTGACCTTTGTTCTGTTCTTGGATTACTGTGATTCAGACAGTTCTTAGGCCAGACACATAATGGGTGGAGGTTTTATGGATCTTCCATGTCAAGATGACCAAGGTGTGTGCAAGAAAGTATGTAGACATGGGGTGGAGGCTGTCAACAGAAAACAAGTGATAGAGATGTCTCAACTATTAGTGTTCCGTGGATTCGATGAGAAGAACGGCTTGAAAACCCTGTGTAGGGAATTCATAGGAACAAAAGGAGTTGGGCTTCAGACAATGGACTTAGGGTTCTTTCCAGCTGAGAGGAAAAGAGGAAAGGAGAAGGGGAAAAAGAAGGAAAGAGAAAGAGGGCGGAATGGGTGACACCTACCTTGAGACTTGTCTCTCCAATCACTTCTCAAGTAGCTGATTCCAACCCTTCCAGGTCAGACACAAGGGTGCCACCCACAGGGCACCCAGCATCCCAGTTCTTTCCCAAGTTCCTGCACCACAAAAAAAGCTGAACCCTGAGACATGAAATGGGCACTTCCCTTCAAGATACCGGGGAACATAGACAGTTTCTTAGTCAGCACCCCACTTTGTCTTCTGAGCTAGGCTGGAACTCCCCGCTGAGCTCCAAATGGCTGCAGCTCCTGCCTCTCTTCCTGATCTATATGCACCAAGACAAAGATTGCCTGTATCACAGAAGAGCCTCGCGCTGGAACTGCAGCAGGAGGAATGTCTTTGTCCGAGAAAGTCACTAAAGAACAGCTCCCTAACCTGGCAGTGGAGGCAGGGAACAGCTCAGACGAGAAAGCCAGATCAGCAAAGCAGTGTCTTGGTGTTGTGGTCTCAATGTGAAATGTCCCCTGTGGGTTCACAAGGTTGAACCAGTGTTTCCCACCTGCTCATACTATTTGGGAAGACTATAGAGTCTTGTCAAAGGGATCGGGATACTGGGGCAGAACTTGAGGATTGACAGCCTTGGATCACTTCCTAATTAGTCACTCCCTGGTGCCTGTGTGCAGATGCAATGTGACCAGCCAGCCTCCTGCGTCTGCCACCATGCCTTCCCTTCCTTCTACCATGTCTTCCCCGCCAAGATGGGCTGTATCTCTGGAGACACGTAAGCCAAAACAAACCCCCTTTCTCCTAAGGCGCCTTTGTCGGGCCATTCTATCACAGCAGCACAGAAGTAGCTAAGACATTTAAAACTCTGTTATTAAAGTTCCCCTCCAATCCCCAGTGCGAGTGAGCACAGTGCCTGTAGAGTACATGGCCGCCAATGGAGGAAGAGTGGAACCTAAGGGAGAGTCACTGCATTCTTTTCTTCTGTCTCCTCCAACAGTCTTTACCCCAACAGTCTCTAAGCACACCTACCCCTTTATAACCATCACAGCTCCAACCAATGCTGATTTTAAGACCACCAAAGACTAGTCATTCTGCCCCACAAGAGCCTTCCTACTATAACCACCCTTAGCTTGTTTGTGTTTTCCCACACGTGACCTCAGAAAGCCTTATGTTTTCAACTTCAGGGAGTTTGGTTCTCCATAGCTACCCCTACATAGCCTGTTCCTTCAACATCAAGAGTTCTGGGCAGCAGCCAAATACTCCCTTAGTGTGTTTCCCCTACTCCTGTGCAATGCAGGTGGCGAGCAAACAAAACCCAGAAATGGGCCTTCAGCCAGCTCTCACGGTCGCTCAATTACTTTGATCAACCTGGGATCACGTAAGTCCTCTGCTTCGGTTTCGCTGACTGCTGAACTGTGTGTGCACGTTAGTTTTAAGCGTCTAAACTTAGTTTAGACATAGACTCATACACTCAGGTTTTTCATGATTTTCTCTTACGTTTCATTTATAGTAAAATGGCATCATGATTGGGTGAACTTATTTGAATTTTTGTCACTTGACGTTTGAAGAGCTACCTGAAGTTGTGGGGATAATTTTATCTAGAAAAGTATCAATTGTCTCCTTAAATTCACATGTACTCCATTCTCCGCCCTCTTATTAGAGTACTACTCAGCAGTAAAAAACAAGGACTTCTTGACTTTTACATGCAAATGGATGGACATAGAAAACACTATCCTGAGTTAGGTAAGCCAGACCCAAAAAGAGGAACATGGGATGTACTCACTCATATTTGGTTTCTAGCCATAAACAAAGGACATTGAGCCTATAATTAGTGATCCTAGAGAAGCTAAATAAGGAGAACCCAAAGAAAAACATATAGGCATCCTCCTGAATATTAACCTTCATCAGGCAATGAAAGGAGACAGAGACAGAGACCCACATTGGAGCACCGGACAGAAATCTCAAGGTCCAAATCAGGTGCAGAAGGAGAGAGAGCACGAGCAAGGAACTCAGGACTGCGAGGGGTGCACCCACACACTGAGACAATGAGAATGTTCTATCGGGAACTCAACAAGACCAGCTGGCCTGGGTCTGAAAAAGCCTGGGATAAAACCGGACTTGCTGAACATAGCGGACAATGAGGACTACTGAGAACTCAAGAACAATGGCAGTGGGTTTTTGATCCTACTTCACATACTGGCTTTGTGGGAGCCTAGGCAGTTTGGATGCTCACCTTACTAGACCTGGATGGAGGTGGGTGGTCCTTGGACTTCCCACAGGGCAGGGAACCCTGATTACTCTTTGGGCTGATGAGGGAGGGGAACTTGATTGGGGGAGGGGGAGGAAAATGGGAGGCGGTGGCGGGGAAGAGACAGAAATCTTTAATAAATAAATAAATATATATATGTATATATATACATACATATGCATATATATATATATATATATATATTTTCCTGTGGGGGGGGAAGAGTCACTTAAACTTATTGTAGCTCTTCTGATTTTGTCATCTGTGTTGATCATCCTCTTTAAGTTCTTTAGTTTTTAGTCTTGCCGGGCTGTGTTTATGCACTTTCTTTGTTCTATTTTCCGGTTTGCTCATTCTCTCATCAGCTGGGTTTGATGCTCTAGTTAACAAGGCTTTGACTCTGTTCATCCTAGCTGATTATTAAAAAGTATCTGCACCATCGACTTTCACAATTTTCTGTTTTCTTCAGAACAAACTGACTTTTATATTAAGCTTACTAGGTATGTGAAAGAGTGAATGTCAGATTCCCACCTAGGCCACGGCCCTTGACCTTGACTTGGCTGCTTCCTATCAAAAGTAACCAAAACTATAGTTCTGTCTCCAGAAATGCCCAAGGATACAGGCTGACTTAGGAGAATAGTTTATCTCTACTAGATTTCAGCTATATAATTACTTTCTATGTGATACGCGGAGAAGAGGAGAAGCGGGGAGAGAAAGTGAGAGAGCAATATGAATGAGGGAGAGGATGAGAGAATATAAACCGGCCAGGCACTAACTGTGCTTGTCCTTCTTCAAGTCTTCAGTGGATTAGATGGTGCTCACCCACACTGCAGGAGGCCATCCGCTTTACTCAATCTACCAAGCCAAATGTTAGTCTCTTCTAGTAATATAATACCCATGTAGAAAGAGTGCCAGCTTCTCGATATCCACAGGAATCAAATTAATCATCGTGATGCTATCCCTTGATAATATGACACCCATAAATATAGCCCCCTAAAACATACTTATTTCCTAATTGCAAGGTTAAAATTCCACTTAATATGATACAACGATGCTGCATGTAATTTAAAAAGTATTAATTCCTCCCACCAGGAAAGGCAAGTCCTTGCATGGAATTTACTCTTCTCCTTGGTATTGTATAAACATTATGATATAAAATTAACAATATTTATATATTATATGTATTTATGCATTATATGTATTAATTACCTGTCTCATTGCTATGACAAAATATCTTACAAAAGCAACTCAAGGAAGAAAGGAAGGGTTAATTTTGGCTTCCAGTTACAAGCATTGAGTCCATTAGGACAGGGGTTGAGGAAGTTGGGCACATTGCGCCCACAGTTGATAAATGTCAATGCTCGGACCAAAGCGAGCGGGGTCTTCAATCAACCTAATCTAGAAATCCATCATAGATAGGCTCAAAGGTTCATCTCCTAGGGATTCCAAATCCTGTCAGACTCGCAATCAGCATATCATTGCGAATATACGCCCTGCTAACCTGACACCCGAATACCACTTTTCAGACTTAAAAATAGTGTTTTGTGTGCATTGGTTTTGGGTCTGCCTGTATGTCAGTGTGAGGTGTCAGAGCCCCTGGAACTGGAGTTATAGATAGCTGTCAACAGTCGTGTGGGTGCTGGAATTGAACCCAGGTCCTCTGGAAGAACAGCTGGTCCTCTTAACCACTAAGCCGTCTCTCCAGCCTCCCCCCCTTTTCTTCAGTCTTCTACCTTTCCTTGCCACAGGTTCAAAGTCAGCTAATAAGGCAAAATACGTTCAGACTAACTTCAAATGCCTCTAGAGACCTTAACAGTTTCACAACATTGTTTAAATGGGTCTGAAAAAGCATGGGATAAAACCGGACTCGCTGAACATAGCTGACAATGAGGACTACTGAGAACTCAAGAACAATGGCAATGGGTTTTTGATCCTACTGCATGTACTGGCTTTGTAGGAGCCTAGGCAGTTTGGATGCTCACCTTACTAGACCTGGATGGAGGTGGGTGGTCCTTGGACTTCCCACAGGGCAGGGAACCCTGATTACTCTTTGGGCTGACGAGGGAGGGGGACTTTGCTGGGAGAGGGGGAGGGAAATGAGAGGCGGTGGCGGGGAGGAGGCAGAAATCTTTAATAAATAAATTTTAAAAAAAAGTCAAAAGACTTGAGACAACGCAAAGGGACGCTCCTATAAAAAAAAAACAAGGTGCACATTTCCAATACACAGTGACACAGAATAAACATCTCCAGTCTATAAAGGGAGCATGTGGGCACAGCAAAAAATTACTGGACCCAAGTAAGACTGAAGCCCAGCATGGAAAACTTGAACGTCTACCACGCAGTGTCTGGCATCCAGGACTTGGCATTGGATAATGTGGGCTTCAAAGTACTTTGGTGGGCCTGCTCTTCCCACAGCCCTACCACCCCTGACACATACTGCCTCCCTCCTAGGCTGGCTTTGATCTGTGCTCAGCTTTCCTCGGTGGATGACCAGTGTTCCTGGCATCCTGACATCTCCACGGCATTTCAAGTTTCACCTGCACAGCTTCATGTACTGGCTTCTCAGAGCTCCCTTGCAGAGAGCCCAGCCCTGTTGTATTTTTCCTGCCTTAGCAGGTCTCTGAAACCAGTGGGCAAGCTTCCATGAGCTCCTCAATCTTACATCGTCCCTGCCTGCAAAAACAGTACCGTGTGGATGATGCAGCCAAATTCTGCTGCCAGCTCAGGATGGAGCTTGGCACTTTAGTGACAGTTGCGTCAGCTTCTATGTGCTGACCCTGGGGAAAAATTTCCCTTGGCAGTTGGCTTTCAGAAGCAGGGAATCCCTGCAGTGGCCTTTTCAGTATAGGCCAGTTGATCTCAACCTTCTTAATGTTGTTACCCTTTGATACAGTTTTTTTGTGCTGTGGTGACCCCCAACCATAAAATTATTTTGTTGCTACTTCATAAATGTAATTTTGCTACTGTTATGAATCCTAATGCTGATCTATGACCCCCAAAGGGGACGTGACCCACGTGTTGAGAACGACTGGTATAGGCTCTCTCCAAACAAATTTGCATTTGCACAAGATGAAGCCTTTGATGCTTGGTCTTGTCCCCAGAACACTTTCCCTGCTGTTCCAGCCACCGCAAAGTGTCAAGTTTCCCCTTCTTGGTGCTAATCTCTCTAAGAATTGCAGCTGCTTTCAAACCTACCTTTCCTCGAAGATTAAACTCACCTGTAGTCTTCCTCACAAAACTGTACATTTTATATCTCTTTCTACTTCTCTATGCCCTTCCTGATACCAGGGATTGAATCCAGGACCTCACTCGTGTTGATCAAGGGCTCCGCTACGGAGATTTCCTTCAGTGGTGTGCTTTTCTCTTTCTCCTCCCTTCACTGGAAACGGGCTGAAAATGATGGAAGGCAGTGGTGTCACAGCCTGAAGGCTATCCTGTCTGGAAATGCCCTCCACCAAACAAATCAGTCTGTTACCTTTACACTCACGTCCTCAGGACATGGGAAGAACTCAGCCAGGTTCTTTGCAAAAACATCCTATAAATGGGTCTTACTCGTCCTGTTCAGGAGCCTTGTTCTCCTATGCGAGCTCATGAACTAGGCTTGGTGGTGTTTCTCTTGGCCTTCTTTTGTTCGAGCTTCTCATCAGAAGGGCCCATTAAACTCTTCTTGCAGCGCTCTAAGGTCTCTCTTAGCTCAAAACTGAAACTCCGACCCATTCTTCCCGCGACAGAGTTCCAACGGCCTAGGAGCCTTCTGCTCAGTTCATCACAGCAACAGCCCCACTACTCAGTGTCAAGTTGGGAGCGTAGGCCCCAGTCCCTATCCCAGCCCCCAGGCCTGGTCTGGACTTCAAATCTCAGCAGGCCAGATCCTGACCCCTCCCTGGGACCATTCCCCAGGTTATTTAAGTGATCCCCCCAAAAGAGGAACACGTGGTCTCCCTTTCTTCCTCCCAGGGGTCGCGTTCCTTCAGCTTCCGGGCGCATTTTTTCAGCTTCCGGGTTCCCCCTCGGGGCCACCCGAGAGCACAGATCTCCCATTAAACCTGGATATTTCTTAATTTGGCTTGTTTTGATTTGGCTTGATTGGGAATTTTTCCATCAGCAGGTAGCTAATATTAAGAAATATTCCTGCCGGGCAGTGGTGGCGCACTCCTTTAATCCCAGCACTCGGGAGGCAGAGGCAGGCAGATCTCTAGGAGTTCGAGGCCAGCCTGGTCTACAACAGCTAGTTCCGGGACCAGCACCAAAGCCACAGAGAAACCCTGTCTCGAAAAACCAAAAAAAAAAAAAAAAAAAAAAAAAAAAAAAAAAGAAGAAGAAGAAGAAGAAGAAGAAGAAGAAGAAGAAGAAGAAGAAATATTCCTAACACTCAGGACCAGTTTTCTATATCGGTTATTTTTCTTGGTGCTACAACAAAATGACTGATAAAACCAATATTAAAAGGATAGTTATTTTGGCCCACAGTTCAAGGGTATAGTCTATTATGGTGGGAATGGCACAGCAGCAAGAGCGGGAGCTAGCTGGCGACACTGTGTCCACAGTTAGGGAACAGAATAGTAATTAATGCTGATATTCAATAGGCCTTCTCTCTTTTATCTGGTCTAGGATCCAAACCCATAGCATGAAGCTGCCCACAGATAGGGTGGGTCTTTCCCCAATAAACATACTCTAGAAAATCCCTCACAGATGGACCCAGAGGCTTTCTTTCTTGGTCATTTGACATCTTATTAAGATGACAATTAATATCAATCATCCATCCTTCAGAATATAAAATCACTATATCTTATATCATATGACAAGTGAATAAAAACAAAAACACATGTACAAATTATAAGAAGGACTCATAATGGCTGTAGTCATCCTCTCTGTAACTGGGCACGTGTGAATAATTGGCATTTGTCTTTGGCTGCTAACTCTGTATCGCCTCCAGCAAGCACCTTAACTGGTCCTTTGCCCACTGGAATGAACCAGACATTTAGTCTTCGACAGTCTGTGTAATTGGAAGTCCCATTTCGATGGAGTTGTAGCTTTCAATTGTGACACTATTCATAGGGCTTGGAAATGCCAAGATGTCCTAAGACATCCCCTGCATTGCAGACAAGTTCTTCCTTGCCTTTGTGGTAGAGCCATGGCCTACTTTGTCCTTGGTACATAGGGTCAGTTGCTCCAGCCAGTGCTGCAATTCCTTTCTTTGCCTGTTGTTTCAGAGACATGAAGAACCTTAGGTAGCTGGGCAGAAACCTTAGCTCCCAGTTCCGTGGTCTCATTGGTGTGTCTCCTGCTAGAGCTTTGGAGCAAAAGACCATACTGTCATGAGAACAGACAGGAAAGGGAGAAATGTCAGTCAGGAGAACACTGGGTCTAAAATGATGAACGGTGCCATTTCTGTCCCCACTCCCCCAGCTCCTGGGCCCTTCTCCTGACTGTGGGAGAAAAAGTACCATATATTGAATACTGACTTGGAGCACATGGAGCCTTCTAAAGAATCCTGCCCCCATGCTCCAAAGCGCTGCCACCCGCTGCTGCTCTCACTGAGTCTTCAAAGGGCTGCTCCACTACAGTGAAGCCAGCTGCCTCAGAGAACAAGAACACATTTTAGTTGGCTCCTTATGTTTCATGGCTCTGTTTATATGAATTTCGGTAGTCTTCAGGAGACGTTGGTATGAAATTTCTAGCTTAGGATTTATGTTAAGAAAACATCAAGCCAGAAGATAAGAAAGAAAAAAGTGTCCAAAACGTTACCAGTAGGGATATCTAGTAATAATATTGTAGTAGACGTGTTTATAGAAATCTCTATGCATACAGCCACATATAAGTCAATCTGTATCAATGGAAGCTTATTACTGGCTAATCTGTAAGTTTTACTAAACAACTGCTTTTCATGTTAATGGAGAAATTAATTTATAATGTTTGCTGGATAATGCTAAGGTGATACCGTTGAGTACTTACTATGTTCATGGACCTTTCAGCCATTTAGTGATTGTGACGACTCTGTAGAATGTACATTATAGATCCTGACGCTTCCTAAAAGGTGTTATGAATTGTGAATATCTTGTAGGCTCAGAAATAGAAACAAAGAGACATTTCAGAATGACCCAGAATCATGAAAGCAGTAAGTCATGGGTTCAGACTTAAACTGAGAGGATTTGACAACAAGGCCCGGTGCTTATAAAAACCATACAAATCATGGCATGCTACAGTATGATGCATTTAATTTATTAAACCAAGACCTCCTACTGGTGTGTAATTACATTATCCACAGGGTAGTTTTGCTATTATATAAAAATAACCTTAAAAATTCCTTGCTGTACATCTTTATGAACTTACTTATTTATCTCCTCAGAGAATATTCCAGTGAGGAAAACTGCCTTGTCGAAGGCACTTGTATGCATTTATGCATGTGTATTCATGTATACATTTAAGTTGAAACATTGGGTACATATTGTCAATGTCCCCTGTAGAAGGTTTACTAATTCAGAATGCCAACTTGACTTGACATCCTTTTAGCATTGAGTCTTGTCGATATTTTCTTCTCTGGTGACTCTGCACATTGGAAAATCCTCTCCCTGTTTCTATTTCTATTCAGACTGTGCCAATGGTGCTGTTACTGTCTAGTGAGCTATCTGGATTCTGTTGGCCGTGTTTCCTGTGTACAGCCCCAGAGCCCACTCCACTTTTTCTTCCTCGTCAGTTTTTCTCCAGGTTAAGTCAGATATGGGGTTGTGTTTCCATTCACAGAGCAAAACAGACTTCGGAACTCAGTGGCAGTCTCTCTCCTAAGTCAGCTTTCCAGGGTCCTGTGTGCTTACCTGAATCTGCTCACTCCCTCTCGTCTTTCTGGTCAGCAAGTCTCCCATCAAAGAAGTTTCATGGCAGGCAGCATTCTGGGATATTTTCTCTTCTAAGCCTATAGAGTGGACTTAGAGGGTGAGAGATTTTAAACCTGTTACACAGTTCCAGATGAGTCACAGTCCGCAGAGGAATTGGAAAATGGTAAAGGAACTTCAAGATATAACCCCTTCTCTGTTCCTTCCTTCCCTTCATTCATTATTATTTCCTTTAAAAATGTTAAAATTATATTTATTTTATTTTATGAGTATGGGTGTTTTGCCTGAATTTATGTATGTGCATCGTGTGTGTGCCTCCAGACGTGTGAGCCACCAGGTGAGTGCTGGGACCTGAGCCCAGATGCTCTGCAAGATCAGTGCTCTTAACCTCTGAGCTGGCTCTGCCGTCTTCACCATTTCTTCAATACCGTGAGAGCCCTAACTCTTCGAATCCCACCATCTCTCTCCTCCTTCTCTCATCCCCTCCTTGTTATTTCTCTGTCAAATTCCCCCCTTACCCCTTGCCTGTCACAAACTCTTTTTTCTTCCCATCTGCACTGTGAACAGCAGGAGTTTCCTTGGAAAGCAGAGGAGTGAGAACACCCTGACTGGCGATTGGGACAAAATGGCGCCGTGTCCTGTAGTTAATGGCAGCACCGCAACCACTCTTATAAGAGTTTGTCAAGAAGCGCTTCTGACAAACTGGTGAGTGGATGTTTCTTCCTGGAGAGGTGAGAAGAATCAGGGGTGGTGGAGTAACCCGGAGAGTTCTTGCCTTGGGGATGAAGCGAGGTCAGCAGTGTAACCCTTGGGTGAAGGCTGCTATGAAGTGAACCATGAACCAGGACCAGAAAGTGTGGGAGACGAGACAATAGTTCACAGTTTCCCCAGCCCATCACATAGTATCCCATGTCCTTGCCACCATGGGAGATCTTTAGTGAGGGCAGTGGAGGAGGAAGGGAATCTCTAGGAAGTTACATGGTTTTCCTGGTTGCAGGATCGCTCAGAAACTTTTATATGACAATATTAATTACATAAATCTAGGATGAAGTGTAGTTTACTTAAATCTAGGATGAATGTAGTTTAAACTTTCTTTGCATTTCTTGACCTCAGAACACTTCAATTTTAGATCTTTTACATAATACAATATAATTTGGTAAGCACAGATATATTTGTATTTTTGCCCTTATTTATAGTTGAGATGCTTTGTAGCTGCGGATATTTTATTTGGTAATGATGTACAGAGTGATTGGGAAGGGCCTGGAGAGTATAATACGAAGTGTTTATATTTAAAATGTCCGAGAGCATCAAAAGTTCAATGTCTTTTAAATGTCCTTTAAAATGACTTAATAATGTTTGTTCAAATCATTTAATGTACCAAGATGCAAGACAACATTGAAAATCCTATCAAGATAATATTGGACTTTAATGATATTAAATTAGCATGCACCAGGGATCCTCTTATTATTCCGTGTATTTTTACCCTGTGTTTGCATGTGCATGCTAATGTAAGACAGGAGAGACTCTGTCCTCACTCACTGCGGGCCTGTGTTCATAGCTGGGATCCCCGTAATAAAAGGCAGATTAGCAAGAAAAAAGAAGCATACAGATTTATTTAAATTTGACATGACACAGGAACATTCAGAAATAAAGACCCAAAGAAAGAGGGAAAACTGTGTACGAGTGTGCTTAGATTTGGTGAACAGAGAGCCAGAAAGCAGATGTGCTGTTAAATGAAAAGGAGTGTGCAGCCTCATGGTGACAATGTGGGGGGGGGGGAGGCGGGGGGGTTGCACTTCAGAACCTTCCTGGTGTCACTGCTGCTTGGGGAAAATTGTGTGGTTTTCCTCTGAGTGAAGGGAGCACAACTTTGGGATAAAAGCTTCACTATGGTTGCATAACTTTAAGAGAAAGTCAGAGGGTTATTTAGTGTCCTGCCTCGGGAGAGAGTGAGGAGTGAGAACAAGCCTCCTTTCTGCTTATGTGTTTAAATGCCAAGAGACCATACTAGGGGTTAGGATGTGCGGAACCTTATCTCACCAGATACTCCTTTAGATGCAGTTCTTTTAGGGGGAAAAAAAGCAAATTGTGGGAAACTGGGCACCTTACTTTTGCATTCAAAGCATTTTCAGTATGGGGTTAAACATTTTCCAAAACTATATAAAGAAAAATATGAATCGATTTAAATGAATTTACTTAAATATTTCTTTTTAAGCATCTGGACTATCTGCAAATTTTCTGTAACGGCACCATGATGAAAATCTTTTATATCTACATTTATTGGCATCTTCTCTTTTTTTCAGAATGAATACGCGTGTACAATAACTTAATTGAAGAATGAAAGCTCCATTAAGATTCTTCTCACTTGTTGCTGGCTTGCCTTTGAGAAAAATCATCCCCATTCAAAGAATCATCAATAGTGCTTAAGACAGCCCCTAGTTACTGTCCGGTTGCTACGAGGAGACACCATGACCAAGAAGACTTATACTAAAAAGCACTTCATTGGGGGCTTGCTTACAGCTTCAGAGGGGAGGGTTGGTGTATAATCAGCATGGTGGGAGGCATGATGGCCGGCAGACATGGTGCCGGGGCAGTTTAGGGCTTCCATAGAATCAGTAAGTTGCTGGCAAAGAGAAAGAGCTAACCGGGAATGGTGTGGGCTTTTGAAACTTCCTCCAACAAAGACGTACCTTCTAATCCTTCCCATACACTTCCACTAACTGGGCACCACGCTGTCAAATATATGAGCCTGTGGGAAACATTCTCATTCACGCCACTAGGGCAGCCAGGCGGAACACCCTACGAAGGCTCCTTTGACCCGTAACTCAAATGTGGTTGTTAAGCAAGTGAGCCTTACTCTGTGCATAGTTCATGTTTTATTTTTTTCTTTGTATGTTTGTTTGTTTTGTTTTAATTTAATTTTTTATATTTATTGAGCTCTACATTTTTCTCTGCTCCCCTCCCCACTTTAACCCTCCCCCAAGGTCCTCATGCTCCCAATTTACTCAGGAAACCTTGTCTTTTTCTACTTTCTACTTCCCATGTAGATTAGATCTATGTAAGTCTCTCTTAGTGTCCTCATTGTTGTCTAAGTTCTCTGTGATTGTGGTTTATAGGCTGGCTTTCTTTGCTTTATGTTTAAAAACCACCTATGAATGAGTACATGTGATAATTGTCTTTCTGTGTCTGGGTTACCTCACTCAAAATAATGTTTTCTAGTTCCATCCATCTTCCTGCAAATTTAAAGATGTCATTATTTTTTTCTGCTGTGTAAATTTTTTTTCTCCATTATGTAAATGTACCACATTTTCCTTATCCATTCTTTGGTCGAGGGGCATTTAGATTGTTTCCAGGTTCTGGCTATGACAAACAAAGCTGCTATGAACATGTTCTTGTGTCACAATTGAGCATCCTTTGGTTATATACCCAAAAGTGGCATTGTGAGGTCTTGAGGAAGGTTGTCAAGATGTCAGTTGGATGTCAGTGTGGCGATTTCTCAGAAAATTAGAAAACATAGTTCATGTTTTAATAATAAAGCGAAGCCCAACTTCCTTCCTATTGCTCTGGTCTAAGCATATCCTGATGTAGCAGTAACTCGCACTTCTTGAGAATACTTTCAAAATTATTTGTACATGTGTTAGCAGACTTATGCAAACACAGCCCCATCATCCCCTCCAACTCTTGCATATTTCAGTTAACAATATTACTGGGTCTTATCCAAGATCAGCACACAAAGAGCATGCTCGTACATTATACAGCTATCTGTCATGCTACGGTGTAAAATGCCCCACTGTGGGGAGTGAGTGCACCACTATATTACTGAGCATTCGTGACATGAGCAAGGCCATGTCAAGGATGCTAAAGACTCAGACTTATGGGATGGTAAGGTCCAAATAAAAATGTTGACATCTGGTTGACCTTTAGCTAAAAGCAGCATGTGCAAAAAGTACAGACTTCATACTGGGTGCTATGAGACCACATTCGATCCTAAGATGGCTCCTCTACCGAGACCCCTTACCAAGATTAGCTAGCCTACCTCCTAGTGTATATAATAGACACTCTGAGTCTCCCTGACACAGGTTGCTGGTGTGTTTTCATTCAAGTGCACAGCCCACCCAATCCTAGCTTTTTCTTACTTGCATTGGTCTCTCTTAATCCCCCCTTGCTTCCATTCAGGTCTCTAGAACCCAGTTTGGCAGTCACAGCACTCCCACAGTTTACAAACCATTTGCCAACCCACAAACATGTGCTTGTCACTTCATGTAAGCGAAAATATCAATGCCATATTCCCTAAAATAGAGTTATTATTGCAAAAAGATGTATGGAGGATCGCTGCTTTCCTTCCTTTCTTCCTTCTTCCTCTCTCTCTCTCTCTCTCTCTCTCTCTCTCGTCTTTTATGTTTTGTTTTGTTTTGTTTTGAGACAAGGCTTCTCTGTGTAGCCCTGGTTGTCCTGGAATTCACTCTGTAGACCATACTGGTCTTGAACTCAGAAATCCATTTGCCTCTGCCTTCTGAGTGCTGAGATTAAAAATGTGGGTACAAGAGGTGTATGCAATCAATAACTTTGCTAGATATTGACACAACACTATGTGGAGATTTCACTACTTCATATTCAAAACAGTCTCATGGGGGATAAGGTCCCTCCACTCTCACCTGATGGTGTACTAGTGTATCACTGGTTTTCTAGGGAGATGAAAAGGGACTGTATTTGTAGCCCTTGCTGCCTTCTGAGTTTAAAGCTTTTGCCACGGCTCTCTCAGCTAGCTATCTAAAGGTGCTGTGTGCAGAATTGGGAAAGACAACCATAGTCAACACTGTCTCCACCCACAGACTGTGTCAGCACTCCGGAATCTTCAAAAGCCTGAGAGGCAGAAATGAATACTGGATATGAGACTAAGCATCCCTTCATACACACAAGAACATGCCCGTTTCCAGATGCTATTTCTACTCCTTAAGTGCTATTTCCTCTTTTGTTAGGGGTTTATTAATTTATTATTCAATCACTTTCAAGTGAGACCACCACATTCTTATACAAGTAAGACAGTAAATGTATTCTTTGGTTTATTTGCATTTTGACTTAGCTTACGATGGGTTTAGCCACCACATGGAGATACTTACTCTCTTCATTACAACCTTTCAGTTGTGTGTGATGTAGTTGGGTCTTCTCTAAGGTAGGATGATTTCTGCTCACAGGATTTCCTCTTGGGCTTTTATAGTTTTACCTTTTACCCCACAAAATGTTTATAACTAGCTTCCTCTGCTGGATCTGGGGGAAAGTAAGCAGTCAAAGAGACAAAGGTGGCCATGTGGCCAGTGGTTCTCAAGTCTACTGGTTACTCATGGAACTTTTTGTTTACTGGTTTTATACATTGAAATCGATGGATTTCAGTCTATTTGAATGCTAAGCAGAGTAGGGCTGTTGGGATTTTTTGTTTTGTTGTTGTTGTTACTTGCTTCTTTTGTTTTTGAGTCTGTAATCAAGCACATGTCCAGATGAGCTCTTTTTTCATATTTCAAACCATTTATTTTTAGGTAGGTCTCCTGGTAGCTGCCTGCCTCCTCAATGGTGAGACTGGAAACAATCAACTAGGTCCTCTGGAAACCTGGGAGATTTAGTACATGGGTGGAAAGAGGCCCAGCTCATCAGCTAAGGCTACCACATGATGAGGAAGAGACCTGGTCCATAGTCCTCATCAACTCCGACCATGAAACCCAATATGAACAAGTTCAGCAGGAACACCCGGGTTAAAGTCCCAGAATCTGACAGTGCCCCAGTACCTCCATGTCCTAAGTGTAGGATAGATGATGCTTCTCTCTTAAAGCTGAAAGTAAGGAGGGGAGCTAATAAAGATGGACAGGAAAGGTACTTCCTCACACCAAAAAGAGTCACCACAATAGTGACCTGGAATGTGAGAACACTAAACACGGTCAGGGGAACTGGCTTGCTCATTATGAATTCAGTCACTTCAGGTGGGATGTCATTGGATTGGCAGAAGCACATTGGACAGGAACATCATAACTTGTAGTAAATGGATACAAGATTATAAATCCAGGTGGGGAGGGAAAACATGCAGCAGGTGTAGCTCCAGTGCTATCCCGATTGGCTCAAAAATGCATGCTCGGGTACAGACCTGCAAATGACCGAACAGCAGATTTCAGACAATGACACATCCAGTAACTATCACACAGGTATACAGGCCAACAGTGGAAGCAGAAGAGGACGTCATCAACAGTTTCTACACAGATCTACAGAATGAGGTCAGCAGGGCACATAAGAATGGCATACTAATTGTTACGGGTGACTTCAATGCGAGAATGGGATCCAGAGAAAGAATGGGCCATAGTGTCATGAGAACATATGGATTCAGACAAAGGAATGATAGAGGGGAACAGCTGCTTGACCTCTGCTATGCAAATGATTTGTACACATCCAACACAAAATTCAAGCAGACCAAACCATCAAGATGCTGAACGTGGGAATCCCCTGACAAATGCACATACAGCCAAATTGTCAACAGGAAACTCTCACTAGCATCCAAAATAGCTGATCATCTTCTAGTGCTGACTTAGGGTCAGATCACCAACTTGCTATGGTCAACATTTAACTGAAACTTGGGAGAGGTACGTATGCCAGGCAAGACAAACTGGAAGATCGATTGTAAACAACTGGTGAACTCAGCTGTACAGAGAGAGTACAGGAGAACCGCTGGAAAAAAAGATGAGAAAAATCATTAAACAACGCTTTACAAATATAGAGAGTGACAGGGAGAAAATCAAAAGAGCTACACAGGAGCCTTCAAAGGAGCTGCTTAGTTGTGAAAAAAGGGCAGCACCAGTAGAATGACTTACTGCAGAGGTGATTAACCTGGCGGAAGAAAGAAGGAAGCTAAAGAGAAAGCAGAGAGGAAATTTGAAGGTAGCAAAACACCACAACTATCTGTGCAGGGAGGTCAAAAGAGGAGCGAAGAAGGATATGCAAAAAGGTTGAAGAGGCTAGACTCCATAATAAAGCACGTCTTGTTTACGAAGCTATCAGATGGATAACTGCTGGATATGTTCCTCAGATTCAGGTGATTGAAGATGGACAAGGTCTAAATATTTAAAAAAAAAAAGGCGGGGGGGGGAGCTGCTAGATGGCCCAGAGGTTAAGAGCACTGACTGCTCTTCCAGAGGTCCTGAGTTCAATTCCCAGCAACAACATGGTGGCTCACAACCATCTATAATGAGATCTGGTGCCCTCTTCTGACTTGCAGGCAGAACACTGTATACATAATAAATAAATATTTTAAAAAAAGATGAGCAAAAAAGGTTGTTTACTAACAGAACCAGGGACGTACAGCAAAGATGGAAACAATACTTTGATACCCTATACAATGATCCTAATGCTGTCAACATAGACTATAACTAGGAATACTTCGGCCGCCACTCAAACACCAGAGACGATGAAGAAGTGTTAAATATTGACAGGAGCAAGAGAGAGGAAGTTATGAAGAGAATGAAACACTGGAAGGTCCCAGGAGTGGATGACATCACGGTGGAGGAGCTGGAGGTGGTTACAATAGGCTCAAGGACCAGGGTGCTTCTCAGACTCTGCAGAGAGATGGGAACATGAAGTGATCCCCGTGGAATGGAAGCACTCAGTCATAATTCCCATACACAAGAAGGACAAGCTGCACTGCTCAGATTACAGGGCATTAGTTTGTCATGCCATAGCAACAAGATCTTCTCCTCCATTATCCTGTAAAGGATCAAGGGCAGAACAGAGGAAATCGTAGCAGAGGCCCAGTGTGCATTCAGAGCTAATAGGAGCACAATAGATCAGATCTTCACTTTGAGGCAACTGACAGAAAAATACGAAGATCTTGAAAAGACTTATATGTCTGTTATATCGACTTCAGGAAGGCATCTGATAGCATTTGGAGAAAAGGGCTTTGGGAAACAATGAGGTTCTACAGGTACCCAGAAAAAATCATAAGGATACTAGAAAATGCCTATAGAGATACCTTTGCACCAGTCAAAGTCTGTGGAGAATGCAGCAATCAGTTTAAGACCATCATAGGAGTGTTGCAGGGATGCATTCTCTCACCCCTATTCTTGAATATATTCCTAGAATTAATAATAGCAACAGCCCTGGAGGATGAGGAGAAAAGTGTGCAGATAGGTGGTGTGCAAATCAATCACTTGTATTTTGCTGATGCTACAGCACTACTTGCTGAAAGTTCAAATGAGCTGCAGGCCATGGTAAAGAGAGTGGTAGAAGTCAGTGAAAACTTTTGTATGAAAGTAAACATAGAAAAGACTAAGACACAACACATGGGAAGAATGCACAGGGATTTTAACATTGTAATAAAGAATCAGAACCTCAAGCCAACAGTCAACTTTGTTTACCTGTAAGGAAATCTCAGTTCAAAGAAGGAAACTTTCAGACGGGCAGATGGGGATAGCAATGGCTGCATTCCAGGCACTAGGAAAGGTTTGGTCAGCAAGAGACATAACAACAATGACAACAAAATTACAAGGACAAGAGACACTTGTGTTGAGCTGCCTTCTATATAACTCCAAAACCTGGACAATGAGATAGATGCTCCCTAGAACAGCAGCTGAGTGTGTTTGAGATGGCGTGTCTCAGGAGGATTCTAGGCATCACGTGAAGAGATAGGCTGAGCAACAGTGACATTAAGAAACATCTCCATCTACAGAAGGAAGTAAACTACAGGACATGACAATGGTGCTTGAGATACTTTGACCATGGTATGAGAATGAATGGCGGCGGATACCTGAAGATAGCACTGCTTGGAAGAGTACACGGGATAAGGTGAAAAGAAGGGCCCCCAAAATGCTGGATAAACAGCATAAATAAAGGA
Organism: Microtus oregoni; assembly: GCF_018167655.1. Taxonomy (NCBI): domain Eukaryota; kingdom Metazoa; phylum Chordata; class Mammalia; order Rodentia; family Cricetidae; genus Microtus; species Microtus oregoni. Next base: position 7,858,906 of record NW_024543070.1, read on the forward strand.
AGATTGTGGAACCTTGGGTATGACAACAACACAAGCTTCTAGGACTGCCCAGGATAGAAACCGGAGAACTGCCATAAATGGGCTGCCCATGCATACTTAAGCATTGCCAGGGAGTAAATTGATGATGATGATGATCTTTAGGTAGCCAAAGAAATAGTCCTTATTTTCAGTCCTGGATGTCTTATATTAATACAGCCACTCTAGTAGTTAGTGTTCACCTGGTATGCTTTTTATTGGTCTTAATGTTTATACAGTATACATTTTTTCTTTTGCTTTTAAGTCTACATCTATCTTTACATTGAAACAGTATTTCTTGTTACACAGTCTGTTACTATTTTATATCTTATAATCATTTAATTGTTGAAACCAGACACTGGTTGGTTGGGTTTCTATCCACAGTCACCTCTCTTCTTTCTCTCTTCATCATCTTCCCTGCCTTTGGGATTCGGTTGGTTATTTTTACTATTCCATTTTATTTCTATCACTGATTCATTCATAAGATTTCTTCTTAAAATTTGTCTGTAGTGTTGCCTCGAAGCTTTACAAATATTACTACAATTCATCACAATTTACTCTGGTTTATTATCATAGACATTCATACGTGATTAAAGAAGCAAAGAAGGCAGAAATGGCCCAGTGGTTAAGAGTTCCTACTGCTCTATCACAAGACCCTAGTTTGCTTTCCAGCATCCACACAGAGCAGCTATCAACTGCTTGTAACTCCAGCTCCAGAGAGATCTGATGTCCTCTTCTGGCTTTCATGTGTAACTGCACTCATGAACACAGCCCCCTTATATATCTAAAAGCAATAAAGCATACAGTAATTTTTTTTACTTCCCTCCTTTGTGCTAATAGTCTTAAATATTTCATAACTATCTATATTGTAATCATGCACAAACCTGCTACTGTTTTTGTTTTAAAGTCAATTATATTTTAAAGCAAAAGCTCTGAAAGAGCATTGATTTTATTGTGATCACACGGTTACCATTTCCAGCTCACTTTATTATTGTCTGTGTGCGTGTTTGTCAGTAAGTGGTTTCGGATGTCATCAGAGGCCGTTTCCCTTGGGGTGAAGGACTTCAGCTCTGTCCACCAGGGCAAAGCCAGCAACACTGACGCCTGTTTCCTTGGTCATTCCAACCATTCTGTCATCACATGTTAATGACATTTGTATCATGCTCCAAGCATCACAGGGACAGCTCTCCCACTCTGCTTTCTGCACACACACACACACACACACACACACACACACATACTCTAGAGAGGTCATTTAGCTGTGTCCTCAGGAAATCTATCCCCATGGTCATCTTCACATGCATTTTCATTCTGCATGCTTAATCTTCGTATATTCATTTGTGAATGCTCTTCCTTACTTCACATAGATCCAAGCTCCAGCTGTCTTGCCTTTCTCTTGTTTTTTTTTTTTGTTTGTTTGTTTGTTTTTTTAATGCTTCTTACAAGGGATGTCTTCTGGAAAATCCCCCCCCCCCCCCCCGCCCACACACACACAACTTTTATTTGTCTGAGGTAGTCTCTATTTTCACTTCACGTTGGTCCTGGTCTGAATGCTTGTCCTTCCCTCTCCCAAGTTGTATTGCGCTCCTGACCCCTATGAGATGGCATTTGGAAGAGGTGACATCAGCAGGTCATTAGGTACTTAGGGTGGAGACCTCGTACATTGAATTTCTGCCTTTATAGGAAGAGTCCAGAGAGCTGAATGGCCTCATTTCTATGATGCAAGGCTCTGGTCAGTAGCAAGCTGGAAAAAGCCTTCCCTAGAAGTCGGTAATGAAGAACACTGGTACAGTACTCTTTCTGTATCAAGAATCGTGAAAAACAGATCCATCTTGTTTGCGTTAACTGGTCTCTGGCAATTTGTTATAGTGATCAAACTGACTAGGGTAGTTTAGAAGGATATTTCTGGTTTTTTTGTTTGTTTGTTTGTTTATTTTGTTTTGTTTTTTGAAACAGTCTTTCTCTGTAGCTTTGGAACCTGTTTTGGAACTCTCTCTGTAGACCAGGCTGGCCTCGAACTCACAGAGATTTGCCTGCCTCCACCTCCTGAGTGTTGGAATTATTTCAAGAGAACAAAAGTCTCATGATTATTGTGTATGTTTTCTTTCTCTCAAAAACTTTACTATTACAAATACTCTGCTCTGTTCTTGCTTGCCTGCTTCCTGGGAAGTCAGATGTGGTTCTGATCTTTGCTCTTTTTATAGGTAAGATATTTTTGCCTTCTTGTTTCTTTCTAGAGATTCGTCTTTTGTTGTCTGTAGTTTGAATATGGCATACCTAAGCATGATCTATTTATTTTTCCTCTTTTTTATTTATCTGCATTTATTCTGCTTGGCATCTCATAGGTTTCTGCAGTTTGGTATCTGACATTACCTTGAGGGCGTTCTCAGTCATAACTGCTTTCATGGTTCCCTCAACCATGCCTTTGCTCTTTCTTCCTCTCTCATTCCTGTTATGCCATGCTACTGTTCTTGGCACGGCACCACGATTCTTGGCTATCCTGTCCCAAGTTTTTAGGATTCTTATGTTCTGTAAGTTTCTGGTGCTATTTGCTAACTAACGCCCAGACACCCTTTCAGAATACTAATGAGCCCACCAAGTGCATTCTTCATTTCTGTTGCAGCGTTTTTATTTCTAGCATTTTTAATTCTTTCTTAGAATTTCCATTTTCCTGCTTTACGCCAACCATATGTTCTTCCATGTTGCCGATTTCTCCCATCAGAACTCCTAGTGCACAATTGTTTTAGATCCTCTATTCTGATAATCCCAGCATCCTTGTACATCTAACTTTTGGTTCTCCCTCTCTCTCTTCAAACTGCCCTTTTGTTTTCACTTTTATTATGCTTTGTATGTTGTTATTGTAAGCCAGATATGCTGTGCCAGGCAAAAGAAGCTCAGGCAAGCGTGCCTGCGTCACATTGACAAGCTGTGAGGAGAGAGAAAGAGGCCTGTTCTTCCTGGCTTCTCAGTGCTCCGTGCTTTGGGTTTACCTCTCACAGGGTCTCCTGAGGTGTTTTTCTCTCAGGTGGGAGACCATGGCTAACACAGGCCAGGATTTGTGTTTCCTTTGCCCTTGGTGACTTAGTCTCTGATAAAACCACAATTAGTTAGGCTCCCCTGAAATGCTGCTTCCCAAGGGCAGACGTTTTTAGTAAGAACAGAATGCTTTGGCTGATTCGTCTTCTTTGCTGGAAGCACATAGGGATTTTTCTGGACTATTCACTCTGAAAACCAGGTAAATTTTCCAAGGATAAAACTCACAGACTTAAATCTATGACTCACTCATTGGGAGTGGTTGGTTTTATGACTGATGGTCCCGGAAGACATTCTACTCTCAGGTTCGTCTACCCTGATCTTCCTTCCTCAGCTTCTCTCCCTGGAACTGGGTCCTGCAGAGATGTCTGCTGGTTGGTTTCTGCGCTGGGAATGGCAACTCTCTGCATCTGCTTGTCTCTAGTTTGTTTTCTCTTTGACCTTACATCTGCCCCAGATCTAAGGACCATTGTTTTTCATTTTTTTCACTTTAGTTTTGGCTTTTCCATCTTTTTTTCTTTAAATAGTTGGAGTTTTTTGTTTGTTTGTTTTTAGAATTTCATATGTGAATACTGTATTTATGTAATTCCCCCTCCCTCCTTTTCAAATTCATTGTGTGTGTGTGTGTGTGTGTGTGTGTGTGCGCGCGCGCGCGCGCGCGTGTGTGTGGCCTGCTGAGTCCATTTGATGTCACTCGTGTGTATGCCTTTAGAACTGACCCCTTGGGATTAGACAGCCTATCAGAAGCTCATCCCTGGAGCAGACTGAGCTTCTCTCTCTAGGAAGTCATTACAGCTCTATCTGAAAGTGAGACCTTGTGAAATTTCTCCCGTCCATGCTGGCTTTTCCGTTGGTGTTGCCTCATTTCAGCTTCTGTTTAGGTAATTGTATTGTTGAGACTTTCTGGGTGCAGTTTCTCAGTTATATATAGGAGACACTATCTTGTATAAGATGCCCTGGACCTCTGGTTCTTTTAGTCTTTCCTTTCCGTTTGCTGTTAGATGGCAGTGACAGCCACCAAACTATAGGCTCCCTGAACCCGAAAGAGAGGGACGATGTTGTCAGAGACTTTCCTGTGCCATCGCTACTCCTCAGCCTGAGATTATGACATGCTTTGACTGTTTTAAATGCCTCTTCTGTTTGGAATTCATCGAGCCTCTCAGATTAAGGCTTTTGTCAAATTAGACAAATTTTTGGCATATCTTTCCCATAATAAACTTTTTGCTCCAACTCACTGTCCTGGGCTCCCAGTTACACATATGCTTGGCTATGTGATGTTGTCCCACAGCGTATGGGTGCGCTGCTCATTTCTTCAGTGTTTTCTCTATCATGCTAGGTATCATTCAAGCTCGCTGGCCCCTCCACTCTCAGTATATCATCCCCTCTCACGCTTCCCTGCAGCTTTCGTCTCAGCTACGGTAGGCTCGTCCTCCCACCCAGTCATTCTTTCATTTCCTTCTTCATTACGGCAATAATTGTATTTACCTCAACAAACACAAAAGGTTTGTAATAGCTGGTTAGCATCCTTTTCTGATAATTACATCATCTTTCTCATCTCTAGATGACCTTTGAAAACAGACCTTTAGCAAGAATCAAAAACCATGATTGTCAAAAGGATCAAATTAGTGAGAGAAAGCGTTAGTACTTGCCAGAAAAGACGTAACACTGCTTAAAGGAAAACAACAACCCAATCACTCAGTGATGTTAAGTTTGCAATGTCTGAACATCAATCAAATTATCATACATGCCTCTCCCCAAAAGGAGAACACAAATGTTAATGAGAAGAAGAATGTATCAACCTTGCCCCATTTCCAAGGCTTTGCCTTTCTCAGATCTTAACGTCTCTTCATTGTGGACATGGGCAGTAGGCAAACAATCCCTGTCTATGCAAGCTAAGGGAATCATCTATCTTAGGGTGTCCCTACAATTATTTTACCTTAGAAGTTGCTCCTGAGAAACTGAGTGGAACTATTTTGCTTCTCTTTTCAGTGTGTCTATGTTTCCCCTTCATTTCTCAACAAGCAGAGAATGTGAGCATCTGTGATCAACAAGAACCAAGGGCTCTCTCACATGCTGCCCTAGCAGACGGTCCTTTACAGGGAGAACATGGTTCTGCCTGTGGGGCTCAACTCATCACATCACAGAGACTAAAGCGACTAAAGGTTATTTTTGACAAATAGTCCCTAAAATGTGTGCATACTGAGCATTCTGTTATGGCTTGGCTGCTTTTGTCACCTCGCAAACTCATGTTAAAGTGTAATCCCCAGGGATGTGAAATGTCCTAGATATACATGTCACAAGGGCTCCAATGTCTTGGATAAACTCAATCCATTATAAAATAATCCTAGGAGAATTTTGCTCTCTTGTATTCTTGCTCCTCTGTCTTCTGCCATGGGTGATTCAGTAAGAAGGTGAGGACCTAGACTTGATCGCCAATGCCATATAAAATCCAGCTGCCATTGCACACTGGTATATCCCTAGCATTGTGGGGACAAAGACAAGAAGATGGCTGGGTTCTGCTGGTGACATGTCTGGCCAAAGCATGAGCCCCAAGCTCAAGGTGAAGCCCTGTCTCAAGGGACTAAGACTGAGAGTGACAGGGTTAGCATCCACTTCTGGCTTCCAGCTCTGTACTCACAAACGCACACCTCCCCCTACCTCATATAGGTGCACATGCATCAGAGATGCCCCCCACAAGCATCCACACATCCACAGAGCAAGAGAGACAGATAGAGAAAAACACACCTCCCCCTACCTCATATAGGTGCACATGCATCAGAGATGCCCCCCACAAGCATCCACACATCCACAGAGCAAGAGAGACAGATAGAGAAAAACACACCTCCCCCTACCTCATATAGGTGCACATGCATCAGAGATGCCCCCCACAAGCATCCACACATCCACAGAGCAAGATAGACAGATAGAGACAGAGAAAAACAGAGACAGAGAGAAAGAGAGACAGAGAGGCTCTTGCCAAAGGCAGCTACCTTCATTTTGAACTCCACTGTCTCCAGAACTTTGAGTCAATAAATGTTTGCTTACTATAAATTACCCAGTCTCAGAAATTCTGTCACAACAGAAATACAACTTATTCTTAGGGGAAAAAGCATTCAGAATCATATCTAAATTACTTTATACCCACCAAAATATGTGTTCTCTAGCTCCTTGCTTTACATAAAGCCAGAAATCCAAGGCGAAGGAAGGTGGAACCTGTGCACACTAAATGGTCCAGCTTTCCTAAGGCTAAGTGGATTCCACGGAAGAGTCTCTCCTTTTGCGCATAGCGCTTAGCCTTTAACCTGTACAATCTAACTGAGCCAGCTCCCACCACCTGAAGCCACTGAAAACGATTTAGGGAGAGCAAAATGTCACTGCCCACTTCTTCCCTTGCCTATCACAAGGAACAGATACGTTCAGAGGAGCTGGATTAGTGCGAACACCCCTGACTGCAGCTCCAAACATCCCGAGTTATCCCCAACGTCTTATAACGGCCTAACCCCTGCCCTTCTCCGACTTGCGACAAACTCTGGCAAGGGTGTAGTAGGATTTTGGAAGGAAAAAAATAGAAAAGACCTTAGCAACAACTCTGAAAGTTCTTTACCCCCATTCAATGGCATGGAGCCAACTGCTGATAGATCACCCAGTCCTGATCTTTTTTCCTACTGAAGAGAGTGAAATTGGGAAAACGGTATTTTCTAAGATGAAATAGTGGAATGAAAATAGATTATACATAATCACTTTAAGTGTTGGTATCAGCAGAACTGGCAAATATCCTCTGGCTAAATCCCGTGGTGGAAATCCACTAATTTTGAAAGGATTAAAGCAACTGTGTAATTTGGGATGGGCAGATAAAGGAAGCAACCATTCTGATAGTTAAACAACTCCAGGGAAAGAAACTGAATTTTCAAGTCTTCGGCAATAATTGCAAGTAGAACTCAGTGTTTTATAAGCTACACTATTGGGACTGTTTCTAGAGATAAAATTTACATGGCTATAATCTCTGCATGCCAGCAATGGTAACATTTTATTCAGATACATGGTTTATCAACGTTGGGAAGCTGTCACACAGTCACCTCCCCATTTACCTTATCAAAAAAATAAAAAATAAAAAAAGAACCCAGGCCCGATTGGACCCAGTTGATACAATAATCCCCATAAAATATTTTTCTGACTTCCATCAGAGTGGCAAAGCCCTGAGAATGATATTAATATACTTAGCAGAGGACAGCGGCCAGGGAGGTCATTTTTCCAACTACGAGAAGTACCAAACTTAGCTTGTGACTTTCCACTAGGTCAGCACTACCTGAGGAAATATGGAGTTGGCAGAAGGCACAGGCAGGGAGAATTTTTGAAAACACATCACTGAATGTTTTGTCAAGACTCTTCCCTCTCCAACTGATGGACCCCCAAAAACGCAGAGAAGCCAGTCGTTGTGGGGCATGCCTGTCCCTTCAGACACTCGGAGGCTGGAATGGGAGGATTTTTAGTTCAAGGTCAACCTATGCTGTAGAGCAAGACCCTACCTTCTCACCGCCCCCAGTTTCAAAAAAAAAAAAAAAGGCTGGGATGAAATGCTGGGACAAAAATTTACTTCATTTTATTCTAGTATCTCCAGTACCTGGACCACAGTGCTGTCCAGCAGGTGCTCGAAGCATCCATCATCAGTAGTCACAGCCTGGGGAGACCCTCTGAGAAGGGTGTGCTTCTCCCTTTCCTGCAGAGGCAGAGGTTGGGAAGAATGGACCAAAGGATGCTCAGTCTGCTTCTTTCCAGAGACATTATCCGTCCCTATCAACTACCTTCATAACCAGAACATGAGGCGTTATTGTTGCATTTGATCAGGCATGTTTGTGAGCAATTAATTTCTTACCTTTCACCCTCTCCACTTTATCTTTATTTCTCCCTCTACTTTTTCCTTCCCTGGTTTGCCTGTCCAGAGTAAATACAGACATGAGAGTGAACCATGCTTGTTCATTTCATGGTAAATTTTCATGATTGCTCGATTGAGGGTTTTCTATGTTTTATTTATGTATCTTACTTTTTCTCATAGACGGACTTATGGCAAGCTAAGACTGTCATTGGCAACACTGATCCAAGATGATTCTGTGAAGTAATAGGGGCGGCGGGGCTGCGTTCCCAGCACCTCGGCCGCCTGCTCGGCTAGCTTATGCCCCAAAATAATTACACAGACACTGTATTCTTTTAAGCACTGCTTGGCCCTTTAGCTCTAGCACTTACAGGCTAATTCTCACATCCCGATCAACCCATCTCTAATAATCTGTGAGAACTGGTCTTACCGGGAAGATTCTAGCCTAGTCCATCCTGGTTGGAGCTTCATGCCGTGAGCAGGGCATGGCGTCTCTCCCAGGCGTCTGCTCCAGAGAGGAGAGCTGTCGAGACTGAGCTCACTTCCTCTTCCTCCCAGCGTCCTGTTCTGTTTACTTCTCCCACCTATCCTCTAACCAATAAAATGGGCCAGGGCAGTGCCTTTATTAGCCAATGACCTTCCTCCATCATTTCCCCTTTTTCGGTTTAAACAAAAAAAAAAAAAAAGCTTTAACTTTAACATAGCACAATTACATATAACATAACAGTTATCAAGTAAAAGTTACAATAATCTTTATCATGACTAAGGAAAACTATAACTATAACTAACTATTCTTAACTCCATCAAAGACTCCAGAAAGATATAATATTACCTAAGTAAACAAGAACTAAGAAACTTCAAACTCTAGAAATGACAAAGACATCTCGCTGCCTGGACAGTCACCCAAAGTTCCTCTGTACCGTTGGGGCATCCATCTTCAGCCTTCAGGCCCATGGTATCCAGCAGACATTTCCATAAAGCAGGAAAATTCAAAGTCAGTTCAGTCACTATCTGTTGTGTCCTGCAGAATGTCTCGCAGACTCTTTCAAAATGAATCAGGAACCCCGAAAGATCATCTCACCTTAGGCAAGTTCAGTAGTCCTCTCTCTGCGGGTTCTCTGTGTCCAGTTTATGCAATAGTCCAGGCAAGAACAGTTTCCTGCCCAAATGGCTATCAAACTCCATAAGGATCCTCTTTGATGCTCATCTTCCTCTCGAAGTAGATTGGTGCTGCCAGGAGCAGAGTGTCTCATTGTCATGAAAAGTCCTCAGTTATTAAAACATTAAATGTCCTATTCTGTAATCTTTGAAAGACATGAAGAATGTCTATCTAAAATATATCTCTATATATCTAGAAAATCTAACTAACATGACTACAAGCTTTACTATTAACGATGATTATCCATTAACAACCTATATTTCTTAATTATACATTACATATTTAAATGAACTACACAATCACAATACCTTAATCAAAATCAGAAACACTTATACATATAACAAAATTGACCTTAAATCTCTATCAATAAAGCAAAATCTATACTAATGCAAATTATTCATACCTATATCATATCCCCCTTTAAATATAAAAGAACATTTATAAACCATATTTGGGAACATGGGCGCAGTTTTTTCTCTCCAAACTGCTTCCTGCTGAATGGGGGCGTCGTTAATTAGGTCTTTCATGGTATAACCTGTGTGCTAGTTTCATCTCAGTTGGTAGTTGAGTGAAGCAATTTTTTGAAGGCGTGCACAGGAACCATGCAGGAGGACGTGGTCCATCATACCAAATCGGAATAGAAGAAATGAACAGCGTCTCATCCTCTGTGAAAACAAAATAAGAAACTCCTTTCCAAAGTATCATATCCTTAGATACAAATTCAAAATATCTATGTTGGATTAGTTCAGCAGTATTTATAAATAAATATCTTTTAGCAGCTGTTGCTCCTTCTTCAGCATTCAAAAGATTCAAAGAGAGCATAATAGCATACAGTATCAAGATTCTCTGTGTATTTTCCATCTTTGTTCGTTTTATTTTAACCTCTATTTTGTTTATTTTTACTTTTAACTTTTTGCTTTTTGAGATAAGTTCTTTGTATCTTTGACCTGAAGTAACTCTGTAGACCAGGCTGTCTTTGAACTCTCAGAGATCCACCTGTCTCTGCCTCCCAGGCATTCGGGATTAAAGGTGTACACTACTACACCTTGAACTCACAGAGATCTGTTTGTCTCTGCCTTCTAGGCACTGGGATTAAAGGCGTGTGCTACCACACACAACTCTCTTCCTTTATTTGTTTTTTACTTTAAGAACTTCAACTTTTAGTCTGCATATATTTTTAACACACTTCAAACCATTTAGAAATTTTCTTTGACTTTGAATCTCTCTTTACTGTGTATCTCTCTTTTTCTGACCACACGAGTCTTTAATTTACCAAGCAATATCAGTAGGATTAAAGGCGTGGCTTTGCCGGCTGGATCCAGCCCATTCCTTAGCTTTCCAGCCTCATGGCTGAGGTACTGGCTGTAGCCAGCAAGCAAGCTTCAGCAGCCTGTGCTTGCAAACCGCACAAACCGCCTGTGTAAAAGAGTCAGAGTTTGTCCTGGCAGGACAGCCCAGAAAGCCGGCATTTTTAAAAGGCACAGCTTTTTTCCTGCTACGGCTGAAAACCGAAAGGCATGCGTTCAGCTTTTCGTCAACACCGTTTAAGTGTTTCGTGGCAGGACCTCTTAATGAGCTGCAGGCTTTGCAGCTAAAGCTGAGTCAGGAAGCTTCTCTTAGAAGAAAGCGCATGCTTGCCTCTAACAAGCAGAGCAGACCCGAGAACACAGCGAGTCTAGTTGCCATCAAACTAATTGTAGCACTTTACTCCAAATGCTCTATTCAAAAGCTCTGTCTCCCGCAGGAGCCAGACAGAGATCTCAATGGCGACACAGCCCCAGGAAGTTGCGCTTTAAAATGACACAGCATTTTTTCTGCTACTGTTGCCGAATCAGGAAATCTCTCTACAGCACGCCACCAACAAACAGCAAAAATCTGTGTTAAACTCTCTCTCCCTTATTTTTAAGCCTTGTCAGGTTTTTTAAGTGGATTTAGTCCATCACGTGGGGTGCCATATGAAGTAATAGGGGCGGCGGGGCTGCGTTCCCAGCACCCCGGCCGCCTGCTCGGCTAGCTTATGCCCCAAAATAATTACACAGACACTGTATTCTTTTAAGCACTGCTTGGCCCTTTAGCTCTAGCACTTACAGGCTAATTCTCACATCCCGATCAACCCATCTCTAATAATCTGTGAGAACCAGTCTTACCGGGAAGATTCTAGCCTAGTCCATCCTGGGTTGGAGCTTCATGCCGTGAGCGGGGCATGGCGTCTCTCCCAGGCGTCTGCTCCAGAGAGGAGAGCTGTCGAGACTGAGCTCACTTCCTCTTCCTCCCAGCGTCCTGTTCTGTTTACTCCTCCCACCTATCCTCTAACCAATAAAATGGGCCAGGGCAGTGCCTTTATTAGCCAATGACCTTCCTCCATCAATTCTGTAGCAAAAGCCATTTCATTTGTTTATACATATATGTGCAAGGAACAGTCATGATATAGCACATGGATGGACGTCAGAGGACAAGTCGTGGGAGCTGGCTTCTCCCCTTCCACCTTGTGGAGATGCAGGGTTGAACTCAGATCAGAAGCCTTGCTGTCAGGTTCCTTAACCCACTAAGCACTGTCACTGGCCACCTTCACCTCCTTTAATGACGTGTGTGTGTGTGTGTGTGTGTGTGTGTGTGATGATACATGTGTAGAAGTCAGAAGACATGTTGAGGGGGTTGGTCCTCTCCTTCTACACATGAATCCTGAGATCAAACTCAGGTCATCAGATTTAGTAGCAGATGCCTTTACCAGCTGAGCCATCTTACCGGTTCTGAATTACTCTTTAAAAGAAAAAAAGAAAGAAAGAAAGAAAGAAACAAAGAAAGAAAGAAACAAACAAACAAAGAAAGAAAGAGAAGAAAGAAACGAAGAAAGAAAGAAATCATTGGTATAAAGACACCTACCATGATAACAGGGGTCAAGACCTGGAGAAGGAATGAGAGTAGTGAGCAGAGCCCTCAGCTGAGGTTTGAATAGAAGAGCATCCCCCACAGACTCAAGTGGTTAAGAACTTGGGGATGTTGTGGAACTCTTAACCCAGGTGAGAGCTATCTGGAGGGAGTGGGTCGGTGAGAGTGGTTCTGATTATTCCCAACCCCTTCCACACCATATTCTGCTTCCTGATCTGCTGAGATGTGTGGGTGTTCCACCATATAATATCCCTGCTACGACCTCCTCCATCTCTTTCTTGCTGCGACGGACTGACACTATGAGCCAAAATGAGTAGTTCATCCTTAAAATTGCTTCTGTTGGGCATTTCTCACAGCTACTTCGAGGAGAACCTCTTACCCTCTGCTGCTTTTCTTCTGGAAGTGTCTTAATAGGACACAAATCTAAAAGACCAAGACTCAGATTGAGCTGAGGCAGAAGCAGCAAACATCTTTGGTCTCACAAGGTTGGAGTCCTGTGGGGTCCAGCATACCTCCAGGTTTTCTTACAACATTTTCTAAATTTTGAGGCTGCATTGATTGGGGGCTCAAAAAGTTTAGTGATCAAGTCTTTGAAAAATAGAATAGAAATAAAGGCAGTCTCACAGTGTTGAGGAAACAATTGGTACCATTAAGTATTTACCAAAGTGGCTATGGAAAGACCACACAGGGCTCCCAGTGGAAAGACTTAGAAGTGACACCCACCAGAGGAGTGAGCATTGACTGGAGGTCAAGAGACTGGTAAATAGTGAAACTTAGCATTTCCTTTCCTCAGCCCTGACTGGATGAAATGGTCACTCCCCTCACCGTATGCCTAGTTAAGACAAGGGCAAAGCACCTGCAGTGGTAAAGATACTAATTTCAAATTCACAATGTGTGGCATATGGTATAACAAAAATTGAGCTAGGAAGCCGGCAAGTGGCTGATAATCAAGAGATAAAGCCATGAATAGAAGCAGACTGAGAAATGAGCCAGACACTGAAGTTTGCAAATAAGGACTTCAAAGCAGGCAATATTAGTGTGAAAACAAGGTAAAGAAAATAATAAGCAAATAGATAAATGACGCATTGTTGGAGATGCTTATGGCTAAGGGCACTTTCTGCTCTTCTAGAGGACCCGAGTTCATTCCCCAGCACCCATGTTGAGTGGTTCACAATGGCCCGTAAATCAAGCTCTGGGGAATCTGAAACTTTTTCTGGCTTTTGTGGGTACCTGCATGTACATGATACATGTAACATATATGTGCACATAAATAAAAGTTAAGTGTATGAAGTTTGTAGGTAAATGTAGTTCTCTCCTCTCATCAAGGAAACTTCTCTGTGCCACAGATTGAGACCATTACAAAAAAGCACAACCCGTCAAAAGGCAGAACTGCAGAGCCCTGTGCCAACGGAAACATCTACCACACAACTCCTGCACCTAAGCCTCGGGGGTTAGACTGGAAGGGAAGGCAGAAAGACTGTAAGTTCCAGAGGAACAGGAAGCTTCTAGAAATATTAGAGAAACTATACCCATGAAGTTTTGTTAACATGAGTGCCAAACCATGACCTGAACAAGGGCAATGCCAACAGACACACTAACATGTCCAGGAAAAGCTCATGAGGCCTCAACCCAACCCTAAGAACTATAGGAAACTAAGGAATGTTAAGAGCAAGAGAAACACTCTTCCCCAAGGAAGAGCATACCAATTGGTTGTCCAAATGGTCAGCCCTGAAAATATACATACAGGTAACATCATACAGAGTGAGCAGGTTGTATTTGTGTGTGCATACATATATGAAATACACACACACACACATACATATATAAGCAGCAGCAATTAATAAAAAAGAGGCCATGAATTTGAAAGAGAACAATGGGTGGATACATGGAAGGGTTTGGAGAGAGGAAGGGAAAAGGAGAAATTATGTAATTAAATTATCTCAAAAAATTAAAATAAAATAAATCTTAAAAAGAAGTGGTGGTGAGGGCTGGAGAGATGGCTCAGGGGTTAAGAGCACTGGCTGCTCTTCCAGAGGTCCTGAGTTCAATTCCCAGCAACCACATGATGGCTCACAACCATCTGTACTGAGATCTGGCGTCCTCCTCTGGCGTGCGGGCTTACATCGAGTCGAGGCAGAATGTTGTATACATAATAAATAAATCTTAAAAAAAAAAAGAAGTGGTGGTGATGGCGAATGCCTTTAATCCCAGTGCTCAAATGGCAGAGGCAGGCAGATCTCTGCGTATGAGGCCAGCCTAATCTACAAGTGAGTTCCACGACAGTCAGGGCTACACAGAGAAACCCTGTCCCAAAAATCAATATATATATATATATATATATATATATATATATATATATATATTCAGGAAAAATACAAAGCAAAAGAAAAAATTAGTTGTTCTAGTGATAGAAAAATGCAGGTTGATTATAGAGAGAAGTTGAAATTTGAAAAGAGAGTGGCAGAGTGCATGTCCCATTTTCCATTTTTATGTTCCTCTATCCTGAGGTCAGCATCAGGCACTGGTAACAGTGCCATACCACCAAAGTGCCATAGAAAAGCCCCCTACCTTATTGGCTGGAAGAAACAGAAAAAGGATCAGGGCTTCGTGCAAAAGTAGAACCCCAAAAGACACAGGCCCAGAGAAGTCCTACTGTATGAATGGATGTAGCACAGGCCTACAGTTGCTAAATCAACTGTGAATGCTTGGGAGAAACTAGAAGCACATAGCAACCAAAACTTCGAGAATATGGCTGAAATTGGCAGCACACAATTTGATCCAACGTTTAAGGAGTACAACCCTTCATATTCCAGCTCTTGATACTAGAAAGGGCTTGAAACCATGCCCAAGTAGGATGCCAGGATGATTACAGGGGCTGGGCCATTACCCTGAGTCAGTTGCGACCAGTTCTTGGTTTTAACTGATGCCATCTGGGGAGAGATTTGGGGCTCTTGTTTAGACATGTGTTAATTCACCTGTTATTTATCGAACCCTACATTGTTTTCTGACAACCTAGCTTTCTGAACTTTCCAGCACGCTACTTTGCAACACAGACCTAGCGTGGGATCCTAGAGAATATTATCTTCATTTTAGTTCTAAGACTATGGGAGAGACACATTTCCCCAAGTCTTGAGATAGATTCCATGTTTTAATGTTGTCTTAGCTACAGTACCTAGCATAGAAGCTGGCCAAGTCTAAAAGATAGTTTAGTATTTGTTGAACTTACTTTTAGAAAAAAATTCAGTAGCTTCACCTCAATGCTACAAAAGCATATTTTTACTGCTAAAGCTGTGACAGGTAGAGCCTATAATTCCTTACTAGGAGTCCCTGAGGCTGTGTATATGGATAGATAGCGGTTGTGTGATTACACTTCATGCATATAAATGATAAGAATTCTAATGGTTTTCCACCTCTGTACAAAAGTCAAATTCCCACTGGAATCAGTGAAGACTGTGGTCCTGGCTGGAGGCCATTTTCCATTTCTAACAAGAGGACATATGATCATTAGCTTTAATTGTCAACTTTATAAAGCCTAGAATAATCTGGTAGAGAATTTCCATGAAAGATCGTCTAGATCAGGTTGATGTCACCCTGAACTGGATAAGAATAGGAAAAGCTAGCTGAACGCTAAGCTTGCATACATTCATTTCATTTTGCCCCTGACTGAGGATATGGTACGACTAGCAGCTGCCTTAAGCTCCCGCTGTGTGATTCCTCTGCAATGATGGACTCTAACCTAGAACTGAAAGCTAAAATTACCACTCCTCCCCCAAGTTACTTTGTGTAGAGGTAACTTATCAAAGTAACAGAAATGAAACCAGACAGACAGAATTATATAGGAGCCAAAGTTCCGTGTGCTTGCAAGCTATTCCCACCGTACTGACCACTACCTCCGGCATGTGTAGCTGCCAATAGACCATGCAAAATCATCTTTAGTTGAAAGGAGAATTTTAATTTTCCACTCTTGTAGGTAGCTAGCTAGTCACAGAGAATGTTCTATAAGGCCTACTGGGTGTTACAGGTTCCTATCTCTTAATGCTTCTTGGCTTGCTCCCCTACACAAATACGGACAGAAAGTACCCATAGTGGGCGGTTTGGGTCATATGCTCACCTCATGTCCCCATGTTCAAAATCTCCCAAAGTTCAATAAAGAGCCAAGAGCAGTGCTGCAAAAGACAAGAAGCATTTGCCAGAGCTCTTTGCTCCAAAACCTTTAAGGTTTCTCCGCAGACTTAATATAACAACACAAGCTGCCGTAGACAGAATCTCTTTAGAATCTGCCCAGAGAGCCATGCCCTACTTTAAGACCTATGCAGACACCGAGCTTTTTAAAACTCACATGTCAGAGGAAGGCTGGATTATCCACTTCATGGCTAAGGGGAGAAAGAGAGAGACACAAAAGGAGAGAAATGTACTGTTGGCCCACCTTCCGTGAACTCTGAACTTGAAGTCCCCATGAGGTCACAGTCCCCACTAACGCAGGTCTTCCCAGTAGGAGGCATTGCCTATAAATAGTGTCAAACAAGAGGCTAGACTTCTGATATGATATAAAGCATAGCAGACTCTTACCTGGAGTTCTTTAAATCTGAGAATGTAAGAAGGAATTCTTATTTTTTAACAAGACACAAAGTGTGCCTTTTCCTAAACTGACTCTTATTTGGGGTTATGTAAGCTGTTGTGAAATTCTTTCACCTCTTCGGTGGCCTGAAGTTCTCAAATCAGATACTTGGTGAATGGCAGCAGCTGCCCCAGTGAGAGATACCTCACCTTCAGAATCCAATTAAACTTTGAGCACATGACTGCTCTGAAGTGAAAAGGCCTTAATTCAGCAACTTGTACAAAGCACACCTGATTCTGGGCCGGAGCCTCACCTCCTTACCTCACCTCCTTACATCCGAGGTGTAAGCTCCTTATGTATACATAGATATAGATTTCTCTTGTGAATATGCATCTTTTTAATTCCTTTTTGGGATATCCTGCTGTTAGATCATCTCTTGTCTCTGCTTTTGTGATGTAGCCGATTGTTTGTTTTGAGACAGGATTTCTCTATGTAACTATACTGGCTGTCCTGGAACTCACTTGTAGACCAGGCTGGCCTCAAACTCACAGAGATCTTCTGCCTCCCAAGTGCTGGGATTAAAGACGTGTGCCACCACTGCCCAGCTATCTTTAGACTTCTTTATACTTGCAGAGGGTCCGTGGAGAGTTTGAAACCAGCTATAGGGCTGGTGAGATGGCTCAGCAGGTGAGGGCACTTGTTTGTAGTAATAAGGGCGGCGGGGCTGCATTCCCAGCACCCCGGCCGCCTGCCTGGCTAGCTTATACCCGAAATAACAACACACAAACTGTATTCATTTAAACACTGCTTGGTCCTTTAGCTCTAGCACTTACAGGCTAATTCTCACATCCCAATCAACCCATCTCTAATAATCTGTGAGAACCGGTCTTACCAGGAAGATTCTAGCCTAGTCCATCCTGGGTCGGAGCTTCATGGTGTGTGTCTGCCCAGGAGCGGGGCAGGGCATGGCATCTCTCTGAGGTGTCTGCTCCCGAGAGGAGAGCTGTGGAGTCTCTGCTCACTTCCTCTTCCTCCCAGCGTTCTGTTCTGTTTACTCCTCCCACCTATCTTCTAACCAATGAGAGCCAAGCAGTTTCTTTTTATTTAACCAATGACCTTCCTCCATCACTTGTTGTCAAGCTGGATGATCTGAGCTCGTGTGAATGTGAGCGCATGCACACACAGACACAAAAACCAATGTAATAATCGGTTTAATTCTTCTGTAGTTTATTGCTTATTTCAGTGTGCTGGACAAACAGTCTTCTGGGCAGCATTAATGTGAAAAATGAGGTTAGTGGGTAGGGCACTCGGGTACCACAGCAGTGTTGTTTGGTAAAGACAGCTCCCAATATGTACTAAGGCTGTATTGAACACTTGTCTTATGTGTGTATCACGGTCTTCTTGGTGCAATCCAAATATCTCTGACAATGCATTCTGATTGATTAGTTATGTAAAAAAATGTCTTAACGATAGTTCTTTCCATTCTAAAACAGAACTTAAGCTCTGTGCCTATTGATTCATCACCAAATCCCTCATTAGCTGCAGTCAGTCACCAGAGTTCAACCCTGGGGCATGGCAAGTGTTCACTGGTTTCTGTAAAGTGTGTCCTTATGACTCCAAGTTTTTAACAAGTAAAGTGTTTTACTTGAGGACATACAGTACCTTAACTGTGAGATCTCCTGGTCTCGTAGCCCGGCAGTTCAGAAGAAATGCCTGCCTGCCTCACTGTGAGCAAATAGGAGGAGAGTCCTTCTGCTGCTGAGCCCTCAGAATCGTACCTAGATTCACACTGGTGTATGAAGTTCAGACCAAAGCACAGAGACTCCCAGCCTTTCCGGAATACTCAAGATTGGCTTCCTGTGTATCTGAGGAAGTGGTTCAGTTTTCAATTTTATCTTTACAGCTTATACACAGTATTAATGAATAAAGTGTTTTTTCCCCCATTTCTTCTGTGCCTGAGTCTTTTTAAATGCAAAGAATTATGGGAGGTGATCATAGCGAGATTCCTGCTGTTAAAGTCAAACAGACAATAGCAAATGGCTGTACATTTACCTGTTCAGAGTATAGTCTGCTGGTGCGTGGGAGAAGACGGCCACACAGGCCTCTACATGGTGACCACCAGCAGGGAAGTCTACACCACACCGCACTGTCAGAACAAAGAAACAGCAAGAGCCACCTTGGGTCTTAGCTCTTGTTTCTGTTCTCAGCAGATCTAGAAAGGTCTGACCTGAGCACATTCTTCAGGGCCAGGTGCTGTGAGGTGGGCCTTGGTGGAGAGTGCATGCGTTGCTTCCACAGTGGGAGGAACACAGCTGCACTTATGTGCGCACACACCTGCGTACACATACACACACACACACACACACACACACACACACACACACACAGAAGGACTAAATGGCAAGAAATAATCAAACTGAGAGCTGAAATTAACAAAATGGAAACAAAAGAAAATACAAAGACTCAATGAGACAAAGAGTTGGTTCTTCGAGAAAAATCAACAAAACAGACAAACCTTTATACAAACTAACCAAAAAGCAGAGAAAGAATATCCAAATTAACAAAATCAGAAATGAAAAGGGGGGGCCTAACAACAGACATGGACAAAATCTAGAGAACCATCTGGTCATCTGTCGAAAACTTGTACTCCACAAAATTAGAAAACTGAAAGGAAATGGACAATTTTTCTGGATAAATATCACTTACCAAAAATAAATCAAGACCAGATAAGCAAATTAAATAGATGTGTAACTGCTAACGAAATAGAAACAGTCATCAAAAGACTCCCAACCAAAAGAAAACCCAGGACCAGATGATTTCAGCACAGAATTCTGTAAGATTTTCAAAGAACTAATACCAATGCTCCTCAACTGTTCCATACAATAGAAACAGAAGGAACATTGTCAAACTCTCTTTACAAGGCTACAATTACCCTGATACCCAAACCACACAAAGATAAAACTAAAAAAGAGAATTACAGACCAGTCTCACTCATGAACACTGATACAAAAATACTCAAAAAATACTGCAAACCAAATCTAAGAATACATCAGAAAAATCATCCACCATGACCAAGTCGGCTTCATCCTAGAGATGCAGGGATGGTACAACATATGAAAATCTGTCAATGTAATCTACCATATAATCAAACTGGAAAAAAAAACCCTACATGATCATCTTATTAGATGCTGAAAAAGTCTTCGACAAAATACAACATCCCTTCATGATAAAGGTCTTGGACAGAGCAGGGATACAAGGACCATACCTGAACATAATAAAGACAATATACAGCAAGCCAACAGCCAACATCAAACTAAATGGAGAGAAACTCAAAGTTATCACACTGAAATCAGGAACAAGACTAGGTTGCCCACTCTCTCATTATCAATTCAATATAGTATTTGAGGTTCTAGCTAGAACTACAAAACAAAAAAGGAGATTAAAGGAATACATATCGGAAAAGAAGCAGTCAAACTCTGTTTGCTGATGATACAATAGTTTATGTAATTGACCCCAAAAATTCTACCAACAAACTTCTACAACTTATAAACACTTTCAGTATTGTAGCAGGATACAATATTAACTCAAAAAAATTAGTAGCCCTCCTTTATACGAAATGATGAATGGGCTGAAAAAGACATCAGAGGAACATCACCCTTCTCAATAGCCACAAATAACATAAAATATCTTGGACTTACTCTAACCATACAAGTGGAAAACCTGTATGACAAGAACTTTGAATCTTTGAAGAAAGAAACTGTGGAAGATACTAGAAAATGGAAAGATCTCCCATGCTCTTGGGTAGGTAGAATTAACATAGTAAAAATGGCAATCTTACCGAAAGCAATCCACAGATTCAAAGCAATGCCCATCAAAATCCCAGAAAAATTATTCACAGACCTTCAAAGAATAATACTCAACTTCATACAAAAAAAGCAAAAAACCCAGGAGAGCCAAAACAATTCTGTACACTAAAAGAACTTCTGGAGGCATCACAATTCCTGACTTCAAACTCTACTACAGAGGTACAGTATTGAAAACAGCCTGGTATTGGTATAAAAGCAGACATGAGGACCAATGGAATGGAATAAAAGACCTGGATATCAATCCCACACCTATGAACACCTGTTTTTTGACAAAGAAGCAAAACTTATCAAATGGATAAAAGAAAGCATATTCAACAAATGGTGCTGGCATAACTAGTTATCAACATGTAGAAGAATGAAAATAGATAATATCTATCATCTTGCAAAAAACTGAAGTCCAAATAGATCAAAGAACTCAACAAAAAACCAACCACACTGAACTTCATAGAAGAGAAAGTGGAAAGCAGACTTGAACGCATTGGCACAGGAGACCACTTCCTAAATATAACCCCAGTAGCACAGACACTGAGAAAAACAAATTAATAAATGGGACCTCCTGAAAATGAGAAGCTTCTGTAAAGCAAAGGACACAGTCAACAAGACAAAATGGCAGCCTAGAGAATAGGAAAGGATCTTCACCAGCCCCACATCGGACAGAGGCCTGATCTCCAAAATATACAAAGAACTCAAGAAACTGCTTATCAAAAGAACAAATAATCTAGTAAAAAATGGGGTACCTAAACAGAGAACTCTCAACAGAGAAATCTAAAATGGCTGAAAGACACTTAAGGAAAGTCTCAACATCCTTAGTCATCAGAGAATGCAAATCAAAACAACTCTGAGATTCCATCTTACACCTATAAAAATGGCCAAGATCAAAAACACCTATGACAACTTATGCTGGAGACGTTGTGGGGAAAAAGGAACACTTCTGCATTGCTGGTGGGAGTGCAAACTGATACAGCTGCTTTGAAAATCAGTATTTTGATTTCTCAGAAAATTAGGAAACAACCTTCCTCAAGATGTTTGTCATAGCCAGAACCTGGAAACAACCTAAATGCCCCTCGACTGAAGAATGGATAAAGAAGATGTGGTACATTTACATAATAGAATACTATACAGTGGCAAAAAACTATGACATCATGAAATTTGTGGGCAAATGGATGGATCCAGAAAACATCATATTGAGTGGGGTAACCCAGACCCAGAAAGACAAATACAATATGTACTTACTCATTAAGTGTCTTTTAGACAAAAAGCAATGAAAAACCAGCCTGCAATTCACAATCCCAGAGAACCTAGACAACAAAGAAGACCCTAAGAGAGACATACATGGATATAATCTACATGGGAAATAGAAAAAGACAAGATGTCCTGAGTAAATTGGGAGCATGGAGAGGGTTGAAGGGAAGGGAGAAGGAAGGGAGAAGAATGTTGAAAGATATAAAGCTCAATAAAAACAAGAAAAAAAACCCACAAAACAGCAATGTTGTATTTCTAGCACATGAAGAAGTAAAATGCACAAAAGAACAAATGAGAAGTGAGAAGAGTTGGGGTATGAATTCCTGAAGTCCCGGCCAATGTGCTTCCTGAAGGTAGAGTCAGGTGACTTAGAAACTTAGCAAGGTATTGAAGCATAAACCATAGATTCATAGACTAGATGAAATAAAGAAAAACATTTAACTTGATGCAGAATGGAAGGAGAAGGAGGAAAAGGAGAAGAAGGTTTTGATACCTTTGATACCTGCTGGCTAGGGAAAAATCATTTTTTCAACAGATACTGTTGGATACTGGGGTGTGGATACTGCCACACTCCAAAGCAGGCCCCATGCTCATGATTAACAGAAAGTGAATTCCATGTTTTGTTTTGCAGACTTTTTGTTTTGTTTTTACCCTTTTTGACTTATTGGTTCTTTATCTGTTTGTTCTGATTTTTATTGTTGTGTTTTCTGTGGACTTTTTTTTAAGAGAAAGAAAGAGAACTAAAGTTGGGTGGGTAGGGAAGTGGAAGGTTCTGGGGGGTTCTTGAGGGGAGGGGGAAGCATGATCAAATATATCATATAAAATAGTTTTTAAATAAAAATATTTAAAAGTTAAAAAAAAGAAGTGGGGCTGTCAAATGGTAAAGGCCAAGGACATGAGTCAAGGATTCAATCCCTGAATCCCCAGCATGGAAACAGAGAGCAACATCACAAAGTGTCCATTCATGTATGCCATACACACATAACAACAACCATAATAATTTTAAAAGAAAAAGAAAGCAAGATGATTATAGAAAATCCAGCACTACTTAGAGATTACTTAAGTGCTCAACCAGACCCCTGACAGCAATATCTAACAGAGAGCTTTCTGAGCTCTCCGATGGAAACGAGGACCACCCTCATGAGAACTGGAGTCAAAGCTGTCTCTGCTCTTCAGTCACAAAGAGCACAGCAGCTCTGTGCCCATGGCCTGGGGCTTTGTAAAAGGTGAACTACATAAGGGGTGGGGAAAGGATTTCTGCAGGAAATCGCAAAGCGTCTACATTTCTGCATGGTTACTTCCACCTCTGCTGACATGAGGAAGAAAAACCATGACTTCGAGGCAGATTTTGTAATTAAAAGGGAAACAGAGTGTAAAAATTTGGGAATTTGCAGACTGGCCAGAAAACTGTGACCAAGCATGTTTGGCAGCGAATGCTAAGAGAAACTTAAAGAAATCCGCAGACAGAAAAGCAGCAGGTGCCGTAGAAACATCTCTGAGCTCTCTCCCGCCATAGTCCCAGAGCTGAAGGAGGAGAGTCTAAGGGTATTCTCATGGACACATGCCCAAGGCCACTTTGGGATTCTGCTCCCCACATCCCAGGGCAGCCTTCATTGCCCGTTCCGGTCAGGCTCCGTAGTCCACACAGTGAACCCCAGCAGCGTCCACACAGTGCTAATTCTGCAGGCACACAGAATGACTTCAGAGTGGGGTCTGACTCTTCCATCTAGACTGCAAAGGCCGCTAACAGAAACCCTAAGGGGCCACGCGCAGATCTGTCACCCGTAAGAGTCACAGCAGGCCATGCTTACCAGGCTAATGCCCCATAGAACTATGGGAGTGGAATTACTGCACGTGGGCCCACAGAACAGTGGTGCTCCGGACAACAGACAGCACTGACCTCGGAAAACCACAGGCACCAGTGTGAGACTCCAGTTCAGCGGAACTGCCACGGGGGTTGAAT